>NC_137333.1:100610825-101990047 GCF_965287045.1 Carcharhinus amblyrhynchos
TGGAAACTCTCAACTCATCCCATAGAGCTCTTCCCCACACGGCGCAGCTCATGACTGCGGACAGAACTGAGAGACTGGACTTGGAGAATCCCAGGTCCCATCCCTCGCCTGCCCGCTATCCCTGCCCAACAGAAACCAGGGAATTTGTATTCAGGGTGTCTCAAATTAAGGAGGAGGGAAGGGAGTTGGGAAGGGGGGGAACATCTCCCACAGCCTAGGTGGCCCCCTTTTGGGTCACCCTTTCCATCAAGTAAAGCTTGCTTGTAGTAAAGCCGCACCCCACACCCCCCCCCCCACTCTATGTGGTCCAACGCCCATACACACCTCTGACGTAGGTTCAGAGAGGTGGGGTACCAGGGGAGGGGAAGGGCACAGTGTGTGTGTGAGGGAGGGAGCGGTGGGGTGGCGGGGGCGGAGGGGGTTGGGAGCCGCAGAGGCCTACCCACAGAGTAAGTACAGTGGAGAACCCGAAGGTCCAGCAGGGGATAGGGGGAGAGAGGGGGAGGGGAAGGAAGGGGGGGGGGTGGGGAAGCCGTCCATAAAGAGATCCCGTTCACTTATCACAAACCAAGCCCCACCCCACCCACCCCCATCCACCTCAATGGAAGATTATTCTGTGAAGCAAGTCAGCATTTGGGATGAAGTAAAAGAGAGAGAAAGAAAAAACACTTCAGGATGCACACAGAATGTGCAAGGCTCATGTGAAGAAAAGAAAGAAAAAAATGGATTCGGAGGAACGTCAAGAGGTCGGTTCTCATGCATCGGGAGGGGTGGGTGGAGGGGGAGGGGGAGGTGGAGGGGGAGGGGGAGGTGCGTGTGCGGGGTTGGAGTGGGGTTGGGGGGTGGGGGGTGGGGGGTGGGGGTTGTGGTTCGAGCACAACAAAAAAAAGATACCTTCATCTTCACCACCATCATTACTGGTTATATCATCATCGTGTTTCTTTGTGTTGGCCCCTAAGGTTCAAGAAAAAAGATGAGGACAACAGAGGGAAAAAAAAAAGAGAATTTCAAAAAAAGACAGCCAAGGTTTCCGAAAAAAGAAAGAAGCGAACATTTATTTCAAAGGTTGGGAAAAAAAAAGAACTTCTCAAGAAAGATCTCAGCGTATTTAAGTTTAACGTCGTTAAGAAGGCTTCGCCATCCGCGAGGCTTTGTCATCGTAAAACAACCGTTTAATTTGGGGGGGGGGGGGTGTGAGGGGGGTAGAAAAAAAAGAGAGGCGGCAAAACGGACCTCTCCGTCAGTAGGCCGAGAAGTCCAGCGGCAAGAAGAAGCGGTCTTTTTTCATTCAGCACAAGACTCCGTATCAAAAAAAAACAAACAAGCAATCAGAAACACGAGAGGAAAAAGGCCGAGGATTTCCGTAAACCTCCAAGTTCGTCAAACAATGGTCTTCCCGTCTTAAAATAACCAACCACCACGGAAAAGAGAAGGCCTGAGTTCGCCACAGGATCAGTGGAAGTGTAAAACATTCTACCGGCACCCGGGTTAAGGGTGAAGGCTAGTCGAGCCCCGCTAAAATAACCAGTGATGAAGATTTGGACTTGTCAATGTTGACTAAACTAGTTTGGGTTTTTTTTTGAATGGATTAACTGGAATCTTCTAAATCAACAAAAAAACAGCCATCTGAATTCCATATAAAAGCAAATTACAGCGGATGCTGGAATCTGAAACTAAAATAGAGAAGATGCTGGAAAATCTCAGCAGGTCTGGCAGCACTTATGAGAGAAAGGAGCTTCGAGTCCAGATGACCCAAACCTTTGACAAAGGGTCACCTGGACTCGAAACGTCAGCTTGTTTCTCTCCTTACAGATGCTGCCACGCGTGCTGAGATTTTCCAGCACCTTCTCTTTCAGCAACTGAATTCCTCCCGCTTGCTCTCCCTAAAGAGGATTGAGAGGTGAAGGGAATCATGAGTGACTGGCAATGTTACCCTACCCTAGTCCACCTTGACAAAACGGGGCAATCTGAAATATTTCAAAGGTAAAATACTACGGATGCCAAAATCCGAAACAAAAACAGAAGAATGCTGGAAAATCTCAGCAGGACTGACAGCACCTGTGGAGAGAGAAGAGAGCTAACATTTTGAATCTGGGTGGTGTTGGCTCTGTGAGAATATAGAAAAGTACGGCACAGAAATAGGTACTTCGGCCCACGTTGACTCCAAATTGAACTAATCCCTTCTGCCCACACGCAATCCACATCCCTCTATTTCTTCCATATTCATATGCTTATTGAAAAGGCCCTTAAACCCCCCTATTGTATCTGCCAACACCATCACTCCTGGCATTCCGGACACCCGTGTTCTCTCTCCACAGATGCTGTCGGATCTGCTGAGATCTTCCAGCATTTTTTGCTGAAATATTTCAGCTTGTCTCCATCATAAGTTCACAAGATATCGGAGCAGCATTAGGCCATTCGGCCCAGCGAGTCTGCGCTGCCATTTGGTCATGGCTGATGGGCTCCTCATCACCATTTTTCTGCCTTCCCCCCTTCAACCCGTTACCAATTAAAAATCTGTCTAACTCCTCCTTTAGAAGTACTCACTGTCCCAGCACTTTGGGGTAGCGAATTCCACAGATTCACAACCCTTTGGAAGAAGTAGTTTCTCCTGTTTTAAATTTGCTACCCCTTATCTGAAGATTATGACCTCTCGTCCCAGAATTCTGCACAAGAGAAAGGATCCACCCCATGTCTACTTTATCCATATCTTTTATCATCTTGTATCATCAGGATTGCCAGCCCAGATTGCATATATTTTACATCATAATCAGAAATTCAGGACAAGAACAACATGAGGCAAGGCTGAAACTGGGAATAACAGGAGAGAAAAGACTAAATGAACCAAGAAATGGTGAAGTAAGCGATGCCACACTTGAGTTTTTAGAGATCTTGGGCGGTATGGTGTCACAGTGGTTAACACTGCTGCTTCACAGTGCCAGGGATCCGGGTTCGATTCCCGGCTTGGGTCACTGTCTATGTGGAGTTTGCACATTCTCCCCGTGTCTGTGTGGGTTTCCTCCGGGTGCTCCAGTTTCCTCCCACGGTTCAAAGATGTGTGGGTTAGATTGATTGGCTGTGTTAAATTGACTCTTGTTAAGGGGGATCAGCAAGGTAAATATGCGAGGTTATGGGAATTTGACCTGGATGGGATTGTGGTTGGTGTAGACTGTAGGGATTCTATGAAATTTATATAGCACCTGTAATAACCTCAGAAAATCCCAAAACACTTTACAGTATTTATTCCGAAATGTGGGTCAGAATTTTCCCATCCCATCCGCCATGGGAAATGTGGTTGGATCATTGAAAGATCCTTTGACCTCAGGCAGGAATTTCCATCCTTGGGGTTAGCGCAGAAAACCAGAAAATCCCACCCAGGGCCTCTGTTGTAATATGGGAAATGCAGGTGTCAATATTGTACACAGCAAGATCCCACAAACAGCAACTGACCAGTTCTCCTCTTTTTTCAATAATGCTCAGTAAGCAGTCTCACAACACCAGGTTAAAGTCCAACAGGTTTATTTGGAATCACGAGCTTTCGGAGCGCTGCTCCTTCATCAGGTGAGCGTGATTCCAAATAAGCCTGTTGGACTTTAACCTGGGTGTTGTGAGACTTCTTACGGTGTTTACCCCAGTCCAACGCTGGCATCTCCACATCATGGCTTCAATAGCGCTGGTCGAGGGGTAATTTTAAGTTTAAGTTGATTTATTAGTGTCACAAGTCAGCTTACATTAACACTGCAATGAAGTTACTGTGAAAATCCCCTACTCATAGAATCCCGACGGTGCAGAAGGAGGCCATTCGGCCCATTCAGCCGGCACCAACCACAATCCCACCCAGACTCTATTCCTGTAACCTCACATATTTACTCTGCTAATCCCCCTGTTGGCAGGGTCAACTTATCATGGCTAATCAACCTAACCCACACGTCTTTGGACCGTGGGAGGAAACCAGGGCACCTGGAGGAAACCCACGCAGACACAGGGAGAACGTGCAGACTCCACACACTCAGTGACCTGGGAATTGAACCCGGGTCCCTGGCGCAGGGAGGCAGCAATGCTAACCTCTGCGCTGCCACACCCCGACTCCTGGTGTCACAGAACCAAATCTTTCCAACGCAGAAGGAGGCCATTTGGCCCATCGAGTCTGCACTGGCTCACTGGAAAAACATTTTGCCTAATCCCGCTTCCCTGCCTTATCCCCGCAACCTTGCACATTCTTCCTTTTCAGATAGCAATCCAATTCCCTTTTGGATACCTTGATCACGTCTGCCTCAGGATGTTCCCTCCAGCTGCCAACAACAGTTGGAGGAAAGAAAAATTTCTCACATCACTTCTACTCTTTTTGCCCATGGTTTTGAATCTGCAGTTCTTGACGTTGTCTTGAGTGGAAACAGCTTCTCACTTGTCCATGCTCCTCAGGATTTTGAATACCTCTACCAAGACTCCTCTCAGTCTTCATTTTTCCAAGGAAAATAGACTCAATCCTTCCAATCTATGCTCAGTCACAGTTCTATATCCCAGGAATCAGAAGGATGTGGAGGCTTTGGAGAGGGTAGAGAAGAGGTTTACCAGGATGTTGCCCGGTCTGGAGAGTTTTAGCTATGAGGAGAGGTTAGATAAACTCGGTTTGTTCTCATTGGAACGACAGAGGTTGAGGGGTGACCTGATAGATGTTTACAGGATTATGAGTGGCAAGGACAGAGTGGATGGTCAGATACTCTTTCCTAGGGTAGAAAAATCAAACACTGGGGCACATAGGTTCGAGGTGTGTGGGGAAAATTTTAGAGGAGATGTGCAAGGTAAGTTTTTTACACAGAGTGTGGTGAATGTCTGGAACACGCTGCCTGGGAGGTGGTAGGAGCAGGTACAATATCTGCATTTAAGAGGTATCTAGATGAATATCTGAATAGGATGGGAATGGAAGATACGAAGTCTGTAAGTGCATATGGTTTTAGTGTAGGCAGGCATTATGACCAGCACAGGTTTGGAGGGCCAAAGGGCCTGTTGCTGTGCTGTACTTTTCTTTGTTCTTTGTTCCATAGAATCATAGAATCCGTGCAGTGCAGAAGGAGACCATTCAGCCCATCGAGTCTGCACCGACCGTAATGCCACCCAGGTCCTATCACTGTAACTCCACATATCTACCCTGCTAATCCCCTGACACTAAGGGTCAATTTAGCATGGCCAATCAATCTAACCCTGACATCTTTGGACTGTGGGAGAAAACCGAAGCACCCAGAGGAAACCCACGCAGACACAGGGAGGATGTGCGAACTCCACACAGAATTGAACCCGGGTCCCTGGAGCTGTGAGGCAGCAGTGCCAACCACTGCGTCGCTGTCCCGCCCTATATTGTTCTTTGGCAACCTCCTCAAGGTAAAGCATTCCACAGCCCAATAATTCTGAGGAAAGACCTGTCTTTCAATAATACTGCCCACAATCCCAATAACAACTTTAAATGGAAAAGTCTCATTGCTGACGACTCCATCAAAACAAAAATTACTTCTTCCCATTTGTAAAATTCATTCAAGAGGTGTGTGAGCTACCAACTAGGTCAGAATCCCTAATTGCTCTTGAGAAAGTAGTGAGGGAGAATCCAACACGGTCAACTGCAGCCAACCAGCACATCTTTCGGACGGTAGGAGGAAACCAGAGCATTCGGAGGAAACCCACTCAGACACGGGGAGAATGTGCAGACTCCGCACAGACAGTGACCTGAGACCAGGAACCGAACCTGGCTCCCTGACATTGTGAGGCAACAGTGCTAACCACTGTGCTACTGTGCCAGCCCAATATTGGACTGGAGCACCAGGGGTAACTCTGCTGCTCACTATCAAATTCCCTCGACGTGACGGAAAGGACAGAGGCTTGAACATAAGAACATAAGAACATAAGAAATAGGAGCAGGAGTAGGCCATCTAGCCCTTCGAGCCTGCCCCGCCATTCAATAAGATCATGGCTGATCTGTCGTGGCTCAGTTCCACTTTCCCGCCCTCTCCCCATAACCCTTAATCCCCTCTCCTATCAAAAACCCATCAACCCGCTTCTTAAAAATATTTAGCGAGGCAGCCTCCACCACTTCAACGGGCAGAGAATTCCAGATATTCACCACCCTTTGAGTGAAGAAGTTCCTCCTCAACTCCGTTCTAAACCGCTCCCCCCCTTTATCTTGAGGCTGTGCCCCCTAGTCCTACTGTCTTTTTTGAGCGGGAAGAGTCTCTCCACCTCTATCCTATCCATCCCATTCATCATCTTATACGTCTCAATGAGATCTCCCCTCATTCTTCTAAACTCTAACGAGTACAAGCCTAGTTTATTCAGCCTCTCCTCATAGCTCAACCCCCTCAACTCCGGTATCAGCCTAGTAAACCTCCTCTGCACTCCCTCCAAGGCCAAAATATCCTTGCGCAGGTGCAGCGCCCAAAACTGCACACAGTACTCCAGCTGCGGCCTCACCAATGCCCTATACAGCTGCAGCAAGACCTCCCTGCTTTTATATTCAATCCCCCTCGCTATGAAGGCCAGCATCCCATTCGCCTTCCTGACCACCTGGTGCACCTGCAGGCTGGGTTTTTGCGACTCATGCACAAGGACCCCGAGGTCCCTCTGCACCGTCGCCTGCTGCAGTTTTTCGCCACGTAAGTAATAGTCCTTCCTACCATTCTTCCTACCAAAGTGGACCACCTCACACTTGCCAACATTAAATTCCATTTGCCATTTCCTGGCCCATTCGCCCAGCCTATCTAGATCCTTCTGCAGACTCTCCACACCCTCCGCACAATTTGCCTTTCCCCCAATCTTGGTGTCATCAGCAAATTTCGACACCCTACACTCGGTTCCCTCCTCCAGATCATCTATATAAATGGTAAATAGCTGAGGCCCGATGTAACATCCCATCGCAAAGACAGCAATTTCCTGAATGTCAGCTTTGATTACATTCTCAAAACCCTGGGAGGGGATTTGAACCCGCAATTTTCTGATTCGGAGGACTAAGTGCTGCCAACTAAGCCACGACTGATACGAGGCAGGTGAGCAGTAGCACTGATTTGAGGCCTTGAGAAAGAATGCTATGTTGCAAAAACTTTTGTTCCAAAGATTTTAGATTCAGCACAGCGATGAATGGAGGGAGTCTGAAGTGAATACTGGACAGTCGATATTTTCCTTATTCTTTCATAGAATCGTACACAGAATCATACAGTGCAAAAGGAGGCCATTCGGCCCATCGAGTCTGCACTGACCACAATCCCACCCAGCCCATACCCCCACAACCCCACACATTTACTCTAGCTAGCCCCTGACACTAAGAGGCAATCAATCTAACCCACACACCTTTGGACTGTGGGAGGACATCAGAGTGTCTGGAGGAAACCCACACAGACACAGGGAGAATGTGCAGACTCCACACAGACAGTGACCCAAGGCCAGGATTGAATCTGAGTCCCTGGCGCTGTGAGGCAGCAGTACTAACCACCGTGCCATCCACCAGATGTAGGCTGCCCACCGCTGGCAGGGTCTGCATTTGTTGCCCACCCCTGGCTACCCTTGAACTGAGTGGCTCACTCAGCCATTCCAGAGGGCATAGAAACCAACCTCCCATCCATTGACTCTGTCTACACTTCCTGCTGCCTCGGCAAAGCAGCCAGCATAATTAAGGACCCCACGTACCCCGGACATTCTCTCTTCCACCTTCTTCCGTCAGGAAAAAGTTACAAAAGTCTGAGGTCATGTACCAACCGACTCAAGAACAGCTTCTTCCCTGCTGCCAAGAGACTTTTGCATTAAGTTGATTTTTCTCTACGCCCTAGCTATGACTGTAACACTACATTCTGCATTGTCTCCTTTCCTTCTCTATGAATGGTATACTTTGCCTGTAGAGCGTGCAAGAAACAATACGTTTCACTGTATGTTAATACATGTGACAATAATAAATCAAATCAAAGCAAAACATAGAAACGAGACACAGGAATAGGCCATTCAGTCCTTCAAACCTGCTCCGTCATTCATTTTGATCATGACTGGTCATCAAATTAATATCGTGATCCCCCTTCCCCTCCATATCCCTTGATCCATTTAGCCTCAAGAACTATATTTAATTCCTTCTTGAAAATACACAACAGGACAGCTAAGTGTCAACCACATTGCTGTGTCTGGAGTCACTTGTAGGCCAGACCAGGTAGGGACGGCAGATTTCCTTCCCTCAAGGACGTTTGGGTTTTTATAACAATCGATAATCAGCTGGAGTACTGTGTGCAGTTTTGGGCGCCGTACTTACGCAAGGATATTTTGGCCTTGGAGGGAGTGCAGAGGAGGTTTACTAGGCTGATACCGGAGTTGAGGGGGTTGAGCTATGAGGAGAGGCTGAATAAACTAGGCTTGTACTCGTTAGAGTTTAGAAGAATGAGGGGAGATCTCATTGAGACGTATAAGATGATGAATGGGATGGATAGGATAGAGGTGGAGAGACTCTTCCCGCTCAGAAAGGATAATAGGACGAGGGGGCACAGCCTCAAGATAGAGGGGGGGCGGTTTAGAACAGAGTTGAGGAGGAACTTCTTCACTCAAAGAGTGGTGAATCTCTGGAATTCTCTGCCCGTGGAAGTGGTGGAGGCTGCCTCGCTAAATATTTTTAAGACGCAGGTTGATGGGTTTTTGATAAGAGAGGGGATTAAGGGTTATGGGGAGAGGGCGGGAATGTGGAGCTGAGCCACGACAGATCAGCCATGATCTTATTGAATGGCGGGGCAGGCTCGAAGGGCTAGATGGCCTACTCCTGCTCCTATTTCTTATGTTCTTATGATAATAATCGGCAATGGTCACCATAACTAAGACTATCTTCAGCTTCAAGATTAATTAATAGAATAAATTAATTGCTGCCTTGGTGGGGTTTGAACTCATGTCCCCGGAGCATTGGCTCAAGCTTCTGGGTTAGTCCAGTGATATTTAGAGGGTGGGAGGAATCGGGAAGGCAGGATCATGGTCGTTGTAGCAAAACAGAGAGAAATGGGAAAGGTTGGGATGAAATTAGAAGGATACAGTGGTGAATGGACAAACAAGCCCGGCCTAGAAGCCTGAATTCAAATCTCTCTCAAGAAAGATCAGAAGCAGACTCCAATGAAGCGGAAATCCGTCAGTCCCCTCAGGGACGCAGGCAGAGAGAAGGAGAACTCTGAAGCGGGTCTCAACGTCAGAGCCAGCCTCACAAAATCTCACGGACATAACATAAATATGACAGGCAAAGAGGTAATCCCGGAGGACAGGAGCTGAGAGGCCAGTGTTGCTAAAAAAAATCGCAATCCAATTAAACTGAACAATCAAATAATAAAGGAGGCGATCCTAAAACACCGGACTGGAGTGATGAGGAGCCTCGGAATTCTCCTAACACAAGCCTCTTGTAAAACGCAGCAGTGATTAAGGTCTTTGAATGTTTGCGCAACATGACAGCAAATCATAGAATCCCTACACTACAGAAAGTGGCCATTCAGCCCATCGAGTCTGCACCGACCACAATCCCACCCGTGCCCTATTCCCATAAACCCACACATTAACGCTGCTAATCCCCTTGACACCAGGGGCAGTTTAACATGGCCAATCTACCTAACCTTTGGAGTGTGGAAGGAAACTGGAGCACCCGGAGGAAACCACGTAGGCACGGGGAGAAGGTGCAGGCACCGCACAGACAGTGACCTGAGGCCGGAATTGAACCCGGGTCCCTGGCGCCGTGAGGCAGCAGTGCTAACCACTGTCCCACCATGAAAGTAAAGGACTGGTAGATTGCTTTTTTTAAAAAAAGAAACCTTGTGAGTGGGCAGTCCCCATGTATCATTCTATCCCCCGTAGGTATCTGTGGTCAAGAAGGCGTATGGTGTACTGGCCTTCATTAATCGAGGGATTGAGTTTAGGAGTCGGGAGGTAATGCTGCAACTTTATAAGACCCTTGTCAGGCCTCATTTGGAGTACTGTGCACAGTTCTGGTCGCCTCACTATAGGAAGGACGTAGAAGCTATTGAAAGGGTACAGAGGAGATTTACAAGGATGTTGCCTGGACTGGGAGGCATGCCTTATGAAGTTAGGTTGAGGGAACTGGGTCTCTTTTCCCTGGAGAGACGAAGGTTGAGAGGCAACCTGACAGAAGTTTATAAAATGTTGAGAGGAATAGATAGGGTGGATTCTCAGAGGCTATTTCCCCGGGTTGAAATGGTCGCTACGAGAGGACACAGATTGAAGGTGTGGGGAGGCAAGTACAGAAGTGATGTTAGGGGTAAGTTTTTCACTCAGAGGGTGGTGAGTGAATGGAATCGGCTGCTGTCAGTGGTGGTGGAGGCGAACTCGCTGGGGTCTTTTAAAAGACTTCTGGACGAGTATATGGAATTTAATGGGATTGGGGGTTATAGATAGGTCTATAGATTGGTAGGTGTTGATGTGATCGGCGCAACTCGTGGGCCGAAGGGCCTGTTTGTGCTGTAGTGTTCTATGTTCTATGTTCTATGTTACATCCAGCCCGAAAACACCAAAACAGTGGGAATATCAAAGCCACCTTTCCCACCTCACCGAAAGCAAGTGGCCAGCATGTGGTTGACAGGGAAACTCGGGTATGGGAATCAGTGTAAACTCTTATCTAACATTTGTAAGAACACAAACTCAGATATCCAGGGCTCGGGAGAAAACAAAAATGATGACACAGTGGTTAGCACTGCTGCCTCACAGTACCAGGGATCCGGGTTCGATTCTCGGCGTGGGTGACTGTGTGGAGTTTGCACACTCCCCCACGCGTCTGCATGGGTTTCCTCCGGGTGCTCCGGTTTCCTCCCACAGTCCGAAAGAGGTGTCAGCTGGGTGCATTGCCCATGCTGAATTCTCCCTCAGTGTTACCCGAACAGGAGTGTGGCGACGAGGGGATTTTCACGGTAACTTCATTGCAGTGTGAATGTCAGCCCACTTGTGACACTAATAAATGAACTTTAAAAATTGAAACATCGTTTTTTTCCTGTGGGAGCTTGCTGTGCACAAACTGCCTGCATTGCCCACTTCACAACACAAATGTACTTCAGAGCTGTAACGTGCTTTGGGATGAGGGCAGAAATGGCCTATTTGTGACACTAATAAATAAACAAAGAAATCATAGAATTATAAAATTCCTGCAGTGCAGAAGGAAGTCATTTGGCCCATTGAGCCCGAACTGACAACAATCCCACCCAGGCCCTATTCCTGTAACCCCATATATTTACTCTGCTCATCTCCCTGACCTTAAAAGGCAATTTAACACGGCCAGTCAACTTAACCCCCACATATTTGGAGTGTGGGAGGAAACTGGAGCACCCGGAGGAAACCCACGCAGACACGGTGAGAATGTGCAGGCACCACCCTGACAGTGACCCGAGGCCAGAATTGAACCCAGGTCCCTGATGCTGCGAGGCAGCAGCACTAACCACCGTGCCCACTTGCATTTGCATAGTGCCTCAAAAGAACATCCCGAGGAGCTTCGCAGGGCCGTCAGCTGGCGACATCCAAAAAGACCGTGTTATAAAGAAGCAATCGCCATGACGTTCCAGGCACGCCGCAGTGGGCTTTCCTGCAGTGGATGCGGTGATCCATTTAAATCCTTGCTGGAGGATCTGGACTGGAGGATCTCACCAGCAAGTGGGACTGGAAAGCCCCACCCAGTTGGCACAGGTGACCAAAATAGAGGCCAAAAGGTATCTCTAAGGAGAGAGATCGAGGTGGAGAACAGAGAGGTGAGGACTGAGGCAGCTGAGGGGGCTGTGGGGGTGGAGGGAAATTGGGCGGTGCGCAAGAGGTCACACCCCAAAGATGTGCTCTTAGGCTGATTGGTGTAACAAATTGTCCCTAAATTATTCTCCCCTTAATCTGGTTTCCAATGGGAGTACCATAAGCATAGACATGGGTCAAGGGTGGAGGAGGAAAAGCACATTGTTAAAGATGGCGGCGCGGGCTCGTTGGGCCGAAGGGCCTGTTTCCCGTGCTGTGTTGTTCTTTGTTCAAGAACTTTGAAGGCAGAACTGCAAGGCACATCCATCTACTCTCACCTGCTCCCTGGCTCCAACTGAGGTTCCTCCCCAACCTGGGGCATGCACTCTTCGTCCTGATTGGCTCGGCTTCCCGCGCTGCCTCTCCATAGGGTCCAATCCAGTCATGTGGCCCTCAGGGATCACCCCCTTAAAGGGGCCACGCCACCACAAAGTCAGGTTTGGAGCAGCACGGAGACCTTGGGTGGGGCTTTAAGGCCTCGCTCACCCTGAAGCTGTAAGATCCCACCCGAGGTGAATGGACCTTGCCATGGTCCACCCATTGCCCACTCCCGATTACCCTGGAGGCGGAATGGTAAAATTCCAGCCCTTGATTGGGATGCAGAAAGTTACAGAAAGTGAGAACTTCAAAATCACGTCTTTGCCAGACCAGGAGCCACCGCAGGTTGGTGAGCACAGAACATTTGATTTGATTTGATTTGACTTGATTTATTATTGTCACATGTACTAACACAGTAAGAAGCTTCACAACACCAGGTTAGAGTCCAACTGGTTTATTTAGTAGAAAACGCCAATAGCTTTCAGAGTGCTGCTCCTTCGTCAGATGAGTGGGGAGTTCTCCCCACTCACTTGATGAAGGAACAGCGCTCCGAAAGCTCATACCACCAAATAAACCTGTTGGACTCTAACCTGGTGTTGTGAGACTTCTTACTGTGTTTACCCCAGTCCAACGCCGGCATCTCCACAACATGTATTAACATACGTTGAAAAGTATTGTTTCTTGCACACTCTATAGACAAAGCATACCATTCATAGAGGAGGAAAGGAGACAGTGCAGAATGTAGTGTTACAGTCATAGCTAAGGTGTAGAGAAAGATCAACTTAGTGCGGTAGGCCCATTCAAAAGCCTGACAGCAGCAGTGAAGAAGCTGTTCCTGAGTCGGTTGGTAGGTGACCTCAGACTTTTGCATCTTTTTCCCGAAGGAAGTAGATGGAAGAGAGAATGTCCGAGGTGCATGAGGTTCTTAATTACGCTGGCTGCTTTGCTGAGGTAGCAGGAAGTGTATCAGAGTCAATGGATGGGAGGCTGGTTTGCGTGATGGATTGGGCTACATTCACGACCTTTTGTACTTCCCTGCGGTCTTGGGCAGAGCAGGAGCCCATACCAAGCTGTGACACAGCCAGAAAGAATGCGTTCTATGGTGCATCTGTAAAAGCTGGTGAGAGTCGTAGCTGACATGCCAAATTTCCTTAGTCTTCTGAGAAAGTAGAGGTGGGCTTTCTTAACTATAGTGTTTGCCTGGGGGGATCGGGACAAGTTGTTGGTGATCTGGACACCTAACAACTTGAAGGTCTCGACCATTCCTACTTCATTCCCGTTGATGTAGACAGGGGCATGGTGAGAGGTTGGGAGAGTGTGTGCGGGTTTATTCCTGGTGTGAAGCAACGCTGTGTAATGGCTGATCCTGGAGGCAACTGACAGCATGGATGTGACAAGTTCAGGAGAATCATACAGTGCAGAGGAGGCCATTTGGCCCATTGAGTCCGCACTGACACACGAGAAACACCTGAACTTCCATCTGGAAGATGGGCTGAGGACAGGGCTGTGACTGTAGAGAGACTTGGGTAAAGGAGAGGATATGAATTTCACCTCTGGATCTCACAGGATGCAAATGAACAAGCAAACACTGCCGGTGTCCTGCAGTAACATTCAGGACACTCCTAACTGGACAAGCAGCAGGATGTTTCTTGGGTTTTTTTTTTAATTCATTCGTGGATGTGGGCCAGCATTTATTGTCCATCCCCAGTTATCCTTGGAGGGCACTTGAGAGTCAACCACATTGCTGTGGTTCTGGAATCAGATATAGGCCAGACCAGGCAAGGACTGAGGATTTCCTTTCCTGAAAGACATTAGTGAACCAGATGGGTTTTTCCGACAATTGATTCATGGTCATCAGTAGATTCCTCAGCCTAAATATTTTTTATTGAATTTAAATCCTATCATCTGCCGTGGCAGGATTCGAACCCAGGTCCCCAGAACATTGGCTGAGATTCTGGATTAGTAGTCGAGTGATAATACCACTCATCCATCACCTCCCCTTTGTGGTACTATGTAAACTTTTAAACATGTTCATTCCTACGACACATTCAAAGTGGCGCTGGAACATAGAACATTACAGCGCAGTACACGCCCTTCGGCCCTCGATGTTGCGCCAACCAGTGGCACCAATCTAATGACCCTCTAACCTAAACTATTCCAATGTTATCCATATGCCTATCCACTGACCATTTGAATTAAAGTTGGTGAGTTCACAACTGCTGCAGGCAGGGCATTCCACACCCTTACTACCCTCTGAGTAAAGAACCTACCTCTGACATCCATCCTATAATTACCACCCCTCAATTTAAAGCTATGTCCCCTCGTGTTAGCCATCACCATCCGAGGAAAAAGGCTCTCACTGTCCACCCTATCTAACCCTCTGATCATCTTGTATGCCTCAAGTGAGGTACTGTCTTGCTAGCTGTCCCCAGCATACCCTTTAACTCTATCTTTGATTTCAGTCTATGCTACCTACTATACACTGAGCTGATCTTTTTCCTGCACCCTAATTGTGACTGTAACACTATATTCTGCAGTCTCTCCTTCCGCTATGTACTCCACAGCTGGAAATTTACCGCCTTGCCTGTGGGGGCTTGTGAGATCTCTCCCCTGAGCCAACAGGGAATGCTGGAGCGGGCGAGACAGTAAAATTCCAGTCTATGAATGGTATGCTTTATCTGTTTAGCGTGCAAGATACAATACTTTTCACTGCATACTAAATGCACGTCACAATAATAAATCAAATCAAATCAAAAATGTGGACATTATTGGCAGGGCCAGCTGTTACGATGGCTGTAGACACCATGGGGGACCATTGATAGATTTCCCCATGAATATGGGCTTCCTTATTGAGTGAGCGAAGGCCTGCCTGATGCGAAGTGGACAGCGGGGACTTTTAAACTGGCAGTTCCACCCAGTCCGGCATTGTAGGCGTCGAGGTGTAGACTGTTGAGCTATGAGCCGCAGGCACAGCCCTTCTTGATGGTTCACAATAAAGAACATAAGAACATAAGAAATAGGAGCAGGAGTCAGCCATCTAGCCCTTCGAGCCTGCCCCGCCATTCAATAAGATCATGGCTGATCTGAAATGGCTCAGTTCCACTTTCCCGCTTTCTCCCCATAACCCTTAATTCCCTTGTCTGTCAGAAACCTACCTACCTGCGACGTAAATATATTTAGCGAGGTAGCCTCCACCACTTCAACGGGCAGAGAATTCCAGAGATTCACCACCCTTTGAGTGAAGAAGTTCCTCCTCAATCCTGTTCTAAACTGCCCGCCCCACCCCCCTTATTTTGAGGCTGTGCCCTCTAGTTCTGCTATCCTTTCTAAGTGGGAAGAAAAAGGGTTCTTTGGCGATGAGAGACTGGGGTCTGGTTGAATTATTACAACTGCCGATCACCAGTTGCCCTTGGAAAGCTGCGAGGCAACTTTTCTTTTGGCTGCTGAGGTCTATGCGCTCCCAGAATGTTTTTCTTTATTCATTCTAGGGACATGGGCGTTGCTGGCTGGCCAGCATTTATTGTGTGGAGATGCGGGCGTTGGACTGGGACTGAGTGCTGGCTTAGGGGCAGCCAGCACTCCGAAAGCAAGTGGCTTTTGCTACCAAATAATCCTGTTGGATGGACTTTAACCTGGTGTTGTGAGACTTCTTACAGAATTTATTGCCCATCCCTTGCAGAGCAGTTGAAAATCAACCACCTTACTCTAACTCTGGAGTCACATGTAGATCAAGGACGGCAAATTTTCCTTCCCTAAAGGACATCAGTGAACCAGATAAGTTTTTCCGACAATGGTTTTATGGTCATCAGTAGATTCTTAATTCCGGATTTTTAACTGAAATCAAATTACACCATCTGCCGTGGTGGGATTCGAACTCAGGTGCCCAGAGCATTAGCTGAGTTTCTGGATTAATAGTCTGGCAGATTATACCACTAGGCCATCACCTCCCGAGTGTTGATAAGAAGAATGCTGACCCAACAACCATGAAGATCCAGCTAGTTACAGCTCCAGGAGTAACAACGCACACTCGGCACTTGTCATTTTGTAGCTAAATTTGTAGTTTCCTACAAGAAGAGTGCGTACGGACAAACAGAAATGCTGACAGGTTTGTGGGGATGTGACACAAGTCACTGATTTCACACAATATATGGCACAGAGATAGACCATCCAATCCCATCAGTCCATGCCAGTGTTTTTTTTATTTACTAGTTACAAATAAGGCTTACATTAACGCTGCAATGAAGTTACTGTGAAATTCCCCTGGTCGCCACACTCTGGCACTTGTTTGGGTCAACGCACCTAACCAGCACATCTTTCAGACTGTGGGAGGAAACCAGAGCACCCGGGGAGAAAGAGCAGACTCTGTACAAACAATGACCCAAGCGGGGGATCGAACCTGGGTCCCTGACGCTGTGAGACAACCACTGTGCCACCGTGCCACCCTATGTTGCATTTGGTCTCTTTCCCAACTGTATGCACACCCAACTTTATAACCCTGTATTCCCTTCCCTGTCCTGCACCAAACAAAGATAAAATTTTCCAGCCCCGTCACAGTGGGGCTGGAAGATGCAGAGAGATATTCGAATGTCCATTCAGTTGGCGAGGCTGGAAAATTGTGCTCCCAAGTGAGGCTGGAAAATTCCAGCCCAAGTTCCCCTCTAAATGTATCTACTATTCACCTCAACCACTCCCTGTAGTTTGTGGGCTCCACACTCAGCATTCGCTGGGCAAAGAAGTTTCTTCTGAATTTCCAATTGGATCTCTCAGTGACTATCTTTTATTGACAACCTCTTGGCATGCCCTGCCCCCTTCCCCTCGCAAGAGGGAACATTGTCTCCTCTCAAATCAAAACCTTTCAAAATTATTAAGGCTGCTACAGTTCTGGTAACCACATTACAGGAAGGACGTAATTGTTCTGGAGAGCAGAGGAGGTTTGCAAAAATGTTGCCAGGGCTAGGAAAGTGTAGCTTTGAGGAGAGATTAGATAGGTTGGGGTTATTTTCCTTGGAACAAAGAAAGCTGAGGGGTTACTTAATTGATACAAAATTATTAAAGGAAGAGATGGAGTGGACAGGATTAAATTATTTCCCTTGGCGGAGAATTCACGGGCAGTCGGCCTCTGATCTTCGGGGAAACGTTCTCCAAGGCGGCCTTCACGACATACAACAGCACAGAGTTGATGAGCAGAAACTGATAGCCAAGTTCCACACACATGAGGACGGCCTCAACCGGGATCTTGGGTTCATGTCACACTATCTGTAACCCCCACAACTTGCCTGGGCTTGCAACATCTCACTCACTGTCCTGTCTGGAGACAATACACATCGCTTTAACCTATGCTTAGTGCTCTCTCCACTCAGATTGTCTGCACCTTTAAGACTTGATTAGCTGTAAAGACTTGCATTCTAATCAGTATTCTGTAAACTGAGTGTGTGTCTCTATATGCCCTGTTTGTGATCAGAACTCCCCGCCCACCTGACGGAGGGGCAGAGCCCCGAAAGCTCATGGATTTTGCTACCAAATAAACCTGGTGCTGTGAGACTTCTTACTGTGTTTACCCCAGTCCAACGCCGGCATCTCCACATCAGGACAATTCTCGAACCAGGGACATAGGTTCAAGATAAGTGGCTGTCGGTGTAGAGGTTTTTGATGCGGAGGGTGGTGGATGTCTGAAATTCGCTGCCCGAGTTGGTGGTAGAGGCAGAGACCCTAAACTTCTTTAATATGCGCCTGGGTGGCATGTTGGTGCAGTGGTTAGCACTGCTGCCTCACAGCAGCAGGGACCTGGGCTCGATCCCTGGCTTGGGTCTGTACCAAGTCCTTCTATAGATCCTGTCCACTCCATCTCTTCCTTAAATAATTTTGTATCAATTAAGTAACCCTTCAGCCTTCTTTGTTCCAAGGAAAATAACCCCAACCTATCCAATTTCTCCTCAAAGCTACACTTCTGTAGCCCTGGCAACATTCTTGCAAACCTCCTCTGCTCTCCAGAACAATTACGTCCTTCCTGTAATGTGGTGACCAGAACTATAGCAGCCTTGATACTTTTGAAAGGTTTTGATTTGAGAGGAGACACAGAGAATGTTCCCCCTTGCGAGGGGAAGGGGGCAGGGCACACCAAGAGGCTGCCAATAAAAGATAGTCACCGAGAAATCCAATTGCAAATTCAGAAGAAGCTTCTTTGCCCAGCGAATGCTGAGACTGTGGAACCCACTACCACGGGGAGAGGTTGAGGTGAATAATATAGATAGGCTATGTGAAGTCTCCCCATACCTGTGTGGGTTTCCCCCGGGTGCTCTGGTTTCCTCCTGCACTCCAAAGATGAGTTGGTTCGGTGCATTGGCCATGTTAAATTTTCCCTCAGCATCCCCGAATAGGAGCCAGACTGTGGCGACTAGGAGATTTTCACAGTATCTTCAATACGGTGTTAATGTCAACCTACTTCTGACGAATAAATAAACTTTATCTGCACCTTAAGTGCTGTAAGACACAGGGCAATGGGCCGGGTGCAGGAAGGTGGGATTGGAGAGGGCACCTGGGTGCCCTGGCACTGTACTGGCACGGACAAGATGGGCTGAATGGACTCATTCTGTGCTGCAACTATCCTATGGTTCTATCAACCTTCTCTTTTCTGGAAACACTGCTTGCTTGTTCTTTCCTGACAGCTAGGAAAGACTGAGAAAGAGAAACAACTATCGGAGTGCTGTGATTACCGTCAGTCGCCTGAGATTGGAACAGGATGAAGCCTGCAAAGATTCCCTACCCCACCCTCCCCACACCACCACCACCCCCCCCCCCCCCCACCCCACTCCCGCTACGAATGTCCAGTGACCCAACCTCATAGCCTGCAGCCACTGGAAGATTAATTGCCGGAGCACCTCTGAAGGACGGACCAGATTTAGTCTGCATGACTGGACGGGCTGCCAAGATTTTCTATCAGAGTTGGCAGGTGCGAAATGAGTTGCTTGGGCAGAACGCCCAAAGGGGTACCAGTGCCAGGACAGCCGTACTGCCACCTGTATCAGGGCCCCTCAGGAGAGGAAGTGTGGGGTGTTCCGAATGTCTAGGCGTTGGTAACAGCTTTAGAAGTGGAGCGACTGGCTGAGTTGATTCCCGATGGAGTGTGCAGGCAGGTTAGGAATAAGCACGTTTGAGCAACGTTGCCTGTCTCCTGCACGGTCACTATAGCTCTGCTGTTACGCGGTGCAGTAGAAAATTACACGAGGAAATCCCACTCAGTATTAGAATGGGATCGCTATCATCCAGCAGGACAAGAGCAGCAGACGCCTCGGAACACCATGACCTGTAAGTCACTCATCATCCTGACTTGGAAATATATCGTCGATCTTTCACTGTCACGGGGGTCAAAATCCTGGAACTCCTTCCCTAACAGCATTGTGGGTGTACCTACACCACAATGGACTGCAGTGATGAGTCGCAAAAACCCAGCTTGCAGGTGCAGCAGGTGGTCAGGAAGGCGAATGGGATGCTGGCCTTCATAGCGAGGGGGATTGAATATAAAAGTAGGGAGGTCTTGCTGCGGCTGTATAGGGCATTGGTGAGGCCGCAGCTGGAGTACTGTGTGCAGTTTTGGTCGCCGCACTTACGCAAGGATATTTTGGCCTTGGAGGGAGTGCAGAGGAGGTTTACTAGGCTGATACCGGAGTTGAGGGGGTTGAGCTATGAGGAGAGGCTGAATAAACTGGGCTTGTACTCGTTAGAGTTTAGAAGAATGAGGGGAGATCTCATTGAGACGTATAAGATGATGAATGGGATGGATAGGATAGAGGTGGAGAGACTCTTCCCGCTCAGAAAGGACAGTAGGACTAGGGGGCACAGCCTCAAGATAAAGGGGGGACGGTTTAGAACGGAGTTGAGGAAGAATTTCTTCACTCAAAGTGTGGTGAATCTCTGGAATTCTCTGCCCGTTGAAGTGGTGGAGGCTACCTCGCTAAATATTTTTAAGAAGCGGGTTGATGGGTTTTTGATAAGAGAGGGGATTAAGGGTTATGGGGAGAAAGCGGGAATGTGGAACTGAGCCACGACAGATCAGCCATGATCTTATTGAATGGCGGGGCAGGCTCGAAGGGCTAGATGACCTACTCCTGCTCCTATTTCTTATGTTCTTATGTTCTCCTTGCTGTCCTAGCTTGAGACTGTCTAAATTTAGACATCCCTGTCTAAACTGGCATCCTACATTGCAGGATGCACTGCAGGAACTCACCAAGGTTCCTTAGGCAGCACCTTCCAAATACGTACCAACCACTCACGCATCAACCAACTCAAGAACAGCTTCCTCCCTGCTGCCATCTGATTTTGAATGGACCTACCCTATACTAAGCTGATCTTTCTCTTCACCTTATTTGTAACTGCAACACCACATTCTGCACCCTATCCTCAGTGTGCGGCACGGTGGTTAGCACTACTGCCTCACAGCGACAGGGACCTGGGTTCAATTCCCAGCTTGGATCACTGCCTGTTTGCACGTTCTCCTCATGTCTGCGTGGGTTTCCTCTAGGTGCTCTGGTTTCCTCCCGCCGTCTGAAAGACGTGCTCGTTAGGTGGATTGCCCATGCTAAATTCTCCCTCAGTGTACACGAACAGGCACCAGAGTGTGGCGGCTGCGGATTTTCACAGTAACTTCAATGCAGTGTTAATATAAGCCTATTTGAGACACCAATAAATAAACTTTACTTGCCCCTATGTATTTGATGAACTGTATATTTTGTCTGTATAAGAACATAAGAACATAAGAAATAGGAGCAGGAGTAGGCCATCTAGCCCTTTGAGCCTGCCCCGCCAATCAATAAGATCATGGCTGATCTGAAGTGGCTCAGTTCCACTTTCCCGCTTTCTCCCCATAACCCTTAATTCCCTTGTCTATCAGAAACCCATCTACCCGTGACTTAAATATATTCAGCTAGGTAGCCTCCACCACTTCAACAGGCAGAGAATTCCAGAGGTTCACCATCCTTTGAGTGAAGAAGTTCCTCCTCAACTCTGATCTAAACTGCCCCCCACTTATCTTGAGGCTGTGCCATCTAGTCCTGCTGTCCTTTCCAAGCAGGAAGAATCTCTCTACCTCTACCCTATCTATCCCCTTCATTATCTTATATGTGTCTAAAAGATCCCCCCTCAGCCTTCTAAACTCCAACGAGTACAGACCCAGTCTATTTAGTCTCTCTTCATAGGCCAAGCCCCTCATCTCCAGTATCAGCCTGGTGAACCTTCTCTGCACTCCCTCCAAGGCCAATATATCCTTCTGCGCAAAAAGCAATACTTTTCACTGCATCCCAATACATATATAATAAATTAAATCAAACCCATGATCGCTATCATCTAGCAGGACAAGAGCAGCAGACGCCTCAGAACACCATGACCTGTAAGTCACTCATCATCCTGACTTGGAAATATATTGTCGATCTTTCACTGTCACGGGGGTCAAAATCCTGGAACTCCCTCCCTAACAGCATTGTGGGTGTACCTACACCACAATGGATTGCAGTGGTTTCAGAAGACAGCTCATCCCCACCTCCTGAAGGGCAGCTACTGATGGGCAATAAATGCTGGTCTAGCCAGTGACACCCATGTCCTGTAAATGAATTTTAAAAATATATAGCTGACTCTTTTACAGCCCACTTTAATAGCCAGAACTGTGGCTAGGATGCCATCATGTCGCACACTGAAATCAATAATCCGTATCGGTACTGGCCCTTATAACGCAAAGTGTTGTTCTCAAAAATCTAGATAGATAACAGCCCAGACCAAAAATTCGATTCATTGCAGGTTCGTAGGTCTGACTTCGTCACAAAGAAATTGCATTCTTACAATACCTTCTCACCAGAGCAGGAGCTCCCAGACCGCTCCACAAATGAGTTAATTCTTGAAGTGCAGTGGCTGCCTTAATACAGAGAGCGCAACAGTTAATTCATGCATAGCAAGCTCCCGCAAGCAGCAACGAGCTAATTGACCAGGTAATCTGCTCCTTCACCACTGATTAGAAGATAATCAGATGAGCGCTTATCATCTTCGCATTGACGACAGCCTCTCATTATCATGTCATCTGGCTTCAGTTATCCTTACCAATTGACCAGAGCAACCATGCATTCTGCTATTTGAATGGAAATGAGTGCCCTCACTCTTCAGTGCCTCGGGATAGGCAATAAGTGCTGGCCCAGCCAGCGACACTCACATCCTATGAATAATCTTTAAAATAACATTCTCGGAATCGTTCATGGTGATATTAGGGAGATTTTCTTTTTAATTCATTCGTGGGACAAGGGCATTGCTGGCTGGCCAGCATTTATTACCCATCCTTAGTTGCCCTTGGAGGGAAGTTGAGAGTCAACCACATTGCTGTGGCTCTGGAGTCACATGTAGGCCAGACCGGGTAAAGATGGCAGATTTCCTTCCCTAAAGGATGTTCATGAACCAGGTGGGTTTTTCTGACAATGATTTCATAGTCATCAGCAGATTCTTAATTCAGATATTCTTTATTGAATTCAAAATCCACCAGCTGCCGAGGTGGGATTCGAACCCAGGTTCCCAGAACAGCAGCTGAGTTTCTGGGATTAGGAGTCTAGTGATAATGTCACTCGGCCATCACCCCCCCTGCCACCCAATACGTGGCTGGAAGAGAGGGTGGGGGTGGAAGCAGGAGACCTGAGGTGGTACAGCAGGAAAGCGGGCCACATCCTGACCCGAGTCAGCAGCCTTTACTGTCCTGTGGCTTGTGGATTGTCTTAAAAAAGTGACGGCTGGAATTTTACTGTCCGGCCTGCCATAGGAATCAGAGCGGGCGAGGGGCGGGACATGGGAAGGCCCATTGACTTCAGGCGGAATTTTACAGTTTTGGGATGAGGGAGGCCGTAAAATCCCGCCCGGAATCTTCATCTTCAAAATCGAATGGGGAGCTGGGATCCAGAATAGGACAGAGAAAGGTTGATTAGTAAAATGTTATTACCACTTATCCAAAGTTCCTTTTATAAAAATTAATTCAAGGGATGTGGGCTTTACTGGCTAGGCCAGCATTCATTACCCATCCCTAATTGCCCTTGAGAAGGTGGTGGTGGGCTTCCTCCTTGAAGCGTTGCAGTCCATGTGGTGTAGGTACACCCACAATGCTCTTAGGGAGAGAGTTCTAGGATTTTGATCCAGCGAAAGTGTAGGAATGACAATTTATTTCCAAGTCAGGATGGTGTGTGTCTTGGAGGGGGATCTCCAAATGGTGCGTGTTATATATTTAAAAGGGTTGCAGATTGCTTTAAGAGCTAGCACATGATTTGATGGTGATGTCATTAGGGTGTTTCCACAAACTGCTGCTTCACTTTCAGTTTTGTATTCTGTGTAGAGTTGCCCAAATAATAAGGCGATTGACTTGACTTCTCTTGCCTGAGTCACACCCTCAACCCTTGAGTCCTTGGAAAATCCAGAAAGAATAAATCAAACTGGTATGCAGTTCCCTGGCACCTTATTCGGCTGTCCCCCCTCCATTCTGTCCCTACTCAGATTGGAAGAATCTGTCTGTATGTAATCCCATGCAATCGTTTGTCAAATATTCTTTTGAAATGGCAATCATAGAATCCCTAGGATTCTATGCAGTAGGAGTCCATTCAGACCATCGAGCCTGCACCAACAACAATCCCGCCCAGCCCCATCCCTGTCATCTCTTGTATTTCCCTGCTAGTCCTGTGACACTAAGGGACAACTTTAGCATGGTCAAATCCACCTAACCCGCACATCTTTAGACTGTGCGGGGAAACCGGAGCAAACCCATGCAGACACGGGGAGAATGCGCAGACTCCACACAGACACTGGCCTGAGGCTGAAGTTGATGCTGGGTCCCTGGCGTTGTGAAGCAGTGCGGCTAAAGACTGCGCCACTGTGCCACCCTTAAATTCCGCCAGCTACCATGTTGGGATTTGAAGCCATGTCCCTGGGGCCGCTGGAATACTAGTCCAGAGACATGACCGCTACACCACTATCTCCTGTGATGCTGATCCATTCCAGGATTTGAGACTTCCCCTGGATGTAATTCACTTAGGACTCCTCCAGCTCACAGAGAGAGAGAGGGAGAGAGAGATTTTCATTTCATTAGTCTGATGCATTTGAACTCTTGGTTTCCCTAAGTTAAAGGACAAAATGTGGAGTCGCTAGACTTCCCGCTGCCTCCAGGGAGTCAATGGTTTTAATACATTGAAAAGGTTAACATTTCCCAGTGGAGGATCCAATTTGTAAATATAAACCATCGCAACAAACAGTGTCACGCTCATCGAGCCGCTCGGATGCTGGGGAAGGGAGGGAGGTGGGCAGGAGGAGATGCGGGAGGGTGATGGAATTGCAATCAGTATCCCAGTAGGTGCAGTCAGCATGCTTCTCTAAAACTGGCGCTGTGCGCGACCAATGACAGCAAAAAGCAATGTAAGTGTACAGCGAGTCCACAAACATCCGAGAATGGGAAGGTTGGAGATGTTTCAAGATGGATTGTTAAACTATTATCTTTCTTGCGCTCAGAGGATAGCTTGTCTCTTGCATTGTACGTCACATCTCAGAAATATTTCCAAGCAAGCTCACGTACAATGATGTTGCTACAAAGCGTACTGACTGTTAAATAGGCAGATGACTGCACACCAGCGCCCGACAAACATTGTAATCCCTCCTCTATTGAGGAAAGAAACATTTTTTCCCTAGAAAGATGGAGGATAAGGGACCGAGGTCTACAACATTACGAGAGGGATAGACAGGGCGGATAGTCAGAGGCTTTTTCCCCAGGTGAAAGCGTCAATTACAAGGGAACACAGGTTCATGGCGAGAGGGGGAAAGTCCAAGGGAGATGTGCTGGGGAAGTTTCCCACGCAGAGAGTGGTGGGTGCCTGGAACGCACTGCCAGAGGTAGAAGCAAGCACATTAGCAACATTTAAGAGGCATCTGGATGGGTACATGAATAGGGAGGGAGTAGGGGCAGAAGTATTTTTTAGTTCAGTTAGGGGACCCTGATCAGCACAGGCTTGGAAGGCTGAAAAGTTTGTTCTTGTGTTGCGCCTTTCTTTGTTCTTTGTTCTCATCAAGGGGCCAACACAGACTCATCATCAAATAATGCTTTGGGGCAGGAACTTGAGTTAATTCCCAGGGTGTGGCCATCGCTGGCAAGGCCAATCGGTATTATCTGTCCCTCGTTGCCCTGGAGGAGTTGTTGTTGGGCTTTCTTTTTGTACCACGCCAGTCTGTACGGTGTGGGTACAATCACAATGCAGCGAGCCCCCCGGTTTTGGCCAATGACACGTCGGGAATGGCTACTTACTTCCAGGTCAGGATGGCGTGTGATTCGATTGGAAGGGAATCTGCAAGTGGGTGGTCTTCCCATGAGCCTGCGCTCTTGCCCATCTCAGTGACGGAAAGTTATCAAGTTTTTTGAGTGTTTAATGTCTCAAACCAAGGGAAGGATCTCTAACAATGCAGGACTTTCCACTACTGTGTGGCGGCACAGTAGTTAGCACTGCTGCTTCACAGCTCCAAGGACCTGGGTTTGATTCCCGGCTCGGGACGCTGTCTGTGTGAAGATTGCACATTCTCCTCGTGTCTGTGTGGGTTTCCTCCGGGTGCTCCAGTTTCCTCCCACAGTCCAAAGGTGTATGGGTTAGGTTGATTGGCCCTGCTAAAATTGCCCCTTAATACACTAGGATGCTTAGGTTAGAGGGATTAGCGGGTTAAATATGTAGGGATATGGGGGTAGGACCTGGGTGGATTGTGGTCGGTGCAGACTCGATGGGTCGAAGGGCCTCTTTCTGCACTGTAGGGTTCTATGGTATTGGAGAGTCACAACCAGGATCATGTCTTCAAAGCACAGAATGAGGAGAGACTGCGTAGACTGAGACTATACTCTTCAAAATTCAGATGAATGAGGAGCAATCTTATAGAAACATATAAGATTATGAAGAGAATAGATAAGATAGAAGCAGGGAAGTTGCTTCCACTGGCGAGCGAAACTAGAACTAGGGGATATGGCCTCAAAATAAAGCGAAGCAGATTTAGGACTGAGTGGAGGAGAAATTTCTTCACACAAAGAGTTGTGAATCTGTGGAATTCCCTGCCCAGTGAAGCAGTTGAGGCTACCTCATTGAATGTTTTTAAGACAAGGATAGATAAGTTTTTGAACAGTAAAGGAATTAAGTGTTATGGTGAGCAGGTGGCTAAGTGGGACTGAGTCCATGAAAAGATCAGCCCTGATCTTATTGAATGGTGGAGCAGGCTCGAGGCGCCAGATGGCCGACTCCTGCTCCTAGTTCTTATGTTCTGATCCATCATTCTTTGTGGCCAGTCTTCCCCATGACAGAGAGGCGGCAATCTCACCTCCAGCCAAATGCCTCTGGGGCAGTTAGCTTTGGTGGGGATGCGATCCTTATTGATTCTTCGAGTGGCGGGGCGGAAATCCCATAGATTCTGCCTTTGGGGACCAATAAAATGAGGGTGACATTCTAGTGCGATACTGAGGGAGTGCTGCACTGTCGCAGGTGCCAAGTTTTAGCTGCAATATTAAACTGAGGCCTCAGCTGCACTCTCGGGCCGTGCCACTTTGAGGGAGATAAAGGGTTTTCCCCAGCATCCCGGCCAATGTTTATCCCTCAATCAACGTCTCCAAAACAGATTATTTTTTCATTATCACCTCACTGCTTACGGCGTTTGCTGTGTACAAATCTTTCCCACATTCAAATAGATGAATAGGATGGGAATAGAGGGATTTGGTCCCCGGGAAGGTGTGGGGTTTTTAGTTCAGATGGGCAGCATGGTCAGTGCAGGCTTGGAGGGCTGAAGGGTCTGTCCCCGTGCTGTAATTTTCTTTGCTCTCTGTACTCTTTGTTCTTATTGTGATTATGGTGGGAGTTCTCCGGTCGCTTACACGCTGTCGCCAGCGAGGATGGAGAATTTGGCGCTTAGCCAAGTCCCCGTTCACTGCAGTGGGAGCAGGAAATCCCGCCAACGTGAGTGGCCAGAAAATTCTGGCCTGTATTTCCAAAGAACGTCATGATGTGGGTATGCCGGCGTTGGACTGGCGTAAACACAGTAAAAAGTCTGACAACACCAGGTTTTAGTCCAACCTATTTATTTGATAATATTCTCACTAGCTTTCGAGGGGACAGCCTCTTCGTCAGGTGAATGGAGAGTTCTTTCCAAAGAACTCCATTAACTACAAAGCAAATTTAAGACATGGGTGCAGATGAAAGGTACTATACAAATGCAAACCTTTCTTTCTTTTTGCTGAACACATTTTTGGTTTGACTTGATTTATTATTTGATTTGATTTATTATCGTCACGTGTATTAATAAACAGTGAAAAGTATTGTTTCTTGCGCGCTATACAGACAAAACATACCGTTTATTGAGAAGGAAGTGAGAGAGCGTAGAACGCAGTGTAACAGTCATAGCTAGGGTGTAGAGAAAGATCAACTTAATGTGAGATAGGTCCATTCAAAAGTCTGACAGCAGGAAAGAACTGTTCCGGAGTCGGTTGGCACGTGACCTCAGACTTTTGTATCTTTTTCCCCGAAGGAAGGAGGTGGAAGAGAGAATGTCCAGGTTGCGTGGGGTCCTTAATTACGCTGGCTGCTTTGCCGAGGCAGCAGGAAGTGTAGACAGAGTCAATGCATTGGGAGTCTGGTTTGCGTGATGGATTGGGTTACATTCACAACTTCTTGTAGTTCCTTGTGGTCTTGGGCAGAGCAGGGGCCATACCAAGCTAAGATACAACCAGAAAGAATGCTTTCTATGGTGCATCTGTAAAATTTGGTGAGAGTCATGGCTGACATGCCAAATTTCCTTAGTCTTTTGAGAAAGCAGAGGCGTTGGTGGGCTTTCTTAGCTATAGCGTCGGCATAGGGGACTGGGACGGGTTGTTGGTGATCTGGACGCTTAAAAACATGAAGCTCTCGACCCTTTCTACTTTGTCCCTGTTGATGGAGACAGCAGCACGCTCTCCTTTACACTGCCTAAAGTCCTTTACGCTTACTGAACAACACAATGCTGTTTTCATGTCACCGTCATTGTTTTTCCCATTGGAGGTTTTAATGCTGGTTCTGCACTCTGGTCTGTGATTTGTTACTGTTTCATGTATCTGACATTTCAGCTGATTAACTGAAGGCAGCTCACAGTCTGCATCAGTTACACAGTGTGATGCAGAGGCGTGAAGGAGTCGATGTGATAATGAGAAGTACAGTAGTGACAGTCGGGGGAGGGAGTGAACCGCATAATCACCCAGTGACACAAAACACGCATGCAGCAAATCAACAACTCGATTAACACTCTGCTTCCTTTTGTCGACATTGTTGCGTTGTGATAGTGATAGAAAGGTGCAAGCACGTAATGGGATCATTTATTGAGATTAGGCTCCTGTGAACAGTTTTGCAGAGGAATAAAGCTCAAAGGCTGATCAGCAGCAGAGCTGTCTGCACCGTGCTCTGCTTATAAACAAAAGTGAAACCAAACTGGATTGCATGACACACTTCCTTTCTGGTGATGTCATGCTGCAATCCCTTAACGGCATATTACAACGGTTGTCAATGCGTTTGTTTATTAGTTTCACAAGTAGGCTTACATTAACACTGCAATGAAGTCACTGTGGAAATTCCCTTGTTGCCACACTTCAGCTGCCTGTTTGGGTACACTGAGAATTTAGCATGGCCAATGCACCTATCCAGGGAGAATTTAGCATGGCCAATGCACCTATCCAGGGAGAATTTAGCATGGCCAATGCACCTATCCAGGGAGAATTTAGCATGGCCAATGCACCTATCCAGGGAGAATTTAGCATGGCCAATGCACCTATCCAGGGAGAATTTAGCATGGCCAATGCACCTATCCAGGGAGAATTTAGCATGGCCAATGCACCTATCCAGGGAGAATTTAGCATGGCCAATGCACCTATCCAGGGAGAATTTAGCATGGCCAATGCACCTATCCAGGGAAAATTTAGCATGGCCAATGCACCTATCCAGGGAAAATTTAGCATGGCCAATGCACCTATCCAGGGAGAGTTTAGCATGGCCAATGCACCTAACCAGCATGTCTTTTGCAGTGTGGGATGAAACCGCAGCACCTGGAGGAAACCCATGCTGATACAGGGAGAACATACAGACCCCACCCAGTCAGTGACCCAAGCCGGGAATCAAACCCAAGTCCCTGGCACCGTGAGGCAGCAGTGCTAATCACTGTGCCACCGCGCCGCCAATAAACCAGAGCTCAACATGTTTTCAAGCAATCAACCTCAAACCTGGCAAAGGCTATGAATGGGTATGAGGTTCTCCCAATCACTTGCTGTGGACTTTGCAGATCGGCCTGGGAAAAGGGTAACATGGTTGATAAAAACAAAATACTGCAGATGCTGGAATCTGAAACAAAAACAGGAAATGCTGGAAAATCTCAGCAGCTCTGACAGCATCTGTGGAGAGAGAATAGAGCCAACGTTTCGAGCCTGAATGACCCTTCATCCGGACAGTTGGTACTTCTGTTCCACCAATCTCTTGTTGAGGTGATCAAGGCAAATTCTGCCAAAGTTATGGGCCAAGGGTTCACATTGATAATTAGACATTTCCAATCAATAACTTGGCTTTGCAATATTACAGTAAGCCAGTGAAACATATACAAAGTCACTCAGCAGACAAGCATTGCTGAATGCACACCAGTTATCCATTTCAAATAGCCTTTCCTCTCAAATTTTTCAAGCAAAAATTCATTGCATTACAAAGATTGTTTGCTCAATGAACATTATTTCCAGAAGGCAGCACAAACTACAGTCTTGACATGCTCCAGCTCATGTATAGAATCATAGAATCCCTACAGTACAGAAGGAGGCCATTCAGTCCATCAGGTCTGTACTGACCACAATCCCAACCAGGCCCTAATCCTGTAACTCTACACATTTGCCCTGCTAATCCCCCTGACACCAGCATGGCCAATCAACCTGACCGGCACATCTTTGGGCTATGGGAGGAAACCGAAGCACCCAGAGGAAACCCACGCAGACACGGGGAGCAAGTGCAAACTCCACACAGACAGTGACCGAGGCTGGAATTGAACCCAGGTCCCTGGCGCTGTGAGGCCGTGTGCTAACCATGGTGCCACTGTGTGGGGAGAAGGGGGTGGGGGCTCTGGAGTCAAGACCAGGGGGGAATGGAGAACATGGAGGGCAGTGACAGATCTTGAAGGGTGCGACTTAGTCTGGAAAAGGGACTGGGAAGGGAGATATTCCCTTACCCCTTCCAGCACAGGCCCCGAGCAGTGTGAGCTTGCCCATTGTTGGTCCCTGACCTCCTCCACCTGGCCTCAAAATTGAGGACAGAAAGTGACAATTAATTGGCTCCTCACAGATCTCAATTCAGGCGAGGAAGCTTTATACCTGTCTCTCCCTTGTGAAATTGAGGATAGGTCAGGGGCAGGCAGAAAAGCCACCTTGGCAATTTTACTGGACCCCTCCCCCACCCCGCCAGCCAACCCTCCGCGGGGGTACCCGAAAATTGTGCCCCAAGTCTCCAGGTGCTCTTCTCTCTGGGATCACAGTCACCAATGACAACAATAACAGTTTCCTCCGAGTGCTCCGGTTTCCCCCCCACAGTCCAAATGTGTGCTGGTTAGGGTGATTGGCCATGCCAAATTGCCTCTTAGTGTCAGGGGAATTAGCAGGGTAAATATGGGTGGTTTCAGAAATGGGACCTGGGTCGGATTTTGTCGGTGCAGGATCAATGGGCCGAATGGCCTCTTTCTGCACTGTAGGGATTCTATTCTATTCTATTCTAACAGCACAGGGAAATACTGATCGCCCCACAGATTCAATGTTTCATTGTTACGCAAGGCGTGGGTGTCACCGCATGGAAAGGGGGTGGGAGATGGAGAAGTGGCATGGTGGCACAGTGGTTAGCACTGTTGCCTCACAGCGCCAGAGACCCGGGTTCGATTCCAGCCTGGGGTCACTGTCTGTGTGGAGTTTGCACATTCTCCCCGTGTCTGCGTGGGATTCCTCCAGATGCTCCGGTTTCCTCTCACAGTCCAAAGATGTGCAGGTTAGGTTGATTGGACATGCTAAATTGTCCTTAGTGTCCCGGGATATGACAGGTTGGAGGGATTAAGCAGGGCAACTAAGCAGGGATAGGGACAGAGTGGGATTGGTGTTGGCGCAGACTCAATGGGCTGAATAGCCTCCTTCTGCACTGTAGGGATTCTATGAAATGTAGGGAGGGTCCTCCAGTGCTCGGAACCCCAGGCAGCTGAAGGCATGGCTACAAATGGTGGAGCAACAGTGATTGGAAATGGCGCAGGGTCCAGGGTTAGAGAAGCATGAAGATGATGGGGGCTTGCAGGGTTGGAGCAGATTCCCGAGATCAGGAAGGGTGAGGCCATAAGGAATTTGAAAACAAGAATTTCAGAATCAGGTTGACTGGGGGCGAGTGTAAGTCAGTGAGTGCAGGGGTGATAAGGCAATAGTACTTCTTTATTTGTGTTTTTTACTCATTTGTGGGACATGGGATGTTCCTGGCTGGCCAGCATTAAGTAATAAATAATTCCACTCACCCGCCCACTCACCATAACCCTTAATTCCTCAACTGTTCAAAAATTTATCTATCTTTGCCTTAAAAACATTCAATGAGACAGCCTCAACTGCTTCACTGGGCTGGGAATTCCACAGATTCACAACCCTTTGGTTGAAGAGATTTCTCCTCAACTCAATCCTAAATCTGCTTCCTCTTATTATTAACAGATCAGATCATCAGTTTCAGATTCCAGCATTCGCAGTAATTTGCTTTTATTTTTTGCCTGAGGGCAGTTGAGAGTCACATTGCTGTGTCTCTGGAGTCACATCTAGGCCAGACCGGGTAAGGATGGCAGATGTCCTTCCCTAAAGGACATGAGTGAACCAGATGCGTTTTTTTCTGATAATCGACAATGGTTTCATGGTCATCTTTAGATTCCTAATTCAAGATTTTTTAAAATTGAATTCAAATTCCACCATCTGCTATGGTGGGATTCGAACCCAGGTCCCCAGAACATTGGCTGGGTTTCTGGATTAATAGTCTAGTGAAGATACCACTAGGCCAAGGCCTCCCTTGGCTACAGGTTAACTTGCTACAGGTTGAGAGAATTAAGAATGGCCTCAGATTTACAGGGGAACATTAATGCCCAGAAGATGCTTTGAGCAAGAGGTGTTCTTAATTCTGAAGAATTCAGAGAATAAACGGTCTTCTAAGTTAAATTGGAAAATATTATGGAAAGCGGTTTTATGTTGAACATAAAGTTAAAGTTTATTTATTCGCTGCAAGTAAGGCTTACATTAACACTGCAATGAAGTTACTGTGAAATTCCCCTAGTCGCCACATTCTGACGTCTGTTTCGGGTCAACGCACCTAACCAGCACGTCCTTCAGACTGTGGGAGGAAGCCCACGCGGACAACATTCCACACGGACAGTCACCCAAGGCAGGAATTGAACCTGGATCTGTGAGGCAGCAGTGCTAAGCACTATGCCACCCACTGTACCATGAAGCACTCCCTGGAGGATCTGTATAAATCACTCAGGTGAGAGGAACTTAGTGGCAGCTCAGGTCCCAGCGGATTGCTCTCAATTGCCATGGTAAACTTGGCAGGCCTCCGCTCGGTCCATTGGGAGTTTGAGCGTTCCTGAGCCAAGCTTCCTTCACAAACTGCACAGCTTTCTCTTCCCTCCCTCAGTTGTGACATTTCAGTTGGCATTTATAAAGGGAAGTTTTTGTAGCTCCATCTAGTCACACTATTCCACAGCAGATGGTCAAATTTGTGCTCTTGCTGGATTGGTTTCAATGGGGCTTTTCACTGAATCATTTGCAGTTTCTCCGTAAAGCAGCATTGATGTTAGTTGCTGGTCCCTGGTTCGTCAGTGCCTAGGCTCGACTATGAAATACGCACTTTACCGTGTTTCATAGACCACTGACTGTCCCTGACAAGGATCCCAGTAACCAGGAGGAAGGAACTTGCGTTGATATCACTGCTCTTTTTGCCCTTAATTCATGCAGAGGCGTTTAAAGAGGTGCTCAATTTACACACAGCAAGCTTCCACACATGACGATAAGCGAGGTGAGGGTGCAGTGATGCTGTCACTGGGCTAGTAATCCAAAGACTTAGGGTAATGCTCCAGGGACCCAGGTTCAAATCCCCCCACTCAGGTCAAGTGGAATTCAGGGTGGATAATAAATCATAGAATCCCTACACTACAGAAAGAGGCAAATCCTCGGGGAATTTCACAGTAACTTCATTGCAGTGTTAATGTAAGCCTCACTTGTGAACTTTAACTTCATTACCTCAATGACCCCCACGCACCCCAGACATTCTCTCTTCCACCTTCTTCCATCGGGAGAAAGATACAAAGGTCTGAGATCACGTACCAACTGACTCAAGAACAGCTTCTTCCCTGCTGCTGTCAGACTTTTGAATGGACCTACCTTATATTAAGCTGATCTTTCTCTACACCCTAGCTATGACTATAACACTTTATTCTGCACCCTCTCCTTTTGTTCTGCCTTAGGTACTCTGTGAACAGTATGCTTTCTCCGTACAGAGCACAAGAAACAATACTTTTCACGGCATCCGAATAAACGTGACAATAATAAATCCAATCACATCATTTGAATTGATTTATTATTGTCACGTGTATTAACCCACAGTGAAAAGTATTGTCCCTTGAGTGCTATACAGACAAAGCATACCATTCATGGAGAAGGAAAGGAGAGAAGGAAAGGAGAGAGTACAGAATGCAGTGTTACAGTCATAGCTAGGGTGTAGAGAAAGATCAACTTAATATAAGGTAGGTCCATTCAAAAGTCTGATGCCAGTAGGGAAGAAGCTGTTCTTGAGTTGGTTGGTATTTGGCCCATTGAGCCTGCAGCAACCATTATGGACGAAAAGGGATTGGTTTAGGTTAGTGGGTCATTGTTTTGTAACTGGTCGGCGCAACATCGTGGGCCGAAGGGCCTGTTCTGCGCTGTAATGTTCTATGTTCTATAATCCCACTGCGCCTCAGGCCATATCCCTGTAACCCCACATATTTACCCTGCTAATCTCCCTGACACTTAGGGGCAATTTAGCATGGCCAGTCCATCTAGCCCACACACCTTTGGACTGCCCTTGTCAGCGATGTCCACATCCCATGAATGAATAAATAAATAAACAACTGACCAGATCATCTGTTTTTCAGTTTGAGGCAGTTTCCCTGCAGAAGGGCGAGAGCTTTGATATAATGCCTTGTTCCTCAAGGTGCAGCACCCTCAGTACTGACACCGAAAGGCCGATCTAGAATTTGATGTTTAAATCCTTGAAGTCCGACTCAAGCTGGGAGTCAGTCAGTGGGAATGCTACCCGGCGAGCCACAACTGCCACATGAATCAACAGCCTACCTGAGGAGTCATCGATCTGATGGATAATGAAGCTTTTGTGTTGGTTTTCTAACAGCGCGCCTTTCATTAATGCTAATCCAAAGTTATGGTTACTATAGTGTAAAGGGAACTGGGACTGGCTACAAGCCCAGTGTGAATCTGAAGACAGATATGTAGCGAACTCACATCTTATGCTCCAAATAAATAACCTGACTGTAAATAAAATTGCTTTCATCATGCTATCTTTCTTGTGTCTAATGGAATCTGAAGAGAATGCCATATCAAAGCTAGCATTCATGAAAGTCTTTATCCTCTACAATTGAGCCTGACTGAAGTTCAGGAGATAGTTCGATGATTTGCAAGGTTGACAAAAGAAGAAGAGTTTACAGAGGATGTAATCTCATACAAGTCTTGATACTGTTGGCGGAGGTAGCTGTGGAGAAGATAGTAATTTGCACTTATATAGTGCCATTTCTGCCCTCAGCCCCTTACAGTCCTGAAGCACATTTGAAGTGTAGCCACTGTTGGAAATTGGGCCACACGGCAGCCAATTTGTGCACAGCAAGCTCCCACAAACAGCGATGTTTCAGCTTTTAAAGCTTATTTATTATTATCACAAGTCAGCTTCCATTAACTCTGCATTGAAGTTACAGTGAAAATCCCCTAGTTGCCACAATCCAGCGCCTGTTCGGGTACACTGAAGGAAAATTTAGCATAGCCAATGCGTCTAACCAGCATGTCTTCCAGATTGTGGGAGGAAACCGGAACATCCAGAGGAAACCCACGCAGGTACAGGGAGGACATGCTGATTCCGCGCAGGCAGTGACCCAAGCCGGGAATCAAACCTGGATCCCTGACGCTCCAAGGCAGCAGTGCTAACCACTGTGCCAAGCCCCATAACCCGAAGTATTTACCCTGCTCCGATTCCCGTGGCGGGCAGGGTGTTAAAATTCCAGCTATGTACTCTATGAATGGCATGTTTTGTTTGCATAGCTCACAAGAAACAATACTTATCACTATATCCCAATACATGTGACAATAATAAGTCAAATCAAAAGTGAGGGGGAGCGGGGGAAGAATTAAATTCCACCCATCAGGGATTGCTTATAGAATTATACAGAATGAGGCTATTTGGCCCACCGAGTCCACGCCAACCACAATCCCTCCCAGGCCCTATGCACATAACCCCATGAATGTACCCTAATGAGTCCCCCTGTTGCTAAGGCACAATTTAGCATGGCCAATCAATCTAACCCTGTGGGAGGAAACCAGAGTGTCTGGAAGAAACCCATGCTGACATGGGGAGAATGTGCAAACTCCACACAGACAGTGACCCAAGCCAGGAATCGAACCTGGGTCCCTGGCGCTACGAGGCAGCAGTGCTAATCACTTCCCAACCGTTCAGGCTGAGTAAAATATTCCAATTTTATTCATTGAATAGAGGCTGTAGGCAGTGTTTTTTGGTCGTGTTTGACGTCATCTCGTGATTGAAATAACCCTTATTATCCTGTTCAACTCACACTGTCAGTAGGTCCTAAAAAAAAATCACTGCTACCACAAATTATGATTAATTCTATTGCATTTTCATTCTATCAATTTGTTGATTACTCTGATCACAGTGAGTACTGATGACATCAACTGGATTAGCAATCTAAACAGTCAAGGCAACAACATTAACATACATAATAGATGCTGGAGCGTTGTTAGGCTAATTGCTAGCTCCCACTGTTGTTAATACACACCCCCAGCACTCTTGGCCTTCCCAACCTGTTCAAACTGGCCTCAACACCACTTCCAACAGAATACATAAAATCCACTGAAACTACGCCAGGTAAACCAAACAAAAAGCCCGTGGTCATTTTATTCATGGCCATTTTGTTCACCTTTTCTTCACAAAAAGGCTTGATCTTCAGCGTTAGAGTCATACAGGTTCACAGCATGGGAACAGGCCCTTTGGCCCAACTTATCCATGCCGCTCCTTTTTAAAACCACTAAACTATAGAACATAGAATAATACAGGCTCCTTGGCCCTCAATGTTGTGCCGAGCTTTGTCTGAAACCAAGGTCAAGCTATTCCACTCCCTATCATTCTGGTGTCTTCCATGTGCCTATGGGGTGGCATGGTAGCACAGTGGTTAGCACTGCTGCTCCACAGCTTCAGGGTCCTGGGTTTGATTCCTGGCTCAGGTCACTGTCTGTATGGAGTTTGCACTTTCTCCTCGTGTCTGCGTGGGTTTCCTCCGGGTGCTCCTGTTTCCTCCCACAGTCCAAAGATGTGTGGGTTGGGTGGACAGGTCATGCTGAGGAAATTGCCCCTTAGTGTCTAGGGATGCATGGATTAGTGGGTATAATATGTAGGGATATGGGGGTAGGGCTGGGGTGGGATTGTGTTCAGTGCATGCAGACCCGATGGGCCGAAGGGCCTCTTTCTGCACTGTAGGGTTTCTACGATTCTATGATCCAATAACCGCTTGAAAGTTCCTAAAGTGTCCGACAGCACTATCACAGCAGGCAGTGCGTTCCACACCCCAACCACTCTCTGAGTAAAGAATCTACCTCGGACATCCTTCGTATATCTCCCACCATGAACCTTATCGTTATGCTCCCTAGTAACAGCTACATCCACCCGAGGAAATAATCTCTGCATGTCCACTCTATCTAGCCCCCCTCATCGTCTTATAAACCTCTATTAAGTTGCCTCTCACCCTCCTCCGCTCTAAACAGGAAAGCCCCAGCTCCCTCAACCTGTCCTCATAAGACCTACCCTCCAAACCAGGTAGCATCCTGGTAAATCTCCTCTGCACTCTCTCCAATGCTTCCACATACTTCTTATAGTGAAGTGACCAGAACTGCACACAATCTTCCAAATGTGGTCTCACCAAGGTCCTGTATAGTTGCAGCATTACCCCACGACTCTTAAACTCCTTGTTAATAAACGCTAACACACAATGCCTGTGTTTGGCCCATATCTCTCTCTACCCATCTTACCCATGTAACTATCTAAATGCTTTTTAAAAGACAAAATTGTACCCGCCTCTACTACTACCTCTGGCAGTTTGTTCAAGACATTCACCATCCTCTGTGTGAAAAAGTTGCCCCTCTGGACACTTTTGTATCTCTTCCCTCTCACCTTCAACCTACGTCCTCTAGTTTTAGACTCCCCTACCTTTGGGAAAAGATGTTCGCTATCTCGCTGATCTATGCCCCTTATTATTTTATAGAGCTATGTAAGATCCCCCCTCAGCCTCCTACGCTCCAGGGAAATAGTCCCAGTCTATCCAGCCTCTCCTTATAACTCAAATCATCAAGTCCTGTTAACAAAACCTTAGTAAATCTTTTCTGCCCTCTTTCTAGTTTAATAATATCCCTTCTATAATGTGGCGACCAGAATTGCACACAGTATTCCAAGTGTGGCCTTACCAATGTCTTGTACAACTTCAACAAGACGTCCCAACTCCTGTATCAATGTTCTGACCAATGAAACCAAGCATGCCAAACGCCTTCTTCACCACTCTGTCCACCTGTGACTCCACTTCCAAGGAGCTATAAACCTGTACACCTAGATCTCTTTGTTCTATAATAGACTCTAATTTACTCTTTCATAATTTTCTTTCTCCAAAATTTTTGGGTCTTGATCAACAGTTTCCATAGTGTAGTGGTTATCACATTCGACTTACACACGAAAGGTACCCAGTTCGAAGCCAGGAGGAAACATTATCTGGTGATACAATGGCACAGGGGTTAGCACTGCTGCCTCACAGCGCCAAGGACCTGGGTTCGATTCCCAGCTTGGGTCACTGTCTGTGAGGAGTTTGATGATCTCCGTGAGTGCATGGGTTTCTTCCGGGTGCTCCGGTTTCCTCCCACAGTCCAAAGATGTGCGGGTTGGCCATGCTAAATTGCCCCTTAGTGCCAGGGGGACGAGCAGGATAAATATGTGGAGTTAAAAAAATGGGGCCTGAGTGGGATTGTGGTCAGTACAGACTCAATGGGACAAATGGCCTCCTTCTGTCCTGTAGGGTTTCTGTGATTCTAAGTGCAACAATTTCAGATCCATCGCTCCTTTTGTTTTATTTTGAACAGCAAGCTTTGATTTAATTTAGTCACTTTTGCCTTCCCATCATTGATTTTTATTTCTTTCCACTCTCTATCAAGGACACCCACAACCTTCCCCTGTCTTTGTTCTGCTTCTTTTTCAAATTCCTTCATGGGATGTGGCTCAGCCAACAGTTATTTTTCAATTTAAGAGTCAACCGCATTGCTGTGGGTCTGGAGTCACATGTAGTTGTGGGTAAGGATGGCAGATTTCCTTCTCTAACGGGCATTAGTGAAAGAGATGGGTTTTTAACAGCAATCAACAAATGGCTTCATGGTCATCATTAGACTTTTAATTCCAGATATTTATTTAATTCAAATTCCACCATCTGCTATCGTGGGATTTAAACTGGGTCCCCAGCGCATTTCCCTGAATCTAACAATACCGGCTTAATAAATGGTAAGACACCAGGGAGCTCGGAGGGACAGAGGGATCTGGGGGTACTTATTCGCAGGTCCCTGGAGGTGGCAGGGCAGGTGAATAGGATATAGCGGAGTATTGTGAGCAGTTTTGGGTCCCATATCTAAGGAAGGATGTGCCGGCCTTGGAAAGGGTCCAGAGGAGATTCACAAGAATCTGGAATGAAAAGCTTGTCGTATGAGGAATGGTTGAGGACTCTGGGTCTGTACTCCTTGGAGTTTGGAAGGATGAGGGGAGATCTTATTGAAACTTACAGGATATTGCGAGGCCTGGATAGCGTGGACGTGGAGAGGACGTTTCCACTAGTAGGAGAAACTAGAACCAGAGGGCACAACCTCAGGATAAAGGGATGACTCTTTAAAGCAGAGATGAGGCAGAGTTTCTTCAGCCAGAGAGTCTGTATCTGTGGGACTCTTCGCCGCAGAAGGCTGTGGAGGCCAGGTCATTGAGTGTCTTCAAGACAGAGGTAGATAGGTTCTTGATTCATAAAGCGATTAGGGGTTACAGGGAAATGGCACGAAAATGGGGATGAGAAAAATATCAGCCATGATTGAATGGCAGAGCAGACTCGATGGGCCGAGTGGCCTAATTCTGTTCCTATGTCTTATGGTCTTACAGTTTGCAGGCATATGGGACTCTTGCTTTTATGAGATGGCAAGGCATGGAGTATAAGGACTCTTAAATCGGCCTCGCAGGTGGAGGAGGTGGTCAAGAAGGCGTATGGTGTACTGGCCTTCATTAATCGAGGGATTGAGTTTAGGAGTCGGGAGGTAATGCTGGAACTTTATAAGACCCTGGTCAGGCCTCATTTAGAGTATTGTGCGCAGTTCTGGTCGCCTCACTATAGGAAAGATGTAGAAGCTATTGAAAGGGTACAGAGGAGATTTACAAGGATGTTGCCTGGACTGGGAGGCATGCCTTATGAAGTTAGGTTGAGGGAGCTGGGACTCTTTTCCCTGGAGAGACGAAGGTTGAGAGGCGACCTGATAGAAGTTTACAAAATGTTGAGAGGAATAGATAGGGTGGACTCTCAGAGGCTATTTCCCCGGGTTGAAATGGTCGCTACGAGAGGACACAGATTTAAGGTGCGGGGAGGGAGGTTCAGAAGTGATGTTAGGGGTAAGTTTTTCACTCAGAGGGTGGTGAGTGAATGGAATCGGCTGCTGTCAGTGGTGGTGGAGGCGAACTCGCTGGGGTCTTTTAAAAGACTTCTGGATGAGTATATGGGGTTTAATGAGATTGAGGGTTATAGATAGGTCTGTAGGTTGGTAGGTGATGATGTGATCGGCGCAACTTGTGGGCCGAAGGGCCTGTTTGTGCTGTAGTGTTCTATGTTCTATGTTCTATAAGAACAAGAAGGTAATGTTGGACTTGAACAACAAGTTAGGCCACAGCTGGTGTAGTTCTGGTCACCTCACTAGAGGAAGAATGCACGAGAAAAGGTTCACCAGGGATGTTGTCTGGGATGGAGCATTTGAGCTATAAGGAGACATTTGACAGAATGATAAAATCATATAATGCAGAAAAGCCCCTTCAGCCCAACGAGTCTGCACATTAGAAATACCTGAACTCCCACTTAATCCCATCTGCCAGCACTTGGCCCATATCCCTAAATGTTATGAATTAAATGACTATAGAAATATTACAGAAGCTGACAATTCACCCCCTTGTGTCTCTGCCCAGCTCTGTGCTAGAGAAATTCAATACTAAACTTACCACCCCATTCCTTCCACATGGGTCTTAACCACTTCACATTCACGAACCGCTTACTCCAATTCAGGGGCATGGGGAGTCAGAACCTATCCCAACAGACACTCAGGGTAGAACAGCAATCTGTCGCAAGGCACACGCTCACACAAACAGATTCAGGGGCAATTTAGCGTGGCCAATCCACCTAACCTGCACATCTTTGGACACTAAAGGGTAATTTAGCATGGTCAAGCCACCTAACCTGCACATCTTTGGACACTAAAGGGCAATTTAGCATGGTCAAGCCACCTAACCTACACATCTTTGGACATGAAAGGGCAATTTAGCGAGACCAATTCATCTAATCTGCACATCTTTGGACACGAAAGGGCAATTTACCATGGCCAATCCATCTAACCTGCACATCTTTGGACACTAAAGGGCAATTTAGCATGGCCAGTCCTCCTAACCTGCACATCTTTGGACACTAAGCTGCAATTTGCCATGGCGAATCCACCTAACCTGCATACCTTGGGACACTAAAGGGCAGTTTAGCATGGACCGTCCACCTAACCTGCACATCTTTGGACTGTGGGAGGAAACTAGGAGCACCCAGAGGAGACGTGGGGAGAACGTGCAAACTCCACACAGACAGTGACTGAAGGCCGGAATCGAACCTGGGTCCCTGGCGCTGTGAGGCCACGGTGTTAACCAATGTGCCGCTGTGTCACTGGCATCCAATCCTCTTCTACAATATGTATCCAGTTTCGCCTTAAAGTTACAATCGCCTCTGCTTCAACCATTCTCAGCAACCTTCTCCATAATAAATTAATCTTAAACTCTCTCCCTAATCACTGAGTGATCTTTTAAATGATAACAAGATTTCCCACTGGCTCCCTAACCAGAGAAAATAATCTTCCTCTATTTGCTTTATCAAAATGATTCTTGATTTGAAGAAAAACTTTATTAAATTTCCCCAGTCTTCTCTTTTCAGACATAAAATAGTCTCAGTATCTCAAATCTCTCTTCATAACTCCTATTTTTCATCACTGATGTTATCTTGACGAATCAAACCATACGATCCTTATGACTTTTATGCTTTTCCAAAAGATTGTCAAATTGTCTTCAGATTCTTTGGTGGCCGTCACTTCTCTGGGCGACATGGTGTCACGTGGTTAGCACTGTTGTCTCACAGCTCCAGGGACCTGAGTTCGATTCCCGGCTCGGGTCACTGTCTGTGTGGAGTCTGCACATTCTCCCCGTGTCTGCGTGGGTTTCCTCCGGCTGCCCCAGTTTCCTCCCACAGTCCGAAACACGTGCTGGTTAGGCGGATTGGCCATGCTAAATTCTCCCTCAGTGTACCCGAACAGGTGCCAGAGTGTAGCAAATAGGAGATTTTCACAGTAACTTCATTGCAGTCTTAATGCAAGCCGACTTGTGACAATAAATAAACTTTATTTCTCCAGCCTCCTCCAGCCCCATAAGCTTGTGAAATCTCTGCACTCTCAGAATCCTGTCTGTCTGCGAATCCCCTGCTTAAAGCTAAACAGCTGGATTTTGCTTTGTAAACATCTCCGCCTCTCAACCTCACTTTCCTCGTTTAGGATGTCCCTTAAAGCCTATCCCTTGAACATCCGTCCTAAGGTCTCCTTTGTGGCATAGGGTCACGTTCAGGTGGATGACATTCTTGCCAAGTGTCTTTGAGATGTTTTACTACATTTAAAGGCGCCACGTAAATGCAAGATGTTGGGTGGGATTTTCCAGCACTTCCGGCCAGCAGGATCTTAAGAACATAAGAACATAAGAAATAGGAGCAGGAGTAGGCCATCTAGCCCTTTGAGCCTGCCCCGCCATTCAATAAGATCATGGCTGATCTGTCGTGGCTCAGCTCCACATTCCCGCCCTCTCCCCATAACCCTTAATCCCCTCTCTTATCAAAAACCCATCAACCCGCGTCTTAAAAATATTTAGCGAGGTAGCCTCCACCACTTCAACGGGCAGAGAATTCCAGAGATTCACCATCCTTTGAGTGAAGAAGTTCCTCCTCAACTCCGTTCTAAACCGCGCCCCCTCTATCTTGAGGCTGTGCCCCCTAGTCCTACTGTCCTTTCTGAGCGGGAAGAGTCTCTCCACCTCTATCCTATCCATCCCATTCATCATCTTATACGTCTCAATGAGATCTCCCCTCATTCTTCTAAACTCTAACGAGTACAAGCCTAGTTTATTCAGCCTCTCCTCATAGCTCAACCCCCTCAACTCCGGTATCAGCCTAGTAAACCTCCTCTGCACTCCCTCCAAGGCCAAAATATCCTTGCATAAGTACGGCGCCCAAAACTGCACACAGTACTCCAGCTGCGGCCTCACCAATGCCCTATACAGCCGCAGCAAGACCTCCCTACTTTTATATTCAATCCCCCTCGCTATGAAGGCCAGCATCCCATTTGCCTTCCTGACCATTTGCTGCACCTGCAATCTTCCGGTCCCACTGATGCGACCCCTCACCCCCCACCCCCTCTCCGCCCTGTGACGGGCTCCCCGAAAGCAGGATCTGGCGAGCCACATAAAATGCTGTAGGCATCAACGGGACTGGAAGATTCACGTTCACATTCATCCAACTTTATATATGCTGTTTCAAGACAAATGCCACAAAGGGGAACACACAGTTTTGCACAGCACTCAGACACTGCCGCCCTGTCTTAAGTGCTTTCCTTTGGATGAGATATTAATCCCCTACTAATCTCCTTATACACCTATGTGGCCAAATGCCCCTCCAACTTGATTTTCAAGTTTGCTGACAACACCATCGTAGTGGGTCAGATCTCAAACAATGATGTGACAGAGTACAGGAATGAGATAGAGAATCTGGTGAACTAATGCAACAACAATAATCTCTCCCTCAATGTCAACAAAACAGATAGTCATCGACTTCAGGAAGCGTAGTGGAGGACATGCCCCTGTCTACATCAACAGGAACGAAGTATAAATGGTCGAAAGCTTCAAGTTTTTAGGTATCTGGATTTGCAACAACCTGCCCTGGTCCCCCCCATGCTGACACTACAGTTCAGAAAGCCCATCAATGCCTCTACTTTCTCAGAAGACTAAGAAAATTTGGCACGTCAGCTACGACTCTCACCAACTTTTCCAGATGCACTATAGAAAGCATTCTTTCTGGTTGTATCACAGCTTGGTATGGTGCCTGCTTAGCCCAAGACTGCAAGGAACTACAAAAGATCATGAATGAAGCCCAATCCATCACGCTAACCATCCGTTGACTCTGTCTACACTTCCCACTGCCTCGGCAAAGCAGCCAGCATAAATAAGGACCCCATGCATCCCAGACATTCTCTCTTCTACCTTCTTCCGTTGAGAAAAAGATATAAAAATCTGAGATCATGTTCCAGCTGACTCAAGAAAAGCTTCTTCCCTGCTGCTGTCAGAATTTTGAATGGACCTACCTTGCATTAAAATGATCTTTCTCCACACCCCAGCTATCACTGTAACATTACATTCTGCACCCTCTTTTTTCCCCTCTCTATGTGTTGTGAGCTTTATCTGCATAGTGTGCAAGGAACAAGACTTTTCACTGTATACTAATACATGTGATAATAATAAATCAAACCAAATAAAATCAAATCGTGAGACTTCAAGAAGAGCAGAGAAGGTCTCACATTGCATCCTGGTCAACATCCATCCCTTAACCATCAGCTACAACTGATTTCTGGAACCTTGCTGTGTGCAAATCAGCGACTGTGTTCCCTGGATTATGAAAATGGCCCCACTTCAAAAATATCCCACTGGCTCTGCGCAGCCTTTTAGAATGTTCCAAGATCATGAAAGGCTCGTGATGGATGCAACATCTTTCAATCCTGTTTCTTTCTCGCTGCGCAGACTTATACAGCAGCAGGCAAAAAACAAATTCCTTTGCAAAGTCACTAATCAAAGGTCATACATTTGCATACAAATTAGGCTACAGCTCATCATTGGTCCTAATGTGGCTTGATCATGACAGGTGGAAAGACAGAAATTGTGCCCCCCAATTATTACGGTTCTCGGGCTTAAGACGTTTCTCTGTAACTCCCTTGTCCATTATTCTGACAAATGCAGCAGCACATTTAAATTAAACCTGTAAATACATCTGTTAAATAGTGGACAAAGGGCCAATGTAAACATAATCTTAACACAGGCAGTCGTAATAGCCACACAATACAATTTCGAGGCAGGAGTGAGATAAACAGAAAAGAAAGGACCTCCCATTTCACAGCGTCAGGATGCTCCAATTAAGCAGCTTACAACTCATGGGGTACTTTTTACTTATTTATTTATTAGTCACAAGTAGGCTTATATTAAGATTGCAATGAAGTTACTGTGAAAATCCCTGGGTTGCCACACTCTGGTGCTTGTTCGGGTAAACACAGTAAGAAGTCTGACAACACCAGGTTTAAGTCCAACCAATTTATTTGATAGTAAACTCACAAGTTTTCGGGGTTTTCCCTTTGTCAGGTGCCTGTTTGGGTACACGGAGGGAGAATTTAGCATGGCCAATGCACCTAATAACCAGCACATCCTTGAGTTGTGGGAGAAAACCGGAGCACCCGGAGGAAACCCATGCAGACACGGGGAGAATGTGCAAACTCCACTCAGACGGTGACCCAAGCTGGGGATCGAAGCCGGGTCCCTGGGAGGCGACAGTGCTAACCACTGTGCCGCCCCAAAGTGCAATTGCTATTGTAATGGAGGAGGCAAATGTGCACACAGCAAACCCACAAACAACAATGCGGCGATAGTCAAATGGTGTACCACGGATTTGTTGTTTGAGGGGGAAAAGTCAGTGGGCAGCGTAGGTGACTCTTCTGCTCACCTGTAAATAAACAGGATGTTGTAACGATTGAGGAAAACATTGCTGTGTTGGAGGGGGAGGATGTCCTGACGGGATGAAGGATTGAATCTATTGCTTACGAGTTATGAAACTACAAAGTACCGTGTATTGTCGGATGTATTCTCAAGGTCATTGACTACTGTCAAGGACAGCACAGTGGTTAGCCCTGCTGCCTGACAGCGCCAGGAATCCCTGTTCTGTTCGCGGCTTGAGTCACTGTCTGTGCAGAGTTTGCACAGTCACCCCATATCTGCGTGGGTTTCATCCGGGTGCTCCGGTTTCCTCCCACAGTCCAAAGATGCGCGGGTTAGGTGAATTGGCTATGCTAAGTTGCCCCTTAGTGTTTGGGGGGACTAGCTAGGATAAATACATGGTGTTACGGGGATAGGGCCTGAGTGGGATTGTGGTCGGTGCAGACTTGATGGGCCTAATGGCCTCCTTCTGCACTCCAGGATTCGATGAATTCTACTGTCGTTGGAAAAGTGTAGGTATATTGGAGCAAATTTGCGGGGATATTACAGAGGGGTGCAAAATAAGACTTGTTGCAATGGGCAGGGGTTCTTGGGGCACTAGTACCCCTGCCTCTGAATCAGAAGCTTCAGGTCCCACTTTACTGAAACATATCTTGAAGGCACTTGAGGGTGGATGCTGAGAGGATGTTACCCCTGCGTGGGAGGGGCGGGGTCGCAGTTTCAAAGTAAGAGATCTCCCATTTAAGATGGAGATGAAGAGAATTTTTTTTTCCTCAGGAAGTCAGGGGCCACTCTGCTCTTCAGAGCATTTGAGTATTTTTGAAGGCTTGAATTAGTTAAATCCTTGATTAAGAAAAGTGTTAAAGGGTACAGGGAAGGGAGAGGAATAGATCCCACAATTATGGAATCCCTGTTGTGCGTAAGAAGGCCATTTGGCCCATCGAGTCTATACCGACTCAGCACCTTACACATGACCACCTCTGCCGCCCTATCCCCATAACCCCACACATTTAGCATGGCCAATCCACCTCACCCACAAACCTTGCGACAGTCAGAGGAAATTAGCTTGGCCAATCCACCTAACCCACACACCTTGGGACATTAAGGAGCAATTTACCATGGCCAATCCACCTAACCCACAAACCTTGGGACATTAAGAGATAATTTAGCATAACCAATCCACCTAATCTGCTCATCTTGGGACATTAAGGGGAAGTTAGCATGGCCAATCCACCTAACATATACATCTTGGGACATTAAGGGGCTATTTTGCATAGCCAATCCAGCTAACCTTGTGCATCTTTTGGAGGTGGGAGAAAACCAAGAGCACCCAGAAGAAACTCACGCAAAGTGTGCAAACTCGACACAGACAAGAATCGAAGGCAGGAATTGAACCTGGGTCCCTGATGCCATGAGGCAGCAGTGCTAAACGCTCTCCACTGTGCCGCCCAGTCAGGCATCATACATAGCAGCCATTATCTCACTGAATGGCAGAGCAGGTTCAAGGGGCTGAATGGCCTGGCTGTACTCCTGATTTGTATTGACCTGCTTACCAGGGTGGTTGCAAATGTATTTGAATTGGAAGGAAGTGACTGGTGATGTCCCACGAGAATCTGGGCAGAACCGCAACTCTTCACTCTGTTCATGAATGATTTCAATAGCTGAACAGAGAGAGAGAGACGTGTATCCAAGTCTGACGATGATGCACAGACTGGATGCCAACTAAGTAACAAAGACAGGATTATAAAATTACCAAGAGAATTGTGTGGGCAAAACTGAAGCTGTGGATTTAATGCAGGTAAGCGTGAGGTCTTCCACTTTGGAAACAAAAATGGATAAATCCAAGTATTTTTTTCAATGATAAAATGTTATTTAACAATGGGGGTTTGAGGGAAGTTAATGCTCCATTATTTTTATATTAATGTGTGGGACATGGGTATCACTGGCTGGCCAGCATTTATTGTCCATCCCTAGTTGCCCTTGAGAAGGTGGTGGTGGTGAGCTGCCTTCTTGAATCGCTGCAGTCCACGTGCTGTGGGTTGACCCACAATGCCGTTAAGGAGGGAATTCCAGGATTTAGATCCAGTGATTGAGAAGAAACGGCGATATATTTCCAAGTCAGGATGGTGAGTGGCTTGGAGGGGGACTTGCAGGTTGTGGTGTTCCCAGGTATCTGCTGCCCTTGTCCTTCTAGATGGAAGTGGTCGTGGGTTTGGAAGGTGCTGCCTAAGGATCTTTGGTGAATTGCTGCAGTGCATCTTGTAGATAGTACACACTGCTGCTACTGAGGAGGGTGTGGATGTTTGTAGATGTGGCGCCAATCAAGCGGGCTGCTTTGTCCTGGATGGTGTCAAGCTTCTTGAGTGTTGTTGGAGCTGCACCCATCCAGGCAAGTGGGGCATATTCCTTCACACTCCTGACTTGTGCACCTCTGACTCTGTATACACAAGTCACTAAAATGTACTTGGCGGATCTCAAAAGAGAATCAAAAAGGCTAATAGGAAAATGGAATAATGGGTCTTTACATCAAGAGAGTTGATGTTAAGGGGAAGAGGTTTTGCTATAGTGTCATTTGCTGATGACACCAAGATTGGTGGAACAGCAAATTGTGCGGAGGGTGTGGAGAGTCTGCAGAAGGATCTAGATAGGCTGGGCGAATGGGCCAGGAACTGGCAAATGGAATTTAATGTCGGCAAATGTGAGGTTGTCCACTTTGGTAGGAATAATAGTAGGAAGGACTATTACTTACGTGGTGAAAAACTGCAGCATGCGACGGTGCAGAGGGACCTCGGGGTCCTTGTGCATGAGTCGCAAAAACCCAGCTTGCAGGTGCAGCAGGTGGTCAGGAAGGCGAATGGGATGCTGGCTTTCATAGCGAGGGGGATTGAATATAAAAGTAGGGAGGTCTTGCTGTAGCTATATAGGGCACTGGTGAGGCCGCAGCTGGAGTACTGTGTGCAGCTTTGGTCGCTGCACTTACGCAAGGATATTTTGGCCTTGGAGGGAGTGCAGAGGAGGTTTACTAGGCTGATTCCGGAGTTGAGGGGGTTGAACTATGAGGAGAGGCTGAATAAACTAGGCTTGTACTCGTTAGAGTTTAGAAGAATGAGGGGAGATCTCATTGAGACATATAAGATGATGAATGGGATGGATAGGATAGAGGTGGAGAGGCTCTTCCCGCTCAGAAAGGACAGTAGGACTAGAGGGCACAACCTCAAGATAAAGGGGAGGCGGTTTAGAACGGAGTTGAGGAGGAACTTTTTCACTCAAAGGGTGGTGAATCTCTGGAATTCTCTACCTGTTGAAGTGGTGGAGGCTGCCTCGCTAAATATTTTTAAGACGCGGGTTGATGGGTTTTTGATGAGAGAGGGGATTAAGGGTTATGGGGAGAGGGCAGGAATGTGGAACTGAGCCACGACAGATCAGCCATGATCTTATTGAATGGCGGGGCAGGCTCGAGGGGCTAGATAGCCTACTCCTGCTCCTATTTCTTATGTTCTTATGTATAGCTATGTCAAGCTCTGGTTCAGTCAGATCCAAGTATCAGTGCAGCTCTGGTCACCTCCTTACAGAAAGGATGTAATTATGGTAGAGAGAGAGAGCACAAGACGAGATTTACGAGGATGTTGCCGGGATTGGAAAACTGCAGAAATGAGGAAAGGTTGGACGCACTGGGGTTGTTCTCCCTGCATCAGAGGAGACTGAAGGCAGATTTGTTTGAGGTGTACAACATTGTGAGGGGCCGGAATAGGAAGGGAAGGGCTTATTCACCTTAGCAGAGAGACACAGACTTAAAGTGACTGGTGGAAAGGTTAGAGAGGGGATGAGACAGGATATTTTCACCCAGAGGGTCTGGGATTCGCGGTGTGTGAGAGGGGAGGGGAGGCAGAAACCCTCAACTCACTTAAAAGATTTCTGGATATGGACCTTAAGTGCCGTAACCAGCAGGGCTGTGGGTTGAATTCTGGAAAGTGGGATTAGGCTGGCGGGCGGGTTTTTTCGGTCAGTACAGACATGATGGGCCGAGTGACCTCTTTCTGTGCTGCAAAGCCTTCGAGGGTTCTGTAATTCTAGCGCTGTGGATGCGCCGACAGCACATGGACTGCAGCAGTTCAAGAAGGGAGCTCACCACCGTGGTGCTGAGACCAAAATAAATCTGGACATTTGAAATTAGAGAATCGGGCACTCTAAATTAAACTACACTCAGCTCCATCCGGTAGGCTGCAGGAAATCGGCCCTGGCCAAAGTTCGAATGTATGGAACTCAAGCAGGCTGCCGGTCCGGGTCTGCTCTATCGATAACCCATCGAGCGATCATCGGTCCTATCTGATACACACCGGCCTATTGTCCACGGCCTAGATGGGGCCAGACACCAAGGTGCCCGAGGCAAGCTCAGGTGTCCCGTCAACAGGTCACCAACTAGACCATTGGATGCTGAGATCCCACCCCCCCCCCCACCCACCCACCCCTCCCACCGAGGCCCCATTCGCAGAAGGCCAAGGGCAGGTGGGAAAAAACGCGAGGCCACAGGAGGATAAAAATAGGCATTCCTGACACTTTGGGAGTGAAGACTCGAGATGGGAGATGATCGAGGTGGGACCAGACCAGAGAAGGAAGGAAGAAACAACCAGCGAGATTCACCTTCGCGAAGACAAACCAGAGAGACTCACGGACCGGATCTACGGGCCTACCAAGGCTTTTTTACAGATAGTCTAGCCGAATCCTGGGTGTTTCTTGGATACGTATCTTTTTTAAAGCTTATTCATTAGTCACAAGTAAGCTTAGATTAACACTGCAATGAAATTACTGTGTAATTCCCCTATTCGCCACAATCCAGTGCCTGTTCAGCTAGCCAGCACGTCTTTCAGAATGTGGGACGAAACCGGAGCACCCGGAGGAAACCCACGCAGACACGGGGGAGAATGTGCAAACTCCACACAGACAGTGACCCAAGCTGAGAAGCGAACCCAGGTCCCTGGCGCTGTGAAGCAGCAGTGCTAACCACTGTGCCATCGTGCTGTCACGGTGGGTAATTTATGAGTTAACTATATTTAATAAAGTTGGTTGCCTTATATCTGTGCAGGCATTTTGCTCCTCTCATAAATAAAGGCACCTGGATAAAACTTTGATTAAGAAGCTGGCTGAAGTACCTGGATTGGACAGATACAACACCATCAGCACCTTTTCAAAGATAACTAGGAACAGGCAACATATGCTGGCCTGGTCAATGATGCCCACATCCCATTAAAAAAAAATCTGAATCAGTTCTGGGCACCTGTGAAAGGATTTAAGGTTCATTACAGTGTTGCTAGGACACTGGGGATTAAATTATAAGGAAGAATACCTAAACTAGCCTTCTATTTCCTGGAATATGGAAGATTCAGGAGAGGTTTGATTGAGCTTTCTCAGAACTTCATAGGAATTGACCAGACAGGTGCAGCAGGTGGTCAGGAAGGCTAATGGGATGCTGGCCTTCATAGCGAGGGGGATTGAATATAAAAGTAGGGAGGTCTTGCTGCGGCTGTATAGGGCATTGGTGAGGCCGCAGCTGGAGTACTGTGTGCAGCTTTGGGCGCCGTACTTACGCAAGGATATTTTGGCCTTGGAGGGAGTGCAGAGGAGGTTTACTAGGCTGATGCCGGAGTTGAGGGGGTTGAGCTATGAGGAGAGGCTGAATAAACTAGGCTTGTACTTGTTAGAGTTGAGAAGAATGAGGGGAGATCTCATTGAGACATATAAGATGATGAATGGGATGGATAGGATAGAGGTGGAGAGACTCTTCCCGCTCAGAAAGGACAGTAGGACTAGGGGGCACAGCCTCAAGATAAAGGGGGGGCGGTTCAGAACGGAGTTGAGGAGGAACTTCTTCACTCAAAGGGTGGTGAATCTCTGGAATTCTCTGCCCGTTGAAGTGGTGGAGGCTGCCTCGCTAAATATTTTTAAGACGCGGGTTGATGGGTTTTTGATAAGAGAGGGGATTAAGGGTTATGGGGAGAGGGCGGGAAAGTGGAACTGAGCCACAACAGATCAGCCATGATCTTATTGAATGGCGGGGCAGGCTCGAAGGGCTAGATGGCCTACTCCTGCTCTTATTTCTTATGTTCTTATGTTCTTATGTACGTTTGGCTGGTGGGGAGACTATGACAAGAGGGTGTAAAGTTAATACTCCTATGCAGGCCATTGTGGAGAGAATTTCAGAGACACATAAAGGATGGATAGTGGTGAACTATCTCCTGTAAAAAGGTCAACTCAGATTATAAATCTGAGATTGGTAGATTTTTGCCAGCTAAGGATATGGAACCAAGTGGACTGATTGGGATTGGGATGCAGATCAGTCACAATCTCACTGCGTGACGGAAAAGGCTCGGGGGACAAATGGCTTTTTCCCATTCCTGTGTTCCCACATTCCAATCGTTGCTCGGGATTGGACCACTGACGGAGAAGGTTGTGGGTTCCAACTCTACTCCAGAGCCTGAGTGCACAGGGTTTGGTCCTCAGGTGCAGTGGAGGGGGTTGAGCTATGAGGAGAGGCTGAATAAACTAGGCTTGTACTCGTTGGAGTTTAGTAGGATGAGGGGGGATCTTATTGAGACGTATAAGATGATGAAAGGGATGGATAGGATAGAGGTGGAGAGGCTCTTCCCGCTCAGAAAGGACGGTAGGACTAGAGGGCACAGCCTCAAGATAAAGGGGGGGGCAGTTTAGAACAGAGTTGAGGAGGAACTTCTTCACTCAAAGGGTGGTGAATCTCTGGAATTCTCTACCCGTTGAAGTGGTGGAGGCTGCCTCGCTAAATATATTTAAGACGCGGGTTGATGGGTTTTTGATAAGCGAGGGGATTAAGGGTTATGGGGAGAGGGCGGGAAAGTGGAACTGAGCCACTTCAGATCAGCCATGATCTTATTGAATGGCGGGGCAGGCTCGAAGGGCTAGATGGCCTATTCCTGCTCCTATTTCTTATGTTCTTATGTTCTTAGGAAGGATCGAGAGCTAGGCTTTCAGGAGTGCCTGTCCTCTCGATGAAGCCTTCAGCTGAATTCCTGTTGCCTGTGGAATTCGGCGTCAAGGATCCTGCAACATTTTTCTTGAAGGCCCCCGATGAAGTTCTCCTGATATCCTGGTCAACTTTGATTTCACAACCAGCTCCATGACAGTCAGATTATCTAATTAATTATTTATCTCGTGGCTGTCTGTGATACTTTACTGGATCCTGTGAGGCGGCTGCCGATACTCTAACACTAACTGTATTTCAAATGTGCGCCACTTGGGGCAGACTGCGGGTTGATGGGTTTTTGATAAGAGAGGGGATTAAGGGTTATGGGGAGAGGGCCGGAAAGTGGAACTGAGCCACGACAGATCAGCCATGATCTTATTGAATGGCGGGGCAGGCTCGAAGGGCCAGATGGCCTACTCCTGCTCCTATTTCTTATGTTCTTATGTTCTTATTATGAAAGAATCAATCTATCACCTCTTTAATTCCAGTGCACCACCCATAGATCATAGAATCTCTACAGTGCAGAAAGAGGCCCTTCAGCCCATTGAGTCTGCACCGACCACAATCCCACCCAGGCCCTATCCCCATATCCCAACATATTTTACTTGCTAGTCCCTCCAACCTATGCACCTCAGGACACTAAGGGACAATTTCTGAGCACGGCCAATCAACCTAAGCCGCACACCTTTGGACTCTGGGAGGAAACCGGGGTACCCGGAGGAAACCCACGCAGACACGAGGAGAATGTGCAAACTCCACACAGACAGTGACCCGAGCCGGGAATCGAAGCCAGGTCCCTGGAGCTGTGAAGCAGCAGTGCTAACCACCATGACACCGTGCTGCCCCTTTAATTCTAGTTTATCTCCCCTTTATTTCCAATGTATCACTCCTTACATTGAATTTGAGAGCTGAGACATGATGAACGTTTGCATCTGGAGTGGGAGTAGTCCATTCGGCCCCTTCAAGCCTTCTTCATAAATGAGTACAACATAGAATCCCTACTGTGCAGAAGGAGGCCATTCAACCCATCGAGTTTACATCAGCTCCCCAACAGAGCATCCCATGCAGGCCCCATCCCCCACAATCTCGCCCTCGCTGCCAATCCCCACAACCCACACATCCTGGGACACTCGGGGGCAATTTAGCATGGCCAATCCACCTAACCTGCACATCTTAGGACTGTGGGAGGAAACCGGAGCACCTGGAGGAAACCCACGCAGACACGGGGAGAACATGGAGACTCCATACACTGACCCAAGCCGGGAATTGAACCCGGGTCCCTGGCACTGTGAGGCAGCAGTGCTAACCACTGTGCCGCCATGGGATAGACATGGGAACAAGAAAATGCCTGTCAGTCCTTCAAATCTACTCTTATTACGCAATCAGATCATGGCTGCTCAGTACATTAAGTCAAATTTCCCACCTCGGATCCATGATCCTCGATCAATGAGATTCTGTCAACCTCAGCTTCTGGGGGAGAAAGCTACAGGTTTCTGCTACCCTATTGTGTGAAGACGTGTTTCTTGACATCACGCTTGAAAGGCCTAACACCAATTTTAATGACGAAACCCTCTTGTTCTGGACTCATGGAATCATAGAATCCCTACAGTGCAGATGGAGGCCATTTGGCCCATCAAGCCTGCACTGACAACAATCCCATCCAGGTCCTGTCCAATCCCTGTAACATTTACCCTCCTAATCCCCCTGACGCTGAGGGGCAATGTAGCCTGACCAATCCACCTAACCCGCACATCCTTGGAGTGTGGGAGGAAATCGGAGCATCCAGAGGAAACCCACGCAGACATGGGGAGAACGTGCAAACTCCGCACAGGCAGTGACCCGAGGCCGGAATTGAACCCAGGTCCCTGGCGCGGTGAGGCAGCGGTGCCAAGCACTCTGCCGCCATGTTTCTGTTCTAACTCCATTTCTATCTGCCTCCTTCAACCACTGCAAGGACCTCAGGTCACCTCTTAATCTTCAAGGGAGTACAAGCCCGACCTACGCTGCCTCAGTACTTAACCACTTCAGCTCAAACCGTGGATGTCCAGTCAGCTGCGCGGAACTGAAAAAGCACTTTCCTTCTGAGCTGGCATCGTTCCAGCGGTGTACTTTATTAGACTCTGCAAAACAACACTGCTGATGCAGTGTTTGTCAAGCTCCAATGTGATTAATACGGAGAATAACAGCTCTTTGGGACTGATCACAGATTTCTACTCATTCCAGGGAACTATCATCTGAGACACTCAGCACAGCATATATTAAAACACCTGCAAGTGATTTTATTTTAAGCAGTTTTCTGCTGTGTTGATTTTTTTTTTACTCGTTCAGGGGACGTGGGCATCGCTGGCTGGGCGAGCATTTGTTGCCCATCCCCAGTTGCCCCTTGAACTGAGTGGCTTGCTCGGCCATTCCAGGGGGAAGCTTGCTGTGGGTCTGAAATCACACGTGAACCAGCCAGATTTCCTTCCCTGCAGGGGATGAGGGAAACCAGTTGGGATTTTAAATGACAATCGACAAGTGGTTTCATGGTCACCATTCGGGGCGGCGGGATTCGAACCCATATTCTCCCAGCATTACCCTGGGTTTTTGGGTTACCAGTCCAGTGACAATACCACTCTGCCACCGTCTCCCCACTGGTTCTGGACAATACTTAGAGTGATAGAATCATAGGACCCTACAGTGCAGAAAGAGGCCCTTCGGCCCATCGAGTCTGCACCGAACATAATCCCACCCAGGCCCTACCCCCATATCCCTACACATTACACCCACTAATCCCTCTAACCTACGCATCCCTGGATACTAAGAGGCAATTTCTTAGCATGGCCAATCAACCTAACCCGCACATCTTTGGCCTGTGGGAGGAAACCGGAGCACCCGGAGGTAACCCACGCAGACACGAGGAGAATGTGCAAACTCCACACAGACAGTGACCCAAGCCGGGAATCGAGCTCAGGACCTTAGCATCAATAAATGGAGTGGTCTGGTGGCACAGTGGTTAGCCAACTCGGGTCACTGTCTGTGTGGTGTCTGCATGTTCTCCCCGTGTCTACGTGGGTGTTCTCCAGTTTCCTCCCTCACTCCAAAGGTGTGCTGGTTAGGTAGATTGGCCATGCTAAATTGCCCCTTAGTGTCAGCGGGACTAGCTAGGATAAGAGGGGGATTGAATATAAAAGTAGGGAGGTCTTGCTGCGGCTATTTCGGGCATTGGTGAGGCCGCAGCTGGAGTACTGTGTGCAGTTTTCGGCGCCGTACTTACGCAAGGAAATTTTGGCCTTGGAGGGAGTGCAGAGGGGGTTTACTAGGCTGATGCCGGAGTTGAGGGGGTTGAGCTATGAGGAGAGGCTGAAAAAACTAGGCTTGTACTCATTAGAGTTTAGAAGAATGAGGGGAGATCTCATTGAGACGTATAAGATGATGAATGGGATGGATAGGATAGAGGTGGAGAGACTCTTCCCGCTCAGAAAGGACAGTAGGACTAGGGGGCACAGCCTCAAGATAAAGGGGGGGCGGTTTAGAACGGAGTTGAGGAGGAACTTCTTCACTCAAAGGGTGGTGAATCTCTGGAATTCTCTGCCTGTTGAAGTGGTGGAGGCTACCTCGCTAAATATTTTTAAGACGCGGGTTGATGGGTTTTTGATAAGTGAGGGGATTAAGGGTTATGGGGAGAGGGCGGGAATGTGGAACTGAGCCACGACAGATCAGCCATGATCTTATTGAATGGCGGGGCAGGCTCGAAGGGCCAGATGGCCTACTCCTGCTCCTATTTCTTATGTTCTTATGTTCTTTTCGGGGATAGGGCCTAGATAGGACTGTGGTTGGTGCAGACTCGATGGGCCGAGTGGCCTCCTTCTGCACTTTAGGATTCTATGATTCTTTAATAAATAATTAAGGAACCCATGCACCCCGGACATTCTCTCTTCCGCCTTCTTCCTTCGAGAAAAAGGTACAGAAGAGGTCACATATCAACCGAATCAAGAACAGCTTCTTCCCTGCTGCTGTCAGACTTTTGAATGGACTTACTTTGCATTAAGTTGATCTTTCTCTACACCCTAGCTATGACTGTAACACTACATTCTGCACTCTCTCCTTTCCTTTCTTATGAACGGTATGCTTTGTCTGTGTAGCGTGTAAAAAACTATACTTTTCACCGTATGTTAATACATGTGACAATAATAAATCAAATCAAATAAATGTCATGGAAGCAAATTATCTGGTCCTTATCGCATTGTTGTTTGTGGGGTTGTCTATGTGTGGGGTAGTGGTCACGTCACAAGATTAATAATCCAGAGATTCAGGATAATGGTCTGGGGGAAATGGGTTCCAATCCCACCACAGCAGCAGGTGAAATTTAAATACAATTCATATAAACTGGAGTGTAAAGCAAGTCTATAGTAATGGTGACCATGACAACGATCATCGATTGTTGCAGAAACCTGTCTGGTTCACTAATGTCCTTTAGGGAAGGAAATCTGCCATCCTTACCAGGTCTGGCCTACATGCGACTAATGCGCAGTGCCCTCGGATATGGCTGAGTAAACCACTCAGTTCAAGTCAATTATGGGTGGGTAACAAAGCCCAGCCAGTAATACCCACATCCTACAGGAGAATTAAAATAAAAACTGACTGCTGTATTTCCAAAATGACAACAAATACTTTATTGGCTATAAAACAGCCTGGCACATCAAGAAAACTGCCTTATAAATAAATCTAGTATCATGGGCCAATGTGAGATCGAGATTCATTAGAACAAAGAAATTAACAGCACAGGAACAGGCCCTTTGGCCCTCCAAGCCTGCACTGACCATGCTGCCCGACTGAACTAAAACCCCCTACCCTTCCAGGGATCATATCCTTCTATTCCCATCCTATTCACGTATTTGTCCAGACTCCCCTTAAAAGTCACTATCGTATCTGCTTCCACTACCTCCCCTGACAGCGAGTTCCAGGTACCCTCTGTGTTAAAAAGGTAGGGTTATCGTTGCTTGAGTTCAGAAGAATGGGTGGGGCGAATCTCATAGAAACTTCTAACAGGACTAGATAGGATAGATACAGGGAGAATATTCCTGATGGTTGGGGTGTCCAAATCTGAGGTCGTAGACTAAGGATAGAACATAGTATAGCACAGTACAGGCCCTTCGGCCCTCGATGTTATGCCGAGCTATGTCCGAACTCAAGATCAAGCTATCCCACTCCCTCTCATTCTGGTATTTGGGTAGACTATTTAGGGCAAAGATGAGGAGACATTTCTTCACCCAAAGAGTGGTGAGCCTGTGGAATTCATTACCACAGGAAGTAGTTGATGCCAAAACATTGAATGTTTTCAAGAAGCAGTTAGATATAGCACTTGAGGTGAAAGGGGATCAAAGGATATGGGGCGGAAGGTGGGATCAGGTTATTGAGTTGGATGATCAGCCACTATCATAGGGGTGGCATAGCAGCACAGTGGTTAGCACTGCTGCTTCACTGCGCCAGGAACCCTGGCTTGGGTCACTCTCTGTTTGGAGTTTGCATGTTCTCCCCGTGTCTGCATGGGTTTCCTCCCACATTGTGAAAGACACGCTGGTTAGGTGCATTGACCCAAACAGGCACCAGAGTGTGGCGACTAGAGGAATTTCACAGTAACTCCATTGCAGTGTTAATGTAGATCTTACTTGTAACTAATAAATAAACCTTTTAACTTACTTCATAATGAAGGACGAGGGCAGGCTTGAAGGGCCAAATGGCCTCCTCCTGCTCCTATGTTTTTCCTATGTGTCTACATTCACGGTAAGTTGAAATGCACTAAATTATAGAATCCTACAGTGCAGAAGGAGGACATTTGGCCCATCGAGTCTGCATCGACCACAATTCCATCAAGGTCCTATCCCCGCAACCTCAACTATTTACCCTAGCTAGTCCCACCTGACACTAAGGGGCAATTGAGCATGGCCAATCCACTTAATCCACACATCTTTGGAGTGTGGGAGGAAGCCGGAGCGCCCGGGTGACCCACACAGACATGGGGGGAATGTGTTTTCTAAAGCCGGGAGTGTAATTCCCTGAATTTCACTGAATTTCTGCAGTGTAAGGAACAAAGGAGAATCATTCATTTAAATAGCACCCGTTCATGAGCTCGGAATGGTTCTCAGTTACTCAAGAACAAATGAAATGCTTTGAGGTATAGTCATGGTAGAAATCGAGGAATTTATTTATTGAGACGATGGCTGATTTTCCCCAATCCTTGTCCTCATGATTCCGAAAATTTAAAACCTGGAAACTCACAATGGGTTAAAGTAAAATTAAAGTTTATTCATCAGTCAACGAGTAGGCTGACATTAACACTGCAATGAAGTTACTGTGAAAATCCCCTAGTCGCCACACTCCAGCGCCCGTTCGGGTACACTGAGGGAGAATTTAGCATGGCCAATCCACCTACTCAATGTGCACATCAGCCTGTGGGAGGACACCAGAGCACCTAGAGGCAACCCATGCAGATACGGGGAGAATGCGTAGACTCCACACAAACAGTGACCAGGCTAGGATTTGAACCTGGGTCCCTGGCGCTGTGAGGCAGCAGTGCTAACCATTGTGCCACCGTGCCGCCCACGGAAGGTGTGAGCACGGCATTATATGGCATTGGCCTTACTTGTATCATCTAGCTCAGTGGGAATCAGCCAGTTGTAACAACATGTGAGTTGTTAGGCTGACTGTAACCTGCGTCTGACTTTGCCTGCCTTGCTTCGTCAACTATTCAGGTGTTTGCTCTAACTCGTGGATGGCAATCTCACCTCCTGAGCTCGCAGGCGGTGGGTTGAAGCTAACCTTCAGAACTGATAGCGCAGTGCTAAACTATCAGAGGTGCTAGCTCGCAAATAAGACATTAAACAAAAGGGCCTGTTTCAGTCAGGTTAATGAGGGGTGGCATAGTGAAGGGCAGCACGGTGGCACAGTGGTCAGCGCTGCTACCTCATAACACTAGGGTGGATGCAAGTCCCCTGGCACTGTGAGGTAGCACGGCCAATGCACTAAATCTACATAATTAAGTCATGGGTAGATAGGTTTCTGATAGACAGGGGAATTAAGGGTTATGGGGAGAAAGCGGGAAAGTGGAACTGATCCACTTCAGATCAGCCATGACCTTATTGAATGGTGGGGGAAGCTCGAAGGGCTAGATGGCCTACTCCTGCTCCTATTTCTTATGTTCTTATGTCTTGCGTGGGTTTCCTCCAGTTGCTCTGGTTTCCTCCCACAGATTAGAACATAAGAAATATGAGCAGGAGTAGGCCATCTAGCCCTTCGAGCCTGCCCCGCCATTCAATAAGATCATGGCTGATCTGAAGTGGATCAGTTCCACTTTCCTGCCTTCTCCCCATAACCCTTAATCCCCTTGTCTATCAGAAATCTAAAGACACAGGGGGGAGGTGCACAGCTGGGTTAATGTTAACGTTGTTTTGAGTGTAGGCCTATCAGCAGCCAGTCAAAGGAGAAACCTAATATAACTCCCCGTCACCCACCACAAGGCCGGGAGGTCAAATCGGACACTTGTGCGAGTCAGTGAAAGCTGTGAAGCAACAAGTGGTGCGGTCCCAGGCGTTGCAGTGCTCCGACAGCACAGCATCGCAAATACTGCAGCAAATCATTGGCCCGAGCAAGGAAGTATTGCACCATTGTGTTACAAGATGCAGCCTCAGCATCCCAGCGCTCAAAGATAGATGTGCAGTGCAGTCCTGCACAGCGGGGCCCAACCTGCCTGCGATGTAGTAAATCACAGCGGGTAGCCAGAGGAGACTGGAGGGGGGGGCGCGGGGGTGGGGGGGGCGCGGAGGTGGGGGGTGTGCTGTGCTTGAATCTTAATAAATAGCCTCCTCTGAGACGGGAGCCAGCTCTTTGGAAGTAGACAAATAACACTCCGTGAGAAAGTATAGAAACATACAAGACAGGAGCAGGAGGAGGCCATTCGGCCCTTCGAGCCTGCTACTCCATTCATCATGATCATGGCTGATCTTCCAACTCAATAGCCTGATCGTGCTTTCTCCTCATAACCTTTGATCCCCAAGTGCGAAATCCAGCCGCCTCTTGAGTACGTTCAATGTTTTGGCATCAGCTACTTCCTGTGGTAATGAGTTCCACAGACCTCACCACTCTATGAGTGAAAGAAAGTCTCCTCTCCATCCTAAATAGTCTACCCCAAATCCTCAGACTGGGACCCCTGGTTCACAGGAGCAGTGTGATCTGCTGGACAAAATCAGCTAGAATTCCCAAGGAATGTTGGGTCACGTCACCAGACTTTCAAAAATGAACTGGAGAAGGAAAAATATTGGGGATAGAGCAAGGATAGAGGTGGTGCTGTAGCACAATGGTTAGCACTGCTGCTTCACAGATCCAGGGACCTGGGTTTGATTCCCGGCTTGGGACACTGTCTGTGTGGAGTTTGCACATTCTCCCCGTGTCTTGTGTGGGTTTCCTCCGGGTGCTCCGGTTTCCTCCCACAGTCCAAAGATGTGCGGGCTAGGTTCATTGGCCATTCTAAATTGCCCCTTAGTGTCCTGGGATGCATAGGTTAGAGGGATTAGTGGGTAAAATACGTAGCGATATGGGGATAGGACCTGGGTAGGATTGTGGTTGGTGCAGACTCAACGGGCCGAATGGCCTCTTTCTGCACTGTAGGGATTCTGTGATTGGAAGTGAATTATGAAGCTCTATCAAGGAGTTGCCACAGTTACGTTGAGCCAACTTGTACCTTTCTGGGATGTATCATTCTCTGATCATAGAACAGAATCACAGAATCTCTATAGTGCAGAAGGAGGCCATTCTGTCCATCAACTCTGCACTGTCCCTTCAACAGAGCATCCCACCCAGGCCCTCTCCCCATAAGCCCACACAGTAATCATGGTCAATCCTCCTAACTTACACAGCCTGGGACACTAAAGGGAAATTTAGCATGGCCAGAACAGCTAACCTGCACATCTTTGGACTGTGGGAGAAAACCAGAAGCACCCGGAGGAAACCCAGGCAGACACAGGGAGAATGTGCACATTCCACACAGACAGTGATCCTTGACCAGAATTGAACCCAGGTCTGTAGCGCTGTGAGGCAGCAATGCTAACCAGTAGGCCACCATGCCGCCCCAAAGCCTATGAACTTGGGGAGGAAGGAAAGCCAAACCCCATAGTGCAGCACAGCACCAACATTGAAAAAGTTAGGGACTTGGTAACCAAACTCGATTTTAAAAGCCTCAGTGTTATAGAAGGAAAGAAGCTTTCAGGGAGGTGTGTATATACGGGTCCACAATCTTCATTGTCTGGGAATGAACAAGGTGGAAGTTCCAGTTGGTAAAGAGAGAGGATTCTCAACCCCAAATTGGCCATGATTTGATTAACACCCAGCAGTGAATGGTGACACGGTGGTTAACACTGCTGCCTCACAGTGCCAGGAACCTGGGTTTGATTCCCAGCTTTGGGTCTGTGTGGACTTTGCATGTTCTCCCCGTATCTGTGTGGGTTTCGTCCGGGTGCTCCGGTTTCCTCTCACAAGAAAGATGTGCTGCGTTAGGTGCGTTGACCCAAACAAGAGCTGGACTGTGGCGACTAGGGGATTTTCACAGTAACATCATTGCAGTGTTAATGTAAGCCTTACTTGTGACTAATAAATAAACTTTATGATAGGCTCACCTCTTCTCATACAAAACCAAAATACTGACGCAAACGAAAACACAAAATGCTGGAAAAACTCAGCAGCTCTGACAGCATCTTTGGAGAGAGAATAGAGCCAACATTTTGAGTCTAGATGACCCTTCGCCAGAACTAAGAGCAAAGAGAATCAGCAGAGATTTATACTATTGGGGTTGGGATGGGGAGGGCGTATGGAATTGGACAATCAAAATGTAGGTCAGGATACAGAAGGCTGAGAAGGTGCTAAAAACGTTCATTAAGTGACCAGAGTGCGAGAATGGCAGAACAGAGGTACAAATTGTTAAAGGACTGCCTGAGGAATGTGAACCCCAATGTAAACTGGAGGAACAGAACCTCATCTTCCAATTGGGCACTATATAGCATTCCGGAATGAACATTGAGTTCAACAACTACAGAGCATGAATTCTCCCCTCCACCTTCACCCCATTCCCATTTATTTTATTCCACTTCATTTCATCCATTTTATCATTTTTCTTTCTCTCTTCCATTTTTCCACTTTCCACTCTAGTTCTCCTTCTTTCCGCACACCCACCCACCACCTCCCTCCCCATCACACCACCCCCCTCCCCCCGCACTCAACGCAGCTAGAAGTCTCACAACACCAGGTTAAAGCTCCAACAGGTTTATCTGATAGTAAACGGCACAAGCTTTCAGGGTTTGCCCCTTCGTCACTCACCTGGTGAAGGAGCAGCGCTCCGAAAGCTAGTGGCGTTTACTGCCAAATAAACCTGTTGGACTTCAACCTGCAGTTGTGAGACTTCTTACTGTGTTTACCCCAGTCCAACGCCGGTACCTCCACCTCAATGTAGCTGCCACATCCCTTCGGCAGTCCTTTAACAATCTGCACCTCTGTTCTGCCATTCTCGCATTCTGATCACTTTTTGGACGCTCTTAGGTTCTTTTCAGCCTTCTGTGTCATCATTTGCATTCCCATTGCAAAATCCCACACCCCGATATCCCATAGTATAAATCTCAACTGATTCTCTTTGCTCTGGGCTCTGCTAAAGGGTCATCCAGACTCATAACGTTGGCTCTATTCTCTCCCTGCATCTCGCTGTCAGACCTGCTGGGATTTTCCAGCATTTTCTGTTTTTGTCACCTGTTCCCACCATCCATCCTTTCATTCTGTACCAAATTGTGTGTTTTTTAAATGGCGGGAATTTCTTCCTAAATTGCTGGAATGTGACAGCATTCCGTGGATTGATGTGAGAACAGGCCGTTTGGCCCTACAAGTCTGTTCTGGTGTTCATGTTTCTTTGCCCATTCCTCCTGCCTCCTCTGAGTCTTTCCGGCACCTGCCATGTCTCAGTTGCTGGCATTGCCATCCCTGAACCTGAAGGCTGTGTGTTTTATACCCGGGCCCTGATTGCAGAAGTCCAGGTTGCCATTCCAGGGACGTGGGTACCTCTTTCAGATGAGGAGTTAAGCCAAGATTCTCAGGTGGATGTGTACAATCCCATTGATTCTGTTTCGTGGGAGAGCGGGAGAGCTATTGAGCCCTGGCCCATTAGCTATCCCTCAACCTCAACCGTCAACTTAGGCAGTGAGTTCCAGGCGCTATTTTTAAAGTTTATTGATTAGTGTCACAAGTAGGCTTACATTAACACTGCAATGAAGTTATCGTGAAAATCCCCGAGTCGCCACATTCTGGCGCCTGTTCGGGTACACCGAGGGAGAATTTAGCATGGCCAATACACGTCTTTTGGACTGTGGGAGGAAACCGGAGCACCCAAAGGAAACCCATGCAGACATGGGGAGAACATGCAGACTCCATGCAGACAGTGACCCAAGGCAGGAATCGAACCCGGGTCTTTGGCACTGTGAAGCAGCAGTACTAACCACTGTGCCACCATGCTGCCCACACCCTCTGATGCCCATCACCCGCTGGGTGAAAAGATTTTCCTCATATCTCCACTCATCTTTCTGCCAATCACCTTAAACCTGCGCCCCCTGGTAACTGACCCTTCCGCTAGGGGGAACAATTCTTTTCTCTCCTCCCTTTCTGGGTCCCTCATAATTTTGTATACCTCAATTAGGTCACCCCTTAGCCTCCTCTGTTCTTAGGAAATCAACCCAACCTGTCCAACCTCTCCTCCTGGCTGCAATTATCAATCCCTGGCAACATTCCCGTAAATCTCAACACCCTCTCCAGAGCAGTTATATCCTTCCTGTAATGTGGTGATCAAAATACTGGCCTAACCACTATTTTATACAGTTTCATCATTAAGTCCCTGCTCTTGTGTTCAATACCTTGTCCAATAAACTAAATTATCCCATATACTTTCTTGACCACCTTGTCCACCTGTCCTGCCACTACCAAGGACTCCAAGATCTCTCACTCCCTCAGTCACTCTCAATATCTTCCCTGTTACTGAGTATTCCCTTGCTTTCTTTGCCCCCCCCACCCCACCATCCCCCACCCCCCCCCGAATACATTACCTCACACTTTTCCGGACTGAATTCCATTTGCCACTTCTACACCCACTCAACAAAGCCACTGATATTGTTCTGGAATCGACATGCCAGGGATTGATCTAGTGAACCGCCACTGCACTCCCTCTGTGGCATGTAGATCACTCTTTAAATAAGGGGACCAACACTGCACAATCCTCCAGATAAGGTTTCACCAACATAGAAATATAGGAGCTGAAGTAGGCCATTCGGCCCTTCGAGCCTGCTCTGCCGTTCATTTTGATCATGGCTGATCATCAAATTCAATATCCCGATCCCCCCCTTCCCCTCATATCGCTTCATCCTTTTAGCCCCAAGAGTTCGATCCAATTTCTTCTTGAAAGCACCCAACATTTTGGCCTCAAGTAAGTGGTAGTGAATTCACCATCCTCTGGGTGAAGAAATTTCTCCTCACCTCTGTTCTAAAAGGTTTGCCCCTTATCCTCAAACTATGACCCCTAGTTCTGGACTCCCCTACCATTGGAAACATTCTTTCTGAATCTACCCTGTTTATAAGTTTCTATGAGATCTCCTCTCACACTTTCTGAACTCCAATGCATATAATCCTAACTGAATTAACCTTTCCTCATATTACAGACCTGCCATCCCAGGAATCAGCCCCTTTGCTGTGCTCCCTCTATAGCAAGGACATCGTTCTTCAGATAAGGATACCAAAACTACACACAATACTCCAGGTGTGGCCTCACCAATGCCCTATACAATTGCAGCAAAACATCCCTATCCCGATACTCATTGTGAAGACCATTTGTCTTCTTTACTGCCTGCTGTATCTGTGCACTTACTTTCAGCAACTGATGCACGAGGACACCATGGTCTTGCTGAGTATTCTCCTCTCTCAATTTACATCCACTCAAGTAATAATCTGTCTTCCTATTAATGCTACCAAAGTGGATAACCTCACATATATCCACATTATACGGCATCTGCCATGCAGATGCCCATACACTCAGCATGTTCAAATCACACTGAAGCATCTCTGCATCCTCCGCACAGCTCATCCTCTCACCCAACTTTGGAAATAACACACCCAGTTTCCTCTTCCAAATCATTAATACATAACGTGAACAGTTGCGGTCCTAGCACAGACCTTTACGGAACCCCACTTATCACTGACTGCCAATCTGAAAAAGACCCATCTTTGCCAACTCTTTACTCCCTACCTGCTAACCAGTTTTCTATCCATCTCAAGACGTTATCTGCAATCCCATGTGCTTTAGTGTTACCTAGTGATCTGTTATGTGAGACCTCGTCAAAAGCTTTCTGAAAGTCTAAATAAACTACATCTATTGGTTCTCCTCGGTCAACTCTATTAGTTACATCCGCAAAGAATTCCAATAGATTAGTCGAGCATGATTTCCCTTTAGTAAATCCATGCAGACTTTGTCTGATTATCCCACTGCCTTCCAAATGCCGAGTTATGAAATCCTTGATAATAGATTCGAGCAACTTTCCTGGTATCAAAGTTAGGTGTATTGGTCTAAAGTTCCTTGTTTGTTCTCTACCCCCCTTTTTGAATAGCAGTCTTATATTAGCTACCCTCCAATCTGTAGGAACTATTCCAGAGTCCAAAGAATTTTGGAAAATAACCACCAGTGGATCTATTATCTCCAGGGTCGCTTCCTTAAGTACTCTGGGATGGAGATTATCAGGACCTGGAGATATCAATTTCCCTCAAATAATTTCTCTACTATTGCTCTATATAATTGCAGCAAGGCACTTTTATGCTTGGGATTGGGGGGAGGGGGATCTTTGGCCTTCCCGCAATGTGTTCTCATGGTGGGAGGATGCACGTCAATGGGAGTTTGCATTGACTGCACCCCACATAGCCGGGAATCTCTCAGTGGGAGTGCACCATCAGCGAGAGCCAAAGATCCCGCCGGCATGAACACCCGGAGAATTCCGGCCCTGTACTCAATCCTCTTACAATACAGGTCAACATACCATTTGTCTTCCTAATTGCTTACTGCACCAACATGTTAACTTTTAGCAGCTCATGAACAAAGACACCCAGGCCCCTATGGGCTTTCCCAATCTCCACTCCCCAATCTCTCACTATTTAAGAAATACTCTACTGTCTTGTTTTTTGGCTACCAAAGTGAATAATTTGCACTTATTCACATTATTATCCATCTGCCATGTTCAAGTCCATTCCCTTCACCTGTCCCTTGGACTCCATAGAACCATAAAACCATAGAAAATTACAGCTCAGAAACAGGCCTTTTGGCCCTCCTTGTCTGTGCTAAACCATTTTTTTTGCCTAGCCCCACTGACCTGCACTTGGACCATACCCCTCCACACCCCTCTCATCCATTTCCATAGACTCCATGCCCATTTCCTCAGTAAATACGGATGCAAAAAACCCATTTAGTATCTCCTCCATCTCTTTTCGATCCATACACAGTCTACCAATCTGGTCTTCAAGAGGACCAATTTTATCCCTCACTACCCTTTCGCTCCTAACATACCTCTACAAGCTCTTTGGATTTTCCTTCACTCTGTCTGCCAAAGCAACCTCATGTCTTCTTTTGGCCCTCCTGATTTCCCTCTTAAGTAGCTTCTTGCACTTTTTATACTCCTCGAGCATCTGATCTGTTCCTTGCTGCCCATAAATTTCATACGACTCTCTCTTCCTCTTAATCAGCGTGAGAATCTCCCTCGAGACCCAAGGTTCCTTATTCCTATTTACATTGCCTTTAATCCTGACAGGAACATACAAACACTGCACTCTCAAAATTTCTCCTTTGAAGGCCTCCCTCCTTGCATCCTCCTCACTACTTACGTTGCCACCTAGTTTGGGAATCAGTGGTAATATCGTTGGACTAGTATTCCAGAGGCTCAAGCTGGTGCTGATGTTTCAGGGACCTGGGTTCAAACCTGACGATGGCAGTGAGCAGAATCTGAATTCAGTTGATAAATCTGGAGTTAAAGGCTAGTCCCGGTAATGGTGACTGAGGCAGCTTCCATCAGTTGTTGCAAAAACCCATCTGGTTCACGAATATTCTTCCGGGAAGGAAATCCACCGGCCTCAGCTCACCTGGCCTACATGTGGGTCCAGGGCCACAGCAATGAGGTTGACTCTTAACTGCTCTCTGACACAGACTGACAGGCTGTTCAATCCAAGGGTGATTAGGGGGTGACAGCGATGGCTTTGCCAGCAACGCCCACATTCCCTGAAACAAAGGGCACCGATTTAAGATAGCAGGGAAAAGCACCAGGGGAGATGATGGGAGCGTGTTGTTGGGGTCTGGAATGCACTACCTAACGGGCCAGTGGAAAGCAAATGTAGTGGTTGCTTTCAAAAGGGAAGCTTGCTCCCAGGGTGGAAGAGTCAATTACTAGGGGGCATAGGTTTAAAGGAGATGTATGAGGCAAGTTTTTAACACAGTTAGAAGTCTCGCAACACCAGATTAAAATCCAACAGGTTTATTTGGTAGTAAACGCCACTAGCTTTCGGAACACTGTTCCTTCGTCAGCTGAGTGGGGAGTTCTGATCACAAACAGGGCACATAAAGGCACACACGGTTTACAGAATACTGATTAGAATGTGAGTCTTTACAGCTAATCTGCTATTCAAGTCTTAAAGCTGTTTGTGATCAGAACTCTCCACTCACCTGACGAAGGAACAGCGTTCCAAAAGCTAGTGGCGTTTACTACCAAATAAACCTGTTGGACTTTAACCTGGTGCCGTGAGACTTTTAACTGTGTTTACCCCAGTCCAACGCCGGCGTCTCCACAGCAAGTTTTTAACACAGAGGGTGGTGGGTGCCTGGAGCTCGCTGCCAGGGGAGGTAGTGGAAGCAGATACATGAGTGACTTCTAATGGGCGTCTTGACAAATACATGAATAGGTTGGGAATGGAGGGATGTAGTCCCCAGAAGAGTAGGGGGTTTTAGTTCAGACAGACAGCCAGGGTCAGTGCAGGCTTGGAGGGCCAAAGGGCCTGTTCCTGTGCTGTAATTTTCTTTGTTCTTTGAAACTGTACATACATTTGAAAAGGAGAGATATAAAGGCCTTGCTAAAACAGCAAGGGAATGGGACTAATTAGATAACCCTTTCAAACTGCTGGCACAGACACGGGGGACTGAGTGGCCTCCTTCTATGCTGTCTCTCTCTGTTTTGAGGGAGCATCTCTGATGATCCAGTTTCCTTTGAAATTTCTAATTTGGAAAGAAACAAATGAATATAATCTCGGTCACCTTCTCCCAAGGTAGCTGTAAACAGAGACTCCATTGGGAACGGCGAACTAACTGCAGCTCAGAATTAGTCTGACTACTGAGGCTCACCCATGCAGACTCTATCCTGATGTAAAATACTTTACTGGAATAGTGTTGAATAACATTCTGAAACTAGGAAAACATCATTCCTCTTAAACTAAGAACAAAACTCACCGTTTACAGTCAACGTGCCCTAACATGTTCACAGGGTATGGGCAAGGATGCATTGTAGACTATCAGACCAGAAGACATAGGAGCAGAATTAGGCCACTCGGCCCATCGAGTTTGCTCCACCATTCAATCATGGCTGATATTTTTCTCATTCCCATTCTCCTGCCTTTTCCCCATAACCCCTGATCCCCTTATTAATCAAGAGCCTACCTATCTCTGTCTCAAAGACACTCAGTGACCTGGCCTCCACAGCCTTCTGTGGCAAAGAGTCAGACACTGACCCAATTTAATGCCCGTTGTCTTGACAAGATGATATTGTAAAGTGCAAAGACCTCCTTGAGGGAGGTTGGGTGCTGGGGGTGGGTGGGTGGCGGGGTGGAGGATGGGCAGGAGAGGGGTGAAACGGTGGGGGCGGTGGAGGCGGGAGACCAGGACAAAGGAGTCAGGGACAGTCTGGCACAGTGGTTAACACGACTGCCTCACTGCTCCAGGGATCTGGGTTCTATTCCCAGCTTGGGTCGCAGTCTGATCCTTTGTCCATCTGACTTGGAAACGTCAGCTCTTTTCTCTCCTTTCAGATGCTGCCAGGCCTGCTGAGATTTTTCAGCATTTTCTCTTTTGGTTCTCAGTCCTCCTGTTTTACTTACAAGTGAAAGGAGCTCACCTCCGAGTGAACTTGTGCCAGAAGCAGGGTGTTTGCTGCCCAAGCGCGTGTGCAGGGTTCATTGACCTGCTGAGTGTTACCTCTTTTGGTGGAAGACTACTGTTACAAGGGAGTATAAATTGAGGTAGGGCTGCATTTTGAGTTGTGTGTATGGTTTTTGGCACCTAAGTCAGGTGGCATAGCGTTAGCTCTGTTGCCTCACAGCGCCAGGGACCCGGGTTCAATTCTCGGCTTGGGTCATTGTCTGTGTGGAGTCTGCACGTTCTCCTCATTTCTGCGTGGGTTTCCTCCGGGCGCTCCGGTTTCCTCCCACAGTCTGAAAGATGTGCTGGTTAGGTGCATTGGCCATCTAAATTCTCCCTCAGTGTACCCGAACAGGCCCTGCAGTGTGGCGAACAGGAGATTTTCACAGTAACTTCATTTCAGTGTGAATGTACATAAGAACATAAGAAATAGGAGCAGGCTCAAAGGGCTAGGTGGCCTACTCCTGCTCCTATTTCTTATGTTCTTACCTAATGGTCTTAATATCATCCCTGATTTTCCTCTCGCTCTTCCCCCTTTGAGCAGGACTCAAACTAGGAGCCATCTAGCCCTTCGAGGCTAGATAGGAGGCTAGAGGCTTCGAGGCTAGATAGGAAATAGGAGCCATCTAGCCCTTCGAGCCTGCCCCGCCATTCAATAAGATCATGGCCAATCTGAAGGGGATCAGTTCCACTTTCCCGCTTTCTCCCCATAACCCTTAATTCCCTTGTCTATCAGAAATCTATCTAACCTAAACATATTCAATGAGGTAGCCTCCACCACTTCAATGGGCAGAGAATTCCAGAGATACCGGAGATGTAAGCCGACTTGTGACCAATAAATAAACTTTTACTTCACTTAATCACAGCCACCCTTTCCAAAACCTGCCCATGATCCAGCCGCGGGTCGTGACCCCTGCTTTGGGAAAAACCTGCTCCAGCTCAGCTGCACAGTCCCAGGTCTCTTTTACAAAGGAACCAAATCGCTTGGTCAAAAGGAAGTACTCGGCTTTCCTGGAAGATGATGGCGAAGAGAGATCTAATTTACATCCCCCTTCACAAACGCTCAGAGCCGTTCCTTCCGAGATCAGAGAAGGAACTGCCGGCAAGGATTTCAGTGGGAAGGTTTAAAAAAAAGTCAGAGATTATTATAGCCCTGTTTTCATCTCATCTTCAAACTGCAGCGAACTCCACTGGGAGCAGCAAATGGAAAGCACAGCATGTTCTTGTGATCACAACCTGTTACCTCACGTCTCACCTGAATCCTCTGATTAATTGCACGCGGCTCGTCTGGAAGCTGCTTCACAGAAATATTTATCCTTTATCCCGTCAGCCTTTCCATCCTTAAACCTGTCTGTTCTTCCACTAGTTTCTGTTTTTAATTGGGTGGAATGATCAAAAGGCAAAGAGCGGGGGACCAGGAACCTGCAGGCAGTGGGGGTGGGGATGGGGGAAAGAGGTGGTGGGGGGGGGGGCGTGGAGGGTGGTTGAGGGGGACTTCCGCCCAGCCAATAGATTCTTGACTCTTCCGTGAGTTTGAGTCCTGCTCAAAGGGGGAAGAGCGAGAGGAAAGTCAGGGATGATATTAAGACCATTAGGTAAGAACATAAGAAATAGGAGCAGGAGTAGGCCATCTAGCCCCTCGAGCCTGCCCCGCCATTCAATAAGATCGTGGCTGATCTGAAGTGGATCAGTTCCACTTTCCCGCTTTCTCCCCATAACCCTTAATTCCCCTGTCCATCAGAAACCTATCTACCCGTGACTTAAATATATTTAGCGAGGTAGCCTTCACCACTTCAACGGGCAGAGAATTCCAGTGATTCACCACCCTTTGAGTGAAGAAGTTCCTCCTCAACTCCAATCTAAACTGCGGCCCCCCCTTATCTTGAGGCTGTGCCCTCTAGTCCTGCTATCCTTTCTAAGCGGGAAGAATCTCTCTACCTCTACCCTATCCATCCCTTTCATTATCTTATACGTCTCTATAAGATCCCCCCTCATCCTTCTGAACTTCAACGAGTACCGACCCAGTCTATTTAGTCTCTCTTCATGTCCAACCCCCTCACCTCCAGTATCAGCCTAGTAAACCTCCTCTGCACTCCCTCCAAGGCCAAAATATCCTTGTGCAAGTGCGGCGACCAAAACTGCACACAGTACTCCAGCTGCGGCCTCACCAGTGCCCTGTACAGTTGCAGCAAGACCTCCCTGCTTTTATATTCTATCCCCCTCGCTATAAAGGCCAGCAGTCCATTCGCCTCGGTAAAATATATTGACTCTGTCTACGCTTCCCGCTGCCTGGGTAAAGCAGCCAGCATAATCAAAGATCCCGGACATTTTCTCTTCCACCTTCTTCTGTTGAGAAAAAGATACAAAAGTCTGAGGTCATGTACCAACCAACTCAAGAACAGTTTCTTCCCTGCTGCTGTCAGACTTTTGAATGGACCTGAGGCACAGATTGATAGTCAATATCTTTTCCCAAAGGTAGGGGAGTCTAAAACTAGAGGGCATAGGTTTAAGGTGAGAGGGAAGAGATACAAAAATGTCCAGAAGGGCAATTTTTTCACACAGAGGGTGACGAGTGTTGCCAAAGGTAGTAGTAGAGGCGGGTACAATTTGTCTTTTAAAAAGCATTTAGACAGTTACATGGGTAAAATGAGGCCATGGATATGGGCCAAATGAGGGCAATTAGGATTAGTTTAAGGATTTAAAAAATGGGGTGGCATGGACAAATTGGGCTGAAGGGCCTGCTTCCATGCTGTAAATCTCTATGACTCTACCTCACATTAAATTGACCTTTCTCTCCACCCTAGCTATGACTGTAACACTACATTCTGCACCCTCCCCTTTCCTTCTCTACAAACGGTATGCTTTGTCTGTACAGCGTGCAAAAAACAATACTTTTCACTGTATGCTAATACATGTGATAATAATAAATCAAACCAAATCAAGAGCAGAATTAAGCCATTCAGCCCATCAAGCCTGCTCCATCATTCAATCATGGCTGATAAGTTTCTCAAGCCCATTCTCCTGCCTTTTCCCCGTAATCTTTGATTCCCTTGCCAATCAAGAACCTATCTATCTCTATCTTAAATACACTCAATGACCTGGCCGCCACAGTCTTCTATGGCAATGAGTTCCATAGGTTCACCACCCTCTGGCTGAAGAAATTCCTCCTCATCTCTGGTTTGAAAGGTCATCCCTTTACTCTGTGGCTGCGCTCTCAGATTCAATCCCTAAATATTCCCCGAGAGAAGGGAATTCCATTCCTCGGGGCAAGACGCTAAACTGAGGTGCGCCATCTCCGCTAGGCAGAAAGGACCTATTTGAAGAGTGAAGGCTCCCCCCTGGCATCCTGGCAAAGTCCATCTCTCGCAGCTGGCTGAAACCTGGCCATGATCACACTGCAAATTAGCACGGCCAATCCACCTAACCCCACACACCTCTGGAGGAAACCAGAGCACTTGGAGGAAACCCACGCGGACATGGGGAGAATGTGCAAACTCCACGCAGACAGTGACCCAAGCCGGGAATCGAATCTGGGTCCCTGGCGTTGTGAGGCAGCAATGCTAACCGCTGTGCCGCCCTAAAGATGTGTGAGTTAGATGGGTTGGCCATGCTAAATTGCTCCTTAGTGTTAGGGGGATTAGCTAGAGTAAATTTATGGGGTTGTGGGATGGGGTTTGGGTGGGATACTCTGTCGGACAGTCAGTGCAGGCTCGGTAGGCTGACTGGTCACCTTCTGCACTGTAGAGATCCTGTGATTTTCGGTTGAGCAATATGTTTGATGTTGGAGAATGGAAGATGTTTTTGTATTATTCCGTTGTTTTTTACTTTCACTGCTGTAGTCCAAGGGCTGCTGATTCAGATGAGTGAAGGTGGGCAGAGGGGGTAGGGCCAGGAAGGGGCAGTTCATTAATTCCCTAACCCTTCAGGAAATTAGGTGCTCTTTGTGTGAAATTGTGCAGTGACGATTTGACTGTGGTAAAAGAGGATGATAGCTTAATCCCAATCCCATCTGTACTCTAAATGCAACAACCACACCTTACATTTGTATAGCATGGGGGGGGGGGGGGGGGCGTCCGTTCACAGGAGTTAATCAAAAGTGTGATTGTGCTTTGCGTAAGAAATTGAGTATTTTTCTAACCGGTCGGAAGTTGACAGAACTCTGATCTCACTTAGTAAAAAACCTGCCTCTCACTAAGACCTATGAATGGTAACAAAGGAATGTATTAGCGTGAAGAGGGAGTGTATACATTCCCCGACTAGCGTTCAAAGGAGAATCTGTACTGAGTTGCATCAATGCTTTCAGGAGCGCATCTTCCACAGGCCGAGAATTTACACTCTAATCCTGATAAACACAAAACTCGTCTGCCAAAAAAAAAAAATTGCTTGGATGAGGATTAAAAGGGGGATTACGATTTCTATAAACAGATAAAAGCAGCCAATTTTACAAAATCCCTCTACTGTGTTCCACTGGTGGAATAAAACCAAGTCAGGTGCTTTGATATGTGAATGGGTAAAAGCAGCCAGGAGGCCGGAATGTGCCAGCTTTTCGATTCCCGCTGCGCGCTCGGATTAACCGTTCGCGTGGCGGGAGGGGGCGCTTCCATTGACTTCAGCTTTCCTCAGACGAGGATCAAGCAACGACAGGCTGAGATTCCGGTTCAATCGGCAATTTGCTCAGCCCAGGAAGAGCGGTTTATTGTTAACTAACGGCTAATCGGAAAGCTGGTTCAAAAATCTGAGGAAACAAGACGGGCTCGATTTTCTTTTTTCTTCATTCGTGGAATATGGGCGTCGTTGGCTGGACCCAGTATTTATTGTCCATTCCAAGATGCCCTTGAAAAGGTCCTGGTGAATCGAGTGGTTTGCTCAGACATTTCAGACGGCAGTCGAGAGTCAACCTCATTGCTGTGGCTCTGGAATCACATGTAGGCCAGACCAGGTAAGGACGGCAGATTTCCTTCCCTGAAGGACATTAGTGAACCAGATGAGTTTTTTCCGGCAATTGACCACGGTTCCCTGGTCATCAGTCGATTATTATTTCCAGTTTTTTGTTATTGAATTCAAATTCCACCAACTACCGTGGCAGGGTTCAAACCCAGGTCCCCAGCTGAGTTTCTGGATTAATAGTCCAGCGATAATACCACTAAGCCACTGCCTCCTCTCTCTCTCTCCTCCCCTGTGCTGTATTGTTCAATGATTTTATGGTTCTATATATTCAGTAAGGAATATAGAACACAGGATAGGAAGAGGCCATTCAGCCCTTCCATTCTGCTGCATCATTCAATCAGTTCAAGGTCGGTCTGTGACCTAACCCGAGGTACCAGAGCAACTAACGTCTGTTTTAACAGAGCGGTTAGCGTAGAGATGAGCCAGCAAGAGTGAATAACATTGACGTATCCAAGCGTACAAGGATGAAAGGAACAGAAACATACGTTGTTGCGTTTGGTGAAGTAGAATTGGAGAAGACTTGTGTTGGTTCTAAACCCCTGCTGCAGACCCGTGGTCTCTCTCTGTGTTGTAAAGTCTATGTAACTCATACCGCTGGCTATTACTCAGTAACAATCCAAACAGAATCTACACATGAATCAAGATTAGGTGAGGGATTTTAACGTCATGTTGTCCCTCATCATTTAACTTCTGACATTCACTGCCACGGAATGCCAGCGAGAAGGGGAGATTAAATAAAGGAGATTAAAAACTTGGCAAAAGTGGAGCCCACTCACCAACTGCTAAACAACATCGATTTTATTCCCCATCTGGTGTTGACTTTATCCACTCCTAAATTCCTAATTTCTCCCCCTCTTTCCATCTACGCTTTTTGATATTAATCTTGAAATCCACAAGTAAAGGTGGCACACTGGCGCAGTGGTTAGCACTGCTGCCTCACAGTGTCAGGGACCCAGGTTCAATTCCCAGCTTGGGTCACTGTCTGTGCGGAGTCTGCACATTCTCTCTGTGTCTGCGTGGGTTTCCTCTGGGTGCTCCGGTTTCCCCTCCCAGTCCGAAAGACATGCTGGTTAGGTGCATTGGCCGTGCTAAATTCTCCCTCAGTGTACCCAAACAGACACTGGAGTGTAGCGACTAGGGGATTTTCACAGTAACTTCATTGCAGTGCTCATGTCAGCATACTTGTGAGACTAATAAAGAAACTTTAAACTTTGTTTACAAAAAAATCTCCACTCCTAAGAATGTTTCAGATACAAACTCCATGTATACAGGTGAGACTTCCTGATTGGACAGGTAATCAGAGAGCTCATACTCCAAGAGACCAATTTGTGGGCCTTCTTGAGGTCACGACAGTTCATTTCCTCCCACCTACTGTAGAATTCAGAAGAATGAGGCGTGATCTAATTAAAGCATAAGGGGCTCGATAGGGTAGGTGCTGGATGAATGATTTATGGACTAAAGTTCACAGCCTCCTCACCCCAGCCCATGGCATCCCAACTCCCCAGGGTCTGAAACGGTCATCAGAATTTTGGGACGGTAAAGTTTATTTATTAGTGTCACAAGTCGGCTTACATTAACACTGCAATGAAGTTACTGTGAAAATCCCCGAGTCGCCACACTCTGGCGCATGTTCGGGTACACTGAGGGAGAATTTAGCATGGCCCAATGCACCTGCACTGTCTTTCAGACTGTGAGAGGAAACCGGAGGAAACCCACGCAGGCACGGGGAGAATGTGCAGACTCCTTACAGACAGTGACCCAAGCCGGGAATCGAACCCGGGTCCCCGGCATTGTGAGGCAGCAGTGCTAACCACTGTGCCACCGTGCCGCCCCTGTTTTGGAACAGTGCAATTTGCTTTAATTAAGGTGATTGTTCTTATCCTTACAGCGTGTTCTGAAATACATTCAACTCAATAAATTGCTGGGAACTCTCCTATTCAGTCAAGCTTGGTCAAGTGGGAGATTTTTATTGATGCGAGCATATCAGAGAACAAACGATTACACTGCAGCTCCCATCGGGTCAATTTATTTACTGATATACATTTCATAACATGCACCATGTCAAAAGATGTTAGCACTCGGAAATCTCCAGCTCAGCATGGATGATCAAACACGTGTTGGAAAATCGGTGCTTAAGTGTCCTGAAGCAAATGTCAAAAGACCATAAGAAATAGAAGCTGGAGGAAGCCATTTGGCCCTGGCAGCCAGCTCCATTATTCATGGCTGATCTTCCAACTCATTTCCACCTTCCTGCACCGTCTCCATAATCCCTCAGTTCACTTAGTATCCAAACATCTATCAGCCTCTGCTTTGAACAGTCTCAACGGATGAACGTGCAGAGCTCTCTGAGGGCACAATGGGAAGACTCACAACACCGGGTTAAAGTCCAACAGGTTTATTTGTGACTCACCTGATGAAGGAGCAGTGCTCCAAAAGCTTGTGATTCCAAATAAATCTGTTGGTCTTTAACCTGGTGTTGTGAGACTTCTTACTGTGCTCACCCCAGTCCAACATCTGCATCTCCACATCATAGCTCTCTGAGGAACAGTGAGCTTCCAAAATGCTTTTTGGATGCAGGTATGTACCCTCATCTCAGCCCTAAATTCCTACCTCTAAAACTATGACCCTTTGTCCAAGGGCTCTTTTTCTGTGCTGTATAACTAGTTCTATGACGATGTTATAAGTTTAAAGTTTATTGAAGTAACAAGTATCCCAAGTAGGCTGACACTAACACCACAATGAAGTTACTGTGAAAATCTCCCAAGTCACCACACTCTAGCAACTGCTCAGGTACACTGAGGGAGAATTTAGCATGGCCTATGCACCTCACCAGCATGTCATTTGGCCCATTGCGTCTGAAAGAATCAAGTAGAAAAGGTCGTGAGCTTCAAGTTTTTAAGTGCCCAGGTCATCAACAATCTGCCCTGGTTCCCACCCATGCCGACACTATAGTTAAGAAAGCCCACCAATGCCTCTACTATCTCAGAAGACTAAGGAAATTTGGCATGTCAGCTACGACTCTCACCAACTTTTACAGATGTACCATCGAAAGCATTCTTTCTGGTTGCTTCACAGCTTTGTTTGGTTCCTAACCTAAAAGGCAGCACGGTAGCATAGTGGTTAGCACTGCTGCTTCACAGCTCCAGGGTCCTGAGTTTGATTCCTAGCTCGGGTCACTGTCTGTGTGGAGTTTGCACATTCTCCTCGTGTCTGCGTGGGTTTCCTCTGGGTACTCTGGTTTCCTCCCACAGTCCAAAGATGTACAGGTTAGGTTGATTGACCATGCTAAAATTGCCCCTTAGTGTATAGGGATGCGTAGGTTAGAGGGATTAGTGAGTATAATATGTAGGGATATGGGGGTAGGGCCTGGGTGGGATTGTGTTCAGTGCAGACTCGATGGGCCGAAGGGCCTATTTCTGCACTGTAGGGTTCTATGATACTCTGCCCAAGATTGCAAGAAACTACAAAAGGTTATGAATGTAGCCCAAATCATCACGCAAACCAGCCTCCCATCCATTGCCTCTGTCTACGCTTTCCACTGCCTTGGGTAAAGCAGCCAGCATAATTAAGAACCCATGCACCCAGGCATTCTCTCTTCCACCTTCTTCCTTTGGGGAAAAAGGTACAAAAGCCTGTACCAACTGACTCAAGAACAGCTTCTTCCCTGCTGCTGTCAGACTTTTGAATGGACCTACCTCGCATTAAGTTGATCTTCTTCTACACCCTAGCTATGACTGTAACACTACATGTTGCACTCTCTCTCCTTTCCTTCTCTATGAACAGTATGCTTTGTCTGAAGCGTGCGCAAGAAACAGTACTTTTCACTGTATACTAAAACATGTGACAATAATAAATCAAATCAAAATAAAAGAAAAAGTCATTCGGACAGGGGGAGAAACTGGAGCACCCGGAGGAAACCCATGCAGACACGAAGAGAACTGCAGACTCCGCGCAGACAGTGACCCAAGCCATGAATCGAATGCAGGATCCTGGTCCTGTGAGACAGCAGTGCTAACCACTGTGCCACCGTGCCGCCAGTTAGAAACCTAGAAACTAGAAGCAGGAGTAGGTCATTTGGCCCTTCGAGTCTGCTCCACCATTCATCTTGATCATGGTTGATAAGCAAATTCAATATCCTGATCCCCCTCTTCTCCCCATATCGCTTGACCCCTTTAGCCCCAAGAGCTAGACCCAATTTCTTCTTGAAAACGTTTTGACCTTAACTACTTTCGATGGTAGTGAATTCCACACACTCTAATTTCATTAGACTGTCGAGCCAGGAAATCATTCATCCAACATCTACCCTATCAGACCCCTTATGCTTTAATGAGATCACCTCTCATTCTTCTAAATTCTAGGGTATATGGGGTCTGGTCCACCTAGGACAGCCCCACTATATTTCAGGAATCAGTCTGGTGTACCTTACTTACACTCCCTCTAACACAAGTCTATCCTTCCTTACATAAGCAGATCAAGCCTCCAAGCAGTAGCTGTTCCATTCCAACGTCTAGGAAGAGGTGGTGGCCAATATTCTTCAAAGGCCAAAGGTCAAACCAGCAGAAATTCTTCACCATTTTTCAAAGTTTATTTATTAGTGTCACAAGTAGACTTATATTAACACTGTAATGAAGTTACTGTGAAAATCCCCTAGTCCCCACACTCAGGCACCGGTTCAGGTACACTGAGGGAGAATTTAACATGGCCAATGGATCTAACCATGGAGGAAACTGGAGCACCCAGAGAAAACCCATGCAGACACGGGGAGAACATGCAGACCCCGCGAGACAGTGGCCCTAGACGGGAAGCGAACCCAGCTCCCTGGCGCTGTGAGGCAGCAGTGCTAACCACTGTGCCACCGTGCCACGCAGATAGAAATATAGAAATGTAGAAACTAGAAGCAGGAGTAGGCCTTGTGTAAGAAGCTGCCATATTTTCCACTGACTTAGTGTACCCGAACAGGCGCCGGAGTGTGGCGACTAGGGAATTTTCACAGTAACTTCATTGCAGTGTTAATGTAAGCCTACAAATGACACTGATAAATAAATGTTAAAAACAAAAGCTGTCTGAAGATGAAATAACAGTTCCTGTTCATAGCAACTGCCCTGAGAGTTCCTTGGATGAAAATTGGTTGGAAAAATATGAACTGAAATCCCACAGTCATTTTCGAGCCAATTACATGTGTATGTGTGTGCGTGTATGCATATGTGTGTGCCTGTGTGTGTGTGTGTGTGTGTGTGTGTGTGTGCGAGTGATTGAGTGTGTGTGTGTGAGTGAGTGAGTGAGTGTGTGCGTGTGTGTGTGCGTACGTGTGTGTGCGTGTGAGTGAGTGTATGTGTGCGTGCGTGCGTTCGTGCAAGTGAGTGTGTGTGACTGAGTGTTTGTGGGAGTACTGATTTATGGAATGCGGGCATGGGTAGCGGCACTGGGAAGTGGATGTTGGAGGCTTTGGAGCTATTTCTAAAGTTCAGTACCGCAACACCAGGTGGCATGGCGGCAGAGCGGTGAGCACTGCTGCCTCACAGCGCCCAGGGACCTGGGTTTGATTCCTGGCTCGGGTCACTGTCTGTGTGGAGTTTGCACATTCCCCTCGTGTCGGCGTGGGTTTCCTCCGGGTGCTCCGGTTTCCTCCCACAGTCCAAAGATGTGCGGGTTAGGTTGATTGGACATGTTAAATTAACCCTTAGTTCCTGTGATAGGTTAAAGGGATTAGCGGGGATAGGGTGGGATTGTTGTTAGTACAGACTTGATGGGCTGAATGGCCTCCTTCGGCACTGTAGGGTTTCTATGATCCTATGAAAATTAAGTACTGTATGCTTTTCAAATTTCTCTTCTGAATTCAAACCAGCATGTAGACAGCAGTCTAAATTCCATTGTGCCCAGAAGTAGGCACGATTCTGATGTAATATTGTGTTCATGTACCAGAGGCTTGAGAATCTCACGCCTCATCAGAATAAATGTAACAAATTAAAAACTGGGTGTTGGCTCTCTCTCACGCCCATTTTATCAGTCTTGTAATGTCCAAGAAAGATCCCTCCTTGTCGCTAAGAGATTGCTTGTAGGAAGGTTTTTACCAATCTCCACTCGATCCTAGGCTCAGTCCACCCTGCACCATCCTATTTAAAAACCAGCAGAAGGTGGTCACGCTATGTGATTAAAACCTGCCTCAGGGGAAGATTCCCAATCAAGTATTGCAAAAAAAAAACCCATCGAAATCGCAGAGAAACAGCATTAAGGACCTTTATAGAAAGGCAATCCTTTGACTTAAGTATTTCTAGAAACGAATTCACTCAGCATATTGTTGTCACACTCTCCTTGCTCTTGGTGTTTCTTATTTCTTAATTACATTACACACTTCAAACAACAATTCAAACCTTAGAGAAACACTATTTGCACATTTATTTAGTAGCAATGTGAACCAACATCATCTGGAACTTGTGTAGATAGGCTGAAAATACATAGCATACAACACAATTTGCATGAGAGCTTCTGGGGGAAGGGGAAGCCACCCAGTTCCGGAGTTAAGACCGTACTGAATGTTTGCACCACCTCCGAAATGTTCAGACCAACAATTCAATCCACATACTTTTCCTGATCTGCTTGTACATGTCTGATTCCTGGAAAGTGCCATGAGATGTCATTTATAATATCACTGACACCAGAGAAATCAGAATGGTAAGGTTGTATTAGCTACAGAGCAGAGTTGTTTTGTAAATGAAGTGATTTCTTCGTACCCACTTTCCTATCAATCCGTTGACAGCTCTGTGATTAATGATCCTTAGCTAATCAACAATAGGATTTCAATTTCAGAGGAATGTAGGAATTAGGAGCAGAAGTATTATTCATGCCTGAGACATGGGTGGCGCTGGCTGGCCAGCATTTATTGAGCATCCCTAGTTGCCTTTGGAGAGTAGTTGAGAATCAACCACATTGCTGTGGCTCTGGAGTCACATATAGGCCAGATAAGGATGGCACATTTCCTTCCCTAAAGGACATTAGTGAACCGGGTGGGTTTTTTCGACAATGGTTTCATGGTCATCAGTAGATTCTTAATTCCAAGTATTTTTTACTGAACTCAAATTCCACCATCTGCCGTGGTGGGATTCGAACCCAGGTCCCCAGGACATTAGCTGAGTTTCTGGATTCATAGTCCAGCGATAATACCACTCAGCCGTCGTATCCCCTTAAGAAGTGGTCAAATTCAGCCCCTCGAGCTTGCTCCGTCATTCAATCAGTTCATGGCTGATCTCTTCCTGACCTCAACTCTAAGTCCCCGCCTGTTCCCCAAATCCTGTTATCCCTTTTTCTATTAGAAATCTCCTTCTTGAAACCATTCAAATTCAAAATGGTTACAGTTACTCTTCCTCCTGAATGCGAGTGTAGTGAAAGAAGGAGAAAACCTACATTTATTCTGGACCTTTTGTCCCAAATCGCTTTGCAGCTGTTATAATGTAATCAATGCTATCAAACAGCAGAGCAGTTTGAGGGGCTGAATGGCTTATTTCTGCTCTGAATACATATGTTTGTATGTTGGATGAATGAGACAAGCTGGCACGACTCCCTTCGTCATCCATAATTATCTTATGGACAGAGGGTGGAATCACGGTTGAAGTTCTGTTTATTTTCTTGCTCATGGAAGCTTGTTGTGACCAAGTTTTTGTGGAATAGAATTCCTAGGACAGGGGTCTGTAACAGGCTCACAATGAATCTGTAACCTGTTTTACATTGCACATGATTTGATTTGATCTGTTATCGTCACATGTATTAGCATCCAGTGAAAAGTATCGTTTTTTGCACGTTATACAGACAAAACAGATGGTTCGTGGAGAAGGAAAGAAGACAGTGCAGAATGTAGTGTTAGCTAGGCTGTAGGGAAAGGTCAACTTAGTGCGAGGTAGGTCCATTCAAAAGTCTAGTAGCAGCAGGGAAGAAGCTGTTCTTGAGTCGGTTGGTATGTGGCCTCAGGCTTTTATACCTTTTTCCCAATGGAAGAAGGTGGAAGAGAGAATGTCCAGGGCATATGGTGTCCTTAATAATGCTAGCTGCTTTGCCAAGGCAACGAGAAGTGAAGACAGAGTCAACAGATGGAAGGCTGGTTTTTATTTTCATGATCTTTTCCATTTACTTCAAATTTATCTTTTTGTCTACTTAACTATGAACCCACCCTACCTTATGAGTTTTTTGAGGCACTGAAATATCATGAATGCAATTGTATAAGGCATTGGTGAGGCCATGCCTGGAGTTTTGTGTCTAGTTTTGGTGTCCTTATCTCAGGAAGGATGTCCTTGCTGTAGAGGGAGAACAGCAATGGTTTTCCAGGCTGATTCCTGGGATGACAGGTCTATCATATGAGGAGAGACTAAGTTGGTAAGATTATATTCACTGGAGTTTAGAAGGGATCTCATAGAAACTTATAAAGTTCCGACAGGTTTAGACAGGGTAGATTCAGAAAGAGTGTTCCCAATGGTGGGGGTGGTGCCCAGAACTAGGGGTCATACTTTGAGAATAAGGGGTAAATCTTTTAGAACTGAAGTGAGGAGAAATGTCTTCACCTAAAGGATGGTGAATGTGTAGAATTCACTCCCACAGAAAGTAACTGAAGCCAAAATGTTGTGTGATTTTAAGAAGAAATTAAGCTCTTGGGGCTTCAGGGATCAAGGGATATGGGAGGAAGGGGGGGAATCAGGATATTGAATTTGACGATCAGCCATGATCAAAACGAATGGCGGAGCAGGCTTGAAGGGCCAAATGGCCTACTCCTGCTTCTCGTTTCTATGCTTCTATGATACAGTTGCACTGCATGGTAGATATTGAAATTATATGGTAGTGAGAAGCAGCAATCAGCATCAACAAAAAATAGATATAATTCTGAACTATTCAATCTTTTCCTCTGTTCTTTTAAACGTTGTGTCACACAGAGACACCCGAGGGCTCCAGCACTTCTCATTGTCAGCAAGTACTGAATGTTGTTCAATCATTCCCCTTTGTTGCTCGGGAATCCTTTGTTTGTGACTGCTGTTAAAAGAGAATACAATTACACCTCCTACATGAAATAATTATTTATATTGAATAATATCTGCCCAGGCAGGAGAAAATCTTTTACAGAATGGAAAAGATCTTGTGCAGTTTGACCAGGTTGCAAATGTTAAATCTCGCCCTACCCCACCACTGCCACCCCCTCAACCCCAGAAGGCATATGGTGTACCAGCCTTCATTAATCGAGGGATTGAGTTTAGGAGTTGGGAGGTAAGGCTGCAGCTTTATAAGACCCTTGTCTGACCTAACTTGGGGTACTGTGCGCAGTTCTGGTCACCTTATTACAAGAAAGATGTGGAAGCTATTGAAAGGGTGCAGAGGAGATTTACAAGGATGTTGCCTGGATTGGGTGGCATGGCTCATGAGGATAGGTTGAGGGAGCTCGGTCTTTTCTCCCTGGAGAGACGAAGGATGAGCGGTGACTGATAAGGGTTTATAAGATGTTGAGAGGTATAGATTTGGTGGATTCTCGGAGGCTATTTCCCAGGGCTGAAATGGTCGCTACGAGAGGACACAGGTTTAAGGTGCTGGGAAGTAGGTACAGAGGAGATGTCAGGGTAAGTTTTTCACTCAGAGGGTGGTGAGTGAGTGGAATCGGCTGCCGTCAGTGGTGGTGGAGGCGAACTTGTTGGGGTCTTTTAAGAAACTTCTGGATGAATACATGGGATTTAATGGGATTGAGGGTTATAGGTAGTCCTAGTAGGTAGGGATATGATCAGTGCAACTTGTGGGCTGAAGGGCCTGTTTGTGCTGTAGTGTTCTATGTTCTAGTTCTATCCCCTCCTCCCATCCTCAATTTGCTGTCAGTGTGTTTACATGGTGCAATGTGCATATCATGTTAATGAAGGCTGAGGAGTTACTGGCGTCAGTGTTATCATCTGTACAGTGTAACAGGGAAGGCGATGGCCTTGTGATATTATCACTAGACTATTAATCCAGAAACTCAGCCAATGTTTTGGGGACCTTGGTTCGAATCCCGCCACAGCAGACGGTTGAACTTGAATTCAATGAAAATAAATCTGGAATTAAGAATCTACTGATGACAATGAAACCATTGTCGGGAAGACCCATCTGGTTCACTAATGCCCCTCGAGGGAAGGAAATCTGCTGTTCTTACCAGGTCTGGCCTACATGTGACTCCAGAGCCACAGTAGTGTGGTTGACTCTCAACTGCCCTCTGAAATGGCCAAGCAAACCAGTCAATTCAAGGGAAACTAGTGATGGGCAATACATGCTGGCCAGCCAGCACACCTACAGGGTGCACACTAACCAGCACTGCATTATATCATTGCTGCTTTTAATATTAATGACCCATGTTGCATATATATCTTGTATACATATATATATATATATATAAATATGCGTCAATATATGTAACCAGAGACTTATCATTGTACTAGGACATATCTGTGATTGATTAGTGAATCTTGAAAGGAGGAAAAAATATATTATTCCTTATTTTGTTTATTAGTGTCGCACGTGGGCTTACATTAACACTGCAATGAAGTTACTGTGAAAATCCCTTAGTCACCACACTCCACTGCCTGTTTGGGTACACTGGGAGGGAATTTAGCATGGCCAATGCACCTACCCAGCACACCTTTTGGACTGTGGGAGGAAACCGGAGCACCCGGAGGAAACCCACGCAGACACGGGAAGAATGTGCAATCTCCACACAGACAGTAACCCAAACTGGGAATCAAACCCGGGTGTGCCAATCACTGTGCCATTGTGCCACCCCTAAGGATTGCTTAGAAGATTGCTTAGACGATTTCAGAGGGCATTTAAGAGTTAATCGTATTGCTGTGGGGTCTAGAGTTACACATAGGCAAAACTCAGTAAGAAGGGCAGATTTCCTCCCTTAGAGAACCAGATGGCTTTTTACCACATTCAATAGTAACTTCTTAATCACCAGATTTATTAATTAAATTTAAATACTAACAACTGCCATGGTGGGATTGTCCCCATAGCATTGTCTTGACCCAGGCTAGTAGCACAAGCACCACGCCACCACATCTCCACAATTCAAGCCTTTGGAGTGGTATCTGGGACCACAACCTTTTGACTTGGAGCTGAGGGTGTTGCCCATTCAGCTTTCACTGAAACTGCTGGAATGTTGCCTTACCCCAGACGAATGCCGATAGTCTTTGAGCTTTGACTATCATAGAACATCACAGAATCCTACAGTGTGGAAGGAGGCCATTCAGCCCATCGGGTTTGTACTGACCACAATCCCACCCAGGCAATATCTCCATAACTCTACGCATTTACCGTGCTAATCCCCCCATACTAAGGGGCAATTTAACACGGCCAATCCACCTGACCCACGCATCTTTGGAGTGTGGGAGGAAACCAGAGCACCCAGAGGCAGCGGTGCTAACCCCTTGACTGGAAGATTCTGAAAATCAGGTGACAGATCAAAACATCAGACAATTAGGCGCTCAGCCCAGCTGGCATCCTAAGCATCAACACCATAGAGAGGCAGTCATCACTGGTGATGTAGCCAGAATGGGTGGAACGGTGGTACAATAGCGCTGCTGCCTGACAGCGTCAGGGAGCCGGGTTCGATTCCCGACTTGGGCTCTTGTCTGTGTGGAGTTTGCATATTCTGCCCATGTCTGCATGGATTTCCTCCGGGTGCTCCGGTTTGTTCCCACAGTCCAAAGATATGCTGGTTAGATGCATTGCCCCTTGTGTCCTGGGATGCGTATGTTAGAAGGGTTAGCGGGGTAAATATGTGGAGTGATGGGGGATAGGGCCTGAGTGGGATTGTTATTGATGCAGACTCAATGGGCCGAATGGCCTCCTTCTGCACTGTAGAGATTCTACGATTGAATGCCTGACACTCGCTTATCAAAGCAAATCCTCTATGGAGAGCTTGACTCTGGGATGTGCTCTTATGAAGATCAAAGGCAAGCACTACAAGGACACACTGAAGGCTTCACTTAGGAGTTTTGGCATTGACTTTTGAGGCCTGGATGTAGCTTGCCCAGGATCACTGGCACGGCAAGTGCGCATCAGAGACAGAGGGTATACACAAGGGGAGAAAATCATTGGCCATCTAAAACTCCATCGGCTGTGGCAGCCATTTTGTGTTTTCAGCAACACCTCCTCCCCCACCCCAAACTCAATCAAACATCCCAGTTGATGAACATGGCGGCATGGTGACACAGTGGTTAGCACGACTGTCTCACAGTGCCAGGGAATGCCCAGATTCCATCTCAGCCTTGGGTGACTATCTGTGCAGAGTTTGCACATTCTCCCCGTATCTGCGTGGGTTTCCTCCGGGTGCTCCGGTTTCCTCCCACAGTCCAAAGATGTGCTGTTTTGGTTGATTGGCCATGCTAAATTGCCACTAGTTTCAGGGGGATTAGCAGGGTAAATGTGTGATGTTCTGAGATTAGGACCTGGGTGGGATTGTTGTCGGGGCAGACTCGATGGGCTAAATAGCCTCCTTCTGTTCTGTAGGGATTCTGCGCCACATCCTCCACCATGGGAAGGAAAGGTAGGAAATCAACCATAGCTGAAACCAAACTCAAATCCTGTGCTGCGCATATCTGATCCAATCCGGCAATGGAACCATCCAGCTATTACATGCATCTGGTAGTTTGGAGCAATGGATGGTGATGGTAGTGGCTCCAATACACCACACGGATGATCAGGAAACTTTCCCACGCTTACCGATTGCCATCGGACATATTGGGCGACACAGTGGTTAGCACTGCTGCCTCACAGCGCCAGTGAGTGGGTTCAAATCCCAGTTTAGGTCGCTGTCTGTGTGGAGTCCGCATGTTGTCCCCGTGTCTGCGTGGGTTTCCTCCAGGTGCTCCAATTTCCTCCCACAGTCCAAAGATGCGCTGGTTAGGGCGCATTGGCCATGCTAAATTCTCCCTCAGTGTACCCGAACAGGCGCCGGAGTGTGGCGACTGGGGGATTTTCACAGTAACTTCATTGCAGTGTTAATGTAAGCCTACTTGTGACACTAATGAAATAAGGGAAAAGGAAGGCAGGAATATAAGAGCAGACCAGAAATGGTCTGTAATAAATATGACAAATCAACTAACACAGCCTTCCAATTGTCATCAGACAAATTACAGTGAGCTACATTCTCAATAAAAAGCAGTGGCTATTGTTTCAGACACTGTTACAGTTATGATGAAAGCAAACTGCAAATGCCTTCGCACCACCCCACCCCCAGCAGCTAGCAAAGATTCAATCAGGTCACTGCACTGACGTTCAGGAGGTTATTAAGCAAGCTGTGGTTATTAATTGTGTTTCTATTCTAGACTCCAGAAACATTGAGTAAAGGTGGCAGTTATTAATTTTTCTTCGCTTGCTTGAAATTAATTTTTATGTCTTTTTAGAAACAAATGTATTTGGGTTAAAGAAGCTTCTGCCTGACTTCCCCCAGGGTTTGGCCAATCGTGAGTATAAAGTTAATACAAATCTTTAATATAAATTGGTTAGCAACGCTGCCTCACAGCGCCAGGGACCCGAGCTCAATTCCGGCCTCGGGTCACTGTCACTGTGGAGTTTGCACATTCTCCCCATGTCTGCATGGGTTTCCTCCAGGTGCTCCGGTTTCCTCCCGCAATCTAAAGCTGTGCAGGTTAGGTAGATTGGCCATGTTAAGTTGTCCCTTGGTGTCCCAAGATGTATCGGTTAGGGGAATTAGCAATGGAGTTATGGGGATAGGGCCTGGGTAGGAAATTCTATCAGGCAGTCGGTGCAGACTTGATGGACCAAATGGCCTCATTCTGCGTTGTCGGGATTCTATAATTTTGGGGGCAGGAGCTGTGAGAAAAGTGGAGTTAAGGCCACAATCAGATCAATTACATTCTTATTGACTGACAGAACAAGGCTCAATGGGCTGAATGGCCGACTGCTGCTTCTATTGCTTGTGTTTTTGTACATCATAGATGACCATAGAATCCCTACAGTGTGGAAGGAGGCCATTCAGCCCATCAAGTCTGCACCGACAATAATTCCTTCCTGGTCCTATCCCTACTATCCCACATATTTACCCTGCTAATTCCCCTAACCTACACATCCCAGGATACTAGAGTCAATTTAGCATGGCCAATCAACCTAACCCACACATCTTTGGAGTGTGGGTGGAAACCAGAGCATCCAGAGGAAACCCATGCAGACACGGGGAGAATGTGCAGTCTCCGCACAGACAGTGACCCAAGCTAGGAATCGAACCTGGCTCCCTGCCGTTGTGAGGTAGCAGTGCTAACCATTGCGCCACCATGACGCCCATGCTGTTATAACTGAGAATAAAATGAAGCAGATAATGAAGAGGGTTGACAAAATGGACGCAGGCCAGTTTTGAAAGTTCTCGAACACCTTTGAATGAGGAAAACAGCAGGAAGGAGACAAATGTCCAGATTTGTGGTGTGAGTTGCCAGAGAAGGCCATTGAAGCAGAAGCCTGCTCCGGGAGGCAATGAGATTGGGAGTGCGGGACTAACCTGGTGAAAAGGTAGAGGAGGAACATTGTTTCGAAGAAGAGTCATTTCTGACTTGAAAGGTTAACTCGACACTGATACACCCCATGGGTTTTCCAGCACTTTTCTGTTTTTATTTCCGATCCACAGCACCTAGAGTGGGAGTAGATTTTCCAGCCCCACTTGCCATGAGAATCATTGCGGGTGGGACAATTTAATGGACCATTTAAAGGTCCGTTGACCCCTTGACTGTTCTTCTTGGTTGAGGGGTCAATCATGAGGGGACACAGTTACCAACGCTTCTACTTTCTCAGAAGACTAAGGAAATTTGGCACGTCAGCTACGACTCTCACCAACTCTTACAGATGCACCATAGAAAGCATTCTTTCTGGTTGTATCGCAGCTTGGTATGGGCTCCTGCTCTGCCCAAGACCGCAAGAAACTCAAAAAGTCATGAATGGAGCCCAATCCATCACGCAAACCAACCTCCCATTCATTGACTCTGTCTACACTTCCCGCTGCCTCGGCAAAGCTGCCACGCACCCTGGACATTCTCTCTTCCACTTTCTTCTGTCGGGAAAAAGGTCACATACCAACCAACTCAAGGACAGCTTCTTCCTTGCTGCTGTCAGCTTTTGAATGGACCTACCTTGCATTAAGTTGATCTTTCTCTGCACCCTATCTATGACTGTAACACTGCGTTCTGCAGTCTCTCCTTTCCTTCTCTATGAACGGTATGCATTGTCAGTATAGCGCACAAGGAACAATACTTTTCACTGTATGTTAATACATGTAACAATAATAAATCAGATCAAATCAAAATTGAAGGAGATTCAGAGGAGATTTGAGAAAAACATTTTTCACTCAGAGGGTGGTGAGTATCTGGAATGCACGGCCTGGGGAGGTAGTGAAGGCCGGAAAGCTTACAACCTTTAACAAATATTTGGATGAGAGCTTGAAACATCACAACGTTCAACATTGGGCAGCATGGTAGCACAGTGGTTAGCACTGCTGCTTCACAGCTCCAGGGACCTGAGTTCGATTCCCGGCTTGGGTCACTGTCTGTGTGGAGTTTGCACATTCTCCCCGTGTCTGCATGGGTTTCCTACGGGTGCTCCGGTTTCCTCCCACAGTCCAAAGATGTGTGGGTTAGGTTGATTGACCATGCTAAAATTGCCCTTCGTGATCTGAGATGCATAGATAATAGGGATTAGTGGGTAAATATGTAGTGATATGGGGTTAGAGCCTGGGTGGGATTGTGGTCGGTGCAGACTCAATGGACTGAATGGCCTCTCTCTGTGCTGTAGGAATTCTATGATATAGGAATAAGTGCTGGAAAATGGGATTAGCATGACTTAGTGGTTGTTATTGTCGGCGCAGTCTCGATGGGCTGAAGGGCCTTTTCTGCGCCATACGACTCTTTGGCCAGAAATTTTCTGTGCCGCCCACCACGGATATCACAGCGGGTGGGACACAGACCATGCAAAGGTCCCTTGACTTCGGGTGGGATTTTCTGGTCTTTGGGGCAAGTGAGGCCCCATTGCGTTCTATGACTCTATGACGCTGGACGGTCATTTCTGGTATTTGGGCAGACAAAGTTCTGAATCATAGAATCCCGACAGTGCAGAAGGAGGCCATTCAGCCCATCAAGTCTGCACTAACAATCCCACCCAGGCCCTATTCCCATAAACTCAAGTATTCAATCTGCTAATCCCAATCAGGGACAATTTAGCATGGTCATTCCACTTAATAACAGTAAGAAGTCTCACAGCACCAGGTTAAAGTCCAACAGGTTTATTTTGTGGCAAAAACCACTAGCTTTCGGAACGCTGACTGCCCCTTTGTCAGGTGAGTGGGAGTTCATCAGTTGAGCTCACCTGATGAAGGGGCAGTCAGAGCTCCGAAAGCTAGTGGCTTTCGCTACCAAATAAACCTGCTGGACTTTAACCTGGTGTTGTGAGACTTCTTACTGTGTTTACCCCACTCCAACGCTGGCATCTCCACATCATCCCACCTAACCCGGAGCGAGGCAGGAAACCCATGCAGACATGGGGAGAACGTACAAACTCCACACAGACAGTGGCCCCGAGGCTGGAATCGAACCCGGGCGCTGTGAGACAGCCATGCCTCCATTATATTGTAGTGAAAATTGAGCTGAGTGGATTGGCTGATCTCTCTGGGGCTTTGAGTTTATGATCTGCTCAAGGTAGATGACCACGGCTGTGGTCAGTTAAATGGGAGCGTGTCCGTATACTGGCTATCGAGGTTACAGAGCTATTGATGCTGCGAATAAAAGTCACCCCATGATCAACTGCACACCTCATAAAGTTAGATGTCTGCAGAAGGAGCCCCAGAAGGGATGGAGTGTGAAGAACAGCAGCTCGGAGTCAGAACAAATAAAATCAGACAATTTATACAAGTGGGGCTGACTGCCTCTCCATTACAATTAATTGTGCTGATTAGAAAAGCTGTGCTTTGTGACCATATTGGTTTGCTCATTAAGCCAGTGCACAGGCTGCTTGGATTAGCTTATCATTTCTCTCCTTCTAAAAACCCTTCCAATTCCAAATTTTACCGCTCGCCGGGGAATGTGTGCTGAGGTTTTCTAACGTGGGGAGTAACCCACGAGGACTGCCTTAGTTTGAAGGAATATCTCCTGGTGTAGGCCATCAGCATTGCTGGGGAAAGGATAATTAATCAAACAATCAACATTGACTTCTCTTCCCCTCCCTTTGCTTCCCGTTTTCCTGGGAGGTTTTTTTTTAAATCGTGGCAACTTACCATCCTCAGTCGGGACATAGACATTCAGATAAAGGCAGTCTTCGCTTTGATCTTGAATGTAAGTGGCCACGATATCCAAGTTGGAGGTAAACCAAACAGGTAGCATGACATCGGGCAAAATCCCGTGGATATTTTGCGGGCAGACGGGGGCGAAGTGGGTGGCATTCCTGACGCCGGTCCAGGAGGACGGGGACTCCGGATGCTGGAAGCGCCTCTCGCCAGTCGGAGCCGAGGCGTACGGTATTCCAAGGTATTGGTCCACGGGTCCCAGGATCTCATTGGGAAGAGGTGTTCGGACCCCTCGGAGCTTCCCGTAGTTGGTGGTGACGATGGGGTAGTTTTCCTGGCAGGTGAGGAGGCCAATTCGCGCGGCAAGGCTCGTTATCCAGAGCAGGACGTTTATATTCACGGTGGAGGCAAGGGCAAAACAGAGCCACGGTATTCCATTGGAGTTGGACATTGTCGATGATCCGAAACTGGCATGCAACCTGCCAGGAGCGAGAAAAGCAGCTGGGGTTTCAGTGCCAATCTTTACCTGTTGCAACTGGATTTAGATCCAGAGGGATCCATTTACCACCGAGGACAACCAATCAATTGCTTTATCCCTGGTATTATCCATCTGAGTCCGTGATTACCATCGTGCGATCGGGAGTACCTCTTCCACTTGGACGGAAATGAAGACTAGGGGCTCTTCTGGAACGATGAGGTCTTTCTGCCAAGGTGAACGGGGAGGATTAGACCAACCTGAAGAGCAGGAAGAGGAAGATGATCATTCCAGAGGAAAATACTGTGCAGTCAATAAGATAGAATCTTTCCAAGACACATATATGTGAGAGTACTGAATGTGATGAACAGGATCAACTGAGCAACATTGGACTAATTTCTGAATTGCTTCCCTCAATAATTACATTGAAGGGCGCAGAATCTACAGCACAGAAACAAGTCCCTTGGCCCAAACGGTTTTTAAGCCCCCCCCGCCCTTGCCCCGGCTGACTGACTGTATGGAGTTTCTACGTGGGTTTCCTCTGGGTGCTCCGGTTTCCTCTCACAGCCAAAAGATGTGCCAGTTAGTTGGATTGGCCATCCTAAATTGCCCCTTAGTGTCCCAAGATGTGTAGGTTGCATGGATTGGCCATGGCAAATTGCCCTTTAGTGTCCAAAGATGTGCGGGTTAGGTGGATTAGCCATGTTAAATTGTCCCCCAAATATCCAAAGGTACGTAGGTTGTGGGCTTGGCCATACTAAATTGCCTCCTTAGTTTCCACAGATGTACAGGTTAGGTGGATTAGCCATGCTAAATTATCCCTTTGTGTCCAAAGATATGTAGGTTTAGTGGATTAGCCATGCTAAATGCATAGTATTGTGGGGATGGCAGGGGGAGTTGGGGGGTGGGGGGGGTGGGGGGGGGGTGGTAGGAGTTGTGGGGGGGAGCAGTTGAGGGGGAAGGTTGCTGTGTGGGCCTGGGTAAGATGAGGGTGAAGGGGGGGATGGTGCCGGGCCTGGATAAGGTGCTCTTTTAGACAGTCGATGCAGATTAAGTGGGCCGAATGGCCACCTTCTGCACTGTAGGGATTCCTTTGTTTACTTCCCCTCAACAAGCAGCAAATCTTTCGAATCCGCCCTCCCTCATAATTTTACTTGGCTTCCCCTTCAACACATCTTTGAGCTAAAATTCTGGAACTCCCTCCCTAACAGCACGGTGGGTGTACCTCCACCAGAGAGGACTGCAGCGATTCAAGAAGGCAGCTCACTGCCACCTTCTCAAGGGCTATTAGGGATGGGCAATAAATGCTGGTCCAGCCAGCGACACCCACATCCTGTAAAACAATTTTAAAAAACTATGCTATTCATCTCGGCACAGAACCCAGTTGCACACACTGGAACAACTCACTGGGTGAGGACATTTCTCCTGTATCCTTGGTAGATGTATCTGTAACTATCCTATCTTCATACTGCTTGGTTTCTGAAATCTCCCACATGTGGAAATGTCTTCCCTCTGTCTAGTTTTGTAACCCTCTTTATCATTTTACAAACCTCTATCAGGTCAATTCTCAGTCTCTTTTTTCTCAAGAAATGAGATTGGCCCAATTTAGTTAGTGATAATTAAAGTAATTATAACGTTGAATGCCTTGTATAAATGTAAGCCATTGATGTTCAATCTTTCTTCATACTTATAACCTTACGATTTTTGGGAAATCCTTTTTGCGTTTTCTCCCGTGCCTCTAGATCCTGTTCATCGTGTGCAAGATATCCTAAATGCGGTCTAACCAAGGTTCTACACCATTTTAGAATCCCTGCAGTGCAGAGGAGGCCATTCAGCCCATCAAGCCTGCACCAACTCTCTGACAGAGTATCTTACCCAGACCCTCTCCCCTGCCCTATCCCCGTAATTTCCCATGACCAATCCATCTAACCTACACATCTTGGGCACTAAGGGGGCAATTTAGCATGGCCAATCCACCTAACCTGTATATAGGGCAGCACAGTAGCACACTGATTAGCACTGCTGTCTCACAGCGCCTGGGATCTGCATTTGATTCCAGCTTTAGTCATTGTCTGTTCTCCCTGTGTCTGCGTGGTTTTCCTCCAGTTGCTCTGGTTTCCTCCCACAGACTGAAAGACGTGCTGGTTAGGTGCATTAGCCATGCAAAGTTCTGTCTCAGTGTACCCGAACAGGTGCCGCAGTGTGGCGACTAGGGGTTTTTCACAGTAACTTCACTGCAATGTTGATGTAAGCCTACCTGTGATACTAATAAACTTTCAAAAACTTTGGAGTGAGGGAGGATACTGGAGCACCCGGAGGAAACCCATGCAGACACGGAGAGAATGTGCAAACTCCACACAGATAGTGACCCAAGGCCAGAATCAAAGCTGGGTCCCTGGCGCTGTGAGGCAGCAGTACTAACCACTGTGCCACACAGGTTTAACTTATGTTAATTTAAAAGTTTAACATTTTTAAATTTGTGAAAAAAGAGACATTTGTCAAAGTTTTTAATTCGCAACAGCGCAATGCCTAGGAAAAAAACACATTTATGTTTGAGGAGAGAGCTAATTAATTGGTAAGTGGATTCTAATTGGTAGAGGCATTGCCATGGAAAATGCACCAGTGATGGGGACTGACAGTTAACTGCCAAGCATTGTTTCAAATTTAAACTAGGCAGTTTGACTGACTGCTCACGGCACTGCCCTAAGGAATGAATCAGCAAATGGCTGTCACTTATTTTGTATAGCTGAAATAAGTGCAACGTGTGCATCTGTTCTTTCTGTCTGCAAAGAACAGGACCCTTTCCATGCTGTAAGCCCAATTGACAAATCTTAAATTGATGGGCAGCGTAGTTCACAGCACACTGAGGACTGTTTGCCCAATCGTGAAAGCACGTCTGATGTTAGACATTGGGCAGGATTTTACAGCCTCGCTCATCCTGAAATCGTAAAACTCCCCCCAAGGTCAATGGACCTTTCCGTGGTCCACCCTTCGCCCACTCTGATTCCCGTGGTGGGTGGGGCGGTAAAACTCCGGCAGTTGTGTTTTAAGATTCGCAGATCCAGACTGGTTGGGTAGCTGATAAATTGTTCTGATGAGTGGAAGATGAGAAGCTTTGACAAAGTGTCTCTTTTTCCCCAGTGGTGGGGAAAATTCTAGAGTCCAATAAAAAAGATTTTATAGCTGAGAACTTGGAAAAAAGTGATAGAATGGGACAAAGTCGGCGTGGATTTACAAAAAAGGGAGAGTCATACTTGACAAATCTACTGGAGTTCTTTGAGGACAGAACGAGAAGGATTGATGAGGGGCAGCCAGTGAATGAGGTTTATTTGGACTTTCAGAAGGCTTTCAACAAAGTCCCACATCAGAGATTAGTGTGTAAAATTAAAGCACGTAGAATTGGGGGCGATGTATTGAGATGGATCGAAAACCAATGGGCAGACATGAAACAAAAAGCAGGAATAAATGGGTCTTTTTCCAAATGGCAGATGGTGGCTAGTGGGGTACCACAGGAATCAGCGCTGGGACCCCAGCTATTCACAAAATATATTAATGATTTAGGTGAGGGGGCCAAACGCAATATCTCCACATTTGTAGGTAACGCAATAGCGGGTGGGAGGACGAGCTGTGAGGGGAATGTTTAATTGTGATTTGAACAGGCTGAGTGAGTGGGCAAATGTACGGTGTGGATGTGGATAAATAAGATGCTATCCACTTTGGTAACGGATTATTATCTGAATGGCTATAAAATAAGACAGGGGAATCTACAACGAAGCCTGGCTGTCATTGCACACCGGTCTCTGAAAGTAAGCATGCAGTTGTCGCAGGCAGTAAAGGAGGCAAAATGGTATGTTGGCCTTGATAGCGAGGGGATTCGAGTGGCCAATATCTGTACCTATTTCTAATGGTCTTATAGATCATTGAAGTCTAGAAATAGCAAAGACAGGGGTGGGAGTTTCAGTAGCAGGCAAGCTGAAGCTCCAGGAGATTTGGGCAATGGTACAAGGTGGAAGGAGACAGTTGTGCCGATAGAGCAGATAGTCATCTATATCGCCAAAAAACTATGTCCCTTTACTTTAGAAAATCTGGCTGTTCAATTTCAATTGAGTGGAAATTTTGAAAGCTTAAATGAGACAGAAAAAACTGCTTAAAAATGCAAGGCCACTTTCCAAGGTGAAGACGCAAAATGAACAAACCTTCAGACCCGTCAAAACCTGTTACTGTCTGGGGAAGATACATTAAAATACAAAGGACTAGATATTAAAACAATGGCTGAAGAATACAGAGCCGCCCAAAAGCCCTTGGGAACACACAATGGGTGAAGTATTGCAAGCCGCCTACAGCTACTGTGGGGAGATTGCAAGTGACACAAGGAACAATAATATTTTCAGCAGAGGATCCATGCTAAAATGGAGCATTCTGTACCTTGTTCTCTTTGGAACAAGTGTTCACCAGCTTGGAGGCAACCTCACTCCAAATCTACCAGCAAACTGAGATCTTGTAACAATTGCAGCATTTTCTTCATCTGACTGCATCTGAGGAAGGAGCAGCGCTCCGAAAGCTTATGCTACCAAATAAACCTGTTGGACTTTAACCTGTGAGACTTCTTACTGCGCATCCACAAAACCCGCCAAGCCATAATGTTTAAAAATCTATGCCTCCAGGGTAATTGAAGAGCACTTAGCTATATTGTTTTAACTTTTGGACTTTTTAAAAATTTTCTTTTTGGGCTCTAACTTTCTGGTTCCAATTCTTTCTGGTTGTATCACAGCTTGGTATGGCTCCTGCTCTGACCAAGAATGCAAGAAACTACAAAAGGTCATGAATGAACTCAAGCCATCACTCCCATCCATTGACTCTGTCTACATTTCCCACTGCCTCGGCAAAGCAGCCAGCATAATCAAGGGTCCCACCCACCCCAAACATTCCCTCTTCCACCTTTTTCCTTCTGGGAAAAGATACAAAAGTCTGAAGCCACGTACCAACCGACTCAAGAACAGCTTCTTTCCCACTGCTCTCAGGCTTTTGAATGGACTTACCTCACATTAAGTTGACCTTTTCTATACACCCTAGCTATGACTGTAATACTACATTCTGCACTGTCTCAAAAACTTCCCTTATTTCTGATCCCCGTGTGCGTGACGCTTGGGTGGGATTTCGCGGTGACTAGGGACAGCCTGCCATTGGCAGGTGGGAGGATCTTCTGGTCATGCCATTGTCAGCGGGCTTTGCCATTGAATGTGCCCCTCACTACCATGAAATCCGCGGGCGGGGGAAGGGGTGGGATTGTGCCGTCATGGGACTGGTGGATTCCATCAGTGTAAATGGCCAGGAAGTTCCAAGTGTTGTTATTTGGTCAGTGGTTAATAAATTTACCCTTTCTTTAACTTATGAAAGCTTTATTTGTTTGCACCTTATTGTTCGCTGCTTAGTTAAGTACCTTCTGATTTCTTGGAATCATAGAACATAGAACATAGAACACTACAGCGCAGAACAGGCCCTTCGGCCCACGATGTTGCGCCGACCAGTTAAAAAACAATGACCCTCTAACCTAAACCAATCCCTTTTCGTCCATAAACCTATCCACGGATCTCTTAAACGCCCCCAAACTAAGCGCATCTGCAACTGCAGCAGGCAGGGCATTCCAATCCCTCACCACCCTCTGGATAAAGAACCTACCCCTGACATCCATCCTATAACTACCCCCCCTTAATTTAAAGCCATGCCCCCTCGTGCTAGCTTTCTCCATCCAAGGAAAAAGGCTATCACTATCCACCCTATCTAAACCTCTAATCATCTTATATGTTTCAATAAGGTCCCCTCTTAGCCGCCTTCTTTCTAGCGAAAACAACCCCAAATCCCTCAGTCTCTCCTCATAGAATCATACAATGTAGAAGAGGCCCTTCAGCCCATCGAGTCTGCACTGACACGCGAGAAACATCTAAACTCCCATCTAATCCCATCTACCAGTGCCTGGCCCATAGCCCTGAATGTTATGGCATGCCAAGTACTCATCCAGATCCTTTTTAAAGGATGTGTGGCATCCTGCCTCCACCACCCTCCCGGGCAGCGCATTCCAGACCCTCACCACCCTCTGTGAGTTTTTCCTCACATCCCCTCTAAACCTCCAGCCCACACCTTGAACCTATGTTCCCTTGTGACTGACCCTTCAACTAAGGGGAACAGTTGCTTGGTTGGCATGGTGGCACAGGGGTTAGTCCTGGTGCCTCACAGCGCCAGGCACCCCAATTCAATTCTTGGCTTGGGTCACTGTCTATGTGGGGTCTGCACGTTTTACTCGTGTCTGCATGGGTTTCCTCCGGGTGTTCCGGTTTCCTCCCACAGCCCAAAAGATGTGCAGGTTGTGGAAGTGGCCATGCTAAATTCTCCCTCAGTGTGGTGACTAGGGGATTTTCACAGTAACTTCATTGCAGTGTTAATGTACGCCTACTTGTGACGCAAATAAATACATTTTAAACTCTCCTTATCCACTCTGTCCATGGCCAAAAACTTCAACCTTTCTTGTGACCAACTGAGAAAGTTGAATCGAAGGAGGCAGTTTGCTCCTTCCTCACCTGGTCATCGCAATATTTAACAAAAGATTATATATTATTAAAAACCCCAAAAATCATAGCTCATCTTAGTCATAGAGGCCCTTCGGCCCAACTTGTCCATGCCACCTTTTTTTGCTTCGTCATTAAGCTAATCCCAATTGCCCACATTAGGCCCATATCCCTCAGTACCCATTGTATCCATGTAACTGTCTAAATGCTTTTTAAAAGGCAAAATTGTACCTGCCTCTACTACTACCTCTGGCAGCTTGTTCCAGACACTCACCACTCTCTGTGTGGAAAAATTGCCCCCCTGAACCCTTTTGTATCTCCCCCCTCTCACCTTAAATCTATGCCCTCTAGTTTTAGACTCCCCTACCTTTGGGAAAGGATGTTGACTATCTAGCTGATCTATGCTCCTAATTATGTTATGGACCTCGATAAGATCATCCTCTTCTCCTCTCTTAATGGAGCAGAGTCCATTAACCACACAGGAACACCGACATCCACCTGTGTCAATGAGTTTGATTCTGCCCAGTGACCGCGTGCAAGGCCTTCTCGGACTGTGGAAAAGTTCCAAACACAACACAGAAGCAGCCCAGTCACTCAGCGTCCTCATCTCTCCACTTGAACTTTCCCTAAAATATCCACAAAGCTCAATTTTGAATAAGGGGCTGGATTGTACCAGTCGCTGGGTGGCTGGAACAGGGACATGTGGCAGGTTGGCATGGCAGGGGTTGTGGGTGCGGGCATATAATAGTGGGCATTGGGCTGGCTCGCTTTTCCTGTCCCTAAGGTTTCTCAGCACTGGGCATGGGGCAGTCTGCGGCGTAGATAGCTTGTCCACTCCATGGAGCAACATGGATAAATAAAATCAAGGCAGAATATTGTGGGTGCAGGAATCTGAAACAAGGAACAGAAAGTGCTGGAAAATCACAACAGGTCTGAGAGCATCTGTGGAAAAAGAGTAGACCCAACGTTTCAGGTCTGGTTGACCCTTCAACCAGACAAAGGGTCATCCAGACTCACAAACCTGGCTCTGTTCTCTCCCCATGGATAATTAAGGGCCATGTTACTGGGTCACAGGCATTCTGCCTTCAGCGTGTTCAGGCCACCAACTTCCTAGAGGCAATCGTCCTGGGGAAGCCTAGGGGGGATGGGGAAGAGGGGGCGGGGGTCACTAAAGCAGGTAACCTTATGGCCGAAAGACGGGGTCATGGGTCAGAGAAAGCAGCACCCGCAGCTCCAGTGATCTCCCCCCAAAGGGTTTACCCGACAACGGACATGGCCAATGGCCCTCAGCCATCCCAACCTTTAATTGGTGCTCACCTAATGGTGGCTCCTCCCCCTCATGGCGAGGCACCCCCTAAGTCTCCTTCCCTCTGATTGGGCCAACCACATTGGAAGCTAAGAATGGCAGGCCATCAGGGAGGCAATTTGGAGTTGCGACAATGACTATTCACTGGTCCTTATCGCGCTAATCGGCCTTCAGGGTAAAATATTCATCTCCATTCTGCATCGTCTTAGTGATCCATTTTGCTTCTAAATCCAGCGATTATGCATGCCCATCTCTTTGCTCTTCTGCCTGTCTCCTGCTCTCCGTATATCTAACAATCTATCCTTATGACAGTGATTTTATTCATGTTTGCCTTCTTTGGATCAATCTATCTGTCTATTTATACCTACCTGCCTAGTTACCACAATTTACAACCATGTTTCTGTGCAGTTCCAGCTTTCAGTCCCTGTGCCGTGTGCCTCCTCACTCTGTCCTATGGTTTAGAAGAATGAGATGTGATCGCACTGTGACACCTGCAAGATTCTGAGGGTAGGGAAGTGTCTGTGTTGTGGTGGGGTTAAGTGTGTGCTTGACAGGACAGAACTGGTAGCCAGAGTCTCAGAATAAACATTTGCCTGTTTAAGATGGCAATGGGGCGGAACTTCTTCTCTCAGAGCCTGGTGAATCTTTAGAATTTTCTACCCCAGGGGTTGAGTCGGTGAATCTGCGTCACTGGGTGGCACGGTGGTGAGCACTGCTGCCTGACAGCGCCAGGACTGAATTCGATTCACAGCTTGGGTCACTGCCTATGTGGAGTTTGCATGTTCTCCCCATGTCTGCGTGGGTTTCCTCTGGGCGCTCCGGTTTCCTCCCACAATCTGAAAGACGTGCATTAATCTGAACAGGCGGTGTGGAGTGTGGCAACTAGGGGAATTTCACAGCAACTTCACTGCGGTGTTAATGTTAGCCTTACTTGTGACCAAGAAAATAAACTTTAGAAAACTTTACTTGATATACATAGGTAAATTCTTGAACTATATCAGGGTAAAGAATAAGGAAGGATGTGCTGGCTTTGGAGGGGGTTCAGAGGAGGTTTACAAGAACGATCTCAGGAATCCCAGGTTTGTCATATGAGGTGTGGTTGAGGGTTCTGGGTCTACACTCAATGGAGTTTAGAATGAGGGGGGACCTAATTGAAACTTGCCGAATACTGTGAGACCAAGATAGAGTGGATATGGAGAGGATGTTTCCCCTAGTGGGAGAGAGTGGAACTCGAGGGCACAACCACAGAGTGAAGGGACGCTCCTTTAAAACAGAGATGAGGAGGGATTTCTTCAGCCAGAGAGCGGTGAATCTGTGGAACTCATTGCCACAGAGGGCAGTGGAGGCCAGGTCGTTGAGTTTCTTTAAGACAGAGATAGATAGGTTCTTGATCAATAAGGGAATCAAGGTTTACAGGAAAGAAGGCAGAAGAATGGGAATGAGAATCATATCGGCCATGATTGAATGGTGGGGCAGGCTCAATGGGCCGAGTGGCCTAATTCTGCTCCAATATCTTATCATGTGGAACAGGAGGGAAACTCGAGTTGAGGCCACAATCGGATCAGCCATGATCTCACTGAATGAAGGAGCAGTCTCCGGGGTGGGGCGAATGGCCTTGTCCTCTTCCTATTTCTGATCTTTTAATGTTCTCCATGAAGAGTTCCAGCAGTTTGGCAGTGCTTTCTAATTGACAGAGGGTGCGCTGGTTCCACAGTCGGGTATGACGTCAGCCAGAGGGAAGGAAGAGAGAGAGAGGGGGAAGGAAGAAAGAAAGAAACTGTGTGATGGTTTGCGAGGCCTGGTTCCTGGGATGACGGATTATCCCATGTTGGGGGATGGAGTGCATGAAGCTTTTACTCCCTCAAGGTTAAAGGAATGAGAGGCGATCACCTTGAAAAGTGTAATGGCCGAAACCTTTTGGTCCTTCCCGCTGGCAGCATCTTCCAGTCCCACCGATGGTGACCCCTCCCCGATGGTGTAATCCCTGGAGCGTGCAGGGCACACAACAGTTCATAGACTTTGGCGAGGCTGGTAGATCCTGCTAATGTCCAATGGCAGCCCCCAGGAAATATGCGTGGATGGGGAAGGGGGAAGCAAATAATCCCACCCAATATTGTTAAGGGATTTGCCAAGGTGGATGCTGGGAGGATGTCTCTTGAGTTGGTTACATTATCTACATAAGGGGTTGGCTACATTTGGGATTGAGGTGAAGAGACATTTCTTCCATCAGGATGTTGTGTATCTTTAGAATTCTCCATTTAGAGAGCTGCAGAAGCTCAGCCAGTGAATACCGTCCAGACAAGAGATGGACAGATTATTTTTAGTCACTAAGAGAATCAAGAGGTGTGTGGATAATGCAGACAGCGAAGCTGGGGTAGAAGATCTAGCCAGTTCCTGTCTCCCACATTCTTATTCAAGAAAGAAAGAGGAGAAATAACAGAAGAAGTGGATAAAGGAAGAGAAAGAAGGAAAGGAACAGGAAAAGAACTGGGGAGGTGGAACAGTGGCACAGTGGTTCGCGCTGCTGCCTCACAGCGCCAGGGGCCTGGGTTCAATTCCGGCCTTGGGTGACTGTGTGGAGTTCTCCCTGTATCTGTGTGGGTTTCCCCTGGGTGCTCCGCCTTCCTCCTGCAGTCCACAGATGTGTGGGTTAGGTGGATTGGCCATGCTAAGTGCCAGGGGGATTTTCAGGTTAAGTACATGGGCCTGGTTAGAGGATAGGGCCTGGTTGGGATTGTTGTCGGTGCCAGCTCGATGGGCCGAATGGCCTCTTTCTGCACTGTAGGGATTCTATGATTCTAATTGAAAGTTGCAGACAGGCAGGAAAGAGGTAAAGTTGAAGTTTTTTTATTGGTGTCACAAGTCACATTCACATTGCAATGGAGTTACTGTGAAAATCCCCTAGTCGTCACACTCTGGCACCTGTTCGGGTACACTGAGAGAGAATTTAACATGGCCAATGCACCTAACCAGCATGTCTTTGGACTGTGGGAGGAAACCCACGCAGACATGGGGAGGATGTGCAAACTCCACACAGACAGTGACCTAAGCCGGGAATCAAACCCGGGTCCCTGGCGCGGTGAGGCAGCAGTGCTAACCACCGTGCCATCTTGCCATCCCCAGGTAGCATGGAATGAAAAGAGAAAGAAAGAAAAGGCACGAGGAGAGAGGGAATGAGGACAGAGGGAGAATGGGAAAAGAGAGCAATGAGAAAACATGGAGGCAAAAAATAGATGAGGAAAGAAGCAGAGGAAGGAGATGGAGAGAGACATATTTATTATTACCAGCCTCTAAGTACCAGCCAGAGGGTAGACATGCCATTAGGTGATGGAAGGCCTGATCATTCATTAAGGTTTCCTTCCATTAACAGCCCTGCTGCAGAGTGGAAGATGGATTGATTCCTGCAATCGATCGGTGCAGCACTGTGAGAACAAACCAGGCTGGAATCCTCCCTTCCCCTCTCTCTCTCTCTCTGTCACGCTCCCTCTCTCTCTCTCTGTGAGCCAGTTCCCTCAGAGACCAGGGCGAAAAGGGCCAGGCCATCTAACTGGAATTTTTTTTTTAATGGCCAACAATTAAATAAAATGGAAATTAAAATTGAAAATCATGCATCTCTAAAGACATATGTGAGTGAAAGTAATGCCAAACCATACTGAATAAGATAAGAATGATTAGAATTCAAATGTAGCAACACAGTTGAAAGCAGTGAGGACAGCAGCCAGTTTTAGTTAATGTAGACTAAGGCCTTCAGAAAGTTGCTTCACCTCCAGAGTACAATAAAGGGACGCCAGTTAATTGGGATACGTGCTGGGAATTTAAGTCATTCCCTTCCGAACTCAAACGAGCCTAATTTGCAGCATTCCCATGATCGGGACTCAAAGGGAAATGGACGCCGCCAGTGAGGTTGCCGTGGCAGCGAGGTGGGCGTGATGGTGATGCCCTGACACATTAACACCCCCGACTGCGGTGATGTTAATGGGGTCAGATCCCGTGGTGGGACAGAACTCCACTGCCTCTCCAACCCCCTGAGATCCCATTGACAAGCCAGCTTGTGTGCAGCCCCCGACAGTGTGGGGGCTGGTGTTTCACTTTTACAGATGCACCATAGAAAGCATTCTTTCTGGTTGTCTCACAGCTTGGTATGGGCTCCCGCTCTGCCCAAGACTGCAAGGAACTACAAAGGGTCATGAATGAAGCCCAGTCCATCACGCAAACTAGCCTCCCATCCGTTGACACTTCCCGCTGCCTTGGCAAAGCAGCCAGCATAATTAAGGGCACCACACACCCCGGACATTCCCTCTTCCACCTTCTTCCATCAGGAAAAAGATACAAAAGTTTGAGGTCATGTACCAACCGACTCAAGAACAGCTTCTTCCCTGCTGCCATCAAACTTTTGAATGGACTCACCTTATATTAAGCTGATCTTTCTCTGCACCCTAGCTATGACTGTAACACTGCATTCTGCACTCTCTCCTTTCCTTCTCTATGAACAATATGCTTTGTCTGTATAGCACGCAAGAAACAATATTTTCACTGTATACTGATAAATGTGACAATAAATCAAATCAAATCAAAATCAAATCTTAACATTACATTATGCACTCTCTCCACCCCTTCTCTATGAATAGTATGTTTTGTCTGTATAGCACGCAAGAAACAATACTTTTCATCGTATGCCAATACATATGACAATCAAATCAAATCAAATCATTTTGAGGGATGTGGCGTCAAGGCCAATCATTTGATTGTTGTCACATATCATTTAATCATTTAATTATTGTCACATATATTATTATTAATTATATATGAATTCTTGTCACATATATTGGGCAACAGTGAAAAGTATTGTTTCTTGCACACTGTACAGACAAAACATGCCATTCACAGAGTACATAGGGGAGAAGGAAAGGAGAGGGTGCAGAATCTAGTGTTACAGTCATATCGAGAAAAATCAGCTTAATATATGGTAGGTCCATTCAAAAGTCTAATGGCAGCAGGGAAGAAGCCAAGGACTTATCCAATGACTCAATACAGCACTTACAGCCAACGTCACTGATCTAACAATATTGGCTGAGGAAATTGAGCCCAAGTGAGATAAGAGTGACTGCTCTTAACTTCAAGGCAGCATTTGATTGAGTGTTGCATCAAGGGGCCCAAGCAAAAACTGGAGTCTAAGGGAATGAGGTAGAAAACTCTAGGTTAATATGTAGCACAGAGGAAAATGGTTGCACTTTTTTTAATTAATTATGGGATGTGGGATCACTGGCTAGGTCAGCATTTATTGTCCATCCCTAACTACCCATGAGAAGGTGGTGGTGACCTGCCTTCTTGAATTGCTGCAGCCCATTTGATGTAGGTGCACCCATAGTGCTGTTAGGGAGGGAGTTCCAGGATTTTGTTCCAGTGACTCTGAAGGAACAAACAGGATGGTGAGCGACTTGGAGAGGAACTTCCAGCTGGTGGTGTTCCCAGGTATCTGCTACTCTACTCCTTCTAGGTAGTAATGGCTGTGTGTTTGGAAGGTGCTGCCTAAGGAGCCTTGGTGAGTTCCTGCATCTTGTAGATGGTACACACTGCAGCCACTGTGCATCAATGATGGTGGGATTGGATGTTTGTGGAAGAGACGCAGATCAAGTGGGCTGCTTTGGCTACTCCCTGGCTGTGTCACCACCTGGAGATTCCCCTCCAAGCCACTCACCATCTTGACTTGGAAATATATCGCCATTCATTCACTGTCACTGGGTCAAAATCCTGGGACTCCCTTCCTAACAGCATTGTGGGTGTACTTACACAAAATGGACTGCAGCAGTTCAAAAAGGTGGCTCACCGCCACTTGTAAGGGCAATTATGGACGGCACGGTGGCACAGTGGTTAGCACTGCTGCCTCAAAGCGCCAGGGACCTGGGTTCGATTCCCGGCGTGGGTCACTGTCTGTTGGAGTCTGTACATTCTCCCCGTGTCTATGTGTCCAAAGCCGTGCTGGTTAGGTGCATTGGCCATGCTAAATTCTCTCTCAGTGTACCCGAACAGGTGCCGGAATGTGGCGACTAGGGGATTTTCACAGTAACTTCATTGCAGTGTAAGCCTACTTACGACGCTAACAAGTGAACTTTAGCAATGAGAAATAAATCTTGACCTAGCCAATGATCCCCACATTCCATGAGTGAACAAAAGAAAAGCTAATTATCTACAATCCTGTGATTACTGAACCAGCTGAAGGCCATCATTTTGCAAAGCAAGTGGTGATGTGGAGATGCTGGCGTTGGACTGGGGTAAACACAGTAAGAAGTCACACAACACCAGGCTAAAGTCCAACAGGTTTATTTGGTAGTAAGTGCCACTAGCTTTCGGGGCTCTGGCCCTTCCGAATAAACCTGTTGGACTTTAACCTGGTGTTGTGAGACTTCTTACAAAGCAAGTGGCACAGTGGTTAACACAGCTGCCTCACAGCACCAAGAACCCGGGTTCAATTCCAGCCGCGGGTCATTGTCTGTGTGGAGACTGCATGTTCTCCCCGTGTCTGTGTGGGTTGCTTGTGACAGAGCCTACCAGGGAACAGGTAATTTGGATTTGGTGATCTGTATTGAGGCAGATTAGGGAACTTAAGATGAAGGAACCCTTAGGAAGCAGTGGCCACAATATGATATAATTTACCCTGCAGTTTGAGAGGGAGAAGCTGGAACCAGATGTAATAGTATTACAATTAAATGAAGGTAACTACAAAGACATGAGGGAGGAGCTGACTGGAAAGGGAGCCTAGCAGGGAAGAGAGTAGGACAGCAACAGCAGGAGTTTTGGGAGGTTATTTGGCAGGCACAACAGAAATTCATCCCATGGAGGAGGAAACATGCTGAGGGGAGGACGAGGCATCTATGGCTGACAAGGGAAGTCAAGGATAGCATAACAGCAAAAGAAAAAGTATACAAAGCAGCGAGGATTAGTGGGAAGCCAGAGGGTTGGGAAACCTTTAAAAGCGAGCAGAAAAAAGGAATAGAGTGGGGGGAAAGGTGAAATATGAATGTAAGCTAGTTAGTAATATAAAAGAAGATAGGAAGAGTTTTTTTTTCAATATATAAAAGATAAGAAAGAAGCAAAAATAGACATAAGACCACTGGAAAATGAGGCTGGAGATGTAATAATAGGTAACAAAGCAATGGCAGAGGAACTGAATAGTTACTTTGCATCTGTCTTCATGGTGGTAGATACCAGTGGGATGCCAAAGCTCCAGGAAAATCATGGGGTAGAGGTGAGTGTAGTGGCCATCAATGAGGAGAAGGTTCTGGGGAAACTGAAAGGTCGGAAGGTGGATAAATTATCTGGACCGGACGGACTACACCCCAAGGTTTGAGAAGAGATAGCTGAGGAAATTGTGGAGGCATTGGTGGTGATTTTTCAGGGATCACTGGAGGCAGGGAGGGTCCCAGAGGATTGGAAAGTAGCTAATGTAACTCTGCTGTTTAAGAAGGGGGGAGGCAGCAGGTGGGATATTATAGGCCGGTTAGCCCGACTTCAGTCACTGGCAAGATTTTAGAATCGATTATTAAAGATGGAAGTTCATGATAAAATAGGACAGAGTCAGCATGGCTTTGTCAAGGGGAGGTCATGTCTGACAAATCTGTTAGAGTTCTTTGTGGAGGTAACAAAGAAGTTAGATAAAGGAGAACCAGTGGATGTGATTTATTTAGATTTCCAAAAGGCCTTTGACAAGGTGCCACAAAGGAGACTGTTAAATAAGTTAAGAGCCCATGATATTAAGGGTAAGATCCTGGCATGGATTGACTGACTGGCAGAAGGCAGAGAGTGGAGATAAAGATGTCTTTTTCAGGATGGCAGCCAGTGACGAGTGGTGTGCCTCAGGGGTGCTGGGACCACAACGTTTCACAATATACATTAACGATTTGGAAGAAGGAGCTGAAGGCACTGTTGCTAAGTTTGCAGATGATACAAAGATATGTAGAGGGACAGGTAGTCTTGAGGAAGCAGAGGGGCTGCAGAAGGTTAGGAGGACAGGTTAGGAGAGTGGGCAAAGAAGTGGCAGATGGAATACAATGTGGAAAAGTGTGAGGTAATGCACTTTGGAAGGAGGAATGGAGACATAGACTATTTTCTAAATGGGGAAATGCTCAGGAAATCAGAAACACAAGGGATTTGGGATCCTTGTTCAAGATTCTCTTAAGGTTAATGTGCAGGTTCAGTCGGCAATTAGGAAGGTAAATGCAGTGTTAGCATTTGTGTTGAGAAGGCTAGAATACAAGAGCAGGAATGTATTTCTGAGGCTGTATAAGGCTCTGGTCAGACCCCATTTGGAGTATTGTGAGCAGTTTTGGGCCCCATATCTAAGGAAGGATGTGCTGGCCTTGAAAAGGGTACAGAGGAGGTTCACAAGAATGATCCCCTGGAATGAAGAGCTTTTCGTATGAGGAACGGTTCAGAACACTGGGTCTGTACTCAATGGAGTTGAGAAGGATGAGGGGGGATTTTATTGAAACTTACAGGATACTGTGAGGCCTGGATAGAGTGGACATGGAGAGGATGTTTCCACTAGTAGGGAAAACTAGAACTAGAGGGTACAACCTCAGGCTAAAGGAACGATCCTTCAAAACAGAGATAAGGGGAAATTTCTTCAACTAGAGGGTGGTGAATCTGTGGGACTCTTTGTTGCAGAAGGCTGTGGAGTCAGGTCACTGAGTGTCGTTAAGACAGAGATAGATAGGTTCTTGATTGATAAATGGATCAGGGGTTATGCGGAAAAGGCAGGAGAACGGGGATGAGAAAAATATCAGCCGTGATTGAATGGCAGAGCAGACTTGATGGGCTGAGTGGCCTACTTCTGCTTCTATGTGTTATGGTCTTATGGGTTTCCTCCCACAGTACTGAGATGTGCGGGTTAGGTTGATTGGCCATGTTATCAGGGGATTAGCAGGGTAAATATGTGGGGCTACGGGAAGAGGGCCTGAGTGGGATTGTGGTCAATGCAGGCTTGATGGGTCAAATGGCCTCCTTCGGCACTGTAGGGATTCTATGATTCTATTAACATTAAGCGTGTTTCCTTTGGAAAGAGATGACCCAATTGGAAGTTGTTGAGATAATGATGGGAACTGACAGAAAAGATCCAGGCAAATTTTTGTAAGGAAAAGAACTCAAAATCAATCCAGCTGGGAGGATGGAGAAAAGCCAGTAATTCACCTAAATATCTGCAATAAATTGAGATAGAAGATCACAAAATTGCTTTGAGATGCAACAGAATAAGCTTATTTCTGAAGAGGGAAGGTATTATTGTTCAAACAGAAGTGTGTTGTCAAAGTTTTCCACCCTCTACTTATCAGGACAAAGGCATGAGTGCCAAATTTCATATTTTTCTGCAACATGCTCAAGCCTTACATTTTTTTTGAAATACTGGGGAACTTGGGGAGCCTACAGTTCCCCATTGTTTTCTCCATGGCAACACCTCGGCCTATCAGAATTGACTTGCCAACCAATCAACACCCCTTTTCCCCTTAGTATAAACTGTTGCGATGATCTGAAATTTGGCATTCCAGTGTTTGTCCTGATGAGTGCAAGATGAAAAGTTTCAGCAAGACGTCTCTCTTTTCAGCAACGTTCAAGTTCTTTACCACCAAGCGGAAAAAAGAGAATTAAGTGGGGGGTGGCGAGCGAATAGATAGCTCTGCCATTCAGTGACAAAGATAAAAAGATATCGATTCAGAATGTTGTTTTGGTGTTTGCAATCGTCGCTCTGCAGTGAATCTTTGCTACTGGATAGACCAGATAGGGAGAAGGCACTTCCACCAGCAAGGGACTCGGTAACCCAAGGATACAGGTTTAAGTTAATTGGCCAAAAAATCAGAGGGGGAGATCAGGAGATTTTATTTTAGCACAACGAGTTGTTACGGTTTGCAATATATTGCATGAAAGCTGACAGGTAGCAGGTTCAATTCTCACTTTCAAAAGATAATGAGGTACAATCTTGCAATGGAAAGATGTGTGGGGTTATTAGAATCAGCAGGAAACGCAGGTGAATAGCATTGCTCTTTCAAAGGGGCAGCATGCAGAAGATGGGCCGAGTGGCTTAATTCTGTGACTTGTCATTCTTTGATACTGGCGGGCACAAGCCGATCACTGATAACGGATTAACAAGATTTTTTAAGTTTGGGGTGGCACGGTGGCACAGTGGTTAGCACTGCTGCCTCGCAGCACCAGGAACCCAGGTTCAATCCCTGGCTCGGTTCACCGTCTGTCCAGAGTCTGCACGTTCTCCCCATGTCTGCGTGGGTTTCCTCCAGGTGCTCCGATTTCCTCCCACACCCCAAAAACGTGCGGGTTGGGTTGATTGGCCATGCTAGATTCCTCTTTAGTGTCAGGGGACTAGCCAGGGTAAATACATGGGGTTGTGTGGATAGGGCTTGGGTGGGATTGTGGTCGATGTAGGCTCAATGGGCTGAATGGTCTCCTTCTGCACTGTAGGGATTCTATGATGCTATGCAGCAGGCGACGGTGCAGAGGGACCTCGGGGTCCTTGTGCATGAGTCGCAAAAACCCAGCCTGCAGGGGCAGCAGGTGGTCAGGAAGGCGAATGGGATGCTGGCCTTCATAGCGAGGGGGATTGAATATAAAAGTAGGGAGGTCTTGCTGCAGCTGTATAGGGCATTGGTGAGGCCGCAGCTGGAGTACTGTGTGCAGTTTTGGTCGCCGCACTTACGCAAGGATATTTTGGCCTTGGAGGGAGTGCAGAGGAGGTTTACTAGGCTGATGCCGGAGTTGAAGGGGTTGAGCTATGAGGAGAGGCTGAATAAACTAGGCTTGTACTCGTTAGAGTTTAGAAGAATGAGGGGAGATCTCATTGAGACGTATAAGATGATGAATGGGATGGATAGGATAGAGGTGGAGAGACTCTTCCCACTCAGAAAGGACAGTAGGACTAGAGGGCACAGCCTCAAGATAAAGGGGGGGCGGTTTAGAACGGAGTTGAGGAGGAACTTCTTCACTCAAAGGGTGGTGAATCTCTGGAATTCTCTGCCCGTTGAGGTGGTGGAGGCTGCCTCGCTAAATATTTTTAAGACGCGGGTTGATGGGTTTTTGATAGGAGAGGGGATTAAGGGTTATGGGGAGAGGGCGGGAAAGTGGAACTGAGCAGCGACAGATCAGCCATGATCTTATTGAATGGCGGGGCAGGCTCTAAGGGCTAGATGGCCTACTCCTGCTCCTATTTCTTATGTTCTTATGTTCTTAAGTAGGCTTACATTAACACTGCAGTGAAGTTACTGTGAAAATCCCCTAGTCGCCACACTCCTGTTTGGGTACACTGAGGGACAATTTAGCATGGCCAATCCACCTAACCAGCATATCTTTTGGACTGTGGGAGGAAACCGGAGCAGCCGGAGGAAACCCATACAAGGGGACTGTGCAGACTCCACACAGACAGTGACTCAAGTTGGGAATCGAACCCGGGTCCCTGGCGCCATGAGGCAGCAGTGCCAACCACTGTGTCACCACATGTCCACCATGTCAGCCTCAAGATAAAGGGGAGGCGGTTTAGAACGGAGTTGAGGAGGAACTTCTTCACTCAAAGGGTGGTGAATCTCTGGAATTCTCTGCCCGTTGAAGTGGTGGAGGCTGCCTCGCTAAATATTTTTAAGACGCGGGTTGATGGGTTTTTGATAAGCGAGGGGATTAAGGGTTATGGGGAGAGGGCGGGAAAGTGGAACTGAGCCACGACAGATCAGCCATGATCTTATTGAATGGCGGGGCAGGCTCGAAGGGCTAGATGGCCTACTCCTGCTCCTATTTCTTATGTTCTTATGTTCTTATGTTCTTATGGAAGTTGCGAGCACGACATTATATGGCATTGGCCTTACAGATTACTGGTACCAATTAGCTCAGTGGGAATCAGCCAATTGTAATAATATGAGTTGTTAGGCTGACAGTAACCTGCGTCTGACTTTTCCTTCCTAGCTTCCTGAACTATTCAGGTGTTTGTTCTAACTTGTCAATGGCAATCTCACCTCCTGAGCTCGCAGACTGTGGGTTGAAGCTAACCCCAGCACTAATAATGCAGTGCTAAACTATCAGAGGTGCTAGCTCGCAAATAAGAAATGAAATAAAGGCCCAGGTTAATGGGTTCATTGTGAAGGGCAGTACAGTGGCACAGTGGTTAGCACTGCTGCCTCACAGCGACATGGATCCGGGTTCAATTCCCGGCTTGGGTCGCTGTGTGGAGTTTGCACGTTCTTCCCATGTCTGTGTGGGTTTTCTCTGGGTGCTCCGGTTTCCTCCCACAGTCCAAAGATGTGCAGATTAGGCAGATTGGCCACGCTAAATTGCCCCTTGGTGTCCCAAGAGGTTAAGTTAGGGGGATTAGCAGGGTAACGCACAGGGTCACGGGAATAAGGCAGTGGGCCTGGGTAAGATGCTCTATGGGAATTAAGGGTAATGGCGGGAAAGTGGAACTGATCCACTTCAGATCAGCCATGATCTTATTGAATGGCGGGGCAGGCTCGAAGGGCTAGATGACCTACTCCTGCTCCTATTTCTTATGTTCTTATGAAAGTCGGTGCAGTCCCAATGGGCTGAATGGCCTCCTTCTGAGCTGCAGTGTTTCTATCATTCTATTCTAAGGGGCAGTGCCCCGCACCCACTAATCTCCCTCGTTGATTGGTAATAGATGTGTCTGGGTCTACATCAGTTTAGCTCAGTTGGCTGGACAGCTGCTTAGTGGTACCAACACCATAGGTTCAATTCCCGTACCAGCTGAGGTTATTCATAAAGGCTCTGCCTTCTCAATCTTGACCGTCATCTGAAGTGTGTTGACCATCAGATCAAAGCACCACCACCCAGTACCTATGGCCATCTGGAATTTTTTACGGTGAGACGCTAAACGAGGAGTCTCATTAACCTTTTAAATGTTAGCCTCGCCCAATCGTGTTGCTGAGACAAGAATGTTATGTAACCAGATCTCACTCTTGTGACTTAAGCATCGAATCTAGGCTGTCACTCCAGTGCAGTAGAGTCATAGAGCCATCATGGAAACAGGCCCTTCAGCCCAACTTGTCCATGCCGCCCAGTTTTTAACCAGTAAGCTAGTCCCAATTGCTCGCATTTGGCCCGTATCCCTCTATGCCCATCTTACCCATGTAACTGTCTAAATGCTTTTTGAAAGACAAAATTGTACCCGCCTCTACTATTACATCTGGCAGCTTGTTCCGGGATGCCTGAGGAGTGTGAAAGGTGCTAAATGGGGAGACGGTGGTGTGGTGGTAATATCACTGGGACCAGTTGTCAGTGGCCCAGGCTGATGCCCTGGGGACACCATGAGAAGTCTCACAACACCAGGTTAAAGTCCAACAGGCTTATTTGGTAGTAAACACCACTAGCTTTCAGAACGCTGTTCCTTCGTCAGGTGAGTGGAGAGTTCTGATCACAAACAGGGCATATAAAGGCACGCACAGTTTATAGAATACTGATTAGAATGTGAGTCTTTACAGCTCATCTGCTATTCAAGTCTTAAAGGTGCAGATAATGAGTGGAGATAGCATTAAGCATAGGTTAAAGAGATGTGTATTGTCTCCAGACAGGACAGTAAGTGAGATGTTGCAAGTTCAGGCAAGTCGTGGGGGTTACAGATAGTGTGACATGAACCCAAGATCCCAGCTGACACCGTCCTCATGTGTGCGGAACTTGGCTATCAGTTTCTGCTCAGCGACTCTGCGCTGTCGTATGTCGTGAAGGCCGCCTTGGAGAACGCTTACCCGAAGGTCAGAGGCTGAATGCCCGTGACCGTTGAAGTGTTCCCCAACAGGAAGGGAACAGTCTTGCCTGGTGATTGTCGAGCGGTGTTCATTCGGTCACGGGCATTCAGCCTCTGATCTTCGAGTAAACCGGGATCTTGGGTTCATGTCACACTTTCCTTGGGTGGATATAGCTGTTACTAGGGGGCATAACTATAAGGTTCATGGTGGGAGATATAGGAGGGATGTCCGAGGTAGATTCTTCACTCAGAGAGTGGTTGGGGTGTGGAATAGACTGCCTGCTGTGATAGTGGAGTGGGAACTTTCAAACGGTTATTGGATAGGCACATGGAGCATTCCAGAATTATAGGGAAGGGATAGCTTGATCTTGGGATTGGACATAGCTCAGCACAACATTGAGGGCCGAAGGGCCTGTATTGTGCTGTACTGTTATATGTTTCTAAGTTCTATGTTTCTATGTTCTATGTTTCTATGTTCTATGTTCTATGTTTCTATGTTCTATGTTTCTATGTTTCTATGTTCTATGTTTCTATGTTTCTATGTTTCATGACTTGCCTGAACTTACAACATCTCACTTACTGCCCTGTCTGGAGACAACACACATCTCTTTAACCTTTGCTTAATGCTGTCTCCACTCACATTGTCTGCACCTTTAAGACTTGAATAGCAGATTAGCTGTAAAGACTCACATTCTAATCAGTATTCTATAAACTGTGTGTGCCTTTATATGCCCTGTTTGTGATCAGAACTCCCCACTCAGCTGACGAAGGAACAGCATTCCGAAAGCTAGTGGCGTTTACTACCAAATAAACCTGTTGGACTTTAACGTGGTGTTGTGAGACTTCTAACTGTGTTTACTCCAGTCCAACGCCGGCATCTCCACACCCTGAGAGCCAGTGGGATTTAGCCTCTGTTACAAACTGTGCTATATATGACTCAGCCAATGGTCTTCCCTCCATCAGAAGTGTGACGCTTGCTAATAAAGTTTGGCACTACTTGTGATTCCTCAGATACTGAGGCAGTTCATGACCATATGCAGTAACCCGGTCAACATTGAGGTTTGGGCTGATGAGTGGCAAATAACATTCATGTCACCCAAATCCCAGGAAATGACCACCTCCAAAAACAGAGAATTCAGCCGATATTCAGTTGCACTATGATCACTGAATCCCCCACTATCAACATCCTGGAGGTTACCATTGACCAGAAACTTAACAAAAAGCTTATCTATTAGTCACAAGTAAAGCTTACATTAACACTGCAATGAAGTTACTGTGAAACTCCCCTAGTCTGGCACCTGTTTGGGTCAATGCACCGAACCAGTCTTTCAGAGTGTGGGGAGGAAACCCACACAGACATGGGGAGGATGTGCAAACTCCACACAGACAGTGACCCAAGCCGGGAATCGAACCCAAAACACTGGCGTTGTGAAGCAGCAATGCTTAACCACTGCGCCACTCACTAGGCCAGCCATATAAATATTGTGGTTACAAGAACAGGTCAGAAGGTGGGAATTCTTTATAACTCACCTCCTGACTGCACAAAAGCCTACCCACCATCTACAAGGCACAAGTCAGGAGTGTGATGGAATACTCCCCACTTGCCTGGATGGGTACAGCTCCAACAACACTCAGGCAGCTCAACACCATCCAGGACAAAGCAGCCTGCTTGATTGGCACGCCTTCCACCAACTTCAACATCCCGTTCCCTCCACCACTGATGCACAGGTCGGAACTCTACCACCTTGTCCACCATGGAATCGGCACCGAAGAGAGTCCGACAACGGAAATCTCCGTTCACCTCAGGCGGGAATATCCAGTCCTGCCCGAGTGAGGCCATAAGATCCCACCCACAGTGTCAGCAGCACATGCCAACCACAAGACGCACTGTAGCAACTCACCAAGGCTCCTTCAACAACATCGTCCAAAACCCGTGACCACTACCATCTAGAAGGACAAGGGCAACAGATACCTGGGAACACCGCCACCTGCAACTTCCCTTCCAGGTCACTCACCATCCTGATGATTCTACACGCGACACGGTGGCACAGTAGTTAGCACTGCTGCTTCATGGCACCAGAGTTTGAGTCCCGGCTTGGGTCACCGTCTGTGTGGAGTTTGCACATTCTTCCCATGTCTGCATGGGTTTCTTCCAGGTACTCTAGTTTCCTCCCACAGTCCAAAGATGTATGGGTTAGGTGGATTGGCCATGGTAGGTTGCCCCTTAGTGTCAGGGGGACTAGCTAGGGTAAATGCATGGGGTTATGGGGCCTGGAGATGGGATTGTGGTCAATGCCGACTCAATGGGCCAAATGGCCTCCTTCTGCCCTGTAAGATTCTACGATTCTATGTCTTGGAAATAGACTGGGTCTAAAATCTTGAAACACCCCCTTAACAGCACTGTGGGTGTACCTACACCACATGGACCACAGTGGTTCAGGAAGACAGCTCATCACCACCTCCTCAAGGGCAACTAGGGGTGGGTAACAAATGCTGGACTAGCCAAAAAAATAAAGCTAATCTCCACAAAACTATCATCAATTGTTGTGTAAATCCATCCAGTTCACTGATATCCTTTAGGGAAGGAAATCTGCCATCTTTACCTGCTCTGGCCTACATCTGATTCCACAACCCACCAACATGGTTAACTGCCCCTCAAAATGGCCGAGCCAGTCAATTCAAGGGCAATTAGGGATGGGCAATAAATGCTGGCCACGCCAGCGATGCCCACATCCCATGAAAAAAAGGAAAATAAAATTATGTTAATATGATGAGTAAACATGATGTAACATCAGCAACTTCCATTAATGGAGCATCTCGAACATAGTGTGTGCCTGCATGTGTGTGAAAGAGCATGTGAGTGTGTATGAGTGTGAATGCGCGTGTATGTGTGTGTGTGTGATAGTGTGTGTGTGTGTGTGAATGCGTATGTGCGATAATGTGTCTTTGTGTGTGCGAGTCTGTATGTGTGAGTGTGTGTGTGAATGTGTGTGTGTGATAATGCGTCTTTGTGTCTGTGAGTCTGTGAATGTGTGTGTGAGTGCGAATGAGTGTGTATGCTGGGGATGTCTGTGTGTGAGTGATAGTGTGTCTTTGTGTGTGTATGTGTGTGTGTATGTGTGCATGTGTGTGTGTGCATGAGAGAGTGTGTGTGTGTGTGTGTGTGTGTGTGTCAGTGTATGTGTGATAGTGTGCTTTGTGTGAATGTGTGTGTGTGTGTGTGATACTGTGTCTTTGTGTGTGTGAGAATGTGTATGTGTGAGTGAGTGTGTGTGAGTGAGTGAGTGTGTGTGAGTGTGTGTGATGCGTGTGTATGAGTGTGTGTGAGTGTATGTGAGTGTGAGTGTGTGTTTGTGTTGTGTGTGAATGTGAGTGTGTGTGTATGAGTACGTGTGTGTATGTCTGAGTGTGTGTGAGCGTGTGTATGTATGTGTGAGTGTGAGTGTATGTGTATGTGTGAATGTGTGTGAGTGTGTGTGTATATGTGACTGTGTGGGAGTGAGTGAGTGGGAGTGTGAGTGAGTGGGAGTGTGAGTGAGTGGGAGTGTGAGTGAGTGGGAGTGTGATGTAAGTGTGAGTCTAAGTGTGATGTAAGTGTGATGTAAGTAAGTGTGAGTCTAAGTGTGAGTGAGTGTGTGTGTGTGAGTGTGAGTGAGTGTGTGTGAGTGTCTGTGAGTGTGAGTGAGCGTGTGTAAGTGAGTGTGAGTGGGAGTGAGTGGGAGTGTGTGTGTAAGTGAGTGTGAGTGTAAGTGTGAGTGTGAATGTGAGTGTGTGAGTGAGTGTGTGTGAGTGTGAGTGTATCTGTATGTGTGAATGTGTGTGTGAGCATGTGTAAGTGCGAGCGTGTGTATGTGAGCGTGTGTGTGTCAGTGAGTGTGTGTGTCAGTGAGTGCGTGTGTGTGTGTGTGTGTGAGCGTGAATGTGTGTGAGTGTGTGTGTGAGTATGTGTGAGTGTGTGTGTGTGTGTGTGTGCACGTATGTGTGCCAGTGTGTGTACAATTTCCTCTTTTCTTTCCTGGAAGTTCTGACTATTTTTTCGCACTTGGTGTGCTAACCAGCAAAAAATAGTTCCTGCCAATCCAACTCATCCATTCCCCATGAATATCTCAGAAACTCAATCACTGCTCAACCTTCTCAATTCCAGGGATCACTGCCCTGGTTTGCAACATGGCTCCTCTTAATTTAACCCTCCGAGTCCAGGTCTCAGGCTGGTAAAGCTAGGCTGGTTTGTCCACATGACCTTCCCTAAATAGTGTCCATTCGGAGAGAGAGAAAGAGAGAAAGCTCTTACTATTAATGCAATTATTCTGCCTCGTTTCAGTACAAATTGACAGGCTGTTGCCGAGGACAAAGAGGCCAATGGCTCACTCCAGAGGCTTGTGAGTCTCCCCTCCCCTCCGGTATGGGGGAGTGCTCGGGTAGGGGGTAGGGGGTGGTGGGCGCACAATGACCCGAGCAGAGAGCAGCAATTCAGAGCAAGCAGCACACAAATCAAGGCTTTGCCTTCAGCCTCCCCTTTCATTGTGTTTGTGTGCCTGTGAGTGTGTGTGTGTGAGAGAGAGTGAGTGTGAGAGTGTGAGAGTGTGAGTGTGTGTGTGAGTGAGTGTGAGAGTGTGAGTGTGAGAGTGAGTGTGTGAGAGTGTGAGAGAGAGTGTGAGTGTGAGAGTGTGAGTGTGAGAGTGTGTGCGTGTGAGTGTGAGTGTGAGTGTGAGAGTGTGAGAGTGTGAGTGTGAGTGTGAGTGTGAGAGTGTGAGAGTGTGAGAGTGAGAGTGAGAGTGTGAGTGTGAGAGTGTGTGAGTGTGAGAGTGTGAGAGTGTGTGAGTGTGTGAGTGTGAGAGTGTGTGAGTGTGTGAGTGTGAGAGTGTGTGAGTGTGTGAGTGTGAGAGTGTGTGAGTGTATGAGTGTGAGAGTGTGAGTGTGAGTGTGGGAGAGAGTGTATGTGTGAGAGTGTGTGTGAGAGTGTGAGTGTGAGAGTGTGTGCGTGTGAGTGTGAGTGTGTGAGTGTGAGTGTGAGAGTGTGAGTGTGAGTGTGAGTGTGTGAGAGTGTGAGAGTGTGAGAGTGTGTGTGAGTGACTGTGAGTGTGGGAGAGAGTGTATGTGTGAGAGTGTGTGGGTGAGAGTGTGTGCCTATGTGTGTGAATGAGCAAGTGTGTGTGCTTGTGTGAGTGTGTGAGTGACAGAGTGTGTGTGTCAGCATGAGCGTGAGCATGTGTGTGTGAGTTTGTGTGTGTGTGTTTGTGAATCATAACAGGCCCTTCAGCCCAATCTGGTCCATGCCGACCAAAAAGCCCACCTAAACTAACCCCATTTGCTTGCGTCTGGCCCATGTCCCTCTAAACCTTTCCTATCCATGTATCTGTTCCAAATCCCTTTTAAATGTTGTCAATGTCCCTGCCTCCACCACTTCCTCAGGCAGCTCATTCCACGCACGTACCACCCTCTGTAAAAAAAAGCTGCTCCTCAGGTTCCCATTAATCCTTTCCCCTCTAAACTTAAACCTACGCCCTCTGGTTCTCAATTCCTGGGAAAAAGACTGAGTGCATTCACCCTATCCATGCCTCTTATGGTCTTATACACCTCTATAAGATCACCCCTCAGTCTCCTACACTCCAAAGAATAAAGTCCTAGCCTGTCCAATCTCTCACTATAACTCAGTCCTGGCAACATCCTTGTAAATCTCTTCTGCACTCTCTCCAGTTTAATGACATCTTTCCTATAGTAAGGTGACCAAAACTGAACACAATACTCCAGGTGCAGCCTCACCAATGTCCTGTACAACTGCAACATAACTTCCCAATTTCTATACTCAAGGCCAGCATGCCAAAAGCCTTCTTCACTGCCCTATCTACCTGTGACTCCACCTTTGGAGAACCATGGACCTGAACTCCAAGGTCCCTCTGTTCCACGATGCTCCATAAGGTCCTACCATTCACCATGAAAATCCTACCTTGATTTGACTTTCCAAAATGCAACACCTCACACTTGCCTATATTGAACTCCATTTGCCATTTCTCGGCCCACTTCCCCAGCTGATCAATTTGTGATAACCTTCCTCACTGCCTACAATACCATCTGTAGTAGTGCCATCTGCAAACTTACTGATCATGCCTTGTACAATCTCATCCGAATCATTGATATAGATACCAAATAGCAATGGACCCAGCACTGACCCTAGGCACACCACTGGCCGCAGGCCTCCAGTCTGACGAACATCCTTCCACCGTCATCCTCTGTTTCCTACCATCAAGCCAATTTGCCCCTCTCCCTGGATCTAACCTTCCAGAGCAGCCTACCATGTGGAACTTTATCAAAAGCCTTACTGAAGTCTATATAGACTACATCTACCACCCTGCCCTCATTAACCTTTCTGGTCACGTCATCAAAGAACTCCAACAAATTTGCAAGGCATGGTTTCCCAGGCACTAAACCATGCTGGCTACTCCTAATCAAACCCTGTCTTTCCAAATGCCTGTATATCTTATCCCTCAGAATCCTCTTGAGTAACTTACCCAACACCGATGCTGGGCTTACCAGCTTATAATTCCCATGTTTTTTTTTGCAGCTCTTCTTAAATAAGAGCACAACATTTGCTGCCTTCCAGCCTTCTGCTACCTCACTCGTGGTTAACAATGATGCGAATGTCTCAGCCAGGACTCCTGCAATTTCTTCTCCAGCCTCATGCAGTGTTTTTGGATGTATCTGGTCAGGGCCAAGAGTTTTATCCACCTTCATACATTCTAATATGTCCATCACTTCCTATACTGCAATGAGAACAGTCCCCAATATATCACCACTAACTTTCCCAGATTCCCAAGTCTTCATGTGGAGAAATATTCATTAGGAACCTCAACCATCTCCTCTGGTTCCACATGTGTCCACTTTGGTCCTTGAGGGGTTCTAATCTCCCTCCAGTTATTCTTTTTATTCTAGTTATCTCTCTTCAAGTATCTTAAAGAATCCCTTTGGATTCACCTTTAGCTACCTCACGCCCCCTTTTTGCCCTCCTAATTTCGTTCTTGACTCTACTCCTGTATCCCCTGTATACCTCCAGGGAATCCCTTGATTCCAGCTGCTTGTATCTGAGCCAGAGCCTCAATATGTTTTGTCATCCAGGGTTCCTACTCCTGCCAGCCTTGCCCTTCACCCTAACAGGAACATACAGACTCTCAAATCTAGCTATTTCACTTTATAAAGCCTTGCACTTGCTGATGGTCCCCTTTGCCCTTAAATAGGTTATTCCAGCCCACCCTTGCAAACTCCTGTCTAATTCTATCAACATTCGCCCTGTCTCAATTTAGAACTTGCAGTTGTGAACCAGTTTTGTCCCTTTGCATAACTATGTTAAAATTAATTGAGCTATGTTCACTGGTCCAAAAGAACTGTGTGTGTGTGTGTGTTTGTGTGCACATGTGTGTGTGAGTGTGTATGTGAGTTTGTGTATGTTTGTGTGTGAGTGTGCATGTTTGTGCATGAGTTTGTGTGGTAGTTGCGTGTGAGTGTGTGCGAGTGAGTGTATGTAAATGTGTGTGTAAACGTGTGTATGAGTGTGTGTGTGAGTGAGTGTGAGTGAGTGAGTGAGTGAGAGTGAGTGAGTGAGAGTGAGTGAGTGAGAGTGAGTGTGTGTGAATATGTGTGAGTGTCTGTGTGTGTGCCTGTGAATGTGTGTGAGTGCGACAGTGTGACTGTGAGTGAGTGTGAGTGAGTGAGTGTGAGAGTGTGTGTGTGAGTGTGAGTGAGTGTGTGTGTGTGTGAGTGTGAGTGCGAGTAAGGGTGTGAGAGTGAGAGTGAGAGAGTGTGAGTGAGTGTGTCTGTGTGGGCGTGAGAGTGTGTGTGTGAGTGTGAGCGAGTGAGAGTGAGTGAGTGTGTGAGTGAGTGTGAGTGAGTGTGCCTGTGTGGGTGTGAGAGTGTGTGTGTGAGTGTGAGTGAGTGAGTGTGTGAGTGAGTGTGTGTGAGAGTGAGAGTGTGAGAGTGAGAGAGTGTGAGTGTGTGTGAGTGAGTGTGCCTGTGTGGGTGTGAGAGTGTGTGTGTGAGTGTGAGTGAGTGAGTGTGTGAGTGAGTGTGAGTGTGTGTGAGAGTGAGAGTGTGAGAGTGAGAGAGTGTGAGTGTGTGTGAGTGAGTGTGCCTGTGTGGGTGTGAGAGTGTGTGTGTGAGTGTGAGCGAGTGAGAGTGAGTGAGTGTGTGAGTGAGAGTGAGTGAGTGTGTGAGTGAGTGTGAGTGTGTGTGTGAGAGTGAGAGTGAGAGTGTGAGAGTGAGTGTGAGTGAGTGTGTCTGTGTGTGTGTGCATGTGTGTGTGGGTGTTTTTTGGGGGCTTTTTTTGGAAATCATAAATATTTCACATTAATTAGTAATATCTGTGGCGGAACGATGATAAATTTCCGCTGTGACAGCCCCAATATTTATCTCAAATTCTCATCTCTGTGAAAGTCTCAACTTAATCCCTCAGAAAGATTGTCAGTTTTAACCAATAAACCCCAGTCCGAGAAAAGAAATCAAATTTTGTTGCGTTTGAATTGGAATTTCTGTGGCAGGGAAAGTACATCCTATCCAAATTCTTAACCCAATACATTCATCCCAGATAATTACTGGGCTTAAATCCTGGTCTGATGTGCATTGACAGCACGGTGGCACAGTGGTTACAACTGCTGCCTCACAGCACCAGTGTCCTGGATTCAATTCCAGCCTTTGGGTGACTGTGTGGAGTTTGCACGCTCTCCCCGTGCCTGTGCGTGGGTTTCCTCCGGGTGCTCCGGTTTCCCCCCACAAAAAACGTGCAGGTTGGATGGATTAGCTGCGGTGAATGGGGCAGGGGGAGCGGGCCTAGCTGGGATAGCTGCATTGGCCGTGCTAAATTCTCCCTCAGTGTACCCGAACAGGTGCCAGAGTGTGGAGACCAGGGGATTTCCACAGGAACTTCATTGCGGTGTAAGTTTACTTGTGACATGAATAAATGAACTTTAAACTGGCAGAGGATAGGTGCGGACTCGATGGGCCAAATGGCCTCCTTCTGCACCGTGGGGATTCTATAAAGAAAATGTTAAAAGTCTCCTGCTTTTCCTTGTCTCCACAGACTGGCGTATCTTAGATTCAGAGTAAAATAGCACGAGGTTTATTTATCACCTTGGAAGAGGAAGAATGGTTATTATAGGTAGGAATTAAACAGTTCACGTTTGGTGACTGGGGGGATAAATGTGCTGGTTTCAATTTGGTTGCTGCTGGGGATCTTGTGTGGAGCCGCATTATTAACTCCCTCTCCCTCTCCGTCTCTCTGCTGATGGTCCACAATGGACTCACTGGAGACCTTTGCCTTTGAAGTTTCCAGTAAGCGCAGACCCAGGTTGGGCAAATCTGGAAGCAGAGAGGAGGGAGAATAAACCACCCCCACCGTGCACACACACACACACACACACACGAAACTGGGATTCAGGAAGGGGGGCCAGCAGATCCAAGTGTCGGTACTGCCACCTTGTGGAATACCCTCGCCACATCAAAGCCAAAATAAAATTATGACAAGTGCATCTGGAAACATTCAGGCAGGGAACCAGAGAGAGAGAAGCAGGGGGGGGGGGTTTGGAAATAAGTGTATTGTTAAATGTGGGAAAGCCTCTATAATGACACTTCACTCCACTACTTTCTGGGTGGTGGGGGTGCTAATATTGTTCATTTTTGACTTGCAAGAGGGTGGGTTATTGAATTAACACGTGGAATTAAAACAAAACACCGAAACCACAGGACCGAACCCACTTGCTCCCTGAACTCATTCATTCTGACTCAATCTGGGGAGATCAGTTCCAAAGCTCTCAAAGCCAGCAAACGGAGCGGGTTCTGAGACTGCCAACAGCCCCTTTTATCAGGGCACTGGCTGCTGTTTTATATCAAGGTCCAGGTATCTCACAAGAGAATTACCCCCCCCCCATTCCCTTCTCTCTCTCTGCTCCAACCCCAGCAAGCAGCTGATGTTTTCTCCCTCCCCACCTTTTGCAGCAGTTTTGATCTGTACAAAAGCCATCTCTGGGTTAACTTTGAACAGTTCTCCTGCAGCAGCCAAGAGAATAATAACATTCCAGCATCTGAAGCCAGCTTTGTGGGGGGCGCAGAGGGTGGGGAGGGGGGGGGAGAGAGAGAGAATCTCCAACACCCCGCCGCTTATCTCAATCCCCAAGCAGTTTTACTTCAAGTAATGTGTCTTCCCATCTCGGTGTGTCGCAGTGACTAAGGGGAAGGAGGGATGGGGTTGAGGGGGGGAGAGCATATCTTACAGATTTAAAGTAATTGAGGGAATCAGAGGAGAGAGGGGGTCAGAGAGAGAGAGAGAGAGAGCAAGAGGTGGGGAGACAGAGAGACATGCAGAGAGATATGGAGAGACAGATGTAGAGAAAGGGATACAGAGAGATGTGGAGGGAGAGAAGTGGAGAGGCAGAGAGAGAAATACAGAGAGATGTGGAGATACAGAGAAATATGGAGAGAGATAGAGATGTAGAGAGAGACAGAGAGAAATGTAGAGATAGAGAGATGTGGAGAGACAGAGAGAAATGTAGAGATAGAGAGATGTGGAGAAACGGATAGAGAGAGAGAGATGTGGAGAGACAGAAATGTGAAGAGAGATGTGGAGAAAGAGAGAGAGAGATGTGGAGAGAGAGATAGATGAGGAGAGACGGATAGAGGCAGACATTTGAGAAAGAGAGAGAGATGGAAGGAAAGGGTCAGATAGAGTCAGACAGACAGAGGGAGAAAGTCGGAGAGAGATAAAGTCAATAAAAAAAGACACAGTCGGGATGAAGGCGAAGAGAGTCAGATAGAGACAAGGACATGGAGAGAGAGAGAGACAGTGGGATAAGATAAATAGGGGGAATGGGCAGGAGGTGCAGAGGGTGAGAGACAGATATAGAGACAAAAACAGTCAGATAGAGACAGACACATAGGGAGAGAAGCAGAGATAAAGAGAGGCAGGAAGTCGGGGCATGGATAGAGACAGAGATAGTCAGATAGGGACAGGGTCAGAAGGAGGGAGAGAGGGGAAAGGAGAGGGGAGAAGAGAGACAGAGAGACATGAAGAGACAAATAGCCAGAGTCAGGTAAAGAAGGGGGAGATTGAGAGAGAGGGACAGACACACACACACACACACACACACACACACACAGATGGGACTGGAGCACCCAGATTCTGTCTGGGATATTCGAGACAGTGAATTCTGCACACACTAACACACACAACTAACACACACACACACACACAGTGTGCGGATCTGAATCTTACAGCAACACTCGAGGAATGTGGCAGAAATAATTCTTCTTGCTTCTTCCTCTAAAGCCCAAATTCTGGAGAGGTGGGACTGAGGGGGGAGGAGAGAGGGGGACAGAGGGGATGGAGGGGACAGAGGGGGGGGAGGGAGGAGGCACAGAGGGAATCAGGAGGGAGGGGAACAGGGGGGAGAAAAGTGGGGGGGGGCAGAGGGGGAAGAGAGGGGGACAGAGGGGGAGGAGGGAGGGGGACAGAGGGGGAGGAGGGAGGGGGACAGAGGGAGAGCAGGGTGGGGGATGGGGAGGGGAGAGGGGACAGAAGAAGAGGAGGGGGATGGAGAGGAAGGAGGGGGGATCAGAGGGGGAGGGGGCCAGATGAGGGGAGGACAGAGGGGTGAGGAGTGGGGGACAGAGGGGTGAGGAGGGGGTGAAGAGGGAGGGGGACAGAGGGGGGAGGAGAGAGGGCAGGCAGATGGGGTGAGAAGAGGGGGGAGCGGGGAGCGGGGAAGAACAGAGAGTGAGGAGAGAAGAGGACAGAGGGGGTGGGGGGGGAAAGGCAGGAAGGAGGTAAATAAAATCTAACACACATTGAAAAAAAACCCAGTCCCAAACCACAGATTGCAGTGGGGATAAATCCCACTTCCCCTCGACAGGAATAATCGCTTGGCTGAAATATATATTTAAATAAAAGCCCTTTTCAGAGACCCAAGTAGTGTCCCCTTCTCTCCTTCTGTCTCGCCGGTAATGTTAACATCTCACCACGAACCCCCCCCCCCCCAACACACACACCCCCGCCCCCGTCACCCCCATCACACAAGACAAGACAACACACAGTCCCCCTTACCTCCAGGGTTGCGAGTTAACTCCCTCTGGGTACTCTTAATATCCAAAAAAACACACACACACAGACACAGACACACACAAGAAGAAAAATAGACATTTGAGAAGAGAAATGACCAGCAGACTGGGTAAACCCTGACTCACACAAGCCCAGGTTCCAGCTCCAACACAGACACAGAATACTGCAACACTCACCCAGTCCGGGACAGCTGCAGGCAGCTCTCTTTAAGATCTCCTATTTATCTCAACTCCAGGCGATTGTTTGTGGATTTTTTTTGTTGTTGTCGCTGTTGTTGCTTGACCCAAAACATCAGAGCAAAAAAAAACAGAAGGGATAAATTAATCCATTCGGAACAGCAGCATCCTGTGATAGTCCAAGTGTGTTGATGGGGAATTCTCCTCTCTCTGATTCCAGTCTCGGTATTCAGCACCAGTTTTCCTGCTTGCTTTCTTCCAACCCCCCCTCCTCCTCCCTCTCTCTCTCCTCCAGATCCGAGATGATTTATATTCTCTAGTTGAGCACACTGGATGGTAGGCTGTACAATTCCTCTCTCTCTCTCTCTCCTCCTCCTCCTCAGCCTCCCCGGATATGCTCAAATTGCTTCTGATATTAACCTTGAAATGGACACAAGCGGAACTCTGTAACACTGAGACACACACATACACACACACAGTGAGGGAAGAGTGTTAGAGGAAGGCACAGCGCAGAGAGAGTGTGTGTGTGTGTGAGAGACAGAGTGTGTAGCAGGCAGCTTTAACCCCTGTGTCTGTCCAATGCACTGATGGAGAGACACAGGGAGAGAGCAGGAGGCTGGGGTGGGGGGGGGGGGGGGGCGAAGTGGGACATGGGGGCTGGAAGGGGATCCCAGGCAGCCAGTCAGGGAGCCGCCAGCAGATTCCTCTCCCTTCCCACCCTCGGCCATTGGACAAGTGCGAGGAGAAATTTACACGCACGCCATCCAATAGATCGCCTCCTTCCGACTGCCGGATCAGTCCTGAGGTGCCGAGTCCATGAGAGCGGAGCAGCAACAAGGCAGCTGCTCTCTCCCTGCCACTGACACCCACCAGCATCCACATTCATCTGTATCTGTCTGTCCACTTCTCCATCCATCCACCCACCCATCCATCTATCTATCCATCCATCTATCTATCCACCCACCCATCCATCTATCTATCTATCCACCCATCCGTCTATCTATCTATCCATCCATCTATCTATCTATCTATCCATCCATCTATCTATCTATCCATCCGTCTGTCTATCTATCCACCTATCTATCTATCTAATTATCTATCTATCTATATCTATCCATCTATTTGTCTATCTATCTATCTATCTGTCCGTCTATCTAACTTTCCGTCTATCTATCTATCGATCCAACTGTCTATCTAACATCTATCCATCTATCTATCTATCCATCTAGCTATCTATCCATCAGTCTATCCATCTATCTAACTATCTACCTATCTTTCTATCTATCCATCTATCTGTCCATCTATCTATCCATCTATCTATCTATCTATCTATCCATCCGTCTGTCTATCTATCTATCCATCTATCTATCTATCTATCCATCCATCTATCCATCCATCTATCTATCTATCCATCCATCTATCTATCTATCTATCCATCTATCCATCCGTCTATCTATCTAACTATCTATCAATCTATCTTTCTATCTATCTATCCATCCGTCTATCCATCCATCTATCTATCCATCTGTCTGTCTATCTATCTATACATCCATCTATCTATCTATCTATCTGCCTGTCTATCCATCCGTCTATCCATCCATCTATCTTTTTATCTATCTATCTATCTATGTATCTGCCTGTCTATCCATCCATCTATCTTTTTATCTATCTATCTATCTGCCTGTCTATCCATCCATCTATCCATCCATCTATCTTTTTATCTATCCATCCATCTATCTATTTATCTATCTATCTATCTATCCATCCATCTATCTATCTATCTATCTCTATTGATTTGCATCTATCTATCGATCTTTCTCTGCATTTATCGTTGTTAATCTTTCTATATCTATCTTTCTATCTCAATATCACTCTTTATTGACCGTCCAGTGATCTCTAATGCTCGATCTCTATATCTGTCAATATTGCTATCCTTTTCTCTATCAATATATCCAGTTATCTATTGCTTTATCCCTCTTTCTTTCTGTCTTCCAAACTTCCCACCATTCTATCATTTCATCTGCCAGAGCTGCTGAGTTTTTCCATCATTTTCTCTTTTTGTGTCGTTATATCTATCTCTCCATCTTTCCATTTCTATCCATCTATGTCTGTTTATCTATCTTTTTCTCTCTCTAACAACATAGCTATCTATTTATCAATCTATTTCACTCCCTAGTCATCCATCCATCCATCCATCTATGTCTATCTATTTTTCTTTCTAAATCTTCCATTTTTCTCTATCAATATGTAATTATACTTACCTATCTCCCTATCCGTCTGTCTTTCTAACGATATCTCATACATGCTACTTGCCAATCTATCATTTTATTTCTATTTTTTATCTATCTTCCTTCCTATTGCTATTAGTCAATCTTATTGTCAATCTATTGTTACCGATTATCAATATATCTATTATCTATCTCTACTACCCCCTGCTCTCTCTATCTGTATAGGTTGCTGATCCTTCTTGTTTTTCCTTCTGCTGCCTATTATGGAAACAATCCCACAATTTCTAAACAGCTCGAGGAACGCAAAGTGCCAGCTCCCAGGATGGAGGCTACATTGGCAGCTCACATTCCGGAGGGGAATCAGTTACCCGTCTCTTCCCACCGTGAAGTGGGGTAGAAGGGAGGGAGGGAGGGAGGGGGTTGAATCACAATCCGCTCTGCAGCATTGCTCGGATTAGTATGCAAATACACCATTAATCCGGGATGAGCAGTCTCTAAGACCGGAATTCTACCATCATGTCCGTCACAGATTGGGAGCGGCGAGGGGCAGACGATGGAAACGTCCATTAACCTCGAGAGGGGTTTTACCATTTTGGGATTGGCCAGGTCATAAAATCCCACCCTAAATGGACAATCAGACCATAGTATCTGTAAAATTCCTACAGGGCAGAAGGAGGCCATTCAGCCCACTGAGCCTACACCACCAACAATCCCACCTAGGCCATATCCCTGTAACCTCACATATTTACCCTACTTATCCCCCTGACACTCAGGGACAACTTACCATGACCAATCAACCTAACCCATACATTTTTGGACAGTGGGAGGAAACCGGAGCATCTGGAGGAAACCCACGCAGGTACGGGGAGAATGTGCAGACTCCACAGAGACAGCAGCTCACACCTGAGGGAGAGTGAATGAGAGTGGTGAATCTGTGGAACTCTTTGCCACAAAGGGCTGTGGAGGCCAGATCAACAGTGCTTTTAAGACAGAGATAGAAAGGTTCTTGATTAATAAGGGAATCAAGGGTTGTAGAACATAGAAAAACTACAGCACAAACAGGCCCTTTGGCCCACAAGTTGCGCCGATGATATCCCTACTTATTAGGCTTACCTATAACCCTCAATTCTATTAATTCCCATGTACTCATCCAGAAGTCTCTTAAAAGACCCTATCGAATTTGCCTCCACCACCAGCAACGGCAGCCAATTCCACTCACCCACCACCCTCTGAATGAAAAACTTACCCCTGATATCTCCTCTGTACCTACTCCCCAGCACCTTAAACCTGTCTCCTCTCATAACAACCATTCCAGCCCTGGGAAAAAGCCTCTGAGAAACCACCCTATCTATACCTCCCAATATCTTATACACCTCTACCAGGTCACCTCTCATCTTTCGTCTATCTAAGGAGAAAAGACCAAGCTCCCTCAACCTATCCTCATAAGGCATGCCACCCAATCCAGGCAACATCCTTGTAAATCTCCTCTGCACCCTTCAATAGCTTCCACCTGTAATGAGGCGACCAGAACTGAGCACAGTACCCCAAGGAGGGTCTGACCAGGGTCTTATAAAGCGGCAGCATTATCTCCCGACTCCTAAACTCAATCCCTCGATTGATGAAGGCCAGTACACCATACGCCTTCTTAACCACATCCTCTACCTGCAAGGCCGATTTAAGAGTCCTGTGGACCCGGACCCCATGGTCCTTCTGATCCTCTACACTGCTAAGAGTCTTACACTTGATATTATACTCCTTCATCCCATTTGACCTGCCAAAATGGACCACTACACATTTATCCGGATTGAAGTCCATCTGCCACTTCTCCTCCCAGCCTTGCATCCCATCTATGTCACACTACAACTTCTGACCTCCCTCCAAATTATCCACAACACCGTCAACCTTCGTGTCATCAGCAAACTTACCAACCCATCCCTCCACCTCCTCATCCAGGTAACTTATGAAAATTATAAACAGCAAGGGCCCCAGAACAGATCCCTGGGGCACTCTACTGGTGACCGACCTCCATGCAGAAAAGACCCATTTACAACTACTCTCTGCCTTCTGCGGGCAAGCCAGTTCTGGATCCACAAGGCAACAGCCCCTTGGATCCCATGCCCTCTCACCTTTTCAAGAAGTCTTGCATGGGGGACCTTATCGAATGCCTTGCTGAAGTCCGTATAAATCACATCTACTATTCTTCCTTCGTCAATGTATTTAGTCGCATTTTCAAAGAACTCAACCAGACTCATAAGGCACAATCTGCCTTTGACAAAGCCACGCTGACTACTATTGAGCATACTGAACTTCTCTAAATGTTCATAAATCCTGTCCCTCAGAATATTCTCCATCAACTTACCAACCACTGAGGTTAGACTCACCGGTCTGTAATTTCCTGGGCTATCCCTATTCCCTTTCTTGAATATAGGAAGCAGCTTCGCAATACTCCAATCATCCGGAACCTCACGACGCAAAGATCATCGCCAGAGACTCTGCAATCTCTTCCCTGGCCTGCCACAGTAACCTGGGGTACTTCCCATCTGGTCCCGGAGACTTATCTATCTTGATGCTATTCAAAACTTCCAACACATCCTCTTTCTTAATGTCCACAATGCCTGGAGAAGAGGGATGAGAAAAATATCAGCTGCGATTGAATGGTGGAGTACATAAGAACATAAGAACATAAGAAATAGGAGCAGGAGTAGGCCATCTAGCCCTTCGAGCCTGCCCCGCCATTCAATAAGATCATGGCTGATCTGTTGTGGCTCAGTTCCACTTTCCCGCCCTCTCCCCATAACCCTTAATCCCCTCTCTTATCAAGAACCCATCAACCCGCTTCTTAAAAATATTTAGCGAGGCAGCCTCCACCACTTCAACGGGCAGAGAATTCCAGAGATTCACCACCCTTTGAGTGAAGAAGTTCCTCCTCAACTCCGTTCTAAACCGCCTCCCCTTTATCTTGAGGCTGTGCCCCCTAGTCCTACTGTCTTTTTTGAGCGGGAAGAGTCTCTCCACCTCTATCCTATCCATCCCATTCATCATCTTATACGTCTCAATGAGATCTCCCCTCATTCTTCTAAACTCTAACGAGTACAAGCCTAGTTTATTCAGCCTCTCCTCATAGTTCAATCCCCTCAACTCCGGTATCAGCCTAGTAAACCTCCTCTGCACTCCTTCCAGGGCCAAAATATCCTTGCGCAGGTGCGGCGCCCAAAACTGCACACAGATTCGATGGTCAAGTGGCCTAATTTTCCTCATACGTCCTATGGTTTTATGTTCTGGAATCGAACCTGGGTGCCTGGCACTGTGAGGCAGTAGTGTTAACATTGTGTCCCCGTGCTGCCCATAGTGAGAACAACCAGTCTCAGAGTTGGTTGCTGGGGGGAGAGGAGGGGTGGTAGGAGGAGAGTGGGTACATGATTTAAAGGGCTACTGCTCATATCAGGGGAAGGAGGAGGGCGATTTTAAGGACAATTATTTTGCTTGGAGTGACAGCCCCCAGAGTCCATTTGTCAATCTCCCCATGAGCCCAAGGGGTACACGCAATTCAATGGTGTCAGACAGCAGAAAGGGCCAAATGGTCTCCTCTGTGCTGGACAGTTGTATTACCCCAGAAACACCACCGTTCCACTGAAAGGGCAGTAAACTTGAAACAGTGAACTCAGTTTCTCTGCACAGATGCTGGCTGACCTGCTGAGAATCCCCAGCAGTTTCCATAGCTTGTACAGCAACGAATTAGGCTCAATGGGTAAAGCTCAGGGATGACAATTCTATTCTGGGCCCGCAGCCCGTAATTTAGGAAGCTATTTTGGTCAAACGTGCTGCCTGTCATATGGTACGGAATCATAGAAACACTACGGTGCAAAAAGAGGTCATTTGGCCCAACGACAATAATCCCATCCAGATTCTGTGCCTGTAACCCCAGGTATTTACCCTAGCTAGTCCCCCTGACACTAATGGGCAATTTAGCGTGGCCAATCCACATCTAGCTTAGGGGACTAGCTTAGGGGCTTTAAAAAAAAAAGGCAGCATGGACAAGTTGGGCCTGTTTCCATGCTGTAAGCCTCTATGACTCCATCTCTGGCGAAAACTGGAGCATTCGGAGAAAACCCACACAGACACGGGGAGAATGTGCAAACTCCACACAGCCAGTCACCCGAGGCAGGAGTCGAACCGGGATCCCTGGCGATGTGAGGCAGCGATGCTAAGCACTGTGCCACCATGCTGTTGGATGGAGGTCTCAGGCTGGTGAATAATAAAAATCCTTACGATGGATAACCAGTGAGCAGATATTAAGAGACAGAATGGGTCTAATTAGGGCAATTTGTTCTCTTTATTCCTTCATGGGATGTGGGCATCACTGGCAAGGCCAACTTTTGTGGCCTTAATTGACCCAGAACTAAGCAGCTCACTGGGCCATTCAGTTAAGAGACAAGCACATTGCTGTGGGTCTCCTAAAGAAAATTAAATCAGATGAGTTTCTTCAACAATCGATGATAGTTTCACCATCAGTGAGCCCAGCTTTCAATTCCAGATTTATTAATTAATTGAATTTAAATTCCACTAGATGCAATTTGAATCCATGTCCCAGTGCATGGGCCAAGGTCACTGGATTGCTAGTCCAGTGGTCATTGAATCATTGCAGAAGGAGGCCATTCAGCCCATCAAGTCTGCATCGATTTTCCAACAGAGCAAATCATACAGGCTCTATCACCAATAGCCTACATACCCTGGGACACTAAGGGTAACCCCTCAATCTACACAGCTTGGGACACTGAGGGGCAATTTAGCATGGCCAATCCACTTAACTTGCACATCTTTGGATTGTGGGAGGAAACCAGAGTACCCAGAGGAGACCCACGCGGACACAGGGAGAACATGCAAACTCCACACAATCACCCAAGGTTGGTATCGAACCCGGGTTCCCTGGTGCTGTGCCACTGTACCGCCCCTTTGTGTTACCACTATGCCACCATCGCCCCTTACCTTTAAGCGCAGGGCAAGACTGGAATATTTCATGAGCACTTTGTATCCACATTTACTCAGCAAGAGGAATGTGGCAAAATATCAGTAAAAGCAGAAATGAATGAGGTAATGGATGGAGTGAAAATTGAAAGGGAGAATGGATTGGGAAAGCTGGCCTTGCTGAGGTTGGATAAGTCACCTGGACCAGATGGCTCGTGTCACAGATTGCTAACGGAACTGGGTGTAGCAATAGCAGAAGCGCTTGCCATAATTGTCCCATTTTCCCTAGATATGCTAGAGATTTGCAGTGATAAACATAGCAGCCTTATTCAAAAAAGGGTGCCAGGAAGTCCCTAGCGTGGACAGATCAGTGATGGGCAAGGCATTAGAATCAATGGGTTGGCTCCCATCAGGAGCCACCAGGCTTATTGTCGGTAGGGGCTGAGGGGCGGGGGGGGGGGGGGGGGGGGGGGTTGGGGGGGGGGGGGGGGGGGGTCGAGCTATTAAAAGGGTAAGTGGCGAGCCCACCACCATCCTGCCCGACTCTGAGAAGTCCCCCATGATGTGCTCAGTGGCTGGACACCAAAACTGGCAACCCTCCCGCCCCATGTAAATGAATAATCAGAAACCCATTCGGCTTGTTGCCAAGCCTACCAACCTGCTGCCCATTCCGCAATATGGCTGGTGTGGGCAGGGACTGCACAGGCAAGTTTTTATGGCATGAGGACAAAATGGGACAGAAGTGGGGGGGGGGGGCACCTCATTCGGGTTGGGAGGGGGGGCGACGGGGCAAGATGTCACCTCCCACTTCCTTCGATCCGGCCAGTGGCCACTGCTGAGCTCTGCCGCTGCCGGGACCAATCAGATTGGCCGGGGGCACCCGAGGGTGGGACCTCCTCCCACGGAGGGGTGGGAGTTGCACTCTCCATCGCTTTAGTGCTTTGTGACTCCAGGGTGGGTGTTTTTTTTTTCCCCCGAAGTATCTGCTTCTGGCTGACTTGCCTTTGGGGATCAGAGTTCAGGAGTCGGTTTGGGGGGGGGGTGGGGGGGGGAGGTTTAGTGGCAGCAAACAGTCAGGCCCACCTCACTCCCTCCCCTCAAAATGCAGCCCGGTAATCATTGTGGTAGGGGGTCAGGGGTCGGGATTGCAGGGGGAAGAACAGCTTTGAGTTAATTATGGAAAGCCAGCACAGATTTATAAAAAGCTTGAGTAATCTAATTGAATTTTTTGATGAATTAACAGAGAAAGCTGATGAATGGATATTGTCTGTCTGCCTTTCACTCGTGGGACACGGGCATCACAGGCTGGCCAGCATCCCGAGTGCAGTTCAAAGTCAACCACATTACTGTGGTCCTGGAGTCACATGTAGGCCAGACCAGGTAAGGATGGCAGATTTCCTTCCCTAAAGGACATTAGTGAACCAAATGGGTTTTTCCCCAGCAATCCACAATGGTTTCATAGTTGTCAGTAGATTCTTAATTCCAGATTTTTTTTTAACTGAATCCAAACTCTACCATCTGCTGTGACGGGATTCGAACCTGGGTCCCCAGAACACGAGCTGAGTTTCTGGATTAATAGTCTAGCGATAATACCACTAGGCCATTGCCTACCTATATATATGTGTCTATTTTAAAGAAGTGTGTGATGAACTAGCATGTAAAAGGCTGGTTAATAAAATTGAGGCTCGTGGATAACTTAATTTTAAGACAATGGCTAAAGGATGGTAAAGTAGGGGTCATGGAGAAGGGTGATTTTCCAGTGGAGGATGGTACACAGTGTTGTTTCCCAAGGGTCAATGCAAGAACAACTTTTTTTTTGATAGATATTAATGGCTTGGATTTTGAAATAGAGTAAAATTTAAAGATTTATTGACAGTACCAAACTTGGAGGACGATTGCAACAGAGCATCAGTAGCCCTGAGCAGAATGGGCAGACAAGTAGCAGCTAGAATGTAACGCAGAGGAATATGAGGTGATTAAGCACACACACACACTCACATTTTCCCCTTGGGGAAGAGTGTGTAAGGATTTCTGAGCTGATTATCAGCCTGTTGAATGAGCTGAGGAACATTCATTCCATGACCAACAAGTCCTGGTGTTGGATTCGAAGATGTGGAGATGCCGGCGTTGGACTGGGGTGGACACAGTAAGAAGTCTCACAACACCAGGTTAAAGTCCCACAGGTTCGTTTAATAGCACAAGCCATAAGTTTTCAGAGCGCTGCTCCTTCATTAGGTGAATGGGAGTTCTGTTCACAAACAGGGCATATATAGACACAACCTCAATTTACAAGATAATTGGAATGTGAATCTTTACAGGTAATCAGGTCTTAAAGGTACAGACAATGTGAGTGGAGAGAGGGTTAAGCGCAGGTTAAAGAGACGTGTATTGTCTCCAGCCAGGACAGTTACTGAGATTTTGCAAGCCCAGGCAAGTCGTGGGGGTTACAGATAGTGTGACATGAACCCAAGATCCCAGTTGAGGCCGTCCTCATGTGTGTGGAACTTGGCTATCAGTTTCTGCTCAGCAATTCTGCGTTGTCCTGTGTCATGAAGGCCGCCTTGGAGAACGCTTACCTGAAGATCAGAGGCTGAATGCCCGTGACTGCTGAAGTGTTGCCCGACTGGAAGGGAACAATCCTGCCTGGTGATTGTCAAGCGGTGTTCATTCATCTGTTGTTGTAGCATCTGCATGGTCTCCCCAGTGTATCAAGTCTCAGGACATCCTTTCCTGCAGCGTATCAGGTAGACAACGTTGGTCGAGTTGCAAGAGTATGCGCCGTGTACCTGGTGGACGGTGTTCTCACATGAGATGATGGCATCCATGTCGGCGATCCAGCACGTCTTGCAGAGGTTGCTGTGGCAGGGTTGTGTGATGTCGTGGCCCTGAAGGCTGGGTAGTTTGCTGTGGACAATGGTCCGTTTGAGGTTGTTTGAAGGCAAGAAACGGGGATGTGGGGATGGCCTTGGCGAGACATTCGTCTTCATCGATGACATGTTGAAGGCTCTGGAGAAGATGTCGCGGCTTCTCAACTCCGGCGAAGTACTCTACGACAAAGTACTGGAAGATGAAGGACTGATCAATGAACCCAGTGGTAGGGATCCTATGCACTGCATCACAAGAATTCCTGCCTGCGAGGTAATAGATTTTGGTAAAAGGGACAGGGGGAGGCAATAGAATAGATTTATAGAATCATACAGCGCAGAAATGGCCCTTTGGCCCATCGAGTCTGCACAGACATGCAAAAAGCAACTGAATTGCCACCTAATCCTATCTGCCAGCACTTGGCCCAAAGCCCTGAATGTTATGATGTGCCAAGTGCTCATCCAGGTGCTTTTTAAAGGATTTGAGGCAACCTGTCCCCACCACCCTCCCAGGCAGCACATTTCAGACTCTTAGCCACCACCCCCTCCCACTCTGGGTTAAAAAGATTTTCCTCACATTCTACCTAAATCTCCTGCCCCTCACCTTGAACCTATGTCCTCTCATGAGTGACCTTCAACTAAGGGGAACAGCTGCTCCATATTCACCCTGTCCATATCCCTCATAACATTGAATACCTCAATCAAGTTGCTCCCTCAGTCTTCTCTGCCCCAACGAAAATAACCCAAGCTCTTTGACTTGATTTATTGTTGTCACGTATTAACACAGAGTGAAAAGTATTGTTTCTTGTGCACTATACAGGCAAAGCATACCATTCATAGGAAAGGAAAGGAGAGCGCAGAATGTAGCGTTACAGTCATAGCAAGGGTGTAGAGAAAGATTAACTTAATGCAAGGGAGGTCCATTCAAAAATTGATAGCAGCAGGGAAGAAGCTGCTCTTGAGTCAGCCGGTACCTGACCTCAGACTTTTGTATCTTTTTCCCAAAGGAAGAAGGTGGAAGAGAGAATGTCTGGCATGTGTGCTGCCCTTAATTATGCTTTGCCAAGGCAGTGAGAGGCGCACCATGGTGAATCTCCTCTGCGCCCCCCTCCAATGCAATCACATCTTTCCAATAACGTGGAGACCAGAACTGCACACAGTTCTCCAGATGTGGCCTTATCAAAGTTCTTTACATCTCCAGCAAGACTTCCCTGCTTTTGTAATCCATGCCTCGATTGATGAAGACAAGTGTACTATATGCCTTTTTCACCACATGAACATGTCCTTCTGTCTTCAGAGATCTATGGATCAACGCGCCAAGATCCCTTTGTTCCACAGAACTTACTAGTGTCCTACCACTCATTGAATACTTCTTTGTCAAATTACTCCTTCCAAAGTGTATCACCTCACACTTTTCAGGGTTAAACTCCATCTGCCACCTATCTGCCCACTTCACCATTCCATCTATATCTTCTTGCAACCCAAGACACTCAGTCTCACTGTTAGCCACCCGGCCAATCTATGTGTCATCTGCAAACATACTCATCTTTCTAACCTTACAACACAGAATTAATGGAATAATTAAAATGAGTCCATACATTGAGAAAGTAATCAGCAAAGCACATATAATCTTAAGCTTCATAACGTGCCAAAAGCAGGACAATTATGCTGAATCTTTCTAAAGCTAGAGGGATTAGCAGGGCAAATATGTGGGGATAGGGCTTGGGTGTCGGTGCAGAGCCAATGGGCCGAATGGCCACTTTCTGCACTGTAGGAATTCTATGATTCTATGAGATGCATGGTGTGGGGTGGTGCGCAGGGAGGTTGTGAGGAAGAACTGTTTTACACAGCAAGTACCAACAACCTGGAGCTCATTGCCCCCGAGGTTGGTGGAAATGGAAACAATCAATGATTTCAAAAGATTATTGGATCAGCACTGGGGCAAATAAGCTAGCAGGGCTACAGAGAGAGAGAGATAGCTGGGGAATGGGACTGAATGGTATACTTTACAGAGAGCCAGCATGGACTCAATGGGCCGAACAGCCTCCTCTGTGCTGCAATGACTTTACCACCATTATTTGAAGAAGGGTTCCGATCAGACAGTCTGAGGCTGGGTGGAGGTACTTAGATGAAGGGAGAGCAGGGTTAACAAATTCTTGGTTGAAGAGGTGGGAGGAGGGGGAGCGTATGGCAAGCACTGTAGGGGCAGAGAGCAGTGTGGAGGCTGAGGACATGGTACGACACGGTAGCACAGTGGTTAGCACTGCTGCTTCACAGCTCCAGGGACCTGGGTTCAATTCCCAGCTCGGGTCACTGTCTGTATGGAGTTTGCACATTCTCCTCGTGTCTGCGTGAGTTTCCTCCGGGTGCTGCGGTTTCCTCCCACAACCCAAAGATGTGCGGGTTAGGTTGATTGGCCATGCTAAAATTGCCCCTTGGTATCCTGGGATGTGTAGGTTAGAGGGATTAGCGGGTAAAATATGTAGGGATATGGGGTTAGAGCCTGGGTGATTGGTGCAGGCTCGATGGGCCAAAGGGCCTCTTTCTGCACTGTAGGGTTCTATGATCTATGACAGGGAACTGCAGGATGCAGTAGATGGCTGAAGGCAGGGCTGCTAGCGGTGGGGCAATGATTGAGGACGTGTTGCTAGCCAGAGTCAGACTCCTGGGGAGCCGAGTCTAGCTCCTGTATCCCAGCCCACATGGGTGAAGATGAGTAGGAGGCTGTGTCAAAGGGCGCTAATTGCCTTGACCTGACATTGGAGCTAAATAACTGGTACGGGCGCTGGAAATAGAGCCTGATGGTAGTGGTCTAACAATATTTCACACATTAGTAATCGTTACTTTGCATTAATTAGCATTCAAAAGTTAACACTTGAAGGAAGGGAAACTTCACAACTGTGATCATGGCAGTCACTTGTAGCAGGATCTCTCCCTAATGACTATTGTACATGATCGAATTGTGCTCATGTTCAGAATAGCTTGAGAAAAAACTGAACCTGGCCACCGATAGATTTAACGACAAGTAGCCCATCAACAAACTGTTCGAATTGATTTGATTTGATTTGATTTATTAATGTCACATGTATTAGTATACAGTGAAAAGTATAGTTTCTTGTGTGCTATACAGACAAATCATACCATTCATAGAGAAGAAAACGAGTGGGTGCAGAATGTAGTGTTACAGTCATAGCTAGGCTGTAGAGAAAGATCAACTTAATGCAAGAGAGGTCCATTCAAAAATCTGATGCAGCAGGGAAGAAGCTGTTCTTGAGTCGGTTAGTACGTGACCTCAGACTTTCGTATCTTTTTTCCGATGGAAGAAGGTGGAAGAGAGAATGTCCAGAGTGCATGGGGTCCTTAATTATGCTGGCTGCTTTGTCGAGGCAGCGGGAAGTATAGACAGAGTCAATGGAAGGGAGGCTGATTTGCGTGATGGATTAGGCTACATTGACGAACCTCTGTAGTTTCTTGTGGTCTTGGACAGAGCAGGAGCCATTCCAAGCTGTGATACAATCAGAAGGAATGCTTTCTATGGTGCATCTGTAAAAATTGGTGGGGGGGGCGCAGCTGACATGCCAAATTTCCTTAGTCTTCTGAGAAAGTAGAGGCATTGGTGGGCTTTCTTAAACATAGTGTCTGCATGGGGGGGACCATGTTGGTGATCTGGACACTTAAAAACTTGAAGCTCTCGATCATTTCCACTTCGTCCCCATTGATGTACTCAGGGGCATATTCTCCACTACGCTTCCTGAAGTTGATGACAATCTCCTTCGTTTTGTTGACTTTGAGGGAGAGATTATTGTCATTACACCAGTTCACCAGATTCTCTATCTCATTCCTGTACTCTGTTTCATCATTGATTGAGATCCAACCCATTATGTTGGTGTCATCAGCAAACTTGAAAATTGAATTAGAGGGGAATTTGACCACGCAGTCATAGGTTATAAGGAGTATAACAAGGGGCTGAGAACACAGCCTTGTGGGGAACTCGTGTTGAGGATGATCGTGGAAGAGGTGTTGTTGCCAATCCTTACTGATTTTGGTCTGTGGGTTAGGCAATTCAGGATCTAGTTGCAGAGGGAGGACTCAAGCCCCAGGCTACAGAGTTTGGAAATGAGCTTCGTAGGAATAATGGTGTTGAAGGCCGAGCTGTAGTCAATAAATAGGAGTCTGACATAGGTGCCTTTGTTATCTAGGTGTTCCAGGGTTGAGTGCAAGGCCAGGGAGATGTCGTCTGCTGCGGACCTGTTGTGGCAGTAGGTGAACTGCAGTGAATCCAGGCAATCTGGGAGACCACAATTGATTTGTGCCATGACTAACCTTTCGAAGCAGTTCATAATAATGGATGTCAGAGCCACTGGATGGTAGTCATTAAGGCACGCTGCTTTTCTTTGGTACTGGGATAATGGTCATCTCCTTGGAGCAGATAGGGACCTCAGATTGTTGTAAAGAGAGGTTGAGGATGTCTGCGAATACATATAGATTCAGCTCAGTCACTGCAATATTCTGAAAGCAGTTTGGCCAACCCCAGTGAGCCCTACTTCTCCGTGTCACTGTTGATTGAAGGGGTACTGGAGGGAAATGTCTGCTTTGCTTCTTAATCCCTGCACAGTGCCCAGATCTCATCCAGGGTTTCCAGAAGGAAAACTATGAGGCAAGGAATACGAATAGAGGTATTTTTTTCAAATAAAACTGGGATGATATGCTGTGACAAATGATTTGCTGCATCCAGCAAAAGCTATCAAAATGTTTCATTGGTATCCAACATATGTGTGCCTGACTGGTCACTAGACTGGTAATCCAGAGACCCAGGGCAAGATATGAGGACCCAGGTTCAAATCCCATCATAGCAAATGGTAAAATTTGAATTCAATAAAAAATCTGGAATTAAAAGTCTAATGATGAAGCGAGGGCCTAGTGGTATTATCTCTAGACCACTAATCCAAAAATGTTCTGGGGACCCAGGTTCAAATCCCATTATGGTAGCAGATGAAATTTGAATTCAATAGAAAATAACCTGGAATTAATAATCTACTGATGACAATAAAACCATTGTCAAGTGTCAGAAAAACCCACCTGGTTCACTAACGTCCTTTAAGGAAGGAAATCTGGCGTCCTTACCTGGTCTGTGACTCCAGAGCCAAAGCAAGGGGGCTGACTCTCAACTGCCCTCCCAGGGCAACTAGAGATGAGCAGTAAATGCTGGCCAGCCAACGACGTTCATATTCCATAAAATAAATAAAAACACCACCCTGACTATGTCTCTGCCCCTTCACTGTTGCTGGGTCACACTGATGGAACTCCCTCCCTAACAGCACACTGGGTGTACCTATACCACAGGAACTGCAGCAGTTTAAGAAGGTGGCTCACCACCGTTATCTCAAGAGCAAGTAGGGATGGGAAGTAAGTGCTGGCCCATACAGCAACACCCAAGAATGAATGAAAAAACAGGAGGCCATTCATACTCTCACTGTGTGTTAGTTAAATTCCTCCTCACTCTCCCCATCCCCCACCCTTCTCTTTGGCCATGGTCCCACAATTTCTCCCCTTAAAGGATTTCTCTAATATTCTTCCAAACTTCATTATTAAGCCCACCAACGCCTTTACTTTCTCAGAAGGCTAAGGAAATTTGACATGTCAGCTACGACTCTCACCAACTTTTACAGATGCACCATAGAAAGCATTCTTTCTGGTTGTATCACAGCTTGGTGTGGCTCCTGCTGTGCCCAAGACCGCAAGAAACTACAAAAGGTTCATGAATGTAGCTCAATTCATCACACATACCAACCTCTCTTCCATTGACTCTGTCTACACTTCCTGCTGCCTCGGAAAAGCAGCCAGCATAATTAAGTACCCCTGACATACTCCCTTCCACCTTCTTCCATTGGGAAAAAAATACAAGAGTCTGAGGTCACGTACCAACCGACTCAAGACCAGCTTCTTCCCTGACGCCATCAGACTATGATGGACTTACCTCTCACTAAGCTGACCTCTCTCTACACCCTAGCTATGACTGTAACACTTACATTCTGCACTGCCTCCTTTCCTTCTGTATGAACAGTATGCTTTGTCTGTATAGCATGCAAGAAACAATACTTTTCACTGTATACTAATACACGTGACAATAATAAATCAAATCTGATACTAACTAGATCATAGCACCTCAACACGTGAAAGAATTGTTTTTGTCCCAATTCTGGTTCTTTTACGAATTACCTTCAATCTGGTTCTTAATGCTTCTGCTACTGGGAACATTTTCTTCTCATTCACTCCATCAAAACCCTTCCTGATTTTGAACACCCCATCAGACCTCTCCTTATCCCTTGAACTGAGCTGTCAGCTCTACTAATCTCTTCACATACGCCACACCCCACTTTTTTTCATTCATTTATGGGATGTGGACATCGTTGGCTAGGCCCACCCATAACAGCCCTCCATTTTAGAGGGTATTTGAGGATCTATCACATTGCTGTGGCTCTGGAGTCACATGTAGGCCAGACCAGGTAAGGATGGCAGATTTCCTTCCCTAAAGGACATTGGGTTTCTACAACAAGCAACAATGGTTTCATAGTCAACATTAGACTTTTCATTCCAGATTTTTGTTTCAAGTATCACCTTCTGCTGTGGTGGGATTTGAACCCAGGTCCCAGATCTTGCCCGGGGCCTATGCATTACTAACTCAGTGACAGTACCACTACACCACTACATCCCCAACCCTCATAGAATTCTAGAAAATCTCCTCTGAAGCTCTCAAAGGTCATGGCAGTCTTTCTAAAGTGTAGACACTATGCACCAATTGGCACCTAACCAGCGATGTAGAAAGTTTTGGCACAAACTAATCCGGTGAGGTATCTCATTACTCTTTGTGGGAATTTGCCTGGCATTTATTGACTGGAATGTTTCCCCACATTACCATAATGATTACACGTCAGAAGAACTTAGTCCGTTGTGAAATACTTTTACACATCCCGAGCTTGTGACTGGAGCTATGAAAATGCAAGTTCTTCTTCTACCTGCTGCCTCACAGCACCAGGGACCCAGGTTCAATTCCTGGATTGGGTTACTGTCTGTGTGGAGTTTGCATGTTCTCCCCGTGCCTGCGTGGGTTTCCTCCGGTTGCTCTGGCTTCCTCCTATAGTCCAAAGATGTGCTGTTTATGTGGATTGGCCGTGTTAAATTGCGCTTTGGTGTCAGGGTGATGAGCTAGTGTGAATGCATGGGGTTATGGGGATAGGGCCTGGGTGGGGTTGTACAGACTTGATGGGCCGATTGGCCTCCTTTTGCACTGTAGGATTCTGTGTATTCTAAATCATTATTTGCTTGCAATCTTGTGACTGCGTGAAGAATGAGAAATTCTCCTCTGGCTTTGTTTCTGCTGCATCTGAACACTGAGTCTTAAATGTGTGGTACAGGATTTGAAAGCTTGACGTCTAAAGCTTCTCATCACATCAGATAAGAAAATAAGATCATAAGAAATAGGAGCAGGAGACATCCGGCCTTCTCCAGCCTGCTGTGCCCTTCAATAAGATCATAGCTGATCTGATTATGGCCTTAACTCCATCTTCTTCCTGTTCCCCATAAACCTTAATTCCATTGTTAATCAAAAATCTGTCTAACTGGGACATGGGTTTGATTCCTCGCTTGGGTCACTGTCTGTGCGGAGTCTGCACGTTCTCCCCATGTCTGCATGGGTTTTCTCTGGGTGTTCTGCTTTCCTTCCACAGTCCGAAAGATGTGCTAGTTAGGTGCATTGGCCATGCTAAATTCACCCTCAATGTGCATGAACAAGCGCCGGAGTGTGGCAACAAGGGGATTTTCACAGTAACTTCATTGCAGTGTTAATGTAAGCCCACTTGTGACACTAATAAATAAACTTTAAACTTAAACTTAACTTGAGTATATTCAACCTCTACAGCTGGAAGAGAATTCCAATGGCTTAATGACTCTCTGAGGAAAGAAATTCCTCCTCATCTCTAGTCTCCCTCAAAATTTGCCAGGCAATGAACTACTGCTGCAAAAAACTGGGCGGCATGGACAAGTTGGGCCGAAGGGCCTGTTTCCATGCTGTAAAGCTCTACGACTCGGTGAATGAAATGCTGCTATTCAGGCTAATGCAGAAGCTGTTCTCTCCCAGGAACATTCCATAAATAGCAAAGGGAAGGCTGTGGAAGGGCAGCAGTGGGACGGGAGTAGGAAGATATGTTGACAAGGTGTCAATAAGGTGGGATGAAGGTCGTTTGGAGCGAAAGAGTTTCTGTTTCCCAGGGAAAAGAGCTATTCAGACTTTCCAAAGAATTGCAGCACCTCAGTTCTGATCTTTATAAATCTTTGTTGTATCTTTTCCATTGCAAACACCAACATGTTGAATAATCTGCTTTGATACTGTAAATCCCTGGTGCTATGAGGCTGCAGTGCTACCGTGCTGCTCCACCTTCACATGTATTTATTATTGATAACTGACAGGATGAGGATCTTTTCCGAATTCATTCATCCTGAGAACCATGTGTGGTTTGATGATGGTGATGGGCATCCCACACACTGCTTGAGAAACCCTCCACCTCCTTCCCAGAGGCCGAGTAAAGCAATCAGCCTCTTAGCTGGACAGTGTTCGCCAACCAGGCAATCAAGCCCCGAGTCAGGTGGAAATCCTGCCTCTGAGAACCAACAATTAATCAGAAGCTGGCAACTCACCATGGGGCAGCGCCAGCGAGACCAGTAGACACTGGCGGTGTTACACTGGAGCCTACATTGAGGGAGACTGTCGGAGCGTTTGGCTTGTAAATCTTTCATGGGATGTGGTTTTCGTTGGTTATACCAACATTTATCACCCATCCATAGTTAACCTTGAGAAGGTGGTGGTGAGCTGCCTTCTTGAATCGCTGCATTCCATGTGGTGTAGGTACACCCATCATGCTGTTAAGGAAGAGTTCCAAGACTTTGACCCAGCGACAGTGAAGGAACAGTGACATAGTCCCAAGTCAGGTTGGGACGAAGGGATAGTCTTATGAGGAAAAGTTCAGTAGGTTGGGCCAATGTTCACAGCGAGGGGGATTGAATATAAAAGTAGGGAGGTCTTGCTGCGGCTGTATAGGGCATTGGTGAGGCCGCAGCTGGAGTACTGTGTGCAGTTTTGGGCGCCATACTTACGCAAGGATATTTTGGCCTTGGAGGGAGTGCAGAGGAGGTTTACTAGGCTGATGCCGGAGTTGAGGGGGTTGAGCTATGAGGAGAAGCTGAATAAACTAGGCTTGTGCTCGTTAGAGTTTAGAAGAATGAGGGGAGATCTCATTGAGACGTATAAGTTGATGAATGGGATGGATAGGATAGAGGTGGAGAGACTCTTCCCGCTCAGAAAGGATAGTAGGACTAGGGGGCACAGCCTCAAGATAAAGGGGGGGCGGTTTAGAACGGAATTGAGGAGGAACTTCTTCACTCAAAGGGTGGTGAATCTCTGGAATTCTCTGCCCGTTGAAGTGGTGGAGGCTACCTCGCTAAATATTTTTAAGACGCGGGTTGATGGGTTTTTGATAAGCGAGGGGATTAAGGGTTATGGGGAGAGGGCGGGAAAGTGGAACTGAGGCCACGACAGATCAGCCACGATCTTATTGAATGGCGGGGCAGGCTCGAAGGGCTAGATGGCCTACTCCTGCTCCTATTTCTTATGTCCTTATGTTCTTATTATGAATTCAGAAGAATGAAAGGTGGTCTTATTGAAACATATAAGATTCCAAGGTTGGTTGACAAGGTAGATGCTGAGAGGATATTCAAGGCTGAGTTACATTGAGTTGAACTGGATCAGCCATATAAATACTGTGGCTTCAAGAACAAACCAAAGAGTAGGAACTCTGTAGTGAGTAACTCAACTTCTGACTCCCCAAAGCCTGTCCACCATCTACAAGAAGACAATACGCATGTCTATAACTGCGCTCAGTGCTCCTTCCACTCACATTGTTAGCCACTTTAAGACTTGAATAGCAGGCTAGGTGTAAAGATTCACATTCTAATCAGTAATCTGTAAACTGTCTGTGCTGTTATATGTACTGTCTGAGGCCAGAACTCTCCATTCACCTGACGAAGAGGGGAACCTCGAAAGCTTGTGAGTTTACTATCAAATTAATCAGTTGGACTTAAAACTGGTATTGTCAGACTTCTTACTGCGTTTACGCCAGTCCAACGCTGACATCTCCACATCATCACCATTTACAAGGCCCAGGTTAGGAGTGCGATGGAATACTCTCCACTGGCCTGGATTGTTGCAGGTCCAACAGCACTCAAGAGGCTAGACACCATCCAGGATAAAGCAGTGTCGGCTGTGTACACCATCTACAAGAAACACTAAACAAGTCATCAAGGCTCCTTAGGCAGCACTTTCCAAACCCAGGATTTGTGCCACCAAGAAGGACAAGGGCAGCAGATACACCACCTGCACGTTCCCCCCCCGCCCCCGAGTCATGTAACATCCTGACTTGGAAACACATTGGCCGTTCCTTCACTGTCAAAATCCTGGAACTCCTTCCCTAACAGCACTTTGGGTGTACCTACACCACATGGAATGCGGCGCTTCAAGAAGGCAGTTCACCACCACCACCTTCTCAGGGGGCAATTAGGGATGGGCAGTGACACCTACATCATACAGACAAATTAAAAAAAAAGAGAAGAGACGCAGCTTTTCAATTCTTTCCTTAAAAACGTACCCACACATTTCTGTAAATAACCTCCAACAGGCTTCCCTGGTATTATATTTGTAATATGGTGACCAGAACTGCCTGCTGTACTCCCTAAGTGTGGCCTGGTCAATGTTTGATACACTTCTCGATCACATTTTGCAATCTTTTTCATATTTCGCTATATTACTCTAATGAAAGGACAACAGGCAAGTATACTACCTTCAACAAAGTGAGACATTTCATGGGAGTGTTTCAGGCACACTTTACTGACTTGGCCCTCCAAATCTCCCTTGGTTTCGCTAACACTCAGAGTCAGCAGATTATGACTTTAAGTCCCAGTGTGAACATGTAACACATAACCTAGACTGACACTCTAATGAGGTGCCAAGTAAGTGCTGTACTCTCAGAGGTGTTTTTAGATCAAATCCTCGTCTGATCAGCATTGTAAGTATAAAAAAGGGTGTCAGATAACTTTCCACTTAATTTAATTAAGCTGTGGTGCAGCCTACACTGGATCTCAAATTAACTCTTTAACCTGCCTTTGACAGAGATGTAACCGTTAAGCAAAGACACTGAATTGGCAAAGAAAACCAAGGTTTACTGAGTAAAGAACAAAGAAAAGTACAGCACAGGAACAGGCCCTTCGCCCCCTACCCCACCCCCCAAGCTCATACTGATCCTGATGCCCCATCTAAACTAAAAAATCCTTTCTGCCCTTACTCGGTCCACATCCCTCCATTCCTTCCCTATTCATGTACCCATCCAGATGCCTCTTAAATGTTACTAACATGTCTGCTTCCAACACCTCCTCTGGTAGCGCGTTCCAGGCACCCACCACTCTCTGCGTGAAAAACTTCCCCCGCACATCTCCCTTAAACTTTCTCCCTCTCACCTTGAACCTGTGTCCCTTGTAATTGACATTTCCTTCCTAGAAAAAAGCCCCTGAGTATCCATTCTGTCTGTAACTCTCATAATTTTGTAGACCTCTAACAGGTCTCCCCTCAGCCTCCTTCCTTCCAGTGAAAACAATCCTAGTTTATTCAACCTCTCCTCATAGCCAACACTCTTGAGACCAGGCAACATCTGGTGAATCTTCTTTGCACTCTCTCCAAAGCTTCCACGTCCTTTTGGTAGTGTGGTGGCCAGAATTGCACGCAATACTCCTAATGTGGCCAAGATTTTAATATTGCTGCAACATGATTCCCCAACTCTTGTACTCAGTGCCCCGGTTGGTGAAGGCAAGAATGTCATATCCTTTCTTAATCACCTTGGCCACCTGCGTTGCCACTTTTCAGGATCTGTGGACCTATACGCCCAGGTGCCTCTGCCTATTAATGTTCTGAAGGGGTTCTGCCAATTACATTATAATTCACACCTAAATGCATCGCCTCGCATTTATCTGGATTAAACTCCATCTGCTAGTTCCGTGTCCAAATCTCCAATCTATCTATATCCAGTTGTATCCTCTGACAATCCTTGGCACTATCAGCAACTGCACCAATCTTTGTGTCACCCGCAACCTTACTAATCAGACCACCCACATTTTCCTCCACATAGAAGGATGAAGGATGAAATAAAACAACAATCCACTTATCAATTAACTATAGGATCCACTGGAGGCCTCAAGTGGATGACCAGTGCAGAAGAATTGGAAAATTAGGATAACTTTCTCTCCAACAGGAGTTCTGCCTCTGTCCCTATTGATGTGGATGTGCCGGCTTTGGACTGGGGTAAACACAGTAAAAACAGTAAACAGTAAACCTGGTGTTGTCAGACTTTTTACTCTGTCCCTATTAAGAACATAACATAAGAACATAAGAAATAGGAGCAGGAGTAGGCCATCCAGCCCTTCGAGCCTGCCCTGCCATTCAATAAGATCATGGCTGATCTGTCGTGGCTCAGTTCCACTTTCCCGCTTTCTCCCCATAACCCTTAATCCCCTCTCTTATCAAAAACCCATCAACCCGCGTCTTAAAAATATTTAGCGAGGCAGCCTCCACCACTTCAACGGGCAGAGAATTCCAGAGATTCACCACCCTTTGAGTGAAGAAGTTCCTCCTCAACTCCGTTCTAAACCGCCCCCCTTTTATCTTGAGGCTGTGCCCCCTAGTCCTACTGGAAGTTAGGAACAGCAAAGGGTCAAAAACTTTGCTGGGTGTAATCTATAGGCCGCCCAATAGTGACAGGGAAGTTGAAGTGCAAATAGGGAAACAGATTCTGGAGAGATGTTTTAATAACAGAGTTGTCGTGATGGGAGACTTCAATTTCCCAAACATCGACTGGAATATCCCTAGGGTAAGGGGTATAGATGGGGAGGAGTTTGTTAGGTGTGTTCAGGAAGGTTTCCTGACGCAGTATGTGGACAAGCCTACGAGGGGAGAGGCTGTACTTGACCTGGTACTGGCAAATGAACCAGGGCAGGTGATGGATCTTTCGGTAGGAGAGCATCTTGGATATGGTGACCATAATTCTATCTCCTTCACAATTGCGTTGGAACGAGATAGGATCAGGCAGGCTAGGAAGATGTTTGTCTGGGGTAAGGGGAGATACGAAGAAGTCAGGAAGTTACATGGACAAATAAACTGGAAGGAGGCGTTCTTAGGGAAAAGTACCGAAGGAAGGTGGCAGATATTCAAGGAATGTGTGTCTGGAGCTCTGAATGACAACGTTCCGATGAGACAAGGGGGTTTTGGTGGGTCGAGGGAACCGTGGTGCACAAAGGATGTGTTGAACCTAGTCAGGAAGAAAAGGAAGGTGTACAAGAGGTTCAGGGAATTAGGAGATGTTAAAGATCTTGAGGAGTATAAGGACTGTAGGAGGGAACTTAAAAGGGAAATTAGGAGAGCCAGAAGGGGTCATGAGAAGACCTTGGCGGGTAAGATTAAGGAGAATCCCAAGGCCTTCTATAAATATGTGAAAGGTAAAAGGATATGAAGAGAAGGGATAGGACCTATAAAAGGTGAGGGGGGAAAGGTTTGTGTGGAACCAGAAGAAATGGCAGAGGTGCTTAACGAGTACTTCGCCTCAGTATTCACGGTGGAAGCCGATCTGGGAGATTTTGTTATGGATTTGCAGCAGATGGAAAGGATTGAGTACGTGAATATTAAGGAGGAGGATGTGTTGGAACTTTTGAATTCTATCAAGGTAGATAAGTCGCCGGGACCAGATGGGATGTACCCCAGGATACTGTGGGAGGCGAGGGAAGAGATTGCAGAGCCCCTGGCGATGATCTTTGCGTCGTCAATGGAGACGGGAGAGGTTCCAGAGGATTGGAGGATTGCGGATGTAGTTCCTATTTTTAAGAAAGGGAACAGAGATAGCCCGGGAAATTACCGACCGGTGAGTCTGACCTCAGTGGTTGGTAAGCTGATGGAAAGGCTTCTGAGGGACAAGATTTACGAACATTTGGAGAGGTTTGACATGATCAGGAATAGTCAGCATGGATTTGTCAAGGGCAGGTCGTGCCTTACAAGCCTAGTTGAGTTCTTCGATAATGTGACTGAACACATTGACGAAGGAAGTGCCGTGGACGTAGTGTACATGGACTTCAGCAAGGCGTTTGATAAGGTCCCCCATGCAAGACTTCTTGAGAAGGTGAGAGGGCATGGGATCCAAGGGCCTTTGGCCTTGTGGATCCAGAACTGGCTTGCCTGCAGAAGGCAGAGAGTGGTTGTGGATGGGGCTTTTTCTGAATGGAGGTCAGTCACCAGCGAAGTGCCTCAAGGATCTGTTCTGGGACCCTTGTTGTTTGTCATTTTCATAAATGACCTGGATGAGGAAGTGGAGGGATGGGTAAGTAAGTTCGCTGATGACACGAAGGTCGGTGGTGTTGTGGATGATCTGGAAGGATGGCAAAAGTTGCAGCAGGACATAGATAGGATGCAGGACTGGGCGGAGAAGTGGCAGATGGACTTCAACGCGGATAAATGTGTAGTCGTCCATTTTGGCAGAACCAACGGGATGAACGAGTACACTATCAAGGGCAGAAGTCTGAGTAGTGTTGAGGAGCAGAAGGATCTTGGGGTCCGGGTCCACAGGACTCTTAAATCGGCCTCGCAGGTGGAGGAGGTGGTCAAGAAGGCGTATGGTGTACTGGCCTTCATTAATCGAGGGATTGAGTTTAGGAGTCGGGAGGTAATGCTGGAACTTTATAAGACCCTTGTCAGGCCTCATTTGGAGTATTGTGCGCAGTTCTGGTCGCCTCACTATAGGAAGGATGTAGAAGCTATTGAAAGGGTGCAGAGGAGATTTACAAGGATGTTGCCTGGACTGGGAGGCATGCCTTATGAAGTTAGGTTGAGGGAACTGGGACTCTTTTCCCTGGAGAGACGAAGGTTGAGAGGCGACCTGATAGAAGTTTACAAAATGTTGAGAGGAATAGATAGGGTGGACTCTCAGAGGCTATTTCCCCGGTTTGAAATGGTCGCTACGAGAGGACACAGATTTAAGGTGCGGGGAGGGAGGTTCAGAAGTGACGTTAGGGGTAAGTTTTTCACTCAGAGGGTGGTGAGTGAATGGAATCGGCTGCCGTCAGTGGTGGTGGAGGCGAACTCGCTGGGGTCTTTTAAAAGACTTCTGGATGAGTATATGGGGTTTAATGAGATTGAGGGTTATAGATAGGTCTGTAGGTTGGTAGGTGATGATGTGATCGGCGCAACTTGTGGGCCGAAGGGCCTGTTTGTGCTGTAGTGTTCTATGTTCTATGTTCTATGTCTTTTTTGAGCGGGAAGAGTCTTTCCACCTCTATCCTATCCATCCCATTCATCATCTTATACATCTCAATGGGATCTCCCCTCATTCTTCTAAACTCTAACGAGTACAAGCCCAGTTTATTCAGCCTCTCCTCATAGCTCAACCCCCTCAACTCCGGTATCAGCCTAGTAAACCTCCTCTGCACTCCCTCCAAGGCCAAAATATCTTTGCGCAGGTGCGGTGCCCAAAACTGCACACAGTACTCCAGCTGCGGCCTCACCAATGCCCTATACAGCTGCAGCAAGACCTCCCTACTTTTATATTCAATCCCCCTCGCTATGAAGGCCAGCATCCCATTCGCCTTCCTGACCACCTGCTGCACCTGCAAGCTGGGTTTTTGCGACTCATGCACAAGGACCCCGAGGTCCCTCTGCACCGTCGCCTGCTGCAGTTTTTCGCCACGTAAGTAATAGTCCTTCCTACCATTCTTCCTACCAAAGTGGACCACCTCACACTTGCCAACATTAAATTCCATTTGCCATTTCCTGGCCCATTCGCCCAGCCTATCTAGATCCTTCTGCAGACTCTCCACACCCTCCGCACAATTTGCCGTTCCCCCAATCTTGGTGTCATCAGCAAATTTCGACACCCTACACTCGGTTCCCTCCTCCAGATCATCTATATAAATGGTAAAAAGCTGAGGCCCCAGCACTGTCCCCTGGGGCACTCCACTAGTCACCATCCGCCAATCCGAATAGCACCCGTTAACCCCCACTCTCTGCCTCCTATTTGACAACCAATCCTCTATCCACGCTAACACCCTACCCCCAACTCCATGTCCCTCGACCTTCTGCAATAACCTCTTGTGAGGTACTTTGTCAAACGCCTTCTGAAAATCTAGAAAGACCACATCCACCGGCTCTCCTCTATCCACCGCCCTAGACACATCCTCAGAGAACTCCAGTAAATTTGTCAGACACGACTTCCCTTTAATGAAACCGTGCTGTGTCTGCTCTATCAAGCAATTCCCTTCAAGATGCCTTGCAATTTCCTCCTTAATGACAGATTCTAACATTTTACCCACCACAGACGTTAAACTAACCGGCCTATAATTCCCCGCCTTTTGCCTGGCACCCTTCTTAAACAACGGCGTAACATTAGCCATTTTCCAATCATCAGGCACTTCCCCAGAATCCAGCGACGTCTGGAAAATAACCACCAAGGCATCCACTATCACCTCCGCCATTTCTTTCAGAACCCTCGGATGCATTCCATCTGGTCCTGGGGACTTGTCCACAATCAGCCCCTCCAGTCTGTCGAGCACCGCCTCTCTAGTAACAGTAATGTCATTAAGACCCTCCAGTCCTACTACCTTTCCATCGCTAACACCCGGCAAATTATTCACGTCCTCCTCCGTGAAGACAGAAACAAAAAAGTTATTCAATACCTTAGCCATATCCTCATCCCCTACCACTAGGTCCCCTTTCTCATCCTCTAAAGGACCAACATTCACCCTAGCCAGCCTCTTCCTTTTTATATATTTATAAAAACTCTTGCTATCCTTTTCTATATTAAGCGCCAGCCCAGCTTCATAGTTTCTCCTACCCTTCTTTATCAACTTCTTTGTCAATCTTTGTTGACATTTAAACCTCTCCCAATCGTCATCTCGCCCACTACTCTTAGCTACTCTAAATTCCTCCGCTTTTAATTTAACACTTTCCTTCACCTCCTTCGTTATCCACGGCTTATTACCTCTCTTCCTACTATCCTTTTTGACCATCGGAATAAATTTCCGCTGAGCACCAAGAAAGATCTCCTTAAAGATCCTCCACTGCTCCTCAGCAGACCCTCCCTCCAACGCGCTCCCCCAGTCCACATTCGCCAATTCTTCTCTCATCCTACCGTACTCCCCTCTATTCAAACAGAGGACGCGTGTCCGGGAACCCACTTTCTCCTCCTCCATCTGCACCAGAAACTCCACCATACAATGATCACTCTCCCCAAGAGGATCCTTCACCACAAGGTCCCTAATTCTACCCTCCTCATTACATAGCACCAGATCCAAGATAGCTCGTTCCCTCGTCAGCTCCAACACACACTGTTCGAGGAAACTATCCCGGCAGCATTCCAAGAACTCTTCCTCGAGCCCCCCGCGTCCAACATGGGTCGACCAATCAATATGCAGATTGAAATCCCCCATAACTACGGCCGTCCCATTCCTGCACGCCGCACTTATTTGCGCGTTAACAGCCCGCCCCACCTCCAGATCATTATTCGGGGGCCTATAGACGACACCCACCAGCGTCTTCCTCCCTTTGCTGTTCCTAATCTCCACCCACAACAATTCCACCCTCTGCTCCTTGGCTCCAATATCATCCCTTGCTACCACCGTGATGCTATCCTTAATCAGCAGAGCTACGCCCCCCCCCACTTTTCCCTCCTGCCTATCCTTCCTAAACACTTCCTAAACACTAAACACTATTCCCAGTGCGACACTACCCATTCTCCCACTGACAGGAATTTGACCTCTGTCTCTGGGGAAATATAATGTAAGGTTTCTTTACTTGAGGTACTCAAATGAAACGATTCCCCAAAACCCTTCTTTATACCTAATTCTGGCATCACCCCACCTTTAATCTAAAGTTCTTGATGGATAATTTGTCACTGATGTCACAATGGGTGGCACGGTGGCATAGTGGTTAGCACTGCTGCCTCACAGCACCCAGGGACCCAGGTTCAATTCCCAGCTTGGGTAACTGTCTGTGGGAAGTTTGCACATTCTCCCCGGGCCTGCATGGGTTTCCTCCGGGTGCTCCGGCTTGCCTCCCACACTCCAAAGATGTGCAGGTTAGGTGGATTGGCCATGCTAAATTTCCCCTTAGTGTCAGGGTGACTAGCTAGGGTAAATACATGGGGATAGAGCCTGGGTGGGATTGTGGTTGGTGCAGCCTTGATGGGCTGAATGGCCTCCTTCTGCACTGTAGGATTCTATGTGAGGGTAATTTCACTGGATCTGGCTATTTGCCTTAACTATCAGACGACAGCTAATTTCAGGATATTTTCCTCATTTTAAATTGTGCAGGCTCCTTACTCATCAGGGGCACTTAGCAGAGTAGTCAAGGACAGTTTGTTTTAATAAGGGCCTTGGTAGAATAATGCTGTTGCTTCCCACAGGCGCCCTCACAGCATGTTTCAAATTTGGACAGGAACGTCAGCAGAAATACAGAAATAAACAGAATCCTACTCTTATTAACCACGGATTAATTCCCTATCATTCAATTACTGAATAACCGTGGGCGGCACGGTAGCACAGTGGCTAGCACTGCTGCTTCACGGCTCCAGGGACCTGGGTTCGATTCCCAGCTTGGGTCACTGTCTGTATGGAGTTTGCACATTCTCCCCTTGTCTGGGTGGGTTTCCTCCGGGTGCTCTGGTTTCCTCCCACAGTCCAAAGATAGGTGGATTTGTCGTGCTAAAAATTGCCCCTTAGAGTCCTGAGATGTGTAGGTTAGAGGAATTAGCAGGTAAATATGTGGGGGTAGGGCCTGGGTGGGATTGTGGTTGGTACAGACTCGATGGGCCAAATGGCCTCTTTCTGCACTGTAGGGGTTCTGTGAATTACTTTTTCTAATAATCACGCTATGATGTTTTTTTCAGATATCAAGTGGTTGCTGAGATCTGATTAGTGAGCAGTAATGCTTTGTTTTAATTAGGCAAAGTTTGAGATCCAAGACATTCATATAGAAAGTCACAAGCTTCCATGGCTTTGGAACAGGTCGTGAACAATTTTGTTTGTGTACACCAAGTAAAGGGACCCGACACAAGGTTAGAAAGATACAACAGCTTAACACATCTATCTTATACTCAAATATTCATGTTAGGATGAAGAACCTGCAAATGAACAAGCCAATGCTGGTCGAACACACTGCCTTAGGAGCAGCATGGTGGCACAATGGTTAGCACTGCTGCCTCACAGCGCCAGGGACCTGGGTTCAATTCCCAGCTTGGGTCATTGTCTGTGTGAAGTTTGCACATTCTCCCCGTGTCTGTGTCTCTGGGTGCTCCAGATTCCTCCCACAGTCCAAAGATGTGCGGGTTAGGTGGATTGGCTGTGGTAGAATTGCCCCTTCGTGTCCCAAGATATGTAGGTTAAGGAGATTAGCAGGGTGAAAATGTGGGGTTACAGGGATAGGGCCTGGGTAAGATTAAAAAAGGTGGGTCGGTGTAGACCCAATGGGCTGAATAGCCTCTTTCTGCACTGTAAGGATGCTATGATAATTGCCAAATGCAACCAAAATGGATTTGGCAATAACGCACCCAGACATCTGTAATACTGCAAGTAAACCAATCTCACTAGAACTCCATATCTCGCACGAGGGTTTCCAATCTTCACTGTTGAAGATTTTGCATTGGGATTCTCTTTAAAAGTCATCCCAACACTGATGGCTGCAATGTTGGCTCAAATCCTTTGCGAGATTTCAATCTCATCTTCCAAGATTCCATTTCCCTGGGTCCCTAAGAACACCAAAACATCAATTTGCAAGCACAATTTCAGCTCTGTGGCCACACTAAACTCTGCACCACTGCTCTAAAGGGGCACCTTTGCCCCAACGGCAATCTGTTCCCACAGTCCTTTCTCTAACTTGCTGCCCATTTCCAAGTCCTCTCTTTTAATTCACCAAAGATCCATAGACAGCACTTTCCAAACCCACGGCCACTTCCATCCAGAAGGACAAGGGCAGCAGATACATGGGAACACCGCCACCTGCAAGTTCCCCTCCAAGTCACTCACTATCCTGACTTGGAAAAATATCTCCGTTCCTTTGCTGTCGCTGGGTCAAAATCCTGGAATTCTCTCCCCTAATGGCATTGTGGGTTAACCCAGAGCACGTGGACTGCAGCGATTCAAGAAGGCAGCTCACCACCACCTTCTCCAGGGCAACCTAGGGACGGGCAATAAATGCTGGCCAGTCAGCGACGCCCACGTCCTACAAATGAATAAAAAATAGATTGGGACCTGGATCTGTCCCATCATAGTCCCTTACTTGAACCTTCCCTTTGGGATTTCTCCCGGTCTGCTCTCCCTCAATCCCCCACCTGGGTTTCTCGCTACCATGGTGCTTCATACCGGGTCACCTGACTGGGATTTTTACATCGTTCACTTTTCCTCCAATCACAGGTGCATAGGTCCTCAATGAAGCCTGAAGAAAGTAAAGGTGCAAAGCTGCATACAGCACAAACAGGCCCTTCGGCCCACAAGTTGCGCTGATCATATCCATACCTACCAGGCCTGTCTATAACTCTCAATCCCATTAAATCCCATGTACTCATCCAGAAGTCTCTTAAGAGACCCCAGCGAGTTCGCATGTGCAGCTCTCTCCTGGCCTGCACATGCACAGAAAGACCACACATAGTTAGGCCAAGGAGCTTTGGTCTTCAAAGCTCAACATTAAGGTAAGTTGGGTTTCATAACAATCATCTGTCACTGATTGATTGCTGCTTAACAATATCCGTGGTTAGTACACTAAAATACTGCATAGTTCGACAACTGTTTGGGGTGGCACAGTGGTTGGCACTGCTGCTTCACAGGGAAACTTCTCCTCAGCTCCGGCTGAAATGGGAGAACCCTCATTCTAGCACTTTTGCCCCAATTCTAAATTACCCCATGAGGAGAAACATTTTCTCTGCATCTACCAGTAGCCCAGCTAGTCAGTAGAACATGAGACGCTTAATCTCAAGGTTTTGGTTTTTTGCCCGGTGTTGGGTGCCATTACTTTTGGGATGGTACAGTGGCACAGTGGTTAGCACTGCTGCCTCACCGTGCCAGGGACTCGGGTTTGATTGCTGGCTTAGGTCACACCTGTGCGGAGTATGCACATTCTCCCCGTGCCTGCGTGGGTTTCCTCCAGCTGTTCCCGTTTCCTCCCACCGTCTGAAAGATGTGCTGGTTAGCTGCATTGGCCATGCTAAATTCTCCCTCAGTGTACCCGAATAGGCACCAGAATGTGGTGACTAGGGTATTTTCACAGTAACTTCATTACAGTGTGAGTGTAAGCCTACTTATAACGGATAGCATTGCTGCCTCACAACATTAGGGACCCAGATTTGATTCCAGCCTCAGGTCACTGTGTGGAGTTTGCACTTTTGTGTCGTGCCTGCATGCGTTTTCTCCGGGTACTCCGGTTTTCTCCCACAGTCCAAAGATTTGCGGATTAGGTTGATTGACCATGCTAAAATTGACTCTAGGGTCAGGGGTATGAGTTGGGTAAATGTGCGTGGTTACGGAAATAGGGTCTGGGTGGGATTGTGGTCCCTACAGTACAGAAGGAGAAGATAAGATCATAAGAACTAGGAGCAGGAGTAGGCCATCTGGCCCCTCGAGCCTGCTCCGCCATTCAATAAGATCACGGCTGATCTTTTCATGGACTCAGCTCCACTTACCTGCCCGCTCACCATAACTCTTAATTCCTTTTACTGTTCAAAAATTTATCTATCCTTGCCTTAAAAACATTCAATGAGGTAGCCTCAACTGCTTCACTGGGCAGGGAATTTCATAGATTCACAACCCATTGGATGAAGAAGTTCCTCCTCAACTCAGTCCTAAATCTGCCCCCCTTACTTTGAGGCTATGCCCCCTAGTTGTAGTTTCACCAGCCAGTGGAAACAACTTCCCTGCTGCTATCTTATTTATTCCCTTCATAATCTTACATGTTTCTATCAGATCTCCTTTCATTCTTCTGAATTCCAATGAGTATAATCCCAGTCTACTCAATCTCTCCTCATAAGCCAACCCTCTCAACTCTTGAATCAACCAAGTGAATCTCCTCTGCACCCCCTCCAGTGCCAGTATATCCTTTCTCAAGTAAGGAGAACAAAACTGTACACAGTACTCCAGCTGTGGCCTTGCCAGCACCTTATACAGCTGCAACATAACCTCACTGTTTTTAAACTCCATCCTTCTAACAATGAAGGACAAAATTCCATTTGCCTTCTTAATTACCTACTGTACCTGCAAACCAACTCCTTGTGATTCTTGCACAAGGACACCCTGGGTCCCTCTGCACAGCAGCATGCTACAATTTTTTACCATTTAAATAATAGTCCATTTTGCTGTTATTCCTGCCAAAATGGATGACCTCACATTTACCAACATTGTTCTCCATCTGCCAGACCCTCGCCTTAGGCTGTCTTTATCCTAATGCAGACTTTCAGTGTCCTCTGCACACTTTGTTCTGCCACTCATCTTAGTGTCATCTGCGAATTTTGACACACTACACTTGGTCCCCAACTCCAAATCATTATGAAAATCGTAAACAATTGCATTCCCAGCGCTGATCCCTGAGACACACCACTAGCCATTGATTGCCAGCCAGAAAAACACCCACTTACCCCCAGTCTTTGCTTCCTGTTAGTTAACCAATCCTCTATCCATGCTAATACATTACCCGTAACACCGTGCACCTTTATCTTAAGTAGCAGTCTTTGGTGCGGCACCTTATCAAATGTCTTCTGGAAATCCAGATATACACAGGTCCCCATTGTCCACTGCACATGTAATGTTCTCAAAGAATTCCACCAAATTAGTCAAACATGACCTGCCGTTCATGAACCCATGCTCCGACGTACCAATGGGACAATTTATATCCGGATGTCACACTAATTCTTCCTCGATGATAGATTCAAGCATTTTCCCTCCTATAGAAGTTAAGCTAACTGACCTATAATTACCCGTTTTTTGTCTACTTCCATTTTTAAAAAGTGGCATCACATTTTGCTGTTTTCCAATCTGTAGGAACCACTCCAGACTCCAGGGAATTTTGGTACATTACCTCTAGAGCATTTGTTATTTCCTTTGCCATCTCTTTTAGGACCCTGGGATGCATTCCATCAGGGCCAGGAGACTTGTCTACCTTTTGCCCCATTAGCTTGCCCAACATTACCCCTTTTATGATAATGATAGCTTCTAGGTTCTCACCTGCCATAACCTTCCTGTCATCAATTTTTAGCATGGGTATTTGTGTCTTCCACCGACACAAAATACTTTTTCAACGCCTCAGGCATTTTCTCATTTCCAGTTATTATATTCTCCTTCTCATCTTCTAAAGGACCAATGTTTACTTTAGCTACTCTTTTTCCTTTTATATATTTGTAGAAACAAAGAATGGCCTCCTTCTGTACTATATTTGGGATTCTATGATTATATGATTCTACTTGTGACACTAAGAAATAAAAAAAGGGAAACCTAGATGTATAATTAACTAGCTTTTGCCATGTCCCAGCTCATCTGCTGCTGAAACCGCTATTCTTACCTTTGTCACATCCAGACTTGACTATTTTAGTCAAGGCTGCTCCTTTACATTCTATCCTCCATTCGAATCCAAAACTCTACTGCTTGTCTTTTAACTCACATGAAGTCCCACACCTTTATTAGCCCAGTGCTCACTGACTTACACTGAGTAAAGCAAAATTATTCTTGTCCTTGTCTTCTTGTAGTTTTGTCCCTCTCTATCCCTGCCACCTCTTCCAGCTCCAAAACCATCTGATGTATTTTCACTCCTCTAACTCTGGTCTCTCGTCCATTCCAAATTTGAATTGCCCAAACCATTAGAGGTATTGTCTTCTGTTGTTTAGACTCTAGTACTGGACTCCAGCACAACTCTTCTCCTCTTCCCTTCCCTAACTCACTTTCTTGCTTTAAGACACTTACTAAAACTTGACAACGCAGTGACACAGTGGTTAACGCTGCTGCCTCATGGTGCTAGAGACGTGAATTTGATTCCCACCTCGGATGACTGTGCGGAGTTTGCAGGTTGTCCACGTGAGTTTCCTCCCAGTGCTCCAGTTTCGTCCCACTGTCCAAAGATGTGCAGATTGGGTGGATTGGCCATGCTAAATTGCCCCTTAGTGTCCAAAGATATGTAGATTAGGTGGATTGACCATGCTAATTGTCCCTTAGTATCCCAAGATGTGCAGGTTAGATGGGTTGGCCATGCTAAATTGCCCCGTGGATCTCAAAGGTGTGCAGGTTAGGTGGATTAAGCATGGTAAATGCGCATGGTTACGGGGATAGGACAGAGGTGTGGGCCTGGGTAGGAAAGTCGGTGCAAACATGATGGGCCAAATGGCCTCTTTCTGCACTGTAGGTATTCTTTATCTGGGCTTTTCTCTGTCTGACCTTATGTTTCTTGGTATTTCTTTATAATTCTCCTGGGACGCATCTTGGTAAGTTTTAATATGTTAAAACTGCTTATAAATATCAGTCACAGTTGTTGAAAAGAAATAGGGGTTAGAGAAAGTGAATTTCTATTTCTCCCTCATGCTTTCAAAACCAAGTTTCAGCGCTGACTAGTTATGCTTTAATTAATTCCTTTTACTTTTGGTGATGTTCTGCTTTCCATGCCTTGGCCTTTCACTTAAGTTGCTGAATAATAGTTTTTTAAAAATATTTGATCTGCGAAGGATGCGATATTCCCCAGATGTCTAAATGTTTATGCTCTTAGTAATAAGTGTCATCAATCCCCTGTCAATTTTTGCCCAGTGTAAGTAGCACATTTTAGAAACTTAATCATTTTGCCTTAAAAATAACGATGGTTGTTTTGCGTTTTTTTTTCGCTTGTTTTGATTGAAGTGCTGAATGAAGGATTAAATGGGCTGTCAGACAAATATTGTCAAATTACACTAACCACAACAAACAGGGTTTCTGAGCCATGTATTATTCTGATGGTAGCACGAGCAATTCTTGGCAAAGTGACGTTGTGTTTATCACAGTTAAGCTGTGCGTCTTTCGCAACTGTGCGCGCTAATTGCCAATTATTTTCCCTCAAGTGATCGATGATATTTAGTGCGGCACATGCCTTCAGAAAAGCACAAGAAGACAGGAAAACCTCGGCAAAAGGTCACTCAACCATGAAGCCCACTCCTTCGACAGTCAATTCACATTGTATTACATAGAATTCACTGCACAGCAGCAGCCCCGTTCTATGTTTCATTCCACAAGCCTCTTCCCACTCTAACCTGTCACATATCCCTCCATTTCTTTTCTCCCTCTCTCCCCATGCAGGTGTCCAGCTTCCCGTGTTTTGATTTTTGCATTGGAGGAGTGGCTCTGTCTTAAGAACATAAGAACATAAGAAATAGGAGCAGGAGTAGGCCATCTAGCCCCTCGAGCCTGCCCCGCCATTCAATAAGATCATGGCTGATCTGAAGTGGCTCAGTTCCACTTTCCCTCTTTCTCCCCATAGCCCTGAATCCCCTTGCCTACCAAAAACCTATCTACCCGCGTCTTAAATATATTTAGCAAGGTAGCCTCCACCACACCAACGGGCAGAGAATTCCAGAGATTCACCACCCTTTGAGTGAAGAAGATCCTCATCAACTCTGTTCTAAACTGCACCCCCCCTTATCTTGAGGCTGTGCCCTCTAGTCCTGCTGTCCTTTCTGAGCGGGAAGAACCTCTCCACCTCTACCCTATCCATCCCCTTCATCATCTTATACGTCTCAATAAGATCTCCCCTCATCCTTCTAAACTCCAACGAGTATAAGCCCAGTCTATTTAGTCTCTCTTCATAGTTCAACCCCCTCAACTCCGGTATCAGCCTAGTGAACCTTCTCTGTACTCCCTCCAAGGCCAAAATATCCTTGCGCAAGTGCGGCGACCAAAACTGCACACAGTACTCCAGCTGCGGCCTCACCAGTGCCCTGTACAGTTGCAGCAAGACCTCCCTACTTTTATATTCAATCCCCCTCGCTATAAAGGCCAGCATCCCATTCGCCTTCCTGACCACCTGCTGCACCTGTAGGCTGGGTTTTTGCGACTCATGCACAAGGACCCCCAGGTCCCTCTGCACCGTAGCATGCTGCAGTTTTTCGCCCTTTAAGTAGTAGTCCCTCCTACTACTATTCCTGCCAAAGTGGATAACCTCACACTTGCCAACATTGTATTCCATCTGCCAGGTCCTTGCCCACTCGCTCAGCCTATCTAGATCCCTCTGCAGACTTTCCACACCCTCCGCACAATTTACTTTTCCACTTATCTTTGTATCATCAGCAAATTTCGACACCCTACACTCAGCTCCCTCCTCCAGATCATCTATATAAATGGTAAATAGCTGAGGCCCCAGCACCGATCCCTGGGGCACTCCACTAGTCACCAACCGCCAATCCGAATAGCACCCATTGATACCTACTCTCTGCCTTCTATTTGACAGCCAATCCTCTATCCACGCTAACACCTTACCCCCAACTCCATGCCTCCTAACCTTCTGTAACAACCTTTTGTGCGGCACCTTATCAAATGCCTTCTGAAAATTGAGAAACACCACATCCACCGGTTCCCCTCCATCCACCGCACTAGGCACATCCTCATAGAATTCCAATAAATTCGTCAGACACGACTTCCCCTTAACGAATCCATGCTGCGTCTGCTCTATCAAACAATTCTTCTCAGGGTGCCTCGTTATTTCTTCTTTGATGACGGATTCAAGCATTTTTCCTACAACAGACATTAAACTAACCGGCCTATAATTCCCTGCCTTTTGCCTGCTACCCTTTTTAAACAGCGGCGTAACATTAGCCGTTTTCCAATCTTCCGGCACTTCCCCGGAATCCAGCGAGGTTTGGAAAATAATCACTAAGATCTTACAGACGTTCAGTCAAAATCCCACAGAAGGGGCCTCGTGTTCGATTCCCGGCATGGGTCACTGTCTGTGCGGAGCATGCACATTCTCCCCATGTCTGTGTGGATTTCCTCCCACAGTCCAAGAGATGTGTCAGTTAGGTGCTTAGGCCGTGCTAAGTTAGAGAGTCATAAAGTCATAGAGGTTTACAGCATGAAAACAGGCCCTTTGGCCCAACTTGTCCCTGCCGTCCTTTTTTTCAACCACTAAGCTAGTCCCAATTGCCTGCGTTTGGCCCATATCCCTCTATACCCATCTTACCCATGCAACTGTCTAAATGCTGTTTAAAAGACAAAATTGTACAAGCCTCTACTACTACCCTTCGCAGCTTGTTCCAGACACTCACCACTCTCTGTGTGAAAAAATTGCCCCTCTGGATACTTTTGTATCTCTTCCCTCTCACCTTAAAACTGTGTCGTCTAGTTTTAGATTCCCATACATAAGAACATAAGAAATAGGAGCAGGAGTAGGCCATCTAGCCCTTCGAGCCTGCCCCGCCATTCAATAAGATCATGGCTGATCTGTCGCTGCTCAGTTCCACTTTCCCGCCCTTTCCCCATAACCCTTAATCCCCTTTCCTATCAAAAACCCATCAACCCGCGTCTTAAAAATATTTAGCGAGGCAGCCTCCACCACTTCAACGGGCAGAGAATTCCAGAGATTCACCACCCTTTGAGTGAAGAAGTTCCTCCTCAACTCCGTTCTAAACCGCCTCCCCCTTATCTTGAGGCTGTGCCCCCTAGTCCTACTGTCTTTTTTGAGCGGGAAGAGTCTCTCCACCTCTATCCTATCCATCCCATTCATCATCTTATACGTCTCAATGAGATCTCCCCTCATTCTTCTAAACTCTAACGAGTACAAGCCTAGTTTATTCAGCCTCTCCTCATAGCTCAACCCCCTCAACTCCGGTATCAGCCTAGTAAACCTCCTCTGCACTCCCTCCAGGGCCAAAATATCCTTGCGCAGGTGCGGCGCCCAAAACTGCACACAGTACTCCAGCTGCGGCCTCACCAATGCCCTATACAGCTGCAGCAAGACCTCCCTACTTTTATATTCAATCCCCCTCGCTATGAAGGCCAGCATCCCATTCGCCTTCCTGACCACCTGCTGCACCTGCAAGCTGGGTTTTTGCGACTCATGCACAAGGACCCCGAGGTCCCTCTGCACCGTCGCCTGCTGCAGTTTTTCACCCCGTAAGTAATAGTCCTTCCTACCATTCTTCCTACCAAAGTGGACCACCTCACACTTGCCAACATTAAATTCCATTTGCCATTTCCTGGCCCATTCGCCCAGCCTATCTAGATCCTTCTGCATGCATCACCTTGCATTTGACTAAATTAAAGTCCATCTGCCATTTGTCAGCCCACTGGCCCAATTGATTGAGATCCCCTGTTGCAATCCTTGACAACGTTCATGACTGTCCACTACGCCACCAGTCTTGGTGTTATCTGCAAATGTAAATTCTCCTCCTAAATTCTCATTCAAATCATTAATATAAATGACAAATAACAGTGGACCCAGCACTGATCCCTGAGGCACATCGCTGGTCACAGGCCTCCAGTTTGAAAGACAATCCTCTACAACTACCCTCCGGCTTCAGTCATCAAGCCAATTTTGTATCCATTCTAAACAAAATTATTTGACTTTTATTCAGAATATTAAACCGTACAACTGGCTGGAGTTCATTAACATCAGCAAAATCAAATCAAATGAACAGCTTATACTCGCGGACAGGATTAACATCAGGTTCCAATCGCTGTGGTTACTTGTGAATTCTTTGGTGTCTAAGCAGGTGGAGTGACCGATTGAATCCCCAAATTCGGAGCAGGTGAATGGCCTTTACCCGCTGTAACTCGCTGCTGTGGCAGCAAAATGGAGGACTGAGTGAATCCCTTCCCACATGTGGAGCAGGTGAATGCTCCCTCAGTGTCCCCAAACAGGTGCTTGAGTGTGGCAACTAGGGGATTTTCACAGTAACTTCATTGCAGTGTTAATGTAAGCATACTGACCACATAGAGTGGACAGTGAGAGCCTTTTTCCTTGGATGGAGGTGGCTGGCATGAGGGGACATAGCTTTAAATTGAAGGGTGGTAGATATTGGACAGATGTCAGGGGTAGGTTCTTTACTCAGAGAGTAGTAAGGGCGTGGAATGCCCTGCCTGCAACAGCAGTGGACTCATCAACATTAAGGGCGTTTAAATGGTCTTTGGATAAACATATGGGTGATATTGGAATAGTGTAGGTTAGCCGGGCTTTAGATTGGTTTTACAGGTCGGCATAACATCGAGGGCCGAAGGGCCTATACTGCGCTGTAATGTTCTATGTATTAATAAACATAAAAATAAACAGATTTTGAATTACAAAATGACTTCTTTTAGATGGGGTACACAGCGGCAGCTTGGCCTTGTTAGTTTATTGCAATATAGAATTGAGGATAAAATCTTCAACAAATGGTTCAGTTTAGCAGGCAATTTTTTTTTATTCATTTAGAGGATGTGGGCATTGCTGTCTGGGCCAGTATTTATTACCCATCACTAAACGTCCTCCCTTTCAGGGGGCAGTTGAGAATAAACCGCGATGCTGTGGCTCCAGAGTCACATGTAGGCCAGACCGGGTAAGGATGGCAGATTTCCTTCCCTAAAGTACATTAGTGAAACAGATGGGTTTTTGCAATGACTGACAATGGTTCCTTGGACTTTGATTCTAGAGTTTATTACATTCAAATTTCACCATCTGCTATGCTGGAATTTGAATCCAGGTCTCCAGATCTTGCCCTGGGCCTCTCAATTGCTAATCCAACGACAATACCCAAAGCCACTGCTGAGTCCTTAACTTAAGCCCTTCTAAAATCAAATCTAAAACCCAGGCTTGTTTACAGCCTAAAAGATCGCTGGGCCTTGTGATCTGAAGACAGGTTAGAAAGTTCCCCTAGTGGCATGTGCTAAAGTAAGCCTATTTCTGATGGTAGCTTTGTACCAACACATACGCCAAGTGTCTGCCATGGTGCCAGGGGGTTGACCTTGGAAAGGGTCCAGAGGAGGTTCACTCAGATGATCCCTAGAATGAAGAGCTTTGTTGTGTGAGGAACAGTTGAGGACTCTGGGTCAGTACTTGTTGGAGTTTAGAAGGATGAGGGACGATCTTATTGAAACTTACAGGATACTGCGATGCCTGGATAGAGTGGATGTGGAGAGGATGTTTCCACTAGTAAGAAAAATTAGATCCAGAGGCACAACCTCAGGCTAAAGGAACTAAAACCAAGATGAGAATTTCCTCAGCCAGGGAGTGGTGAATCTGTGGAACACTTTGCCACAGAAGGCTGTGGAGGCCAAGTCATTGAATGTCTTTAAGACAGAGATAGATAAATTCTTAGTTAATAAGGGAATCAGGGCTCATGGGGAAAAGGCAGGAAAATGGGGATGAGAAAAATATCGGCCAAGATTGTATGGCAGAGCAGACCCGATGGGCCGAGTGGCCTAATTCTGCTCCTGTGTCTTATGGTTTTATGGTCTTATGCATCATTGGTGCTGCCAAAGGGAAAGGCCTGAGGGGTGGACCCGAGGAGGCACCTGAGGAGGAGGCTCAGGTGGGGGCTGAGGGAGCCTGAGGGGGAGACTGAGGGGGCTGAGGCGGAGAGTGCTGAAGGGGGACCTGAGAAGGGGGGAACCGAAGGGGGGACACCTGAAGGGGGTGTTGGGTCACCCTCATGCCTCTGTGGTTTTTTGGGGGGAAGGGGGGGGTGACCCGTAGTGTAGGGAGGCTGTCCTTCTTTCCTGAGGGGTTAGTGGTGGTCTTCTTGTCAGCGGGAGTTGGGGGGGGGGAGGGTGGTAGAACAGGGTCACCGTTTCCGTGGTGGGGTGTGGGGAAGAGACCCAATCTCTGTGAAGGTGGGCTAGCTGACGTGCCTCCCGTTACACATATTTTTACCGGTAAACACTGGGTGAATCCTGGCTGGGAGACACTGCCCACACTGATGGGAAATACTCCGGATTTCCGGCTGACACCAGCACTTTGTTTCTTTTTTCTGGAAAACCGCAGCCTCCCATTAGACCTTTTCTATTTTGAACCATCAAGACAGGAAATCGCGTACTTCCCCCAGAGCTCCAGAATAGTCATCAGAACTGATTTCCCACTAAACGAACCCAACTGCCAGCTCCCTTCAGGGAGGTAGAGATAAAACAGGGAATTATCGACCAGTAAGTTTAACATCAGTAATCGGGAAAATTCTCAAATCCATTATCAAGGGCTTTGTAGGAGAGCGTTTGAAAAGCAGTGGCAGGATTAGACAGAGTCAGCATGGATTTATGAAGGGGAAAATCATGCTCGACAAATCTGTTGGAATTCTTTGAAGATGTAACTAGTAGAGTTGACAAGGGGGATCCAGTAGATGTGGTGTATTTGGACTTTCAGAAAGCATTTGACAAAGTCCCGCACAAGACATTAACATGCAAGATTAAAGTGCATGGGATTGGAGGAAATGTATGGAGATAGGTAGAAAACTGGTTGGCAGAGAGGAAACAAAGAGTAGGAAAGAGTGGGTGCTTTTCAAATTGGAAGGCAGTAACTAGTGAGGTGCCACAGGGATCGGTGCTGGGACCCCAGCTCTTCACAATATATATTAATGATTTGGATGAGGGAGCAAAATGTAACATCTCAAAGTTTGCAGATGATACCAAGTTGGGTGGGAGGGTGAACTGTGATGCAGATGCAGAGATCCTTCAGAATGATCTGGACAGATTGGGTGAGTGGGCTAATCAATGGCAGATGCAGTATAATTTGGATAAGTGTGAGGTTATTCACTTTGGAAGCAAAAACAAGAAGGCAGATTACTACCTGAATCACTGTAAATTGGGAGAGGGGAGTGTGCAGAGGGACCTGGGTGTCCTTGTGCACCAGTCACTGAAGGTAAGCGTGCAGGTGCAGCTGGCGGTAAAGAAGGCAAATGGTATGTTGGCCTTCACTGTGAGAGGTTTCGAGTACAGGAGCAGGGATGTGTGTTGCAATTATACAGGGGCCTTGGTGAGGCCACACCTAGAGTATTGTGTGCAGTTTTGGTCTCCTTTTCTGAGGAAGGATGCTCTTGCTATCGAGGGAATGCAGCAGGGGTTTACCAGGCTGATTCCGGGATCGTGGGACTGATGTATGAGGAGAGATTGACCAGGTTCTAAAAAGGGGGGGGCGGTTTAGAACGGAGTTGAGGAGGAACTTCTTCACTCAAAGGGTGGTGAATCTCTGGAATTCTCTGCCCGTTGAAGTGGTGGAGGCTGCCTCGCTAAATATTTTTAAGACGCAGGTTGATGGGTTTTTGATAAGAGAGGGGATTAAGGGTTATGGGGAGAGGGCGGGAAAGTGGAACTGAGCCACGACAGATCAGCCATGATCTTATTGAATGGCGGGGCAGGCTCGAAGGGCCAGATGGCCTACTCCTGCTCCTATTTCTTATGTTCTTATGTTCTTTAGGTTAGGATTGTTTTTACTGGAGTTCAGATAAATGAGGGGAGATTTCATAGAGACCTATAAAATTCTAACAGGACTAGACAGGGTAGATGCAGGGAGGATGTTCCCAATGGTGGGGGAGCCCAGAACCAGGGGCCACAGTCTGAGGATTCAGGGTAGACCATTTAGGATGGGGATGAGGAGACATTTCTTCACCCAAAGAGTGGTGAGCCTGTGGAATTCATTACCACAGGAAGTAGTTGATGCCAAAACATTGAATGTATTCAAGAGGTGGCTGGATACAGCACTTGGGGCAAATGGGATTGAAGGTTATGGGGAGAAAGCAGGATGAGGCTATTGAGTTGGCTGATCATTCATGATTGTAATGAATGGCGGAGCAGGCTCAAAGGGCCAAATGGCCTCCTCCTGCTTGTATCTTCTATGTTTCTATGTTTTGGTTGAAGCCTCCAGCAGCACAATAATCCACGCTTCCATGAAAGCTCCAACACCTCAATTTCTATAATCATTCCTGTAATTCTAAACTGTTTTCCTGTCGGTTATTTGTTTCTAAATGGCACCTTGCATTTCTAAAGGTCAGACGCGAGTAACTCACCTCCTGACTCCCGAAAGCCTGTCCACCATCTACAAGACGCAAGTCAGCAGTGAGACGGGATACTCCCCACTTGTCTGGATGGGTGCAGATCCAACAAAACTCAAGAAGTTTGACACCATCCAGGGACAAAGAAACCCGCTTGAGTTTAAAGTTTACTCATTGCTGCCACAAGTAGGCTTACATTAATACTGCATGAAGTTACTCTGAAAATACTGTAATTATTACCCTTTCACTCCCTCCACTACCGATGCACCATGGCAGCAATGAGTATTATCTACAAGATGTACTGCAGGAACCCAGCAAAGCTCTTTCAACAGCACCATCCAAATAGAGGTATCTACCAGCTAGAATGACAAGGGCAGCAGATACATGGGAACACCCTCCAAACCACTCACCATCCTCACTTGGAAATATATCACTGTTTCTAGACTTCCATGGCGTCAAAATCTTGGAAATCCCTCCCTAAGAGCGCTGTGGATGTACCTACACCACATAGACTGCAGCGGCTCAAGAAGGCGCCTCGCCACTGCCTCCTCAAAGCAAATAAGGAGAGGCAATAAATGCTAGCCAGCAATGCCCATGTCCCTTTAACAAATAACTAAATTCATAAGAAGTACCTTTAAGTGGTAATTACCAAGAGCAACAATCACTTGCATCATTAACATAGTAAAGTATCCCAAGACATGTTACAGGCCCATTACCAAACATAATTTGTCATCATAAAAAGATCATAGAGTCCGTACAGCGCAGAAGGAGGCCATTCAGCCCATCGAGCCTATACCGGCAATAATCCCTCTCCAGCCCAACCCATAATGCCACATATTTATCCTGCTACGCCCTCTAACCTAAGCAACCAGGAATACTAAGGAGAATTTAGCCAATCAACCTAACCCGCGCATCTTTGGACTGTGGAAGGAAACTGGCGCACCTGGAGGAAACCCACGCAGACATGGGGAGAATGTGCAAACTCCACACAGACAGTGACCCAAGGAGAGGATGGATAGGCTTTGACTTTTTTCTCTGGAGCTTAAGAGGCTGAGGAGTGATCTTATAGAGGTCTATAAAATAATGAAGGGCGCAGATCAGCTAGAGAGTCAATATTGTTGAGGCCAAATCGTTGTCTGGTTGTGGGGGGGGGGAGGAGGGGGCGGCGATTGTTATCTAGTGGTGGGGGAGGGTCAATCATTGTCTGGTAGTGGGGGGGAGTGAGGCGGGTCAGATCATCCTCTGATGAAAGGGTGGGGAGGGAGGAGGAGGCAGGTCAGATTTTCCTTGGTGGGTGGGTAGTGAGCTCAGATCATTCTCCGGCTGGGTGGGGTGGGGGGGGGTGAGTGAGACCAGATCGTTCTCTGACGGGGGTTGGGGGTGGTGGGGAGTGAGACCAGATCATTCTCTGAGGGCGGGGGGATAGTGAGGCCAGATCATTCTCTGGGGGGGGTTGGGGGAAGTCAAGCCAGATCATTCTCAGGGGTGGGGGGGAGTAAGGCCAGATCATTCTCTTGGGGGGAGGGGGGGGGCAGGAGGGAGGCGGGTAGGATGTATCTCTGGTTGGGGGGGTGCAGAGGGATCTGCTGCCACTCTGCAGGCGATCGTTGTGGGGGGAGGGGGTCGCGATCGGTCTGGGCAGTGGGGGGGGAGGTGTTGTTAAGGGGGACAGTGATGTCAGTGGGGGCCATCACTCACGCTTTTCATTCCCAGGCCACTTTCTCTGTTTTCTGTGGCTGGGAGCAATCTGACACAGGCGTGCTTTTTCAAACTTTTTCTAACAGCGCATATGCAGTTCATTTTGCGATAAGCCCCGCCAACAGCGCGACTCGGAGTCACGATGATTTTTCAGGCTGAGTGCGTATGGGGATCCCTGAAAGCAGATTTTCAAGTTGGGTCTGAATTGTGCCCAGATTAGGCATTTAAAATCAAAATGGTAAAATCAGGCCTTAAGTGTCCAGCTAGCATGAATATGGGAGAATTCCTGATTTAATTTTTGGGTGGATTTTCATGCTCAATCTTCCAGACTTAGACATGGAAAACATGGGCTAGACTGTTTTTGGCTGCTAAAGGCAGTGGGCTGGGCTTAATTCACCAGCCAGCCAGCAGAAGGAACTATTGCAAATGCATAGACTTCTGTGCCTGCATATGCGTGCTAGCATAGTAGAGGGAGCTATTGCGCATGTGCAGACCTCTGATTCTGCACATGCACAATTCCAGCAGCAGGGGTCTGAAAGATAGAGAGAGAGGATAGATAGGGAGTCAGGCCTCTGCTGGAAGCTTCACAATCTTCTCCCTACCCTGCAATCATGGGGGCTCATGGCTGATTGCAAGCCCCACATTGCACAGACATTTAGTGCCCGCCGCTCAGACAGATCGGGTCCCCCCTCCCCCCCATCTGATTGCAATACAGAGAGGCAGTGGAGCCCCCCTCCCTCCATCTCCTCAGGCCACACCCCATTTACGCCCTGCCCCCCCCCAGAGACCATGCCCCTTATTAGCCCCACCCTTGTTGATCTGTCCACCCCCCCTCATAACCCCATCCCTATTGGCCCCCCCACACACGCTGGCACTGCCCAGTGAGCATTACCAAGGTACCAGGCTGTCAGTGTCAGGGGCACCTTAGCTTGTCCTCAGAATCCTTGGGGGGGGGTGCTTAATGGCCCCTAAACGCATGTAAATGAAGATTGTAATAAATTTGAATAATTTATTCAGCCTCTCGCCCACTTCCGGTGAGAGGCTGGTCGCACCAGAAATCCGGCCCTCATAAGATCACGAGAGGTGATACATCGGGCACAATCCCAAATCCACAGCCCTTGCGCAATTTTACTGGCTCACTCCGTCCATCGATAGCTGGGCTGGTTTGGTAAGATCATGGCTAAAGTGTTTGGTCAGAACTTATTCGCTGAATTAAGCAAGGACAATCTGAGATTGAATAACACAGGTGTTGCTCTGTCTCTTCTACGGCTGAGATTTTCCAGTCCCCCCGCTGACCCTTTGTTTCCCCGTGACGGAGTCAGCTCGCCTTTGGCTGCTGGCAAGATCTTCTGGTGCAGGTGCAACCTCTGGTGTTCGGTTTGCAAATGGGAGAATGCACAGGAGCAGTTCGAATATGAGCTGGAGCAAGGCTTGGAGACCCAGCACGTGGATATTGTTTTACCTGGGGAAGCAGCCACGGGGTGTGGGGGAGTGGGGGAGTGGGGGAGTCGGGGAGGGGTCAGTTTCTGCGGGAGACCCGGCGGACAGAAAGGACTGGAAAATCCCATCCCTAGAGTGTGACTTGAGGTGAATCATAGAATCCTACAGTGCAGAAGGAGGCCAATCGGCCCATTGAGTCTGCACTGACCACAGTCCCACCTAGGCCCTATCCCCATAACTCCATGCATTTACCCTACCTGGTCTCCCGATACTAAATTTAGCATGGCCAGTCCACCTAACCCGCACATCTTTGGACTGTGGGAGGAAACCGGAGCATCCAGAGGAAACCCACGCAGATACAGGAAGAACGTGCAAACTCCACACAGGCAGTGACCCGAGCCGTGAATCGAAACTGGGTCCCTAGCGCTGTGTGAATATGCAAATTCCATACAGTGAACTTGGAGGCAGTACTGTTCCCGGCTTGGGATTCACAGCTTGAGTCCCTGCCTGTGCGGAGTTTGCACGTTCTCCCCGTGTCTGCGTGGGTTTCCTCTGGCTGCTCCGGTTTCCTTCCACAGTCCAAAGATGTGCCGGTTAGGTGGATTGGCCGTGCTAAATTGACCCTTATTGTCAGGGAGACCAACTAGTGTAAATGCATGGGGTTACAGGGATAGGGCCTGGGCAGGATTGTGGTTGGTGCAAACTTGATGGGCCAAATGGCCTCCTCCTGCACTGTTAGGCAGTGTCGTTCCTGTTCACTTGTTATCCTTATCCTTCCAGAGGATGGAGTTGGCGGGTTTAGAAGAAACCATGGTACCTTGCCTCAGTACAGCAGGGCATCACTCCTTGGCACGCTAAGTGGGACGCCAGTTGGTGCGTGGATGAGATCTGACCCCTCAGCCTGCGCAAGCCTGGATCTCTGCTTGGTGCAACAAGAAAGATGTGGGCCTGACAATGCTTGTTCCCTTGCTTCTAAAAATAAACCCCACCTCCGATATGCCGACTTTTTAAATAGAAAACCAGCTCCAGGAGACAGCTTTATGCTTGAAATCCCTGTGCGTTGGCACAAAGGAATCTAACTTTTATTCAACGAGCATTCCTTCGACAATCTACAAGCAAGGTGTTCCATCGAACGCTTCAGTCAACCCATTAAATCCCTTGAGGAAAGAATCCACAGAAGGGGTGGAATTCTCCCAAAAAAGTTTGCTGTCGAATTTGCGGGAAAACTGTAGTAAATCACATGGGTTTTCTCGGTGGGTGTTCACACTGGAATCTCCCACAGTCCGTGCACTGCACAGGTCACCAGTGTGAATATCATTAGGTTTCAGTGGACTGGGTCTACTCACACGGCACACTGTCAGCCCCCCCCATTTGTTGGCCAGCTCAATCGCAGCCCAGGATGCTTACAGTGGTCCCCCCAGTCTCATTTCTCCACCGCCCCACACTGTCCTGGATGGCCCCGATCACCAGCATCTGCCCCCCCCCAACCCTGCACCCCAGCAGTGAGGATTCCTCCCCCCCCCCCACCACCCCCACCCCCTTCACCTACCCTGACAGGCATCCCCCAGCCCGCCCTGACCCCCAAAACAGACTCAAACCCTCTCTCCCATCAGTCCCGACCTCCTCCCCAGCCCTGATGACTGGCCTCGCTCCAGCCCCCATCACTCCCCATGCAGAGTAAGCAGTCTCACAACATCCATGCAGAGTAGCAACGGGCCCCCCACCCCCCACCCCCACCTGCACTGATTGTCCCTAAGCCCTGCCCCCAGCAGGTACGGCCCCTACAATCCCCATCCCCTTGGCACCGCCCAAAGCCCGGTGGGCAATGCCCAAGACACCCCCTAGGGATGGGCAATTTACACCCTGGGCGTTGCTAGGGGCACAGGCTGGCAGTGCCAGGATGCCCATGCCCAGGGGACATGACCCCCCCCCCTTATGGGGCCCCTCATTGACCCCCCCCCCCCACTTCACCCTGGCAGAGTCGTCCCGCTAGTTCCCCGGGAGCAGGGAGCTCGTCTGAACCCCACTGGAGTGAAATACTCTCGGTGGGGTGGGAAATGCTGTCGGGCGTAGAGCATTCAGTCCCAGGCCTGATAATCACATTCAAATAACATTAAAATAAGATGTAAGGTACTTACCTGGATTTGGTTTCTTTTGTGACAATCGATATGGTTTAAAGGTCACCATTAGACTTTTTAATTCCAGGTTTTTATTAAATTCAAATTTTGCCATCAGGTATGGTGGGATTTGAACCCAGGTCCCCAAATTATTACTCTGGGTCTCTGGATTACTAGTCTAGTGACAGTACCACAACACGACCGCCTCCTCTGAGCACCATCAATGGCAAATTAAGCAAAAGAGACCTCGCTGGCCTTATGTTCTTCAATCCGTGTCTCTGACCAGTCAAGATAAATTGGTTCGTGCGCATAGAGTAAGATGTAACTGATCAGAGCAGTTTAAAGGCTTTCATTTCTCCAGTGACACAGTGGTTAGCACTGCTGCCTCACAGCGCCAGGGACCCGGGTTCAATTCCCTGCTTGGGTCTGTGTGGAGTTTGCACGTTCTCCCCGTGTCTGCGTGGGTTTCCTCTGGGTGCTCCAGTTTCCTCCCACACTTTGGGAGACATGCTGGTTAGGTGTATTGGCCGTGCTACATTCCCCCTCAGTGTAGCAGAACAGGAGCCAGAGTGTGGCGACTCGGAGATTTTCACATTATCGCAGGGTTAATGCAAGCCTACTTATGACACTAATAAAGAAACTGCCGGCACATTTAATCTTGTAACTGTGAGATACCAAAACCTCTTCATTCCCAATTGAAATGAGACCACGCAGAGTACTCATGAGTTCTCACTTCCACACCCTTTCCGCCTCCAGCCTCTGCGTTTTCCGGATTGGCTAATGTGAACCCCATCACAGTGGCCTAATGGTATAATCACCAGACTATTAATCCAGATACTGAGCTAATGTTCTGGGAACCCACGTTCAAATCTCGCCGCGGCAGATGGTGAAATTTGAATTCAATAAAAAAAATCTGGAATTAAGAATTTACTGATGACCATGAAACCATTGTTGATTGTTGAAAAAAACCATCTGGTTCACCGATGCTCTTTCGGAAAGGAAATCTGTCTTCCTTACCTGGTCTACATGTGACTCCAGAGCCACCGCAATGTGGTTGACTCTCAACTGCCCTCTGAAATGGCCAAGTCAGACACTCAGTTCAAGGGCAACTAGGGATGGAGCAACAAATGCCAGCCCAGCTGGCGATGCCCATGACCAACAAAGGAATGAGGGAAAAAAAAGCTTCAGGCTTACTGTTGTGGGGAAATTTTAAAGTGGCCGTTTGTGTTTTAACTTTAGACGATTCATAAGAAAATAAGAAGTAGGAGCAGGAGTAGGCCATCTAGTCCTTCGAGCCTGCCCCGCCATTCAATAAGATCATGGCTGATCTGAAGTGGATCAGTTCCACATTCCCGCTTTCTCCCCATAACCCTTAATTCCCTTGTCTGTCAAAAACCTATCTACCCGTGTCTTAAATATATTTAGCGAGGTAGCCTCCACCACTTCAACAGGCAGAGAATTCCAGAGATTCACCACCCTTTGAGTGAAGAATTTCCTCCTCAACTCCATTCTAAGCGCTTCCCCCCCTCTTGAGGCTGTGCCTTCTAGTCCTGCTATCCTTTCTGAGCAGGAAGAATCTCTCTACCTCTACCCTATCCATCCTTTTCATTATCTTATACGTCTCTAAGATCCCCCCTCATCCTTCTAAACTCCAACGAGTACAGACCCAGACTATTCAGCATGGTCCAACCCCCTCAACTCTGGTTTCAGCCTAGTGAACCTCCTCTACACTCCCTCCAAGGCCAAAATATCCTTGCGCAAGTGCGGCGACCAAAACTGCACACAGTACTCCAGCTACGGCCTATTCAAGACTCACTATGCTAATATCTCTGCACAAAAATGTAATAAAATTTGTTTAACAAATAAAACATAGAGCAAACAAACAAATGTACAGCCGAACGGAGACTTCCAAAGGGTTAAATAGCTCTGGGAATAGAATGACCAAACTTCTCCGAAAGATCTGAAGTTCATAGTCAAATACAGATCAATTATAGTTTTTCCCAATCAATAATTCCACCTTTCATTAACTTAAAATCAATTCTATTTAGTAGTCATACATCAATGCAAGTATTTGTCAGGTACCTCAGCCAACCATATGATAATTAATAGCATGCTGAAACTTTATTCGTCCATCAAATCCAGACGTAACTACCCTTCTTGGCTCTAATTGCATCCCTGTTGCCTGGTAACGGCAGACTCTACGGTCAGGTCAAAGTGAACATTCCCACCGGCTCACTTCTTGAGTTGAATAGACATGTGCTCCTGCATCCAGGGGCACAGTGGCACAGTGCTTAGCACTGCAACCTCACAGTACCAGGGACCCGGGTTCGATTCCCAACTTGGGTCACCGTCTACGTGGAATTTGCATGTTCTCCCTAAGTCTGCGTGGGTTTCCTCCGGGTGCTCCGGTTTCCTCCCACAGTCCGAAAGATGTGCTGGTTAGGGTGCATTGACCATGCTAAATTCTCCCTCAGTGTATCCAAACAGGTGCCAGAGTGTGGAAACTAGGGGATTTTCACAGTAACTTCATTGCAGTGTTAATGTAAGCCCACTTGCGACTAATAAATAAACTAAAACAAAATCTACCCTTGTGTGTGGGCAGTGAGTACATCTGTTCATTAATGTTGCAGAATCCATACCCTCATAGCAATCCTCCAGAAAAGACTACTGCTGACTAATCAGTTCCCAGGCCTTTGGCATAAACCTACTGACATTTACCACCATGCCTTTCAGTAACTATGCTTGACCAAAGTGAATACACTTAAAATATCAGCATATATGTTTTAAAATATTGTTTTTATTCACTTACTGCATTCACAAATGTGTAACTGTGTTAGCTTATCTAATAATCATTTCACTCTTTACTGATCCTCTTAAGGACTGCATCTTGCCTACATATCTGATTTACTGGTTAGGGATCCCCTTCTTCGCCCATCCTTTGACTGCTGGCCAAGTGTTTTGGACCAATTAGGAGGAAAGCTCACATGGAAACTCCAAGCAAGGCTGGTTACATAATTGGGGCCTGGTGTTAGTTCAGCAAACACAGGCACAATAACAACCAGAGAAAGATATCCTGATCCAACCAGCCCGCCTCACATGACCAGAGCTCTTTCGTTCAGCGAGTGGCACTCTCATCTCCAAGTCAGAAGGCCAAGTGTTCAAGTCCCAGTGCAGGAAATCAGAGCACCAGTTCTGGGCTGACACTTCTGTGCAGTACTGAGGGAGCGCTGCATTGTTGGAGGCTCTGTCTTTTGAATCCAGTGTTTCAACCAAAATCCCTGCTATAATCTGAGATGGGCATCCAAAACCCAGTAGAACTTTGGAGTAGTGTGAGCCAGAGAGTTCTCCTTGGTGGCCTGGCTAATATTTATATTCATCTACCATCACTGAAACAGATTATCTGATCGTCGTCACATTGCTATTGGTGGAATCTTGCTGTGCAGAAATTGATCACCACACTTCCATAACTAGAGTCATAGAGGTTTACAGCATGGAAACAGGCCCTTCGGCCCAACTTGTCTATGCCACCCTTTGTTTTTAACCATTAAGCTAGTCCCAGTTGCCTGCATTTGGCCCATATCCCTCTATACCCATCTTACCCATGTAACTAAATGCTTTTTAAAAGACAAAATTCCACTACTATCTCTGGCAGCTCGTTCCAGACACTCACCACCCTCTGTGTGAAAAAATTACCCCTCTGGATCCTTTTGTATTTCTCCCCTCTCACCTTAAACCAATGTGTTTTAGTTTTAGACTCCCCTATCTTTGGGAAAAGATATTGACTATCTAGCTGAACTGTGCCCCTCATTATTTTATTTTGTAAACTGCAAGTGTACAAGTCGTACTCAATTAGTGCTGGAGCAAGCTGGGACACGCCGAGGCTTTGAATGGTGCTATATAAATGTAAATTTTACCACATTGCCTTTTTTCTATCTTGTCTCTGAAAGGAGAATTGGATAATTATACAGACATTAATGGAAGATCCCCAGTAGCTCCAAAGTAAGAGACAGGCGAGCCTCAAAATTTGTTTGACGGTCGATAGGAATCTATTAATTCCCAGGAACGTCCAGAGGCTCTTGATCTTCAACTAGAACATTCTTTTGTATCACTCCATCACCAGTCTGCTCATGTGCCTATCTAGGTAGGTCTTAAACAACCCTAGCATTTCTGCCTCCACCACCCTACTTGGCAGTGCATTCCAGGCCCCCACAACCCTCTGTGAAAAACATCCCTCTAACATCTGAGTTATACCTCGTCCTTCTCACCTTGAGCCCATGACCCCTCGTGATTTTCGCATCCAACCTGGGAAAAAGCTTCCCACTGTTCACCCTATCTATACCCTTCATAATCTTATACCCCTCTATTAGGTCTCCCCTCATTCTCCGTCGTTCCAGGGAGAACAACCCCAATTTGCCCAATCTCTCCTCATAGCTAAGACCCTCCATACCTGGTAAACCTCCTCTGCACTCTCTCCAAGGCTTCCACGTCCTTCCGGTAGGAGAGAAAAAAAAATTGTAGGGCTACGGGATAAAGGCAGGAGAGAGGGAGAAGCTAAATTGTTCTTGAGGAGTAGTAGAACCAACACAGTGGGCCGAGTGGCCTTTTCCTGTGCTATGACCATTCTGTGGTTCCATAGGCACACTCAAAACCCATGGGGTTTCCTGGGAAAGGCTCAAAGCCCATGCCAATTTGGAGATGAACTCTGGGAAACTCCTCTTTGGATGCCCATGCCAGTCTGGGAGATTTCACGGATTAAGAGGCTCCCGCTTTAATGCCAGAATCCCGGAAGAAACTGAAAACAGAGTAGCTGAGGAATGTATTCAGACAGCACCCTGGCATTTTTCCAAGGCTCCTAACTTCATGAATGTTAATTCATCATTCAGAATTCCAGGCACAACTGTTAATGTGAACGTTATTGTTTTTAATTAGGGACAATGGGTGGAATGTCAGGCGGGAAAAGCAGCGTTGGAGGGGCTGACAGAAATGAGTCTTCCCGGCCCAATCGCCCGACCCTGAGAATCATAGAATCCCTGCAGTGCAGAAGGAGGCCATTCAGCCCATCGAGTTTGCACCGAGCACAATCGCCCCCCCCCCCCCCACCAGGCCCTATCCCCATAACCCCACACGTTTACCCTGCTAATCCCCTTGACAGTAAGCTCAACGCAACATGGCCAATCAATCCCACCCAGGCCCTATCCCCTTAACTCCACCTATTTGCCCTTCCAATTTGCCCTATCAGCACCGCAAACCCCAGCGCACCCCCCTCCACCCCCCACAACAATAAGGAGCAATTTAATGTGGCCAAATAACCCAACCTGCACACCTTTGGATTGCGGAAAGCAACCAGGGCACCCGGGCGAAACCCATTCAGGCACGGTGAGAACGTGCAAACTCCGCACAGACAGCAACCGAAGCCGGGAGTTGAATCCAGCTAACTGGCATTGTGAGGCAGCAGCGCTAACCATCGTGCTGCCCTGTACTGCCTGGGCATTGCCAGTGGGCAAGGCAGGACACACTCTGATACACTCAACGCAAGCTCTGCTCACCAGGTACACGCTTTGAGAGACTACTTGGGTTTTACACTGCTCTGGCTGCACGTAGCGGGCATAGGGGGCATTGGGTGGCGAGGGGGGGGGCATGTAATCGGGTCAGACCCAACTAAGTTGCAGCGAGGGAAGCCAAGCCAATGGCATTCCGGGTCAGGGAGGAACCTCAGCTGGGGAAAGTGTAGAGAGTAGACTTGTATTCCAGTTCCGTCAGGCCACTGTTTGTACAGATGTAAATATTACTGGTACTAAACCAGTAATAAGATGAAGCCACAGTGAGTCACCTTGGAAGTTATTATGGGGGTAATGTGTGATCTGCTATCAGTTCCGTCCATATCATGCCTGTGTGGATTGGTTACCATGGTGACCAGCGGCCCAGGTCAAGTGATATTGAAATCCACATGATGGTTTGATACCTGGACTCAAAGGGAAAGGTTTACTCTGACTTGTCAGACCTACAGGGTGGGATTTTCCCACCTTTTCCATTGCCGGGATCCATTGCCCTGCCTTTCCCGGCAGTGTAGGGACCGGAGCCAACGGGCAATCCCATTGACAGCACCAGGCCTGGAAGACTCCGTTGCCAGCACATGGTGGGTCGCCTCCAGCCGCCCAGTACCTCACTGAGGGGAGGGTCAAAGGATCCCTCCCATTGTGATATTGAACAGAGAGGAAGAGAGTCCTGGGATGAATGACAGGGACGGATACCGCCAAGGTCAGCAGAAAAAGTACCCCCCCCACCCCTCCTTGACCTCCCCCTTCCCTACCCACCCTGCCACCATATTTGAAGGCGGGGGTCATGTAAAATAATGCTGGGATCAGCCTGCCACCTGCCCTACCCTGTGCCCCATATTACAAGAGTCGGATATGGTGCCAGGCACCCAGCCCCCCCTTAGCCCCATCGAGGTTCTTAAGTGGGGAGCTAACTGGAAAGGCCTCGATCCATCTCCACCATAATTCTCCGCTCTGCGAGGAAGCGCAGTGGAGCATCCTACTGCCTTGCATTGTGTTGGCTAAGTGGGCAGGAAGTGGGGGGGGCAGGGTACAGGGGGCAGCGTCAGGCTGTCGGGGCAGTGCCAAAGGGGTGGGGCCTGAGACGGGTGTGGCCTGAAGGGGGTGCATGCAGGAAGTGGAGATTGAAGTAGAGCATGAAGTGGGTGGAGCATGAAGTGGGGGTGTGAAGTGGGTGGAGCAGGAAAGGGGGGAACATGAAGGGGGACCCATTGAAAGGACCCCAATGCCCCAAAGCCAACAATCTATGTTGGGCGGGGGGGGGGTGGAGTTGGGGAAACATGCCATCAATGAGTTGGGTAGAGTTCCGTAGGCCCATGGGGGCAGGTAAGAGTCGTAAGAAGCCTCACAACACCAGGTTAAAGTCCAACAGATTTATTTGGTACCACGAGCTTTTGCAGCACTGCCTCTTCATCAGGTGATTAGGTTTAACCTGGTACTGTGAGACTTCTTACTGTGTCCACCTGAGACCAAGGCCGGTATCTCCACACCATGGCAGGTAGGACGACCTTCAATTTCACTTTGAGATTGGAGCACCCTTTAAAAGCACAACGCAAGAAACAGAAGCAGGAGTAGGCCATTCGGCCCTTCAAGCCTGCCACGCCATGCAGTACAATCATGGCTGACCTATGCCAGCCTTAACTCCTTTTCCCCATGGCCCTCTAAAGAAAATGGCATCCGATCTCTGAGGAGCCAGGCTTGCCAACGTGTTGAGGTCCCATCCCTCTCAGAACTGGTGCAGAACACGTCCCTCTCCCAAAAGTGTGGGGAGATTGCGATCTGATTCCGCACAGGTTTTCTCACCCAGACTGACACTGAGGACAGGATGTTCTGGCCTGTCACTTCCTATCTCTACGGCAAGCCAGAACGGAGAATCTGGTCCTCAGACAAATCTCCATTCACTGCAGCAGAACCAGAAAACCCCGCAGGCGTAAAAGCCCAGAAAATTCCACCAATCAACATAGAAACTAGAAGCAGGAGTAGGCCATTTGGCCCTTTGAGCCTGTTCTGCTATCCATTTTGATCATAGCTGATCATCAAATTCAATATCTTGATCCCCCAATTCCCCCGCCCGATATCCCCTCAATCCCTTTAGCCCCAAGAGCAATATCTAATTTCTTCTTGAAATCATACGATGTTTTGGCCTCAACTACATTCTGCGATAGTGAATTCCACACATTCACCACCCTCTGGGTGAAGAAATCTCTCCTCACCTCAGTTCTAAATGGTTGACCCCTTATCCCTCTGGCACAACACTTAGAAGTATTAATAGGCAGAGGGATCTGGGTGTACAGGTACACAGGTTATTGAAAGTAGTAACGCAGGTGGAGAAGATATTCAAGAAGGCGTACGGCATGCTTGCCTTCATCGGCCGGGGCATTGAGTCTAAAAATTGGCAAGCCATGTTGTAGCTTTATAGAACCTTAATTGGGCCGTACTTGGAATACAGCGTTCAATTCTGGTTGTCACATTATCAGAAAGATATGGAGGCTTTGGAAAGGGTACAGAAAAGATTTACGAGGATGTTGCCTGGTATGGAAGACATTAGCTATGAGGAGAGGTTGGAGAATCTTGGTTTGTTCTCACTGGAACAATGGAGGTTGAGAGGTGACCTGACAAACGTCTACATGATTATGAGAGGCATGGGCAGAGTGGATAGTCAGAAACTTTTTCCCAGGGTGGAAGAGTCTATTACAAGGGAGCACAGGTTTAAGGTGGGAAGGGCAAGGTTTGAAGGAGGTGCACGCGGGTATTTTTTACATAGAGGTTGGTTGGTTCCTGAAACTCGCTGCCGGGGAATGTAGTGGAATCAGATACAACAGTGAATTTTAAGGGGTATCTGGACAAATACATGAATAAGATGGGAATGGAGGGAAGTGGTGGAGGCTGCCTCGCTAAATATTTTTAAGACACGGGTTGATGGGTTTTTGATAAGCGAGGGGATTAAGGGTTATGGGGAGAGGGTGGGAATGTGGAACTGAGCCACGACAGATCAGCCATGATCTTATTGAATGGTGGGGCAGGCTCGAAGGGCTAGATGGCCTACTCCTGCTCCTATTTCTTATGTTCTTATGTTATGTTCTTATGAGGTGTTCGCCAGAAGGGTAGAGAGATTCTTTCCGCTTAGAAAGGAAACCAGAACTAGAGGGCACAGCCTCAAAATAAGGAGGGGGGTTCAGTTTAGAACAGAGTTGAGAAGGTACTTCTTCACTCAAAGGGTGGTGAACCTCTGGAATTCCCTGCCCATTGAAGTGGTGGAGGCTACCTTGTTGAATATGTTTAAGTCACGGGTAGATAGATTTCTGATAGACAGGGGAATTAAGGGTTATGGGGAGAAAGCGGGAAAGTGGAACTGATCCACTTCAGATCAGCCATGATCTTATTGAATGGCAGGACAGGCTCGACGGGCTAGATGGCCTACTCCTGCTCCTATTTCTTACGTTATGTTCTTATGTTAAGGGTAGGGTGTTTCAGTTCAGTCGGGCAGCATGGTTGGTGCAGGCTTAAAGGGCCGAAGGGACTGTTCCAGTGCTGTAATTTTCTTTGTTTTTATCCTCAAACTATGACCCCTGCTTCTGGACTCCCCCACCATTGAGAACGTTCTTTCTGAATCTACCCTGTCAGAATTTTATAGTTTCTGAGATCCCCTCTCACTCTTCTAAACTCCAGTGACTGTTTTTCTCTCTCCACAGATACTGCCTGCCCGGCAGAGATTCCCCAGCATTTTATTTAAGGCAGACAACTCTTCGCTGTTAATTGGTCAGCGGAACATCAGGTGCTAACTATGCATGTTTTTCTTTATTTTCTAAAATGTACCTTATACATAAAGTTTATAAAAGTGCCTTATATGACAGCTCAAATCTGACTTCCCATACAACACAAACAAGACCAGTCCCTCTCAATATCGGATGTGGCACTCAGAAGAGCCTCACTACACTTACAATTACAACTTACATTTACAAAACTCATCCATGTCAAACATACAACCCGAGTAGTTTTAGTTTTGAAGTTTATTTATTAGTGTCACAAGTAGGCTTATGTTAACACTGCAATGAAGTTACTGTGAAAATCCGCTAATCGCCACGCTCTGGCGCCTGTTCGGGGACACTGAGGGAGAATTTAGCACCTAACCAGCACGTCTTCAGGACTGTGGGAGGAATCTGGAGGAAACCCAAGCAGACATGGGGAGAATGTGCAAACTCCGCACAGATGGTGACCCAAGCCGGGAATCGAACCCAGGTCCATGGCACCGTGAGGCAGCAATGCTAATCACTCTGCCACCCCCTTTATGCAAGCAAAGCATCAGATCTGATCTCTGCCACTTCCAGTTGTAGTCAATTAAACAAGTCACTGCGGTCACAACTGGCAACTCCAGTCATTGTCCACCACCAATTCAGCCACATCCAGATGTGAATGCCAGTGGACAATTAAACAACTCACTGGAGGAGGAGGCTCCACAAATATCCCCATCCTCATTGATGGAGGAGCTCAGCACGTCAGTGCAAAAGATAAGGCGTCCGCTACAATCTTCAGCCAGAAGTGCCGAGTGGATGATCCATCTCGATTTCTTCCTGTGGACCCCAGAATCTCAGATGTCAGTCTTCAGCCAATTCATTTCACCGTTTGTGATCAAAAAATGGCTGAAGGTATTGGATACGGCAAAGGCAATGGTGCTGACCTTAGCCTGAAAAGGCAACTCCAACAGAGCCAATTACCACCCCATTTGGCGATTCCCAACCATCGGCACCATGACAGAAGGTGTCTACAAAAAGTTGTGAATGTAACCCAGTCCTTCACTCAAACCAGTTGCCCATTCATTGACTCTGTCTACACTTCCCACTGCCTTGAAAAAGCAGTCAGCATAATCCAGGACCTCACGTACCCCGGACATCCTCCCTTCCACCTTCTTCGATCAGGAAAAAGACACAAAAGTCTGAGACCAAAAGAGAAAATGCTGGAAAATCTTGGCAGCTCTGGCAGCATCTGTAAGGGGAGAAAAGAGCTGATGTTTCGAGTCCAGATGACCCTTTGCCAAAGTCTGAGGTCACGTATCAACCGACTCAAGAACAGCTTCTTCCCTGCTGCCATCAGACTTTTGAATGGACCAACTGTTTCCAATGCCTTAGTGCAGACTGGCCATGGGGCCATAGCCAGGGACCTTTGAGCCTTTGGAGTGCTGCACCAAGCTTTGGTACATCCTTCAGTAAGTAACACTTGACTGCAGAATACACCCATCTGCAACACCCGACAACACACTGCACTGGAAGACACGTGGTTTTTGGGAGGTCAAAGTTCACCTTGCAGTGAGTTGATGAGCATCGATTAAACTTTATCTCACTGTGTACTCTGGGGGACTGCTTCAGAACAGAGAATTCTGCCTTATGGAGCTGCTCAGAATGAACTCCGGCTAACAACAACACCCCCTTTCCCTCGAGTATCTCATTTGCAAAGTCAGATTCCATAAGGAATCTCCAAAGATTCCATGCTAATCTGTCCTGGACCCTCCATGCTGACGCTATAGTTAAGAAAGCCCACCAATGCCTCGCCTTTCTCAGAAGGCTAAGGAAGTTTGGCATGTCCGCTACGACTCTCAACAACTTTTACAGATGCACCACAGAAGGCATTCTTCCTGGTTGTATCACAGCTCGGTATGGCTCCTGCTCTGCCCAAGACTGCAAGGAACTACATAGGGTCGTGAATGAAACCCAGTCCATCACTCAAACCAGCCTCCCATCCATTGACTCTGTCTACACTTCCCACTGCCTTGGAAAAGCAGTCGGCATTTAGCATAGCCATGCTAAATTTCCCCTTAGTGTCAGGGGCAGGGCTAGCTAGGGTAAATGCATGGGGTTATGCGGATAGGGCCTGGGTGGAATTGTGCAGACAGACTCAATGGGCCGAATGGCCTCCTATTGCACTGTAGGATTCTATGATTCTATGAAGGAGGTAGATGAAGATTTTTCTCCACGGTGGGGGAAGGTCAGGGAAGACAGTGGCATAGTGGTATTGGCACTGGATTAGTAACCCAGGGTAATGGATTCGAATCCCAGCACAGCAGAGGGCTAAATGTGAATTCAATTAAAAGTTTAATGTTGACCATGAAACCGCTTATCAATTGTCATAAAAACCCATCTAATTCATTAAAGGTTAAAAATTATTTATTAGTGTCACAAGTCGGCTTACATTAACACTGCAATGAAGTTTCAGTGAAAATTCCCTAGTTGTCACACTCCGGCACCTGTTCAGGTACACCGAGGGGGAATTTAACATGGCTGATGCACCTGACCAGCACGCCTTTTGGATTATGGGAGGAAATCAGAGCACCGGGAGGAAACCCATGCAGACACGGGGAGAACGTGCAGACTCCGCACAGATGGTGACCCAAACTGGGAGTCGAACCTGTGTCCCTGGTGCTGTGAGGCAGCGGTGCTAACCACTGTGCCATCATAGTGCCCTTTAGGGAAAGAAATCTGCCACCCTTACCTGGTCTGGCCTACATGTGACTCCAGAGCCACAGCAACGGCCTAGCAAGCCACTCAGTTCAAGGGCAATTAAAGGTGGGCAATAAATGCTGGCCCAGCCAGTGACACCTGCAACCCGCGAATGGATAAAACAGAAAGTTGCTGCGAATGCAGCCAGGAAGAATGAGAAGGGAAAGTCCCTTCTCACTTGCAGCCGAGTGCACACATTCTCTTTAGCAGTTGTACATTATCCAGTCGGCACCAGCCTATCAATCACACACAGAGCTTTTAGCTGGTGTACATTTAAAACCTACTTATTTAGGTCAGTGCAGGCATTGAGGTGATGCAGGGCAGACATCTTCTAACAGGGACCCTTCGATTAATCTTACGGCTACCTGTATATATTGTCTGGGAAGCAGTGAAGGCAAGCACTTCACTCTAAATAATTACTTATCATCTTCGATTCCATTATTAGATTATTTCTGGCCAAAACAAAAGTAAAATGGGAAGACTGCACTGCATTGTTAAACACCAGTTAGCACCTGATTATATTGGGATTTGTTTATTTGTGCCTAATTCGATTCTCTTGTTATGCCTTCACAACCTCAATGTTGGATCTTACTGTGAAACTCTCAAAATGTCGGAGGGACCTCGGGATCCTTGTGCATGAGTCGCAAAAACCCAGCTTGCAGGTGCAGCAGGTGGTCAGGAAGGCGAATGGGATGCTGGCCTTCATCGCGAGGGGGATTGAATATAAAAGTAAAGAGGTCTTGCTGCGGCTGTATAGGGCATTGGTGAGGCCGCAGCTGGAGTACTGTGTGCAGTTTTGGGCGCCGCACTTACGCAAGGATATTTTGGCCTTGGAGGCAGTGCAGAGGAGGTTTACTAGGCTGATGCCGGAGTTGAGGGGGTTGAGCTATGAGGAGAGGCTGGATAAACTAGGCTTGTACTCATTAGAGTTTAGAAGAATGAGGGGAGATCTCATTGAGACGTATAAGATGATGAATGGGATGGATAGGATACAGGTGGAGAGACTCTTCCCGCTCAGAAAGGACAGTAGGACTAGGGGGCACAGCCTCAAGATAAAGGGGGGGCAGTTTAGAACGGAGTTGACGAAGAACTTCTTCACTCAAAGGGTGGTGAATCTCTGGAATTCTCTGCCCGTTGAAGTGGTGGAGGCTGCCTCGCTAAATATTTTTAAGACGCGGGTTGATGGGTTTTTGATAAGCGAGGGGATTAAGGGTTATGGGGAGAGGGTGGGAATGTGGAACTGAGCCACGACAGATCAGCCATGATCTTATTGAATGGTGGGGCAGGCTCTAAGGGCTAGATGGCCTACTCCTGCTCCTATTTCTTATGTTCTTATGTTCTTAAACAGGCTTGAAGTACAAAGAGTCAAGAGCATCAGATTTTTAAGTGTCCAGACCACCCAAACCTGTCCAGGTCCCTCCACGCTGACATTAACACTGTGTAGTGAATCTCTGGAATTCTCTGCCCATTGAAGTATAGTTAAGAAAGCCCACCAACGCCTTGACTTTCTCAGAAGACTAAGGAAGTTTGGCATGTCCGCTATGATTCGCACCAACTTTTACAGATGCCCCATAGAAAGCGTTCTTTCTGGTTGTACCATAGCTTGGTATGGGCTCCTGCTCTGCCCAGGACTGCAAGGAACTACAAAGGGTCATGAATGAAACCCAGTCCATCACTCAAACCAGCCTCCCATCCATTAACTCTGTTTACGCTTCTCACTGCCTTGGAAAAGCAGTCAGCATAATTAAGGACCCCACGCACCCCTGACATTCTCTCTTCCAACTTCTTCCTTCGGGAAAAGGATACAAAAGTGTGAGGTCACGTGCCAGCCGATTCAAGAACAGCTTCTTCCCTGCTGCTGTCAGACTTTTGAATGGACCCATTTCACATTAAGTTGATCTTTCTCTGCACCCTAGCTATGACTGTAACACTACATTCTGAACTGTCACATTTCTTTCCCGATGAACGGTATGCTTTGTCTGTATAGCACACAAGAAACAACACTTTTCACTGTATGCTAATATATGTGACAATAATAAATCAAATCAAATCAAATAAATATTCATTCTTTCGTCCATAACATTTAGCAGCATACAGGGACAATTTAGTGGATAGATTGGAGAGGCTGGGGGGGTTCTCCTTGGGGCAGCTTGGAAGGGGATTTGAGAGAGGTGTTCAAGAAGGGCAGGATTTTCCAGCCACGTTCCCCTCAAAACTGGAAAATCCTGTCTGAGGCCAACGGACCTTTCTATGTTTCCAAATGTCGGGTGAAGGGTTATGAAATGCAGATACTCATGGGGCAGTTCAGATAGAAACACTGTCAATGGGTTAGGATCGTAATCAAAATCTGAGTGGTAATGAAGTAAATCAGGTGGAACTCACACCATTATGATCTGGGTGTCACCTGTGGTCAAGCATCCTTTGTAATCTCAGTGCTGGTCATAGGGATATATGACAATGAAGGGCAGGGGGTCTATACCTTGAGCTTGATCCACCATTCAATGAGATCTTGGCTGTTCTGCAACCTCAGTCCTTCTCCCCGCCTTTGTCCAATAGTTCTGAATATCTCTGGCTCAGAACAATCCATCAATCTCAGGATTAAAACTAACAACTGATCCAGCATTAATTGTCATTTGCAAAAGAGGGCCCCAAAATTTTACCTGTCTTTCCGTGGTATTTAATGGAGTCACACTCACAACGTACACACACACACACTCACACACATATACACACACACACATACACACTCATGCACACACATACACACTCATGCACATACACACACACTCATGCACACACATACACACACACACAAACACTTGCACACACACACACTCACACACATACAAACACACACAAACACTCGCACACACACACACACTCACACACACACAGTCACACACACGTGCACACACACATTGTCATTTGCAAAAGAGGGCCCCAAAATTTTACCTGCCTTTCCGTGGTATATAATAGAGTCACGCTCGCAACATTCACATGCACACTCTCACACACATACACACATACACACACTCACACGCACACACTCACACAAAAACAAACACTCACACACACACAGACACACACAAACATTCACACTCAAACACACACTCACATACACACACGCACTGACACACACACACATACAAACACTCATACTCACTCACACACTCACACGCACACATTCCCACACACATTCACACACTCACACATGCACACACACACACTCCCACACACTCATACGCGCACACTCATACACTCACACACACAAACACTCACACACACACACACACACACACACACTCACACACACACTCACACACACATACACTCAAACACTCACACAAACACTCACACAAGCACATGCTCACACACACACACACTCACACACACACTTGCACACTTACACACAATCAGACACTCTAATACACTCTCACACACACACTCATACACACACATTCACACACACATACACACACTCACACTCACTCACATACTCTCACACAGACACACACTCAAAACACACACACACACTCACACACAAACACACACACGGTCACAGACACACACACTCACACTCATGCACACACACACACTCAAAACACACACACAAACACACACATGTTCACACACACTCATACTCACACTCATGCACATGCACACACACCCACACACTCACACATACACACACTCACACACATTCACACTCCCACACACACACACACTCACACACACATGCACACTCACACACTCACTCACACACACACACATACATACACACACATACTTGCATACATACTCACACACATGCACACATACTCACACCCACACAAACATCCACACTTACACACACAGACTCACACGCACACACACTCACATTCTTACACAGTCACACAAACACACACACACACTCGCACACAGGTATTTTAGAGTGATGAGGAGAGGAAGGAGCTAACTCATTGGATAACAATTGAGAGTGAGAGTCAGTCGTGGCTCATTCTCTTTGCCTTCCTGAAAGCTGTCAGTTAACTGAGCAGAAACTGTAGAATAATAATTCATCCACCCCCTCACTCCCTGACTGTTCCTGCAACCCTCCTCTCACCCTACATTCCTCTGGGACCTCTGAGCTCCTCCGTATCTGGCATCTCATACCTGCCGAATCATTTAGCTCCCCCTTTATTCTGTGTCACACTTTGATCACTGCCATTTTAATATTTTTTAAACTCTCAGACAAGCGGCGATGAGAGAAATTTAAATGGAGGTAGCTTAGTCAGTAAATCCAGCATCTAACATCAGTAGTCCCAAAATAACAATAACAGATTTAATTATTAGGTTCATAAATGATTAATTACTTTCATAAATATTAATAAATATATTCATACATCCAAGTTTATTAAATACAGATACGTAGAGTGGGTGGTTAACTCATTAATCACATCATTCTTTCTCCTCTGGGATTTGGGATTTAGATTTCCGTCCAGACTGCTGAGGTACTTGTCAGCTATCACTCACCTAGAAGCTTAAAAGTGAGTAGAGTATTGTGGATAGCACAGTAGTTAGCACTGCTGCCCCACAGCGCCAGAGGAGCAGGTTCGTATTCCCGGCTTGGGTCACTATCTGTGTGGAGTTTACACATTCCCCTCATGTCTGCATGGGTTTCTTCCAGGTGCTCTGGTTCCCTCCCACACAGTAAAAAGTCTGACAACACCAGGTTTAAGTCCAACCGATTTATTTAGTTGGACCTGACGAAGGGGGTAACCTCGAAAGCTTGTGACTTTACTATCAAATAAATCGGTGTTGGACTTAAACCTGGTGTTGTCAGACTTTTTACTGCGTTTACCCCAGTCCAACGCTGGCGTCTCCACATCATCCCTCCCACACGCCAAAGGTGTGTGGGTTATGTGCAATAGTGACTCTCACTCTCAATTGTTATCTAATGACTTAGCTCATCACTCTAAAGTATCTGTGCGTGTTTGTGTGAGAGTGTATGCTTTGAATGTGTGTGTGTGTGAGTGTGTGAGAGTTTGCTAAATTGCCACTTAGTGTCCTGGGATTTCACAAGCTACAGGGATTGATGGGGCAAATATGTGGGGTTATGAGGAGAGGGTCTCAATGGGATTGTGATCAGTGCAAACTCGATGGGCCAAATGGCCTCTGTCTGCATTGTTGGGATTCTACTTATAATTCTAATAGCTGGTTCCCTCTGTGGTTAATATCTCATCTTGGCCTCGTACTTCCCAAATCGTTCTCCTCCCCCAATTCTGTCCTCTTGCCCGTATTTACTTTGATCATTATTACTTGGACTTGTATGCAGACCACGTAGGCCCCAAGCTCTTAAATCCTCTCCCTAACCCCTCCAGCTCCTGTTCTCCCTTAAAGCCCTCCTGTAAACCTGCCTCTTGGAGAAAGCTTTACATCAGCTGCCCTTGTGAGTCTCAGTGTCAAACCCTGTCTGGTAAAGTTACTGTGAGGAGTCTGAAGGTTGTCTGCTAGATTAGAGGTGCTATCAGTCAGTGCTGATGTGGCATTTTCCCGTTCCCCACCACGGCCCGCCCTTCCCCAACATCAACTCAGGAAAGGATGATGGAGTGGTTATGTCAATGGACCAGTCAATCACAGGTCTGGGAGGAGGGACTGGGGTTTGGGAGGATGGACGAGATCGCGTGTATGTGAGTGTATGTGTGCGAGTGTGAGTGTGTGTGTGTGTGTGTGTGAGCATGTGTCTGTGAGTGTGTGAGAGCGTGTGTGTGTGTGTGTGTGTGTGTGTGTGAGTGTGACAATGTGTGTGAATGTGTCTGTGAGTGCATGTGTATGTGTGGGTGCGTGTGTGTATGTGTGTATGTGAGTGTGTGTGCGAATGTGTGTGTGAGTGCATGTATGTGTGTCTGTGTGCCTGTGTGAGTATGCGTGTGTGTGTATGAGTGTGTGTGTGTCTGAGTGTGCGTGTGTATGTGTGTACGTGTGTGTGTATGTGTGAGTGTGTGTGTGTGTATGAGTGTGTGTGTGTATGAGTGTGTGTGTTTGTGTGTGTGAGTGTGTGAGTGTGCATGTGGGTGTGAGTGTGCATGCGTGTGTGTGTGTGTGTGTGTGTGTGTGTGTGTGTGTGTGTGTGTGTGTGTGTGTGTGTGTGTGTGTGCACTGTTGGGGCCACCCCGTCAGGTCGGAGGTGATGGAGGACAGACATAGAAATATAGAAACATAAAAACAGAAGCAGGAATAGGCCATTCAGCCCCTTGAGTCTGTTCTGCCATTCATTACAATCATGGCTGATTATCAGATTCAATATTCTGATCCTCCTTCTGCCCCATATCCCTTGATCCCTTTAGCCCCTAGAGCTTTATCTAATTTGTTCTTGAAATTAGACAATGTTTTGGCCTCAACTACTTTCTGTGGGAGTGAATTCCACACATTCACCACCCTCTGGGTGAAGAAATTTCTCCTCACTTCAGTTCTAAAATGTTTACTCCTTTTCCTCAAGCTATAACCCCTGGTTCTGGACTCCCCTCACCATGGGGAACATTCTTCCTGAATCTACCCTGTCTAACCATGTTAGAATTTTATGAGTTTCTGTGAGATCCCCTCTCACCCTTCCAATCTCTAGTAAACTCCAGATGATCCGTTTTGGGGTTTTCTTGTGTTTAAAGCCACAAGTACCTGCATCAGAGAGAACTCCCCCTCTCTGCTTCTACATCATACCACACAATCTTTCACAACCGCCAGAGATCGAAGAGTGGGCTTCGATGTAATGTCTTGTTTAAAATATAGCACCACCAACAGAGCAGTACTCTCTCAGTACTGCGCTGGAGTATCAGACTGCAACCTGGATCCAGGTTTCTGGGTGGGATTTGAATCTGCAACTTTCTGGCTCAGAAGTGCAATGATACTGTGCTTTTAGGAAAGACAATTATATCATATTTCTGATGAGGGGTATATTTAAAATTCAGCTCTATTTTACATGGTGCCAATGTGGCTGGACACCAGGCAGCTCAAATGCTGAGAATGCAGGCTAATGATTGATTTTAGTTGGGAATGAGTTTGTTATAATCTGAGTTGAATGATTAAGATTGAAGACATCATATCTCTTCCACTTCTGTCACAAACTATTATTTAGCATTTCCAGTTGAGGATTTTCAACTCCAATTCTTTTCCCGCTCCTATTTGTCCATTAAGGCAGACTTTCATTTCTTCCATTCCTGGAACAGTTGGCCAATCCATCACCAGGGGTTTATAACTTGAGGGGGTAGGGCACTCCACATCAAGCCTGGCTGACCAGGAGTCTCTCCCACTCTTCCCGCCAGATATTGGTGTGTTGAAAAGTTTTCCAGGTTGACACTCAACCTGTCTGACCATGTCAACGCACCTTACTTAGCCTTTAAGTCTTGAGGTGGGACTCGAACCCAGAGTTTCTAGCTCAAAGGCAGAGACACTGCCACAATGCCACAGGACCTCCTCATCTTTTCTCAACCCTTTAAGCCACACCATAAAACCAGCCTCCCATCCATTGACTCTGTCTACACTTCCCACTGCCTCGGCCAGCGTAATTAAGGATCCCATGCACACTGAACATTCTCTCTTCCATCTTCCTCTGTTGGGAAAAAGATACAAAAATTTGAGGTCATGTACCGACCAACTCAAGAACAGCTCCTTCTTTGCTGCTGTCAGACTTTTGAATGGACTAACCTTGCATTAAGTTGATCTTTCTCTACACCCTAGTTATGATTATAACATTACATTCTGCACTCTCACCTTTCTTTCTCTATGAATGGTAGGTTTTGTCTGTATAGGAAATAAAAGGAGGGTATGAAATTGAAAGAAAATTCATACAAAATGGCAAAGATGAGTGGGATACCAGGGGATTGGGAAATCTTTAAAGATCAACAGAAAGCCACGAGAAAAGCTATACAGAAAAGTAAGATGGATTATGAGAGTAAATTAGCTCAGAATATAAAAAGCAAAAGTTTCTACAAATATATAAAAGGAAAAAGAGTGGCCAAAGAAAACATTTGTCCTTTAGAGGATGAGAAGGGGGACGTAATAACTAGAAATTAGAAAATGGCTGAGGCATTGAACAGGTATTTTGTGTTTGTCTTCACAATGGAAAACACCAATAACATGCCAAAAATTGATGATAGGAAGGCTGAGGCAGGTGAGGACCTAGAAACTATCATTAACACAAAAGAGGTAGTGTTGGGCAAGTTAATGGGGTTAAGGTAGATAAGTCTCCTGGCCCTGATGGAATGCATGCCAGGATGCTAAAAGAGGTGGCGGGGGAAATAGCAAATGCACTGGTGGTAATTTACCAAAATTTGCTGGACTCTGGGGTCGTTCCCGCAGATTAGAAAACAGCAAATGTGATGCCACTTTTTAAAAAGGAGGTAGATAAAAGGTAGGTAACTATAGGCCGGTTAGCTTAATTTCTGTAGTGGGGAAAATGCTTGAATCGATCATCAAAAAAGAAATTGGGGGCATCTGGATACAAATTGTCCCATGAGTAAGATGCAGCATGGGTTCATGAAAGGCTGATCATGTTTGGCTACTTTGGTGAAATTCTTTGAGAACATTACATGCACAGTGGACAATGGGGAACATGTGGATGTGAGCTAAGTCCATTCAAACTTTGAATACATTTCACAGAATGGCACACCTACCAGAACACTTCATCCACTGTGGAATCTAGTATATCTTCCTGACCCTTGCATTATTATTTGCTGTCGACTTTCTTGCCTGCACAGATGTTCACACATTAGGAGTTAACACACTGTTAGACACGTTCCTCCAATCTGCCGATCTCATTTGGAAAAGTAATCATAGCATCCTTACACTGCAGAAGGAGGCCATTCAGCCCATCGATCCTGCACCGACAACAATCCCATCCAGGTTCTAACCCTGTAAATCTCTGTATTTACCCCACTAATACCCTTGACATAAGCGACAATTGAGCGTGACCAAGCAAACTAACCCACACATCTTTGGACTGTGGGAGGAAACCGGAGGAAACCCACGCAGACACGGGAGAATGCGCAAACTCCGCACAGACAGTAACCCAAGCCAGGATTCGAATCCAGGTCTTTGGCGCTGTGAGGCAGTAGTGCTAACAACTGCGCCATTGAGAAATGTTTTTGCCTCACTCAGCTGGACAACACAACAACTTAGAGTCATGTATCAGTCTCCAACTGCTGGAGATTTTAATTTGATTTGATTTATTATTGTCACATGTATTGGAATACAGTGAAAGATATTGTTTCTTGTGCACTAGAATACATACAATTCATAGAGTACACAGGAGAGAAGGAAAGGAAACAGTGCAGAATGTAGTGTTACAGTCAGCTAGGGTGTAGAGAAAGATCAACTTAATATCTGGTAAATCCATTCAAAAGTCTGATGGCAGCAGGGAAGAAGCTGTTCTTGAGTCATCAGGTATGTGTCCTCAGACTTCTGTATCCCTTTCCCAATGGAAGAAATTGGAAGAGAGTATGATCGGAGTGTGTGGGATCTTTGATTACGCTGGTCGCTTTTCCAAGGCAGTGGGAAGTGTAGACAAGTCAATGGATTGGTTTGTGCAATGGACGACACTCAGTAGTTCCTTGCGGTCTTGATCTGGAGGTCTTGCAGAAGAGTCACATTGGACTGGAAATGTTCAGAGTGGAAATGCTTGCCTGTAAGTCCACAAACCTTTCACTGGTCCGAGTTTTCTCTCCCACCAGTGATGATTCCCATTGTGGGCAGGAGCAGAAAGCCCTGCTCTAAAGCTCCCTTTGTCTCTCCACAGATGCTGCCAGACCGACTGAGATTTTCCGGTGCTTTCTCAGTCCAACCCTCGCCAGGTAAATTGCTGAGAGTTCAGGGGCTAGACTTTGATTTTCAACAACAACAGCACAGTGGTTAGCACTGCTGCCTCACAGCACCAGGGACCCGGGTTCAATTCCCAGTTTGGCTCACTGTCTGTGCGCAGTTTGCACATTCTCCCCATGTCTGCGTGGGTTTCCTCCGGGTGTTCTGCTTTCCTCCCACAGTCCGAAAGATGTTGCTGGTTAGGGTGCATTGGCCATGCTAAATTCTCCCTCACTGTAACCCGAACAGGCTCCGGAGTGTGGCGACTTTCGCAATAACTTCATTGCAGTGTGGATGTGAGCCTGTGACACTAATAAACTTTAAGCAGCGCATTTAACAAGATCAATCTTCTCAATGGCCTTCACAGGAGCGATTATCAAACACCGAATCACGTAAAGACAGAAGAGGAAGGAATAAAAGTGGGTGAGTGGCTAACGCCGAGATGAGGAAAGCCAGGGGAAAAGTAGAGATGTTGCCAACCACCTCACTGACAACGAACAAAAAGGTTCCACCTCAGCACATCCTGCTACATTAAGGTGCTATATAAATGCGGAACCTTGTTGTATTCATTAATTTGGGCGGTACGGTGGTTTGCGCTGCCTCGCAGCGCCAGGGACCTGGGTTCGATTCCAGATTTCGGTGATTGTGTGGAGTTTGCACGTTCTGCTTGGATTTCCTCCTCAGTCTGAAAGACATGCAGGTTGAGTTGATTGGCCATGCTAAATTCTCCCTGAGTTTCAAGGGTTTAGTACTGTAATTAAGTGGGGTTACGGGGATCGAGCCTGGGTGGGATTGTGATCGGGGCAGACCCGATGGACCAAATGGCCTCTTTCATGGAATCCCTACGGTACAGAAGGAGGCTGTTCAGCCCATCGATTCTACACTGTCCACAATCCCACCCAGGCCCTATTCCCATAACCCCACATATTTACCCCGCTAGTCCCCCTGACACTAGGGTCAATTTAGCACGGCCAATCAACCCAACCCGCACATCCCTTTCTGCGCTGTCGGGATTCTACGATTCTAATTCCCTGGCTTCAGAAAGTGGCTTGGGATGTAAAAGGTACTAAACGAATGCACGTCTTTCTCACAGGGCTGCAATGCAGCCATTAAGAAACCAATAAATCAAGAAAAATCAATAATGCTGCATAATATACAGTTCAATCTCAATGAACAAATGGCTCGTTTGCCAAGCAAGGTCATGTTGGAATTTAAAACTGTGCTTGAGTAAGAATCCCCACAAACTGTTGATAAGAGGTACCACGCAAATCTTCTTGTCGTGGCTTGCAGGATTACTCATTCCGCCGATATAACTCCAACACAAACAACAGAAATTCGCTGAATTAAAAACAGTGTTTCACACAAAAATCATTAGATTTGCGAAATGTTACTGCTGTATTGAGGTGGAACTTGGCAGCGCCTCAACTCCCTTGACTGTGTTGAATATGAGATACTGCATAATGAAACAGGCTTTTATGGCCCATGGTGTTGTAAGTGGGGACATAGATTACATGTGTAGAAGCACTGATGATGAGTCCATGCAAAATGCTGGCTAGGCCATAATTCCAGTGCTATTTGGAGCCATGGGTTCCTCAATTAGAGCAAAGACTTTAAAGAGATGCAAGATGTAGGAACAGACGGAGGCCATTTAGCCCTTTCAGGTCGAAGCTTTGCTCGTTGAGATCTCTAATTGCCATCACTGCCACACATTGCTTAATAACATTCAACAATCTCAGATTTCACATTAATCCAACTGCTCTCACACTCTCTCCCTGAGACACCCAGAAAACGCAACCGAAACTCACTATTACTTCAACTTCAGAGCAAACACGTGAGCCAGGATTGTACAGTCCTGTACCTGTGTATGTGTGTGAGGGGGTGTGTGTGTGTGTGTGTGTGTGAGAGTGCGTGTACGTGTGTGTGTGTGTGAGTGGGTGTGTGTGTGTATGTGAGTGTGTGTGTGTGTGCGCGAGTGAGAGTGAGTGAGTGTGTGTGTGTGTGAGAGTGAGTGTGTGTGTAAATGTATATGTGTGTGAGCGTGTGTGTGTGCGTGTGTGTGTGAGGGTGTGTGTGTATGTGTGTGTGTGTGTGTGCACGCGCTCCCCCCACTGCCTGGCAGGTTCAGCGAGCCATTCAAATCACCATTTGTTTTGGCACGATGGTGATATCCTGCCCTGTGGAACAGGCGATGAGTCTGAAATCAGTTCCCCAGCAGACTTGAAGGGTTTCTTGATAGAGAGATTCTCTGGGATGGTGGGATGGTGAGATGGTGGGATTGAGGGATACGGTGAGGTGGCAAGATTGAGCGATACAGTGAGATGGTGGGATCCAGGGATATGGTGAGATGGTGGGATTGAGGAATAGAGTGAGATGGTGGGATTGAGGGATATGGTGAGATGATGGGATTGAGGGATAGAGTGAGATGGAGGGATTAAGGGATAGAGTGAGATGGTGGGATTGAGGGATATGGTGAGATGATGGGATTGAGGGATAGAGTGAGATGGAGGGATTGAGGGATATGGTGAGATGGCAAGATTGAGCGATACAGTGAGATGGTGGGATCCAGGGATATGGTGAGATGGTGGGATTGAGGGATAGAGTGAGATGGTGGGATTAAGGGATAGAGTGAGGTGGTGGGATTGAGGGATATGGTGAGTTGATGGGATTGAGGGATAGAGTGAGATGAAAGGATTGAGGGATATGGTGACATGATGGGATTGAGGATTATGTGAGATGGTGGGATTGAGGGATACAGTGAGATGATGGGATTGAGAGATTGAGGAATACGATGAGATGGTGCGATTGAGGGATACAGTGAGATGGTGGGATTGAGGGATACAGTGAGATGGTGGGATTGAGGGATACAGTGAGATGGTGGGATTTAGGGATACAGTGAGAACTTGGATCAGTGGAAGTAACCTAGCAAAAAATGCAAATTCTTGTGAATAAATTTTGTTCACATATTATGTGATGGAGGCCTGAGTTGACCCCAGTTTTGTTCCTTATGAACACAGTTTTACACAAGATTCAGTAAACCTTATAATTGTATAAATACTAAATATACACATGCAAACAAAATTATACTTAATTACTTAATAAGTCACAATGATTAAGAATAACACAAACAGGCAAAAATGCTGAAAGAGCATTTCCATGGCGATACATTCCGGGGATGTACAAAATGGTTAAAGCACAGTGGGAGGCTATTGGGCCCATCTAGATGGTGTTGGTTTTCTGAAAGAACAATTTAGCTCCCTACCCTCTCCCAAAGCCCTGCAAATTATTTCCATTCAAGGACTTTGTCTAATTTCCTGTTGAAAGTCATGATGAATCTTTTCCCACCATGCTCTCAGTCAATGCATTCCAAGTCCTCACCACTCGCCACATCAAGAATATTTTCCTCACCTCACCTTTGGTTCTTTGGCCAAGCGTCTTAAACTGGCACATTCTTTGCCTCGCCCCCTCCATTAATGGGAGCTATTTTTCCCGACCTATTCTCTCCGGAGCTCTCACGATTTTGAACGCATCTACCAAATTTCCTCAGTCTTCGCTTGCTAAGACTGTACGATGATGTAGGGATGCTAGTAACAGACTGGGGTGGGCACAGTAATAACTTTTACAACAGCAGGTTACAGTCCAACAGGTTTATTTGGAATCACGAGCTTTCGGAGCACTGCTCCTTCATCAGATGAGTCACAAATAAGACCTGTTGGACTTTAACCTGGTATTGTGAGACTTAAGACTGTACAAGGCATCGGTGAGATCATTTTGGGCTACTGCATACAACTTTAGCCTCCTTATTCAAGGAGAGATTTACTTGCATTGGAGACCATTCGGAGAAGGTTCACGAGGCTGATTCCTGGGGTTAAGGGGGTGTCTTACGGGGAAAGGTTGAGCAAGCAGATTGGGCTTATGCACATGAAGGTTCCAAGAAAGAGAGGTGATCATACTGAAAGAGAAAATTCTAAGGGGAGCATGGCAGGGTTTAAGTTTAAAGTTTATTATTGTCTTATTATAGAAGTTTAAAGTAGGTTTGCATTAACACTGCCATGAAGTTACTGTGAACATCCCCTCGTCGCCTCCCTCCGGCACCTGTTTGAGTACACTGAGGGAGAATTTAGCACGGCCAATGCACCTAAGCAGCAAGTCTTTTAGACTGTGGGAGGAAACAGATGCAGACGGAGAATGTGCAGACTCCGCATAGACAGTATCCCAAGCTGGGAATCGAACCCAGGAGCTGTGAAGCAGCAGTGCTAACCACTGTGCCATCCCAAAAAAATAACAGCATCCAACGTCGGACACAAACCCACAACTCTGAGATTAAGAGTCTGATGCTCTACTGGCTGACCTAGCCGGGGTATTGGCAGATGTAAATGCCGGAAATATTTCCCCTCAGGGGGGAATCGAGAATGAGGGGCAACAGCACCAGAACGAGGATTCTCATAAGAACATAAGAAATAGGAGCAGGAGTAGGCCATCTAGCCCTTCGAGCCTGCCCCGCCATTCAATAAGATCATGGCTGATCTGAAGTGGATCAGTTCCACTTTCCCACTTTCCCCCCATAACCCTTAATTCCCCTGTCTATCAGAAATCTATCTACCTGTGACTTAAGTATATTCAACGAGGTAGCCTCCACCACTTCAATGGGCAGAGAATTCCAGAGACACACCACCCTTTGAGTGAAGAAGTACCTCCGCAACTCCGTTCTAAACCCCGCTGCCCCCCCCCCACCTTATTTTGAGGCTGTGCCCTCTAGTTCTGCTATCCTTTCTAAGTGGAAAGAATCTCTCTACCTCTACCATGTCTCTACCTCTCCCATTCGAGGCAGAGGTAAGAAGAAATTTCACCACTCAGAGTGTCATTAACCTTTGGAATTCACTACCCCTGATAATAGTGGTGGCTCAGTCATTGAATATATTCCAGACGTGAGTCCAACGGAATGTATTCCATGGGGGACCTGCGAGGGATATGGTGGTACTCGTGGTGTGGAGGGGGGAGGGAGGGTGGGAGAGGATTGGTGGTGGAGGCAGGAAAGTGTGACTAAGGTAGAAGTCAGATCAGCCATATTCTTATTGACTGGTAGACAGGAACAAGAAGCTTAACTCCCCCTCTCATTTCTTATTTTCTTTTATATTTTTCCCAATGCAAAACAGGCCTAGAGCCAGAAACGAAACCACGCATATAAATCTAAGTACTCATTTCATGTAATAGTTCTTCAATGTTCACAAAAATATTCCCCAATTTTTTTTCTAAGCTGTATCTTGCAAGAATACATGATCTAGGAGCAGAAGTAGGCCACGGAGCCCCTCGAGCCTGCTCTGCCATTCAATACGATCATGACTAATCTGATTGTAACCTCAATTCCACATTCCTATCGACTCTCGATAAGCTTTCGCCCCTTTGCTTATCAAGAATGGCACGGTGGCACAGCAGTCAGCACTGTTGCCTCACTGCGCCAGAGACCCGGGTTCAATTCCAGCGTCAGGTCGCTGGCTGTGCAGAGACTGCACATTCTTCCTGTGTCTGCGTGGGTTTCCTCAGCGTGTCCCGATTTCCTCCCACACTCAAATATGTGGGATGCTAAACTAATTACTTCCTGTGCCAATATACTAATCTTTGGTGATTCATGAATAGGGCATCCAAATCCCACGGTATCTGAGAACTCTGCAAACTCTCACCATTCAGATGAAATGTTTATTTTCTACACTCCCTGTCCAAAGGAGAATCTCACATTTTCACATCTTCTGCTCCATTGGCCAGCTCCTTGCCCACACGTCTTTGCAACAGTGGCTCAGTGGTTAGCACTGTTGCCTCACAGCGCCCAGGGACCCGGGTTCGATTCCTGGCTTGGGTCACTGCCTACGTGGAGTCTGCACGTTCTCCCCGTGTCTGAGTGGGTTTCCTCTGGGTGCTCCGGTTTCCTCCCACACTCCAGTGTTGTTGATTGGCCAGGCTAAATTGCCCGTTAGTGTCAGGAGGATTAGGAGTGTAAGTATGTGGGTTACCGGAATAGGGCCTGGGTGGGATTGTCGCTGGTGTAGACTTGATGGGCCGAATGGCCTCCTTCTGCACTGCAGTGATTCTATGAATAGGAATCAGTCGCCCATTTGACATTAAAGAACATCTCAGAAAAGCCTGATCCTATCCTTACCAAACCTTAGCGGAATGAGTTGTGGGAAGAACAGCCAAAGTGGAGAACCTGGTTTATTTGTCCGCATCCTTGCCCTGGGAAAACATCGGCTGCTAGGACGGCATGGTGGCACAGTGGTTAGCACTGCTACCTCACAGCACCAGGGACCTGGGTTCGATTCTGGCCTTGGGTCACTGTCTGTGCGGAGTTTGCACAGTCTCCCTGTGTCTGTGTGGGTTTCCTCCGGGTGCTCTGTTTTCCTCCCACAGTCCAAAAGTGTGGAGATTAGATGGGCCTGGCCATGCTAAATTTCCCCTTACTATCCAAAGATGTGCAGGTTTGGTGGATTGGCCATGCTAAATTGCCCCTTAATGCCCCAAGATGTGCTGGTTAAGTGGATTGGCCATGCTAAATTGCCCCTTAGTGTCCCAAAATGTATATGTTAGATGGATGACCCATGGGAAATGAATGTGATTAAGGGGATAGAACAATGTGTGCATGCCAGTAACCTCCCTCCCACCCCACCTAAAAATGGCAGTGTTTAAATATCTCAGCTGAAAGACAGCACCCTTTGCCCACCAATGTCAACACTGAGTTCCATGGTGAGGCAGTGGCAAGGTGGTAATGTCACCAGAGTAGTCATCCGGACACCTAAGGCAATGCTCTGGGGAGCCAGGTTCAAATCCCACCATGGCAGATGGTGAAATTTGAATTCAATAAAAACCTGGAATCAAAAGTTTAATAATGACCATGTCATTTGTCATAAAAACCCATCTGACTCACTAATGATCTTTAGAGAAAGGAATTTGCCATCCTTACCTGGTCTGGCCTACAGGTTTATTCATTCATGGACATGGGGGTCACTAGCTGGCCAGGTTTTACACCCATCCCTAGTTGTCCTTGAACTGAATGGCTTCCCAGGCCATTTCTGAAGGCAGTTGGGAGTCAACCACATTGCTGTGCGTCTGGAGTCACATGTAGGTCAGACTAGGTAAGGACGGCAGGTTTCCTTCCCTAAAGGACATTAGTAAACCAGATGACAATTGACAATGGTTTCATGGTCATCAGTAGATTTTTAATTCCAGAAATTTTTAATGAATTCAAATTCCACCATCTGCCGTGATGGGGTTCGAACTGTGTCGCCAGAACATTAGCTGAGTTTCTGGATTAATAGTCCAGTGGCAATACCACTGGGCCATCACCTCCCCTAAATGTGACTCCTGACCCACAGCATTGTGGTTGACTCTTAAATGCCCTCAAAAATGAAGGGTGGTTAGGGATGGGCTGGAGCATGGGGGAGGGCCATCTGGTGAAACCTCCATAGATACATTTATTACAGTTAGCAACCTAAATCTGGATTAAGTGCTCATTTCAATAGAGGGTTAATTGAACAGGTGACCTCTGGAATACAGGAACTGAGACGTCTTGTTGAAGTTGTGCAAGACATTGGTAAGACCACACTTGGTGCACAGTTCTGGCCACCCTGTTATAGAAAGGATATTATTAAACTAGAAAGAGTGCAGAAAAGATTTACTAGGATGCTACCGGGACTTGATGGATTGAGTTATAAGGAGAGGCTGGATAGACTGGGACTTTTTTCTCTGGAACGTAGGAGGCTGAGGGGTGATCTTATAGAGGTCCATAAAATAATGAGGGACATAGATCAGCGAGATAGTCAATATCTTTTCCCAAAGGTAGGGGAGTCTAAAACTAGAGGGCATAGGTTTAAAGTGAGGCAGGAGAGATATAAAAGGATCCAGAGGGGTAATTTTTTCACACAGAGGGTGGTAAGTGTCTGGAAAAAGCTGCCAGAGGTAATAGTAGAGGCAGGTACAATTTTGTCTTTTAAAGACAGTTACAAGATGGGTATAGAGGGATATGGGCCAAATGCGGGCAATTGGGACTAGCTTTTGGGTTTAATAAAAAAGGGCAGCATGGACAAGTTGGGCCAAAGGGCCTATTTCCATGCTGTCAACCTCTATGACTCCATGGATTTAGGAAGTGAGGACTCTGGCTATTGGTACCCCGCCAGCATTACCCACATCCCGTAAATGAATTTTAAAAATCCCTCCCGGGCTGGACTCTCTGGAGAGTGAAGATTAATCTCCAGGGCTCTGCTGCGTGAAACTTTGGAGATACATCATCAGGACAGGAAATTGGGGCTGGGATTCTCCGATCCCGTCCGTCCCCATCCCGTTGCAAGCGAGAACGGAGAAACTGGCATTCCAGCCAAAACTCCATTTATTTCCAGTGGTGCTGGGGAATCCCAGCGAGGGTGGATGCCATTGTTTTTATTGTATAATTTTCTTTGAATATTTCTCTTCTTCGGGGATAAAAAAGGCTGATTGGTTGACAGCCAAGCGTCATCCGATTGGGTAAGGAGTCTTTTTTCTGGCTTTCCAATTGGTGTAGGAAAGCAGCGCATCACTAGGGCGGACACCTCAGCTGCCTAATATCTCAAGCATTGAGGGCAAGTCATGTGGCGGGACTTCCAGGGATACACTTAATCGCAGTTGGCAACCTAAAGCTGGATTAAGTGCTCGCATCTCTGGAGGGGTTAATTGAAGAAGTGACCTCTGGACTCAAGAGGCGAGAGCTCAGGTTACTAAGCCACGGCAGCTCTTGATTATTTGTAAGAGGTGAAACATGTCTTTTTACGGGGCCTTAACTTTCTCCCGAGCGCTGACAAATTGGAAATGGTGGAGCGGGGGGGTCAAAACATTGCCTTCAGCAAAAGAGCATTTGACACCAACCCACCCCCCCTCCCCAGCCCACTGAGAGGCATTGGTATCCTCCCAAAAATGAAATAAAAATCAAGGACAAGAAAGATCATATTTAATAACTCTTCCGTGAGAAGTTAAAATAAATTCCATAACCTTTTTGTATTTGCCTGCACAAATTTGTCAAAGCAGGGAGAATGATACACGTGGGATTTGACTGATCCAATTTTAAACCTTATAATATTCTCTCTGAACTATTTAAATCTGTTAATAATCAGACAAACTGAAACGACTTGATCGCGGACATGAACATCTATTCCTCTCATTTGATAGGCAGCCCTCAGGCTCTGAGTTACCAGTTGTGGATTTATGGGAACTTAAAGCAAATATAGAATTGTTACAAATATTCTCTTTTGCCGTCACCCACAGTGCATTGGCAGAAAAAGAAAGATTTGCCTTTATAAAGCACTTCTCACAGTAACCATTCTACAGCCTGTGAGTCTGAAGTGTTTTTGTACTGATACAAGGACACCAATCGCTCATAAGGAAAAATCTCAGCAGGTCTGGCAGCATCTGTAAGGAGGGAAATCATAGAAGGAGGCCATTTGGCCCATCGAGTCTAGACCGACCACAATCCCACCCAGGCCCTACCCTCCACATCTTTACCCACTAATCCCTCTAACCTACACATCTCACGACACTAAGGAACAATTTTTAGCACAGCCAATCAACCTAACCCGCACATTTTTGGACTGTGGGAGGAAACTGGAACACCCGGAGGAAACCCACGCAGACACGAGGAGAACATGCAAACTCCACACAGACAGTGACAAAGCCAGGAATCGAACCCAGGTCCTGGTGCTGTGAAGCAGCAGTGCTAACCACTGTGCTACCGTGCTGCCCCTGTACTAAAACACTGAAACTCTCCCATAAGGAGAGGGAAGAGTTGACGTTTCAAGTCCAGGTGACCCTTTATCAAAGCATTTACAAAATATGATCTTTCATGTCCTTGATTTTTTTTGGGAGGGTACTGATATCAGCTTTGATAAGGGGTCATCTGGACTCAAAACGTCAGCTCTTTTCCCTCCTTACAGATACTGCCAGACCTGCTAAAATTTTCTAGCATTTTCTCTTTTGATTTCGGATTCCAGCATCCGCAGTAATTTGCTTTTAATCGCTTATAAGGGATTGGATAAATACATTGTGGGTTCATTTATTTAAACTAGGCACCTGTGAACAATATACGTAGGTGGCACGGTGGCACAGTGGTTAGCACTGCGGTCTCACAGTGCCAGGGGCCTGGGTTCAATTCTGGTCTTGGGTGACTGTCTACGTGGAGTTTGCATGTTCTCCCCATGCCTACATGGGTTTTCTTCAGGTGCTCCGGTTTCCTCCCACTGTCCACAAATGTATATGTTAGATGGATTGGCCATGATAAATTGCCCCTTAGTGCCTAAAAATGAGTAGGTTGAGTGGATTGGCCATGCTAAATTGCCCCTTGATGTCCAAAGATATGTAGATGCAGTGGATTGGCCATGCTAAATTGCCCCTTAGTATCCAAAAATATGTAGGTTATGTGGATTGGCCATGCTAAATTGCCCCCTAGTGTCCAAAGATGTGTAGGTTAGAAGAACATAAGAACATAAGAAATAGGAGCAGGAGTAGGCCATCTAGCCCTTCGAGCCTGCCCCGCCATTCAATAAGATCATGGCTGATCTGTCGTGGCTCAGTTCCACATTCCCGCCCTCTCCCCATAACCTTTAATCCCCTCTCCTATCAAAAACCCATCAACCCGCGTCTTAAAAATATTTAGCGAGGTAGCCTCCACCACTTCAACGGGCAGAGAATTCCAGAGATTCACCACCCTTTGAGTGAAGAAGTTCCTCCTCAACTCCGTTCTAAACCGCCCCCCCTTTATCTTGAGGCTGTGCCCCCTAGTCCTATTATCCTTTCTGAGCGGGAAGAGTCTCTCCACCTCTATCCTATCCATCCCATTTATCATCTTATACGTCTCAATGAGATCTCCCCTCATTCTTCTAAACTCTAACGATTACAAGCCTAGTTTATTCAGCCTCTCCTCATAGCTCAACCCCCTCAACTCCGGCATCAGCCTAGAAGGATTGACCATGGTAAATTGCCCCTTAGTTTTCAAAGATATGCAGGTTAGGAGGTTTGGCCATGGTAAATTGCTAAAATGATTAGAGGTTTAGACAGGGTAGATAGTGATAGCCTTTTTCCTAGGATGGAGAAAGCTAGCACGAGGGGGCACGACTTTAAATTAAGGGGGGGTAGTTATAGGACTGATGTCAGGGGTAGGTTCTTTACCCAGAGGGTGGTGAGGGACTGGAATGCCCTGCCAGCTGCAGTTGTAAATGCGCCTAGTTTGGGGGCGTTTAAGAGATCTGTGGATAGGTTTATGGACGAAATGGGATTGGTTTAGATTAGTGGGTTAGTGTTGTTTTTTTTTAAAAGCTGGTCGGCGCAACATCGTGGGCTGAAGGGCCTGTTCTGCGCTGTAATGTTCTATGTTCTATGTTCTATGTTCTATGTTCTATGTTAGTGTCCAAAGATGTGTAGGTTAGAAGGATTGGCCATGGTAAATTGCCCCTTAGTTTCCAAAGATATGCAGGTTAGGAGGATTGGCCATGGTAAATTGCTCCTTAGTGTCCAAAGATATTAGGTTAAATGGATTAGCCAAAGTACATATGTGGGGTTATGGAGATAGGATAGGAGGTGGGACTAAGACATCCTTTTAGAGAGTAAATGCCCCCATTCCTAGTTTCCCCCACAAAGAGAAACATTCCCTCCATGTCTGCCACCTCAGAAACTTATATGTTTCAACGACCAACTCTCATTCTTCTAAACTCCAGTGAATACAGATCCTGCTTTCTCAACCTTTCCTCAAAAGACAATGCCCTCATCTCAGCAATTAACCCAAAGAATCTTCTCTGAATGGTTTCTAATGTAAGCATATCCCTCCTCAGAATCACAACCCTTACAGTGTAGAAGAAGGCCATTCAGCCCATTGAGTTGCACCAACAACAATCCCACTTAGACCCTATCCCCGTAACCCCACGTATCTACCCTGACACTCGGGGGCAACTTAGTATGGCCAGCAGTGGTAACCACCATGTCTTAATTAAGGACATCAAAACAGTACCCTAGATGTAGTCTTACCAACACCCAGTTGTACACCCTCACCCATTTCTGCACCCCCTACCCACATTGTGAAGGAAAAATTTAATTCCCAAGATCAGGAATGGCACAGCCAGATGAGCTGTTGAGATAAATGGAAGCTCAATGCTGGTTCCAAGGCTCGAGGCTTGTACTGAAAAAACTAGGTCATTGTGTATACTTTAGCATTTCCAACACTGAGCTCCATGCCGTGGGAAGTCTCCTTGAGAATTTGACTATGGAGAAAATGTACTCCATCCAGGGCATTCCCTATCTATTCATTTCCATTTCAAAGGAATGGTTATGTCTGTTGCAAAATGTGAAATGGAGTCGCGAAAAGACAATGGAATGGCTGTGTCTCTCACAAAGTATGGAGCAGATCAACAGTTAAACCTTAGTTTATAACAATCGGCGGGTAGATAACACATTGCAGATTATGTAATAAGTCCTCAGAGGCAAAAGTTCCTTCACCAAAATTCCTTTATTTACAAGATCCAACCACACTCTACAGGGTGCTCTCAGTATGCAATCTACATCCGGAGTGCCAGAGGAACTGACACTCCTGTTTTAGCACAGAACATGGGGCTCCCTGATTGGACCATTAATTTGGCCCTTAATCAGGGAGCTCATATTCAAGCAGGCCAACCTCAATTGCCTGATCAAAATTATTACAGACTGATGGGGAGTTGTTTCTCTTCCCTCTGTGCCAGTTGTAGATTCAGATTCTGCTCCAGAGTGGCACTGGGGCACAGTGGTTAGCACTGCTGCTTCACAGCGCCAGGGACCCAGATTCAATTCACGGCCTCGGGTCACTGTCCGTGCGGAGCCTGCATGTTCTCCCTGTGTCTGCAGAGTTTCCTCCGGGTGCTCCGGTTTCCTCCCACAGTCTGAAAGATGTGCTGGTTAGATGCATTGACCACGCTAAATTTTCCCTTAGTGTATCAGAATAGGCGCCAGAGCGTGGCGACGGGGGGATTACCACGGTGGCTTCATTGCAGTGTTAATGTCAGCCTACTTGTGAGACTAATAAAGAAAATTAAACTTAAACTTAGTGTGCTTCGCAGGAACTTTGTCAGAGAAAATTTGACAATGAGAGATAATGAATAGGTTGTTGAAAGAAATAGACGGTATGGGCGTTCCAAAAGAGAGAGAGAGGAGGGGAGGTTTGGGGAGGCCATTCCCTACTTCCGGACCCAGGCAGCTGGATATAATTCGGCCAATGGCAAGGTGGAAAAAAAACCTAGATTGAACGGAGTTGAAGGAATGCAAATATCTGGAAGGGCTGGAAGAGGTTACATGCCACTCCATGGCCTCCCTTCCTTAGTATCAAGCACACAAACAGTTAAGCCACAAACCAAAGTCGAATTGATGCCACCTCACAACGGCACAGTGGTTAGCACTGCTACCTCACACCACCGGGGGCCCGGGTTCAATTCCAGCCTCTGTGTGGAGTTTGCGCATTCTCCCCGTGTCTGCGAGGGCTTCCTCCGGGTGCTCCAGATTCCTCCCACAGCCCAAAGATGTGCAGGATAGGTGGATTTGCCGTGCTAAGCTGCCCCTTAATGCCAAGGGGATTAGTAGGGTGAACACACAAGGGTAGGGCCAGAGTGGGATTGGGGTCGGTGCAAACACAATGAGCCTCCTTCTGCAGTGTGGGGGTTCTATGATTCTCCTCTATGGTTCTACCCTACCAGCTGCTTAGTCCCAGACTGGGAGATGTGTGAATGTGTAACAGCGCGATGATCAAGTTAGCTGATGACAGTATACCATTCCAGCAAAAATTGTTAATTGAACCCTTTTTGAGTGCATAAAAATGAATCAATCGAACACATAAAGCTGTTATTAATGAATAACAGGCAATATTTCCACCAAATAAATCTCCAAAGATATAAATTACCACACACGTACCAACCAAAATCCCTGGATCCACAGATGAGTAAGAAAATCTTTTACAGTCTACGCAGAGAGAAAACCCACATTGCTGATTTATGACTGAACTGGCAGATATATTCCTGTTCTTAAAACATTTAGAAGCTGAATCAATGAGCTGCATTTAAGATCACTTTGGCTAGAGGTGCTTTGCGGGCTTCTAACCGCTGTGAACGTTGGGAATGTGAAGATGGAACGGATCCACTCTCGGTTCCTCTGTTGAAGGTTTCAGTCCCGATGAAAATTAAGTTAAACTGCCGCAGCGCCCTCCCAGCGTGCCCCCTCGTAAATGAGTCTCAGAGCATCCAAAAGTGCTGAAGGAGGCCATTCAGCCCATCCAGTCTACACCAACCACAATCCCTAAGAGAAATTTTCCATGGCCAATCTACCTAACCCGCACATCTTTGGACTGTGGGTGGAAACCGGAGCACCCACATGTGGAATGTGGAACTGAGCCACGACAGATCAGCCATGATCTCATTGAATGGCGGGGCAGGCTCGAAGGGCTAGATGGCCTACTCCTGCTCCTATTTCTTATGTTCTTATGTTCTTATGTTCACCCAGAGGAAACCCACGCAGACACGGGGAGAATGTGCAGACTCCGCGTGGACTAAAGCTGAGAATTGAACCCATATCCCTGACACTGTGAGGCATCAGTTTGTGCCACTGTGCCACCTCCTGGGAACTAGTTGGTCTTGGCACATCTCAAAGCAAGGAAGCAACTTGAATTCTTTATAAATGACTGGTTACCGTTCAGGGGAGGCAGTGGCACAGTGGCAATGTAGCAATGTCACTGGAATAGTAATCAAGTAGATGCAAGGTAATGATCTGAGGCCCTGGGTTCAAATCCCACCATGGCAGATGGCAGCACAGTGGTTAGTATTGCTACCTCATGGCGCCAGGGATCAGGGTTCGATTCCTGACTTGAGTCACTGTCTGTGTGGAGTCTGCACGTTCTCCCTGTGCCTGCATGGGTTTTTCTCGGGTACTCCGGTTCCGTTCCACAGTCCAAAGATGTGTGGGTTAGGTGGATTGGCCATGCTAAACTGACCCTGAGTGCCAGGGGGACTAGCTAGGGTAAGTGCATGGGGTTACGGAGATTGGGTCTGGGTGGGATTGTGGTCAGTGCTGACTCAATGGGCCGAATGGCCTCCTTCTGCATCGTAGGGATTCTATGAAATGTGGTTTTGATAAAAATCTGGAACTAAATACAATAGTCACATCAAACCCACTCTTTTCAGGGAAAGAAAGAATCCTTGACAAACTTGCCAGAATCAGCTCAAAGTAGTTCACAGACAATTGGGTGACTTGAACCATTTTTAGGCAGAGAAATGTGATAACTGTTTTGCAAGGGAGGCGATGGCCTAGTGGTATTATCATTAGACTCTTAATCCAAAAACTCAGCTGATGTTCTGGGGATCCAGGTTCGAATCTCGCCATGGCAGATAGTGGAATTTGGGTTCAATAAATAATTAAAAGTCCAGTAAGAACTTAAGAAGCAGGAGTTGGCCGTCTGGCCCCTCGAGCCTGTTCTGCCGTTCAATAAGATCATGGCTGATCTTTTCGTGGACTCAGCTCCTGTTACCCACCTGCTCACCATAACCCTTAATTCCTTTACTGTTCAAAATTTCATCTATCCTTGTCTTAAAAACATTCAATGAGGCAGCCTCAACTGCTTCACTGGGCAGAGATTTTCAGAGTTCCTCCTCAACTCAGTCCTAAATCTGCTCCCCCTTATTTTGAGGCAATGCCCCCTATTTCTAGTTTCACCTGCCTGTGGAAACAATTTCCCTGCTCCTATCTTACCTATTCCCTTCATAATCTTAATGTTTCTATAAGTTCTCCCTTCGTTCTTCCGAGTTCCAGTGAGCATAGCCCCAGTTTACTCAGTCTGTCCTCATAAGCCAACCTTCTCAACTCCGGATCATGACCATGAAACCATTGTCGATTGTCGAAAAAAACCCATCTGGTTCACTAATGCCGTTTAGAGAAGGAAATCTGCAGTCCTTACCCGGCCTGTCCTACACGTGACTCCAGGCCCACAGCAATGTGGTTGACTCTCAAATGCCCTCTGAAATGGGTGGCATGGTGCCACAGTGAATCTCTGGAATTCTCTGCCCGTTGAAGTGGTGGAGGCTACCTCGCTAAATATATTTAAGTCACGGGTAGATAGGTTTCTGATAGATAAGGGAATTAAGGGTTATGGGGAGAAAGCGGGAAAGTGGAACTGATCCATTTCAGATCAGCCATGATCTTATTGAATGGCGGGGCAGGCTCGAGGGGCTAGATGGCCTACTCCTGCTCCTATTTCTTATGTTCTTATACAGACAAAGCATAATGTTCAAAGAGAAGGAAAGGAGAGTATGCAGAATGTACTGATACAGTCATAGCCCTGACACTAAGGGGCAACTTATGTTCTTATGTTCTTATGAATCCGCACATCCTTGGACTGTGGGAGGAAACCGGAGCACCCAGAGGAAATCCAAGAGGACACACATGGAGGGCGTGCAAACTCCAGACAGACAGTGACCCCAGGCTGAAATTGACCCTGGGTCCCTGGTGCTATGAGGCAGCAGTGCTAATCACTGTGCCACCCAGAGACTTCTTCCTGGAGAACAGAGGGCTCGCAGCAGCTTGAAAGGTCAACTTTAGGTTGGGCCTCTCACTCACGTAGATGCATTCTCAGTGACACGGCCTTTAAAATAACAGACAGAAAAACATTCCCCAAACGTGATAAGTGCCATGGCTTTAAACGTAATTTCTGCCCCTGTGCCTCAGGATAAGACATTTGTGGCTTATTGACTGATAGGGCAATGCAGACACTGCTGCATAACTCTTCAAAGTGCCTTAACACCCAGTAGTGTGGATATAAATCAAAAGAAATGCCAACTTAAACCTCTTCAGGTGCATAATCCCATTCATCACTAATAATGAACTCAATACTTTGGGAATAATAACTCGAATTGCTTCCAAATCAAATGTGTTGAGATGAGGAGTTGAGTAAAAGAATGGCAGTGAATGCATGAACCTATGAAAGGGCAAACGGTTTCTTGTTAAAGATTCTTTTGTATTCTGTCAAAGCGCGATTTCCACTCTCATTACAACAGAGCAGTGAAAGGTTCTTCATCAATGTTTTCAGTATTTCATCTGATCTGAGGGTCCTTTCCAGTGTGAAATCTCGGCCAGCTTCCTGTGACTCTTAAACCATGCAGTATTATTCCATTATGTAAGGGTGGCACAGTGGTTAGCACGGCTGCCTTGCCGCGCCAGAAACCCCGGTTCGATTCCCGGCTTGGGTGACTGAGTGCGCAGATTCTGCACATTCTCCCCATGTCTGTGTGGGTTTCCTTCGGGTGCTGCGGTTTCCTCCCACAGTCTGGAAGACGTGCCGGTTAGGAGCATTGGCCGTGCTAAATTCTCCCTCAGTGTAACCCGAACAGGCGCTGCAGTGTGGCGACTAGGGGATTTTCACAGTAACTTCATTGCAGTGTTAATGTAAGCCTACTTGTGACACTGATAAATAAAAACTTGAAAGATAAAGAAAGAAAAGACTATTTCATCAAGCACACACGTAGAATCCACAGCACAGGCTATTCAGCCCAACTTGTCCATGCTAGCATCTATTCTCCACACGAGCCTCCTCCCACACTTATTTTATCTTGGCATTAAAGTGCTTTCTCCTGAATTCCCCACAGGATTTGTTGGAGACTACAGTGTAACTTGGAAAAAATTCTCTGGGTACAGTTAAATGGAGCTGTGATTAAAGTGTTGGAGGGCCTCTGTTATGCTAAAAGGTAAAAGAACTGATTCATGGAAAAGTGACCAGGCTGATAATCACGCAGCTAACACTTGGAATGTCCCCAACAAAGTGCTGACTAGCTGAACATCAGCAACAACCTGCATTTGTATAGCACCTTTAGCAGAGTGAGAACGTCCCAATGAGCTCTACAGGACCATTATCCGACAAGAGTTGACGTTGAACTAGCTAACGAAACGTTAGGACAACTGACCCGAAGCTTGGTCAAAGGGATAAGTGTGGCTTAAAGGAGGAGAGAAAGGTGGCAAGGTTTAAGAAAGAAACTCCAGAACTTAAGGACTGGCCAGCTAAAGGCACAGCACACACACATATGGAGAAATTAAAATCTGGAATGATCAAGAGGCTGCAATCAAAGCGTAGGTTATTTTTTAATGTTTATTTATTCACGTCACAAGTAGTCTTGTGTTAAACCAAAAGAGAAAATGCTGGAAAATCTCAGCAGGTTTGGCAGCATCTGTAAGGAGAGAAAAGAACTGACATTTCGAGTCCAGATTAGCAACTTTGACAAAGGGCTATTTGGACTCAAAACATCAGCTCTTTTCTCTCCTTACAGATGTTGCCAGGCTATCTGAGATTTCCCAGCATTTTCTCTTTCGGTTTCAGATTCCAGCACCTGCAGTAATTTGCTTTTAGGCTTACAGTAACACTGCAATGAAGTGTGAAAATTCCCTAGTTGCCACACTCCAGCATCCTTTTGGGTACACTGAGTGAGAATTTAGCATATCCAACACACCTAACCCGCACATCTTTTGCACAGTGGGAGGAAACTGGAGATCCCGCAGGAAACCCACGCAGACATGGGGAGATCATGCAGACTCCGCACAGACAGTGACCCAAGCCAGGAATCGAACCTGGGTCCCTGGCACTGTGAGGCAGCAGTGCTAACCACTGCGCCACCATGCTATCTCATATGATACTCAGAAGGTTTGTTTGGGCTAGAGGAGGTTGCAGAGATAACGGGCTGTTTTATAACTACTAAAATATCTTTGTGAATGTCAGACAATCACTTCATAAACTACATAGCAATTTACTTGCCTTGATATACAATAGCTTCATAAATTATCTCCATGAATACAATATTTTTTGTGACAGAGGAATCATATTCTAATCAGAATTATCTCCCCTACCTTTGCAACACATTGAAGAATTGTTTTCTTCTCATGATGCTATTTAAATATTGTACGTTGTTATCTTTGTATTTTAAATGCTCACTCGATCATGAAGTGTCTCAGCAGGTAGTGTGTATGGCGATCATTCTCAGGTCACCATTTAACCTTTTCAGTGAAGAAGAAGCTCAAGGTTCCTTCATTCCCAGTCATATGTTTGTAAGGTTATCCTATCCCTTCCAATCCTTCTGTCACCTTCCTAAACTGGAGATCTCCAAATTCCAATACAGCTCTCTAAGAGCCAACTCTGTCAATATTTTCCCTGCCTACCAAACTCAGCTTCCAGCTCCAAAACCAAAGATGGGATTCTTCATGGCCTTATGTACTATTAGGCTGATTGGTGTAACAAATTGTCCCTAAATTAGTCTTCCCTCAGTGTGGAATGCCATAAGCATAGACAAGGGTCATGGGTGGAGGGGGGACTCATAATGTTAAAATGGCGGCGCGGGCTCGTTGGGCCGAAGGGCCTGTTTCCCAGGCTGTTTTGTTCTTTTGTTCTTTATCTACTTCTGCTGCCACCCTCATTTTCCTGTGCAGTTGTGCACTAAGGTCTTTCTGTTCACCAACTTTACTTAAAATCCCAATATCTGAGATCTATTTCTTTCCAAAATTGCTTCATATTTCTTCCGTCCGGGGACCTTACCTGTCCTCCTTTCACCAATCTTGTCCTGCTTCCCTCTCAGTTGCTTTCAACACAGTTTGACATTGCTCCCTCAGTGTCTGGTAGTGCTGTAGTTATGTTCCTGGATTAGTAATCCAAAAATCTTAGATGAATGATGTATTGAGAATGATGATAGAATGAGACTTTTAAAGATGCACCTTTCTGGATGTATCACGCCTTGGTATGGATCCTGCTCCAACCAAGACAGCAAGAAACGGCAAAGGGTTGTGAACTAAGCCCAGAAAATCACAAAAACCAGCCTCCCATCCATTGAATCCATCTACACTTCCTGCTGCCTCAGAAAAGCATAACCAAAGACACTAGACACCACCTCTTTCATCTTATTCTGTCAGGGAAAAGATACAAAAGTCCAAGGTCACATACCAGCTGACTCAATAGCAGCTTCTTCCCTGCTGCTGTCAGACTTCTGAATGGATCTACCTCACATTAAGTTGATCTTTCTCTCTATCCTAGCTATGACTATAACACTACATTCTCTACCCTCTCCTTTCCTTCTCCATGCTTTGTCTGAATAGTGTGCAAGAAACAATACTTTTCAGTGTGTCCCAATGTATATGGCAATAATAAATCAAATTAAATCAAAGAGTCTTAAAGATGTGCACGGTTAGGTTGATTGGGACATGCTAAATTGGCCCTTCATGTCAGGGGGATTAGCAGGGTAAATATGTGGGGTTATGCGGACAGGACCTGGGTGGTATTGTAGTCAGTACAGACTCAGTGGGCCAAATGGCCTCCTCCTGCACTGTAGGGATTCTATGATTCTATGAAAAGAAAAATTGTCAATCAGTGAGTTTGACCATGGAGCCATCAGATTGCAGCAGAGAAAAGAATCTGGGTTCAACCTGTTGAGAGGTGAAGGAATCAAAATGACGATGGCGAGGTTTTAATATGACTGCGTAGTGTGGTTTAAGAATTAATAACTAATAAGGAAATGATAGAAAAGTGGTTACAGATTCCTTTGTTACAGAAAACCAGTTTCTTCTCTGTTACAAAGGTTAGCAACTTTTGTACATCTTGCAAGAACTGTACAAACAAACCTTCTTAGGTTCTGGAGTCAGACAGCAAAACAGTGTTAGAGAGTAAGCGTCAACAAGATGTGGAGATGCCGGCGTTGGATTGGGGTAGACACAGTGACTGGTCATACAACAGCAGGTTAAAGTCCAATAGAGTTATGTGGTAGCACGAGCTTTCAGAGTGCTGCTCCTTCATCAGGTGAATGGAGTTCACTCACCTGATTCCATTCACCTGACTCCACTCACCTGATGAAGGAACAGCGCTCCGAAAACTCGTGATTCCAAATAAACCTGTTGGACTTTAATCTGGTGTTGTGAGAAGCAGCACCATGGTAAGTTAGGATCCTCCACAATGGGGGCAATGTTAAATGTGACGAGTGCCTGTCTTGATAAATCCTATGCGTATTCTTAGATTGCAATTTAAACAATGTTTGTGTACATGTGAAGCAGAGTGATGAAGAAGGCATTCAGCATGCTTGGTTTCATTGATCAGAACAATGAATACAGGAGTTGGGACATCCTGTTGGAGTTGTACAAGGCATTGGTAAGGCCACATTTGGAATACTTGCACAGTTCTGGTCACCCTATTATAGAAAGGATACTATTTAACTAGAAAGAGTGCAGAAAAGATTTACTAGGATGCTACCTGGACTTGGTGGTTTGAGTTATAAGGAGAGGTTGGATAGACTGGGATGTTTTCTCTAGAGCATAGGAGGCTGAGGGGCGATCTTATAGAGGTCTATAAAATAATGAGGGATATAGATCAGCTAGATAGTCAATATCTTTTCCCAAAGGTAGGGGAGTCTAAAACTAGAGGGCATAGGTTTAAGATGAGAGGGGAAAGATATAAAAGGGTCCAGAGGGGCAATTCTTTCACACAGTGGGTGCTGGAAGTAGTAGTAGAAATGGGTACAATTTTGCCTTTTAAAAAGTATTTAGACAGTTACATGGATAGGATGGGTATAGAGGGGTATGGGCCAAATGCAAGCAATTGCGATTAGCTTAGAGTTTAAAAAAAAGGGCGGCATGGACAAGTTGGGCCGAAGGACCTGTTTCCATGCTGCAAAGCTCTATAACTCTATAATTCTATGATATAAATATATACAGCTTTCCTGTAAACATCAGAGTCTGCCCCAGAGACACTTCTCTGAAGTAGCGCTCTCTCTGCATACGCTCGAAAATTAAGTGATCATAATCTTGTCTGAGTCTCCTGTGGTTTTTTCATAGGAACTCAGCAATAAATAACCCTAACTGGATACGCAACAACCAGTACCACACCTTCCTAAGTGACTCTTTGACGTGACCAAGCAAGTAATTTGGTTGTACCAAACCACAACTGGTGATTCCAGAATGTTGGCCCACTTTTCCATAGAAGCAGTGAGAACGATTTATGGAAATAGTAAATCAGGGAACCCTGACACAAATAGATGTGGAACATGAGTATGAGAGGATCTTGTCTTACCCCTATACTGTACATCCTTCCCCACAGGGCATAGAATCCCTACAGCGCAGAAAGAGGCCACTCAGTAATCATTTGGGGCGGCACGGTAGCACAGTGGTTAGCACTGCTGTTTCACAGCTCCAGGGACCTGGGTTCGATTCCCGGCTCGGGTTACTGTCTGTGTGGAGTTTGCACATTCTGCTTGTGTCTGCATGGGTATTCTCCAGGTGCTCCGGTTTCCTCCCGCAGTCCAAAGATGTGCGGGTTAGGGTGCTTGGTCATTGAAAAATTGCCCTTTAGTGTACTAGGATGCTTAGGTTAGAGGGATTAGCAGGTAAAATATGTAGGGATGTGGCGGTGGGGCCTGGGTGGGATTGCGGTCGGTGCAGACTTGATGGGCCGAAGGGCCTCTTTCTGCATTGTAGGGTTCTATGATTCTATGAGTCTGCACCGATAACAATCCCACCCAGGCCCTATCCTTGGAACCCCACATAATCCTCGTGACGCTAAGTGGAATTCCCACCCAGATCTGTCCCTAAACCTACGTATTTACCCTACTAATCCTATTAACCTACACATCTTGAGACACTAAGGGGCAATTTAGCATGGCCAATCCACCAACCTGCACATCTTTGGAGTGTGGGACGAAACCGGAGCACCCGAGGAAACCCATGCAGACATGGGGAGAATGTGCAGACTCCACACAGACAGTCACCCAAGGCTGGAATTGAACCTGGGTCCCTGGCGCTGTGAGGCAGCAGTGCTAACCATTGTGCCACCATGCCAACCTACAGGCACCTCTACATTTTAATCATTACATTCTAAACCATGTACTCACCTTTGCTTTTCTGAGCTTGTCGGACCACTAGTTGCACAGTTTGCAGCTTCGTCGACAGCAAAACTCAGTTCCTATTATGCACTGCAATTTGAAACCTTCAGTGAGCGTGCATTCTTACTGTGTCAACATTCCCTGCCTAATTAGACCTTGGGTGCCTAAGCTGGCTCTTCATTTTTTTTTGTCTTCATTAGCAAGATGTGACATTGCAGCCAAGGCCAACATTTATTGCCCATCCTTCTGAAGGCGTTGAGTCACTTTCTTGAAACGCTGCAGCCCATGTAGTGTAGGTACACCCACAGTGCTGTTAGGGATGGAATTCCAAGATTTTGACCCAGCGACAGTGAAGAAACGGTGATACATTTCCAAATCAGGATGGTAAGTGAGTTGGAGGGGAACTTGCAGGTGGTGGTGTTCCCATGTATCTGCTGCCGTTGTCCTTCTAGATGGTCATGTATTTGGAAGATGTTGTCCAAGGATTTTTGGTAAGTTCCTGCAATGCATCTTGTAGCTAGTACACTATTTCTACTGAGAATCGGTGATGGAGGGAATGTGTGTTTGTGGATGTGATGCCAATCAAGTGGACTACTTTGACCTGGATGGTGTCAGTCTTCTTGAATTGTTGGAGCTGCACCCATCCAGGCAAGTGTGGAGCATTCCATCACACTCCTGACTTGTGCCTTGCAGATAGTGGATAGGCTCTTGGGAGTCAGGAAGTGAGTTACACACTGCAGTATTCCTGGCCTCTGACCTGCTGTTGTAGCCACTGTGTTTCTGTGGTGAGTCCAGCTGAGTTGAATTACTTTTGAAGTGTAGTCACTGTTGTCAAGTGGAAAATGCAGGAGCTGATATACGCACAGCATGATCTCACAATGAGATAATGGCAAACAAGTCTGTTTTTGTAGGTTGGGGAATACATGTTCAGCAAGAAACCGGGGATAATTCCTCTAGTCTTCCTCGGTATCGTGCCATGAAATCTTTTCCACCTACCCGAGAAGGTGCCTCAGTTCAACACGGTGCTCAAAGGATGGGTTTCTTAAATAAAAGGTGGTCTCCCCAGTGTAATAAATTTCCGTTCCCACTACCCTTGGCCCATTCATGCTCCAAGCATCTTGTTGTCCACATACCGCCTTAACAATGGCTTCTCATCCAGCGCCAGGTTAAGTCAAACAGGTTTATTTGGTAGCACGAGCTTTCAGAGCGCTGCTTCTTCATCAGGTGAGTGCCAATCCAACACCGGCAACTCCACATCCAACAGCAAGTAATGGGGATGAGCCAAAAGAAAATGGCGAGAATGTACCCAAGAGGCCATGAGAAAAGGTTGCTGGCCAAAGGAAAGAGACCAACTGTTGATTGAGGAACAAGCATCTAAAAGTCAATACCTAAATATTTATCTCAAAGTATGCAAGAAAACTCCAGCTGGAAGATATGCCAACACAAGAGGCAATGCAGTTATGTGATAAACAGAATGGCTTAGGGCAATAATCATTCAGTCTTACTACTAAAACTGAAAAGTACCTCAAGCCTGGTCCATTTCCTAGAATCATAGAATTCCAAGAGTGCAGAAGGAGGCCATTCGGCCTATCAAGTCTGCATTGACTCTCCAACACAGTATCCCACCCTGGTCCTATGCCTGTAGCCCACATATTTTCCCCTCTACCTTTTATACCTTGGGATGCTAAGAGGCAATTTAGCATGGTCAATCAGCCGAACCCGCACATCTTTGGACTATGAGAAGAAACCGGTGCACCAGGAGGAAACCCACTAAGACACGGGGAGAACGTGCAAACTCCACAGCGATCCAAAGTTGGAGTCGAACCCAGGTCCCTAGCGCTGTGAGGCAGCAGTGCTAACCACTGTGCCACCGTGCCACCCTCAAACATCAGAACGTAGGAACAATTCCATTCCATCAGACAATTCCATTCAGCCCCTCAAGCCTGTTTTATATTCTGCGAGGTCATGAGTGATTTGTACCTTAACTCTACTTACCTGCCTTGGTTCTATAACATAGAACATAAGAGCATAAGAAATAGGAGCAGGAGTAGGCCATCTAGCCCTTCGAGCCTGCCCCGCCATTCAATAAGATCATGGCTGATCTGTCGTGGCTCAGTTCCACTTTCCCGCCTTCTCCCCATAACCCTTAATCCCCTTGCCTATCAAAAACCTATCAACCCGCGTCTTAAATATATTGAGTGAGGTAGCCTCCACCACTTCAACGGGCAGAGAATTCCAGAGATTCACCACCCTTTGAGTGAAGAAGTTCCTCCTCAACTCCGTTCTAAACAGCCCCCCCTTTGTCTTGAGGCTGTGCCCCCTAGTCCTACTATCCTTTCTGAGCGGGAAGAGTCTCTCCACCTCTATCCTATCCATCCCATTCATCATCTTATATGTCTCAATGAGATCTCCCCTCATTCTTCTAAACTCTAACGAGTACAAGCCTAGTTTTTTCAGCCTCTCCTCATAGTTCAACCCCCTCAACTCCAGTATCAGCCTAGTGAACCTCCTCTGCACTCCCTCCAAGGCCAAAATATCCTTGCGTAAGTGCGGCGACCAAAACTGCACACAGTACTCCAGCTGCGGCCTCACCAGCATCCTATACAGCTGCAACAAGACCTCACTACTTTTATATTCAATCCCCCTCGCTATGAAGGCCAGCATCCCTTACTACCCTCACCAACCTAACATTTGTCAAGCTCATTTTGAAACTTTCCATTGACCTTTCACATCAGAAGGGCGGCACGGTGGCACAGCATTTAGAACTGCTGCCTCAGACCACCAGGGACCTGGGTTCGATTCCCGGCTTGGGTCACTGTCTCTGCTGAGTTTGCGCATTTTCCCTGTGTCTGCGTGGGTTTCCTCTGGGTGCTCCAGTTTCCTCCCACAGTCCAAAGATGTGTGAGTTAGGTGGATTGGCAATTGCCCCTCGTGTCAGGGAGATTGATAGGATAAATGCGTGGGGTTATGGGAATAGGGCCTGGGTGAGATTATGGTCGGTGCAGACCTGATACATCCCCTATCCCCTCACTGGTACAGAGTTGAGGAGGAACTTCTTCTCTCAGAGGGTACTGAATCTCTGGAATTCTCTGCCCATTGAAGCGGTGGAGGCTCCGTCGTTGAATATTTTTAAGTCACAGGTAGATAGATATCTGATCAATAAGGGGATTAAGGGTTATGGAGAGCAGGCGGGTAAGTGGAACTGAACCACTACAAGATCAGCCATGATCTTATTGCATGGTGGGGCAGGCTTGAGGGGCTAGCTGGCCTACTCCTGCTCCTGTTTCTTATGTTCTTATGTTTATCTTATGATGGGATGAATGGCCTTCTTCTGCAGTGTAGGGATTCTATGATCAGAAGTTTTTTGAAGGAGAGAGTTCTGAGTTCACCACTAATCTTTGTATGAAGAAATGTTTCCTGACGTCACCTCTCAATGGCCTCACTCTGATTTTAAGGTTATGCTACCTTGCTGTGGATTATTCCACCTGAGGAAACATCGGGAAGAATTTCCTGGTACACCAGGCCCAGGCAGGTCCTGGCATTTAGCAGATATCTCAGGATATTGAGGGTGCGTTGCCACCAATCTTCTATCCAAATGATCAGGAAATTACAGGATAGCCCAACCAGGAACTTTCCAGAAAGCACACAACGTGCGGGAACTTTTCACTTTCTCATCTTGGTTTTCAAATGTCTCCATGGCCTCTCTGACTCGAAAGCTTCATCCAAACTTTTTCCAAGATGATACTGGAGTGCAGTGCCTTCTTGTGAGCTGTTCCATGCACACCCTCTAATTCTATCTTTTACTCTCATTCTTTGCTCTTAAAACTGAACTCTATCTATTTTCAACCATGTAATAATGTTCCATTTAAATGTTCTATTTAAATCTCTTATAGATTTGGCAAATGGATCTGCCATATATTAAGTTAATCTTTCTCTACACTCTAGCCAAGGCTGTATCACTACATTGTGCACCCTCTTCTTTCCTTCTCCCCTGTACACTCTATGAACGGTATGTTTTATCTGTATAGTGTGCAAGAAACACTACTTTTCACTGCATCCCAGTACAGATGCAGTACATCCCATCTCAGTCGCTGGCTGGGCCAATATTTATTGTCCATTCTTAATTACCCTTGAGCAGGTCTCAAACTGAGCCTGTGTGATTCAGTACAGACTGGAGTCAGGTCAGGTCAGGACAGCAGATTCTTGAGTGAGCCAGATGGGTTATTTTAAACAACAATGGGCTTCATGGTCAACATGAACTTTCAATTCCACTGGAGAGATCCTCCGGCCTCCCAGCCGCTGGTGGGATGGTTGTTTGCTAGTGGTGGGATTCTTTGATCCCACCTCTGTTAGTGGAAATTCCCATTGACGTCACCCCACACTGGCGGGAAACCCACGGGCGAGGTAGGTCCATTCAAAAGTCTGACAGCAGCAGGAAGAAGCTGCTTTTGAGTCGGTTGCTGTGTGACCTCAGACTTATGTAAATTTTTCCACATGGAAGAAGGTGGAAGAGAGAATGTTTGGGATGCGGGAGGTCCTTGATTATGCTAGCTGCCTTGCCAAAGCGAAGGGAAGTGTAGATAGGGTCAATGGATGTGAGGCTGGTTAGCGTGATGGATTGGGCTACATTCACAAACCTTTGTTGTTTCCTGTGGTCTTGGGCAGAGTAGGAGCCATACCAAGCTGTGATACAACCAGAAAGAATACTTTCTCTGATGCATTTGTAAAAGTTAGTGAGAGTTGTAGCGGACATGCCAAATTTCCTTTGTCTTCTGAGAAAGTAGAGGCGTTGGTGGGGCTTTCTTAACTATAGTGTTGGCATGGGGTGACCAGGACAGGTTATTGATGATCTGGACATGTAACAACTTAAAGCTCTGTGTCACCATGCTGCTTTGAAGACTTCTTCAAAGTCTTCCCATCGGTCAGTGATTCCATCGTAGTTCCGTCCTGGCACAAGTGTGATTTCTGGAAGGGTCAAAGTGCACTCCACTCATCTCCTTCCCATGTTTCCATCAGTCCTGCTGGCCCATATTAAACTTGATCTGTTCCCTGGCCAATGGCGAAGGCACAGTAAAAAGTCTGACAACACCAGGTTTTAGTCCAACCTATTTATTTGATAATATACTCGCAAGCTTTCGAGGGGTTACCCTCTTCACATCAATGGCGAAGGGTCAGTTCATTGGTGGAGGCCGAACTGAGAACTCATGGCCTCTGTCACCAACCCTCACTCCTGCCCACCCTCACCACCCTTCATGCCCAACCCTCACTCCTGCCCAGCCCTCACTACCTCCACTCCCAACCCTCATTCCTGCCCAGCTCTCACCACTCTCCACCCCCAAACCCCCTCACCTTCACCTTGGTGCATCTGTCACAGTCACCCTCTGGCCTATGTTTGTTCTTATGGCACTATTGACCCTTGCAGGTGAGATCACCGAGGTCACAGTATACACTTCACCCATTTTGTACTAGGCTGTGGGCAACCTAACCTCAGATCTTGGTCGGAATAACCAATGAATACTCCTTAAAACAGCTTTGAACCACTTTGTGCCCTCCTGTCAACCATGTTTCAGGGCCACTCTCCTCTCTGGGTCAGGAGGATTCAATTTCCAAAGTGTGATGGTTAGTTGGGTTAGTCATGCAAAATTGTCCCTCAGTGTCAGGGTCTATCTAAGGTAAATGCATAAGGTTATGTAAATAAGGCATGAGTGGGATTGTGGTCAGTGCAGACTTGATGGGCCAAATGGCCTCCTTCTGACTGTAGGGATTCTATGATTCTATGATTCCACCCTACAAGGTTGAGTACAAAATGTAGGCAGATACTCTTGGTGCAGTAATGAGGGAGTGCTGCACTGCCAGTGATGCCATTGTCTAGATGAAACTTTAAACAAAGCCCAGTCCATCACGCAAACCAGCCTCCCATCCACTGACTCCATCTATACTTCCTGCTACCTCGGAAAAGCAGCCAGCATGATCAAGGACCCCGTGCACCCAGGACATGCTTTCTTCCACATTCTTCCTTTGGAAAAAAGATACAAAAGTCTGAGATCATATACCAACCAACTCAAGAACAGCTTCTTCCCTGCTGTCATCAAACTTTTGAATGGACCCACCATATGTTAAGCTGATCATTTTCTATACCCTAGCTATGATGGTAATACTATACTCTGCACCTTCTCCTTTCCGTCTCCCCTTTGTACTCTATGAACGGTAGGCTTTGTCTGTATAGAACGCAAGAAATAATGTTTTTCATTGTATCCCAATACATCAAATCATAGAATCCCTGCAGTGCAAAAGGAGTCATGATGTGGGTATGCCGGCGTTGGACTGGCGTAAACACAGTAAAAAGTCTGACAACACCAGGTTTTAGTCCAACCTATTTATTTGATAATATACAGCATATTATCAAATAAATAGGTTGGACTAAAACCTGGTGTTGTCAGACTTTTTACTGTGCAAAAGGAGGCCATTAATCCCACGTATTTACTCTGCTAATCCCCCTGACACTAATGGAAAATTTAGCATTGCCAATAAACCTAACCCACACATCTTTGGGCTGTGGGAGGAAACCAGAACTCCTAGAGGAAACCCACACAGACACAGGGAGAATACGCAAAGTCCACTCAGACAGTGACCTGAGACAAGAATTGAACCCAGGTCCCTGGTGCTATGAGGCAACAGTGCTAATCACTGTGCCACCATGCCACCCTGTCAATACATGTGACAATAATAAATCAAATCAAATCCTTAGCTTGTGCATATTGTATTAGTTTAATAAACCGTGTAGTTGTCAGAGTCACAACAAATCACCTCCAAATTACTACATCTGGGCTCCAAAAAAACACCACACAGCATGTGCTACAGGAGGAGGTGATGACCTAGGGGTATTATTGCCATACCCTTAATCCAGAAACTCTGCTAATGTTCTGGAGACCCGAGTTCGAATCTTGCCACGGCAGGTGATGGGATTTGAATTCAATAAAAAAATTCTGGAATTAAAAATCTACTGATGGCCATGAAATCATTGTCGGCCAGGGACCTGGGTTTGATTTCTGGCTTGGGTCACTGTCTGTGTGGAGTTTGCACATTCTCCCAATGTCTGCGTGGGTTTCCTCCGGGTGCTCTGGTTTCCTCCCACAGTCTGAAAGACGTGCTGGTTAGGTGCATTGGACAGGCTAAATTCGCCCTCAGTGTACCCGAACAGGTGCCGGAATGTGGTGACTGAGGGATTTTGACAGTAACTTTGCATTGCAGTGTTAAAGTAAGCCTACTTGTGACTAATGAATAATCTTTATCTTTTTAAACTTCAAACTATGATTGTCGGAAAAACCCATCTGGTTCACTAATGTCCTTTAGGGAAGGAAATCTGCCATCCTTACCTTGTCTGGCTTACTTTTGATTCCAGAGCCACAGCAATGTGGTTGACTCTTAGCTGCCCCCCTGGGGAACTAGGGTTGAACACAGTAAGAAGTCTGACAACACCAGGTTTAAGTCCAACCAATTTATTTGATAGTAAACTCACAAGCTTTCGGGGTTTGCCCCTTCGTCAGGCATCTCCTGACAAAGAACTAGGGATGAGCAACAAATATCGGCCAGCTAGCAACATCCGTGTCCCACGAATGAATAAAAAACAAGTCTCAAATATGCCATCTTGAAGGTCGACTCCCCACTAATTAATCAGATATGAAGCACTTTGGGATATCCTAAATTGGCAGAAGGTGGTTAATTTAGCAAATACTTTCTTCATCCAGAACTCAGGGTCAATATTTGCTGTTCCGTTCTTATTAATTTCAGATCGCCCTCATTTGCCAAAGTATCTTCTGTCTTCAAAATGCAATTATTATTTCCCTGTAACTCAAATAGAAACTTATTTTCAACTACAGAATGTGATTTGCTGACCCCACGAGTTCTGTGCCATCACCCAGAATGAGGGAAGTAGCAGTACTAATTGGGAGTTAATTTACATATGGAAATGTGCTTACATAAAATTCAGTCCTTAAACAAAAGTGCACACGCTGCCTTTATAAATTGTCAAGAGTATAATTACTGAGCTATTAGAGATAATACTGGAATGAAGAATTTTAATAAGACTTATGATAAATGTACAGATTAGGTTAATTAGGCAGTAGGCTTTTTAAAAAAATCACATTCTCTATCTTTGCAGCATATTTATCCCACTATGCGAAAGGAAATATAAGATGTTTAATTAAACTGGGAAGATAGCTTTTGACAATACAGGAACACGAAGAGGCTATTCAGCCCATCACGCCTATTCGCCGTTCAATGCAGTTGTGGTTATTATGTGACCACAAAACTGCCTTGATTTTGACAGGAGAGAGAGTCAAGCCAACATTTTAGTAGAGGCAACATTTTGAGTCTAGAGGACCCTTCATCAGAGCCAAGGGCCTTCCAAACTCGAAATGTTGGCTTCACTCTTTCTCCACAGATGCTGCCAGACCAGCTGAGACTTTTCTGCTTTTGTTTCAGGTTCCAGCATCTGCAGTACTTTGTGTTTATCGTCATCCTAAATCCCTTTGGTTAACAAAAAAGACATCGACAAATACCATTTATAATTCAAAGATCCAAATTCTATCTCCAAAAAAAAGTCTAATTCGGGCTAAACACTCAGGACTCTCACCAACTTCTACAGGTGCACCATAGAAAGTATTCTTTCTAGTTGTATCACAGCTTGGTATGGGCTCCTGCTCTGTCCAAGACTGCAAGAAACGACAAAAGATCGTGAATGTAGCCCAATCCATCACGCAAGCCAGCCTCCCATCCATTGACCCTGTCTACACTTCCCACTGCCTCGGCATAATCAAGAACACCACACACCCCGGACATTCTCTCTTTCACCTTCTTAGGGATGGGAAAAGATATAAAAGTCTGAGGACACGTACCAACCAACTCAGAACAGCTTCTTCTCTGTTGCCATCAGACCATATATTAAACTGATCTTTCTCTACACCCTAGCTATGACTGTAACATTACATTCTGCACCCTCGCCTTCTCCTCTATGAACGGAATACTTTGTCTGTATTGAACACAAGAAATAACACCCGATATTCTAATAATAATTCTCTGCACCCTAGCTATGACTGTAACACTACATTCTGCACTCCCTCCTTTACTTCTCTGTGAACTGTATGTTTTGCCTCTATAGCGCGCAAGGAACAATACTTTTCATTGTATCCCAATACACGTGATAACAAGAAATTAATTCAGATCATATCAAAATCAAATCTAATTCTCTTTTTATTTATTAGTGTCAGCTTACAGTAACACTGCAATGAAGTTACTGTGAAAATCCCCTAGTCACCACACACCAGAAACTATTCGGGTACACTAAGGGAGAATTTGGAACAGCCAATGCACCTAACCAGTGCATCTTTTAGATTGCGGGAGCAAACCAGAGCACCCGGAGGAAACCCAAACAGACACGGGGAGAATGTGCAGAATCCACAGACTGTCACCCAACCCGGGAATCAAACCCAGGTCCATGGCACTGTGAGACAACAATGCTAACTCTGTGCCACAATGCCAATCCTGCTACCATGTTGATTTGATTTATTATTGTCACGTGTATTGGGTTACAGTGAAAAATGGCATATATATGCACATTATAAAGACAAAGCATACCATTCATTGAGTATACAAGGGAGAAGGAAAGGAGAGGGTGCAGGATATTGTTTTACTGTAACAGATATGATGTGGAGATATCGGCGTTGGACTGGAATGGGCACTTAAGAAGTCTTACAACACCAGGTTAAAGTCCAACTGGTTTGTTTGGTATCACAAGCTTTCAGAGCACTGCTCCTTCGTCAGGTGAGTGGAGAGTTGGCTAAATAACCCTGTTGGACTTTAGCCTGGTCTGGTGAGACCTCTTACAGTTACAGATAGGGTATAGAGGAAGATCAGATGACTGAGATGAGATGAAATTCCTTCACTCAGTAGGTGGTGAATCTTTAGAACATAGAACATACATTACAGCGCAGTACAGGCCCTTCGGCCCTCGGTGTTGCGCCGACCAGTGGAAGCAATCTAATGACCCTCTAACCTAAACTATTCCAATATTATCCATATGCCTATCCAATGACCATTTGAATGGCCTTAAAATTTTAGAATTTTCTACCGCAGTGGGAACTCATTCGTGGACCCAGTTCAAGGCCGAAATTGGTGGATTTTTGGAGACTGATGAATAAGGAGATGGTGCAGCCAAGTGATGTTGAGGTGGGTGATCAGCTGATTGGTGGAGCAGGCCCGATGGGCCAAACAATTTACTCCTACGTCGCTACGGCTCATTTAACAAAGAGTATATGAAGAAACCGCAAGATTGGTAGCTTGGAAACAATGAACATTAATGAGCCGAAGGGATTTTGTCAATTGAATTAAGGTCCTGTGGGCCTTGTCTTATCTGTTCTATTAAAAGCAACAGATAACTTGAGTACGCTGGATTGCAAAAAAAAAAGGAAAATGCTGTAGCTGTGTAATCTTCAATTAATCTTCCTGGGTCGTAGCAGTCGGAACCCTCTTTGTCCCTGAAGGACATGGAAGATTAACTTCAAACCTTACTGCTGCAAGACGTGCTCAATCTTAATCTCATTCCGAGTCAGGAATAACTTTATTTGACAAAGGAAACTACGTTTGCTCTCCTTTAATCTTCTTTGATCGGAGGTCACACTCTGGCCGTGTATGAAGCCTCCGATGCATAATGTCCATGGGATTGCTTTCTATCAGCCCTGCAGCTTTGTTCAATTTATGGATTTGTGGTATCAGACGTGATTTAGATGGTGGTCCCAGCTTCTGTAAACAGTGGGGATTGAATTTACCCAGGAGTTTAAGGAGCTGGAGAGGGAGACGTAACTCCAATATTGAATCAGCTCTGGAAAATGATCCCCCGCCATGCGGTGTGCTGCTCAGCTGTAACGTTGCCCTGGAATGGGTGTTGCAGAGTGCCGGCTGTGGAGAACAGAAGGGATCTTTATTCGTCTCACAAAACCGTAGGGAGGTGAGCAGGGGGATGTTAACTGCCGACTGCCTGACTCCAGCCCGAGAAACGGATGGTGCATAATTCGTTCCTCGGCCACTGGGGACAGTGGTGTAGTCTCCAGGCATGGTCAAGAAGGCAGATTACCACGTCTCCATTCTTGATGGGATACTGATGTTAAAATGCATCGTTGCCGCCAACAATGTGACTTGCGCTGTCCCTCGGGATGAGTGGGATCTTCCTCAGACATGAGCTGTGGTAGGGCTTTGTGGCGCAGTGGGTAGCATTCCTGTCTCTGAGTCTACAAGGGTCCAGGTTCAAATCCATCTTCGCCCAGAAGGAAAAATCAGTAAAATGGAGAAACAAAAATACTTGTCTTGTATACTTTAAGATTGAACACCGGCGAATGGGGAAATAAGAACACTGGTCTGAACTGCCTTTTCCATCTTGAGTGCACAAATTGGGGCTCCAGTGCTGTACTGTTAGAGATTTACAGCATGGAAACAGGCCCTTCGGCTCAACTTGTCCATGCCGCCCTTTTTTTTAAACCCCTAAGCTAATCCCAATTGCCTGTATTTGGCCAATATCCCTCTGTACCCATCTTATCCATGTAACTATCTAAATGCTTTTTAAAAGACAAAATCGTACGCGCCTCTACTACTACCTCTGGCAGCTTGTTCCAGACACTCACACTCTGTGTGAAAAAATTGCCCCTCTGGACACTTTTGTATTTCTCCCCTCTCACCTTAAACCTATGCCCGCTAGTTTTAGACTCCCCTACTGTTGGGAAAAGATATTGACTATATGTCTAGCTGATCAATGCCTCTCATTATTTTATAGACCTCTATAAGGTCACCCCTTAGCCTCCTACGCCCCAGAGAAAAAAGTCCCAGTTTATCCAGCCTCTCCTTATAACTCAAGCCATCAAGTCCTGGTAGCATCGTAATAAATACTTTCTTCGCACTTTCTAGTTTAATAATGTCCTTTCTATAATGGGATGAACAGAACTGCACACAGTATTTCAAGTGTGGCCTTACAACTTCAACAAGACGTCCCAACTCATATTCAATGTTCTGACTGATGAAACCAAGCATGCTGAATGCCTTCTGCACCACTCAGTCCACCTGTGACTCCACATTCAAGGAGCTATGGACATGTACCCCTAGATCTCTTTGTTCTGTAACTCTCCCCAACGCCCCCTCCCATTAGCTGAGTAAGTCCTGCCCTGGTTCATCTACCAAAATGCATCACCTCGCATTTGCCCAAATTAAACTCTATCTGCCATTTGCCAGCCCACTGGCCAAATTGATCAAGATCCCATTGCAATCCCGTGGCATAGTGGGCAGTTGGAGGTGCTATCCTTTGGATAAGTCATAAAAACATAGAAACTCGCAGCAGGAGTAGACCATTCACCCTTCGAGCTTATTCCACTATTCATTTTGATCATAGCTGATCACTGAATTGAATACCCTGATCCCACCTTCCCCCCATATCCCTTGATTCCTTTAGCTCCAAGATCTATATCTTATTTCTTCTTGAAATCACACAATGTTTTGGCCTCAACTACATTCCGTCCTAGTGAACTCCACACATTCACCACCCTCTGGGCGAAGAAATGTTTCCTCACCTCAATCCTAAAAGGTTTACCCCTTATCATCAAACTTTGATCCCTTATTCTGGATTCCCCCACCATTGGGAACACTCTTTGTGAATCTATCCTGTCTAACCCTGTTAGAATTTTATAAGTTTCTGTGAGATTCCCTCTCATTCTTCTAAACTCCAGTGAATATAATCCTAACCAATTTAGTCTCTCCTCGTATGACAGACCTGCCATCCCAGGAATCAGCCTGGTAAACTTCCGCTGTGCTCTCTCTTTAGAACATAGAACATTACAGCGCAGAACAGGCCCTTTGGCCCACGATGTTGCGCCGACCAATTAAAAAGCAATGACCCTGTAACCTAAACCAATCCCTTTCCATCCATAAACCTATGGCAAGAATATCCTTCATCAGATGAGGACATCAAAACTATACACAATGCAATTTAGATGTGAATTATATTGTAGTTGGAAGAACCCTTAGAAATATTAAAAAACAGAGGGATCTGGGCGTGCAGGTCCACAGTTCCCTAAAAATGGCAACACAGGTGGCCAAGGTGATTAAGAAGGCATATGGTATGTTTGCCTTCATCAGCTGGGGCATTGAGTACAGGAGTGAGGAAATCATGTTGCAGCTACTTAAAACTTAAATAGGCCGCATATAGAGTATTGCGTGCAGTTCTGGTCACCACACTATCAGTAGAGTGTAGAAACTTTGAAGAGACAGCAAAGGTTCACCAGGATGTTGCCTGATCTCACGAGTGTTGGCTATGAGGAGAGGTTGAATCAACAGGGGTTGTTTTCACTGGAAAGATGGAGGCTGAGGGGAAACCTGATTGAAGTCTACAAAATTGTGAGAGGCAAAGACAGAGTGGATAACCAGAGGCTTTTTCCCAGAGTGGAAGCGTCAATTACACGGGGGCACAGGTTCAACATGAGAGAGGAAAAATTTAAGGGAGATGAACAGGGGTAGTTCTCCACACGGAGAGTGGTGGGTGCCTGGAACGCGCTGCCAGAGGAGGTGGTGGAAGCAGGCACATTAGCAACATTTAAGAGGCATCGGGATGGGTGCATGAATAGGGAGGGGATAGAGTAATACAGTCCGAGTAAGGGCAGAAGGTTTTTTTTTAGTTAGGACATCATGATTGGCATGGGCTTGGAGGGCCGAATGGCCTGTTCCTGTGGTGTACTTTTCTTTGTTCTTTGTTCTTTATAATACTCCAAGTGTATTCTGTATACCTATCCCTATACTCAAATCTTCTCGCTGTGAAGGCCAACATACCATTTGCCAGCTTTCCTCCCTGCTGTACCTCCACACTTACTTTCAGTGACTGATAATAATAATCTGCCTTCTACAGATGTGGATAACCTTACACTTATCCACGTTATACTGCATTTGTCACGCATATGCTCACTCACTCACCCTGTCCTAATCACACTGAGGCATCTCTGCAGCCTCCTCATCGAAACATAGAAGATAGGAGCAGGAGGAGGCCATTTGGCCCTTCGAGCCTGCTCTGCCATTCATCATGAACATGGCTGGTCGTCCAACTCAATAGCCTAATCCTGCTTTCTCCCCATAAGCTTTGATCCCATTCGCCCCAAGTGCGATATCCAGCCGCCTCTTCAAAACATTCAAGGTTTTGGCATCGACTACTTCCTGTGGTACTGAATTTGACAGTCTCACTCGATGGGCTGAATGACCTCCTTCTGCACTATGATTCTGCAACGAAGGTGAATTTTCTCAACACCCAGCCAACACACTGAGATCTGAACCAACAGAAAGCATCAAAAAAGATGTATAACTGTTGCAACAATCAAAATAAACCAGCATGGTCAGCATGGCATAATGGTATTATTGCTAGACTATAAACCCAGAGACACAGCTAATGTTTTGGGGACCCAGGTTCGAATCCTGCCACAGCAGATGGTGGAATTAGAATTGAAAAAAAATCTGGAATTAATAATCTACTGATGACCATGAAACCATTGTTGATTGTTGGGAAAAACCCATTTGGTTCACTAAGGTCCTTTAGGGAAGGAAATCTGCCGTCCTTACCTGGTCTGGCCTACATGTGACTCCAGAGCCACAGCAATGTGGTTGACTCTCAACTGCCATCAGGCGACTAGGGATGGGCAATAAATGCTGGCCAGCCGGCAATGCCCAAGTCCCAGGAATGGATAAAAAAAAATACAGAACCCCCCTCTGTTAGTGTCAAGCACAGAAAGAGTTGAGCACGGAGAAAAGTCACTGATCCCACCTCACAGAGACATGGCGGCCCAGTGGGTAGCATTGCTGCCTCACAACGCCAGGGACCCGGATTCAATTCTGGCTACGAGTGACTGTGCAGATTCTGTATGTTCTCCCCGTGTCGGTGTGGGTTTCCTCCGGGTGCTCCAGTTTCCTCCCACACTCCAGGTGGATTGGTCATGCTAAATTGCCCCTTAATGTCGCAGGGATTAGCGAGGTTAATAGACAGGGAGAGGGCCTAGGTGGGATTGCAGTCGGTGCAGGCTTGATCAACCGAAAGGCCTCCTTCGGCACAGTTGGGATTCTAGGATTCTACTCTACCAGCTGTTTAGCTCCAAACTGGGAGATGTCCATGACCTACCAATAAATTAAAAGATAAATAAAATAAATAAATAGAAAGAAATCAGCTAACATCTCATCGATGATCTTTTGAAACAGTGCCAGTTAAGGGGGTGGTGAAGCAATCCTTCATGATTAATCAGTGTTCCACTGAGGTTAAGCAAAAGTACATTTTCTTTTATTCATTCATGGGATGTGGCCATCATGACAATAGCTTGCTAAGACAATTGAGAATCAACCACATTGCTGCAGCTCTGGCATCACATGTAGGCCAGACCGAGAAAGGACGGCAGATTTCCTTGCCTGAAGGTTTTTTTGACAATCAATGATGGTTGTCATGGCAAATGAATAAAGCCATTTATTTATTTATTCATTGGTGTCACACGTAGGCTTACATTAACACTGCAATGAAGTTGATGTGAAAATTCCCCCAGTCGCCGCACTCCGGCACCTGTTTGGGTACACTGAGGGAGAATTTAGCGTGGCCAGAGCACCTAACCCGCACATCTTTCGGATCATTACTGAGACTAACTCTATATTCCAGACTTTTTAATGAAGTAAAATTCCACCCACTGCACGGTGGGACGTGAACCCTTGTCATCTGGCCCTCTGGATTGTCAGTGCAATGACTGGACCACTATAGTTAAGAAAGCCCACCAATGCCTTTACTTTCTCAGAAGACTAAGGAAATTTGGCATGTCAGCTACGACTCTCACCAAATTTTACAGATGCACCATAGGAAGCATTCTTTCTGGTTATATCACAGCTTGGTATGGCTCCTGCTCTGTCCAAGACCGCAAGAAACTACAAAAGATCATGAAAGTAGCCCAAACCATCACGCAAACCAGCCTCCCATCCATTGACTCTGTCTATACTTCCCGCTGCCTCAGCAAAGCAACCAGCATAATTAAGGACCCTACACACCCCGGACATTCTCTCTTCCACCTTCTTCCTTCGGGAAAAAGATACAAAAGTCTGAGGCCACGTACCAACTGACTCAAGAACAGCTTCTTCCCTGTTGCTGTCAGACTTTTGAATGGACTTACTTTGCATTAAATGGATCTTTCTCTACACCCCTAGCTATAACTGTAACACTACGTTCTGCACTCTCTCATTTCCTTCTCTATAATGGTGTGCTTTGTCTGTATAGCACACAAGAAGAAATACTTTTCGTTATGTTAATACATGTGACAATAATAAATCAAATGAAATCATATCAAATCCAATCAAATTCCACCAACTTGTCTTGATCTATATACTGGAGTATTAAACTTCAATTCAACACAAGGATTAGAATTTTTAAATCTCAAGGGGACTATGCAGAAACAGATAAGGAACATCATTGAGACCATCTTAGAATATTCAGCGAGAAAATTCTTCTATTTTAAAGAAGATCAAAGAAAAATAGAACACAGGAACAGGCGCTTTGGCCCATCAAGCCTGCACTGATACCCGGCTTCTATCCCTCTATTCACCTCCCACTCATGTGTCTATCAAGATACACCTTGAACATTGCTAATGTCCCTATTTCCACCACCTCACTCCCTGTTTGAAAAACTTCCCCTGTACATCTTCCCTCAACTTTTCCCCTCTCACCTTGAACCTGTGCCCTCTTGTACAAAGAGCAAAGAACAAAGAAAAGTAGAGGAACAGGCCCGTTGGCCCTCCAAGCCCGTGCCGATCATGATGCCCTAATTAGACAAAAAAAGTCCTCTGTTCTTTCTCAATCCACATGTCTCTATTCCCTCCCTATTCATGTAACCATCCAGATTCTCTTAGATGTTACTAATGTGTTGTAGTTGACCCTTCCATCCTGGGAAAAAGCCTCTGACTATCCACCCTGTCTATGCCTCTGATAATTTTGTAGACCTCTATCAGGTTGCCCCTCAGCTTTTGTCTTTCCAGTGAAAACAATCCGAGTTTATCCAAGCTCTCCTCATACCTAAAACTCTCCAGACCAGGCAACATCCTGGTAAACCCTCTCCAAAGCATCCCCGGTGGTGTGGGGAACAGAACTGCATGCAAAAGTCCAAATGCAGCCTAACTAATGGGTTATGCGTCTGTAACTTTGATATTTGTTGCCTCAACCAATGAAGGCAAGTATGCTGCATTCCTTCTTGACCACCTTATCCAACTGTGATGCTAATTTCATGGATCTGTGAACCTGTACGCCCAGATCCCTCTGCATGTCAATGATCCTAAGGGTGGAAACAGTGATGGGAAATTACTCTAACCACAGCCCATGATTTTCTGCCAATGGATTTTGACTGGGGAGTATCGAAGGCCTTGAACATGTACATTCCCAATAGTGCTCCTGGCATATACCAGGATTTCCAAGTGTACACCATCCTCTTTTATAACCGGCTGTGGCTAAGAAGGTAGATCCCTCACCTCAGAGTTAGAAACCAGTGGGTTTCCTTATTTATGCCCCTCATTATTTTATAGACTCTACAAAATCACCCTTAAACTTCCTACACTCCAGTGAAAATTGTCCCAGTCTATCCAGATGTTGACTACCTCGCTGATCTATGCCCCTCATTATTTTATAGATCTCTATAAGATCACCTCTCAGCTTTCTATGTTCCAGAAAAAGAGTCCCAATCTACACAGCCTCTCCTTATAACTCAGACCATTAAGTTCTGGTTGCACCCTAGTAAATTTTTCCTGCACTCTTTCTAGTTGAACCAGTGGGTTCAAGTTCAACTGCAAAGGCTTGAACACAAAATCTAGGCGGGGTCTCCATTGCAGTGTGCTGGCCTGTGAGACTTTCAGGTCAGATGTGAAGTCTGCCCTCCAAGTTAGGCACAAAAGACCCCAAGTCGTTATTTGAAGAATAGATAAATTCTCCTACGTAAAAGCAAATTACTGCGGAAGCTGGGCTCTGAAACCGAAAGAGAAACTGCTGGAAAATCTCAGCAAGCCTGGAGGCATCTCCAAGGAGAGAAAAGAGCTGATGTTTCGAGTCCAGATGACAAAGCTGTTTTTATGAAATGATCGAGAGCAGGTAATTGTCCCAACGGGTGTTCTCAATTGTAAGCAAAATGTTGGAGACACAAAGAATAGTACAGCACAGGAACAGGCACTTCGGCCCTCCAAGCCTGAGCCTATCACATTGTCCTATCTAGACTGCTTATCTGTTCATGTCTTTATCCAAATATGTCTTAAATATGGCTAACAAATCTGCCTCAATCACTTCACTTGGCAGTGCATTCCAGCCCCCACCACCCTCTGTGTAAAAAACTTTCCTCGCACATCTCCACTGAACCTTTCCCCCCTTACCTTGAACTTGTGACCCCTTGTAATTGCCATTTCTGCCCTGGGAAGAAGCTTCCAACTGTTCACCCTATCTATACCCTCATAATTGTATCATGTCGCCCCTCAGCCTCCGTCTTTCCAGGGAGAACAATCCTAGTTTATTTAATCTCTCCTCATAGCCTCTGCACCAGGCAACATCCCAGTAAACGTCTTCTGCACTCTCTCCAAAGCTTCCACATCCTTCTGGGAGTGTGGCAACCAAAATTTGTTCACGGTATTCCAAATGTGGCCTTACCAAAATTCTATATAACTGCAACATAATTTGCCAACTTTTATACTCAATGCCCCATCTGATGAAGGCAAGCATGCTGTATACTTTCTTCAACACCTTTTCCACCTATGCTGCCATTCTTAAGGCTCTGTAGATTTGTACTCCTAGATCTCTCTGTGTGTCTAGTCTCCTAATGGTTCAGCTATTTAGTTATAGCTCCCACCTGAATTGGATCAACCAAAATGCATTACCTCGCATTTGTCCAGGTTAAATTCCATCTACCATTTCTCCGCCCAATTTTCCAGCCTATCTATAATCCTGCTGTATTCTCTGACAATCTTCATCACTATCCGCGTGTGAAAGGACCCGTGGAACGGGGGAGGACTCTTGCCCAAGAGGTGGGCACGGAGACGAAGGCGACGAAAGAAGAGTTCAACATCATGTCAAGTTTGGAATTCGTTGAGATGGGGGCGTAAGGGTACAAAGCTGAGTTCTTTGCTGAGAACAGCTCGCTCAGCCTCAGAGAGGAGAAGGCCTGGTGAACACAGGATAAGGGCTGGGGCTGGAATTGATGGGGTTCGAGGGATTGGGACTGGTGGGGGGCCTAGGATGGCCAGTGGTGATGATAAGTTATTGAATTCTCCTGACGTCCTGACCAATATTTAATCAATAAACCATAACATTCACCGGGTTGTGTACAGTTTCCCAGAACAGGGGGACAGTGCCGATGCACAGTGGTTGGAATACACACTTGGAAAACTGTACAGTTCTGGTCACTCTATTATAGAAAGGATATTATTAAACTAGAAAGAGCGCAGGAAAAATTTACTAGGGTGCAACCAGAACTTAATGGTCTGAGTTATAAGGACAGGCTGTGTAGATTGGGACTCTTTTTCTGGAACGTAGAAAGCTGAGAGGTGATCTTATAGCGATCTATAAAATAATGAGGGGCATAGATCAGCGAGGTAGTCAACATCTGGATAGACTGGGACAATTTTCACTGGAGTGTAGGAAGTTTAAGGGTGATTTTGTAGAGTCTATAAAATAATGAGGGGCATAAATAAGGTAGATAGTCAGTATCTTTGCTCAAAGGTAGGAGAGTCTAAAACTAGAGGGTACAGGTTAAAATTGAGGAGAGAGATACCAAAGGATCCAGTGGGACAATTTTTTCACACAAAGGGTGGTGAGTATCTGGAACAAGCTGCCAGAGGCAGGAGTAGAGGCAGATACAATTTTGTCTTTTCAAAAGCATTTAGATAGTTACAACATAGATATGGATGAGTATAGAGGGATATGGCCTAAATGTAGGCAATTGGGACTAGCTTAGTGGATAAAAACTGGATGGCATGGACAAGTTGGGCCCAAGGGCCTGTTTCTATGCTGTAAACCTCTATGACTCTATGGTTAGTACTGCTGCCTCACAGGCAGGGACCAGGATTCACTTCCGGCCTTGCGTGACTGTCTGGAGTTCGCACGTTCTCCCCGTGTCTGAGCGGGTTTCCTCCGGGTCGTCTGATTTCCTCACAGGCCAAAGATGTGTTGGTTAGATGGATGGAAAATGTGCGGGATTCCAGAGGGATTGGGCAAGGCGGGGAGTGGGCCTAGGTAAGGCAATCTGTCGGAGAGTTGGTGCAGACTCAATGGGCCAAATGGCCTCTTTTGCACTGTTGGGATTCTACGACACTCTTAGGGGGGGATTCCCCCCCACCCCCAACCAAACCCCCCACCTCCTCAACACCTGGTGTGTGTTTTGCAGCCATTGGTCAGTGGCAGGATCTTCCCGTCCCACCATTATCAATGGGAGTTACTCATGGTTTGCATCCTCTGCCACTGTGGAATCTGCAGCGGGGCTGGAGAAGAGGTGGTTGCTGTTGACAGGACCAGTACATCGGGTACTTCAGGCCCGATGTGCAATGCTCTCCACACAGAAGACAAAAAATAGGCCCCCCCCCTCCTCTCCCCACCCCACCCTCACCTCCCCATCCCCCGCAGGGTTAATTCGCACACCGGAGAAATTGCCGGGGAGCATTTCACAATGTTAAAGGCGCTACATCAATGCAGAACATTGTCGTGACTCAATTCTGACAATTCCATTGAAAAGCTGCCCAGCTCGCAAACTGTCCCTGCAGGAAGTGGAGAAATCACTGCTTGACTTAAATTCATCTCAAATCCCAAAGAGGGTGACTGATGTATAATTTAAAACATCAGGTTGAAGGTTAAATTAGTTATTGAACCGCCCAAAGGCTGATATCATCTATTTCAGTTGGGGAGTAGACAGGCTGATTACTGAATGCATAAATCATCATATCGCAACGTGTTTAGCTTCAATATCTCACTGTCGGGTTTGCAGGCTTTGTTTCCATGGCTTTGGTGAAGAAAAAAAAATTTTTTTAAACTATATATATATAAATTGATGCAACATGCGTTGCTCCAGATTGTAACTTCACACATGCCCTGTGCCCCAGCCTAACATCCTTGGGGTTACCACTGACCAGGAACTCAACTGGAGACACCACATAAACACAGTGGTCGCAAGAGCAGGTTAGAGGACAGGAATGGTGCAGCGAGTAATTCACCTTCCGACGCACCAAAATCCATCCATTATTTACAAGGCACAAGTCAGGAATGTGATGGAATATTGCCCATTTTCCTGGATGGGTGCAGCTCCAACAACACTCAAGAAGCTCGACGCCATCCAGGACAAAGCAACCCCTGCTTGATAGGCACCACATCTACAAATATCCACTCCCTCCACCACCGGTGCTCAGTAGCAGCAGTGTGTACTATCTACAAGATTCACTGCGGCAATTCACCAAAGACCCTTAAAAAAAGACCTTCCAAACTCATGACCAATTCCATCTTGAACGACAAGGGCAGCAGATATATGGGAACACCACCACTTGCAAGGTCCTATTCAAGCCACTCACCATCCCGACTTGGAAATATATCACCATTGCTTCATAGTCACTGGGTCAAAATCCTGGAAGTCCCTCCCTAACGGCATTGAGGATCAGCCACACACAAGGACTGCAGCGATTCAAGAAGGCAGCTCACCACCACCTTCTCAAGGGTAACTAGGGATGGGCAATGAATGCTGACCAGCCAGCGACGCCCACGTCCCACAAATTAATGAATAAAAGAATAACAGAGGAAGTTTCATCGGCAATGTGGCCATTCTGTAGTGTGACAGAATGTGGGTGAGAATCTGAATGAGTGTGTGGACAAAGTGAGGCCCTGACTGGCAGGATCATCCCTGAGTATCTATCTTGGGTCCATCAAAAGACAGTACCAGACCAAGATAGAATCCCAGGCTCGACATCCCGAAGACTATGGCAAGACCTGCAAGACATAACAGACTACAAGATGAAGTCATGTAAAATCACCAGCTCCAATGCACCCCTCCCTGATGAGCTCAATGCATTCTATGCCCATTTTGAGCAAGAGATAAATGAGAGCACGCCCTCCATCCCAGAAGCCTCAGATGAACCTGTATCTGGGGTCACCGTAGCGGATGTCAGAGTAGCTTTCTTGAACGTCAACCCACGGAAAGCAACTGGCCCGGATGGGGTACCCGGAAGAGCACTCAGATTCTGCGCGGATTAGCTGGCAGTATTTGCAGATACCTTCAACCTCTCTTTACAGCGATCTGAGGTCAAAAAAGCCAAGCAGCGTGCCTTAATGACTATCGCCCGGTGGCTCTGTCATCCATCATTATGAAGCACTTCGGAAGGTTAGTCATAGTATGAATCAATTCCGGACTCCTGGACTATTTGGACCCATTAACACCTACCGCACAACGGGTCTGTAGCAGATGCTGTTCCCCTGGCCCTACACTCAACCCTGGAACAGCTAGATAACAAGGACATTTATGTCAGACTCCTATTTATTGATTACAGTTCAGCCTTCAACACCATTATTCCGATGAGATTCATTTCCAAACTCCATGGCCTGGGCCTCGGCTCCCCCCTCTGTGACTGGATCCTGAACTTCCCAACTCACAGACCACAATCAGTAAGGATAGGCAGCAACACCTCCTCCTTGATCATTCTCAACACCGGTACCCCACAAGGCTGTGTTCTCAGCCCCCTACTATACTCCTTATACACATATGACTGTGTGGCCAAATTCCCCTCCAACTAGATATTCAAATTTGCTGACGACATCACCGTAGTGGGTGGGATCTCAAGCAATGACGAGACAGAGTACAGGAATGGGATAGAGAACGTGGTGAACTGGGGCGGTGATAATAATCTCTCCTTCAATATTAATAAAGCAAAGGAGATAGTCATCGACTTCAGGAAACGTAAAGGAGAACATTCCCCTCTCTATATTAACAGGAATGAAATTGAAATGGTTGTGAGCTTCACGGTTTTAGGTGTCCAGATCATCAACAACCTGTTCTGACCCCTCCACACGGACCCTAAAGCTAAGAAAGCCCACCAACACTCTGCTTTCTCAGGAGACTAAGGAAATTTGGCATGTCCGCTACACCTCTCACCAACATCTACAGATGCACCACAGAAAGCATTTTTTCCAGTTCTATCACAGGTTGGTATGGCTCCTGCTCTGTCCAAGACTGCAAGAAACCACAAAAGATCGTGAATGAAGCCCAGTCCATCACTCAAACCAGCCTCTCATTCATTGACTCTGTCTACACTTCCCACTGCCTTGGGAAAGCAGCCAGCATAATCAAAGATCCCATGCACCCTGGACATACTCTCTTCCATCTTCTTCTGTTGGGAAAAAGATACAGAAGTCTGAGGACACTTGGCAACTGACTCAAAAACAGCTTCTTTTCTGCTGCCATCAGACTTTTGAATGGACCTACTTTATATTAAGTTGATTTTTCTCTATACCATAACTGTGACTGTGACAGTAATTTTTTTATATATGTGGTGCATGGGCATTGCTGACTGGCCAATTGAGAGTCAACCATATTGCTGTGGCTCTGGAGTCACATGTTCTGCACCCTCTCCTTCCCTTCTCCCCAATGTACTCTATGAATGGTATGCTTTGTCTGAATAGTGCACAAGGAACAATACTTTTCATTGTATCCCAATACATGTGACAGAAATAACTCAAATCAAAGAATCTGGAGGCTAACTGTGACAGCTCCCTCTGGGACCAGGGGCACTGGTGCCCAACTCAATGCCCCAAATGGCCTGTTGCCATAGTATTTTGTGAGGAAGTAACCAATACCTTTGTAATTCATGAGGAAGCTGAAATAACTCCTCAGAGGCCGGTGTCTCTTCAATAGATTCCTTTTATTTACAAATTTATCTTCACACTGAAACGTGCTCCTGGTACACAGTCAGAATCCAAAAGGCTCACTCCTCATTATATATACGGGTGAAACTCCCTGATTACACAGGCAATCACTATCTCAATCAGGGAGCTCATACTCCATTTCATGGGCCTCATTGAGGTCATTACAGGAACTTCTTGAGTTAGTGTGTGGTGAATAGACAGATACTGAAGCCTGTCAGTGAACACAAAACCCTGGGGTTCAGATTTTGTGAGACTGTGTTTGCGTATAGTTGGTCCCATTTACAAATAATATCAATGGCACTTTGCGTTTGCTGAACAGCAGCATGGGTTACATTAGATTAATTTATACAAGGCCACAGTTGGCTGTGCGCAGCTTCAGGTGAGGAGGAAGTTATGGGGTTATGGTGAAAAGGAGAAGAGAGGGATTAGATTTGGGTTGTCTGAAAAGAGAGACAGCACAGACACCAAGGGCCAAATAGTCTTGCTCTATGCTGTAAAGTACAACATAGAGTCATAGATGTTTGCAGCATGGAAACAGGCCCTTCGGCCCAACTTGTCCATGCTGCCCAGTTTTTATCACTAAGCAAGCTCTATATCCCTCTATACCCATCTTATCCATGGAACTGTCTAAATGTTTTTTAAAAGACAAAATTGTGCCCTCCTCTACTACTACGTCTGGCAGCTTGTTCTAGGCACTCACCACCCTCTGTGTGAAAAAATTGTCCCTCTGTACCCCTTTGTATCTCTCCCCTCTCACCTTAAACTTATGCTCTCTAGTTTTAGACTCCCCTTACTTTGGGTAAAGATCTTGACTATCCGCTGATCTATGCCCCTCAGTATTTTATAGACCTCGATAAGAACATCCCTAATGGATCAATGGATTTCTCCACATTTTCAAGGCACTTGGCTTTAAAATTGGGCTTCTTGTGAGGCGTGGTTGCTGATATTACCTAAACACCTCTGAAGATACATCACTCCCTCAATGCTGCACTGGAGCGTCATCCTGGATTTTGTGCTCAAGTCTCTGGCACAGGTCTGGAACTACTCCCCGCAGCAGCCCCCCCCCCCCCCCCCCCCACCCACCCCCCACCCCCCACTACTCTCTGACTTCAGATTAGAGAGTTCCACGTTCCCTCAAACAGCAACACAATGATGGGTGAAATCATCTGGTTTTTATTCTGATGCTCTCGCTTAAGAGCAGCCGACCACACTCTCAGCAAAGTTTTGCATCAACACTTTTGCCTCACCTTCGCTCGGTTGATGCCTCAGGAAAATGATACAAAAGCCTGAGGTCCCGGACCAACCAATTCAAGGCACAAGTCAAGAAATATCAGCAGAAGGTGTGGGAAATGCTCATCAGTTTGGGCAGAACACGAGGAGAAAGAAACAGAATCAGGTCTGTGACCTTTTGGCAACACTGGAGAAACTTAGAGATGTAACTGACTCTAAATGAGTACAGACGCAGGGAAAGAGGGAAAAATAACAAAGGATCTGTCAACGATTGGAATGCAGGAGAGATTAAATCAAAAGCAAAATCATTATTGCAAATGCTGTCTACAACTCTTGCCAACTTTTACAGGTGTACCACAGAAAGAAAGCAATCTTTCTGGTTGTGGAGATGCCAGCATTGGAATGAGGTGGGCACAGTAAGAAATCTCACAACACCAGGTTAAAGTCCAACAGGTTTATTTGATCGCACGAGCTTTCGGAGCTCTGTTCCTTCATCAGGTGAGGGGACCAAGCGTTCCGAGAGATCGTTTCTGGTTGTATCACAGCTTAGTATGGCTCTTACTCTGGCCAAGACCGCAAGAAACTGCAGTAGGTCGTGAATGTAACTCAATCCATCACTCCAACCAGCCTCCCATCCATTGACTCTGTCAACACTTAGAAAAGCAGCCAGCATAATTAAGGCCCCCATGCACCCCGGACATTCTCTTTTCCACCATTTTCCGTCGGGAAAATGATACAAAAGACTGAGGTCACGTACCATCCGACTCAAGAACAGCTTCTTCCCTACTGCCATCAGACTTTGAATGGACCTACCTTGCATTAAGTTGATCTTTCTCTACGCCCTAGCTATGACTGTAACACTACATCCTGCACTCGCTCCTTTCCTTCTCTATGAACGGTATACTTTGCACAGCGCGCAAGAGACAATATTTTTCACTGTATACTAATACATGTGACAACAATAAACCAAATCAAATTTTATGAAAAGCAGTTATCCTGGGTGAAATATTGGTGAGTGCAGTAGACCGTAAAGTATTTTTTGGATTTGTTCATGGGATCATTGACAGGCCCAGCATTTCTTGCCCATCCTTAATTGCCCCTGAGAAGGTGGTTGTGAGCTGCCTTCTTGCAAAGCTACAGTCCACGTGTTATTGAAACACTCACAGTCCAACTTACAGAGGATGGAGTTCCAGATTCTGAATCAGTGAAGGAATGGCAATATTGTTCCAAGCAGGATGGTGTGTGCGCTGAAGGGGAACTTGCAAGTGGCGGTATTCCCAGGCAGCTGTTCGGCTTGTCCTTTTAGGTAGTGTAGAGGTCAGGAGTGTGGAAGGTGTTGCCATATCAGCCTTGGTGAGTCGCTGCAGTGCATCTTGTAGATGATACACACTGATGCCATTCTGCGTCTGTGATGGAGGAAGTCAATGTTGAATCTGGTCAATGTGGTGCCAGTCAAGTGGGTTGCTTTGCTCTGGAAGGTGTTGAGTTTCTCGAGTGTTGTTGGAGCTGCACCCATCCAGGCAAGTGGAAAGTATTCCATCACCCTCCTGACTTGTACCTTAAAGTTAAAGTTTATTTATTATGTAGGCTTACGTTAACACTGCAATGAAGTTACTGTGAAAATCCCCTAGTCGCCACACTCCGACACCTGTTCAGTTACACTGAGGGAAAATTTAGCATGGACAATGCACCTAACCGGCACGTCTTTCAGACTGTGGGAGGAAATCAGAGCTCCTGATGGAAACCCATACAGACACGGGGAGAATGCGCAGACTCTGCACAGGCAGTGGCACAAACCGGGAATTAACCCCGGATAGAGTGGTAAATGCGGGGTCACTTTTAACATTTAAGGAAAACTTGGACGGGTTCATGGATGAGAGGGGTGTGGAGGGATATGGTTCAAGTGCAGGTCAGTGGGACTAGGCAAAAAATGGTTTGGCACAGACAAGAAGAGCCAAAAGACCTGTTTGTGAGCCGCAATTTTCTATGGTTCTATGGTTCTATCCTTGACACTATGAGGCAGCAGTGCTAACCACTGTGCCACAGTGCCATCTTTGTCAATGGCAGACTGGCTTTGGGAAGCCAGGAGGTGATTTGCTCACCTTAGCTGTACTCTGGTAGCCACAATACTTATTTGGCTGGACAGGGTGGGTTTCTGGCGAACGGAATCCCCTCCCACCAGGATGTTGATCGTATCTAATCGAAAAACAAGGTGCCTTTCCTCGACCTTCCATTGAGATTCATTAGAACTGAGCAACAAGCCAACTACAGTGGGGTCAGGGTGAGAGTCAGACGGAGAACATAAAGCCCAGGGTGAGACTTGCAGGCTGTAGGAAGAGTTACCAAAATCCTGGCAGTATATTACAGAGTCCATTTGTGCCTCTGTCACACCAGTTTGGAAAGGAAATGGCAACACATCAATGAATGAAAACAAGTTGTGAGAATTAATTACACAGCTGCCACTGCTGCTCTCTCTCTGTCGCTCTCTCGCTCTTTAATTATATTGGTATATACAAGCGTGACAGATTGGAGAAATGGGGGAAAGACTACAGTCTACACATTTATCCATATGGTGTTAATGTAAGATTGCTCAACCTACTCCTAGGAAATTATTTTTCCTCAGCTTAACAAACGGATTATGTCGAGTTATTTTTAATTGAGTTTATACCTCTGTAAAGCCAACACTGATATGAGGGGATTCATCCTTTGAACAATGATATCACAGATGTTCATTGCCTTTCACGAAGGGAGCTTTGCAGTCGCACGCCCAACTTCCTACTGCAGTCATTGGCACACTAATTAAAACATCAATTAACAGCCACAGAGGTTTACATCAAGCAATCAGAGCCAATATCGGAAAGGAACTGCCACCACTCAGGTGCACAACTTTGCGGTGACCTTGGCAGATGGTGCCATTCGCAGGGAGGGCAACAAAGAGAAGGGCAGTTGTATTCCGCTATGACTCTCAACTATGGGTGGTGATGGCTAACACGAGGGGACATAGCTTTAAATTGAGGGGTGGTAATTATAGGACGGATGTCAGAGGCAGGGTCTTTACTCAGAGGGTAGTAAGGGCGTGGAATGCCCTGCCTGCAGCAGTTGTGGACTCGCCAACTTTAAGGGCGTTCAAATGGTCAGTGGATAGGCATATGGGTAACATTGGAATAGTTTAGGTTAGAGGGTCATTAGATTGGTTCCACTGGTCGGTGCAACATCGAGGGCCGAAGGGCCTGTACTGCGCTGTAATGTTCTATGTTCTATCTATGTTCTAACTTTTACAGATGCACCATAGACATCATTCTTTCTGGTTGTATCACAGTTTGGTATGACTCCTGCTATGTCCAAAGTTTATAAGTTTATTTATTTTATTAGTCACAAGTAAGGCTTACGTTAACAATGCAATGAAGTTACTGTGAAATTCCCCTAGTTCGCCACCTATTCAGATAAATGCACCTAATCAGCTCATCTTTCAGGCCCTGGAAGGAAGCCGGAGCACCCAGAGGAAACCCACACAGACACTCCTGCTCTGTCCAAGACTGCAAGAAACTACAAAGGGCCATGAACGAAGCCCTTGTCCATCACACAAACCAACTTTCCATCCATTGACTTCATCTACACTTCCAGCTGCCTCGGAAAAGCAGAAAGCATAATCAAGGACCACACGCACCCCGGACATTCTCTCTTCCCCCCTCTGCTGTCAGGAAAAAGATACAAAAGTCTGAGGTCACTTACCAACCGACTCAAGAACAGTTTCTTCCCTGCTACCATCACATGTTTGAATGGATCTGCCTTATACTAAGTTGATCTTTCTCTACACCCTAGCTATGACTACATTCTGCACTCTCTCCTTTCCTTCTCTATGATTGGTATGCTTTGTTTGTCTAGCGCAAAAAAAACAATACATTGACCCTGACTGTGGCAACCAGGGGAATTTCACAGTAACTTCATTGCAGTGTTGATGCAAGCTTTATTTGTAACTAATAAATAAATAAACTTTATAAACTTTTCAATGTATCCCAGTATATGTGACAACAATAAATCAAATCAAATCAAGGAGTCAGCCTTGTTCTTTCCTCTGTTGCTGTTGCACACATCCTGTGAATGGATAACTAAAATCTGAAACCAAGGACTAAAAGGTGGGGGTTGGGGGAGATGGGTAGGAATTGGTTCTCACCTGAACCCCACCTGAACACAATAGCAATGGAGGTGTACCCTGTGAACCAATATCCAGAAAATTCTTTGATGTGGACAGAGATTGCACCATACAAATGGTAGATATCACTAGAGCGAACACAAGTTGCATGTGATTGCCTGGATTGACTTTAATCATGATGTGGAGATGCCGACATTGGACTGGAGTAAACACAGTAAGGAGTCTCACAATGCCAGGTTAAAGTCCAACAGGTTTACTTTTGGAGCACTGCTCCTTCATCAGGTAAGTGGGAGTTCTGTTCACAAACAGGGCATATAAAGACACAAACTCAATTTACAAAATGATGATTGAAATGCTAGTCTTTACAGGTAATCAAGTCTTAAAGGCACAGACAGTGTGAGTGGAGAGAACATTAAGCACAGGTTAAAGAGTTTTGTCTCCAGACAGGGCAGTTAATGAGATCTTGCAAACCCAGGCAAGTCATGGGAGTTACAGATAGTGTGACATGAACCCAAGATCCTGGTTGAGGCCATCCTCATGTGTGCAGAACTTGGCTATCAGTCTCTGCTCAGCAACTCTGCGTTGTTGTGTGTCGTGAAGGCCGTCTTGGAGAACGTTTACCCGAAGATCAGAGGCTGAATGCCCATGACCGCTGAAGTGTTCGCCAACAGGAAGAGAACACTTTTGCCTGGTGATTGTTGAGCGGTGTTCATTCATCCATTGTCGTAGCATCTGCATGGTCTCCCCAATATACCATGCCTCGGGACATCCTTTCCTGCAGCATATCAGGTAGACAATGTTGGCTGAGTTGCAAGAGTATGTATCGTATACCTGGTGGATGGTGTTCTCACGTGAGACAATGGCATCCGTGTCAATGATCTGGCACATCTTGCAGAGATTGCTGTGGTGTGGCAGGTCACTGCTCTCCTGAAGGCTGGGTAGTTTGCTGTGGACGATGGTCTGTTTGAGGTTGTGCGGTTGTTTGAAGGCAAGAAGTGGGGGTGTGGGGATGGCCTTGGCAAGATGTTCAGCTTCATCAATGACATGTTGAAGGCTCCAGAGAAGATGTCGTAGCTTCTCCGCTCCGGGGAAGTACTGGATGATGAAGGGTACTCTGTCTGCCATGTCCCATGTTTGTCTTCTGAAGAGGGGCATACACGTGGTGGTTCATGCGAGGGCTGCTCTTGGATGTTTCGAGAGTTGCCTAGTGCTTCATGTCATTAGTGTGTGCTTAAACTGGACCAGCTGATGGGCAAAATGACAGCTCAGTGACTATCACTGTTTGCTGAGCAGATACATGGATTTGGGCCAGTGCTTGTGGGAGTTTGCGCATTCTCCCCGTGCTTGCGTGGGTTTCCTGCGGGTGCTCCAGTTTCCTCCCACACCCCAAAGATATGCTCTTAGGCTGATTGGTGTAACAAATTGTCCCTAAATTATTCTCCCCTCAATCTGGTTTCCAACGTGGAGTGCCATAAGCGTAGACAAGGGTCATGGGTGGAAGAGGGGACTCACAATGTTGAAACGGCGGCGCGGGCTCGTTGGGCCGAAGGGCCTGTTTCCCGTGCTGTGTTGTTCTTTGTTCTTCGTTGGTGCAGTTTTTCGATGTGGAGCGTCGGAACTGTTGATCGATGAGCCGAGTGCCATATCCCGTTCTTATGAAGGCATCTTTCAGTGTTTGGAGGTGTCTATCGCAATCCTCCTCATCTGAGCAGATCCTGTGTATACATAGGGCTTGTCCATAAGAGGTGGCTTCTTTAACATGTTTAGGATGGAAGCTGGAGAAATGGAGTTTTGTGAAATTATCTGTGGGCTTGCAGTACAGTGAGGTGCTGAGCTGACCATCCTTGATGGAGATGCGTGTGTCCAAGAATGCAACCGATTCCGGAGAGTAGCCCATGGCGAGTCTGATGGTGGGATGGAACTTGTTGATGTCATCATATAGCTGTTTCAGTGATTGTTCACCATGAGTCCAAAGGAAGAAAATGTCATCGATGTATCTAGCGTATAGCATTGGTTGAAGGCCCTGTGTGGTGAAAAGGCCCTGTTCGAACCTGTGAATGAAGATGTTGGTATATCGAGGTGCGAATTTGGTCCCCATGGCTGAAGAACTGGCTGTTGAAGATGAAGACGTTGTGGTCCAGGATGGAGCAGATGAGTTGTAAAATTGCATCTGGAGACTGGCAGTTGTTAGCATTGAGTATTGAGGCAGTTGCAGCAATGCCATCATGGTGGGAGATGCTGGTGTAGAGTGCCGATACATGCATTGTGACAAGGAGTCTCGAGGTGCATGATCATTGAATCTCTACAGTGCAAAATCATAGAGTCACAGGATCTCTACAGTGTAGAAGGTCACCATTTGACCCATCGCATCTACACTGACCACAATCCCACACATCCCCCATCCCCATAACCCTACCTATTAACCTGACTAACCTCCTGACATTAAGAATCAATTTAGCACGGCCAATCCACCTAATCCCTGCGTCTTTGGAACCTATGGTTCCATGAAACCTTCAAGTTCAATGGCCAATTTTGGGATTGACATCCATGCCGGAATGGCTGAAGTGCAGCAAGATGGGGAAAAGAAAGCAAGGATTTTTTTTGAATTAAAAAAAAATTTGTTTGCCGAAGGATTGTCATACGGATCCTGAGAATACAGCAGTCTTGTTTCTGAAATAACTAATTGACCATTCCATTCTCACTCCCAGAGACTAGATTAATGGCACACTCAGGAATAGTTTCGCCATTAGGTCATTAATGAATGACTAATGATGCCGGCTGCATGGCAAATAGTTGCAAGGTCATTGAAGATGAGAAAAATAATTATAAGCCAAAACGTTTTGCTGTTAATCAGAATAATTAGAGCTGCAGGAGAGGATATTTGGGGTGAGGCGGGGAGGGGAGGAGAGCAAGGAATGTCAGCGAAATCATCAGGAGGGAAGTTCCTTTAAATATCCCAACGCAATCCACTTGTGGGTGCCACTTGATAAGAAGCGACGTGCATTTCGATAACGCCTTTCACAGTCATAGAATCGCTACAATGCAGGAAGAGGTCATTCAGCCCATCGAATCTGCACCAACTACAATCCCATCCAGATCCTATCCCCATAACCCCATGCATTTAGCCTAGCTAGTCTCCCTGACACTAAAGGGCAATTTAGCATGGCCAATCCACCTAATCTGCATATCTCTGCGGGAGGAAGCCAGAACACCTGGAGGAAATCCACGCAGACATGGGGAAAATGTATAGACCCCACACAGGCAGTGACCCAAGCCTGGAATCGAGCCCAGATCCCTGGCGCTGTGAGGCAACAGTGCTAACCACTGTGCCACCGTGCAGCCTCAGTGTAACCCATAGTGTTTGGCAATCAATGAAGTACTTTTGAAATGTAATGTTGAATTGAAGGAGCCAGTTTACACACAGCAAGCTCCCACTAACAGCCATGTTGTATTGAGTAGGTAATCTGCGATATTGACTGAGTGAGAATTGAAACTTGAAAGAGAGTCATGGGATCTTATACTTGATTTGATTTCATTTCATTTATTATTGTCACATCGATTTGGATACAATAAAAACTATTGTTTCTTGCTTGTTATACAGACAAAACATACCGTTTATAAAGTACATTGGGGAGAAAGAATGGGGAGGGTGCAGGATAAAGTGTTACAGTCTTAGCTAAGATGAAGAGAAAGATCAACTTGCTATATGGTCGGTCCATTCAAAAGTCTGACGGCAGCAGGGAAGAAGCTGCTCTTGAGTAGGTTCATAGAATCCCTACAATGCAGGAGGAGGCCATTCGGCCCATTGAACCTGCACCGATCACAATCCCATCCAGATCCCATCCCCGTAATCTTCATATTTATCCTGTTTATCCTCCTGACACTAGAGCTAATTTTAGCATGGCCAATCAACCTAACCCACACATTTTTGGACTGTGAAAACTGGAGCACCTGGAGGAAACCCACACAGACACGGGGACAATGTGCAAACTTCACACAGATAATGACCCGAGGCCAGAATTAAACCCAGAGGCTCCTAGTGCTGTGAGGTAGCAGTGCTAACCACTGTGCCACCATGCCACCTGGTTGATGTCATAGAAATCCTACAGGACAAAAAGAGGCCATTCGGCCCATCGAGTCTGTACTGACCACAATCCCACCCCCCTATCTCTTCATATTTTACCCACTAATCCCTCTAACCTACACATCTCAATACACTAATGAGCAATCAACCTAACCCGCACATCTTTGGACGGTGGGAGGAAACCAGAGCACTTGGAGAAAACCCACACAAACATGAGGAGAACGTGCAAACTCCACACAGACAGTGACCCCAGCCGGGAATCGAACCCCGGTCCCTGGAGCTGTGAAGCAGCAGTGCTAACCACTGTGCTACCGTGCCACCCAATGTGTGATGTGTGATCTCAGACCTTTGTATCTTTTTCCTGACAGAAGAAGGCGGAAGAGAGAATATCCAGGGTGCATGGGGTCCTCAATTATGTTGGCTGCTTTGATGAAGCAGCAGGAAGTGTCGATGGAGTCAATGGATGGGAAGCTGGTTTGCGTGATGGGCTGGGCTAAGCCTAACATATCATCCAAAAATTAACAGTGCAGCCCTCCCTCAGTACTGCACAGGAATATTTTAGTGCAGACAGGGCATGTTAAGCATTGTTAATGTCACAAGTTGTGCCATGTCAGGTCTTTCTGAACTTATTGAAAGAGTTTCCTCAATGATCTGTGCACTTCAGAATCAAGGTAACACAAACCGATGAGTGAGAAGGAAAAATAAGAACTTCATTTGATCTAATCTCCTAGCATTAATTAAATGTTTTAATTAAACTAGCTGTAATAGATTCTTTAAACTCAAGCTTGTTGTAAGTACTTAATTACACCAATTGTCACAGACTGGTCTCAAGAGCGTAAAGGCTATTAAAATGTGAAGCCAAGGGACAATTAAGTTTTAACAGGTATGTTTTATTTCACATAATATATTTATGGCCTGCATAAATGAGGAGAAGAAGATTGAGTGTTTTAATTCAGCGAGAGCATGCTTGGGTTCTGATTTCATTTCTCTCTTTTTCCTCTCAAGGGGGTAGTGCCAAGGGCACTCTGAGCCTCAATAACGCTTTGCCATTCTGACCTTGTATTGAGCTTTGCCCCTTGTTCCCGTGACCAGTATGCCACACACAACTTAGTAAAAAGTCTGACAACACCAGGTTTTAGTCCAACCTATTTATTTGATAACAGACTCACAAGCTTTCGAGGGACACCCTCTTCGTCAGGTGAATGGAGAGTTCAGAACTCTCCATTCACCTGACGAAGAGGGTGTCCCTCGAAAGCTTGTGAGTCTATTATCAAATAAATAGGTTGGACTAAAACCTGGTGTTGTCAGACTTTTTACTGTGTTTACGCCAGTCCAACGCCGGCATACCCACATCATGACACACAACTTAGCCAGGTTGTTTCTACCCTGGCCACCGGAGGTGGTATCCAATCTATTGATGTGCCAACACCAATCAGGAATCTTTGGCAGGTTTTGAAAGGTAATTTTCCAGCAAATTTGGAAATCTGGCACATCAGCTACGACTCTCACTGACTTTTACAGATGCACCATAAAAAGCATTCTTTCTGGTAGTATCACAGCTTGGTATGGCTCCTGCTCTGCCCAAGTCCAGAGGTGTGCGGGTTGATTGGCCATGCTAAGAAATTGTCCCTTAGTGTCCAGGGTAGTGGAGGTTAGAGGGATTAGTGGGTATGATATGTAGGGATATGGGGGTAGGGCCTGGGTGGGGTTGTGTTCGGTGCAGACTCAATGGGCCGAAGGGCCTCTTTCTGCACTGTAGGGTTCTATGTTCTAAGACTACAAGAAACTACATGCAGCCCAGTCCATCACGCAAACACCTCCCCATCCATTGACTCTGTCTACGCTTCCCGCTGCCTCGGAAAAGCAACCAGGATAATTAAGGACCGCACGCACCCCGGACATTCTTTCTACCACCTTTTTCCATCGGGAAAAAAATGCAAAAGTCTGAGGTCATGTACCAATGGACCAACTAGTTTTGAGCTCCCCTATCTTTGAGAAAAGATATTGACTATCTAGCTGATCTATGCCCCTCATTATTTTATAGACCTCTACAAGGTCACCCCTCAACCTTCTACACCCCAGAGAAAAAAGTCCCAGTCTATCCAGCCTCTCCTTATAACTCAAACCACCAAACCTGGGTATCATCCTGGTAAACCTTTTTTTAAGAACATAAGAAATAGGAGCAGGAGTAGGCCATCTAGCCCTTCAAGCCTACCCCACCATTCAGTAAGATCATGGCTGATCTGAAGTGGATCAGTTCCACTTTCCTGGTTTCTCCCCATAACCCTTAATTCCCTTGTCTGTCAAAAACCTATCTACCCCTGACTTAAATATATTTAGCAAGGTAGCCTCCACCGCTTCAATGGGCAGAGAATTCCAGAGATTCACCACCCTTTGAGTGAAGAAGTTCCTCCTCAACTCTGATCTAAACTGCCCCCCCCCCCCTTATCTTGAGGCTGTGCCCTCTAGTCCTGCTATCCTTTCTAAGCTGGAAAGAACTTACTCCTTCTAGTTTTGCACTCCTTCTAGTTTAATAATATCTTTCTATAAAAGGGTGACCAGAACTATACACAGTATTCCAAGTGCGGCTTTACCAATGCCTTGTACAACTTCAACAAGATGTCCTAACTCCTGTATTCAATGTTCTGACCATGCCAAGCATGCTGAATGCCTTCTTCACCACTCTGTCCACCTGTGACTCCATTTTCAAGGAGCTATGAACATGTATTCCTACATCTCTTTGTCCTCTAACTCTCCTAAACACCCTACCATTAACTGAGTAAGTCCTGCCCTGGTTCAATCTACCAAAATGCATTACCTTGCATTTACCTAAATTAAACTCCATCTGCCATTCGTCAGCCCACTGGCCCAATTGATCAAGATCCTGTTGCAATAAGAGATAATTTCCTTCACTGTCCACTATGCCACCAATCTTGGTATCTTCTGCAAACTCATTAACTATGGCTCCTATGTTCTCATGCAAATCATTAATATAAATGACAAATAATAGTCGACCCAGCACTGATCCCTGAGGCACACCGCTGGTCTCCAGTTTGAAAAACAACTCTCTACAACCACCCTCTGGGTTCTGTCAAGAAGCCAATTTTGTATCCATTTAGATACCTCACCCTGAATCCCGTGAGATTTAATTTTATGCAACAACCTATCATGTGGTACTTTTTCAAAGGCCTTGCTAAAGTCCATGTAGACAATATCAACCGCACTACCCTCATCTACCTTCTTGGTTATCTCTTCAAAAAACTCAGTCAAATTTGTGTGACATGATTTTTCACTCACAAAGATGTGAGTGATGACTGTCCATAATCAGTCCTTGCATCTCTAAATGCCTGTAGATCCCTTGTCTCAAAATACCTTCCAACAACTTACCCACCACAAACGTGAGGCTCACTGGCCTGTAGTTCCCAGGCTTTTCCCTGCAGCCCTTTTTAAACAAAGGCACAACATCTGCCACTCTCCAATCTTCAGGCACTTCACCTGTGACTATCGATGATTCAAATATCTCGGCTAGGGGGCCCACAATTTCCTCCCTAGCCTCCCACAATGTCCTGGGATACATTTCATCAGGTTCCAGGGATTTATCTAACTTAATGGGCTTTAAGACTTCCAGCACCTCTTTCTCTGTAATATGTACACTTCTCAAGACATCACTATTTCCCCCATTTTCCCTAACATCCATGCTTTTCTCAACATTAAATACTGATGAGAAACATTTATTTAGGATCTCACCCATCTCTTGTGGATCCGCACATAGCTGACCTTATTGACCTTATTGCTGAATAAACTAGGCTTGTACTCGTTAGAGTTTAGAAGAATGAGGGGAGATCTCATTGAGACATATAAGATGATGAATGGGATGGATAGGATAGAGGTGGAGAGGCTCTTCCCGCTCAGAAAGGGCAGTAGGACGAGGGGGCACAGCCTTAAGATAAAGGGGAGGCGGTTTAGAACGGAGTTGAGGAGGAACTTCTTCACTCAAAGGGTGGTGAATCTCTGGAATTCTCTGCCCGTTGAGGTGGTGGAGGCTGCCTCGCTAAATATATTTAAGACGCGGGTTGATAGGTTTTTGATAGGCAAGGGGATTAAGGGTTATGGGGAGAAAGCGGGAAAGTGGAACTGAGCCACGACAGATCAGCCATGACCTTATTGAATGGCGGGGCAGGCTTGAAGGGCTAGATGGCCTACTCCTGCTCCTATTTCTTATGTTCTTATGTTCTTATGATCCTTAAGAGGCCCTATTCTCTCCCTTGTTACCCTTTTGCCCTTTATGTATTTGTAGAAGTTCTTTGGGTTCTCCTTTGCCTTACCTGCCAAAACAATTTCGTGTCCCCTTTCTGCCCTCCTGATTTCTCTCTTAACTCTACAAGTTTTTCCAGGGCAGTTAGTGAGATTTTGCTATCAGCCAAGCTCCATACACATGAGGACGGCCTCAACCGGGATCTTGGATTCATGTCACACTATCTGTAACCCCCACGACTTGCCTGGGCTTGCAAAATCTCACTAACTGTCCTGGCTGGAGACAATCCACATCTCTTTAACCCTCTCTCCACTCATATTGTCAGCACCTGTAAAGACTTGATTACTTGTTAAGACTCGCATTCCAACCATTATCTTGGAATTGACTTTGTGTCTTTATATGCCCTCTTTGTGGACCAAAGTCTTCACTCATCTGATGAAGGGACAGCACTCCGAAAGCTTGTGCTACCAAATGCTACCAGTGGACATGGTGTATATGGATTTTAGTAAGGCGTTTGATAAGGTTCACCATGGTAGGCTTCTGCAGAAAATGCAGATGTATGGGATTGGGGGTGATCTAGGGAATTGGATCAGGAATTGGCTAGCGGATAGGAGACAGAGGGTGGTGGTTGATGGTAAATATTCATCATGGAGTTCGGTTACGAGTGGTGTGCCTCAGGGATCTGTTTTGGGGCCACTGATGTTTGTAATTTTTATTAATGATCTGGATGAGGGTATAGTTGGGTGGATTAGTAAATTTGCTGATGACACCAAAGTCGGAGGTGTGGTAGATAGTGATGAAGGGTGTCATAGTTTGCAGGAAGACTTAGACAGGTTGCAGAGCTGGGCCGAGAGGTGGCGGATGGAGTTTAATGCGGAGAAGTGTGAGGTAATTCACTTTGGTAGGAATAACAGATGTGTTGAGTATAGGGCTAACGGGAGGACTTTGAATAGTGTGGATGAGCAGAGGGATCTAGGTGTATGTGTACATAGATCCCTGAAAGTTGGGAGTCAAGTAGATAAGGTTGTTAAGAAGGCATACGGTGTCTTGGCGTTTATTGGTAGGGGGATTGAATTTAGGAGTCGCAGCGTCATGTTGCAACTGTATACAACTCTGGTGCGGCTGCACTTGGAGTACTGTGTGCAGTTCTGGTCCCCACATTACAGGAAGGATGTGGAGGCTTTGGAGAGGGTGCAGAGGAGGTTTACCAGGATGTTGCCTGGTATGGAGGGGAGGTCCTATGAGGAGAGGCTGAGGGATTTGGGGTTGTTTTCACTGGAAAGAAGGCGGCTAAGAGGGGATCTTATTGAAACATATAAGATGATTAGAGGTTTAGATAGGGTGGATAGTAATAGCCTTTTTCCTCTGATGGAGAAATCTAGCACGAGGGGGCATGGCTTTAAATTAAGGGGCGGTAGTTATAGGACGGATGTCAGGGGTAGGTTCTTTACCCAGAGGGTGGTGAGGGATTGGAATGCCCTGCCTGCTGCAGTTGTAAATGTGCCTAGTTTGGGGGCGTTTAAGAGATCCGTGGATAGGTTTATGGACAAGAAGGGATTGGTTTAGGTTAGTGGGTCATTGTTTTGTAACTGGTTGGCGCAACATCGTGGGCCGAAGGGCCTGTTCTGCGCTGTAATGTTCTATGTTCTAAATAAACCTGTTGGACTTTAACCTGGTGTTGTGAGATTACTGACTGTGCCAGTCCCATTAGAAAAACTTACATGGCCCAGAAAATTGAACTCTGGATTAAGTGGGAGTCTCCAACTGCTGCAGAGCGGACGCATTTGAATGAGGGAGACATGGCAAGCCCAATTGCTGAAAGGCTTCATTGTATTTATGTCCAACTCAATATCCTAGATAATGTTGAATATTGTAATCCATTCCTCAGATTACAAAAGCAATTGGCGTGCTTGATAATTGAGGATTGATCAATGGATAGCCATGTCTAGAAAACGAGATAATGATAATGATATTGAAATATCATCCATCTGTAACGTGCAACATGAAAATTAATTGCCGATTACTGGTCAAATTAACACAAAGATATTTATTGCAACTGTCAGCAGAAAGTCAGCTGGTTTTCCCAAATCCTTGGATCTAACCATCTGGTCTGATCATCAGAGACTGGACATACAATGGAAGGTGGATGTCAGGATCCTGTGGAAGTCCTGGTGTGGAGATGCCGGCGTTGGACTGGGGTAAACACAGTAAGAAGTTCTGACAACACCAGGTTTAAGTCCAACTGATTTATCTGATAGTAAACTCACAAGCTTTCGGAGTTTCTCCCTTCGTCAGGTGAATGGAGAGTTCTGGCCTCAGACAGAGCATATACCAGAACTCTCCATTCAACTGACGAAAGGAGAAACCCCGAAAGCTTGTGAGTTTACTATCAGATAAATCAGTTGGACTTAAACCTGGTGTTGCCAGACTTCTTACTGTGAAGTCCTGCTGCACAGATATACTTGGGAATTGCTTGGGAAGTTTCAACTTCTGATAGGCAATTCTCCTCTACCCTGAGATCCTTTGGGAATATTTCTGACTGAATTAGTGTTTGAAGCTTCAGACAGTTCCGATGTACTTACCTGGATAGTTGCTGAGGATAAGTGTCCTTTAAGCGTTCTTCAATGTCCTTTAGGGAAGGAAATCTGCCATCCTTACCTGGTCTGGCCTGTATGTGAATCCAGAGCCACGGCAATGTGGTTGACTCTCAACTGCCTTTGGGCAACTAGGGATGGGCAATAAATGCTGGCCAGCCAGCGACTCCCATGTCCCATAAATGAATAAAAAATAAATGTTAGATTAAAACCTGGTCTTATACCTGAGTAATTCCAGAACTGACTCCCCAACCTGACCCAATTAAGCCGCTCAACACCCAATGACCCCCCCTCCTGACCACTGACTAATGCCAACTATAAAGACTACCTCCCAACTCCACAAATACCCAACTGCCCCCTCCTGACCATGCTACCTACCAACTACCCTCAGATCCAAACTGACACCCCATCACCACAACCCCTCCCCCCCCCCACACCATCCTCCAGATCCGACTATCCATTCTGATCATACCACCATCTGACCCAACCCAAAAACCAGCTGACCTGACCCAACTACCCATTTTCTTCTGACCCCCTCCGCTCACCCTCCTGACCATCCAACTCTCCACCTCACCTACCTGCCCACCTCAGCCACTTCCCCACCACACCCACTTGCCCACTCACCCAGCTACCTATCCTACCCACTTATCAGCTTAGCTCATTCATCCCATCCATCCTACCCGCTACTCACCCATCCACCTCACCCAACTACCCACCTACCTAGCCTACTAACTTACCCACCTATTCACATCACCACCTTGCCAACATGGGCATCTACAGTACATTAATCTGGCATCTTCCAACTTGCACATCATTTGAAAAGCCAATATCGGTGACAACTTCCACACAGAACATTTCCAATAACACTGAATGAGACAAATGACTATATCATCAATAGGTTGAGTGATAATTCTTTTACTTCCCTGAAGTAATACTGCAGGATCTTTCATATCCATACAAGCAAGAAGCCAGAAACTCCAACAATGTAGCATCCCTGTGTACCACACGGAAGCATTAGCCTAGATTATCTGGTCAGTGCGCTGTAGGTAATTTTCTCTACATTGATACTTTACAAACTTATTTCCTTTTACTTTTTTTTAGTGTCACAAGGCAGCTTACATTAACACTACAATGAAGTTACTGTGAAAATCCCCGAGTTGCCACACTCCGATGCCTGTTTGGGTACACTGAGGGAGAATTTAGCACCTAACCCGCATGTCTTTCAGACTGTGGGAGGAAATTGGATCACCCGGACAAAACCCACTTAGACACGGGGAGAATGTACAGATTCCGCACAGTCACCTAAGCCGGGGATCGAACCTGGGTCCCCAGCACTGTGGGACAGTAGTGCTAACCACTGTGCCGCCATATGCCCCATTATTGAACCTCTTAATTGCTGTTCCAGGACTAGAGGGCACAGCCTCAAGATAAGGGGGGGCAGTTTAGATTGGAGTTGAGGAGGAACTTCTTCGCTCAAAGGGTGGTGAATCTCTGGAATTCTCTGCTCGTTGAAGTGGTGGAGGCTACCTCGCTGAATACATTTAAGGCACGGGTAGATAGGTTTTTGGTAGGCAAGGGAAGAGTTATAGGGAGAAAGCTGGAAAGTGGAACTGATCCACTTCAGATCAGCCATGATCTTATTGAATGGCGGGGCAGGCTCGAAGGGCTAGATGGCCTACTCCTGCTCCTATTTCTTATGTTCTTATGTTCCACTGATTGAAGCAATTCATTCTCTGTCTTTAACATAGATTATCCCCCTCACCTCTGGCAACCTGTGAAGACTTGGTTACCTGTAAAGATTTGTATTCCAACCATTATCTTGCAATTGTGTCTCTGTTTATGTATGTCGTGTTTGTGAACCTACCTCTCCATTCACCTGCTGAAGGAGCAGTACTCCAAAAGCTTGTGATTCCAAATAAACCTGTTGGACTTTAATCTGTTGTGAGACTTCTTGCTGTGTCTTTAACGTAAGCAGGTTCTGGAAGTTCTTCAAGCAGGCCACACAGCATCTGCAGAGACAAAGAACAGGCCAGAATTCTCCGATCTCGCCCATGGCTGGGATTCTCCAGTCCTACTGCAATGGACGGAGATGTGGCAGAGCACCAAATTCTCCATTCTCGCTGGTGATGGTAGTGAGGCCAAAGAATTCCGACCAAGGTTAATGTTCTGGGAACTTTCATCAGAACTGGAATGTGTTCGAGAGGTAAAAGACTTGAAGCGAATATGGGGGCAGGGAGAGGAGGAAAGGAGAAAGTGGGAGTTGTGCGAAAGAAAGAAAGAGAGATTGAAAGGGAACTTTAGAAATATTACCTACAACTGTTGTCTGCTAAAATGTGAACAGAGGCCAGGACCTTAAATTGTTGAACTGGTTGTTGGATCCATAAGATTGTAAAGTGCCCAACTGAAAGATGAGGGAGGACTTCCCGGTCTCGCTTGCTCTAAGACTGGAAAATCCCACCCGAGTCAACGGAACTTTGCATGGTCCATGTCCTGCCCACTACAATTCTTGTGGCAGGTGGAAGCAGAAAATTCTGTCCTGGAATTCCATTGATTTTCACTGGAATATTCTCAGAGGTTGAGGACAGAGCGAGACTGAGTGAGCCAATGAGAGAGCCAGCCAAAGGAAATTCAGGGTTATCTCACAGATTGAATAGGGATGCTCGGGGAGTCCTTCTGTGTTTGACAAGATGGCAGCTCCCCACCAACTTCTCAAGGGCAACTAGGGATGGGCAATAAAAGCTGGCCTTGACAACATTGCCCACATGCCATGAATATTTCTTTAAAAAGCACACAAGCATTTTCTCATTGCTGTGTGTAAGTTGACCGCCCCAATTCCAAGTTACAACAGTGAACAACGCCTCTACTTTCTCAGAGGACTAAGGAAATTTGGCAAGTCAGCTACGACTCTCACCAACTTTCACAGATGCACCATAGAAAGTATTCCTTCTGGTTGTATCACAGCTTGGTATGGCTCCTGCTCTGCCCAAGACCGCAAGAAACTGCAAAAGGTCGTGAATGTAGCTCAATCCATCACACAAACCAGCCTCCCATCCATTGTCTCTGTCTATTCTGGCTGCCTCAGAAAAGCAACCAGCATAATTAAACACCCTGAACATTCTCTCTTCCACCTTCTTCCATCAGGAAAATGGTACAAAAGTGTGAGAACGTGTACCAACCGATTCAAGAACAGCTTTTCCCTGCTGCTTTCTGACTTTTGAATGGTTCTACCGTACAATAAATTAATCTTTCCCTACACGTTCGCTTTGACTGTAACACTACATTCCGAACTCTCTCCTTTCCTTCTCTATGAACGGAATGCTTTGTCAGTATAGCACACAAGAACAATACTTTTCACTGTATACTAATACATGTGGCAATAATAAATCAAATCAAATCAAATCAAATGACGCACATTTTAAAAGATAATTCATTTTTGGAAAGTGCTTTGAGATGTCCTATAGCCTGACAATGCAAGCATGATTCCTGACTTTGGAAAAGTTCATTTTGTAAGCACAATTACAATGAGAAGAAAGTAAGTAAGGTTCAGCCAGATTCCTTGGGAATAGGATTTGTCTTAAGGCTGTTCAAGGTGCGACATGAATGCAAGTCCATGTTATGCAGGTCTCGAGTTTGCGGAGTCTCCTGTTGCCAGTGTTCTTTCCGTAAAAACATAAACACAACACAAGCGATAAAAGCGATCATATTTAAAACTGCGTAGGGCAGTATTTTCCCTGATGGATTGTGAATCGAGGATCAATTCAGTCCTTGGAAGTTTCAGATCAATGAAAAGAGCCTCCAGGAACATTCCTAATGAGCTGCCCAATGACTGAGGTCTCGGAAAACTCAATTCCAGCGACTGACTGATTGGTTGCCATTACAGGGAGGCCTGAAATCTTTAAGTCAAGGCTACAAATGTACAATTTCAGTCCTGGGGTCCTTTTTCCAGCCACAGCTAACTGCTCTTCAGAGAGGCAGGTAAGACGCAGGTTATCCTTCACATGTTTTCATTAAACAACTGAGGGTGTTACAATCTCAATCTTTCACTATGAACTCAAGGGTCTTCCTCACTATTAAAGCAAGAAGTCTCATAGCACCAGGTTAAAGTCTCTTCAGGGGGTACAAGTTGAAAGTGAGGGGGTGGGAAGTTTAGGGTGGATTTGAAGAAAAGCTTTTTTTAACCAGATGGTCTGGGACGTGTCGCTTGGGAGGGGGTGGAGGTGGGAAGCCTCACATCCTTTAAAAAGTACCTGGACGAGTACTTGGCATTCCATTGTTTGCCGGTGCAGCAGGTAATTAAGAAGGTAAATGGAATTTTGCCTTCCATTGCTAGAGGGATGGGGTCTAATAACAGTGCGGTTGCGTTGCAGCTGTACAAGGTGCTGGGGAGGCCACACCTGGAGTACTGTGTACAGTTTTGGTCTCCTTACTTGAGAAAGGATATACTGGAGGGGGTGCAGAGGAGATTCACGAGGTTGATTCGAGAGTTGAGAGGGTTGGCTTGTGAGGGGAGACTGAGTAGACTGGGGCAATACTCATTGGAATTCAGAAGAATGAAGGACGATTTCACAGAAACATATAAGATTATGAAGGGAATAGATAAGACAGAAGCAGGGAAGTTGTTTCCACTGCTGGGTGAAACTAGAAGGGGGCATAGCCTCAAAATAAGGGGAAGGAGATAGGACTGAGTTGAGGAGGAATTTCTTCACCCAAAGGGTTGTGAATCTGTGGAATTCCCTGCCCAGTTGAGGCTACCTCATTGAGTGTTTTTAAGGCAAGGATAGATAAATTTTTGAACAGTAAAGGAAATTATGGTGAGTGGACGGGTAAGTGGAGCTGAGTCCACAAAAAGATCAGTCATGATCTTATTGAATGGCGGAGAAGGCTCGAGGGGTCAGATGGTCTACTCCTGCTCCAAGCTCTTACAGCAATTACGAGGAGGCACAGATATAAGGTGCATTGGGCAAGGTTTAAAGGAGATATACGAGGCAAGTTTTTACACAGAGGGTGGTGAGTTCCTGGAACTTGTTGCTGGGGGAGGTAATGGAAGCAGATACGATAGTGAATTTTAAGGGGTGTCTTGACAAATACATGAATAGGATGGGATAGAGAGAGATTGCGCCCAGAAGGGTAGGGGGTTTTAGTTCAGTCAGGCAGTATGGTCGGTGCAGGCTTGGAGGGCCGAAGGGCCTGTTCCTGTGCTGTAATTTTCTTTGTTCTTTGTTCCTTCTTCTTTGTTTTTTCTTTGAAACCTGCAGACCAGAAAATCCCACCCTTAATTTCTGACTGAAGAACATTCGATGCTGTGTCTCACATTACTTAGCATTCCTTGGATGTCATCTTGTAATGACTTTCTGCTTGAAAATTACTCCTCGATTTTCAGAAAACCCTTTAACTTGTAAAAATCTTCCCAGGCTCTTCTACAATCAGGGCTTGGAAATAGGTTTAACATTTATTTCATGACACAATGGGTCAATGGCTTCTGCCTCTCCTCGTGTTTGCCGTGAGTAGGCTGACATTTGGCCGACACTTTACTCAGAGGGTAGTAAGGGCGTGGAATGCCCTGCCTGCAGCAGTTGTGGACTCGCCAACTTTAAGGGCGTTCAAATGGTCAGTGGATAGGCATATGGATAATACTGGAATAGTCTAGGTTAGAGGGTCATTAGATTGGTTCCACTGGTCGGCGCAACATCGAGGGCCGAAGGGCCTGTACTGTGCTGTAATATTCTATGTTCTATGACATATTTATGGTGGCTGAATGAGGCAAACTCTGTTTCAATTTGGCACTTATTGCTGACCTCTCACTTCTCCAATTAGGCAGCAATGGGGCTGCAGTAGGACTAGGGGGCACAGCCTCAAGATAAAGGGGGGGGCGGTTTAGAACGGAGTTGAGGAGGAACTTCTTCACTCAAAGGGTGGTGAATCTCTGGAATTCTCTGCCCGTTGAAGTGGTGGAGGCTGCCTCGCTAAATATTTTTAAGATGCGGGTTGATGGGTTTTTGATAAGAGAGGGGATTAAGGGTTATGGGGAGAGGGCGGGAATGTGGAACTGAGCCACGACAGATCAGCCATGATCTTATTGAATGGCGGGGCAGGCTCGAAGGGCCGGATGGCCGACTCCTGCTCCTATTTCTTATGTTCTTATGTTCTTCCTACAGATTGCCACACTCGCCTACTAGGGGGTCAGTGCTGGGGCGTGATCTTGCTGACTGCTCGCGCCACGTTCCCATTGCAGTGAGGTCGGAGAAACTGGCGTCCAACCAAATCTCCCTTCACTGTGGCGAAAACCCTGCCGGCATGAACAGTGGGAAAATATCCACCCAAGTGGTTGCTCAGTCAAGAAAGCGGTGAGGAGAATGTTTTTCACTCAGAGTTTAAAGTTTGTTCATTAGAAGGCTGAGGGGGGATCTTATAGAGACTTACAGGATAATGAAGGGGATGGATAGGGTAAAGGTAGAGAGATTCTTCCCTCTTAGAAAGGATAGCAGGACTAGAGGACACAGCCTCAAGATAAGGGGGGGTGGAGGGGGTAGGTTAGAACGGAGTTGAGGAGGAACTTCTTCACTCAAAGGGTGGTGAATCTCTGGAATTCTCTGCCCGTTGAAGTGGTGGAGGCTGCTTTGTTGAATATATTTAAGTCACGGGTAGATAGGTTTCTGATAGATAAGGGAATTAAGGGTTATGGGGAGAAAGCGGGAAAGTGGAACTGATCCACTTCAGATCAGCCATGATCTTATTGAATGGCGGGGCAGGCTCGAAGGGCTAGATGGCCTACTCCTGCTCCTATTTCTTATGTTCTTATAAATAAGCTTTAGCTTCAGTTGGACCACTGACCTGAAAATCAACGTGCCTCCAAACAGTTGCAGCACTCGGGGTTTTGTCCCGGAATCATGTGCCCAATCCTCTGAAATAACACTCGGAACCACAAACTTCCTGATTGCCTCCAAGTTGCAGCATGAAAGCAAACCTGCTAATGGCCTGCGAACGTGAACAGGGAACAACGAAAATGTGCAAGCGAGTTGAAAGCCCTTGTGGCAATCAACTTATTCCTACGATGTTCCTTTGAAACTAAATGGTGCATTCATTATCAACTTCTAGACAGTGAAAGCCCAGCGACAAAAGAACTTTGGGTTTCTTAAGCACTGAGAATCAAATGATAGGCCTCGGAAATATTAGTTTGGATTGCTATCGTATCTGATTGGCTATAAATAACATCCCTTTTTAAGCCAGAATGGGAAGAGGCTTGACCTGCGAGATCTGTGCTATCTGGGGAATAAGGCTTTCAGGAGAGGACGGGTCTTTGTTTCCCAGCAGCTGTATCGAACAGTCAAAGAATTCTAACAGTCGAGCGTCTTTTAATGCAACAATGTCTCTCGGTCTTGCTCAATAAGCTGCACTTGTTGATAGCGCTCTGTATATTTCCACACCGATTGTACGGGGTAAATTGGAAAAGTGATCTCTTGACATGCTGAGTGGGCCAAAAGAAATAAAGAACTCATGCATAATGCCAACGAGCGCGATAATCACAGCACCACATGGGCAGGCTTAATAAAGTGTTTAGACTATGGATGCCCATGTTAAATCAGTCGAGGATAAATTGATATTTTTGCTTTCTGCGCAGTCACAGAAAATCCAAGGGTAGCTGGAAGTGCTGATCAGAGACAAGGGAGAGCCCCAGGCAGAAGCAAAGATGCGTTAATAGATGTGAAGGAGCTGAATGTCAATCAGCTCCTCTGTCTGGCATTGATAACCCAACCTTGAAGGTGGCACCAAAGCAGGAGGAGGATGAATGACGCAGATGTAAAATAATGAGGCAGTTTACACGTGCAGAGAGAAAAGGAAGGAGAAAGATTTGATTTGATTTTTTATTGTCACATGTATTAACATACAATGAAAAGTATTGTTTCTTGCACGCTATACAGACAAAGCATGTCATTCATAGAGAAGGAAAGGAGAAAGTGCAGAATGTAGTGTTACTGTCATAGCTAGGGTGTAGAGAAAGATCAACTTAATGCAAGGTAGGTCCATCCAAACATCCGATGGCAGCAGGGAAGGAGCTGTTCTTGAGTCAGTTGGTACGTGACCTCAGGCATTTGTATTTTTTTTCCCAACGGAAGGTAGAAGAGAGAATGTCCGGGGTGCGTGGGGTCCTTGATTATGCTGGCTTCTTTGCTGAGGCAGTGGGAAGTGTAGATAGAGTTAATGGATGGGAGGTTGGTTTGCGTGGTGGATTGGGCTACATTCACGGCCTTTTGTGAAAGGATATATTGGCTTTGGAGGGAATACAGAGAAGGTTCACCAGGCTGATACTGGAATAGACTGGGCCAGTACTCGTTGGAGTTTAGAAGGTTGAGGGGGGATCTTATAGAGACTTACAAGATAATGAAGGGGATAGATAGGTGGAGGTAGAGAGATTCTTTCCACTTAGAAAGGGAACTAGAACTAGAGGACACAGCCTCAAAATAAGGGGGTGGGGTGGGGGGTGCAGATTAGAACAGAGTTGAGGAGGAACTTCTTCTCTCAGAGGGTGGTGAATCTCTGGAATTCTCTGCCCATTGAAGTGGTGGAGGCTACCTCGTTGAATATGTTTCAGTCACGGGAAGGTAGATTTCTGATGGATAAGGGAATTAAGGGTTATGGGGAGCGGGCGGGTCAGTGGAACTGATCCACTTCAGATCAGCCATGATCTTATTGAATGGCGGGGCAGGCTCGAAGGGCTAGATGGCCTACTCCTGCTCCTATTTCTTATGTTCTTATGTTTGTACGTCCTTGTGGTCTTGGACAGAGCAGGAGCCATACCAAGCTGTGATACAACCAGAAAGAATGCTTTCTGTGGTGCACCTGTAAAAGTTGGTGAGAATCGTAGCTGACTTGCCAAATTTCCTTAGTCTTCTGAGAAAATAGAGGCATTGGTGGGGCTTTCTTATCTACAGTGTCGGCATGGGGGACCAGGACAGATTGTTGGTGATCTGGACACCTTAAAATCTTGAAGCTCTCGATCCTTTCTCCCTCGTCCTCATTGACATAGATAGGTGTATGTTCTCCTTTACGCTTCCTGAAGTCGATGACAATCTCCTTTATTTTGTTGACATTGAGGGAGAGATTATTGTTGCTGCACCAGTTCACCAGATTCTCTATCTCATTTCTGTACTCCGTCTCATCATCGTTTGTGATCCGACCCACTATGGTGGGATTATCAGCAAACTTGAAAATGGCATTGGAGGGGAATTTGGCCGCACGGTCATAGGTGTACAAGGAGTATAGTAGGGGGCTGAGAACACAGCCTTGTGGGGCACTGGAGTTGAGGGTGATTGTGGAGGAAGTATTGTTGCCCATGCTAACTGATTGTGATCTGTGAGTTAGGAAGGTAGAGAGGGAGAGAGAGTGAAAGAGCAAGAAAGCTGGACTTAGAAGGCATCCCACATTGAGTGAGAGGAATAAGGCAGACAAAGCATGCAATTACTTTTGTTTTCGTAACTAAACAGGTCGATAGCCTGGAGCTACAGCTCTTTTTTAATTCATTTGCGGGACATGGGTATCGCTGACTGGCCAGCATTTATTGCCCATCCCTAATTGCCCTTGTTCAATGCACAGTTGGGAGCCAGTCCCATTGCTGTGGCTCTGGAGTTACATGTAGACTAGACCAGACGGCAAGTTTCCTTCCCTTAAGGACATTAGTGAACCAGATGGGTTTTTCCGATAATCGACAATGGTTTTGATGGCCATCAGTAGATTCTTAATTCCAGATTTTCCTTTCACTGGATTCAAATTCCACAATCTGCCGTGGTGGGATTCGAACCTGGGTCCCCAGAGCATTAGCTGAGTTTCTGGATTAATAGTCCAACAATAATACCACTGGGCCATCACCTCTCCATGACGGGCATTACTCCATATCAAGCATGGCTGACCAGGAACGTCTCCCCACTCTTACAATCTGCCATCTATGACTGTAGCATTATATTCTGAACCCTCTCCTTCCTTCTCCCTGACATACTCTATGAACGGTATGCTTTGTCTGTACAGTGCACAAGAAACAATATTTTTCATTGCATCTGAAACACGTAACAATGATAAATCAAATCAAATGTGTGTTGGGAATGTAGTGATCTTAACGAGGCCCATTAGTTTGGCCTGTTGGAGTATGAGCTCCCTGATTGAGATAATAACTGCCTGTCCAATCAGGGAGCTCATCTATCTATAAATATGGAGGTGTTAGGTCTACTGACACTCTGGATTCGGACTCTGTACCTGAAGCACTCTTAGGAGTGATGAGCAGAGTGAATCCGGTGACGGGAACGTCGGCCTCTGAGGAGTTATTTCAGGGAAGTTGATAAATGCAAGTTGATAAATACACCTTCAGCGACCATCAGGTCCTGTTGTCGGACTCAAACTCAGAGCAACTGGCTCAGAGGTAAGACAAGGTCATTCAGCCCTTTGAGTTTGCACTGACTCTCTAATGGACCCTCTCCCACCCTATCCCTGTGACCCCAACATTTACCATGGCCAATCCACCTAACGTACGCATCTTTGGACACTAAGGAGCAATTTAGCATGGCCTATCCACCTAACCTGCACTTCTTTGGACATTAAGATGCAATTTTGCATGGTTAATCCACCTAACCTGCACATCTTTAAACCCTGAGGAGCAATTTAGCATGGCCAATCCACCAAACCTACATTTCTTTGAACCCTAAGGAGCAATTTAGTATGGCCAATCCATCTAAACTGTACATTTTTGGACACTAAGGGGCAATTTAGCATGGTCAATCCACTTAACCTGTACATTTTTGGACACTAAGGGGCAATTTAGCATGGCCAATCCACCTAACCAGCACATCTTCCAGACTGTGAGAAGGAACCGGATATTCAGTCAGTGTTGTAATGTTAGTGACAAATCAACCATGATCTTATTGACCATTAAAAGTGCTAAGCAGGCTCAGTGGGGCTGAATGGCCTACTTTTGCTCCTATTTTGGAAGTTGGCATGTATATTCACAAAACAACGGACAATTGGCCCAAGTGACCAGATATTTAGTGATGTTGTTGGAAGGCTAAATATTAGACACTGGGGTGTAACCTTGCAACCCTTCACCTCCACCTGAGAGGGTAGACAGGGCCCCAGTTTAACATCTCAGCCACAAGACACTCCATTAACAGCACAGCGCTCCGTTTTGCACTTGAGTGCGACCAAGGTTTTCTGCACGACCCAGATCAGCCCCACAATTCCTGCACCAACTTCCACTGCCTCCCCCCGCCCACCCCCCTCCCCCCCCCACCCCCACCACCACCTTACCCGAAAGGAACCCCCCCCCCCCGCTCCCCCAACCACCTTCCTTCAGAGTGTGGACGGAGAAAGAACGGCTGCAACAATAAGTTAATGATAATAATGGCTTTTCTGGCTGAGCTAAGCATGCTGGGATTTTCGGTCAACTTATAATTAACGTTTTTTGCACAGAGGGTGGTGGGGGCCTGGAATGAACTGCCAAGTAGGGTGGTGGAGGCAGACACGCTGGGATCTTACCTGGATAGTAGGTTGAGGAGACTGGGAATGGAGGGATACAAACAAATGGTCTAGTTGGACCAATGAGCGGCACAGGCTTGGAGGGCCGAAGGGCCTGTTTCCTGTGCTGTACTGTTCTTTGTTCTTTGTTCTAAAACCAGATTCAGGTCATAAAGCTGAACTGGTCTGGGAGCCATGATCTGAAGCTTGCTGTTTTGGCCAAATAAGGGCCTAGATGTTTACATTTAATCCAGACATTGTGGCTTCAATTTATTACTGTTCTGTGTGGAGCGTGTGGTTTGTTCAGAAGTAATTTCACTGGATGTTTGAGCCATGCGATTGGTTTCTGGTTACACAGTTGGCTGGGTGACAGAAAATCTTCCAGAGTGTGTGGAGGATTCCACTCCTGGGAAAAAACATGTGGAGACTTTGTTTGGCAGCAATAACTCGGAAGATGATCTGTACCCTGAAGGGTACTTCAGAGAAGAAGGAGATAGATTCCACATCGAGGATATTTCTTGGCTAGAGTTTTTCCTAAACTTGGTAGTATCTATTTTCAGTTAAATAATTAAAGTTGATGTTCAGTTCAAGTTAACATGCAGTTGGAGATAAAGTTCAGTAAAGAGTTAATGAGTTGCAACTTTATGTTTGAGTAGGTACCAGACATGTTAAATAAAGAAATAATTGAATTACTGTCCTTGCTTGTCTCATTAAACTGGAATGCTTGGAAGGTGTTTAAATTAAAAACTGGATAAGAGAGAGCTGGATAGACAGCAGGAGCTGTAGCTATTGTTTCTAATGGTGGGGAAAAGGAAATAGAGGGTTCACAATGGATGGTGCACTATGGAGGGTTCATAAGGGGTTAGAACTGGAGAAACACAGTGCTCTGAAATTTTGCAGGAATGGAGAGGATTTCAGCAATGAGGGAGGGCAAGGCAGGGAGGGACTTCAAAGCTAATATGAGAATTTTAAATGTTCAGACGGGTAGGGAACTGGCACATGTGATGTGAACGGGACTTAGTCCACATTACGAGAAAGGTGGACTTAAGTCTAGAGAGCTGCAAAGTAGGGTGCTGGTGGACAGAGTTTTAGAACAGCCCTGGATATGTAACAAAGGCATGGAAGGGGGTCAAGGATTTCTGCAGCAGCTGAGCCTAGATAGAGATGGAGATGGCTGAGATTACAGAGGTGGAGATGGGTGATGTTACAGAGGTGGAGATGGGTGATGTTACAGAGGTGGAGATGGGTGATGTTACAGAGGTGGAGGTGGCTGATGTTACAGAGGTGGAGGTGGCTGTTACAGAGGTGGAGATGGGCGATGTTACAGAGGTGGAGGTGGGTGATGTTACAGAGGTGGAGGTGGCTGTTACAGAGGTGGAGGTGGCTGATGTTACAGAGGTGGAGCTGGGTGATGTTACAGAGGTGGAGGTGGGTGATGTTACAGAGGTGGAGGTGGCTTATGTTACAGAGGTGGAGGTGGCTGATGTTACAGAGGTAGAGATGGGTGATGTTACAGAGGTGGAGGTGGGTGATGTTACAGAGGTGGAGATGGGTGATGTTACAGAGGTAGAGATGGATGATGTTACAGAGGTGGAGGTGGGTGATGTTACAGAGGTGGAGATGGGTGATGTTACAGAGGTGGAGGTGGGTGATGTTACAGAGGTGGAGGTGGGTGATGTTACAGAGGTGGAGGTGGGTGATGTTACAGAGGTCGAGGTGGCTGTTACAGAGGTGGAGGTGGGTGACGTTACAGAGGTGGAGGTGGGTGACGTTACAGAGGTGGAGATGGGTGATTACAGAGGTGGAGGTGGGTGACGTTACAGAGGTGGAGGTGGGTGATGTTACAGAGGTGGAGGTGGGCGACGTTACAGAGGTGGAGGTGGGTGACGTTGCAGAGGTGGAGATGGGTGATTACAGAGGTGGAGGTGGGTGACGTTACAGAGGTGGAGGTGGGTGACGTTACAGAGGTGGAGTTGGGTGACGTTGCAGAGGTGGAGGTGGGTGATGTTACAGAGGTGGAGGTGGGCGGCATTACAGAGGTGGAGGTGGGTGACGTTACAGAGGTGGAGGTGGGTGATGTTACAGAGGTGGAAGTGGGTGATGTTACAGAGGTGGAGGTGGGTGACATTACAGAGGTGGAGGTGGGTGACGTTACAGAGGTGGAGGTGGGCGACGTTACAGAGGTGGAGGTGGGTGACGTTACAGAGGTGGAGATGGGTGATTACAGAGGTGGAGGTGGGTGACGTTACAGAGGTGGAGGTGGGTGATGTTACAGAGGTGGAGGTGGACGACGTTACAGAGGTGGAGGTGGGTGACGTTGCAGAGGTGGAGATGGGTGATTACAGAGGTGGAGGTGGGTGACGTTACAGAGGTGGAGGTGGGTGACGTTACAGAGGTGGAGTTGGGTGACGTTGCAGAGGTGGAGGTGGGTGATGTTACAGAGGTGGAGGTGGGCGGCGTTACAGAGGTGGAGGTGGGTGACGTTACAGAGGTGGAGGTGGGTGACGTTACAGAGGTGGAAGTGGGTGATGTTACAGAGGTGGAGGTGGGTGACATTACAGAGGTGGAGGTGGGTGACGTTACAGAGGTGGAGGTGGGTGACGTTACAGAGGTGGAGGTGGGTGACGTTACAGAGGTGGAGATGGGTGATTACAGAGGTGGAGGTGGGTGACGTTACAGAGGTGGAGGTGGGTGACGTTATAGAGGTGGAGACGGGCCATGTTCCGGAGGTGGAGATGGGCGGCGTTACAGAGGTGGAGGTGGGTGACGTTACAGAGGTGGAGGTGGGTGACGTTACAGAGGTGGAGGTGGGTGACGTTACAGAGGTGGAGGTGGGTGACGTTACAGAGGTGGAGGTGGGCGACGTTACAGAGGTGGAGGTGGGCGACGTTACAGAGGTGGAGGTGGGTGACGTTACAGAGGTGGAGGTGGGTGACGTTACAGAGGTGGAGGTGGGCGACGTTACAGAGGTGGAGGTGGGTGACGTTACAGAGGTGGAAGTCAGTTGTCATTGTGATAGAGAAGACAGGCTCAACTCTGGTGCAAGCAGTTAGGTTTTGTCTCTGTGGCCACAGAGGGAGTGGAACCTGCAATTGATAATTGTTACACTGAACATTCCTTCAAACTGTCCCTCTCATCACGACAATGAAATGTAACGGCCACTTTTTTATAGAGTTACCTGGCGAATTCTGTATTATTCCTCCTGCATTCACACTGCAGGAGCAAGCAGGTGAGGTCAGGTCTAATGAGCTCTTAATCACATTGACCTCTGAACTCAAGGGTGGCAAGTCTTGGTAAAGCAAGATCCCTGCAATTAGTGACAATTGGGATAAAGGCAACGTTTATAATGCTGGGAATTGCTGATGAAAGGTATAACAAAATTCCCAATTTCCCCTATCCCTCTAACCTCCACCAGACTTACACCAGTCCAATTCAGAAGCAGAAGTAGAGGGACCTGGGTGTATGTGCACAAAGATCATCAAGGATGGCAGGAGGTTAATAAGACTTCTAGTATTCTGGGCTTTATTCATAGTAAAAAGTCTGACAACACCAGGTTTTAGTCCAACCTATTTATTTGATAATATACTCGCAAGCTTTCGGGTTAGCCCCTTCGTCACCTGACGAAGGGGCTAACCCGAAAGCTTGCGAGTATATTATCAAATAAATAGGTTGGACTAAAACCTGGTGTTGTCAAACTTTTTACTGTGTTTACGCCAGTCCAACGCCGGCATACCCACATCATTTATTCATAGGTACATAGATTACAAGAGCTGAGCTTATTCACGACAGTGGTTAGACCTCAGATGCAGTATTGTGTACCATTCTGGGTGCCACACTCCATGTTAATGCATTGGAGAGATTGCAGGAGAGGTTTACAAGAACGGTTCCAGGGATGAGAAACTTTAGTTACGAGGATTGATTGGCGAGGCTGGCACTTTTCCCCTTGGAGAGAGGAAGGCTGAGAGAAGATTTGATAGAGATGTGTAAAATTATGATGGGGCTGGACAGACGAGACAGAGAGAAACTATTCCCAGCCGCAAAAGAACTGAGAACAGAGGATACAGATTTAAAGATTGGCAAAAGAAGTAAATGTAAATGTAAGTAAATGACTCTTAAATCGGCCTCGCAGGTGGAGGAGGTGGTCAAGAAGGCGTATGGTGTACTGGCCTTCATTAATCGAGGGATTGAGTTTAGGAGTCGGGAGGTAATGCTGCAACTTTATAAGACCCTTGTCAGGCCTCATTTGGAGTACTGTGCGCAGTTCTGGTCGCCTCACTATAGGAAAGATGTAGAAGCTATTGAGAGGGTACAGAGGAGATTTACAAGGATGTTGCCTGGACTGGGAGGCATGCCTTATGAAGTTAGGTTGAGGTAGCTGGGACTCTTTTCCCTGGAGAGATGAAGGTTGAGAGGCGACCTGATAGAAGTTTACAAAATGTTGAGAGGAATAGATAGGGTGGACTCTCAGAGGCTATTTCCCCGGGTTGAAATGGTTGCTACGAGAGGACACAGATTTAAGGTGCAAGGAGGGAAGTTCAGAAGTGATGTTAGGGGTAAGTTTTTCACTCAGAGGGTGGTGAGTGAATGGAATCGGCTGCCGTCAGTGGTGGTGGAGGCGAACTCGCTGGGGTCTTTTAAAAGACTTCTGGATGAGTATATGGGGTTTAATGAGATTGAGGGTTATAGATAGGTCTGTAGGTTGGTAGGTGTTGATGTGATCGGCGCAACTCGTGGGCCGAAGGGCCTGTTTGTGCTGTAGTGTTCTATGTTCTATGTTCTATGTTCTAATGTGAGAAAAAACTTTTTCACTCAGCGACTGATTCAGGTCTGGACTTCTGTATGGTGGAGGTAGGTTCAACTGAGGCATTCAAGAGGGCCTTATGGAATTATACAATCATAGAATCCTACAGTGCAAAAGGAGGCCATTTGGCCCATTGAGCCAGCACCAACCACAAACCCACCTAGGCCCTATCCCCATAACCCCATGCATTTAATCTAGCTAATTCCCCTGACACTAAGTGGCAATTTAGCATAGCCAAGCAACCTTACCCACACACCTTTTGACCTTTATGATTCTTTGAATGGAAACAATGTGCAGAAGTACAGAGGGAAAGATAGGGAAATGGCACGAATCACAATGCTCGTTTGGAGAGCCGGTGCAGACACGATGGGCCGAATAGCCTCCTCCTGCTCAGTAATGATTCTGTGATTCAGCAACTCTGCATTCCTTCCACTCTTGTGCATTCCCTGACTTTCATTACCCTATCGTTGGTAGCTGTGCTTTCTGCTACCTGGGCTTTAAACACTAAAGTTTCTTCCCTTTATCTCTTGGCCTTTTTACTTACCCACACCTCCTCTCTTTAAAACCCACCTCTTCATTGACCAAGCACCTGCTCAACTGACTGAAAACTGCTCACTTTGGTCCAACACCAGCCTGAGGTTGTATCCTTGTGAAGCGCTGTAAGAAGTTTTCACTACTTTAAAGACAGTTCACCCTCACAGATTGGAGTTATTGTTTCCCTGGAGTTGGAGAAGCCATCTTTCCAAAATCTAGACTTTGAACAGCGTAAGGGAGAGGTGGAAATAAGAACTGACCTAAACCAAGACTTCCTCAGAAATATAGAAAATAGATACAGGAGGAGGCCATTTAGCCCTTCGAACCTGATCCGCCATTCATTATGATCATGACTGATAATCAAATTCAATGCCCTGATCCCACCCCTCCCATCATATTCTATTTTATTTATTTATTGCCACAAGTAGGCTTACATTAACACTGCAATGAGGTTATTGTGAAAGTCCCCTCGTCGCCACACTCCGGTGCCTGTTCGGGTACACTGAGGAAGAATTTAGCACGGCCAATGCACCTAACAAGCACGTCTTTGCACTGTGGGAGGAAACCGGAGCGCCCGGAGGAAACCCAAGCAGACACAGGAAGAATGTGCAGACTCCGCACAGACAGTGACCCAAGGCTGGAATCAAACCCAGGCCCCTGGCACTATTAGGCTGCAGTGCTAACCACTGTGCCACCTGCTTAGGGATGAGCGTTGCGTGCAACACAAACATGACACAAGTGGGCTTACATTAACACCGCAATGAGGTTACCGTGGAAGTCCCCTTGTCGCTACACTCCGGCACCTGTTCAGGTACACTAAGGGGAATTTAGCATGGCCAATGCACCTAACCAGCACATCTTTCAAACTGTCCCTCAATCCCTTTAGCCCCAAGAGCTATATCTCATTTCTTCTTGAAATCAGACAATGTTTTGGCCTCAACTACTTTCTGTGTTGGTGAATTCCACACATTCACCACCCTCTGAGTGAAGAAATTTCTCCTCAGCTCAGTCCTAAAAGATTTATCCCCTTATTCTCAAACTATGACCCCCTAGTTCTGGACTCCCCCACCATTGGGAACATTCTTCCCGAATCCACCCTGTTCTATAGGAACCTTCAAACCTTCAGTGGCCTGAATAATGGGTTTTTAATGAACGCACGCTGACTGTGGGAGGACAATGCGCTCCGGTGGCAAGATGTCGACAACGCTGCAAACACGACATGACCATTTCCCAACCAGCAGCCATCGCCGACTTGTCAATGGACTCACTGCTCCTGCCTCATGAGGATGCGTGGCCTCGGGAAAGTACGACTCTCGGTCACAGTAATATTCTGATCCCTGTCAGTGCAGCTGGGAGGGAGAAATTAAAGATCCCTGTTGGCTTTAAGTGACTAGAAACCTGCCATCTTAACCTGGTGTCAAACTGCGTTTGCTTTTGATATGAGGGATCTCTCGGTTCTGTCAATCCACGTCTCCATTATAGCACATTAGCAGCGATAATAGCAGGGGCCCGCTATCCATTCAGCTGCACACCACTAGAGAAGTGTATAATTCAGCAGGAATTATTCCAAAGCGGTTTGAACGCTTTATGTAAGGAATTGGTAGAAGCAGTTGCGAGAAAATCTTTCTCCCTTTCTCACCAAATGAGCAATGTCGGAATCGAGGTTACAGTCACTGCTGGGTAACCACGGCGATGCGCTCACCATCAACGCAAGGAGCAAATCCCATCCTGCCCTGACCCAGTAGACCATCAAAACCCGGGAGTTTTGATTTGATTTGATTTATTATCGTCACATGTATTAATAGAACATAGAACACTACAGCACAAACAGGCCCTTCGGCCCACGAGTTGCGCCGATCACATCAACACCTACCAATCTATAGACCTATCTATAACCCCCAATCCCATTAAATCCCATATACTCATCCAGAAGTCTTTTAAAAGACCCCAGCGAGTTCGCCTCCACCACCACTGACGGCAGCCGATTCCATTCACTCACCACCCTCTGAGTGAAAAACTTACCCCTAACATCACTTCTGTACTCGCCTCCCCGCACCTTAAATCTGTGTCCTGTACAGTGGAAGGTATTGTTTCTTGCGCGCTACACAAACAAAGCATACCCGTACACCCAGAAAGGAAAGGAGAGAGTGCAGAATGTAGTGTTACAGTCAGGTGGAGAGAAAGATCAGATAAATGCGAGGTAAGTCCATTCAAAAGTCTGACAGCAGCAGGGAAGAAGCTGTTCTTGAGTCAATTGGTACGTGACCTCAGGCTTTTGTATCTTTTCCTGATGGAAGAAGGTATAAGAGAGAATGTCTGGGGTGCGTGGGGTCCTTAATTACGCTGGCTGCTTTTCTGAAGCAGTGGGAAGCGTAGACAGTGTCAATGGGTGGGAGGCTGGTCTGGGTGATGAACTGGGCTACATTCACGACCTTTTGTAGTTTTTTTTCAGTCTTAGGCAGAGCAGGAGCCACACCAAGCTGTGATAGAACCAGAAAATAGATGCTTTCTATGGTGCATCTATAAAAGTTGGTGGGAGCCATAGCAGACATGCCGAATTTCCTTAGCCTCCTGAAAAAGTAGACGCGATGGTGGGCATTCTTAACTATAACATTGGCATGGAGGGACCAGGGACAGGTTGTTGGCGATCTGGACACCAAGGAACTTGAAACTCTCAACCATTTCCACTTTGTCCCCATTGATGTAGACAGGGGCATGTTCTTCACCGCGCTTCTTGAAGTCAATGACAACCTCCTTCATATTGTTGACACTGAGGCAGAGATTATTATTGCCGCACCAATTCACCAGATTTTCTATTTCTTTCCTGTACTATGTCTCGTTATTGTTTGAGATTTGACCCACTACGGTGGTGTCATCAGCAAACTTGAAAATCAAGTTGGCGGGGAATTTGGCCACATAGCATAAAAACATAAGAACTAGGAGCAGGAGTAGGCCGTCCAGCCCCTCGAGCTTGCCCCGCCATTCAATAAGATCATGGCTGATCTGATAGTGGGTTCAGTTCCACTTACCTGCCCGCTCCCCATAACCCTTACTTCCCTTTATTGGTTAAAAATCTATCTATCTGTGACTTAAACACATTTAACGAGGTAGCCTCCACTGCTTCACTGGACAGAGAATTCCAAAGATTCACTACCCTCTGGTAGAAGAAGTTCCTCCTCAACTCTGTTCCAAATTGACTTCCCTGTATTTTGAGGCTGTGCCCCTTAATTCTTTGTTCCCATTGTAAGTGGAAATAACCTCGCTGCTTCTACCCTGTCTAGCCTCTTCATTATCTTATATGTCTCTATAAGATCTCCCCTCAACCCTCTAAACTCCAATGAGTCCAGGCCCAGTCTACTCAATCTCTCCTCATAAGCTAACCCCCTCATCTCCGGAATCAACCTGGTGAACCTTCTCTGTACCCCCTCCAAAGCTAATATATCCTTTCTTAAATAAAGGGACCAAAATTGTACACAGTACTCTAGGTGCATAGGTGTAGGGGGGCTGAGAACATAGCCTTGTGGGCACCGGTGTTGAGGATGATTTTGGGCGAGGTGTTGTTGCCTATCCTTACTGATTGGGGTCTGTGGGTTAGGCAGCCTAGGATCCAATCACTTGTAGCTACCCCTAGCAGAAGAACAGGTGTCATGGTTTGTAAAGCTTGTCTGTATTATGCCAACCTCACACATCCACTGTTACTGATCTGCAATCTCTCTGTGATGCCGTCTTGTATCTGCTGTTGTAAGGAACAATACATAATTTTAAGTTGAATATACATCTATTTGTGGTCTCGGTAAGGTAAAGTAATAAAGGCTGCAGTTTCATTTATGTTTTGCTTCTGAACCTTGTGCCAGGAAGTCTGGATGGACTCCGAACAGAGGGTCATGCTTTATTTGGGTTTGAACAAGGAGATCTTACAACCTCTGAAGGTAAAGAGATGGGTTAAAAGTTCAGTGATTTTGAGAAAATACTTTACTGTTGCCTAGTGACAGTGGCCAGGGCGGCACAGTGGTATAGTGGTTAGCACTGCTGTCTCACAATGCCGTGGACCCGGGTTCGATTCAGGGCTTGGGACACTGTGTGTGCGGAGTCGGCACGTTCTTCCTGTGTCTCCGTGGGTTTCCTCCAGATTCTCAGGTTTCCTCCCACAGTCTGAAAGATGTGCTGGTTAGGGTGCATTGGCCATGCTAAATTCTCCCTCAGTGTACCCAAACAGGTGCCAGAGTGTGGGTGACGAGGGAATTTTCACAGTAACTTCATTGCAGTGTTAATGTCAGCCTGCTTGTGGCACTAATAAATCGAAAAAAAGAACAGCGATACTAGTGCGAAGCAAGTTCAAAGCACGCTTTCAGAAGAAGCCAGCATTTCAAATAATGAACAATATTTGCAATAATCAGAATTCAAGAGGAACAGACGAGAAATTGTCAAAATGTGGCTAACATAAAAAAGGTTAATAATATATCAGTGAGCATCAGAAGTCCAAATAGATTCCTGATTAACTTTGATGTCTTTTATGTTTCTGTCAACTGACCCTATGACTGAGCGTGCAGTACTTCCTTCCTGTCACATGATGGATCAAAAGCCCCTCGAGGGACCATGACAACGCTGGTTTTGAAGACTTCCAATAGCAGGTTAGAGAAAAGAATCAGGTAGAATAAAATGGGCTTTAATTTGAACTGGATATTGAACTTCCCTTGTATCTGACAGCAAGTTCCTTCCAATAAATCTCCAATAATAATAATGTCACAATCATTAATCTTCCCTTACAAATGTCAAGGATGTGAAGCTCACTGCCAGCTATTGCTAAGGGGAAAGGAAAATCACTGAGGACTGATTAAACCACCCTTCCCCCAACACACACACAACATACAATTGAATCAAGGCGTATTAGGCACAGATAGCAGGGAGAGATTGCCAGCCTGTAATCTAATATGGGGGCTCAAATTATAGGTAAAAACCACTTTGTCCTCATGGATAATGAAACTTATTTGAACAAACTGATTAGATTACTACCTTGTAATCGCACCCAGTTATCCATCACTGCACAAAACAAACACAAGAGTCCTTTCATCTGCTGCACTGACATCTCTCGTGATTCTGTTAACGATTTAATTACTTTACGCTGTTGTTTTAAAGTGCTTGCTCTCCCTTCTGGACCCATCAGGAGTCAAGACAGAAGAAAGTATCTCTTTCAACGACAACATGTACAAGATGTATATATGTGAGTTTGTGTGTGTGTGTGTGTGAGTGTGTGTGTGTGTGTGTGTGCGTGTGTGAGTGTGTGTGTGTGTGTTTGTGTATATATATTTATATATATAAGTTGTACATCCCACTTGCCTGGATGGGTGTGTCTCCAACAACACTCAAGAAGCTTGACACCATCCAGGACAAAGCAGCCAGCTTGATTGGCACCACATCTACAAACATTCACTCTCTCCACCACCGTGTAGCAGCAGTGTGTACTATCTACAAGATGCATCGCAGCAATTCACCAAAGATCCTTAGGCAGCACCTTCCAAACCCACGACCACTTCCATCTAGAAGGACAAGGGCAGCAGATACATGGGAACACCACTACCTGCAAGTTCCCCTCCAAGCCACTCACCATCCTGACTTGGAAATGTATCGCCGTTCCTTCGCTGTCGCTGAGTCGAAATCCTGGAATTGTCTCCCTAACAGCATTGTGGGTCAACCCGCAGTACATGGACTGCAGTGGTTCAGGAAGGCACAACCACCACCTTCTCAAGGGCAACTAGGAATGGGTAATAAATGCTGACCAGCCACTGATGCCCCTGTCCCACAAATAAATAAGAAAGTATATCTATGTTTATCATTCCATCAATATCGCTGGATCAAATTCCTTCCTAACAGCACTGTGGCCGTCCCCACACCACAACGGACTGCAATGGCTCAAGAAGGCGGTTCACCACCACCTTCTCAGGGGCAATAAAGGATGGGCAATAAATGCCAGCCAGCCAGCGATGCCCATATCCCATGATTGAGAACCTTGTACCCAGGAATAGTGACCGCCCAGCACCACGCTTCTATCAGGGGTCTATGTTACAGCCACAACATCATGGCTAGAATTTTCCCACTCACCTGACGAAGGGGCAAACCCCGAAAGCTAGTGGCGTTTACTACCAAATAAACCTGTTGGACTTTTAGCCAGGTGTTGTGAGACTTCTTACTGGAGCCAGTCACATTCTGCTGCCATGGCAAGTGAGGATGGAGAGGTTGGTACTCAGCTAAATATCCGTTGACTGCAGCAGGGCCAGAGAATCCTGCTGGTCCGAACACCCACAAAATTCTGATCCATATTTCCACATAGCAATCTGCACCTTTAACGCACAAATCTTATTTGCCGCACTCTGCATTCACATACATGCACCTTCACCTTGTTCCATTCTCTGTGTCTATTAACTTACTGCCTATCTTGCTATTGATCTTTCCCGATACTCAGTGCACAATGGTACTCCTCTCTGATCTTATCTCCTGATAGACACTTTGTTCTGGGGCAGGCACAGCTCTGACAGTCTGGCCAGGTATATCTACTCAAGTGCACACTGGTGCTGTAGTTAGCACTGCTGCCTTACAGTGCCAGGGACCTGGATTCGATTCCTGGCTTGGGTCACTCTTTGTGTGAATTCTACACATTCTCCCCCATCTCTGCATGGGTTTCCTCCGGGTGTTCCGGTTTTCTCCCACAGTCTGAAAGACATGCTAGTTAGGTGGGTTGGTCATGCTAAATTCTCTCTCAGTGTACCCAAACAGGTGCTGAGTGTGGAGATTAGGGGATTTTCACAGCAACTTCATTGCGGTGTTAATGCAAGCCTATTTGATTTGGTTTGATTTTGATTTGATTTATTATAGTCTTATTGGTATATAGGTATATATAACAATATTGGTATGTTGTTGTACTGGTATATAGTGAAAAGTATTGTTTTTTGCACGCTATACAGACAAAGCATACCGTTCATAGGGAAGAAAAGCAGAGAGTGCAGAATGAAGTGTTACAGTCATAGCCAGGGTGTAGAGAAAATTGTGTAGAATATTGTAACATTGATAAATAAACATTAAATAAAATAAATAAACCTATGGCATCTTTGCACAATCCCTTATGAGCTATTGGGACTTTTGTCTTGAAAATACATACAATGATGTGCCATGGTGATAAACTTAGAGCTCAACCAGGCATTAGAATTAAACGCTGAGACAACATGATGGATCGCAGATCATGCTACATGGCATAAAATATCCCACAACAGTCCAAAGATGTGCGGGTTAAGTTGACTGGCCATGCTAATTTGACCCTTGTGTCCGGGGATTTGCCAGGTAAGTATGTGGGGGTTACAGGAATAGAGGAGGGATTGTGCTTGGTGCAGATTCGATGGGCTGAATGGCCTCCTTCTGAACTGTAGGGATTCTATGATTATGGCCAGAATGAACAAAGCCACAGCATTGGAGAGCATTGAATCGCAGCATGGTGTTGGACAGAGAAGTTTTGAAGATGCTGTGCCTCAAGTTTTTCTCTTTCAATCGTGGAACGTGGGCATCGTGGGCTGGCTGGTGTTCATTGCCCATCCATAGTTGCCCTTCAGAAGGTGGTGGTGAGCTGCTTTCTTAACAATCGAGTGGCTCGCTTGGCCATTTCAGACAGCAGTTGAGAGTCAACCACATTTCTGTGGGTCTGGAGTCACAAGTAGGCCAGAGCAGGTAAGGATGGCAGATTTCCTTTAGGAGATTTTCACAGTATCTTCATTACAGTGTGAATGTAAGCCTACTTGTGACTAATAAATAAACTTTACTTATGAAGGACATTAGTGAAGCAGATGTTATTTTCTGACAATCAACAATGGTTTCCTGGCCATCAGTAGATTCTTAATTCCAGATATTTTTTATTGAATTCAAGTTCACATGGCAGGATTCAAACCCAGATCCCCAGAACATTAGCTGAGTTTCTGGATTTATAGTCCATTGCCTCCCCAAAGTGATATAGTAAAAAAATGATGAGCAAACTGATACTTCAAGATGAGAGTGCAGAACACAGACTTTCAGTTCCACAAGGGGGACTGTGCATCGGGAGAACCAGCACTGGTTTAGCTCAGTGAGAGTCAAACAAAAAAAACCTGATGGGAGATGCCGTCGTTGGACTGGGGTGGGCACACTAAGAAGTACTGTGGGGCGGCACGGTAGCACAGTGGTTAGCACTGCTGCTTCGCAGCTCCAGGAACCTGGGTTCGATTCCCGGCTTGGGTCACTGTCTGTGTGGAGTTTGCACATTCTCCTCGTGTCTGCGTGGGTTTTCTCCGGGTGCTCTGGTTTCCTCCCACAGTCCGAAGATGTGCGGGTCAGGTTGACTGGCCGTGATAAAATTGGTGTCCTGAGATGTGTAGGTTAGAGGGATTAGTGGGTAAATAGGTAAGGATATGGGATAAGGCCTGGGCGGGATTGTGGTCAGTGCAGACTCGATGGGCCGAATGACCTCTTTCTGTGCTGTAGGGTGTCTATGATTTCTACGAACATCAGATTAAAGTCCAACAGGTTTATTTGGAATCACAAGCCTTTGGAGTGCTGCTCCTTCATCAGATGAATGGAGAGGCAGTTTTCACAAACACGGCATATATAGACAGAGACACAATTGCAAGATAATGCTGGGAATGTGAGTCTTCACACCCCACGAATGAATGAAAGAAACTTGAGACACAGCGTCTTCAAAACTTCTCTATGCAATCACCATGCATCAAGTCTTTACAGGTACAGACAGTGCAAGTAGAGAGAGACAGAGAGATAATCGCAGGTTGAAGAGATGTGAATTGCCTCAAGCAGGACAGTTTGTCAGATTAGTGCTTAGTAGGGAAAAAAGAACAAGCGATTAAAAACGTCCTAAGAACCTGGCCAGAGAGGCTTATGATTATAATGGGTGGCTTTGGGATTTGCTGAGCAATAAATTGAACAAAAGAAGGAAGAAGGTCAGAGGGGACATTGATAAAATATCCACACAAAGCCCCAGTTTGAATAAGGATGTAGCTCCATCCATGTCAGTGCAAATTCAAAGAGGGGGGTGATATTTCCAACCCTGCTGCCATCCAAACAATCATTCAGAAGAACATGAGAAATAGGAGCTGGAGTAGGCCATCTAGCCCTTCAAGCCTGCCCCGCCATTCAATAAGATCATGGCTGATCTGTCGTGGCTCAGTTCCACATTCCCGCCCTCTCCCCATAACCCTTAATCCCCTCGCTTATCAAAAACCCATCAACCCGCGTCTTAAAAATATTTAGCGAGGCAGCCTCCACCACTTCAACGGGCAGAGAATTCCAGAGATTCACCACCCTTTGAGTGAAGAAGTTCCTCCTCAACTCCGTTCTAAACCGCCCCCCCCTTTATCTTGAGGCTGTGCGCCCTAGTCCTACTGTCCTTTCTGAGTGGGAAGAGTCTCTCATGGTAAACATAGATAGGAGCAGGAGAAGGCCATTTGGCCCTTCGAGTTTGCTCCGCATTCATTACAATCGTAGCTGATTATACAACTCGATAGCCTAATCCTGCTTTCTCCCGGGCTGCACCGTAGCACAGTGGTCAGCACTGCTGCTTCACCTAGGTTAGATGCTCACGTCACTGTCTGTGTGGAGTTTGCACATTCTCCTCGTATCTGCGTGGGTTTCCTCCGGGTGCTCCGGTTTCCTCCCACATCCAAAGATGTCCGGGTTAGGTTGATTGGCCATGCTAAGATTGCCCCTTAGTGTCCTGAGATGTGTAGATTAGAGGGATTAGTGGGTAAAATATGTAGGGATATGGGGGTAGGGTCTGGGTGGGATTGTGGTCAGTGCAGACTCAACAGGCCTCTTTCTGCACTGTAGGATTCTATGATTCTCCCCATAACTTTTGATCCTATTCACCCCGAACACAATATCCAGCCACCTCTTGAATACATTTAAATAGTAGCTAAACATGAGCGTATATTGTAAAAGTTATACTTCATTGGAGGGGGAGGAAGTAGCTATAAAAAAGAGGGAATTTGCAAGAACTAGCAATACACAGGGACAAAACCAGAGAGTACATACAATACAACACTGACAGGCTTCTGTGGAGAGAGGAAAACAGAGTCAATATTTTGATGACTCTTCTTCAGGGTTAAAGAGTGGGAGAAATGTGATGGATTTTGGAGAGTTTCAGAAGGTAAAGGGAGCAGAGCAGAAAGTCAGTGATTGGTGGGAGTTAGGAGAGGTTGCAACAAAGGTGTGTAGGTCACAAGGTAGAGGGAACATGACTAGCAGTGTGAAGATGCTGGTATGATGCATCAAGGCAGGATATCAGAATATATTAATGGGAGAATAAAGGTCAGTGCTCAGTAAAAGCAAAACTTAAGAACAAGTGACAGATGGCCTAGATGGGAAGGGGTCAGACAGGAAACCAGAGAGAACTTTCAGTTCTCTTTTGGCGTAGTTTATTTATTTATTTATTATTGGTGTCACAAGCAGGTTAACATTAACACTGCACTGAAGTACTGTGAAAATCCCCTGGTCACCACACTCCGGTGCCTGTTCGGTTACACTGAGGGAGAATTTTTAGCACAGCCAATGCATCCAACCAGCACATTTTTCGAACTGTGGGAGGAAACCAGAGCACCCGGAGGAAACCCACGCGGACACGGGGAGAACATGCAGGGGGTTTTGGTAGGTCGCGGGAACCGTGGTGCACGAAGGCTGTGTTGAACCTAGTCAGGAGGAAAGGGAAGGTGTACAAAAGGTTCAGGGAACTAGGAGAGGTTAAGGATCTTGAGGAGTATAAGGGCTGTAGAAAGGAGCTTAAAAGGGAAATTAGGAGAGCCAGAAGGGGTCATGAGAAGACCTTGGCGGGTAAGATTAAGGAGAATCCCAAGGCCTTTTATAAATATGTGAAAGGTAAAAGGATGAGAAGAGAAGGGATAGGACCTATAAAAGGTGAAGGGGGTAAGGTCTGTGTGGAACCAGAAGAAATGGCAGAGGTGCTTAATGAGTACTTTGCCTCAGTATTCACGGTGGAAGCTGATCTGGGAGATTTTGCTACGGATTTGCAGCAGATGGAAAAGATTGAGTTTGTGGATATTAAGGTGGAGGATGTGTTAGAACTTTTGAATTCTATCAAGATTGATAAGTCGCCGGGACCAGATGGGATATACCCCAGGATACTGTGGGAGGCAAGGGAAGTGATTGCAGAGCCCCTGGCGATGATCTTTGCGTCGTCAATGGAGACGGGAGAGGTTCCGGAGGATTGGAGGATTGCGGATGTAGTCCCTATTTTCAAGAAAGGGAACAGAGATAGCCCGGGAAATTACCGACCAGTGAGTCTGACCTCAGTGGTTGGTAAGCTGATGGAAAGGCTTCTGAGGGACAAGATTTACGACCATTTGGAGAGGTTTGACATGATCAGGAATAGTCAGCATGGATTTGTCAAGGGCAGGTCGTGCCTTACGAGCCTAGTTGAGTTCTTCGATAATGTGACTGAACACATTGACGAAGGAAGTGCCGTGGACGTGGTGTACATGGACTTCAGCAAGGCGTTTGATAAGGTCCCCCATGCAAGACTTCTTGAGAAGGTGAGAGGGCATGGGATCCAAGGGCCTTTGGCCTTGTGGATCCAGGACTGGCTTGCCTGCAGAAGGCAGAGAGTGGTTGTGGATGGGTCTTTTTCTGAATGGAGGTCAGTCACCAGTGGAGTGCCCCAGGGATCTGTTCTAGGACCCTTGCTGTTTGTCATTTTCATAAATGACCTGGATGAGGAAGTGGAAGGATGGGTAAGTAAGTTCGCTGATGACACGAAGGTCGGTGGTGTTGTGGATGGTCTGGAAGGGTGTCAAAAGTTGCAGCAGGACATAAATAGGATGCAAGACTGGGCGGAGAAGTGGCAGATGGACTTCAACGCGGATAAATGCGTAGTCGTCCATTTTGGCAGAACCAACGGGATGAACGAGTACACTATCAAGGGCAGGAGTCTTGGTAGTGTTGAGGAGCAGAAGGATCTTGGGGTCCGGGTCCACAGGACTCTTAAATCGGCCTCGCAGGCGGAAGAGGTGGTCAAGAAGGCGTATGGTGTACTGGCCTTCATAAATCGAGGGATTGAGTTTAGGAGTCGGGAGGTAATGCTGCAACTTTATAAGACCCTTGTCAGGCCTCATTTGGAGTACTGTGCGCAGTTCTGGTCGCCTCACTATAGGAAAGACGTAGAAGCTATTGAAAGGGTACAGAGGAGATTTACAAGGATGTTGCCTGGACTGGGAGGCATGCCTTATGAAGTTAGGTTGAGGGAACTGGGTCTCTTTTCCCTGGAGAGACGAAGGTTGAGAGGCGACCTGATAGAAGTTTATAAAATGTTGAGAGGAATAGATAGGATGGATTCTCAGAGGCTATTTCCCCGGGTTGAAATGAGAGGACACAGGTTTAAGGTGCGGGGAGGAAAGTACAGAAGTGATGTTAGGAGTAAGTTTTTCACTCAGAGGGTGGTGAGTGAATGGAATCGGCTGCCATCAGTGGTGGTGGAGGCGAACTCGCTGGGGTCTTTTAAAAGACTTCTGGATGAGTATATGGGGTTTTATGGGATTGGGGGTTATAGATAGGTGTTGATGTGATCGGCGCAACTCGTGGGCCGAAGGGCCTGTTTGTGCTGTAGTGTTCTATGTTCTATGCTCTATGTTCTATGCAGACTCCACACAGATTGTGACCCAAGCCGTGATTCGAACCCAACTCCTTGGCACTGTGAAGCACAGTAAGAAGCCTTGCAACACCAGGTTAAAGTCCAACAGGTTTATTTGGAATCACAAACTTTCAGAGCACAGCTCCTTCCCCAGGTGAGTGACTCACCTGGTGAAGGAGCAGCACTATTAAAGCTCGGGCCTCCAAATAAACCTGTTGGACTTTAGCCTGGTGTTGTGAGACTTCTCACTGTGCCCTCCCCAGTCCGATGCCAGCATCTCTATACGCATTGGAGTTTAGAAGGCTGACGGGGGATCTTATAGAGACCTATAAGATAATGAAGGGGCTAGATAGGGTAGAGGTAGAGAGAACCTTCCCGCTTAGAAAGGATAGCAGAACTAGAGGGCACAGCCTCAAAATAAGTGGGGGACAGTTTAGATCGGAGTTGAGGAGGAACTTCTTCACTCAAAGGGTGGTGAGTCTCTGGAATTCTCTGCCCATTGAAGTGGTGGAGGCTACCTCACTGAATATATTTAAGTCACAGGTAGATAGGTTTCTGATAGACAAGGGAATTAAGGGTTATGGGGAGAAAGCGGGAAAGTGGAACTGATCCACTTCAGATCAGCCATGACCTTATTGAATGGCGGGGCAGGCTCAACGGGCTAGATGGCCTACTCCTGCTCCTATTTCTTATGTTCTTATCTCCATATCATTCATTAGTGTCACCAGTAGGCTTATATTAACACTACAGTGAAGTTATTGTGAAAATCCCCTTGTTGCCGCACTCTGACGCCAGTTCGGGTGCACTGATGTGCAGACTGTGTGACAGCCGTGCTAGCACTGTTCCACTGTGGTCATGGGGTGTCTTACATCCACTGAGAGGGATTTTTAACATCTCAGCAATAAGCCGCCACATCTTCCGACACCTTCACAAGGGGAATACTAAAGTATCAGCAGGATTACATACCCAAAGCTCTCAAGTGGGTCTTGAGTCTGCAAACATTCTGAGTCAGAGGTGAATCTGCTGCTAGTTTAGTTGCTCTGACATTTCGAATGACTTATGTAATCACACTGATGAGTACCCTCTCATTACAAACACTTTTATTCTCCTCACTTTCCCGTGCTCTCTAGGTTATGATTGCCTGAATCATTCTGCTTCACATCCACGTGTCTGACAGAGAGGTTATAGAGAGCAGGGGGAGTGGGAGGAACTGGATATCTCTCGCAAAGTGCCACTGCAGTCACAATCGACCAGCTGGCTTCCTCCTAAGGTTCCTTCAAAGAAGAACTGGCAAAAGGGCCAGACTGGGAGATGGCGAGTGTTTCTCTTTAAGGTGAGTTGCTCAAGACCTCACTGCCTCGCCCAGCAGAGGAGGAAGCGTAGTTAACGGCAACGGCAACTTTCAAAAAGGAAATGGACAAAAATTTGAAAAGGTTAAATGAATGGAGAAACGGGAAAGGACGGGTCCAATAATGCTTTGCACACCCACAGAATGGGCCCACTTTATTGGAGAAGTGCTTCTTGAACTTTTGTCAGTGTTGTATTGTAGGCAATGCAGTTGGTCGATTTAAAAATTATTCTTTCACGGATGTGGGTGTCACAGTCCAGGCCAGCATTTACTGTCCATCCCTAATTGCTCTTGTGAAGGTGACGATGAGCAACATTCTGTTCCTGCCAGATGCATTCACATCGGGAAGGGAGAACAACAATATTGGCGCAGTGAGACAATGGCGATACGGTTACAAATCTACAGGACGTACCCCAACAACTCATCAAGGCTCCTTCGACAGCACCTTCCAAACCTGCAAACCAGTACAACCAAGAAGGACAAGGGCGACAGATACATGGGAACACCACCACCTGCAAGTTCCCCTCCAAGCCACTCACCATCCTAACTTGGAAATATATTGGCCGTTCCTTCACTGTCCCTGACTCAAAATCCTGGCACTCTCTCCCGAACAGCACTGTGAGTGGGCCAACACAACATGGACCGCAGTGGTTCAAGGACGCAGGTCACCACCGCCTCCTCAAGGGAACTGGGGATGGGCAAAAATGCTGGCCCAGCCAGCAATGTTCACATCCTAAGAAAGAGTTTCAAAAATGACTTATTAGCTGTAAATGCTTTTACAGCTGCTTTTGAAAATCCTGAAGTCATGAAAGTCGCTATACCCTTCTTCCTTACTTCTTATATAGAGGGATCTTATAGAGACATATAAGATAATGAAAGAGCTAGATAGGGTAGAGGTACAGAGATTCTTTCCACTTAGAAAGGAAACCAGAACTAGAGGGCACAGCCTCAAAATAAGGGGGAGGGGCAGTTTAGATCAGAGTTGAGGAGGAACTTCTTCTCTCAAAGGGTGGTGAATCTCTGAAATTCTCTGCCCATCGAAGTGGTGGAGGCTACCTCATTGAATATATTTAAGTCACGGGTAGATAGATTTCTGATCAATAAGGGAATTAAGGGTTATGGGGAGCAGGAGGGTAAGTGTATCTGATCCACTTCAGATCAGCCATCATCTTATTGAATGGCGGGGCAGGCTCGAGGGGCTAGATGCCTACTCCTGCTTCTATTTCTTATGTTTTTATATTCTTTTGTTCTTATGTTCATGGAATGGTATAACAAAGAAGGATGTAACTTGAGGCATCACATCGTTTCCCATCCTGCTATTTCTTTTCCCTAATTTCAGTGATGAGAATATCCATGATGGGATGGAGTACAGAAATGAGATGTAGAATATGGTGAACTGGTGCGATGGCAATAATTCCTCCCTCAATGTCAGTTAAAGCGAAGGAGATTGTCATCGACTTCAGGAAGCGTAGTGGAGGGCATGTCATTTCAGTGGGGATGAAATGAAAATGGTCAAGAACTTCAAGTTTCTAGGTGTCCAGATCACCAACAACCTGTCCTGGTCCCTCCACACCGACGCTATAGTTAAGAAAGCCCCACCAACACTACTTTCTCCAGGCGCTAAGGAAATTCAGCATGTCCGCAACGACTCTCACCAATTTTTGCAGATGCACCATAGAAAGCATTCTTTCCAGATGTATCTCAGCTTGGTATGGTTCCTGCTCTGCCCAAGACCACAAGAAACTACAAAGGTTTGTGAATGAAGCCCAGTCCATCACGCAAACCAGCCTCCCATCTATTGGTTACATCTATACTTCCCGCTGCCTCAGAAAAGCAGCCAGCATAATCAAGGACCCCACGCACCCCAGACGTATGACCTTCCAGCTTCTTCTATTAGGGAAAAAGATACAAAAATCTGAGGACTCGTACCAACCAACTCAAGAACAATTTAATCCCTGCGGCCGTCAGACTTTTGAATGGACCTACCTTGTATTAAGTTAATCTTTCTCTACACCCTAGTCATGACTATAACACTACACTCTGCACCCTCTCCTTTCCTTGTCCCATACGTACTCTATGAACGGTCTGTATAGTGCGCAAGAGACAATACTTTTCACTCTCTTCTAATACACGTGGCAATAATAAATCAAATCAAATCAAATCAAAATCCTTTTGTGAAAATTATCGCTCAGTCTGTGATTATTTCCTTTTCAGACAGCTCTTCCATGATCCACTCACTGTGGTAATCAAACCTCTCCTCAGCTTACATTATGTTTCTTTTGCCAATTAGCTCAAGAAGGTCTTATCTACATCACCATCCACGGCTCAATTCTCTCATGCTATTTGACTTTCGTAGCTCTTGAATTAGGTGTTATTTCACAGTCACAAGTACGAACATCATCGTGAGTCCAGATTCATGCGCTAATTTTTCCGCCCTCCCCACACCTCTCCATATTAAAGCTTGGTTTCCCCTCAGGAACGCTACGAGGGGATTTGTGCGCGTGTACACAATAAACCTTTGAATAAAACATTGTGGCATATTGAAGACTGACTCAGAAGTCACACATTGTGCTCGAGAGGTGACAAACCTGACTCACAGGCTCTAACTCCTATCCGTGGAGCGAAGGGAAGGTGAAAACCCACAGTTCAAGGAGGCTAAACTTCGCCCTACATAACTGAACTCAGTTTCAGACAGAGAGTCAGGGGTTACTCAGGTTTCCTTAACATAGTGGCTCTCGTCACTTTTTTTAACTGCGGATTATGGTGTTGCTGTAGTTTCAGCCCAGCCTAGCTTCTGAACTCGTACTGTGTAAACTATGTCTGAAATGACTCCAGAATTAGACTCAGTGCAGTCATCTTTTTATTCATTCGTGGGATGTGGGTGTTGCTGGCAGGGCCATCTTTTATTGGGCGGCACAGTGGCATAGTGGTTAGCACTGCTGCCTCATAGTGCTAGGGACCTGGGTCCAATTCCTGGCTTGGGTCACTGTGCAGTCTGCACATTGTCACCTTGTCTGTGTGGGTTTCCTCCGGGTGCTCCGGTTTCTTCCCACAGTCCGAAAGACGTGCTGGTTGTGTGCATTGGCCATGCTAAATTCTCCCTCAGTGTACCCAAACAGGCGCCGGAGTGTGGCAACTAGGAGATTTTCACAGTAACTTCATTGCAGTGTTAATGTAAGCCTACTTGTGACTAATAAATAAACTCTAACTTATTGCCCATCCCTGAAGACGTTTAAGAGTCAACCACGTTGCTGTGGCTCTGGAGTCACATGTAGGCCAGACCAGGTAAGGACGGCAGATTTCCATCCCTAAAGGACATGAATGAACCAGATGGGTCTTTTTTTATGATAATCGACAATGGTTGCATTGGACTTTTAATTCCAGATTTTTTTTTATTGAATTTGAATTTCACCATCTGCCTTGGTGGGATTCGAACCTGGGTCTCCTGAGAATTCACTGGGTCTTTGAATTATTAGTCTGGTGACAATGGTACTATGCTACCACTGTGGGAGGCAGTGATGTAGTGGGAGCAGGTACCATAGTCATATTGCCACTAGACTCATAATCTAGGGTTCTGGTCTCTACACTACAAAAAGTGCTATTGAAAAGCAGTGTGCAGTTCTGGGTGCCGCACTATAGGAAGGATGTGAACGCATTGGAGAGACTGCAGAAGAAGTTTACAAGAATGTTTCCAGGGACGAGAAACTTCAGTTCTGAGGATAGATGTTGGGACTGATCTCCTTGGAGAGAAGAAGACTAAGAGGAGATTTGATCGAGATATTCAAAATCTTGAGGAGGCTAGTCAGAGTAGATAGAGAGAACTGTTCCTACTCCTAAAAGAATCAAGAACGAGGGTACAGATTTAAGATGAAAGCAAAATATTGTGGATGCTGGAATCTGAAAGAAAAAGCAGAAAAGCGCTGGAAAATTTCAGCAGATTTAAGGCAATTTACGAAAGAAGCAAATGCAATATGAGAAAAAAACTTTTTCACTCAGCAAATAGTTGGGGACTGGAATGCATTGCCTGGAAGTGTGGTGGGGGCAGGTTCAATCAAGGCATTCAAGAGGACATTGGATGATTACTGGATTGGAAACAATGTGCAGGGGTACAGGGGAAAAGGCAGGGGAATGGTAATTGTGTGATTGCCTGATGAATCACAGCACTGGTGCAAAGTGAGTGTATTTTAAACCAGCCTGATATTTGTGGCTTAAGTGCATTGTAAAACTGAAGCCTATTCATTGAATATTGTTGTATGGCTATTTAATCTATTTATCTGCTATATTAATGGAGACATTAGCACTACTGGAATAAACTGTATAATACCTTCAGGAACACATTGAATAGAGAAATATAATGAATGCAAACAATGTCATAGGACTGTTTCCCCCCATAGTAATCTCCCCAAACCCCACATTGCTCTCAGTCCCCCCAACCCCACTGCCACAACCACAGGTATCCTGGCCAATATTAATCTTTGGACATCAGTCATCCTCGCTGAAAATAAATCAGAAGATAGAGTCATAGAATCCCGACTGTGCAGAAGGATGCCATTCGGCCCATCGAACCTGCACTGACCACAATCCCACCCAGCCCTACACCCTGTATTTACTCTGCTAATCCCCCTGACACTAAGGGACAATTTAGCATGGTCAATCTGCCTAACCTGCATGGCTTTGGACTGTGGGAGGAAACTGGAACACCCAGAGGAAACACAGGGAGACACGGGGCAAATGTGCAGACTCCGCACAGACAGTGACCTGAGGCTGGAATTGACCTCAGGACCCTGGCGCTGTGAGGCAGCAGTGCTAACCACTGTGCCACCATGCCACCCATGATTGATTTCATTGATGTTTATGGGATCTTGCTGTGTACATATGGTGTGCCATACTTTCTACATGGCAACGCTGACCATACTCCAAGGTCACCCCATTGGCTGGCAAGTGCTTCTGGAGATTGCGGAAGGTGCAAGTCCTTTAGTTCAAAAGAAGAGCGTTGAGAAAAACAATGTTTTAATGAAAGTTATTCAGCATCAAGCCCCTCTCAATTGTTGATACGTCACTGCTACCTCACAGCGCCAGGGACCTGGGTTCAATTCTCGGCTTGGGTCACTGTCTGTGTGGAGTTTGCACTCTCTGTGTGGGTTTCCTCTGGTGCTCCAGTTTTTTTGATTATTTTGATTTGATTTATTATTGTCACATATATTAATATACAGTGAAAGGTATTGTTTCTTGCGCTATAGAGACAAAGCATACCGTTCATAGAGAAGGGAACGAGAATGTGATGTTACAGTCATAGCTAGGGTGTAGAGAAAGATCAACTTACTATGAAGGAGGTCCATTCAGAAGTCTGATGGCAGCAGGGAAGAAGCTGTTCTTGAGTCAGTTGGTACGTGACCTCAGACTTTTGTATCTCTGTTCCGGCGGAAGAAGGTGGAAAAGAGAATGTCCGGGTTGCGTGGGGTTCTTAATTATTTTGGCTGCTTTACAAGGCAGCGGGGCGTGTAAGCAGAGTCAATGGATGGGAGGCTGGTTTGCATGATGGATTGGGCTACATTCATGGCCTTTTGTGGTTTCTTGCAGTCTTGGGCAGAGCAGGAGCCATACCAAGCTGTGATACAACCAGAAAGAATGCTTTCTATGGTACATCTGTAAAAGTTGGTGAGAGTCATAGCAGACATGCCAAATTTCCTTAGTCTTCTGAGAAAGTAGAGGCGTTGGTGGGATTTCTTAACTCTCGTGTCAGCATGACGGGACCAGGACAGGTTATTCGTGATCTGGACACCTAAAAATGTGAAGATCTCGATCCTTTCCTCCCACAATCTGAAAGACGTGCTGGTTAGGCACATTGGCCATGCTAAATTCTCCCTCAGTGTATCTGCATTGGAGGGAATGCAGGAGAGGTTTACAAGAATGATTCCAAAGATGAGAAACTTCAGTTGTGTGGATAGATTGGCGAGGTTGGGACTGTTCTCCTTGGAGAGTAAAAGGCTAAGAGGAGGTTTGATAGAGGTGTTCAAAATCATGCAGGGAATGGACAGGGAGAACTGTTCCATAAAAGGATCAAGAACGAGGGTACAGATTTAAGGCAAAGGCAAAATATTGTGGATGCTGGAATCTGAAAGAAACACAGAAAATGCTGGAAAATTTCAGCAGATTTAAGGTAATTTACAAAAGAAGCAAATGCAATATAAGAAAACACTGTTTCACACAGTGAGCGGAGTGTGGTGAACAGGGGAATTTCACAATAACTTCATTGTAGCGTTAACGTAAGCCTGAATTGTGACTAATAAATAAACATTGCTTTGATATTGTAGATGAGCTCAGTCACGTGGGCTTGAAACCTCCCCAGTAAATGTTCTGCAACACCACCCTCGGCCCTCGCAAGGCTAAATCAAACTAGCTCCATTTAGTAACCTCACGCTCTGCCTCATATCTGCCCTGATCCAGTTGTGCTGTTGGACACGTTGTTCCCACAGGTCCGGACTGCGATAGGACGTGCGGTGTGAAAATAGGACAAGTCAATGGACTTGGTGGGCCTAATGCACAAGGATTCTATGATTCCATGAAGAATTTACACAGGGATGTGGATAGAAACAATCATTTGGTAAACAGGGCTTGAATATCACTGAAAAAAGATACATGTTGAAGTTTTTCATTTTGCACTCATCAGACCATTCACATCGATGACCTGATCGATCTTCCTTTGCTTCCGCAACTCTGCCCTTAACCCTAGCCACAATTCGCCTAGCCACACGTTCATCCGAAATAACTGTTCACATTCGCAGCCATTCCCATCGCGGAGGTATTGTCTTATTTAATGTTGTGAATGCACAGCCAGGGCAGGGAGCTGTATCTCAATTAGGAGTTTGGCCTCGGGGGGGACACGAGGCCGCCACTGATTCCTTTCTCACCCGTTGTCCCACACGGATAATTGGATAGCAATCAGGAACCGGCACCTGGCAGCAATAACTCTCTCCTCCTTGGCTTTGGGGGCACAAAGGCCAATGCTCGCTGCTAACCATCACCCCTGTTGAACTCAGCCAACTGCAAGCAGACAAGGGGACTGAATTGTCTGCTAATTTAATAAAGGAGTAAAAGCAAACAGTACGATTAAAGGAATGAATGCATCCCTGGGTGTAGCGGCTGGCTGAATTAATGGCGTATAACCAAGATGACTCATTCTACTTAATAAATCAGTGAACTGTTAAGAGTAGGTGTCCTCATTTCAACTACGATTAAGATAGTTGGGAAAGTAACTTGTCAAGCGGATAAAGGTAGCGCAGTGGCACAGTGGTTAGCACTGCTGCCTCACAGCTCCAAGGTCCCACGGTTCGATTCCGGCCTCGGGCCACTGCCTGTGTGGAGTTTGCACGTTCTCTGTGTGTGTTTCCTCCTGGAGCTCCGGTTTCCTCCCACAGTCCAAAGATATGCAGGTGGATTGGCCCTGCTGAGTTGCATCAAGATGTGTAGGTTAGATGGATTGGCCATGGTAAATGTGTGGGGTGATGGAGATAGGGGAGAGGACCTGGGTACGATGCTCTGTCAGAGAGTCAGTGGACTTGATGGGCCAAATGGCCTCTAATGCACAATGATTCCATGAAGAATTTACATAGGGATGCGGATAGAAGCAATCATTTGGTAAACAGGACTTGAGTATCACTGAAAAAAGATACATGTTGAAGCTTTTCATTTTGCACTCATCAGACCATTCGCAAGAGTAACAAATGTAAAGGGAGTAACAGGTTGTCCGTTGTGAGAAGAGAGTACTGATTGGTTGGCAAGCGAACTCTGATTGGTAGAGACATTGCCAGGGAGACTACAACAGCTATGTGATGTATGTCAGTTAACTGCCAAGTTTTGTTTAATTTCAAACTAGACTGGTTGACTGTGACTGGTCAAGGCATTAACCTGGGGACTGTATCAGGAAATGGATGTCTCCTATTTTGTTCAGTTAAGGCAGATGCAACGTGTGTGCATGTTCCGTCTATCTGCAAAGGATAGGGCTCTGTGTACTAGTTAATCTCAAAGTTAACCAATACACACAGTGTACACACTAAATTTGCAAACAGAAGGTACATGTACAGACACTGTGCCTGTTTAAACTTGACAAAACAGGCAATACCCATTTGCCTTCTTGCACGTGTAATTGAACCACACTGTGATTCTGATTAATAATCTTAAATTGGTTGTCAGCTTAATACTTAACACACAGGATTACTTAACAAACATTAACACCATAATAAATATACTGTGGAAAGAAAAAAACTTCTGTTGGGGACCAGTTTCTATTTTCCTCTTCTCTACCCTCCTCTAAGTTAGCAATGTTGAGTCAGAAGGTAATGGGTTCAACTCATTCAAACTGAAACCCAAATCCTAGGCTGATACTCAGTGCAGTACTGTAGAAATGTCACCTTGTCAAAGGTATGTCCTTTGGCTGAAGCATTAAACTGAGGCTCCATCTACTCTCTCAGATGGATGCAGAAGTTGGATCCAAGAAGTCCTCCCTGGCCAATATTTATTCCTCAACCAACACAAGTGAAATAGCCCATCAGATCATTATTATGTTACCCTTCATGGTAATTCTTATATTGGACATAGGCATCGCTGGCTGGCCAGCATTTATTATCCATCCCAAGTTACCCGAGGGCAGTTGAGAGTCAACCACATTGCTGTGACTGTGGAGTCACATGTAGGCCAGACCGGGTAAGGACAGCAGATTTCCTTCCCTAAAGGTGGGTTTTTCCAGCAATTGTCAATGGTTTTGTGGGTCATCAGTAAGTTCTTAATTCCAGGATTTTTTTATTGAATTCAAATTCCACCGACTGCCACGGTGGGATTCGAACCTTACCCCAGATCATTCGCTGAGCTTCTGGATTGATACTCTATCGATAATACTATTGGGTCAGCATCTCCTCTGGCCCTGCAGTCCAGACCAGATAAGGACGGCAGATTTCCTTCCCGAAAGGACAAAGAACAACAAAGAACAAAGAACAACACAGCACGGGAAACAGGCCCTTCGGCCCAACGAGCCTGCGCCGCCATCCCACTGTCTCAGTGACCTATTCATGATTTTAGTCTACGCCTAATGTGCGAGGATCAGGGAGGTCCAATATAGGGACAATTTGTTACCCAATCAATCAGCCTAAAAGCACATCTTTGGGATGTGGGAGGAAACCGGAGTACCCGGAGGAAACCCACGCAACCACGGGGAGAACGTGCAAACTCCCACAGACACAGGCCCAAATCCATGTGTCCGCACAGCAACAGAGATAGTCTCTGAGCTGTCATGTTGCCCTCGAGATGGTCCAGTTTAAGCACACTAACGACATGAAGCAATAGGCAACTCCCGAAGCAACGTCCAAGAGCAGCCCACTACAACCTGCCGCATGCATGCCCCTTGCTGGACTTAAATGCCTGTGGAGACAAAAAATTCATTATTAAACAGGCAAAGACTGTAACATCCCTGAGGCAAAAACGTAATCCCAAGCCTACAACGTTTAGTAAGGCCTGCTATATCCCCCTATATGTAGCCCGCTCATGTGGCTGTCTAAGTGACTCTTAAACAACCCTAGCGTGCCTGCTTCCACCACCTTACTCGGCAGTGCATTCCACACCCCCACTACCCTTTGCGTGAAAAACTGCCCTCTAATATTTGTCTTATACCTAGCCCCCCTCACCCTAAGCCCGTGACCCCTCGTTCTATCCATTTCTAATAGCGGAAAAAGCTTACCACCATTTACTCTATCTATCCCCTTCATAATCTTATAAACCTCTATTAGATCCCCCCTCAGCCGACGTCTCTCAAGGGAAAACAGCCCAAGTTCGTTCAATCTTTCCTCGTAAGACAGCCCTTCCATACCAGGCAGCATCCTGGTAAATCTCCTCTGCACTCTCTCCAGGATCTCTACATCCTTCCGGTAGTACGGCGACCAGAACTGGACGCAGTACTCCAAGTGAGGCCTAACCAACGTTCTATACAACTGCAACATCAGACTCCTACTCTTATATTCTATACCCCTTCCTATGAAGGCTAACATACCATACGCTTTCCTCATCACATTCTGCACCTGCACCGACACCTTCAGGGACTTGTGCACTTGCACCCCCAGGTCTCTCTGCGTATCTATACTCCGGATAGTTCTACCTTTTATCGTATAACTCCCCTCCACATTATTCCGGCCAAAGTGCATCACCTCGCATTTCTCCGGATTAAATTCCATTTGCCATCTATCTGCCCAATCTACCAGCCTGTCTATGTACATTAGTGAACCAGATGGGTTTTTGTGACAATCGATCATCATCTCCAAAGATGTTCATGTTAGGTGGATTGGCCGTGCTAAATTGCCCCTTAGTGTGAGGGGGACTAGCTAGGGTAAATGCATGGGGTTATGGGGATAGGAGCTGGGTGGGATTGCGGTTGGTTCAGACTCAATGGGCTGAATGGCCTCCTTCTGCACTGTTGGATTCTACGACCTGATGTATTTCAGTGTGGTCACCTTTCATTTTTCTAAAGTCCAATGGGTACAGGCCCAACCTGATCAACCTCACTCAGGAATGAGTTGAGTGAATCTTTTCTGGTGTTCCATTTTTAATCAAGTTAACACTGATTGAGAGGTTGATTGGCTATGCTAAAATTGCCCCTCAGTGTCATGAGATGAGTAGGTTAGTGGGATTAGTGGGTAAAAATGTAGGGATATAGGAGTAAGGCCTGGGTGGGATTTTGGTGGGCGCAAACTCGATGGGCCAAATGGCCTCTTTATGCATTGTAGGGTTTCTATGATTCTAACCTAGCTGTATCCTGAGCAATGCTGAAAATAGACACATCTTTCTGTCCCACCCACCACAGGAATCGTAACGGATGGGACACAGACCATGCAAAGATCCATTGATTTTGAATGGAATTTTCCGGACTTGGGGGAGGGCATGGCAGGAAAACCTTGCCCATGATTTTCCTATGTTACCTCAAGTTTTGCTCATCAATTTAAATCTGGGCCCTCCGGGCATTAACCCTTCAACCATTGAAAACATTTTCTCCGTTTCCATCCAAACCCTTCCCGATTGTGAGAACCTCTCTCAAATATTCTCTACCTTCAGAGAATTTCCTTCCCTCCTGTGGCTGCTTGGCACGGTGGCACAGTGGTTAGCACTGCTGCCTCACAGTACCAGGGACCCAGGTTCGATTCCTGGCTTGGGTCACTGTCTGTGCAAAGTCTGCACATTCTCCCCGTGTCTGCATGGGTTTCCTCCGGGTGCTCCGGTTTCCTCCCACAGTCTGAAAGACGCGCTGGTTAGGTGCATTGGCCATGCTAAATCCTCCCTCAGCGCACCTGAACAGGCACCAGTGTGTGGCGACTAGGGGATTTTTACAGTAACTTCGTTGCAGCGTGAATGCAAGCCTACTTGTGACACTAATAAATAAACTTTGAAAACTTTAAAATGTAACATGAACGGATTTGCACAAAGCTTTGTCATTTTCCCTCCTCGCAGCGTTCCATTCTCCACATGACAGCCTCTGTCTTAGCTCAGAGAATCTCTTAAAATCAACCTCCCGTTCCATCGCCTCCCCGTGAAATTACACACAGATTAAGCAGAATGGAGCAAATCTCTGAACCCAGCTAGTACCATTAAATGGTCGTGAAAGACTTGCGCTTAAGCACTGGAAATGAATTGTTGAAGTGTTTGAATGTAAAACCGGCTTCGTGGCATGTAACATAGCAGACACAGTGAAGAGAATGATGCACTACGATAATAAAGGGAAAAGAAAATCATATCCTTCGGACAAGCCCAGGGCTATCACGATCGAGATAGCAGCTTTACTTTATTCATTCATGGCCATATGTGTTGCTGGCTGGGCCAGCATTTATTGCCCATTCCTAATTACCCTTGAACTGAGTATCTAGCCAGGCAATTTCAGAGGGCAATTGAGAGTCAACCACATTGCTGTGGCCCTGGAGTCACATCACAGAACCATAGAGTCTATGGCAGGGAGACAGGTCCTTTGGCCTGCACTGATCATGTTGTCCTTTCTATACCAACCGCCTGTATCCCTCTTCCCCGCCTGTTCATGTGTCTATCCAGATAACTCTTAAATGTGGCTAACGTGCCTGCCTCAACCACCTCACTTGGCAATGCAGTCCAGGTCCCCATCAGCCTCTATATAAAAATATGTCCCCCGCACATCTCCACAGAACCTATTACCTCAAACTTGTGCCCCCTTGAAATTGTCATTTCTACCCTGGGAAAAAGCTTCCAACTTTTCACCCTATCAATACCCCTCATAATTTTATAAACTTCTATCAGGTCACCACTAAGCCTCTGTCTTTCTGGGGAGAACAATCCTAGTTTACTCAATCTCTCCTCATAGCTAATACCCTCCAAACCAGGCAACATCCTGGTAAAACTTTTCTGTACCCTCTCCAAAACCTCCATGTCCTTCTGGTAGTGTGGTGACCAGAACTGGACACAGTTCAAATGTGACCTTACCAACGTTTTATACAACTGTAACATAATTTGCCAACTTTTATACTCGATGCCCCGTCTGATGACGGCAAGCATGCCCTATGCTTTCTTCACCACCTTTTCCACCTGTGCTACCACTTTTAAGGATCCGTGGATCTGTACTCCCAGATCTCTCTGTGTGTCTATGCTTCTAATCTGTAAACTGTCTGTGCTTTATATGCTCTAGTCTGAGGCCAGAGCTCTTCATTCACCTGACGAAGGGGGAACCTCAAAAGCTTGCGAGTTTACTGTCAAATAAATCAGTTGGACTTAAACCTGGTGTTGTCAGACTTCTTACTGTGTTTACCCCAGTCCAATGCCGGCATCTTCACATCTGATGGTTCTGCCATTTATTTTATAGCTCCCATCTGAATTGAATCTATCAAAATGCATGACCTCGCATTTGTCCAGACTAAATTCCAACTGCCGTTTCTCCACCCAATTTTTCAGCCTATCTATATCCAGCCATACTCTCTGACAATCTTCATCACTTTCCGCAACTCCAGCAATCTTCGTATCAGCCACAAACTTCCTAATCAGACCAGTTACATTTTCTTCCAAGTCATTTATATACATTACAGACAGCAGAGGTCCCAGCACTGCAGCACACCACCAGTTATAGACCTCCATTCAGAAAAACATCTTTCCACCGCTACCTTCTGTCTTCTATGGCCAAGCGAGTTCTGAGCCCATCTAGCGAGTTGATCCCCTGTCCCCATGAGATTAATTCTTTTGCACCAGAATGCCATGAGGGACCTTGTCAAATGCCTTACTAAAGTCCATGTAGACAATATCTACGGCCCTTCCCTTGTCAATCATTTTTGTCACCTCTTCGCAAAACCCAATCAAATTAATGAGAAATGACCTCCCTCACACAAAACCATGCTGTCACTAATAAAACCAGACCAGATAAGGACAGCAGATTCCCTTCCCAAAATGACATTAGTGAACGAGATGGGTTTTTCTGACAATCGGCAATGGTTTCAGGGTCATCAGAAGATTCTTAATTCCAGATATTTGTTGTTGAATTCAAGTTCCACCATCTGCCATGGTGGGATTGGAACCCAGCTCCCAGGACTTTAGCGAGTTTCTGTATTAATAGTCTAGCAATAATACCACTAGGCCAACACCTCCCCATCTCTTTGGAATGCAGGAACTGTAGGCAAACACAGTAGCTTTCGGCATGAACACGAAGGTGCCGCAAACTGCCACGAGATAAAGACCATCTGATCCTCTCTTAGTGATGTTAGTTCAAAGAGAAAAGGGAGATTGGAACTTTTCCCAGTCACTGGACTTCCCAAAGCATTATACAACCAGTGAAGAATTTCTTGAAGTGAAGCCACTGTGGCAGAATAGGAAACATGGCAACCAACTGGCAAACAGAAAACTCCAACACGCCGCCGACATAGAAACTAGAAGCAGGAGTGGGCCATTTGGCCCTTCAGGCCTGCTCCACCATTCATTATTATGATTGAATTCAATACCCTGACCCTGCATTTCCCCCATATCCCTTGATCCCTTTAGCCCCTGGAGCTATATCGAACATATAATGAGTAGATAATTTGTTTTTGTAGCGTTGGTTGAGGGACAACTATAGACTAGTACACCAAGACAAGCTCTGTCCCTAGAAGGAAAAAAACAACTTGCATCCGTATTCTTATTTCCCCGTTTTACTGGCGTTCCATTTTAGAGTCTACAAGATGTAGTAACTCCACAGGGGCAAAAGTCCTGTCACCAAGTTAGTTTATCTACACCATACATCTGTACACAGCCAGCTCTCTAGTTGCTTGCTGCTGAATGCAGGCTGGGAGTCTGACACACCTGCTTTAAATAGGAAGCATGAAGTTCCTTGAATTAACCATCAATTAGTAACCTGGCCTAAGTCATCACACAAGGCCTGTTTGGACCTGTGTTCTTATTTCCCCGCTTTACTGGCATTCCATTTTGAGTACACAAGGCCAGTTCAGACCAATATTTTTATTTTCCCGTTTTACTCTTCTTCAGAATAAAAGCAAAATACCGCAGAAGCTGGAAATCTGAAATAAAAACGGAAAATGTTAATAAAATTCAGTGGCCCTGATTTCACTGGCATGTCCTTCCTGAAATCCTTCCTGAGGCTCGCAGGACGGCATTCTCCATGGGCCTCAGGCGTGATCTCACGAGCCTTGGGCAAGGACACTGGTGAAATTTCAGCCAGCAGGTCTGGCGCCCACTGCCAAGAGAGAAATAGTCAACAGGCTTGAAAGTTAACTCAGTGGCCGGAATTTTACCAATATGCCGGTCCCGATTCCGGGGCGGCAGGCTCAGCCCAGGGAATGGTATTCTCCATTGGCCTCGGGCGGGATCATTGCGAAACTTGGGCAGATGTGCTGGTAAAATTCTGCCCAGTGTTTCTCTCCATCTACAGGTACGACCAGACCTTCAGAATAGCGTGGTTGGATTTGGTTACATCCACCTTTGTGATTTGATGTCTCATCCACAGTGTGTAAGAGTGTAGCACCCCTTCAGTGGTTCACTGGAGTTTCGGCCTTGGTTTTTGAGCTCAGGCCCTGGAATGAGTCTTGAACCTGACACCTCGAGGGATGAACGTTGGCCAGTGGAACCCCCCTGCTCCTGCCACACTGTGAGGTCTTGTACATTCACCTAAGAGGGGACAGGCAAAGGTTCAGATCATCGTATCCCCCAAAAGGGCAACACCCCTGAGAATCCTTGAAGAATCGCCTGGTACATTATGAGATAAAGGACTTGAAATCATGCCTTGTAGGCTCAAAAGCTTGAACACAATCACTGAGCCGTGAGTGCTGCCTTATGTTGGGAATTACACTGAAATACAGTAAAGCATTGACATATATGATGACCATTTTGGACATGGCTGAAAAGCAGCAACGTTGGGGAAAGAAAAGGAACATTTGCATAGAGGAGGTAGTGGAGCAGTGATATTGTTGCTTGGCTAGAACCAGGGTAATGATCTGGAAACCCTGGTTCGAATCCCATTGTGGTAGATGTGAAATTCAATAAAAATTGGAAATTAAAAATCTAAAGATGACCATGAAACCATTGTTGATTGTCAGGAAAAACCCATCTGGTTCACTAATGCCCCTTTAGGAAGGAAACCTGATGTGGCTTATATGTGACTCCAGATCCACAGCAATGTGGTTGACTCTCAAACATCCTCAGGCAATTACAGGTGGGCAATAAATGCTGGCCAGCTAGCGATGCTCACGTCCCAGAATGAAGTTTTGAAAATGAGATGGTTGGAGGGATTGGAACGCAGGAGGTGAATTTTAGAATTGAGGTTTGGAAGCCTATGCTTTAGAATGCTGGGTAGTGGTGACTCACATGACAGATGGGGGGTCACACATGGGGGACAACCTCTGGGGTCACACACTTAATTGGCTGACCTCACGCGCACTTCGGCCTTCATCGTCATGGCAGCCCCACCTTCCCATGGCCAATTGGAAAGCGAAAAGATGCTTTCTTTCCCCCACAACCCAAATTAGAATTAGACCTCAGAAAGATGTTAACAGATTGAGAAGAGGAGGGGAGTTGAAACCTTGCACTCCTCAGGCTAGTCGATGCTAAACAGTCACCGTTCAATGTGCACTACAGCGATCACTGCAATAGAAATATATTCACACAAGACACATGCCATCAGCATGGGAAGATATGCCATTCCTACACCTGCTGAATATGATAAGATCTCTCATCTCGCGCTGATGTTTCCCATTTATTTATTTTGCGCATTCAATCCTAAAATGGCTTTCCTTTCAGAATGAGACCGACAGCTGACGGATAAAGGGGTCATTTTTCTCATTACAATAAAGAAAGGCTCGCGCGCACAGTTTAGCCTCCCGACCCCACCGCAGCAAAGGACAGAACAATCTTATCAGGTCAATTCATCTGGAAGGTTTGCAATTTCCATCTCAGCCTTCATTAGCCTCAGAGCTCAGGAACACCTCTGCACAGGAGACATCCCGGAAGGGAACCCGCACTCCGAGACTTCCATTTTCAAACTTGTTTGCTTGGGAATGTAGCTTTCTGCTACCCCCTATTGGTTGACGTTGAGATAGGTTCGTTTAGCAAGCAAGTTCTGGGACATCTCGAGATCCATGAAAGATGCTACATGAATGCAAGTTTTTATTTCCACAGTAGTACATAAGTGATGAGCTGCAAAGAGACCTTATAGTGCTGTGGTTAAAATGAGCAGAACTCTACGAAAAGAAAAAATACTCATGAAAGATAGGTTCAATCTTCTAAAGTTTATTTATTAGTAGGCTTACGTTAACTTTGCAATGAAGATACTGTCAAAATCCCCTAGTCACCAAACTCTGATGCCTGTTCAGGTGCACTGAGGGGAATTTGGCATGGTCAATGTACTAACCAGCATATGTTCCAGACTGTGGCGGGAAATCGGAGCACCCGGAGGAAACCCACACAGACACGTGGAGAATGTGCAGATTCCACACAGGCAGTGACCCAAGCCAGGAATCGAACCCGGCTCCCTGGCACTGTGCGGCCGCAGTGCTAACCACTGTGCCACCGTGCTGCCCTAGGAAGAAAGACTTGCATTTCTGAAGCATCTTTCACATCCTCATCGTCGTCAATTTTATATACCAGATTTTCCTCATAGAAAGGAAGGAATGACATTAGTTTCTAAGTGTGTGGGTTTGTTTACAACGTTTTACACCATGCCTTAAGATGTCTGCACCACGCCTCCAGCTCTTTCTTTCACTTTTAATGAGACAACAGGGTTAATAGTGAGGCTGAGTCTCTCTGGCTACTGGAAGTTATCGATGGAATGGCTACATGGGCAGATAAGTGTCAGATTAAATTTAACCCTGAAAATCGTGAGGTGATCTACTCTGGAAGGAGAAAGTTAATGTTCGGCGGAACAATAGACCTTGGCATGCCTGTCCACAGATCTTTGAAAGCAGAAGGGCATGTTAGTACGGTGGTGAAAAAGGCACTTATCCAAGCGAGGCCTAGATTACAAAAGCATGACGGTCTTGTTGGAGTTGTATTGAACTTTGGTGAGGTCACAGCTGGAGTACTGTGTGCAGTTCTTGTCACCACATTATAGGAGGGATGTGATTGCACTGGAGGGCGTGCAGAGAAGATTCACCAGGATGCTGCCTGGCATGGAACATGTAAGTTATAAAGAGAGTTCGGATTGGCTTGGGTTGATTTTGTTGGAGCAGAGAAGACTATGGGGCGACCCGACCACAAGGAGTTTAAACAAGCAAGTGGTGTGTGTGTGTGTGTGTGTGTGTGTGTGTGTGTGTGTGTGTGTGTGTGTGTGTGTGTGTGTGTGTGTTGGGGGGTGTACTACATAATGTAGGATACTACATAAATGCAAGTCCTTCTTCCTAGGGCAGCACAGTGGCACACTGTACTTTCATTCCTTCATTTTTGATTTGATTTAATTTATTATTATCATCATAAGTATTAACAGAGAGTGAAAAGTATTGTTTCTTGCACGCTATACAGACAGGGCATACACTTCATAGAGAAGGAAAGGAGAGAGTGCAGAATGTAATGTTACGGTCATAACAAGGGTGTCAAAAAAAAGATCAACTTAATATGAGACAGGTCCATTCAGAAGTCTGGCGGCAGCAGGGAAGAAGCTGTTCTTGTGTTGGCTGGTACGTGTCCTCAGACTTTTGTATCTTTTTCCCGAAGAAAGAAGTGGAAGAGAGAATGTCTGGGGTGCATGGGGTCCTTGATTATGCTGGCTGCTTTGCCAAGGCAGCGGGAAGTGTAGACAGAATCAATGGATGGGATTGTTTGGATGGTTTGCGTGATGGATTGGGCTACATTCACGACCTTTTGTAGTTCCTTGCAGGAGCCATACCAAGCTGTGATACAACCAGAAAGGATGTTTTCTATGGTGCATCTGTAAAAGTTGGAGAGAGTGACCTCTCTGTTTCCACTTCTGGTAATAGACAGTCCACTGGAACCTATTACAAGCCCACCAACTCGCACAACTACTAAATATAACTCCTGTAAGCACTCCATTCCAATCTCTCAGACCCTCTGCCTCTGTCACATCTGTTCTGATGATGCCATTTTCCAAAACAGTACTACTAACATTCTTCCTTATTCCTTAATTCTGGTTTCCCATGCACTGTGGTGAACAGAGCTCTCAACCGTGTCCAACCCAAATTAATTATACAGTACGTGGAGCATTATTGTTGTGGAGTGTAGCTTTTGTCCTGCATTGTTGTGTGTTTTACAATTTAATAAATGTTTTTTATTTAAATGTTTATAACAAGATTTAATTTCGTTCCTCTCATTATATCAAATTGCAAAATAAACAATTAAGAACCAATGGTCCAAGTTTCTCTTTTGGGATTTTTGATACCTTTGTATTTAGTGTCAGGAAGGTTCTTAACACAAAACAGCATGTTACAACTTAAAGCCAAGTGCCTTAGAGATGGCCAATCATAATCAGACTCCAAATATACAATAGGACCATAGAAAATTATAGCTCAGAAACAGGCCTTTTGGCCCTTCTTGTCTGTGCTGAACCATTTTTTGCCTAGTCCCACTGACCTGCACTTGGACCATATCCCTCCACACCCCTCTCATCCATGAACCCATCCACATTTTTCTTAAATGTTAAAAGTGACCCCGCATTTACCACTTTATCCAGCAGCTCATTCCACACTCCCACACTCTCTGTGTGAAGAATCCCCCCCCGCCTAATATTCCCTTTAAACTTTTCTCCTTTCACCCTTAACCCATGCCCTCTGGTTTTTTTCTCCCCTAGCCTCAGTGGAAAAAACCTGCTTGCATTCACTCTATCGATACCCATCAAATTCTTATACACCTCTATCAAATCTCCCCTCATTCTTCTACGCTCCAGGGAATAAAGTCCTAACCTATTCAATCTCTCTCTGTAACTCAGCTTCTCAAGTCCCGGCAACATCCTTGTGAACCTTCTCTGCACTCTTTCAACCTTATTTACATCCTTCCTGTAACTAGGTAACCAAAACTGCACACAATACTCTAAATTCAGCCTCACCAATGCCTTACATAACCTTCCCGTAACACTCCAACTTTTATACTTGAAACAATAGTCTGGTCAGTATCCTGGGGGGCAGTGAGGTGAGTGTTTTGTTTTTACACAGCAAGTTGCTATGTTCTGGAACACACTACTGGAAAGAAAGGTGGACACAGATCATTAGGAATTTTCAAAAGGGAATGGGATAAATATAAGTTACACAAATTCTAAGTCCATGGGGAAGGAACAAGGGGGTGCAAATGAAGCCTGTCTACCAACTGCACAGCACAAGTCAGGGGTGTGATGGAATACTCTCCCACTTGCCTAGACGAGTGCAGCTCCAACAATATTCAAGAAACTCCACACCATCCAGGACAAAGCAACCGATTTGATTGGCACCACCTTAAACATTCACTCCCTCCACCACTGATACACAATGGCTGCAGTGTGTACCGTCTACAAGATGCACCGCAGCAACTCACCAAAGCTCCTTTGACAGCACCTTTCAAACCTGTGACCACTGCCATCTAGGGCGGCACAGTGGTTAGCTCTGCTGCCTCACAGCGCCAGAGACCTGGGTTCGATCCCCAGCTTGGGTCACTGCCTGTGCCGAGTCTGCACGTTGTCGGCGTGGGTTTCCTCTGAGTGCTTCAATTTCTTCCCACCTTCCGAACGATGTGCTGGCTCGGAGCATTGCTAAATTCTCCCTCGTTGTACCCGAGCATGTGCTGGACTGTGACAACTCGGGAATTTTCACAGTAACTTCATTACAGTGTTAATGTAAGCCTAGTAGTGACACTAATAAATAAGGTTTAAATCTTGTACTAGAAGTACAAGGGCAGCAGATATCTGGGAACAGCACCACTTGAAAGTTCCCCTCCAAATCACTCAGTCCTGGAAATATATTACCATTCCTTCAATGTTGCTGGGTCAAAATCCTGGAACTCCCTCTCAAATAGCTTGTGGCCTGCCTGCTGAATAGAATTGGATGGTGAAACTGCCCTCTGGCCACTTGCTGGCTCACTACAAAGAACATAAGAACATAAGAAATAGGAGCAGGAGTAGGCCATCCAGCCCTTCGAGCCTGCCCCGCCATTCAATAAGATCATGGCTGATCTGTCGCTGCTCAGTTCCACTTTCCCGCCCTCTCCCCATAACCCTTAATCCCCTCTCCTATCAAAAACCCATCAACCCGCATCTTAAAAATATTTAGCGAGGCAGCCTCCACCACTTCAACGGGCAGAGAATTCCAGAGATTCACCACCCTTTGAGTGAAGAAGTTCCTCCTCAACTCCGTTCTAAACCGCCCCCCTTTTATCTTGAGGCTGTGCCCCCTAGTCCTATTGTCTTTTCTGAGCGGGAAGAGTCTTTCCACCTCTATCCTATCCATCCCATTCATCATCTTATACGTCTCAATGAGATCTCCTCTCATTCTTCTAAACTCTAACGAGTACAAGCCCAGTTTATTCAGCCTCTCCTCATAGCTCAACCCCCTCAACTCCGGTATCAGCCTAGTAAACCTCCTCTGCACTCCCTCCAAGGCCAAAATATCTTTGCGCAGGTGCGGCGCCCAAAAATGCACACAGTACTCCAGTTGCGGCCTCACCAATGTCCTATACAGCTGCAGCAAGACCTCCCTACTTTTATATTCAGTCCCCTTCGCTATGAAGGCCAGCACCCCATTCGCCTTCCTGACCACCTGCTGCACCTGCAAGCTGGGTTTTTGCGACTCATGCACAAGGACCCCGAGGTCCCTCTGCACCGTCGCCTGCTGCAGTTTTTCGCCCCGTAAGTAATAGTCCTTCCTACCATTCTTCCTACCAAAGTGGACCACCTCACACTTGCCAACATTAAAAGTCTCACAACACCAGGTTAAAGTCCAACAGGTTTATTTGGTAGCACAAGCCACTAGCTTTCAGAGCGTTGCTACCAAATAAATCTGTTGGACTTTAACCTGGTGTTGAGAGACTTCTTAATGGGGAGGGATCACAGGTGAGTGACTGATTCCTCACCCCCCCCAAACTCCCCTCTGGGTAGGTTCAGCGAGGACCCAGAAGCAGCCCCAACCCTTGTTTCCAGCACTGTATGTGTCTGCGAGCTACAAAAACTCAAATCTCTGCTTTATTTCCTCTCAATCTTCCAGTTGCAAACTTAAAAACATTTTGCAACTTACCAGTGTCATTTTGAATGGTCAGTACCAATTAACACAAAACTCACATTGTGCCAGCTTACATGATAAAAACAGGATCTGGGAATAAATATAGACAGTCATGAAGATAAATGATTTTTTCTTATTCTCAGCGACTGATGCTAAGCATGTTTCTCATCATTCTTCAGTTTTTAAGAAGCCCTCCAACTGTCTGTTTCAAAAGAATCCTCTTTTCCTCCCATCGATTTACTAACATTTGGTCAATTTTCATCATCATTCCACCCATTGGCAGCTTTTGTCTCCACTCCCCCAGGCCCTAAACTCTGGAATTCCCCCCCTGAACCTCTCCACTTCTCTATCTCCATCTAAAAGATGCTCCTTAAAACTGGCCATCTTGATCAGGGCGTGGTTTTCTCCTTAGAAAGACGGAGATTAAGGGGGGATCTGATAGATGTGTATAAAATAATGAAGGGTATAGATAGAGTCAACAGAGGCAGGCTTTTTCCCAGATTGGAGACAAATAGCACGAGGGGTCACGAGCTAAGGGTGAGGGGGAGAAGTATAATTTGGATACGAGAGGAAGGTTTTTCACACAGAGGGTCGTGGGGGTATGGAATGCGCTACCAAGTAAGGTGGTGGAGGCAGGCACACTGGACTTGTTTAAGGTTTACTTAGATAGGCACATGAGTGAAATGGGGATGGAGGGTTATAGGAGACGGTTTTAAAAAGGGTCAGAGCCTCAGGACGATACTGGAAATGTAATACTACATGTTAATGTTTTGTCTCTTTTAATCCGCAGGTGTGTCGGTCCACCTTGTTGTCTAACGAAGGGTATGCACACGGTGGGTCGTGCGTGGGCTGTTCTTGGATGTTTCGAGAGTGGCCTAGTACTTCGTGTCGTTGTGTGTGCTTAAAACTGGACCAGCAGTTGGGCACCACAACAGCTCAGTGACTATCACTGCTAGCTGTGCAGATACATGGATTTGGGCCAGTGTCTGTGGGAGTTTGCGCATTCTCCCTGTGGTTGCGTGGGTTTCCTCCGGGTGCTCCGGTTTCCTCCCACACCCCAAAGATGTGCTCTTGGGCTGATTGGTGTAACAAATTGACACTATTCTCCCCTGAATCTGGTTACAATAGGGGTACCATTCGCACACACACGGGGCAAGGAAAATGCTTTGTTAAGATGGCGGCGCGGGCTCGTTGGGCCGAAGGGCCTGTTTCCCGTGCTGGGTTGTTCTTTGTTCTTTGTTCTTTGGTTACCTTTCCAAATATCACCACACATGGCCTGGCATCAAAGTCAACGCTGTCAAAGTTCGGGGACTTTGTGGTGCTTGGTGATGTTAAAGGTGCCATGTGATTGAAAGTTGTTGTTGTATTGCATTGCAGGATTACGCATGTTATACAGCTTTAATTTAAACACCTTCCAAGCATCGCCATTTAATGAGACAAACAAGGACAATAATTCAACAAACTCTTTATTTAACGCCTCTAGTAGCAACTCAACCATAAACAGTTGCAACTCGTTAACTCTTCACTGAACTTTAACTCAGTTCTCAACTGAACTTTAACCCTTAAGCTGCACATTCACTTTAACTAAGCATCAACTTTAACAAAACATCAGCTTTAACTAGTTAACTGAAAATAGATACTACCAAGTTTAGGAAAACCTTGGCCAAGAAATATCCTCAATGTAGAATCTATCTTCTTCTCTGAAGCATCCTTCAGGGTACAAGTCTTCTTGCGATTGTTGGTCGCTTCAAGTTATCACTGGTAACAAAGGCTCACGTGTCTCTTTATCTACAACTCTCCACTCACTTCCAGAAGATTCTCTGTTATCCAGCCAATGAATTGATCAGAAACCCCAATTGCATCATTAGATTAGGCCAATCAAATGCAGGCAGAATAGTGACACTGGTCACTCCAGACCTCATCATACTTAGGGCCTCTTAAGAACATAAGAACATAAGAAATAGGAGCAGGAGTAGGCCATCCAGCCCTTCGAGCCTGCCCCGCCATTCAATAAGATCATGGCTGATCTGTCGCTGCTCAGTTCCACTTTCCCGCCCTCTCCCCATAACCCTTAATCCCCTCTCCTATCAAAAACCCATCAACCCGCGTCTTAAAAATATTTAGCGAGGCAGCCTCCACCACTTCAACGGGCAGAGAATTCCAGAGATTCACCACCCTTTGAGTGAAGAAGTCCCTCCTCAACTCCGTTCTAAACCGCCCCCCCTTTATCTTGAGGCTGTGCCCCCTAGTCCTACTGTCCTTTCTGAGCGGGAAGAGTCTCTCCACCTCTATCCTATCCATCCCATTCATCATCTTATACGTCTCAATGAGATCTCCCCTCATTCTTCTAAACTCTAACGAGTACAAGCCCAGTTTATTCAGCCTCTCCTCATAGCTCAACCCCCTCAACTCCGGTATCAGCCTAGTAAACCTCCTCTGCACTCCCTCCAAGGCCAAAGTATCTTTGCATATAGTTTACATTCCAATGCCCAGATAAGGAATAATGGCTCCAAAATTCCGTAAAGAACGCCTCTCCACCAAGGACAAGCTGACACCTTCTGTCCTTTGACAAATTCCAAGCCACTGGCCACAAGAAATCCCAGCATAGTGAAAAATCAACTTTAAAGCCACTATTGCTAATATTGCTGTGAAATTATTGTTGTAGCCACACGCAGACAATGCAGGAAAGTGGCATTGAGGTAGGTGGTTAGCCATGATTTCATTGTATGGCGGTGGAGAACACTCAACGGGCTGAATGACCTACCCCCCAACCCATCTGTTCCTCTTCCTGCAGGCTTCTTCACCCTGTGGCCTCACTTCTTTCCACTCCACCACCTCCTCACTCTGTCATTATTGGTCACCCAACATGTTCGTCCTCACCATGCCTGTCTCCCCAGGCCAAATGGAAAGCCAACTGAATGATTTTTGACTGTCAGTCAAGACAACCTTCCCCGTCATCAATATTTGCATAACTGGAAGTGAAAGTGTTCAAAGTGAATGAAACAAAGGCATTTTTCTTAATACGGCAGTGATTTTTGCCGAGTCAACCTCCAGGACATGGAGGCCCAAAGGCAAGTCTAGAGAGTTGACCTACCCCCGATGTTTTAGTAGCTTTATGCGGGAAGCCATACAGAGTAGGGAGGTTGCCTCAAAATGGGGATAAGTGCAGCAATCTTTTGTTGTAAAGTGTCTTTGGAAGCCCTAAGATTCTGAGGGATACCATATAAGTACAAGCTCTTTCTACATGCAACTGGCCCTGGAAGTGTTACCTTTTAATTCCAATAATTAAAGTTAAAGTTAAATTGTTAGTCGCAGGGAGGCAATACTGCAATGAACTTACTGTGAAAATCCCCTAGCTGCCACACTCCAGCGCCTGTTTGGGTACACTGAGGGAGAAATTTGGACTGCGGTGAGGTGTTGCATTTTGGAAAGGCAAATCAAGGTAGGATTTTTGTGGTGAATGGTTGGATCCTAGGGAGTACTGTGGAACAGAGGGACTTTGAGTTCAATGGGATTTCCCATTAGTTTCACCCTTAAGCCACCACAAAACCTGTGAGTGGGGTTCCACTGCCAGCATTAATCAGCCAGAGAATTCTGACCTTATCCGTTTCTTGGTAAGTCTCCATCCACCTTGTGTTTCGACAAAAAGCTGGTGCAGTGGTATAAGGATAATTGTGGCTCCCTGTCTAAATAAAGCCCATTCTCCAAGCTTTAGCATCCGTGTACACGTGCAAGAAACTAATGTGCGAGTTTCTCAAGGGATTTTTTCCTTGTATTTTGTTTGAGACAATTCACGCTTGTTTAACCTGTGATTATCCCTCTCTACATTCATACTGTCTGTACCTGTACAGACTTGATTAAACATAAAGATTTGCATTCCAGCCATTCTTCATATTCCAATCTGTAACTATCTCGTAAATTGTGTCTTTGCCTATATATGTCAATCTTGTGAAACTAAGTCTCCACTCAAGGAGCTGCGAAAGCTTGTGATTCCAAATAAACCTGTTGGACTTTAACCTGGTGTTGTGAGACTTCTTAATGTGTCCACCCCAGTCCAATGTCGGCATCTCCATATCACATATTTTATTTGAGTTAAATGTTGAACCTTTTCATGGACTGAACCAAATCCTTTACAGTTGGAAATCTATCGCAAACCATTCAGATCAGAGAATCATAGAAACCTTACAGTGCAGAAAGAGGCCATTTGGTCCATTGATTCTAGCACCGACCATAATTCCACCCAGGCCCTAACCCGTATCCTGACATATTTACCGACTAATCCCTCTAACCTATGCATCTCAGGACACTGAGGGGCAATTTTAACATGACCAATCAACCTAATCTGCACATCTTTGGACTGTGGGAAGAAACCGGAGCACTCAGAGGAAGCCTATGAAGAGAACATGCAAATTACACACAGAGTGTGACCCAAGCTGGGACTCGAACCCAGATCCCTGGAGCCGTGAAGCAGTAGTGCTAACCACCGTGCTAACCCGTACTGAAACACTGCAGGAAAACAAGTGCCATGGGTGTAGGAATACTAGATGGACTGCAATGGTTCAGTGCCTTCTCACGGGCAATTGGAGATGATTAGAGACACTCACACCCCATTTGTTTGATAGATGGGCTGAGATTTTCTGCCCAACCCCGACCTCATGATATGTTTCCTGGCAATGAAGATGACTCGCCATTGGCCGCTGGTGAGAGCTACCAGCCCCCGCCGAGGTCAATGGCATTTTGTATGGCTCGCCATCCAGCTGCCAGGGGGGGCACCCGTCGATGGGTGTCACCTTGGTGGGACAAGAAGATCCCAACAGGGGGAAGGGCCAGAAAATCCTGCCCTCCGTGGACAAGGTGGGCTTTCATTGCCTTGCCCCAGTTACCCTTTGACGGAATAGCCTGCTGAGTCATTTCAAAGGGATGTTAAGAGAGTCCGTTTAAGAGTGGTAACTTGGTGAGCGTTGATTAATGCGATCGAAAATAGATTTATTGCGAAAGGATAGGGAGCGTTGTAAATCACCAGCTGTGACTGAATCAATTTTATAAAAATATTATATTCACAAGTTTGTAAAACGTTGCAATTAAGTCTTCTTGCACCCAAAAGAGACAGATTAAATTCTGGAGCCTTTTCAAAGACTTGCAAATGAGCAGAAACTCTCAGTGGGTTTGATTTATCCTGGAGAGTATGGCCTACTTTTCTGGGGGGGAGCTGGCTTCTTGCACAACCATTTTGAAACCAGGATCATGGAAACACAAGTTTTATTTTATTCTGGGTGAAGTGGGCATGGTTGGCCAGGCTGGCATCATTGTCCATCCCTAATTTTCCCTCGAGAAGTGGTACGTGTGCCGCCTTCTTGAACCGCTGCAGTCCACACGGCGTAGGTTAGGGAGGGTGTGCCAGGATTTTGACCCAGCGACTGCGAAGGAACGGCCGATATATTTCCAAGTCAGGATGGCGAGTGACATGGAGGGGAACTTGCAGATGATATCAGTCCCAAGTATCTGCTGCCCTTGTAGTGCAGAAGTGCAGAAGGAGGCCATTTGGCCCATCAAGTCTGCACCGATGATCTAAAAGAGCATCTAACTCATGCTGTCCCCTCCACCCTATCCCGATAACCCTGTGAATTTAATCACCTAACCTGCACATTTCTGGACACTATGGAGTAAATTTGCCAATCCACCTAACCTACTCATCTTTACATAGAACATAGAACATAGAACATTACAGCGCAGAACAGGCCCTTCGGCCCACGATGTTGCGCCAACCAGCTTTTAAAAAAAAAACAACACTAACCCACTAATCTAAACCAATCCCATTTCGTCCATAAACCTATCCACAGATCTCTTAAACGCCCCCAAACTAGGCGCATTTACAACTGCAGCTGGCAGGGCATTCCAGTCCCTCACCACCCTCTGGGTAAAGAACCTACCCCTGACATCAGTCCTATAACTACCCCCCCTTAATTTAAAGTCGTGCCCCCTCGTGCTAGCTTTCTCCATCCTAGGAAAAAGGCTATCACTATCTACCCTGTCTAAACCTCTAATCATCTTATATGTTTCAATAAGGTCCCCTCTTAGCCGCCTTCTTTCCAACGAAAACAACCCTAAATCTCTCAGTCTCTCCTCATAGGATCTCCCCTCCATACCAGGCAACATCCTGGTAAACCCCCTCTGCACCCTCTCCAAAGCCTCTACATCCTTCCTGTAATGTGGGGACCAGAACTGCACACAATACTCCAAGTGCGGCCGCACCAGAGTTGTGTACAGTTGCATCATGATGCTGCGACTCCTAAATTCAATCCCCCTACCAATAAACGCCAAATCCCCCTACCAAATCCCCCTACCAATAATCTTTGGACACTAAAGGGCAATTTGGTATGGCCAATCCATCTAACCTACACATCTTTGGACTGTGGGAGGAAACCCATGCAGACACAGGGAGAATGTGCAGTCTCTGCACAGATAGTTATCCAAGGCCGGAATTGAACTTGGGTCCCTGAGGCAGCAGTGCTAACCGCTGTGCCACTGTGCCAACATAACTGCAGGGTTGATGTGAAAGAGTATGAGGGAGATGCTTGCGAGGACTAGATCCCTTGACCTCCTGTCAAGCTGTAAGCTCACATCAAAGGGAGTTGGAGTCCAGCGGGGAGCAAGCGTCCCACAACTCACCAATTCTCACTTATAGCTCCAAGCAACATGCACACTGGCATAAATACCACAGGGATCTGGACTCAGGGATCATGCAGAAGGAAGTGAGGGGCTCACGCGCTTCAACTGAGATAACATTCATCTAACAAGGATGTTGCCGGGACTTGAGAAGCTGAGTTACAGAGAGAGATTGAATAGGTTAGGACTTTATTCCCTGGAGCGTAGAAGAATGAGGGGAGATTTGACAGAGGTGTATAAGATTTTGATGGGTGTAGATAGAGTGAATGCAAACTGGCTTTTTCCACTGAGGCTAGGGGAGAAACAAAAAACAGAGGGCATGGGTGAAGGGTGAAAGGAGAAAAGTTTAAAGGGAATATTAGGGGGGGGCTTCTTCACATAGAGAGTGGTGGGAATGTGGAATGAGCTGCCAGATAAAGTGGTAAATGTGGGGTCACTTTTAACATTTAAGAAAAACTTGGACAGGTACATGGATGAGAGGGGTGTGGAGGGATGTGGTCCAAGTGCAGGTCAGTGGGACTAGGCAAAAAATGGTTCGGCACAGACAAGAAGGGCCAAAAGGCCTGTTTCTGAGCTGTAAATTTTCTATGGTTCTGTGGTTCTAACCTGGGGCTGGGAGATGGGGCACGTGATCTGAACAAGTTAGTAGGCCTGCGGCTCAGAAGATGGAGACCAACAAGGTGGGTGAAACACCTGAGGCACTGTCATGATGCTTAGTGTGGAGTCCATTCATTTGTTCAAATAGACGAAGGGACAGCGCTTTGTAGGAGTTTTAAAATGGTTTTCTTTTATCGAACAGAACTTAAGAAATTTAACATGACGGAAGCAGTAAACAGAAAAAGAAAAGCTTACTAGGAGACTGGCTTCTAAGCCAGTCCCTGTATTGTACCGGACTGAACTGGATCTCAAAAACAAACTGAAAACTTCCAAACTATATTTTAATTCTTATCTAGTTATTGGAAATGTTTTTTGCCATCTGTTGCAGTCTAGAAAAAGTATGTCTTGCAGCTGCTGTTATGGAAAACTTGTTTTGCCTGCATTGTGTACCCGTCAGGAATGCAGTCAATCTTCAGCATGCTTTCTGAGTTTTAAAATGTAGTCAATGTTTTTAAGCTTAGCAGGGTTAGTTACATAGGCAGAAATATCTTAAATTGAAGTCTTTGCATCGCGAAGAAGCAAACAGGCCTAAACATATGTAGGATCCCTCACTTAGTCAGGCAATGTGACCAGTCATCTGTGAAGAGGCTGGGACCTCACACAGTCAAGGTCCCAGAGTTCGTCATGGAAAATCCTTGGCAGCAAATCTCCTGGGAAGAGAAGCTACAAGCAGGAACAAGACAGGACAGGATGGGGGAAAGAGAAAAGAGAGCAAGAATAAGTGGATATCTCGCACATAGGGCCAACACTATTGGCCAATTGGTCTCCTTCTGTGCTGTAATGTTACATAATTTCACAAGTTATACCCATTGTGATGCCCTGTTTAATAGGAGCGTTTCTGTGACCTTGTGTTTAATTGGAGGCATCTCCACATGACTTGATCTTAATAAGCAGTCTGTTTAATAACTTGTGGCTTAATATATTTCTGCCGCAACCTAACACCGCCACTAATTGATCACTGCATTTGAAGCAACTTGCTCTGTATGAAGGCCTATGAGACGCTCCTAAGATGTGGCAAACTGTGATATCAAAGTAAATTTGAGTTTCTTGCTAATAGCAAGACAATGGGCTAAATTCTCCAGCTCGCATTGTGGTCATAGAGTCATAGAGGTTGACAGCATGGAAACAGGCCCTTCGGCCCAACTTGTCCATGCCGCCCTTGTTTTTTAAACACCTTAGCTAATCCCAATTGCCCGCATTTGGCCCATATCCCTCTTTACCCATCGTACCCATGTAATTATCTCAATGCTTTTTAAAAGGCAAAATTGTACCCGCCTCTACTACTACCTCTGGCAGCTTGTTCCAGACACTCACCACCCTCTGTGTGAAAAAAATTGCCCCTCTGGATTCTTTTTTATCTCTTCCCTCTCAATTTAAACTATGCCCTCTAGTTTTAGACTCCCCTACCTTTAGGAAAAGACTCTCTACCTTGTCTATACCGGTCATTATTTTATAGACCTCTATAAGGTCACCCCTCAGCCTCCTACGCTCCAGAGAAAAAAGTCCCAGTCCATTCAGCATCTCCTCATAACTCAATCCATCAAGTTCTGGAGCATCCTAGTAAATCTTTTCTGTACTCTTTCTAGTTTAATAATATCTTTTCTATAATAGGGTGACCAGAATTGCACACAGTATTTCAAGTATGGCCTTACCAATGTCTTGTACAACTTTAACAAAACGTCCCAACTCCTGTATCCAATGTTCTGGCCGATGAAACCAAGCATGCTGAATACCTTCTTCACCACTCTGTCCACCTATGACTCCATTTTCAAGGAGCTATGAACATGTATTCCTACATCTCTTTGTTCTCTAACTCTCCTGAACACCATACCATTAACTGAGTAAGTCCTGCCCTGGTTCAATCTACCAAAATGCATTACTTCACATTTGTCTAAATTAAACTCCAACCGCCATTCATCAGCCCACTGGCCCAATTGATCAAGATCCCATTGCAACTGGAGATAACTTTCTTCACTGTCCACTATGCCACCAATCTTGGTGTCATCTGCAAACTTACTAACCATGCCCCCTATATTCTCATCCAGATCATTAATACAAATGACAAATAACAGTGGACCCAGCACTGATCCCTGAGGCACACCGCGGGTCACAGGCCTCCAGTTTGAAAAACAACTCTCTACAACCACCCCCTAGATTCTGTCAAGAAGTCAATTTTATATCCATTTAGATACCTCACCCTGGGTCCCGTGAGATTTAACTTTATGCAACAACCTACCTCATGGTACATTGTCAAAGGCCTTGCTAAAGGCCAGGTAGACAACATTAACTGCACTGCCCTCATCTACCTTCTTGGTTACCCCTTCAAAAAACTTAATTAAATTTGTGAGACATGATTTTCCATTGTCCCTAATCAGTATTTGCATCTCTAAATGCTGTAGATCCTGTCTTTCAAAATACTTTCCAACAATTTACCCACCACAGATGTGAGGCTCACTGGCCTGTATTCCCAGGCTTCTCCAGGGTCCTGACATTGGGAACACATACGGGTCCTGGCCCCTCTGGAGTTCGAATCCTGCCCAGCTGCACAAATTCCCCAGAGGTGGATAATTAACCTTTGGGGGACTTCCAGTTCGATTACAGATGGCAGACGGGCTCCACAGGCAGGAGAGCTGATCCGATGGTCTGAGGTTGCGGGCACTCTGAATCCCCTCCAGAAGAGTTAGGCCTTGCTTGTGCAGGGTGGCACGATGGCACAGTCATTAGCACTGTTGCCTCACTGCACCAGGGGCCTGAGTTCGATTCCCAGCTTGGGTCCTTGTCTGTGTGGAACAAAGAACAAAGAGAACAGAGAACAAAGAAAATTACAGCACAGGAACAGGCCCTTCGGCCCTCCAAGCCTGCACCGACCATGCTACCCAACTTAACTAAAACCCTCTATCCTTCCAGGGACCTCTATTCCCATCCTATTCACGTATTTGTCAAGTCACTCCTTAAAAGCCATTACCGTATCCGCTTCCCCCCGGCAATGATTTCTAGGCACCCACTACTCTCTGTGTAAAAAATCTACCTCATACATCTCCTTTAAACCTGGGATGGAACATTTAAGTTCTGAAGAGAGGATGAATCGGCTTGGGTTTTCTTTTTCTCTGCAGCCAAAAGCTCGGCCAAGTTTTAAAGAGTTTCTTAAAGGAGGGAGGTGGTAGGGTCTGGGGAGAGAGGACATGGTCACCTATTGCAGAATGATTAAAATTGGGGATGTTCAAGAGGCCAGAACTCGAGGAGGGTAGACATCTCAGTGGGCTGTGGGGCTGGAGAAAATTACAGAATTGTCAAGAGCTGAGATTATAGAATCACAATCCCCATAAGCCCATCCATTCACCCCAGCCAGTCCCCCCAACACTAAAGGGCAATTTAACATGGCCAATCCACCTAACCCAATTATGATTGAATTCCATAAGACTCCAGAATAATCCTGGGGAAAAGGGTGGGGCATGTTACCAGGTGTATTGCTCTTGTGGAGTCAGTATGGGCACCACAGGCTGAATGGTCTCCTTCTGTGTCATGGAATAAAGTCATCGAATCCCCACAGCCCAGATGGGTCTAGATAGAGTGAATGCAAGCAGGCTTTTTCCACTGAGGCTAGGGGAGAATAAAAACCAGAGGGCATGGGTTAAGGGTGAAAGGAAAAAAGTTTAAAGGGAATATTAGGGGGGCTTCTTCACACAGAGAGTGGTGGGAGTGTGGAATGAGCTGCCGGATAAAGTGGTAAAGGCGGGGTCACTTTTAACATTTAAGAAAAGCTTGGACGGGTTCATGGATGAGAGGGGTGTGGGGGGATATGGTCCAAGGGCAGGTCAGTGGGACTAGGCAAAAAATGGTTCGGCACAGACAAGAAGGGCCAAAAGGCCTGTTTCTGAGCTGTAATTTTCTATGGTGCTAAGGAGGCCATTTGGCCCATCGCGCCTGCACCAACAATCCTGCCCAGGCCCTATCCCCGTAACCCCAAAATTTACCCTGCTAATCCCCACAACACTAAGGGGTAATTTAGCATGACCAATCAACCTAACCCACGCATCTTTGGACTGAGGGAGGAAACCGGAGCACCCAGAGGACACCCACGCAGACACGGGGGGAATGTGCAAACTCCACACAGACAGTCACCCCAAGGCTGGAATTGAACCCGGGTCCCTGGTGCTGTGAGGCAGTAGTGCTAACCACTGTGACACTGTGCCATCCCTGTGCTTATGGTTCTATGAAATATTGGAGCTGGGGGAGAAAGGACAGGATGGACAGGTTCTCTGACTGTGCTGGTGGTTGAAGATGGAGGTGGTCATGTGATGTGCGTGTTGGGTGGACTGGCCATGCTAAATTGCCCCTTAGTGTCGGGGAGACTAGTCAGGGTAAATGCTTGAGGTTATTTGATTTGATTTATTATTGTCACACGTATTAACATAAAGTAAAAAGTATTGTTTCTTGTGTGCTATGCAGACAAAACATACTGTTCATAGAGAAGGAAAGGAAAAAGCGCAGTGTGTGGTGTTACAGTCATAGCTAGGGTGTGGAGAAAGATCAATTTAATTTCCTGTGAGAACAAACCAGGTTTCTCCAACATCTCCTCATAGCTAATGCCCTCCATGCCAGGCAACATCCTGGTAAATCTTTTCTGTACCCTCTCCAAAGCTTCCACATCTTTCTGGTAGTGTGGCGACCAGAATTGAACGCTATGTTCCAAGTGCAGTCTAACTAAACTTCAGTATAGCTGCAATACGACTTGCCAATTTTTAAACTCAGTGCCCTGGTCAATGAAGGCAAGCATGCCGTATGCCTTCTTGACTACCTTCTCCACCTGCATTGCCACTTTCAGTGACTTGTGTACCTGTACACCCAGATCCCTTTGCTTATCAATTGAAGGGCTAGATGGCCTACTCCTGCTCCTATTTCTTATGTTCTTAAGGATTCTGCCATTTACTGTATACTGTATGAGGTACGTGACATCAGAATTTTGTATCTTTTTTCCTGATGGAAGGAGGTGGATGTGTGGGGTCCTTAATTATGCTGGCTGTTTTGCCAAGGCAGCGGGAAGTGCAGACAGAGTCAATGGATGGGAGGCCAGTGGAGGGGATAGGGCCTGGGTGGGATTGTTGTTGGTGCAGGCTCGATGGGCCAAGTGGCCTCCATCTGCGTTGAAGGACGCTATGATTCTATGAAGCCTCCAGAAGTGCGGCGTACCAGGATTGGTGACCTTCCCCTGAGTATCCACTCAAAGTTGATATTAATATGAGTCAATTTCTCCTTTCCAATGTGTCTGCTATTCACAGTAGCTACTTGAATAAAACTAACAATCTTCCTTATTCAATCTGCAACAAAAATAATGCAATTATCCACAATCCCTGGTGGAAAGAACAACTCACAGGCTTGCTAAGCTCTGCCCCTCGGACTCACAGCTGACTTATAAAATTGTTCTAAAATTCCATTTTAATGAAATTTGGCTTTATTTTCCCCAAGTCCTCTTGACTTTACACAAATAATTGAAGGTTGAGCAGGCACCAGCGCATTCACTTTGGTCAGGGGTAGTTTTTTTTTAAATTTAATTCAGTAAAAGCAAGTCTTTGTTAATTAGGTCACAAAGGAGATGTGACTGTTTCAGAGTCATCTTTCCACGTTATTGATCGATGGCAGTGAGCGTAAACAGCCCCTGAACTCAATTACATCTGTCTCTCCACTCAGGAAAAGGAATCAAAGACAGAACGCGCTCCTTGTTAAAGCCAGCAGTGACCTGTAATCACGTCCCTCCAGTTTGGCTTCTTCTCATCAACAAGTAAGATCCTGATCACTAAACCGCTGACCTACCCTCTCCACACAAAGCAGGACATGTTCAATCCAACCAATTACCGTCCCATCAGCCTTTTCTCAGTCATCAGCAATGATATGGAAGGTGCCATTGACTACGCTACCAGGCAGAACTTGACTCACCAATAACCTGCTCACTCATGCTCAGTTTAGTTTCCGCCGGGGGCCACTTATAGAACATAGAACATAGAACACTACAGCACAAACAGGCCCTTCGGCCCACGAGTTGCGCCGATCACATCAACACCTACCAATCTATAGACCTATCTATAACCCCCAATCCCATTAAACCCCATATACTCATCCAGAAGTCTTTTAAAAGACCCCAGCGAGTTCGCCTCCACCACCACTGACGGCAGCCGATTCCATTCACTCACCACCCTCTGAGTGAAAAACTTACCCCTAACATCACTTCTGTACTTTCCTCCCCGCACCTTAAATCTGTGTCCTCTCGTAGCGACCATTTCAACCCGGGGAAATAGCCTCTGAGAATCCACCCTATCTATTCCTCTCAACATTTTATAAACTTCTATCAGGTCGCCTCTCAACCTTCGTCTCTCCAGGGAAAAGAGTCCCAGCTCCCTCAACCTAACTTCATAAGGCATGCCTCCCAGTCCAGGCAACATCCTTGTAAATCTCCTCTGTACCCTTTCAATAGATTCTACGTCTTTCCTATAGTGAGGCGACCAGAACTGCGCACAGTACTCCAAATGAGGCCTGACAAGGGTCTTATAAAGTTGCAGCATTACCTCCCGACTCCTAAACTCAATCCCTCGATTAATGAAGGCCAGTACACCATACGCCTTCTTGACCACCTCCTCCACCTGCGAGGCCGATTTAAGAGTCCTGTGGACCCGGACCCCAAGATCCTTCTGCTCTTCAACACTACTAAGACTCCTGCCCTTGATAGTGTACTCGTTCATCCCGTTGGTTCTGCCAAAATGGACGACTACACATTTATCCGCGTTGAAGTCCATCTGCCACTTCTCCGCCCAGTCCTGCATCCTATTTATGTCCTGCTGCAACTTTTGACACCCTTCCAGACCATCCACAACACCACCGACCTTCGTGTCATCAGCGAACTTACTTACCCATCCCTCCACTTCCTCATCCAGGTCATTTATCTTCAAACCGTGGTCCAAACATGGAGAAAAGAGCTGAAATCCAGAGGTTGCCCTCGATGTCAAGGCAGCATGTGACCCGGGGTGACATCGAGGATGCCAAGCAAAGCAGGAGCCAATGGGAAATGGTTGTGGGGGGTGGGTGGGGGGTGGGGGGCGGGGTGGGGTGGCGGTTGGAACTAGACCTGGTACAAAGATTGTGGTTCCTGCTGTCCAATGACCACAGTCCTGGGACAGCTCTGCAGGAGTTCCTCAGGGTAGTGACCGAGGCCCAACTATCTCCAGTTTGCTTCATCAGTGACCTTCTCTCCGTCATAAGCTCAGAAGTGGGGACTTGTGCGCAAGTTTCAGTACCCTTCATGACTCCTCACTAGAGAAATCCATTGGTGAAATTTTCCCATCCTGCACACCAAGGCAATCATAGAGAGCGGGATACGGATCACACCAAGATCCGTTGACTTGGGTGGGATTATCCAACCTTGGGGCGAATGCGGTCATAAAATCCCGTCCCATATCTGTATATTCAGTAAGACCAGTACATCACTCAGGCTGGGGCTGGTAAGTATCAGAGCAGCAACCCACCCAAGTGCCAGGCAATAACTATCCCCAATAATAAAGAGTCTGGCCACTTCTCCACGACATGCAATGGCAATACCATCACTGAATCCCCTCCCCCCCTACCCCCGCAAACCCACCCCCCCCCCCCCCCCCCCACCCCCGCCCATTATCAATCTGGAGTTAACAAACACAACCGATATGGACTTGCCAATTAAGTACAGTGGCTACAAGAGTAGGTCAGAGGCTGGGGAATTCTGTGCTGAGTAACTCGCCTCCTAACTCGCAAAGCCTGTCCGTTATCTACAAGACACAAACCAGGGATGTGATGGTCTGGGTAAATAAATCTCCAGCATTAAGACTGGGGGAATGCGGGAATGTGGGAATGGAGAGATTTGCCAGCAAGGATGAGAATTTTAAAACTCGAGGCATTGCCAGACTGGAAGCTAATGTCATTTGATGTAGTATCGAGTATATTTGTGCCAGAGATTGTGCCAGTCTCACACTGATGTCATGGTGGAAGAACAGAACATCTCGCTTCCCTCGGAGTGTGAGACTCACGGTCGCATGGTATCTGGGAGAGAAAGCGTCTGCCTGCTGTTGGCCTTCTCTAATCCTCTAATTGTAGGAGGGCTGGACACTGGGACTGAGGCCAACTTTTTCTGGGACCCTCTCCAGCTGGCTCTGGACCAACAACCCATCAGCATAATGAGGAATGACGGCTGAGTAAGTGTAAAGTTGTGAACAGAATGATGAGGATCTCAAAATAGAGGAAAGAGTCTCAGTTTGTAAACTACTACTGTTACCACCGTTACTTGGGTCCGGGGTCTAGTCTATAGGGTTTGCCCGTTACTCTAAGAATTCAGGACAGTTATCACAAACGCTGTCTGTGGAGATCTCTCAGCATTACTCGACATCTATCCATCCAAGCCACAGACTGTTTGCCCACCCCCCGCCACCCCCCATCCCCCCCACACCCATCAGGGACATACTACAGATGCCATCCAAGCCCGGACGACCAGGCTCAGGGACAGCTCCTTCCCCAGGGCTGTTACTCAGCTGAACTCCATCCTTAAACACATTCCCAGGGGATGGGCATTGTGTAATATGCACGTATACACCTAACGACTATCGGCACTATTTTATAATGGCTACTTGTATTTGTTTTTTTTTTGGGAGCCTGCAAGCTCACTTTTCATTGTATTTGTATTTGGACATTATACACCGACAATAAAGTTGAATTGAATTGAAAGAATGCTGCCATAGAAATGTTTAGTATGTACTTCCTAATCGCAGAGGTGTGTCAAACATTCAAAGTTCTGTTTCGGGTTTTACAAGCCCAGCCTGGTTGAGTATGATCTGTATTCTACACATTACCAAAAATAGAAGAACATGCTGTTTGATTTGATCGGCCAATCAATGGGCGGTGTGATGGCACAGTGGTTAGAACTGTGACTTCATAACGCCAGAGACCCGGGTTCAATTCCAGTCTTGGGTGACTGTCCATGTGGACTCTGCACGTTCTCCCCGTGCCTGTGTTTGTTTCCTCCGGGTGCTCCGGTTTCCCCCCACACTCCAAAAATGTGCAGGTTAAGTGGTTTGACCATGCTAAATTGCACCTTACTGTGAGGAATATGGAGGCTCGGTGGATTAGCCATGCTAAATGCACGGTGTTTCGGGGATAGGTTGGTGGGATGCTCTTTCGGAGAGTCAATGCAGTCTCAATGGGCTGAATGGACTCTTTCTGCAATGTAGGGATTCTATGATTATGAAGCTCTGGGGTGTATAGTGTACTGTCTGGATCTCACACAGGCATTGAAATTCAGACACGACATTGCGCAGTGGTGTGGTAGCAATATGTAGTGGGTTTTCCTCAAAAGCAGGAAATGCACTGTTCCTTAGACTTTTTCCTTCTTCACGTTTCTCAGAAGACTAAGGAAATTTGGCATGTCTTCTACAACTTTCACCAACCTTTACAGAAGCACCATAGAAAGCATTCTTTCTGGTTGTATCGCAGCTTGGTATGGTTCCTGCTCTACCCAAGACTGCGAGGGACTACAAAGAGTTGTGAACAAAGCCCAGTTAATCACATAAACAAGCCTCTCATCCATTGACTCTGTCTACACTTCCCACTGCCTTGGCAAAGCAGCCAGCAGAATTTAAGGACACCACGCACCCTGGACATTCTCTCTTCCACCTTCTTCCTTCAGGGAAAAGATACAAAAGTCTGAGGTCACGTACCAGCCAACTCAAGGACAGCTTCTTCCCAGCTGCCATTAGACGTATGAATGGACTTTCCATATATTAAGTTGATCTTTCTCTATAACTGTAACACTACATTCTGCACCCTCACCTTTCATTCTCCTCTGCGTCCTCTATGAACAGAATGCTTTTGTGGAAGTTGGAACTAGACGTTAGTAGGTGAATGGTCTGAGTCTGTCTTGCAGCAAGAGTGGGTCCTTGAGGAAACACAGAGTGTTCCAAGTGCTGATTGTGGTGAAAGGAAATCAAGATGTTTATTGAACATTGACTGCTAAAAATGTCAAGGGGTTCTGTCCAGCTGCATGTATAGGTGATAAAGATGTAAATGAAGGATTGAAATGATGCTAAATTCTAATGGTTGACAGTATACATCAAACTGCAGGCTATTGGTGCTTTAACTAGCATGTCCTCTCTCATTGGCTAAAAAATGCTATAACTAACACTTTTTGATTTGCTTTGATATAATTTATTATTGTCACGTATATTAACATACAATGAAAACAATTGTTGCTTGCGCGCTATACAGACAAAGCATACCGCTCATAGAGAAGGAAACAAGAGAGTGCAGGATGTAATGTTACAGTCGTAGCTAGGGTGTAGAGAAAGATCAAATTAATGCAAGGTAAGTCCATTCAAAACTTTGACAGAAGGTGGAAGAGAGAATGTTCTGTATGCGTGGGGTCCTTAATTATGCTGGCTGCTTTGCCGAGGCAGCAGGAAGTGTAGACAGAGTCAATGGATGGGAGGTTGGTTTGCGTGATGGATTGGGCTATATTCATGACCTTTTGTAGTTCCTTGCAAACTTGGGCAGCACAGGAGCCATAACTTTGTTAGAACACCATTGTGACATTCACTCTGTGTGCGCTCCTTGTGCGCAAGTAATAAAGCTTGGAAGATTGAGTACTCACCATACATCATCTGGTTAATCCTCAACACTTTGTCTGTATAGTGTATAAGACACAATATGGGGGGGGGGCTTCACAAAGCACTCAAAAGTGTTTTGTGAAGCCTGCCTGACGCATAAGTTTTTTACGTTGAATTTGGCTAGGATGAGCATGAGATGTTTCACTTCAGGTATATTCAACTGACCCATAAGGGATCTTTTATCAAACAAAGTTTATTTAAGAATATAGTTAATATGTGCAGTAAGAAAGTTAGCTAGAACATTTATCAATTACGACCAAAAAACAAAACAACCACTATAATGTATAACTCTTAATGAATATCTCTAATATGTTCCAATGAAAAGCAAAATTCACAGACAACAAAAACCCTTTTGAAAGGTATAGCACAACACAGGCTAAAGCTCACTTGAAACTGGGATCCAGTTCCCTGGGTTGAATGCTGATTTCAAATGATCTTGAAAACTCAGAGCAGCCTGCAGTCATCCCCAAAACATCAAAAACATAGATTCGTTACTGCAACATGGCAACAAGCCTTTCTTTCGGCTAACTGGTAAAACTTTTAAAATAGAAAGAGAGAGCGAGAGAGACTTCTTTCAGCTATGGTTCTTATACTGCAGCCGAAACAAAACTAAAAACAACCCTGGTCACCCGGCCGACACACTTTTTTTTCCCCTCACACCAGTGATACCACCTAAGGCTTTGAGCACTAAAGCTGTGAGCTGCCGGAATCATGCTCTAAAAAAAAACCTTTCTCAAAGGGACACTAACATCACACTAATGTTTACTAGGTATGCTCTTGCCCTGCAAAAACAAAATATTCTATCCAAGCCACTCTTCATTTTAGAGCCCTCCATTAGGTCAACTACTGACCTTCTTTTCACAAGGGAAAGGATACCCAACATATCAATTGTTTGACAGGTTTGGATACCCAGGCACTTCTGGTATCATCCTTGCGACTGTCGTCTGCAATGTCTCCACATTCACGGTGGCACTGTGGTTAGCACTGTTGCCTCACAGCGCCAGGGACGCGGGTTTGATTCCCGGCTTGGGTCACTGTCTGTGTGGAGTCTGCACATTCTCCCCATGTCTGCATGGGTTTCCTCTGGGTCCTCCGGTTTCTTCCCACAGTCTGAAAGACGTGCTGGTTAGATGCATTGGCCATGATAAATTCTCCCTCAGTGTACGCAAACAGGCGCTGGAGTGTGGCGAGGAGGGGACTTTCACAGTAACTTCTTTGCAGTATTAATGTAAGCCTGCTTATGACAATAATTCAATAAACTCAAACTTACACACTTAAATATCTCAGTCCTTGGCATCTTCCTCATCAGAGACAGCTTCACCCCACCCCTCACTTTTTAGTGCTACGTCATGTTGGATACTTGTGACACTAATAAATAAACTTAAACTCATTTTATAATACGATGACCAGAACTGCACACAGTCCTCTAAGTGTGGTCTCAGCAAAACGTGACACAAATAACTTCCTTGCTTTTAAATTTTATCATTTTTTATCGAAAGACTTGAAGAGTTGATTCTGTTTTAATCAGTAAGAGCTCTGCCCCAAAAAAAGCTGGAGGCATCTTTTGATATTTAATTTTTCTTCATGAGTGTTGGTCGCGCTGGCTAAATAAAAGGGAGTAATTGTCACAGCAGAGTCAAAACACTTAATGAGGAACTTGTTCAGGCACCTGAAAAATAAAGACTGTCTGGCTAGAGTGAGAGATTGAACGAGAAAGATTGCAGGAGAGTTTAAGGAACTCAGCGGCACAGTTATTTTCCAGTGCTATTTATTGGAACTGCAGTCACTCTCCTTCTTTGGGAGATGATCCGCTACATTGTCACCGTCACATCTTCGTTTAGAAACTGCAAGACTGTGAGAACCAAATGTGTGAAGAGACTACTCATCCCATAAGACAAGCAAAATCTGTTGATTTATCAAGAAAGAACTTGAACTTGTGTTGTGCCTTTAATAGCTCAAGACGTCCCAAAGAGCTGAAGGGCCAATTCATACTTCCGAAGTACTGAATCACTGGCGTGGTGTCAGAAAGCAGCGGCAGCTAATGTGTCCACAACACGGGTCCCACATGTGACAATGATCAGGTCAAGCAGGCAACAGGCTCAGGTTCAGGCACTTCCACTGTTCAGGCACAATTCTCCAACGCTGACCAGAGAGTACGTAGAACATTACAGCGCAGTACAGGCCCTTCGACCCTCGATGCTGCGCCGACCAGTGGAACCAATCTAATGACCCTCTAACCTAAACTATTCCAGTCTTATCCATATGCCTATCCAATGGCTATCTGAATGCCCTTAAAGTTGGCGAGTCCCCAACTGCTGCAGGCAGGGCATTCCATGCCCTTACTACCCTCTGAGTAAAGAACCTACCTCTGACATCCGTCCTATAACTACTACCCCTCAATTTAAAGCTATGTCCCCTCGTGTTGGCCATCACCATCCGAGGAAAAAGGCTCTCACTGTCCACCCTACCTAATCCTCTGATCATCTTGTATGCCTCAATTAGGTCACCTTGTAACCTTCTTCTCTCTAATTCTGGATCATCAGGACATGCTGCATCTCGCATGACTTAGCACTACAAAGTGGGCGGTGGGGCTGACTTGAATGCGAGAGCTGTCAAGGATTGAGATATTTTAAGTTTATAAGTTCAAGCTTATTTAATTATTGTCACAAGAAGGTTTACATTGAAGTTATTATTTATTAGTCACAAGTAAGGCTTACATTACCACTGCAATGAAGTTGAAAATCTCCTAGTCGCCACACTCCGGCGCCTGTTCGGGTCAATGCACCTAACCTACAAGTCTTCCCTCATTAGTATAATGGTTAGTATCTCCGGATATCACACAAGGACCTGGGGTTCAATTCCCCGATGGGAAGCTGCGAAATTTCCTGACAGCGTGCCAAGAGGGAGAGTTTTCATGGGCAGCATGGTGGCATAGTGGTTAGCAGTATGGCCTCACAGCAGCTGGGACCTGGGTTCAATTCCAGCCTTGGTCAGTGTCTGTGTGGAGTCTGCACATTCTCCCCATGTCTGTGCGGGTTTCCTTCAGGTGCTCTGGTTTCCTCCCACAGTCCAAAGATGTGCAGGTTAGGCTGATTAGCCACGCTAAGTTGACCATTCTTCACATTCCAATCTGTAATTATCTTACAATTGTGTCTTTGCCTCTATACGCCGTGTTTGCGAACCTACCTCTCCATTCAACCAAGGAAGGAGCAGCGCTCTGAAAGCTCGTGATTCCAAGTAAACCTGTTGGACTTCAACTTGGTGCTGTGAGATGACAGCTGGGGAAAAAACATCTAGTGAATGCTTAGGGCTCCACCAGCAGAGAGCTGTTTGCAACTGAGCCAGCCCAAGCACATTGGCTGGTGGTAAGATAATGGTAAATCTTCACTGGGGTTATGTGTCTGTGTGGATATTACTGGGATAGTGTTAGTGTGAATCATTTTAATATTGAAAACTTTCCAATCTGTTTTTTTGGTGCCGTAATATCAATAATTTTTCCTTGCTTATTGATTTTTTAATTCTTTGTAGTAAAAGTTCAACAGTAAATTCCTGTGAATTTGTTCAGTAACTTTCCTTTACAGACTGTTGAAAAAACAAGGTTAGAATCTATCAAGCCAGATTCCATCCTGGGATCTGATTTGTCCACTGCCAGGGTCATAACACTAGAGACCCATCTTGGTCATGCATGGAGTTGAGCAGATTTTTTTTATTGAATTTAAATTCCACGAGCTGCCATGCTAGGATTCAAACTCATATCCCTGGAACATTAGCCCAGCTCTCTAGGTTATTAGTTCAGTAGCATCACCACTATCTGATGGAATTATTCATAAACTAACAAACCAGAAACTCAGCTAATCATAGAATCTATAAGAACATAGGAACATAAGAAATAGGAGCAGGAGTAGGCCATCTAGCCCTTCGAGCCTGCCCCACCATTTAATAAGATCATGGCTGATCTGAAGTGGATCAGTTCCACTTTCCCGCTTTCTCCCCATAACCCTTAATTCCCCTGTCTATCAGAAACCTATCTACCTGTGACTTAAATATGTTCAGCGAGGTAGCCTCCACCACTTCAATGGGCAGAGAATTCCAGAGATTCACCACCCTTTGATTGAAGAAGTTCCTCCTCAACTCTGTTCTAAACTGCACCCCCTTTATTTTGAGGCTGTGCCCTCTAGTTCTGGTTTCCTTTCTAAGCAGGAAGAATCTCTCTACCTCTACCCTATCTAGCCCCTTCATTATCTTGTAAGTCTCCATAAGATCCCCAAGAATCTATACAGCAAAATGAGGTCATTTGGCCCACCGAGTCTGCACTGACAACAATCCCACTCAAATCTATCCCCTAAACCCTACATATTTACCGTCCAACTCCTCCGAAACTAAGGGGCAATTTTAGCATGGGCAACAACCGAACCCGCACATCTTTGGAGCGTGGGAGGAAACTGGAGCACCTGGAGGAAACCCACACAGACATGGGGAGAATGTGCAAACTCCACACAGACAGTGACCCAAAGCCAGAATCAAACCCGGGTCTCCATCGCTGTGAGGCAGCAGTGTGTCTGTGTCACCCGCTGTGGGGACCCGGATTCAAATCCCATCAGGGCAGATGGTAGATATTGAATTCTTTAAAAATAAATATCTGGAATTAAGAATCCGGTGGTGACCATGAAATCATTGTCGACTGTCAGAAAAACCCATCTGGTTCACAAATGTTCTTTAGGGGAGGGAATGTGCCATCCTTACCTGGCCTGGCCTACATGTGACTCCAGAACCACAGCAATGTGGCTGGCCCTCTGAAATGGCCCAACATTTATGGCCACTCAATTGTTCAAGAAGACAGTTCACCACCACGTGCTCAGAGGCAACTAGGGATGGGCAATAAATGTTGGCCCAGCTAGCGATGGCCATGGTCCATGAATGAACAAAAAAAAATCGCTACCCCTGCCCTTCAATTGCCATTCCCACTATGTCCCGCAGAAGGGTTCAGTTAACTGAGCACAAAGACCAGGCTGAGTTTGGAAAGGGGTTTTATGTCATTTACGCTGACTTAATAAAGACAGTTCGAAGCATATCAATCATTTCCATCTTGTCTAAACAAAACATACGAGCTGCTTCTCCTCTGCGTTAAAGAGTTCCCATCTGCAAAGTCTACGTAGCAGGAGCATATTTCATATCCAGCGCTGAGCCAAGGTGCTGGGTCAAGGTCTCAGCTTCATGGCTTTTATTATCCATGTTTTCCTTTCAAAAATGAGATATTCGAGGGATTAAAATACTCCAACATCATTTTAATTTGGTGCAATGCCAGAACACCAGTTTTTAAATAGGAATTAATGAATATGTGGAGTGCTTCGAAGGGATTAATCTAATTGAGGGCTTCAGATGGTTTAAATATAGAATAATGGGAACTAGGATTGATTATCATCCTTCAATCTAATGGAGGGCTTCAAGTGCTCTACATAAAATGTAACACAGGCGGGGGTTGGGGGGGGGTCACTGGATAGCCGCTTTCCCACCATTTTGAGTCAGCAGGTTGTGGCTTCCACCTCCACATCCAAGGACCTGAGCACAAAAGCTGATACTCCAGGGTGGTGTTGAGGGAGTGCTGCACTGTCAGAGGTGCTACCTTTCAGATGAAGTGCTAAATCAAAGAACCACAGAACCATACAATCGCCATTGTGCAAAAAGAGGCCATTCGGCCCATTGATTCTACACTGCCCCTCTGAAAGACCATCCCAATTGGACCCTCCTCTCCACCCTATCCCCATAACCCTGCACATTTACGATGGCCAATCCACCAAACCGGCACATCTTTAGACACCAAGGAACAATTTAGCATGGCCAATCCACCTAACCTGCATGCCTTTCAGATTGTGGGAGGAAACCGCAGCACCCAGAGGAAACTCACACACAGACAGAGAAGGTGCAGACTCCGTACAGGCTGTGACCCAAGCCAGGAATCGACCCAGGTCACTGCCGCTGTGAGGCAGTACTGCTAACAACTGTGCCCTGTCTGCTGTCTCTTAAGTGCATGCAAATGATGCCATTGTACTATTCAAAAGGGAACCGGAACCCAGTGACTAAGCAAATATTTATTCTTCAACCAAATAAGAACATAAGAACATAAGAATTAGGAGCAGGAGTAGGCCATCTAGCCCTTCGAGCCTGCCCCACCATTCAATAATATCATGGCTGACCTGAAGTGGATCAGTTCCACTTTCCCGCTTTCTCCCCATAACCCTTAATTCCCCTGTCTGTCAGAAACCTATCTACCTGTGACTTAAATATATTCAGTGAGGTAGCCTCCACCACTTCAACGGGCAGAGAATTCCAGAGATTCACCACTCTTTGAATGAAGAAGTTCCTCCTCAACTCTGATCTAAACTGCTCCCCCATCTTATCTTGAGGCTGTGTCCTCTAGTCCTGCTATCCTTTCTAAGCAGGAAGAATCTCTCTACCTCTACCCTATCCATCCCCTTCATTATCATATACGTCTCTATAAGATCCTCCCTCATCCTTCTAAACTCCCACGAGTACAGACCCCGTCTATTTAGTCTCTCTTCATAGGCTAAAACTTGAAACAGATGATCCGTTGAGTTATGTGTTTCCATTGAGAGGACCATACGGCATTCCTGACATTATAATTTCGTTAATATTTTTATATTAATTTTAATAAAATTCTCCATGCTGTGGAATACTGTGTGCAATTCTGGTCACCCTAATATAGAAAAGATATTATTAAACTAGAAAGAGTGCAGAAAAGATTTACTCGGATGTTACCGGGACTTGATGGTTTGAGTTATAAGGAGGGGCTGGATAGACTGGGACTTTTTTCTCTGGAGCATAGAAGGCTAAGGGGTAATCTTATAGAAGTCTATAAAATAATAAGGGGCATAGATCAACTAGGTAGTCAACATCATTTCCCACAGGTCAGGGAGCCTAAAACTGGAGGGCATAAGTTTAAGGTGAGAGAGGAGAGATACAAAGAACAAAGAACAACCCAGCACGGGAAACAGGCCCTTCGGTCCAACGAGCCTGCGCCGCCGCATCACCCTACACCTATTCTACCCTGCGTATCTACAAATAGAACCCCTGACTTAGCCAGATTCAGGGGAGAATAGTGTCAATTTGGTAAAAACCAATCAGCCTAAGAGCACATCTTTGGGGTGTGGGAGGAAACCGGAGCGCCCGGAAGAAACCCACGCATCCACAGGGAGAATGCACAAACTCCCACCGACACAGGCCCAAATCCATGTATCTGCACAGCTAGCAGTGCTAGTCACCGAGCTGTTGCGGCGCCCGTCTACCGGTCCAGGATCAAGCACACACACCGACACAAAGTACTAGGCCACTCCCGGAACCTCCAAGAGCAGCCCACGCACGACCCACCGTGTGCATGCCCCTTGTTTGACAACGAGGTGGACCTCCACCTGCGGAATAAAAAGACAAAAACGTTAATCACAAGCCTGCCTTTCCGGTGTCTCCCAAGGTACTAACCCTTATTTAATAACCCCTACCATAACCCTCCATCCTCGTTTCACTCATGTGCCTATCTAACTGAACCTTAAACGAGTCCAACGTTCCCGCCTCCACCACCCTACTCGGTAGCGCGTTCCATACCCCCACAACTCTCTGCGTAAAGAACCTTCCTCTCATATCCAAATTATACCTCTCCCCCCTCACCCTTAAATCATGTCCTCTTGTATTTGTAACCAATCTAGGGAGCAGTCTCTCACTATTGACTCTGTCTATTCCCTTCAGTATCTTATATACCTCTATCATGTCACCCCTCAATCTCCGTCTTTCCAAGGAGAACAGTCCCAGTTTCTCCAACCTTTCCTCGTAACCCAGCCCCTCCATGCCAGGCAACATCCTGGTAAACCTCCTCTGCACCCTTTCCAGAGCCTCCACGTCCTTCCGGTAGTAAGGTGACCAGAACTGGACGCAGTACTCCAAATGCGGTCTAACCAACGTTCTATACAACTGAAGCATTAGACGGCAGCTTTTAAACTCTATACCCCTTCCTATAAAGGCTAGCATTCCATAAGCCTTCCTGACAACATTCTCCACTTGTGTCGCAACCTTCATGGATTTGTGAACCTGCACTCCCAGGTCCCTCTGTGTTTCTATACTCCTAATTTGTCTACCTTTAATCACATAGCTCCTCTCTACATTATTCCTTCCAAAATGCATCACCTCGCATTTGTCAGGATTAAATTCCATCTGCCACCTATCTGCCCAATGCACCAACCTATCTATATCCTGTTGTATCACCTCACAATCCACTTCGGTACCCGCCAACCCTGCCATCTTGGTGTCATCAGCAAACTTGCTGATCACACCACCTACGCTCTCTTCCAAGTCATTTATGTAGACTACAAAGAGGAGAGGTCCCAGTACTGAGCCCTGTGGCACACCACTGGTCACTGGCCTCCAGCCGGACAAAGTCCCCTCCACAACTACCCTCTGTCTCCTATTACCCAGCCAGTTCTCAATCCACCTAGCTACCTGACCTCGATACAAGAGGGTCCAGGGAGCATTTTTTTTCACACAGAGGGTGGTGATTAGCTTAGGGGTTAAAAAGGGCTAGCATGGACAAGTTGGGCCAAAGGGCCTGTTTTAATGCTGTAAACCTCTATGACTCTATAATGGGATGAACAGAGGCCATGAAAGGCACTGAAGTGCTTTCTCTACTGAAAGTAAGTGATTAGAATTGACAATTTATGAAAAGGAAACTGTGTTTGAGAAATTATTCACGTTCTTTAAGGGTATAACCAGTTGGCTGCTTAAAGGGGAACCAGTGGATGTGGTGGATTTGAATTTGAGAAAGCATTCGATAAGATACCACACAAAATTAATAACTATGAGAGTGGAGGTGTAATATAACGATGAGCAAGAACTGTGGATTGGCTAATGGATGGAAAACAGAGAGTTGAAAGAAAGAGATATTTGAGTTGGCTGGTCATAACTAGCAGGGTCGACCCATACTTACACCTTAGCATTTTAAAATTGATTTCAATTACTTTGCTGAGGAGATTAAGTTTTTTTTATTCATTCATAGGATGCGGGCTTCACTGGCTGGGCCAGCATTTATTGCCCATCATTTAGCAACATTGAAATGATTGGCCACTTCAGAGGCCGTTTAAGAGTAAACCACATTGCTGTGGCTCTGGAGTCACATGTAGGCCAGACCGGACAAAGGTGGCAGATTTCCCTCCCTAAAGGGCCATCAGTAAAATAGATAGTTTCTTTTTACGACAATTGATTCATGGTTCATAATTTATGGTTAAAGACTTAATTCCAGATTTTATTGAATTCAAATTTCACCATCCACCTGTTGGGATTCGAACCCACGGCCCCTGGGACATTACTCTAGGTCTCTGGGTTACTCATCAGTGACAACACCACCTGCCTCCCTTTCTAAATTGGCCAGGAGAAGAATAGAGTTATAAAGGATTATAGCATGGAAACAGGCCCTTTGGCCCAACTTGTCCACGCCACCCTTTTTTTTCAATCACAAAGCTAGTCCGAGCTGCCTGCATTTGGCCCATATCCCTCTATACTCATCTTACCCACGTCACTGTCTAAATGCTTTTTAAAAAACAGAATTGTACCCGCCTCTACCACTGCCTCTGGCAGCTCGTTCCAGATACTCACCACCCTCTGTGTGAAAAAATTGCCCCTCTGCACCTTTTGTATCTCTCTCCTCTCACCTCAAACCTATAACTCTATAACTTCCTACCTTTGGGAAAAGATATTGACTTTTGAGCTGATCTGTGCCCCTCATTATTTTATAGACCTCTATAAGATCACTCCTCAGTCTTCTAGAGAAAATGTGAGGATGAACTAATCTCAGCTGCCCAGCGATTCAGCAAGTTCCTCCAGCAAGGAGGTAGTCGTAGACTCACTGTGTACAAAACTCAACCTCTGGTCAGTCCCAAGTTGGATAAACTCAAAATGTTTTAGTTTATTTATTAGAGTCACAAGGAGGCTTACGTTAACATTACAATGAAGTAACCGTGAAAATCCCCTAGTCACCATACTCCAGCACCTGTTCAGGTCACTGCCCCTAACCATCACATCTTTCGGACTGTGGGTGGAGACCGGAACACCCAGAAGAAACCCACACAGACACAAGGAGAATGTGCAAATTCCACATAGGCGATCGTCCAAGCCTGGAATTGAACCCAGGTCCCTGGTGCTGTGAGGCAGCGGTGCTAACCACTGTGCCACCGGCCGACCCTATTAGATTGACTATTAGAGTCACAAGTAGGCCTACATTAACACTGCAATGAAATTACTGTGAAATTCCCCTAGTCGCCACACTCCGTCGCCTGCTCGGATACATTGAGGGAGAATTTAGCACGGCCGATGGACCTAACCAGCACGCCTTTTGGACTGAGATGGGAATAGTCAGTTTCACTGATTACAGCTTGTTTGAAAGTTATTCTGTAAAATGCGAATTTATCCTCTTGCTCACTATGTCTGAGGAATTAATTATTTGCAGAGTGGAGAGAGACAAAAAGAATTGGTTGGATTTTGACTGACAGTCCGGTAGTACCATCTGCAGATTAATAATGCATGGTACTGAATATTGAAGCAGCTTCCCATGCTGAGTGACTAAGAGCCCGACTGTTCACCAAATGTGAGGCTATGGAATCCCCCTTTGATTTATTAGGCTCCTTATTTACTACTTTATGGCCTATACTCTCTAGAATTTAGAAGAACGAGGGGAGATCAAATTGAAGTACACAAGATGATAAAAGGCTACGGATAAAGTAGACGTGGAGCGGGTGCTTCCTCTTGTGGGGCATTCTAGGACGAGAGGTCATAGCCTTTGGATAAAGGGTAGAAAATTTAAAACAGAGTTGAGGGGAAATTACTTCTCCCAAAGGGTGATGAATCTGTGGAATTAGCAACCCCAAAGTGCGGTTCATGCTGGGACATTTAAGAACATAAGAACATAAGAAATAGGAGCAGGAGTAGGCCATCTAGCCCTTCGAGCCTGCCCCGCCATTCAATAAGATCATGGCTGATCTGTTGTGGCTCAGTTCCACATTCCCGCCCTCTCCCCATAACCCTTAATCCCCTCGCTTATCAAAAACTCATCAACCCGCGTCTTAAAAATATTTAGCGAGGCAGCCTCCACCACTTCAACGGGCAGAGAATTCCAGAGATTCACCACCCTTTGAGTGAAGAAATTCCTCCTCAACTCTGATCTAAACTGCCCTTATCTTGAGGCTGTGTCCTCTAGTTCTGCTGTCCTTTCTAAGCGGGAAGAGCCTCTCCACCTCTACCCTATCCATCCCTTTCATTATCTTATACGTCTCTATAAGATCCCCCCTCATCCTTCTAAACTCCAACGAGTACAGACCCAGTCTACTTAGTCTCTCTTCATAGTCCAACCCCCTCATCTCCGGTATCAGCCTAGTAAACTTCCTCTGCACTCCCTCCAAGGCCAAAATATCCTTGCGCAAGTGCAGCGACCAAAACTGCACACAGTACTCCAGCTGCAGCCTCACCAGTACCCTGTACAGTTGCAGCAAGACCTCCCTGCTTTTATATTCTATCCCCCTCGCTATAAAGGCCAGCATCCCATTCATCTTCTTGATCACCTGCTGCACCTGCAGACTGGGTTTTTGCCACTCATGCACAAGGACCCCCAGGTCCCTCTGCGCCGTAGCATGCTGCAGCTTTTCACCCTTTAAATAGTAATCCCTCCTACTATTATTTCTACCAAAGTGGATAACCTCACACTTGCTAACATTATACTCCATCTGCCAGGTCCTCGCCCACTCGCTCAGCCTATCTAGATCCCTCTGCAGACTTTCCACACCCTCCACACAATTTGCTTTTCCACTCATCTTCGTACCATCAGCAAATTTCGTCACCCTACAATCAGCCCCCTCCTCCAGATCATCTATATAAATGGTGAATAGCTGAGGTCCCAGCACCGAGCCCTGCGGCACTCCACTAATCACCAACCGCCAATCAGAACAGCACCCATTGATACCAACTCTCTGCCTCCTATTAGACAACCAATCCTCTATCCACGCTAACACCTTACCCCCAACTCCGTACACCCTAACCTTCTGGAGCAACCTTTTGTGAGGCACCTTAAGAAAGTCCTCTTGAAAATCTAGAAACACCACATCCACCGGTTCCCCTCTGTCTAACGCACTAGTCACATCTTCATAGAAATCCAATAAATTTGTCAAACACGACTTCCCCTTAACGAATCCGTGCTGCGTTAAGGAGGACTTAGATTTTTAATTGGGAATGGGTTGAAGGGTTATGGGAAGAAGGCAGGAAAATGGGGATGAGGAGAATACCCGCCATGATTGAATGACAGAGCAGACTCGATGGTCAAGTGGCCTAATTCCGACCCTTTATCTTATGATCTAAGACTCTGTAACCGCAGAGTCTCAGCTAGTCATATGATTAATGGTAAGTCTCTCTCCCCCTGCAAACTAACTAGCCAATTTGATTATTCTAATCACTGTTGTATTGGGATCTGTGCTGACTTAACGGGTTAAATTATGAGGACAGGTTGCATACTCGTACACCCTTTAGTTTAGAACGCTGAGTCTGAACATTGTTCGGACTGAGCTGTCCGACAGGATAAAAAGGATTCAATACTCTAGGTGTAGAGAATTTAATTTCCTCTGATAGTTTGAACAGGGTAAGGGGGGAAGTAATGGGAGAGAGTGGGATACCCAGCACAAGGACACATAGCTTTAAAATTAAAAGCAGGGCCTCCTGCCATGAAAGCAGGAAGCACTTCCTCAGACTAAGGGTGGAGGAATCTGGAAATGCCCCAAAAGGCCATGGACAATGTGGGGTAAATTGGAGCTTCAGGTCTGAAATCAATCGCTGGCTTTGTTGGACAAGGAAATCAAAAGGTTTGGAGCAAGGGTGTCGAGCTACAAATCAGGAATGGTCTGATTGAGTGGGGGAGCATCTTGAACAGTCTAGGGAGTCATTTCCATTGAGTGAGGGGACAGGCTCGAGGGGCTGAATGGTCCATTCTCATTGAGTGTGGGGACAGGTTCGAGGGGCTGAATGGTCCATTCTCATTGAGGGGACAGGTTTGAGGGGCTGAATGGTCCATTCTCATTGAGAGAGGGGACAGGTTTGAGGGGCTGAATGGTCCATTCTCATTGAGTGAGGGGACAGGCTCCAGGGGCTGAATGGTCCATCCTCTTTGAGTGAGGGGACAGGCTCCAGGGGCTGAATGGTCCATTCTCATTGAGAGAGGGGATAGGTTTGAGGGGCTGAATGGTCCATTCTCATTGAGTGAGGGGATAGGTTTGAGGGGCTGAATGGTCCATTTTATTGTGTTCAGCAGAATGGGCCATGCCCATCCATCGTTCCATCCCTCTGCCTTCAAAACAATGATGACTTTCAAAATTCACTTTCAAATAAAGTTTATTTATTAATGTCACAAGTAGGCTTACATTAATACTGCAATGAAGTTACTGTGAAAATCCCCTAGTCGCCACCCTCTGCCGCCTGTTTGGGTACATTGAGGGAGGATTTAGCACGGCCAATGTACTCTAACCAGCATGTCTTCCAGACTATAGGAGGAAACCGGAGCACCCGGAGGAAACCCACGCAGACACAGGGAGAATGTGTAGAGTAAAGGCAAATTACTGCAGATGCTGGAATCTGAAACCTAAAGAGAAAATGCTGAAAAATCTCAGCAGGTCTGGCAGCATCTGTAAGGGGGGAAAAGAGCTGACATTTTGAGTCCTCGTCAAAGTTTTGCTAAGCAGTTGTCTGGACTGGAAACATCATTTTCTCTCCTTACGATGCTGCCAGACCTGCTGAGGTTTTCCAGCATTTTCTCTTTTGAGGATACACAGACGGTGACCCAAGCTGGGAATTGAACATGGGTCCTTGGGGCTGTGAAGCAGCAGTGCTAACCGCTATGCCACCATGTCGCCCACATGCTTGCGAGTCACTTGTGGAGATGTAAGTTACTCACCTCGTATTGGCATCACCTGACAGAGCTGGCGGTGCCTGTTTCGATTGCTTTATGGAGCCATTCGTCACGCTATCCCGTCAGTCAGATATTGCGTTGACTTCCACAGTCGGGTCACAGGCGATTTTCAAACTGAGGGGTACAGGAAAATGTCAAGCTGACAGTGCACACCACAACATACCATGCTCATTTGGCCAGCATCAAGCGGGGCAAGCAACACTGGAACACAAATCGGCCATTTCGCCCCACGGGCCTGCTCCTTCACTCACTCACGGAGCTGGTTCCTAACTCCATCCAGGCAGGGGAATGAACCATTCGGCCCAAGTACGAGAGGTTGGCCACTTTGGGGAAGGGTGTCTGTTGATATTGGCTGATCCTATTGGTCGTGCTGGCCTCGAGCAAGGAGTCAAAATGGTGATTTGATGCAGCCCGTTCTGTGCCGTAGGGTCTCGCAGGGTGTCACCGGCCGGCAGTAGTAACAGCACGAAGCGGACTGGACTGGCTAAGGGCAAAAGAAGGTGACGGGACTTTTCCCGTCACCTGCGAAAAACTGCAGCAGGCGACGGTGCAGAGGGACCTCGGGGTCCTTGTGCATGAGTCGCAAAAACCCAGCTTGCAGGTGCAGCAGGTGGTCAGGAAGGCGAATGGGATGCTGGCCTTCATAGCGAGGGGGATTGAATATAAAAGTAGGGAGGTCTTGCTGCAGCTCTATAGGGCATTGGTGAGGCCGCAGCTGGAGTACTGTGTGCAGTTTTGGGCGCCGCACTTACGCAAGGATATTTTGGCCTTGGAGGGAGTGCAGAGGAGGTTTACTAGGCTGATACCGGAGTTGAGGGGATTGAGCTATGAGGAGAGGCTGAATAAACTAGGCTTGTACTCGTTAGAGTTTAGAAGAATGAGGGGAGATCTCATTGAGACGTATAAGATGATGAATGGGATGGATAGGATAGAGGTGGAGAGGCTCTTCCCGCTCAGAAAGGACAGTAGGACTAGAGGGCACAGCCTCAAGATAAAGGGGGGGAGCTGTTTAGAACGGAGTTGAGGAGGAACTTCTTCACTCAAAGGGTGGTGAATCTCTGGAATTCTCTGCCCGTTGAAGTGGTGGAGGCTGCCTCGCTAAATATATTTAAGACGCGGGTTGATGGGTTTTTGATAAGAGAGGGGATTAACGGTTATGGGGAGAGGGCGGGAATGTGGAACTGAGCCACGACAGATCAGCCATGATCTTATTGAATGGCGGGGCAGGCTCGAAGGGCTAGATGGCCTACTCCTGCTCCTATTTCTTGTGTTCTTATGTTCTTATGTTCCCATCCTGCCCACTGTGGGAATCGTAGGGGATGAACCATGCAAAGGTCTATTGAGACATTCCGGTTTTAGAATCATAGAATCCCTGCAGTGCAGAAGAGGCCATTCGGCCCATCGAGTCTGCACTGACCACAATCCCACTCAGACCCTACATCCATAACCCCAAGCATTTATCCTTGCTAGTCCTCCTGACATTAAGGGACAATTTAGCATGGCCAATCCACCTCATAGAATCCTTGCAGTGCAGAAGGAGACCATTCAGCCCATCGAGTCTGCACCGATCACAATTCCACCCAGGCCCTCTCGCCATAATCCCATGCATTTACCCTATCTAGTCCCCTGACACCAAGGGAGAATTTACCATGGCCAATCCACCTAATCCCATCATTTTTGGATTGAGGAAGCAAACCGGAGCATCCGGGGGAAACTCACACAGACACGGGGAGAATGTGCAAAGTCCACACACACAGTGACCCAAGCTGAGAATCGAACCCAGGTCCCTGGCACTGTGAACCACCCACGCCATCCACTGCGCCACCGTGCCGCCCAAACCATAGGGCAAGCACAGCCAGAGAATCCCATCTGATGAGTTTCTAATCTGTCTCTCGGGATTCTGCTCTTCATAGTTGGTCTGTTGGTCTTCCTGAGGAAGGATATTCTTGCTCTCTCAAGAGTGCAGCAAAGGTTTACTAAACTGATCCTGGGGATGGCAGGACTGATGTATGAGGAGAGATTGACTAGGTTAGGATTGCTTTCGCTTGAGTTCAGGCAAATGAGGGGGGATCTCACAGAGATTTTAACAGGACTAAAGAGGATAGATGCCGGGAGGATGTTCCCAATGGTCCAGAACCAGGGGTCAAAGTCTGAGGATTCGGGGTAGACCATTTAGGACAGAGATGAGGAGACCTTTCTTCACCCAAAGAGTGGTGAGGCCTGTGGAATTCATTACCACAGGATGATGCCAAAACATTGAATGTATTCAAGAGGCAGCTGGATATCGCACTTGGGGTGAATGGATCAGAGGTTATGGGGAGAAAGCAGGATTAGGCTATTGAGTTGGATGATCAGCCATGATCGCGATGGATGGAGGAGCAGGCTCGAAGGGCCAAATGGCCTCCTCCTGCTCCTATCTTCTATGTTCCTATGTCATTTCTCGACAGCTCTCTGCTCTATCCCACCTGCCAATGCACACAGAGATACAGACTCAGGTTTTCCTTCTGTTCTTCTCAATGTAATAAATGTGCCTCATTCCCTGATGGAATAAATCAACAGGCAGGCTTCCAGCACATTTCAGCTGTGAATTCCCCCGAGGAATTTAGAGTGCATGATATGCATTTTTATTACATTAGAGTCCAGAGTAGTCTTTGGCAATCGGTGGAGCACCAGGCCCCAGAGCCTTCAGCTCTGCTTGAAGCTTGCAGGTGGAGTAGCTTGACCAGTCCGTTCAGAGTCCGTTTGTGCATAGAGCAGAAAGGGCCTGTGGCCTTTCACAAGCACAGGGCACAGCAAAGAGCTTTCACAACCCGTCAAGTACTTGAGGTGTAGAGCAGAATGTAGCAGAGGCCTTTCTGGGAGGCCCGCTTCAGTTTTAGAACATAGGACACTACAGCACAAGTTCGGCCCACAAGTTGCGCCAATCATATCCATACCCACCAGGCCTATCTATAACCCTCAATCCCATTAAATCCCATGTACTCGCCCCAAAGTCTCTTTAAAGATCCCAGCGAGTTCGCCTCCACCACCACCGACGGCAGCCGATTCCACTCACTCACCACCCTCTGTGTGAAAACTCACCCCTGACATCTCCTCTGTACCTGCTCCCCAGCACCTTAAACCTGTGTCCTCTCGTAGCGACCATTTCAGCCCTGGGAAATAGCCTCCGAGAATCCACCCGATCAATACCTCTCAACATCTTATACACCTCAATCAGGTCACCTCCCATCCTTCGTCTCTCCAAGGAGAAAAGACTGAGCTCGCTCAAGCTATCCTCATAAGGCATGCCACCCAATCCAGGCAACATTCTTGTAAATCTCCTCTGCACCCTTTCAATAGCTTCCACATCCTTCTTGTTGTTTTGCGCCACTCAGGCACTTTAGAGGCCTCTCCCTGGAATCAAGGACCCTCAGAGGGCGAACATCCCATCCACTGAGGGTCAATCAGATGCCAGCAGCTTCTCTGTAATCAGCAGGACCACACTGCAGGAGGTGACTGCACCCAATGTGCCAAGTTTCTGATCAACGAGGGGCCCAGACACTGTAAAGTGATGGCGGGAAGGCAGTTGGGAGAAAGGCATCATTGGTTGTGGGCCCAGCGGAGGAGAGGGCAAGCAAGAAAAAGCAGGGATGGGCTCTCTGCAGGCTCCGACCACCCCTTCATAGAATAGATCATTAGAATCCCTACAGTGCAAAAGGAGGCCATTCAGCCCATCAAGTCTGCACCAACTCTCCAAAAGGGCATCTTACCCAGGCCCTATTCCCATAACTTCACATATTTACCCCACTAATCCCCCAAACCTACACATCATGGGACTCTAAGGGGCAATTTAGCATGGCCAATCCACCTAACCTGCACATCTTTCAGACTGGTGGAGGAAACCGGAGCACCCGGAGGAAACCCACGCCGACACAGGGATGTGTAGAGTATAGGGCTAACGGTAGGACTCTGAATAGTGTGGATGAACAGAGGGATCTAGGTGTATGTGTACATAGATCCCTGAAAGTTGGGAATCAAGTAGATAGGGTTGTTAGGAAGGCATACGGTGTCTTGGCGTTTATTGGTAGGGAGATTGATTTTGGAGCCGCAGCGTCATGTTGCAACTGTACAAAACTCTGATGCGGCCGCACTTGGAGTACTGTGTGCAGTTCTGGTCCCCACATTATAGGAAGGATGTGGAGGCTTTGGAGAGGGTGCAGAGGAGGTTTACCAGGATGTTGCCTGGTATGGAGGGGAGGTCCTATGAGGAGAGACTGAGGGATTTGAGGTTGTTTTCGTTAGAAAGAAGGCGGCTACGAGGGGACCTTATTGAAACATATAAGATGATTAGAGGTTTAGATAGGGTGGACAGTGATAGCCTTTTTCCTCGGATGGAGAAAGCTAGCACGAGGGGGCATAGCTTTAAATTAAGGGGTGGCAGTCATAGGACGGATGTCAGGGGTAGGTTCTTTACCCAGAGGGTGGTGAGAGATTGGAATGCCCTGCCTGCTGCAGTTGTAAATGCGCCTAGTTTGGGGGCGTTTAAGAGATCCGTGGATGGGTTTATGGATGGAAAGGGTTTGGTTTAGGTTAGAGGGTCATTGTTTTTTAACTGATCGGCGCAACATCATGGGCCGAAGGGCCTGTTCTGCGCTGTAATGTTCTATGTTCTATGTTCTAACAAGCAAACTTCGCACAGACAGTGACCCAAGCCGGGAATTGAACCCAGGTCCCTGGCACTGTGAGGCAGCAGTGCTAACCACTGTGCCGCCCTGCTCAATGCTTGATCAGACACTGAGTGCCTTTGAACAAGGGACACGTGCTCTCTAGCTCCACCCCTGGGGGCCCACAAGCAAAAGCCGGCACCTCGTGTGTCAACAGGCCTTCCTGCCACTGGGATAATACCAGCAGTGACAGAATAAGATCCCTAAGTGAATATCAAATGCCCGCTTAAGGGCCTCAAATGGTGGCGGGCATGTAGGGCACCCATCCACAGTCCTTCCTGCCCACACTTAATCAGGATTCCCCACCCCCAAACCTCCCACCCAGCTAAATGCCCATCCCACCCCTAAAACTACCTGGGGGCAGGGCACAAGAAACTGCCTGCAGTTTCTTTTATAATGTGGCAACCAATTTACGCACAGCAAGCCCCTACGAACAGTAAGGAGATAGTGACCAGAGCATCTCTTTTTAAGAGACGTTTGCTGGAATTCTACCATCCTACCTGCCTTGGACTCGGAGCGGGTGACAATAGAAAAGTTTGTTGACCTCGGGAGGGATTTTCTGGTCTCGGGTCGAGTGAGGCTGTGAAATCCCACCCGTCGTTTGAAAGACAAATGTTAGCCAGGGTGATCTTAATTTGAATGCTGGCCCATTCAGGATTGAAATCGAGAAGCTCTTTCCCATCCTGAAGGATAATGGAGAAGTGGAGTCTGCTCCTTCCAGAAGGCTGGATACAGACACACGTCAAATCTCCGAGCTTAAGATTTTCGCTAATTAATAATTTCAAGGGTTACGGATCAAAACTGCACAAATGGAACTAAAATCACTGTTCACTGCAGCAGGATGGGAAAATCCTGCCAGCGTGAGCAACCGTACGATTCTCGCCTCTGGCCCTCGTCCAAGGCACTCTGCTATTGGTCGCCTGTCCTAATACCTTCTTAAGTTGCTCCGTGTCGAATTAGGTTTGATTACAGATCCTGTGAAGCAGCTTGGGATGTTTTGCCATGTTAAAGTTGTAGCCAAAAAAGCTTGCACCCAAGGGAAAAGATTTCATAGAATCCCTACAGTGCAGAAGGAGGCCATTTGGCCCATTGAGCCTGCACCGATCACAATCCCACCCAGGCCCTATCCCTGTAACCCCATGCTTTTACCCTAGCTAGTCCCCTGAAACTAAGGGGCAATTTAGCACAGCCAATCCACCTAACCCGCACATCTTTGGAGTGTGGGAGGAAACCGGGGCACCCGGAGGAAACCCACACAGACATGGGGAGAATGTGCAAAGGCCAGACAGACAGTGAGCCAACGTCAGAATTGAACCTGGGTCCCTGGCACTGTGAGGCACTAGTGCTAACACTGTGCCATCATGCCACCCCTAGCTATTGGTCACCTGTCCTCATGCCCTGAAACCGTGTCCAATTGGGCTTGATTATATGAAGCGCTTGGGATGTTTTGCCGTGTTGAAGTTGTAGCAAAAATGCCAGTCACATGCACCCAAGGGAAAAGGTATCGGACGCAACCTGTACAGGTGAATATGCGAATAAGGATGTGATTACTGGTCTCCAAAGGTTCATTTATCATCTACTTAATGAAGCAGCTTATCTATTTCAGTCTATCTGTAAGTGAATTAATGGATTTAATTACCAAAGTTCGCTCAGTCGTATGCCTTGCCCACTAATCGTCCAAATTCTGCTTTTCTCTGCTGTTGCAAGGTTGGGATGACCAAACTGCTTCTGAGTTACACCGAACACCACCTTCGAGGAGTCTCGATTTTGGTCGGAGGGGTGGCATCAGGAAAGCAATCCAATTTAAATGTAAATGGCTAGGAAGTGTTCTTGGTGATATCAAGGATGAATATTTAATCATCTGTTTGCACAACATTTCTCTATTGTTAAAGCAGAGGATTAATCCATGGATAAGAGAACAAGTTAATGCCAGTATTGAAATCACAAACAGAGGAACGATATGGGAATGTGTTTAGTGCAGAGGTGGCCAAGCTTTCAAAAGATTAGAGCCACATTTGATTTGATTTGATTTATTATTGTCACATGTATTAACATACAGTGAAAAGTATTACTTCTTGCGCGCTATGCAAACAAAGCATGCCGTTCATAGAGTACATGGGGGAGAAGGATTTGATTTGATTTATTATTGTCACATGTATTAATATACAGTGAAAAGTATTGCCTCTTGCACACAAAGCATACCATTCATAGTGTACATAGGGGAGAAGGAAAGGAGAGAGCGCAGAATGTAGTGTTACAGTCATAGCTAGGGTGTAGAGAAAGATCAGCTTAATATAGGGTAGGTCCATTCATATGTCTGATGGCAGCAGGGAAGAAGCTGCTCTTGAAGTGGTTGGTACGTGTTTGCAGAATATTGTATCTTTTTGCTGATGGAAGAAGTTGGAAGAGAGAATGTCTGGGGTACGTGGGGTCCTTAATTACGCCGGCTACTTTGTTGAGGCAGCAGAAAACGTGGACAAAGTCAGTGGATGGGAGGCTGGTTTGTGTGATGGACTGGGCTCTGTTCATGGCCCTTTGTAGGGGAGAGAGCAGAATGTAGTGTTATACTCATAGCTCGGGTGGAGAGAAAGATCAACTTAATGCGAGGTAGGTCCATTCAAAAGTCTGACAGCAGCAGGGAAGAAGCTGTTCTTGATTTGATTGGTACATGACCTCCGGTTTTTGTATCTTTTTCCCGATGGAAGGTGGTGGAAGAGAGAATGTCCGGGGTGCACGGGGTCCTTGATTATGCTGGCTGCTTTTCCGAGACAGTGGGAAGTGTAGATGGAATCAATGGATGGAAGGCTGGTTTGCGTGATAGAACATAGAACGTAGAACAGTACAGCGCAGTACAGGTCCTTTGGCCCTCAATGTTGTGCCGAGCTATGCCCAAACCTAAGATCAAGCAATCCCACTCCCTAGATTGAGCTAAATTCACAACCCTTCGCAGTTTCATGCCATCTTGGGCAGAGCAGGAGCCATACCAAGCTGTGATACAATCAGAAAGGATGCTTTCTATGGTGCATCTGTAAAAGTTGATATGATAATGCAGAGGGTATTCTCCAGATATTCAAAGGTTGCAATACATGAACAACACCTCCAAACACATTCTGTAATAAAACATCTGATGAAGCAAAACATTGGCTCTATTCTCTCCCCACAGATTCTGACAGATTGCTGAGATTTTCCAGCATTTTTTTGTTTTTGCTTTGGGTTCCAACATCCGCAGTAACTCCCTTTTGTGTTGGAATAATGCCTGTTCACAGTTAAGGGGGCAAAAACAACAACACATCTATTTACAGGTAAAGGCTACACAGAGGCTTATGGCCTCATAGCGCTCATCAACTCCCATGGGAAAGTTCTAGAACAGAAGTCCAAGCTCGCACCCGCACCCTGCTCCCCAGCAGGTTCCCTTGGTAATGTAACCCTTGGTTAAAGTCCGACAGGTTTATTTGGTAGCTCAAGTTTTCGGAGCGCTGCTCCTTCATCAGGTAAGTGGGAGTTCTGTTCACAAAAAGGGTATATGAAGACACAAACTCAATTTACAAAATAATGGTTGGAAGACTTCTTCCTAATGGTTGTGAGACTTCTTACCGTGTTTACCCCAGTCCAACGCTGGCATCTCCACATAATGTAACCCTTATTCTATAGATGTATCCTTAAATGGGCCATCGCCATTGGGAGAAAGCAGGATCAGGCTACTGAGTTGGACAATCAGCCTTGATCATGATGAATGGTGGAGAAGGCTCGAAGGATTGAATGGCCTCCTCCTGTTCCTATCTTCTATGTTTCCGTTCCTATTTTAATTACTATTGCTTTAAGATCTTACCACCTTTTAACATTTTCTCTTAACTTCAGGAATCATAAAGTACACATGCCACAGTAAAATTGGAATTGTTATATTTCAGCTGTATTCGATATGCTAATATGCATACTTGAATTAAATTTCACCTTATAAAACTATTACAATGGTAATATCCCTGAAATAAAATGATACAGTTCTCAGACCTAATCACTGCTCGAGGTAGAGGCCTTGTAATTTTCCATTCTGGATTAACAGAATCAGTATTTATCTCCTGGTGGCCAAAGAAAACAAGCTGGGGGATTTCAAAATGATATTTTAAGCAAATCAGTCGCAGAATTTATACGTCTGTTTGCCTGTCTCCCACACCTTGTCTTTGGGCCACCTCTTCCCATTGAAACTCACTGTGTCATTCAACATGTTTGATAGCCCTCCAAGTCTTTCCCATCAGGGCGGCACGGGGACACAGTGGTTAGCATAGCTGCCACGGGTTCGATTCCCGGCTTAGGTCACTGTCTGTGAGGTGTCTGCACATTCTCCATGTCTGTGTGGGTTTCCTCTGGGTGCTCCGGTTTCCTCCCGCAGTCCAAAAGATGGGCTGGTTAGGTGCATTGGCCGTGCTGAATTCTCCCTCAGCATTCCCGAACAGGCGCAGGAATGTGGCGACTAGGGGATTTTCACAGTAACTTCATTGCAGTGTAAATGTAAGCCTATTTGTGACACTAGGCTGATACCGGAGATGAGGGAGTTGGGCTATGAAGAGAGACTAAATAGGCTGGGCCTGTACTCGTTGGAGTTTAGAAGGATGAGGGGGGATCTTATAGAGATGTATAAGATAATGAAGGGGATGGATAGGGTAGAGGTAGAGAGATTCTTCCCGCTTAGAAAGGACAGCAGGACGAGAGGGCACAGCCTCAAGATAAGGGCAGTTTAGATCAGAGTTGAGGAGGAACTTCTTCACTCAAGGGGTGGCGAATCTCTGGAATTCTCTGTCCATTGAAGTGGTGGAGGCTACCTCGCTAAATATATTTAAGTCACGGGTAGATAGGTTTTTGATAGACAGGGGAATTAAGGGTTATGGGGAGAAAGCAGGAAAGTGGAACTGATCCACTTCAGATCAGCCATGATCTTATTGAATGGCGGGGCAGGCTCGAAGGGCTAGATGGACTACTCCTGCCCCTATTTCTTATGTTCTAATAAATAAATTTTAAAAACTTCGAACTCAAGCATAAGCTTTCTATTGGCCTGGAGGAGTACATCTCTAAGCACCTCAGGAAGCTCGGTTTCATATAGGATAAAGCAGTCCTTGTAATCAGTACCTCCACTGCCATCTCCAAAATTCACTCCCTCCTTCACAACACACAATGGCAGTGGCGTGGACCATTTACCAGATGCACTACAGTGATTCACCAGGGCTCCTTTGACAGGACAGCCTTCACCAGCCTAGGAGAACAAGGCCAACAGCTGTGTGGGGGACATGACCTCTTTCAAGCTCCCCTCTTATTCTCCCAACTTCTTGACTTTGGAAGTATTTTGGAAAGTTTTTCTTTCACTATTGCTGTATCCAAACTTAAAAGAGCCTCACCATCATCTCTGTGAGGGCAAATAGGAATGGCCAACAAAAACCAGCCTCACTTTCAACAACCTCCCTCCCACCCATCCCCGCCACCCCACTCACCCATCCCCACCAGCCATAGTAATATTTCTGCCTCAAAGTTGAAATCTCACACCACAACTTAGGCATTGGATCTGGAATGACCCCCCCAGTGTAGTACCTAAAGAGTGCTGCATTATCCTCCGCAAAAAAAGTTAAATTGAGGCCTTTTCAGCAAAGTTAGCAACGTTAACTAAAGGTGATAGTCAAAATAAGCAAGACCGATGGGACAATGCAATTTCCACAGTGGCTGCTCCATTCAACTATGTGACTTTATACACGTTCATTTGCCTTATCGCCCCAGTTGCGCCTCAGCTGATAGCAGTCTCACCTCTGAGGCAGAAGGCTGTGGGTCAAAGTCCAGGAATGTGAGCACATAAGCTCATAAGTTCATAAGATATGAGAGCAGAATTAGGCCACTCAGCCCATCGACTCTGCTCCACCATTCAATCATGGCTGATATGCTGCTCATCCCCATTTTTCTGCCTTGTCCCCATAACCCTTCAACTGATCACCAATTAAAAATCTGTCTACTGGGTGACCATCCCAGTGCAGTACTAAGGGACTGCTGCATTGTCAGAGGTACACAGTGTTTAACTGAGTCCTGCTTTACCCTCTCAGGTGGACAGGAAAGACTCTCAGAGCAGCCATCCTGAGCAATTCTTTATCCACTCGATCAACATCACAAAAAAAAACTGACTTGGTTCTAATTCTGGAGATCGATGAGGTGGGTCAAATGTCAGGGGAAGATTTTTCTATGGTCCATAGAATCCCATAGAATCCCTAGAGTGCAGAAGGAGGCCATTCAGCCCATCGAGTCTGCACTGACTACAATCCCCGTAACCCTACTTATTTACCCCACCAACCACCTGACACTAAGGTCAATTTATCATGGCCAATCAACCTAACCTGCACATCTTTGGGCTGTGGGAGGAAACCGGAGCACCCAGAGGAAGCCCACGCAGACATGGGGAGAATGTGCAGGCTCCACACAGACAGTAATCCAAACTGAGAATCAAACGTGTGTCATAGAACCATAGAACCCTACAGTGCAGAAAGAGGCCCTTCGACCCATCGAGTCTGCACCAACCACAATCCCACCCGGGCCTTACCCCCCATATCCCTACATATTTTACCCACTAATCCCTCTAACCTACGCATCCCTGGACACTAAGGGGCAATTTCTTAGCATGGCCAATCAACCTAACCCGCACATCTTTGGACTGTGGGAGGAAACCGGAGCACCCGGAGGAAACTCAAACAGACATGGGGAGAATGTGCAAACTCCACACAGACAGTGACCCGAGCTGGGAATCAAACACGGTGTCCCTGGCCCTGTGAGGCAGCAGTGCTAACCACTGTGCCGAGGTAGCATGCAATTTTACCACAAAGACAATAAAGCAAGGTTTATTAATTCCACTGGCATCAAAGCAAGATCAACCCGAAAGGAAAAGCATCACATCAAAAAGCAAACTATTTATGGAGCTTAAGCACTGCCAATGCTTCCGATCTCTGTCCTATCCATGGCCTTAGCTCTTGTGTGCCGACTTGTCCTGCTGCCCAGCTCTTGGCTGCCATCCTGTTCTCTCACTAGCTCTCTCTGATGAGGTTTCTCACACTCAGAGGCACTGCCAGTTGCCTTGACTCTGCTTCAAATTGCCTTCTTGGCTCCTTAGCTCCTACCCACTGCCACCCACAAGCCCTGGATTAGTTCTCCAAGGGCAGCACAGTGGGCACAGGCCAAGCTAAATTCTTCCTCAGTGCACCTGAACACGCTTCAGAGGGTGAAGAGAAAGACCAGAAGAGATTTAAAAAGAACATTATTAGAGAGTTTAAAAGAATTAGAGTTCAATTTTAAGGGTATAGAGCGAGAATAAAAGATAGAATTAGAGGGTACGCTGGGAATATTTCACTAGAAGTCGCCTCGCTCCGGCATCAATCGGAAAATGAGGCGTATTTCCTGAGGTGCAAGTATTGGACTGGGATGGGCACAGCAAGAAGTCTCACAACACCTTTGTGTCTGGAACAAGCTGCCAGAGGTAATAGGTGAGGCGGGTACAATTTTGTCTTTTAAAAAGCGTTCAGACAGTTGCATGGGTACGATGGGGATGGAGAGACATGGGCCAAATGTAGGCAAGTGGGACTTGCTTAGGGGCTTAAAAAAAAAGGGTGGCATGGACAAGTTGGGCCGAAGGGCCTGTTTCCATGCTGTAAACCTCTATGACCCTGTGACCTTTCATTCCGTAACCCTTCGCAAATCCCACCAGCCTCATGTTCACTTGGACCCCCGTCCCAAGCTCAATAATTAGCTTTATCTTTTGGAGGAGGAGAAAGTGGGTTCCCGGACACGCGTCCTTTGTTTGAATAGAGGGGAATACGGTAGGATGAGAGAAGAATTGGCGAATGTGGACTGGGAGAGCGCGTTGGAGGGAGGGTCTGTTGAGGAGCAGTGGAGGATCTTTAAGGAGATCTTTCTTGGTGCTCAGCAGAAATTTATTCCGATGGTCAAAAAGGATAGTAGGAAGAGAGGTAATAAGCCGTGGATAACGAAGCAGGTGAAGGAAAGTGTTAAATTAAAAGCGGAGGAATTTAGAGTAGCTAAGAGTAGTGGGCGAGAAGAGGATTGGGAGAGGTTTAAATGTCAACAAAGATCGACAAAGAAGTTGATAAAGAAGGGTAGGAGAAACTATGAAGCTGGGCTAGCGCTCAATATAAAAAAGGATAGCAAGAGTTTTTATAAATATATAAAAAGGAAGAGGCTGGCTAGGGTGAATGTTGGTCCTTTAGAGGATGAGAAAGGGGACCTAGTGGTAGGGGATGGGGATATGGCTAAGATATTGAATAACTTTTTTGTTTCTGTCTTCACGGAGGAGGACGTGAATAATTTGCCGGGTGTTAGCGATGGAAAGGTGGTAGGACTGGAGGGTCTTAATGACATTACTGTTACTAGAAAGGCGGTGCTCGACAGACTGGAGGGGCTGATTGTGGACAAGTCCCCAGGACCAGATGGAATGCATCCGAGGGTTCTGAAAGAAATGGCGGAGGTGATAGTGGATGCCTTGGTGGTTATTTTCCAAACGTCGCTGGATTCCGGGGAAGTGCCGGATGATTGGAAAACAGCTAATGTTACGCTGTTGTTTAAGAAGGGTGCCAGGCAAAAGGCGGGGAATTATAGGCCGGTTAGTTTAACGTCTGTGGTAGGTAAAATGTTAGAATCTGTCATTAAGGAGGAAATTGCGAGGCATCTTGAAGGGAATTGCTTGATAGAGCAGACGCAGCACGGTTTCATTAAAGGGAAGTCGTGTCTGACAAATTTACTGGAGTTCTATGAGGATGTATCTAGGGCGGTGGATAGAGGAGAGCCGGTGGATGTGGTCTTTCTAGATTTTCAGAAGGCGTTTGACAAAGTGCCTCACAAGAGGTTATTGCAGAAGGTTGAGGGACATGGAGCTGGGGGTAGGGTGTTAGCGTGGATAGAGGATTGGTTGTCAAATAGGAGGCAGAGAGTGGGGGTCAACGGGTGCTATTCGGATTGGCGGATGGTGACTAGTGGAGTGCCCCAGGGGTCGGTGCTGGGGCCTCAGCTTTTTACCATTTATATAGATGATCTGGAGGAGGGAACCGAGTGTAGAGTGTCGAAATTTGCTGATGACACCAAGATTGGGGGAACGGCAAATTGTGCGGAGGGTGTGGAGAGTCTGCAGAAGGATCTAGATAGGCTGGGCGAATGGGCCAGGAAATGGCAAATGGAATTTAATGTTGGCAAGTGTGAGGTGGTCCACTTTGGTAGGAAGAATGGTAGGAAGGACTATTACTTACGGGGCGAAAAACTGCAGCAGGCGACAGTGCAGAGGGACCTCGGGGTCCTTGTGCATGAGTCGCAAAAACCCAGCTTGCAGGTGCAGCAGGTGGTCAGGAAGGCAAATGGGATGCCGGCCTTCATAGCGAGGGGGATTGAATATAAAAGTAGGGAGGTCTTGCTGCAGCTGTATAGGGCATTGGTGAGGCCGCAACTGGAGTACTGTGTGCATTTTTGGGCGCCGCACCTGCGCAAAGATATTTTGGCCTTGGAGGGAGTGCAGAGGAGGTTTACTAGGCTGATACCGGAGTTGAGGGGGTTGAGCTATGAGGAGAGGCTGAATAAACTGGGCTTGTACTCGTTAGAGTTTAGAAGAATGAGGGGAGATCTCATTGAGACGTATAAGATGATGAATGGGATGGATAGGATAGAGGTGGAAAGACTCTTCCCGCTCAAAAAAAACAGTAGGACTAGGGGGCACAGCCTCAAGATAAAAGGGGGGCGGTTTAGAACGGAGTTGAGGAGGAACTTCTTCACTCAAAGGGTGGTGAATCTCTGGAATTCTCTGCCCGTTGAAGTGGTGGAGGCTGCCTCGCTAAATATTTTTAAGACGCGGGTTGATGGGTTTTCGATAGGAGAGGGGATTAAGGGTTATGGGGAGAGGGCGGGAAAGTGGAACTGAGCAGCGACAGATCAGCCATGATCTTATTGAATGGCGGGGCAGGCTCGAAGGGCTGGATGGCCTACTCCTGCTCCTATTTCTTATGTTCTTATGTTCTTATGTTCTTAGGACAGAGTTCCGGATTTCCATGTGGAGTCGTGTGATGGAGCGCTGCCCAGTGCCACATCTGAACCGATACTTCCCATGTCTCTGTTACCCCAGAGAAATAAATCCTCTCAATAATTGCACAGCAAATGAACCGTTGGATAGATCTCTGGTGTAAACATTTTCTCTTACACTTGCTGTAAGAGTGTAACATGAATCTACTGCCGATGACTCTCCCTCCCCCCATTCTAACTGGTATGAGTTTTAATAAGCAACATGTTGTGACAGCTCATCCATCATGTTCCATGTCCATATTTGTTGACAGATCATTGATCACTGAGGGAGAGGGGCGCGTTGTGGGGGGAGGGGAGCGGCTACTCTTGATTAAGTGGGAGATTTCATTGTGCCCACAATTGCGTGTTCGGAGCTGTAGCGACTGCACTCGGCTTTCAATTAATCTATTAATCAGCGTATTCACAAAGTTTCACCATCTAACCTTCCCCTGTGAGAGTAGGAATCCCTGCCCTTTGGAAAAAAAACGCCCGCAGTCTCATAAATATCTTGCCATATTTAATCAGTCTATCAAGAAATCTTCAGGATTAAAATGGAAGTACAGCGCATTGTCCCACACCTCCAAGTTCTAGTGGTGTTTCTCAGCCCATTCCCGTTTCAATAATCAAAAGGAACGCCAGTGCCTATCACTGTTTGCTGTGCAGATACATGGATTTGGGCCGGTGCCTGTGGGAGTTTGCACATTCTCCCCGTGCTTGTGTGGGTTTTCTCCGGGTGCTCCGGTTTCCTCCCACACCCCCAAAAACGTGCTCTTAGGCTGATTGGTGTTAACAAATTGTCCCTAAATTAGCCGTCCCTCAATCTGGTTATGGTTCCTTTATTGTGGAGTCCAATAGGCGTAGACAAAGGTCATAGGTAGAAGAGGGCACTGCCAATGTTAAAATGGCAGCGCGGGCTCGTTGGGCCGAAGGGCCTGTCTCCCGTGCTGTGTTGTTCTTTGTTCTTTGTTCTTTGGTGTATTCTGAGATCGTGAAAGGTGACACTTTCTTTCTTTAGCAGCAGGAGTAGGCCTTTCAGTCTCTCCCGCCTCCTCCTTTTCAATAAGATCCTAGCTGATCTGATTGTAACCTCAACTCCACATTCCTGCCTACGCCGATAGCTTTCCACCCACCACCCCATTAATCAAGAATCTATCCAGCTCCGTCTGCATCAAATTATTCAAAAACTTTTCCTTCACTGTCTTTTGAGGGAGAGGATCCCAGAGAGTCTCACTTTCTCCAGGATTTTGACTACAAGGAGTTTTTTGCTTTAAAAATTCCTGGGAGATGGGTGTCACTGGCATCACAATGCTTTATTATTCCTCAGGTTGTCTTTTTGACGCTCTGCACCTTTGTTCTGTCATTTACACATTCCAATCTCTTAATCATGCTATTAGCACCCTTCTCAGTCTTTATCATCACTATTTACATTCCCTTGGTCCTTTTGTCTATGACATCTTGGTCAATTACATAACCATCAACCCACCCCATCCCTCACCCTTACAGTATTAATCTTGTCTTTTGTTTTTGCCTTTAGCTCTGATGAAGGGTCATCCAGACTTGAAACATTGGCTCTATTCTACTCACCTGATGAAGGAACAGCGTTCCAAAAGCTTGTGGCATTTACTATCAAATAAATTTGTTGGTCTTTAACCTGGTGTTGTGAGACTTCTTACTGTGTTTACCCCAGTCCAACGCTGGCATCTCCACATCTGTTCTCTCTCCACAGATGCTGTCAGACCTACTGAGATTTTCCTGTATTTTCTGCTCGTGTTTATTATTCATCTCCAATTGTGCTTGGGAAGGAGTTTCTTGATCTGTAGCAGTCCGTGGAGTGTAGCTTTGCCTACAAAGTTGTTAGATCGGGAGCTTCAGGAATTTTACTCAATGACATTGAAGGAATGGCAATATTTTCCGAAGTCAGGATGGTGTGTGATTTGAAGCAATGGTGATTCCCATGTGTCTGCTGCCCTTTCCTTTCAAGCCAGTTTGGAGGAAGAGGATGTTGAATGTGAGGGAGACAGCAATAATTGAGCAAGTCTTGGAATGGAGCAGCCATGCAGAGAGTTCGAAGACAAAGCAATGCTCTTGTGTTATTAATATTTGGAAATGATACTTCTGCCTGTGGGAACTCATCGCTCATTGGCACAAAGAAAGTCAATTGTGAAACAGCCCTGCAGAATGTTTGTATTTCAATCGAATAAGCTTGGCTCCTTCCTGAGAACCCGTCCAAATGCTTTGGGCCACATTTGAGGTGGCTCACCATCCAAAGCCAATGGCCACCCTGCAGATTCGACCCAACTGGTGGCACGGCGGCACAGTGGTTAGTACTGCTGTCTCACAGCGCCAGGGACGTGGGTTCGATTCACGGCTAGGGTCACTGTCTGTGCGGAGTCTGCACGTTCTCCCCGTGTCTGCATGAGTTTTCTCCAGGTTCTCTGGTTTCCTTCCACAGTACAAAAGACGTGCAGGATAGGTGCATTGACTATGCTAAATTTTCCCTCAGTGTACCTGAACAGGCACCAGAGTGTGGCGACTAGTAGAATTTCACAGTACATAAAAACATAAGAACATAAAAACAAAGAACATAAGAAATAGGAGCAGGAGTAGGCCATCTAGCCCTTCGAGCCTGCCCCGCCATTCAATAAGATTATGGCTGATCTGAAGTGGATCAGTTCCACTTTCCCACTTTCTCCCCAGTAACTTCATTGCAGTGTTAATGTAACCCTCCTTGTGACACTAATAAACTTTTAACTCACTGTCTGCTATGACTCTCTTCAATTTTTACAGATGCACGACAGAAAGCATTCTTTCTGGTTGCATCACGGCTTGGTATGGGCTCCTGCTCTGCCCAAGACCTCAAGAAACTACAAAGGTTGTGAGCGTAGCCCAGTCCATCATGGAAACTGCAGCATGCGACGGTGCAGAGGGACCTCGGGGTCCTTGTGCATGAGTCGCAAAAACCCAGCTTGCAGGTGCAGCAGGTGGTCAGGAAGGCAAATGGGATGCTGGCCTTCATAGCGAAGGGGATTGAATATAAAAGTAGGGAGGTCTTGCTGCAGCTGTATAGGGCATTGGTGAGGCCGCAGCTGGAGTACTGTGTGCAGTTTTGGACGCCGCACCTGCGCAAAGATATTTTGGCCTTGGAGGGAGTGCAGAGGAGGTTTACTAGGCTGATACCGGAGTTGAGGGGGTTGAACTATGAGGAGAGGCTGAATAAACTAGGCTTGTACTCGTTGGAGTTTAGAAGAATGAGGGGAGATCTCATTGAGACGTATAAGATGATGAATGGGATGGATAGGATAGAGGTGGAGAGACTCTTCCCACTCAAAAAAGACAGTAGGACTAGGGGGCACAGCCTCAAGATAAAGGGGGGGCGTTTTAGAACGGAGTTGAGGAGGAACTTCTTCACTCAAAGGATGGTGAATCTCTGGAATTCTCTGTCCGTTGAAGTGGTGGAGGCTGCCTCGCTAAATATTTTCAAGAAGCGGGTTGATGGGTTTTTGATAAGAGAGGGGATTAAGGGTTATGGGGAGAGGGCCGGAAAGTGGAACTGAGCCACGACAGATCAGCCATGATCTTATTGAATGGCGGGGCAGGCTCGAAGGGCCAGATGGCCTACTCCTGATCCTATTTCTTATGTTCTTATGTTCTTATGAAACCAGCCTCCCATCCATTGATTTGGTCTACACTTCCTGCTGCCTCGGAAAAGCAGCCAGCATAATTAAGGACCTTACGCACCCCAAACATTCTCTCTTATACCTTCTTCCATCAGAAAAAAGATACAAAAGTCTGAGATCACGTATCAACCAACTCAAGACCTGCTGCTGTCAGACTTTTAAATGGACCTACTGTACATTAAGCTGATCTTTGTCTACACCCCAGCCATGACTGTCACACTACCTTCTGCACTCTCTCATTTCCTTCTCTATGAAGAGTATGCTTTGTCTGTATAGTGCGCAAGAAACAATACTTTTCACTGTATGTTAATACATGTAACAATAATAAATCAAATCCAAAACAGTGACTGCAGCAAACAGAGAACCATCTACTTGACTCGGAGGCGACTTTTGAAGATGGGAAGTGGTGGAGGTGGCAAAGAGACTTTGAGAAGGGACTTTCAGAGTCCAACAACCGAAGACTGTGATGCCAGCGAGGGAATGGCGAGACAGGGAGGACACAGGATGGAAGTGGAAGAATGGAAATTGCGAGCAGAGATACAATGGTTCACAAGTCATGGGGGGATTTATGGACAAGGATGAACATTTTGAAATCAATAGATGTAGGAGGATTGGGCTGTAGTCCTCATGTACTTGTGTGAAAGAAACTGATAAGTTTTCAGTTGGGCAAGATCCCAATTGCCATATGATGTTGCTACATTGCAATAATTCGATTCTCGCCCCTTGTCTAAACTGCACACAGTGGAATGGATCTGTTGGAAGGACAAGTCAGATCAATATCGAGGGCCTGTGGCAAAGGAAATGTGGAATTAAATTAAATCAATCAATTTAATAACAGACTGTTAGCTTCAGGGAGCAACTTAAAGTGTACATGACATTGATAGTTACGACGATGAGCCATGTATAGCGCACATCAGAGTAATAATACCTGCAGGCTGAGGGTTTACATTACGCGGAGATGAATAGAGAATCAGTTTAATCACCCCCTGGTTTAATTCGTTATTCTCTTCCAGAACCTGCTCATAGAATTAGAGAAACTTACAGCACAGGAGGAGGCCCATTCACTCCACCGCGCACTGTTGGTAGTGCTATCTAATTAGTCTCACTTGCCTTCGCTTCCTCCATAGTGCTGTGTCGATATACCCTCCCCGTTTTCTGGTGTCTTATCCTTTTTGAAAATTATTCTTGGATTTCCTTTCACTTTTCAAGCAACGTATTCCAGATTAGAACAACTCGCTGCAGTAAAAATAAAATTCTCATTCCTTCCCCCCCACTCCGACCCTTAAATCTGTGTCCCCGTTTCCATGCTCCCCCCCCACTTCCTCTCCCCTTTCCACCATATGATCCTGCTCTGGAGGAACCGGTGAACATTCCAGGCCAGGATTTTCCCACCGCGCTCGCCCCCAAGACTGGAAAATCCCACCCGAGGCCAATGGATCTTTGCGTGATCCGTGTCTCGCCCGCTCCGATTCCCGTGGTGAGCGGGATGGGAAAATTCTGTCCTCAAATTCGCATGCAAACATTAAGGGCCCAACTGGGGAGTGGTTTTCCTGCAACGTCAAACCTGTGATGAAGCCAATTCCCCATTGCAAACGCATCCGGTAGAATCCCTTGTGACCGCACAGAGACGATGGGACAAAGCTGCAATATTCAATGACGTCTCTCTCCATATCTCCTCTTGAGAATGTGCACTGAGGTTTGAAAGGTGCAATCTTCCAGAAGCCCATCCATCCAGGCTTTTCTAAGGTGATCCTGCTGCTCACTAAGATGGCCTTTTGGGAAATTTCTGGCCATATACATCTGGAGTGAACACACGGATACCAGAGACAAACAGAAAAGCTTCATTAGATAGGATAGAATTTCATAGAATCCCTACAGTGCAGGAGGAGGCCATTCAATCCATTGAGTCTGCACTGACAACAGTCCCACCTAGGCCCTATCCCCGTAACCCCACATATTTGCCCCACTAATCCCTCTAACCTACATATCCCAGGACACAAAGAGGCAATTTAGCATGGCAAATGCACCTAACCAGCACGTTTTTCGGACTGTGGGAGGAAACCTGAGCACCTGGAGGAAACCCACACAGGCACAAGGAGAATGTGCAAATGCCACACAGACAGTGAACTAAGCTGGGAACTGAGCCCGGGTCCCTGGAGCTGTGGGGCAGCAGTGCTAACCACTGTACCACCGTAACAAAGGCTGACACTCCAGTGCAGTACTGAGGAAATGCTGCATTTCCTCAGAGGTGCTATTCTTCAAAAGAGACGGTAAATGAAGACCCCCTTTGCCCCTTCAGGTCCAGTGGCTCTCTTCCAAAGAGGAACAGGGGATATCTCCCTGGTTTATATGTATCACTCAATCAATACCAGTAAAACAGATAATCTGATCATTATCAAGTTGTTAATTATGGGACCTTATCATATACATTCTGGCTATCGTGTCTCCTCCACAACAATAGTAATGGCGTTAGTTAAATTCTTCCCGATTTCCTACTTTTCATAGAATCATAGAGTTCCTACAGTGCAGAAGAAGGCCATTCAGCCCATAGAGTTTGCACTGATTACAATCCCAGCCAGGCCCTATCCCCATAACCCCACAGATTTACCTTGCTAATCCCTCTAATCTACACATCCCAGTACACAAAGGGGTAGTTTAGCATGGCCAATCCATCAAACCATCTTTGGACTGTGGGAGGAAAACAGAGCACCCAGAAGGAACCCACGCAGACATGGGGAGAACATGCAAATTCCACACAGACAGTGACCCAAGCCGGGAATTGAACCCGGGTCCCTGGAGCTGTGAAGTAGCAGTGCTGACCATTGTGCCACTGTGCTGTCTGTGTCTTCTTCTTCCTTCTTTCCCCAGGAACCATTAGCCGCACACCCATTGCCAGGCCCTGAAATGGCTTCTGTTCCCGAGACGTGCAGCTCCTTCTCAATGACCCAGCTCGGCTTCCCGTGCGTGAATACATAGAATCCCTACGGTGCAGAAGGAGGCCACTCGGTCCATCTAATCTACATGGACCACAATCCCACCCAAGCCCCATCCCCACGCATTTACCCTAGCTAGTCCCACTGACACTAAGGGGCAATTTAGCATGGCCAATCCACTTAACCCGCACATCTTTGGACTGTGGGAGGAAACCAGAGCACCCGGGGGAAACCCACACAGACACAGGGAGAACGTGCAAACTCCGCACATTCATTGACCCCAGCCCCGGGATCGAACCCGGGTCCCTGGAGCTGTGAGGCAGCAGTGCTAACCACCGTGTCGCCGTGCTATGTCAGGAGCTGTCACGAAGCTTACTTGTCTTGTCAGTCGGTGGGCCTCTGCTCTGCTTTGAGGCTGTGAAGGGGGAGGATGGAAGGGTGTGAGGGACACCGTGGCTCCGAACGCACCATCATGTGGACAACTGCTGCAAAGAAACTCTGCGGGCAGAGAATGAGGCCTCAGAGCGGAGGTAGCCCCTGGGATGCTCAGAGTCAGGCATGAGCAGCTCCAGGGAGCCTGGCATCATTCACACAGGGCAAATGTGTAAATTGCGGTTTGATGTTTCACACCTTTGCAATCAATAGGAGGCTGATGGGAGATGTCCCATTAGGATGCCATTGCGACAGATGATTGGCACCAATGATACTGTGGATTAGACCATGAAGAACATACAGAAGGTGCTGCAGCTGAGTGACACGCTCATTCTCAACATCATGGATGAGTGAAATACTATTATTTGGAAGCATCAGCCCACCAAACATCTGCCGCCTCTCACCTAACTCTCCATGATACAGAACCATGGAATCCTTCCCAGTTCAGAGTGAGGCCATTCAGCCTATTGAGTCTGTACTGACTCTCCTTAACCAGGCCCACGCCCCATCCCCGTAATCTCACACATATATCATGGCTAATCCACCTAACCTACACATCTTGGGACATCTCGGACAGGAGCTTCCAGCCACACTCGCCCCAAGGCCAGAAATTCCTGCCCGAGGTCAATGGTCCTTTACATGGCCCATGTCCCATCCACTATGATTCCCGTAGTGGGCAGGTTGTAAAATTCTACCCAGAGGGGCAACTTAGCATGGCCAATCCATCCAATCTGTACATCTTTGGACACTAAGGGGCAATTTCCCATGGCGATTCCACTGAACCTACACATAGAGCAAAGAACAAAGAAAATTACAGTACAGAAACAGGCCCTTCGGCCCTCCAAGCCTGCACCGACCATGCTGCCCGACTGAACTAAAACACCCTACCCTTTTGGGGGCCTCTACTCCCATCCTATTCATGTATTTGTCAAGATGCCCCTTACAGGTCACTCCTGTATCCGCTTTCACTACTTCCCCGGCGACGAGTTCCAGGCACCCACTACTCTCTGTGTAAAAAATCTGTCTCATACATCTCCTTTAAACCTTGCCCCTCGCACCTTAAACCTGTGCCCCCCTTAGTAATTGACTCTTCCACCCTGGGAAAAAGCTTCTGACTATCCACTCTGTCAATGCCTCTCATAATCTTATAGACTTCTATCAGGTCTGCCCTCAACCTCCATCGTTCCAGTGAGAACAAACTAAGTTTCTCCAACCTCTATTTATAGCTAATGCCCCCCATACCAGGCAACATCATGGTAAATCTTTTCTGTACCCTCTCCAAAGCCTTCACATCCTCCTGGTAGTGTGGCAACCAGAATTAAACACAATATTCCAAGTGCGGCCTAACTAAGCTTCTATATGTTTCTGGATGTGGTCTTTCTTGATTTTCAGAAGGCATTTGACAAGGTACCTCACAAGAGGTTATTGTAGAAGGTGAGGGGGCGTGGAGTTGGGGGTAGGGTGTTAGCGTGGATAGAGGATTGGTTGTCAAATAGGAGGCAGAGAGTGGGGGTCAATGGGTGCTATTCGGATTGGCGGTTGGTGACTAGTGGAGTGCCCCAGGGATCGGTGCTGGGGCCTCAGCTATTTACCATTTATATAGATGATCTGGAGGAGGGAACCGAGTATATGGTGTCGAAATTTGCTGATGACACCAAGATTGGTGGAACGGCAAATTGTGCAGAGGGTGTGGAGAGTCTGCAGAAGGATCTAGATAGGCTGGGCGAATGGGCCAGGAACTGGCAAATGGAATTTAATGTTGGCAAGTGTGAGGTGGTCCACTTTGGTAGGAATAATGGTAGGAAGGATTATCACCTACGTGGCGAAAAACTGCAGCAGGCGACGGTACAGAGGGACCTCGGGGTCCTTGTGCATGAGTCGCAAAAACCCAGCTTGCAGGTGCAGCAGGTGGTCAGGAAGGCGAATGGGATGCTGGCCTTCATAGCGAGGGGGATTGAATATAAAAGTAGGGAGGTCTTGCTGCGGCTGTATAGGGCATTGGTGAGGCCGCAGCTGGAGTACTGTGTGCAGTTTTGGGCGCCGTACTTACGCAAGGATATTTTGGCCTTGGAGGGAGTGCAGAGGAGGTTTACTAGGCTGATGCCGGAGTTGAGGGGGTTGAGCTATGAGGAGAGGCTGAATAAACTAGGCTTGTACTCGTTAGAGTTTAGAAGAATGAGGGGAGATCTCATTGAGACGTATAAGATGATGAATGGGATGGATAGGATAGAGGTGAAGAGACTCTTCCCGCTCAGAAAGGACAGTAGGACTAGGGGGCACAGCCTCAAGATAAAGGGGGGGCAGTTTAGGACGGAGTTGAGGAGGAACTTCTTCACTCAAAGGGTGGTGAATCTCTGGAATTCTCTGCCCGTTGAAGTGGTGGAGGCTGCCTCGCTAAATATTTTTAAGACGCGGGTTGATGGGTTTTTGATAAGAGAGGGGATTAAGGGTTATGGGGAGAGGGCGGGAAAGTGGAACTGAGCCACCACAGATCAGCCATGATCTTATTGAATGGCGGGGCAGGCTCGAAGGGCTGGATGGCCTACACCTGCTCCTATTTCTTATGTTCTTATGTTCTTATAAAGCTGCAACATGACTTGCCAATTTTTAAACTCAATTCCCTGGCCGATGAAGGCAAGCATGCCGTAAACCTTCTTGACTACCTTCTCCGTCTGCATTGCCACTTTCAGTGACCTGTGTACCTGTACACCCAGATCCCTTTGCCTATCAATACCCTTCAGGGTTCTGCTATTTACTATATGTTTCCTATCTGTATTAGACCATCCAAAATGCATTACCTCAAATTTGTCCGGATTAAACCCCATCTGCCATCTTTCCACCCAAGTCTCCAACCGATCTGTATCCTGATGTATCCTTTGATGGTCCTCATCACTATCTGAAATTGTCCGCAAACTTACTAATCAAGCCAGTAACATTTTCCTCCTTAGGACTGTGGTAGGAAACTGGAGCACCTGGAGGAAACACATGCAGACACGGGGAGAATGTACAAACTCCACACAGACAGTCACCCAAGGACGGAATTGAATCTGTGTTATTGGCACTGTGAGACAACAGTGCTAATCACCGTGCCACCATGCCATCTATGTGAAATCTTCTCTATGTATAACTAGACTCCTCAACCATGTCCTGAATCTCAGTCTCAATACATCACGTCTTCTATTCTAATATTAGGAACATGAGGCAGCCATTTGGCCCCTCAGGACTGCTCCTGTGTTCAGCTAGGTCACAGCTCTTCAATGCTCAGCCTTGAGGCTGACACCCTGGGTCAGTACCGAGGGAGTGCTGCACTGCTGGGGGAGCTACCTTTCAGACTTAAGGTTAATCTCCAGGGCCACAGCAATATGGTTGACTCTCAATTGCCCAACTTAGAATGGGCAGTTAACGCTGGCCAGACAGCAACATCCATGTCCCAAGAATGAACTAAAAAAACACTAGTTGTTCCTCCAAGATTTTGTTTAATTTGAAATGCCTGGACATGTTCCTTTTGGCTGCAGAGCCATGATGCGGAGCTGCTGGCATTGGACTCGGATGGGCTGGGGTATGAAGTCTCACAACACCAGGTTAAAGTCCAACAGGTTTATTTGGAATCATAAGCTTTCAGAGCATTGATCTGAATTTTAATTGGATGTTGCGAGACTTCTTGCTTGACTGCAGAGCTTAACTCTTAAAGTCCCAGGTGGACACCCGGGTTCGAATCCTAGCATGGCAGATGGTAAAATTCTACTGATGATCACGAATTGCTTGTCGTAAAAACTCACCTGGTTCACTAATGTCCTTGAGGGAAGGAAATCTGCCGTCCTTACCATGTCTGGCCTACATGTAAAATTCCCAAGTATCATTCTGGTTAATCCACATTTCAGTCATTCCAAGGCTAGTGTATTCTCCTGAGGGTGCGGTGCCCAGAATTACTCACAGCACTCCAGAGTGTGGTTTTGCCAGGAACCTGTTCTCTGCAGGCAAAAGGAACATGTCCAGTCATTGTGCCTTTTTCGAATTAAACATCTTGGGGGACAATCCTTCAGCTACAGCACTACGTCCAGCGCATCCGATTCTAGTCCTCTTGATTAAAAAGCTACGATTCCATTAGCCCATCTGTGCCAGTTCATAGAGACATAGAAACAAAGAAGATAGGAGTAGGCCATTCGAGCCAACTCCACCATTCATCACGATCTTTGCTGATTGTCCAACTAATCCTGCTTTCTCCCCGTAACCTTTGATCCATTCACCCCAAGTGCTATATCCAGCTGTCTTTTGAATACATTCAATGCTTTAGCATCATCCTGTGGTAATGAATTCCACAGGCTCACCACTCTTTGGGTGAAGAAATGTCTCCTCATCTCTGTCCTAAATGGTCTACCCCGAATCCTCAGACTGTGACCCCTGGATCTGTCGGGAATATCTTCCCTGCGTCTAACCTGTCTAGACCTGTTCGAATTTATGAGAACCCCCGTCTGAACTCCAGCGGAAACAATCCTAGCCTTGTCAATCTCTCCTCGTACGTCAATCTCGCCATCCCCAGAATCACCAATCATGATGTTGCAATGACCTACGTATTTCAACACCCAAGTCCCCAGACATCAGCCAAGCTTTACTGCCTGACAGTGTTGTTCGTCATGATGTGGAGATGCCAGCTTTGAACTGGCGTAAAACAGAAAGAAATCCCACAACACCGGCTTGAAGTCCAAACAGGTTTATTTGTAGCAAAAGCAGCAAATTTCGGGACAGGCTATCCCTTCGTCAGGTGGCTGGGAGTTCTGGAGTTCTGGAGAACTGATGTGGAGATGCCGGCGTTGGACTGGGGTAAACACAGTAAAAAGTCTGACAACACCAGGTTTAAGTCCAACCGATTTATTTGACAGTAAGCTCACTAGCTTTCGGGGTTAGTCAGGTGAATGGGGAACTCTCCATTCACCTGACGAAGGGACGAACCCCGAAAGCTAGTGAGCTTACTATCAAATAAATCGGTTGGACTTAAACCTGGTGTTGTCAGACTTTTTACTGTGTTCTGGAGAACTCCCAGCCACCTGACGAAGGGACAGCCTGTCCCAAAAGCTTGCGGCTTTTGCTACAAATAAACCTGTTTGGACTTTAAACTGGCGTTGTGGGATTTCTTAGTGCTGTTTGTGCATTTCCTGGGGTTCGTACTAAAGTCCCACTCAAATTATTGGGAATTGGGGATCTGGAAGAATGCCTCCCCTCCTGAAATTCAACTGGGATACTTTTCAAATCTCGGACCAAGTAGTGGGCTCCTCTGTATGGTTTGCATGAGTTAAAAGGCTTCATTTTAAGATATTTCTGCTTAGTGTGAATAATTATGCTGTGCTTTAAAGCTCATTTAAGCTAACTTGGCCACATTTTGAAACTCAGCTCGGAATTCTGGTTTTAGCTTAGAAATTGACTACATTTGAAAATGCAATGTTACCAGAAATGGTTAGGGTTCAGCGTATTCAAAAAAAATTCCAAAAGGAGGGATGATTCTTCCTGCTCTTGCTTAGAGTAAATAAGTGCAGCATTATACTAAAGATACTGAATGAAAACTCACGCGGTGGTTATTTATTTAGTAAGCGATGAAAGATTTATATAACCCTCCAAGGAGGTTCCAGGAGCTGCCTCAGAGGTCAGCGATTGTGCAGTTTCATGGGATTTAGGTATGATGATATTGCGAGAGCTTGCAGCCTTAAATACATCCCTGACATCAGGAATAATATACTACCAACAGTGCTTATTCATCACAAAAGCAAGATCGCAATGAACCTGAACCAGCCAAAACAATAATTCTATTGGCAGACACGACAGGGTCACGCTTGACCAATCCCCACTCTGGTGTAGAGAATAGCCCGTCGCATAAAGAAAAGGATGTTTTACACATGATTCTAAACAGTCCTGGGCTTTTATTCTCATTGAGGAGGTTTTCAGCTTCAGGTTGCACCTGGAAGAATTGGATTGGATGTTCAGAGCTGAAAGGATTCTCGCAAAGCCTGGGGAGAGGTTACCAACTCCAGTAGGACGTACTCCGTCACGTGACCTCCTGACTCCAACTGCCCGCTCCCGCTCTCTCGCCTCCCCACACCAATTGGAAAAAGACCAGATTTTTTGGTTACACAACCGTTCGGTGCTGCTGCCAGGGACCCAGGTTCATAGCGAGGGGGATTGAATATAAAAGTAGGGAGGTCTTGCTGCAGCTGTATAGGGCATTGGTGAGGCCGCAGCTGGAGTACTGTGTGCAGTTTTGGGCGCCGCACCTGCGCAAGGATATTTTGGCCTTGGAGGGAGTGCAGAGGAGGTTTACTAGGCTGCTACCGGAGTTGAGGGGGTTGAGCTATGAGGAGAGGCTGAATAAACTAGGCTTGTACTTGTTAGAGTTTAGAAGAATGAGGGGAGATCTCATTGAGACGTATAAGATGATGAATGGGATGGATAGGATAGAGGTGGAGAGACTCTTCCCGCTCAAAAAAGACAGTAGGACTAGGGGGCACAGCCTCAAGATAAAGGGGAGGCAGTTTAGAATGGAGTTGAGGAGGAACTTCTTCACTCAAAGGGTGGTGAATCTCTGGAATTCTCTGCCCGTTGAAGGAGGCTGCCTCGCTAAATATTTTTAAGACGCGGGTTGATGGGTTCTTGATAAGAGAGGGGATTAAGGGTTATGGGGAGAGGGTGGGAAAGTGGAACTGAGCCACGACAGATCAGCCATGATCTTATTGAATGGCGGGGCAGGCTCGAAGGGCTAGATGGCCTACTCCTGCTCCTATTTCTTATGTTCTTATGTTCCATTCTTGGCTTGGGTCACTGTGCGGAGTCTGGAATGTTCTCCCACGTGTCCGCGTGGATTTCCTCCGGCTGCTCCGGTTTCTCCTCACAGTCCAAAGACGTGTAGGTTAGGTGGATTGGCCGTGCTAAATGTATGGAGTTGCTGGGATGGGGCGGGGTGGACCTGGGTAAGATGCTTTGTGGCAGAGTCAAGGAGACCTGTGGCCTCCTTCTGCGCTGTGGGGACAATGAGGCTCAACGATTCCATGGATGAATGTTGACTTTCATCAGGCAGGCAGCCTTTCTATTTCCCGCCACCCAATGTTTTGACATCTATTCAACAGAAGTTTCTTTTATTCATTCATATCTCATGGGCATCGCTGGCTGGCCAGCATCTCTCGTCGCCAAGGGCAGTTGAGAATCAACCACATTGCTGCGGCTCTGGAATCACATGTAGGCCAGACCAGGTAAGGGCAGCAGACTTCCTTCCCTAAAGAAATTAAAATTAGTGAATTAAAAGGGCTTTTTCAACAATTGACAATGGTTTCATGATCATCAGTAGATTCTTAATTCCAGATTTTTTTTTATTGAATTCAAATTCCACCATCTGTCGTGGTGGGATTTGAACCCGGGTCCCCAGAACACTGGCTGAGTTTCTGGATTGATACTCTAGTGGTAATACCACTCGGCCATCACCTCCCCCAAAGTGCTCAAAGAAAAACATTTTAAAAATCTTTAATTCTTTAAATCCAGCGTCAAACGGGCTATGCTCATTTAAATGCTACTTTAAACATACTAATTGGCCTCACACGCTTTCTGGGCACAGTCCGATCTGCACCAGTGGAGAAGGACTCGGATGATTGTAAACCATTTGGCACTGGGCACAAAACTGATCCTTAGACCGGCAGGCTATTTCCAGGAATCAGCGCGATATGGTCTGGGCATGGCGAGGTCAGAAAATCGGCCCCTCATCCCTTCCCCCCGCCCGTCCCGCATCCTGCCCCCCCCCCCCAACCCCCACTCCTCATGCCAGCGTTCAGCTTCATTAGAACACAATAAGAAAACTCACAACACCAGGTTAAAGCCCAACAGAGTTTATTTGGAATCACGAGCTTTCGGAGCACTGCTCCTTCAGCAGGTGAGTGGATTATCTGTAGAGGCTCGCATTCCAACCATTCTTCACATTCCAGTCTTGCAATTGTGTCTTTGTCTACATATGCCCTGTTTGCGAACCTATCTGTCCACTCACCCGAGGAAGGAGCAGCGCTCCGAAAGCTGTGATTCCAAACAAACCTGTTAGACTGGTGTTCTTACTGTGCCCACCCGAGTCCACATCTCCACATCACTATTAGAACACAGTAGCAGCCAAGGACAGAAAAGTCAGAGTGTAAGCAAAATTAGGAAGCATTTTCTGTACAATGGGTTGCAGAAATATCAAACCCTCTCTCCCATGAAGTTACAAATGCCCCAGGTTAATTGGAGCTTTTAAGGCATCTGTTAGTAAAGGGTGCCAAAAGATGTGGAAAAGTCAGGAAAATCAATTTGAGGTGCACATCGGCCCTGGTCTAATTGAGTGGTGGAACAGCTTAGAAACATAGAAACAGAAAAACTACAGCACAAACAGGCCCTTTGGCCCACAAGTTGCACCGAGTGTGTCTCTACCTACTAGGCTTACCTATAACCCTCTATCTTACTAAGTTAAGAAGCTGAGTAAATTGTTCCTAATTTAATGTTTCTAAGTTACCACATAAAGAGTTGATAAATAGTCCGTCGCGAGGTGACACTTACCTGTGAGACCTACAGTCAGCTGAGTCGTCCAAGCAAAGTTTGTTCCTTTCTTCTGAACGAACCCTAACAGGCCCAGGTCTAAATGTACTCGATTCAAGGTTCCATCTTCATCATTCTCTACACTGGGTGGTACAAGACATCTGAGAATGATGTGGTCTCTTCAGAATGAGCCATAAGTTAACACTGTGCTACAGGACAGCCAATGTGTTTGTTACAGATTAAGTGGTGGAGGGATAGAGTTACATGTCTGTAGGGGAGAGTGTCACTGTAACTAACACAGACACTGTTATTGATTTCAGCCTGTTTGCTTTTTTTGAAAAGCGTGGACTGAGAAAGTGACAGATCTGTGGGAAGAAATTATATTTCATATTAGCGCATAATTGAATTACTTACATGATGCATTCGGCCCCACTTCTTATCCCATTTCTTAACATTACCAGACAGGATTGTATTTATGGTTGTCAAGGAGCAATTGCTGCCTGGATTTTTCCTTGCATTTTGATGCTTGTGTGGAACATTTTTGAGGGTGCTATATGCAGCTCGGTGGCACTGCTCCTTCACGGCGCTAGGGACCCAGGTTCGATTCCCGTCTTGGGTCACTGTATGTGCGGAGTCTGCACGTTCTCCCCATGTCTGTGTGGATTTCCTCCGGGTGTTCCGGTTTCCTCCCACAGTCCGAAAGGCAAAGAACAAAGACAATTACAGCACGGGAACAGGCCCTTCAGTCCTCTAAGCCAGCACCGACCATGCTGCCCGACTGAACTAAAACCCCTTACCCTTCCAGGGACCGTATCCCTCTATTCCCATCTTGTTCATGTATTTGTCAAGACGTCCCTTGAAGGTCAATATCGTATCTGCTTTCACTACCTCCCCCAGCATTGAGTTCCAGATGCCCACCACCCTCTGTGTAAAAAGTCTGCCTCGTACATCTCCTTTAAACCTTGCCCCTCGCACCTTAAACCTGTGCCCCCTAATAATTGACATTTTCACCCTTGGAAAAAGACATGCTGGTAAGGTGCATTGGCCATGCTACATTACTCCTTAGTGTCCCAAGATATGTAGATTAGAACATAAAAACATACATAAGAACATAAGAAATAGGAGCAGGAGTAGGCCATCTAGCCCTTCGAGCCTGCCCCGCCATTCAATAAGATCATGGCTGATCTGTTGTGGCTCAGTTCCACTTTCCCGCCCTCTCCCCATAACCCTTAATCCCCTCTCTTATCAAGAACCCATCAACCCGCTTCTTAAAAATATTTAGCGAGGCAGCCTCCACCACTTCAACGGGCAGAGAATTCCAGAGATTCACCACCCTTTGAGTGAAGAAGTTCCTCCTCAACTCCGTTCTAAACCGCCTCCCCTTTATCTTGAGGCTGTGCCCCCTAGTCCTACTGTCTTTTTTGAGCGGGAAGAGTCTCTCCACCTCTATCCTATCCATCCCATTCATCATCTTATACGTCTCAATGAGATCTCCCCTCATTCTTCTAAACTCTAACGAGTACAAGCCTAGTTTATTCAGCCTCTCCTCATAGCTCAATCCCCTCAACTCCGGTATCAGCCTAGTAAACCTCCTCTGCACTCTTAGTGTCCCAAAACATGCTGGTTAGGTGCATTGGTCATGCTAAATTACCCCTTAGTGTTCCAAAATGTATAAGTTAGGCGGATTGGCCATGCTACGTTACTCCTTAGTGTCCCAAGACGTGTTGGTTCGGTGGGTTGGCCATACTAAATGATCTCTTAGTGTTCCAAGATGTGCAGGTTAGGTGGATTGGCCATACTAAATTGCTCCTTAGTGTCCCTTAGTGGTGGGTCATGTGAGGGTTGCTCTTGGATATTTCGAGAGTAGCCTAGTGCTTCGCGTCGTAAGTGTACGCTTAAACTGGACCAGCGGATGGGCAACACGACAGCTCAGTGACTATCACTGTTTGCTGTGCAGACACATGGATTTGGGCCGGTGTCTGTGGGAGTTTGCACATTCTCCCCGTGCTCGCGTGGGTTTTCTCCGGGTGCTCCAGTTTCCTCCCACACCCCAAAGATGTGCTCTTAGGCTAATTGGTGTAACAAATTGTCCCTAAATTAGTCTCCCCTCAATCTGGTTTCTAATGTGGAATGCCATTAGCGTAGGCAAGGGTCATGGGTGGAGAGGGGACTCACAAATGTTGAAATGGCGGTTCAGGCTCGTTGGGCCGAGGGGCCTGTTTCCTGTGCTGTGTTGTTCTTTGTTCTTTGTCCCAAGATGTGTAGGTTAGATGGGATTAGCCATGGCAAATGTGTAGGGTTATGGGGATAGGACGAGAGGAGATGGCCTGGGTAAGATATTCTGTCAAAGAGTCGGTGAAGATTCAATGGGCTGAATGGCCTTTTCTGCATTGTAGGGATTCTATGAAATTGAGAAGTCCGGGAACCAGCACTAATTGACCCTGGGACCAAAATGTTAGATTTTCCAATGGCAGTGGGCTCATCGCTGAACCCCAATGGGGTGGTGAAGGAGCTATAAATTAGCCTCAATGACTGCAGTTGGGAATGAGATTTGTGACTACGATGACAAGTCTGCCTCAAGGTGGCCAAGTACCCTCAGTGGGATACTGTCCGCCGTGCTTTGTAAAGTTTATTTATTAGGCACAGGTCAGGCTTACATTAACACTGCAATGAAGTTACTGTGAAAATCCCCTATTTGCCACAATCCGATGCCTGTTCCGGTCAATGCACCTAACCAGCACTTCTTTCAGAACATAGGAGGAAACTGGAGCACCCGGACAAAACCCACGCAGACACGGGGAGAACATGCAAACTCCACATAGACAGTGACCCAAGCAGGAATTGAACCAGGAACTTGGCAATAAGAAGCATCAGTGCTAACCATCCAATGGCGGTGGAATGGAAAAAGAATACATTTGAACACCGCACGTTTACATGTTGGATCTTGGAACATGGATGTCGCTGACAATTCTGCGTCTCAAATTATTTTACCAACATTAACTCCTAAACGTAAGCCTCCTTGTGACACTAACAAACAAGTGGGCAGCACAGCACCACAGTGGTTAGCACTGCTGCTTCACAACTCCAGGGTCCTGGGTTCGATTCCCGGCTTGGCTCACTGTCTGCGTGGAGTTTGCATATTCTCTTCGTGTCTGTGTGGGTTTCCTCCGGGTGCTCCGGTTTCCTCCCACAGTCCAAAGATGTGCGGGTTAGGTTGATTGGCCGTGCTAAGAAATTGCCCCTTAGTGTCCAGGGATGTGTAGGTTAGAGGGATTAGTGGGTATAATATGTAGGGATATGGGGGTAGGGTCTGGGGTGGGATTGTGTGCGGTGCAGACTCGATGGGCAGAAGGGCCTCTTTCTGCACTGTAGGGTTCTATGATTCTAAGAAATAAACGTTTCCATATTCTTTCATTACCCTCTCCAACAAAAATATATCAATCTCAGTCTTATTGAGTTTGTTCTTGCAGCAAATTATCACAATCCAGCACTTGTGTGGTGTGAATATTACTTTCCACTTATCAGCCAAAGCCTGAATATTGTTCAGATCTTGTAGTGTCTGGACATGGAAATGAATTGCCTCGGTAAGTGCGAAGTCGCGAATGACGCTGAACATTGAACAATCATTCAGTAAACATCCTCACTTGGAGAAGGTCATTGATGAAGATGTTGTGGCCAAGGACACTACCCTGAGGGACTCGTGCAGTGATGCCCTGGAACTGAGACGACTGACCTCCAACAAAGGGATGATGGGCCAAATACGGGCAACTGGGGCTAGTTTAGGGGCTTTAAGATGAAAAGGGCAGCAGGAAGGGCCTGTTTCCATGCTGTAAACCTTTATGACTCTAATCACAACCATCTTTCTTTGATGAAAGTGTTGGTGGTTGAGGTTGTGTGGGAGGGAGATGTAAGGGGGGAGAAGGTGTTATTTGGGAGGGTAAGGTCTACGGAAGGTGAAAGTATATGGAGAGGAAAAGGAGTACGGAGGGGAGAAGGTATGCAGAGGTAGGGAAGGTGTACAAAGGGGGTAGGATGTATGGGGAGGGGAAGGTGCACAGCAAGAAAAGCGATTGATTTGTTTACTGTCAAGAGCAGCAGTATGTTTGGAATTAATTCTAAAATACCTCTGCCTCGGAGAACTCCTCCCCCAGGGGGGATTTCCCATTGTGAGTCCCGACTGGTCACCAGGGCTAGGTGACCCTTACTCTGCTGTGTTGCCCTTAAAGGGGTAATCACCAAGCACAAAGAGTTGGGCAGTGCAACCAATGGAACTGTTCATTCAAAGAGACATGATGGGCTGAACGGCCTTCTTCCACGCTGTATGATTTTTTTTTTTAAAAATGTGTTTTGAACTTTGTAAATGCGAGAAATCGCACGGGCACGTTTAAATCAAACGGCTTTGGCATTTTGTCCTAAATTTTTCATGTTCTTTGTATTTTTTTCCCTTACTGCATGGCATTTCCACAGTGCATCTGCATGACACGCTGTCAATCACTTTACTCCTGCGAGCTGAACAGGAAAGTAATCAAACTAGCTGAGAAGGTCAGGAGGATCCATTAAACATTAACTTCACCTGTTCTGGCGCTGAGATGTAATAATAGAAATTTACAAATAGAAAAAAAAAACAAACTTTAACAAAAAAAAACCATTCAATTCAATCAGGTGGAGATGTAAGGTAGGATAGAGACTTAATCTCTTCTGAAATGTCAGATGGAATCAGCTATTGTTTAATTCATACATAGTTTTATTACTAAAATCCAGTTAGCAGCAACTAGTAAATTAGTTCCTGGATTCCGACAAACACGAGAGACACCAATTTTGTGTGATTCCATCCAAAGGGAGTCTTTAATGTCATCTCCAGTTTCTACTCCCCAGTCCCCAGCCTAAACAATTTCTCCCATCCCATTCCCTGGGTAACTGGGCTATGTTTTTTGTGATGCTGCTTTCTTATCCGAATGTCCCACTTCTCAATTTTTGCCTTTTCTTTCATGGGATAGGGGGTCATGACCAGCATTTGTTGCCCGCCCCTAATTGCCCTGGGACTGAGTGACTTGCTAGGCCGGGTCAGAGGGCAGCCAAGAGTCAACCGGGTTGCTGTGAAAGAGGTCAGAGGGCATGATCTCAGAGCAAGGGTTCGCCCATTTAAGACAGAGCGGGAGAGGGAATTTCCCCTCTCGAGAGTAGCAAATAAGTTTATCTGTGGTTCCCCCGTCTAGTGTTAGAACAAAGAACAGTACAGCACGGGAAACAGGCCCTTCGGCCCAATGAGCCCGTGCCGCCATTTTAACATTATGAGTACCCTCCTCTACTTTTGTCTACGCCTATTGGGGAAGATTGAAGGAAGACTGATTTAGGGATAATTTGTTACACCAATCAGCCTAAGAGCACATTTTTGGGGTGCAGGAGGAAACCGGAGCACCCGTGGAGCACTGTTGCTACAAGTGCCTGGGGGAGTTTCAAATACACAAGGCAGGGGCACCCCAATGACGATATAGAAATTGACCTCAGAAAGAATGAGCCATTTATTATAAAATACCAATCTGCTGTGGTACAGTCAGCCCACTATCTCCATTCCTCGCCCAACTCCTCCTACCTGAGTGGGAAGGTGGGGGGGGTGACACAAGTCACCTGCATGAGATATCCCAGAAAGGCGATGGCCTGCTGGTATTATCGCTGGACTATTAATCCAGAAATTTAGCTAATGTTTTGGGGAACGGGGTTCGAATCCCACCCGGCGAAATTTGAATTCGATAAAGAATATCTGGAATTAAGAATCCATCGTTGACCACGAAATCATTGCCGATTGTCGGGAAAACCCATCTGGTTCACTAATGTCCTTCAGGGGAGTAAATCTGCTGCCCTTACCCGGTCTGGCCTACGCGTGACTCCAGAGCCACAGCAATGGGGTTGACTCTCAGTTGCCCTCTGAACAAGGGCAATTAGGGATGGGCAATAAGGGCTGGCTCAGCCAGCGACACCATGTCCCACGAGCCAATTGAAAAAAAAAGAAAGTGGGCAGAGGTTGGGGCACACACATCAAAAAAAAGCAGGCAGTGAAAAGACCCGCCTTGCTAAGGATTGGCACCGGAGTCGAGGAAAGTCAGTGCCACCCTGTGTATCGAAGAGATCTTTTGTCCCTTTCTCCTGCGGTTTAAACTTTGGGTGCCGTGAGCGAAATGGTAATTTGAATGAGCTCAACAACAGAACTGAATCCCATCTGTATAAGTAGCGATGAACCTGTTTCAGAAATGGTCTTAGTGCTGGTTCCTTGGAGATAATGGCTCACAAGAAAGGGCTCGGTGCTTACACCTCGCGGTGAAACAATCTGTGCCGGTGATTGCTAAACCAACTCATCGGTGACTACACAAAAGATATACATCTCCTGAATATGCATGTATTCGACACATGCCAGTGTTAACATTCTGCATGTGTGCACCCTGCTAAGCCTCAGAAAGAAAGCTTCGCACGAACAGCTTTTCAGACATCACAATGTCCCACCGCACTTCTTAGCTGAGGTATTGCTGTGGTCGCTGCAACAGTTAGTTGGATCACAGGGGGTGACATGAGAAGGGAAATGAGTTCAACGTGGCCAGACAATCTGTTGGCGTTACCGACGGAGAGCGACAATTGGTCAACGGGTCTGCTCTTTGTCAAAACAAAATGCCGTGGGACCTGTCGCGAGTCTGGGTCTGACAGGCAGGGATTTCAGTTGAATGCGTCATCTGAAAGGCAGCGCCTCCAGCAGTGCAGCATTGCCTCGGTACTGCAAGGAAATGTCAGCTTAGATCACGTCCCAGAGTGGGGATTGAACTTACAACCTTCTTGGCTTACGGCTAATTTGCTCTGCATGTCTCATTCTATGACCTATGGCTCCAGACTCGTCAGAAGTGATGGTGTTCCTGATAGATAAGGGGATTAAGGGTTATGGGGAGCAAGCGGGAAAGTGGAACTGATCCACTGCAGATCAGCCATGATCATATTGAATGGTGGGGCAGGCTCGAAGGGCTAGATGGCCTACTCCTGCTCCTATTTCTTATGTTCTTATGTGTAGGAATGTGCAGGATTTCAAAAATGTCACTCTCCTTAGCTGCTCCCCCAGGTGAAATCAGTCTCACATGTAGACAGCCTCAGGACGTCCCAAAGAACCTCACAGCCGGTTAATTCCCTTTGAAATGCAAACTGTAATGGCGAGTCCTTTTGGCGCTTGCATGGACTGCAAAAGATAACACTGGCAGGTATATTGAGGTCATTCAGCCCATCGAGTCTGCAACCAACTCTCTCTGACAGAGTACTTTACCTGGACTCTTTCTCCCACACTATCCCCATAACCCCATAAATTTATCATGGCTAATCCATCTAATCTACACATTTTGGGACACTAAGGGCCAATTTAGCATGGCCAATCCACCTAACCAGCGCAGCTTTGGATTGTGGGAGGAAATCAGTGCACCCGGAGGAAATCCACTCAGACATGAGGCTTCAGTATAAGGCCTCACTTGAGAGATGGCACCTCCAACAGTGTAGCGTTCCCTCAGTACTGCACCATAGTGCCAGCCGTGATTTTTATGCTCAAGCCTAGAGTGGGACCTGAACCTGGAACCTTCAGGGTCAAGAGGCAGTCCAACTGAGCCATAGTCAACATCAGTGCAGTACTGAGGGAGTGCTGCACCGCCAAAGGTGCTGTTTCTTTTTCAGTGGAGATGCCATACCAACTGTACTCTCAAGTGGATGTAAAAGAACCCTGGTTATAAATGAAAGCAAGAGAGTTCTCCCCGGCCAATATTCATCCCTTGATCAACATCACTAAAACAGATCACCTCGTCATTATCAACTGCTATCTGTGGGAGATTGCAGTGCACAAGTCAACTGCTTCATTTCACCCATGACAGCGACTTTTACAGATGCGCTATAGAAAGCATCTTTTCCGGTTATACCGCAGCTCGGTATGACTCTGCTCTGCCCGAGACCACAAGAAACTACAAAGGATTGTGAACGAAGCCCAGTTCATCATGGAAACCATCTACTGACTTGGTCTACACTTCCCACTCCTTCAGAAAAACAGCCAGCAAAATTAAGGATCCCACGGACCCCGGGCATTTTCTCTTCCACCTTCTTCCATCAAGAAAAAGATACAAAAGTCTGACCAACCAACTCATGAACAGCTTCTTCCCTGCTGACGTCAGACTTTTGAATGGACCTACCTGATATTAAGTGATCTTTCTCTACACCCTAGCTATGACTGTAATATTACATTCTGCACTCTCTCCTTTCCTTCTCCCCTATGTACTCTATGAACTGTATGCTTTCATAGAAATCATAGAAACCCTGCAGTACAGAGGGTGGCCCGCCCATCGAGTCTGCACCGACCACAATCCCACCCAGACCCTACACCCATATCCCCACATATTTTACCCACTAATCCCTCTAACCTACACATCTCAGGACACTAAGGGGCAATTTAAGCATGGCCAATCAACCTAACACGCACATCTTTAGATTGTTTTCTGTGTTATGCACAAGAAACAATGGCCTAAATTCGTCCACCCCGTCCGCCACTGGATTTTTAGAAGGAGGGTTGAGACAATATGAAATCCTATTGATTGTCAGGCTGGAATTTCCGGCTTTTAGACCAGTGTGGCTGAAGAATTCAGCGAATACTTTTCACTGAACCCCAATACATGTGACAATAATAAATCAAATCAAATCAAATCAAATCAATGACCATACTTCAAAAGTTCTACATTGCCTTGGGTCATGCTGAGGTGAAGGAAGGTGCCAAGGTAATGCAAACCCTTTTCTGGGGACCTGGGTTCGATTCCCGGCTTGGGTTACTATCTGTGTGGAGTTTGTACATTCTCCCCATGTCTGTGTGGGTTTCCTCCGGGTGCTCCGGTTTCCTCCCACAGTCCGAAAGATGTGCTGGTTGGGTGCATTGGCCATGCTAAATTCTCCCTCAGTGTACCCAAACAGGTGCCAGAGTGTGGCGACGAGGGGATTTTCATAGTAACTTCATTGCAATGATAATGTAAGCCTACTTGTGACAATAATAAATAAACTTTCAACTCACTGCTTTCCAGTGGTAAGCCTACGTGAGACTAATAAATAAACTTTTAAACTTATTTTTCGCTATCTCTTCACTCCTTCATCAGAGCAGGCGGCGTAGTTTCATCGCCATGCCCCAACCATTTTTTTCCTGCGTCTTTGACATTCTGAGGGATCCATATTAAAGACAGATTTGTCATTTTGAAGGATATTTTCGATAGCCATCATGTTGCTGCAGAGAGTTTTATAGATCCAGATGAACTTAATAAGATATAACATGTCATAACTTCCACATCAAATATTTATGTAACGCAATGCTAAAAGTGTATGAATAATGAAACTTGATACAATATCCCTTTTATATTCATATGCCCAGACGATATTTGTAATCTCTTTGGAAAATAAAACCGACATTATACTTTCCAAAAGGCAAAGGGTTTTAATGCTGGCCCGTGCACCATTTCTTCATTCTATACACTCAAACGCTGGCAGATCAGATGTATTGCTGCCCATTGCAGGATGGAACTCTTAGCTGCTCTCTCACCAGAATGTGCCTTAATGCAAAGCACCCACAGCGCAATCTTTTATTATCTATCCTGTGACTTCTTTGTGTAACCGCTGCCACTTTAACGGGGAATTTTGCCCTGTTGAGGCTCACAGAGGAAAGCAGAAATTACACTGAGACAGCTCGGATGTCGATGCACTTGAAATTCTTGCTGAACTGTGTCTCACTCAGGCAACTCTCTCGCCCTGAGAGGCAGCAAGGTGCTGCAGGTTGGAGTTCCTCTTCAGAGACTGGAGCACATATTGCAGACAGGCGTCTGAGTGCGGGATTGAGGGAATAAGGCTGCGGTGCTGGGGGCTTTTCAAACTGGGGTGTTAATCAACGACGAGGAGTTGGACTGGGGTCGGCACGGCAAGAAGTCTCACAACACCAGGTTAAAGTGCAACAGGTTTATTTGGTATCACGAGCTTTCAGAGCACTGCTCCTTCATCAGGTGAAAAAATTCAGAACATAAATTATACAAGGGATGTTATTCTTGTGAATTAGGAAGTGAAGATGCAACAACAGTAAGCAGGAGGCTACTGGGCAGGTGATGGCCAAGTGGTATTATCACTAGACTATTAATCCAGAAACTCAGCTAATGTTTTGGGGACCCAGGTTCAAATCCCATGATGGCAGATGGTGGAATTTGAATTTAATTAACATTTTTGGAATTAGAATCTACTGATGAGCATGAAACCATTACCGATTGTCGGTTCACTAATGTCCTTTAGGGAAGGAAATCTGCTGTCCTTACCTGGTGTGGCCTATATGTGACTCCAGAGCCACAGCAATGTGGTTGATTCTGAACTGTCCTCTGAAATGGACAGTTAAGCCATTCAGTTCAAGGGCATCTAGAGATGGGTAATAAATGCTGGCCAGCCAGCGACGCCCAGGTCCCATGAATGAATCGGAAAAAAAAAACACCTTGGCATTCCTTGGCTGGGGAGGAAATCTGCCATCCTTACCTGGTCTGGCCTACATGTGACTCCAGAGACACAGCAATGTGGTTGACTCTCAACTTCCCCCTCAACAAGGACAACTAGGGCTGGACAAGTAATGCTGGCCAGCCAGCGACACCCATGTTCCACAAATGAATGAAAAAAAGGAAGATAAGTTCATAGTTTTGTAGAATCCCTACAGTGCAAAAGGAGGCCACTCGGACCATCAAATCTGCACTGACCACAATCCCATGCAGGCTCTACTCCTCAACCCCACATATTTACCCTGATAATCCCCATGTCATAGAACATAGAACATAGAACATTACAGCGCGGAACAGGCCCTTCGGCCCACAATGTTGCGCCGACCAGTCTTATTTTTTAAAAAAAAACATTGACCCACTAATCTAAACCAATCCCTTTTTGTCCATAAACCTATCCACCAATCTCTTAAACGCCCCCAAACTAGGCGCATTTACAACTGCAGCAGGCAGGGCATTCCAGTCCCTCACCACCCTCTGGGTAAAGAACCTGCCCCTGACATCAGTCCTATAACTACCCCCCCTTAATTTAAAGCCATGCCCCCTCGTGCTAGCTTTCTCCATCCGAGGAAACAGGCTATCACCATCCACCCTATCTAAACCTCTAATCATCTTATATGTTTCTATTAGATCCCCTCTTAGCCGCCTTCTTTCCAGTGAAAACAACCCCAAATCCCTCAGTCTCTCCTCATAGGACCTCCCCTGCATACCAGGCAACATCCTGGTAAACCTCCTCTGCACCCTCTCCAAAGCCTCCACATCCTTCCTGTAATGTGGGGACCAGAACTGCACACAGTACTCCAAGTGCGGCCGCACCAGAGTTGTGTACAGTTGCAACATGACACTGCGACTCCTAAATTCAATCCCCCTACCAATAAACGCCAAGACACCGTACGCCTTCTTAACAACCTTATCTACTTGATTCCCAACTTTCAGGGATCTATGTACACATACACCTAGATCCCTCTGCTCCTCCACTCTATTCAAAGTCCTCCCGTTAGCCCTATACTCAACACATCTGTTATTCCTACCGAAATGGATTACCTCACACTTCTCCGCATTAAACTCCATCCGCCACCTCGCGGCCCAGCTCTGCAACCTGTCCAAGTCACCCTGCAAACTTCGACACCCTTCCTCACAATCTACCACACCTCCGACTTTGGTGTCATCAGCAAACTTACTAATCCACCCAACTATACCCTCATCCAGATCATTAATAAAGATTACAAACAGCAGTGGCCCCAAAACAGATCCCTGAGGCACACCACTTGTAACCGAACTCCATGATGAATAATTACCATCAACCACCACCCTCTGTCTCCTATCTGCTAACCAATTCCTGATCCAAGTACCTAAATTACCACCAATCCCATACATCTGCATTTTCTGCAGAAGCATACCATGGTGAACCTTATCAAACGCCTTACTAAAATCCATATATACCACGTCTACTGCCTTACCCCCATCCACCTCTTTGGTCACCTTCTCAAAGAACTCAATAAGGTTAGTAAGGCACAACCTTCCCGCTACAAAACCATGCTGACTATCTCTAATCAATTCATTACTCTCCAAATAACTATAAATCCTATCCCTAATAATTCTTTCTAAAACCTTGCCCACTACGGAAGTAAGACTCACTGGTCTATAATTCCCAGGGAAGTCTCTGTTCCCCTTCTTAAACAATGGGACAACATTCGCTGTCCTCCAATCTTCCGGTACTATACCAGAGACCAACGACGACCTGAAGATCAGAGCCAGTGGCTCTGCAATCACCTCTCTTGCCTCCCATAGAATCCTAGGGTAAATCCCTAGGATTGTCACTAAGGATCAATGTCACTAAGGATCAATTTAGCATGGCCAATTAACCTAACCTGCACGTCTTTCGGACTGTGGGAGGAAACCGGAGCACCCAGAGGAAACCCATGCAGACAGGGTGAGAACATACAGACCCCTCACAGACAGTGACCCAAGCCGGGAATTGAACCCAGGTCCCTGGAACTGTGAAGCAGCAGTGCTAACCTCACTGGTTAGAAGTAAAACACGACACATAAAGTGTGTTCTTGTTGCAGATGGGAAGACAAGATGCAGGTTATTGGACTAATGAAAGATATAAATAAAATTCAAGCAAACTGATCAATCCAATAAAACTCTGAACACTAATGATATCTCTCATCCTATCATTTTCCCTTGGAGATGTTCTAAATGGAAAATGATTTGAACTTTTGGAAGAAAGTACTTCCAAACACAATGCAGCTTTCTTGATTGGAACAGGAGAGCAGGTATAGGTTATCTAAAAAAAACAAATTTAATGAATGATGGGTGTTACTGGCTGGGACAGCATTTGTTGTCCATCCTCATTTGCCCTTGAATCAAGTGGCTTGCCACACTATTTCAGGGGCAGTTTTCAGAGTTAACCACATTGCTGTGGGGTTGGAGTCTCTGGTGTCACGGTTAGGCCAGATTGGGTAGGGACAGCAGACTTCCTTCCCTTTACCAGATGGGTTTTTGTTCAAAACAACAATCAACAATGGCTTCGTGGCCACTGAGGCAAGCTTTGCAATTCCAGATTTATCAATTGCCACGATGGGATTGGAACCCATGTGCCCAGAACGTTAGCAGGGTCACTAAATTAGGAGTTGAGGGGTATTACCATTGTGCCCCTCTCTGTCAGAGAGTTGGTGCAGGTTTGATGGGCTAAATAGCCTCTTCTGCACTGTGGAGATTCTATTCTACAAAGCAGGGCAAGCACTCTCAGAGAACATCATATCCCAGCCTCAGCAGCACCATAGGATTTTGCCGAAAGAAGTTTATTTTCTTCAGGCATCTCGGCAAGTCCAGTACCCCGCTGCAACCAATATTAATGAACTTGGGGCTGGAGCATTGTGTAGGAATCCTCTTTGTAGTAGTGGAAGTCAAATATGTGGTCAATGAACAAGCCTGGACCTTCATGCCCATACAATGACTTCAGGATCTCCTCAGTCAAAAAAGGTGCTATATAAATGCCAGTCATTCTCTTCCATTAAGGATATAGAGGCTTTGGAGAGAGTGCAGAAAAGGTTTACCAGGGTGTTATCTGGTATGAAGGGTATTAGCTATGAGGAGAGATTGAATAAACTGGGGTTGTTCTCCCTGTAAAGACGGAGGATAAGGGGCAATCTGATGGAAGTTTATAAAATTATGAGGGGTATCAAAAGGGTGAACAGTTGGAAGCTTTTCCCCAGGACAGAAATGACAATTACAAGGGGGCACAAGTTCTAGAAAGGTTCAATGGAGATGAGCGGAGGAAGTTTTTTACACAGAGGGCGGTGGGGGCCTGGAATGCACTGCCAAGTGAGGTGATTGAGGCAGTTATGTTCGCGACATTTAAGACTTACCTGGATAGACACATGAACAGACGGGGAATAGAGGGATGGGAGCGGTTGATCTAGATAGGACAACATGATCGGTGCAGGCTTGGAGGGCCGAAGGGCCTGTTCCTGTGCGGTACTGCTCTTTGTTCTTTGTTAAGATAGTGCAAAAAGGGATTATACTAACATATTAATACCACCAACCGTATTTCTATGCAATATCATTGATAAATAATGATTCAATTGTCAATTCCCGCCACAGATGATGGTGGGTTTGATGAATTTTTGTTTTTGGCCCAGAGACTAGCACATAGGGAATTGCGGACACACAGTGTACAATTCTCAGTCCATTAGAACTATTGGTTAGGTGAAAGCATGCCACCATTTACAGATAAAAAATGTTTCCAGAGAGTTAGACTCCAAGTGCATGAAATAAAATCATTTTTTTCAGGTCAAGAGAAAGAAATAAATCAGAGAACCAAAGAAAGATTGTGGCTCAGAACAAGGCCACTCAGTCCATCCTGTCTCTGCCAACCTAAGAACGAGCCACCCAGCCTGATCCAACTTTCCATAGAGACACAGAAACATAGAAGATAGGAGGAGGCCATTCAGCCCTTCGAGCCTGCTCCACTGCCATTCATTACAATCATGGCCAATCATCCAACTCAATAGCCTAATCCTGCTTTCTCTCCACAATCTTTGTTCCCGTTCGCCCCAAGTTCGATATCCAGCCACCTCTTGAATACATTCAACGTTTTGACATCAGCTACTTCCTGTGGTAATGAATTCTACAGGCTCATCACTCTAAGGTGCGAGGGGCAAGGTTTAATTGAGATGTACAAAGCAGATTTTTTACACAGAGAGTAGTGGGTAGCCTGGGGCTCGTTGCCGGGAGAGGTAGTGGAAGCAGATATGGTAGTGACTTCTAAGGGGCGTCTTGATAAGTACACGAGTAAGATGGGAATAGAGGGATATGGTCCCCGGAAGGGTAGGGGGTTTTAGTTCAGTCGGGCAGCATTGTCAGTGCAGGCTTGGAGGGCCGAAGGGCCTGCTCCTGTGCTGTAATTTTCTTTGTTCTTTGTTTTTTGGTCTTTCGGTGAAGAAGTGGGACCTGTTCGGGCGGGATGGGGTTGGTCTGAACCGTGCTGGGACCAGAGTGCTGGCGAATCGTGTAAAGAGGACTGTAGACAGGGCTTTAAACTAATTGGGGGGGGAGGGTGTAAGCAGTGGAGGATCTTTAAGGAGATCTTTCTTGGTGCTCAGCAGAAATTTATTCCGATGGTCAAAAAGGACCGTAGGAGGAGAGGTAATCAGCCGTGGATAACGAAGGAGGTGAAGGAAAGTGTTAAATTAAAAGCGGAGGAACTTAGAGTAGCTAAGAGTAGTGGGCGAGAAGAGGATTGGGAGAGGTTTAAATGTCAACAAAGATTGACAAAGAAGTTGATAAAGAAGGGTAGGAGAAACTATGAAGCTGGGCTAGCGCTTAATATAAAAAAGGATAGCAAGGGTTTTTATAAATATATAAAAAGGAAGAGGCTGGCTAGGGTGAACGTTGGTCCCTTAGAGGATGAGAAGGGGGACTTATGGTAGGGGATGGGGAAATGGCTGAGGTCTTGAATAACTTTTTTGTTTCGGTCTTCACGGAGGAGGACGTGAATAATTTGCCGGATGTTAGTGATGGAAAGGTGGTAGGACTGGAGGGTCTCGATGACATTACTGTTACTAGAGAGGTGGTGCTCGACAGACTGGAGGGGTTGATTGTGGACAAGTCCCCAGGACTGGATGGAATGCATCCGAGGGTTCTGAAAGAAATGGCGGAGGTGATAGTGGATGCCTTGGTGGTTATTTTCCAGACGTCGCTGGATTCCGGGGAAGTGCCGGAAGATTGGAAAACGGCTAATGTTATGCCGTTGTTTAAGAAGGGTGCCAGGCAAAAGGCGGGGAATTATAGGCCTGTTAGTTTAACGTCTGTTGTAGGTAAAATGTTAGAATCCGTCATCAAGGAGGAAATAGCGAGGCATCTTGAGGGGAACTGCTTGATAGAGCAGACGCAGCACGGTTTCGTTAAAGGGAAGTCGTGTCTGACAAATTTACTGGAGTTCTATGAGGATGTGTCTAGGGCGGTGGATAGAGGAGAGCCAGTGGATGTGGTCTTTCTTGATTTTCAGAAGGCGTTTGACAAGGTACCTCACAAGAGGTTATTGCGGAACGTCAAGGGGCATGGAGTTGGGAGTAGGGTGTTAGCGTGGATAGAGGACTGGTTGTCAAATAGGAGGCAGAGAGTGGGGGTCAATGGGTGCTATTCGGATTGGCGGATGGTGACTAGTGGAGTGCCCCAGGGGTCGGTGCTGGGGCCTCAACTATTCACCACTTATATAGATGATCTGGAGGAGGGAACCGAGTGTAGGGTGTCGAAATTTGCTGATGACACCAAAATTGGTGGAAAGGTAAATTGTGCGGAGGGTGGTGAGAGTCTACAGAAGGATCTAGATAGGCTGGGCGAATGGGCCAGGAAATGGCAAATGGAATTTAATGTTGGCAAGTGCGAGGTGGTCCACTTTGGTAGGAATAATGGTAGGGCGGATTATTACTTACGTGGAGAAAAACTGCAGCAGGCGACGGTGCAGAGGGACCTCGGGGTCCTTGTGCATGAGTCGCAAAAACCCAGCTTGCAGGTGCAGCAGGTGGTCAGGAAGGTGAATGAGATGCTGGCCTTCATCGCGAGGGGGATTGAATATAAAAGTAGTGAGGTCTTGCTGCAGCTGTATAGGGCATTGGTGAGGCCGCAGCTGGAGTACTGTGTGCAGTTTTGGGCGCCGTACTTACGCAAGGATATTTTGGCCTTGGAGGGAGTGCAGAGGAGGTTTACTAGGCTGATGCCGGAGTTGAGGGGGTTGAGCTATGAGGAGAGGCTGAATAAATTAGGCTTGTACTCGTTAGAGTTTAGAAGAATGAGGGGAGGTCTCATTGAGACGTATAAGATGATGAATGGGATGGATAGGATAGAGGTGGAGAGACTCTTCCCGCTCAGAAAGGATAGTAGGACTAGGGGGCACAGCCTCAAGATAAAGGGGGGGCAGTTTAGAACGGAGTTGAGGAGGAACTTCTTCACTCAAAGGGTGGTGAATCTCTGGAATTCTCTGCCCGTTGAAGTGGTGGAGGCTGTCTCGCTAAATATTTTTAAGACGCGGGTTGATGGGTTTTTGATAAGAGAGGGGATTAAGGGTTATGGGGAGAGGGCGGGAATGTGGAACTGAGCCACGACAGATCAGCCATGGTCTTATTGAATGGCGGGGCAGGCTCGAAGGGCTGGATGGCCTACTCCTGCTCCTATTTCTTATTTCTTATGTTAAGTGTCTGCTCACCTCTGTCCTAAATGGCCTACCTTGCAATTGGTCCATGGTCCAGCAACTTACTAAGTTTAAAGTTTCTTCATTAGTGTCACAAGTAGGCTTACATTAACACTGCAGTGAAGCTACTGTGAAAATCCCCAAGTCACCACACTCCAGCACCTGGTCGGGGACACTGAAGGAGAACTTAGCACGGTCAATGCACCTAACCAGTACATCTTGCAAATTCTGGGAGGAAACTGGAGCACCCGGAGGAAACAGACAATGGAAGAACATGCAGACTCCACACGGACAGTGACCCAAGCTGGGAATCAAACATGGGTCCCTGGCGCTGTGAGGCAGCAGGGTTAACCGCTGTGCCGCCCTATATAGATAGGTTTAGCGAGTGGGTAAAGGTCTGACAAATGGCACATAAAGAGGACAGATGCGCAATTACCCACTTTGGCAGGAAGAATGAAAGAGCAGGATATTATCGAAATGGTGAGAGATTGCAGAGCTCTGAGTTACAGGAGGATTTGAGGGGTCTTTGTGCATGAATCACAGAAGGGTTAAGATGCAGCTACAGGTTGCAATTAGGAAAGCTAATAGAGTGTTTTCATTTATTGTGGCGAGAATTGAATACAAGAGTGGGGAGGTTATGCTTCTGTTGTACAGGGCATTGGCGAAACCACATCTGGAATACTGTATGTAGTATTGGTCACTGTATGTAGTATTAGCCGGTGGATGTGGTCTTTCTGCATTTTCAGAAGGCGTTTGACAAAGTACCTCACAAGAGGTTATTGCAGAAGGTCGAGGGACATGGAGTTGGGGGTAGGGTGTTAGCGTGGATAGAGGATTGGTTGTCAAATAGGAGGCAGAGAGTGGGGGTCAATGGGCGCTATTCGGATTGGCGGATGGTGACTAGTGGAGTGCCCCAGGGGTCGGTGCTGGGGCCTCAGCTATTTACCATTTATATAGATGATCTGGAGGAGGGAACCGAGTGTAGGGTGTCGAAATTTGCTGATGACACCAAGATTGGGGGAACGGCAAATTGTGCGGAGGGTGTGGAGAGTCTGCAGAAGGATCTAGATAGGCTGGGCGAATGGGCCAGGAAATGGCAAATGGAATTTAATGTTGGCAAGTGTGAGGTGGTCCACTTTGGTAGGAAGAATGGTAGGAAGGACTATTACTTACGGGGTGAAAAACTGCAGCAGGCGACGGTGCAGAGGGACCTCAGGGTCCTTGTGCATGAGTCGCAAAAACCCAGCTTGCAGGTGCAGCAGGTGGTCAGGAAGGCAAATAGGATGCTGGCCTTCATCGCGAGGGGGATTGAATATAAAAGTAGGGAGGTCTTGCTGCGGCTGTATAGGGCATTGGTGAGGCCGCAGCTGGAGTACTGTGTGCAGTTTTGGGCGCCGCACCTGCGCAAAGATATTTTGGCCTTGGAGGGAGTGCAGAGGAGGTTTACTAGACTGATACCGGAGTTGAGGGGGTTGAGCTATGAGGAGAGGCTGAATAAACTAGGCTTGTACTCGTTAGAGTTTAGAAGAATGAGGGGAGATCTCATTGAGACGTATAAGATTATGAATGGGATGGATAAGATAGAGGTGGAGAGACTCTTCCCGCTCAAAAAAGACAGTAGGACTAGGGGGCACAGCCTCAAGATAAAGGGGAGGCGGTTTAGAACGGAGTTGAGGAGGAACTTCTTCACTCAAAGGGTGGTGAATCTCTGGAATTCTCTGCCTGTTGAAGTGGTGGAGGCTACCTCGCTAAATATTTTTAAGACGCGGGTTGATGGGTTCTTGATAAGAGAGGGGATTAAGGGTTATGGGGAGAGGGTGGGAAAGTGGAACTGAGCCACGACAGATCAGCCATGATCTTATTGAATGGCGGGGCAGGCTCGAAGGGCTGGATGGCCTACTCCTGCTCCTATTTCTTATGTTCTTATGTTCTTATGTCACCTATTTCAGGAAGAATGTAAACAGTCCGCAGAAGGTTTACCAGACTAATCCTTGGAATGGGCAGCTTATCTTGTGAGGAAAGGTCGGACAGGCTAGGTTTGCATCCACTGGAGTTTAGAAGAGTAAGGGGCGACTTGATTGACAGATATAAGATGTTAAGGGCCCTTGACAGCAGGATATGGAAAAGATGTTTCCCCTTGTGGCAGAATCTAGAACTACAGGCCATGGTTAATTCAAGACAGAGATGAGGAGAATTATTTCTCTCAGATGGTTGAGAGCGTCCAAAACTCTCTTCGTCAAAAGGTTTGCCGAAGCAGTCTTTTAAATATTTTTAAAGCAACGCTGTATAGATCCTGGATTAGCAAGGGGTGGGGTGGGGGGGGTGAAAGACTATCGGGGTTGACAGGAATGCGAAATCAAGGTTACAGCTCGATTAACCTTGATTTTACTGAATGGTGCAGCAGGTTCGAGGGGCTGAGTGGCCTATTCCTGCTCCTCATTCGTACATCTGGTAGCACAGAACTTGAGTATTGCTGAAAAAAGACACGTTGCTGAAGCTTTTCATCTTGCACCCATCAGGACAATTTGCAAGAACAACAAAAGTAAAAGGGTACAATTTATATAGCTTGAGAAGAGAATGCTGATTTGTTGGCGAGTCGACTTTGATTCGTAGAGACGTTGCCATGGGGAATGCAGCAATGAACTGACAATTAGCTGTCAAGCTTTGTGTAAGTTCAAACCAGGCAGGTTGACTCTAATTGGTCAAGGCATTGTCCTGGGGAATGAGAAAATGGCTGTCACCTATTTTGTTTAGTTCAGTTTATTACATTGACACAAATTTAAAGTTATCAACCAACTCACAGTGTGGCTCATTAATCACACTAATACATATATTAATACACAGGGTCCTGTCCTTTGCAGATAGAAAGAACACGTACACATGTTGCATCTTTTTTTAACTCAGCAATATAGAAGACACCCATTCACTACTTCATTCCCCAGGGCAATGACTTGGTCACTCAGTCAACATGCCCTGGTTTGAATTTAAACATAGCTTAATTGATACATTCTCTAGGAAAGACCTCTACCAAGCAGAGTCCATTTGGCAATCAATCAGCATTCTCTTTCCATGCAGTATAAATTGTTGTTCCCTTTATATTTGGTATTCCTGTGAATTGTCCTGATGAGTACAAGATGAAAAACTTTGACAACAAGTGTCTTTTTCCAGCAATACTTAAATTCAATTCATAAATCTGGAATATAAAAGCTAGTCTCAGTAATGTTGAGCATGACAATCAACATTGAGTGCTATGAAACGCATCTGGTTCACTAGATGGGAAAGAAATCTGCCAACCTTATCTGGTCTGACCTACATGTGACTCCAGACCACAGTAATGTGGTTGCCTGCAGAAACAACCTACAGGCATTGGGTCTCGATAGAGTTTAGAAAGATGAGGGGGGAAAGTCTCATTGAAACTTTTAGAATATTGAAAAGCCTGGATAGAGTGGACGTGGAGAAGATGTTTCCATTAGTTGGAGTGACTAGGGTCCGAGGGCCCAGCCTCAGAATAAAGGGACGACCCTTTGGAACCAAGGTGAGATGGAACTTCTTCAATCAGAGGGTGGTGAATTTATGGAATTCATTGCCACGGAAGGCTGTGGGGGCCAGGTCATTGAGTGTATTTAAGACGGAGATAGATAGGGTCTTGATTGGTAAGGGACCAAAGGTCGCGGGAGAAAAGCGGGAAAATGGTGTTGAGAAACCTAAAGTTAAAGTTTATTTACTGGCATCACAAGTAGGCTTACATTAACACTGCAATGAAGGCACTGTGACAATCCCCTAGTCGCCACATTCTTGCGCCTGTTCGGGTACACTGAGGGAGAATTCAGCATAACCAATGCACATAAACAGCATGTCTTTCAGACTGTGGGAGGAAACACCTGGAGTAAACACACGCGGACAGGGAGTGAATGTGCAAACCCCACAGAGACCCAAGCCAGGAATCGAATCCGGGTCCTTGGCGCTGTGAGGCATCAGTGCTAACCACTGTGCCACCATGCCGCCCAAAAGAAGAGCAGGCTGAATGGGCCAAATGGCCTAACTCTGCTTCGAAATCTTATGGTCTTCGGGTCTAACAACTCACTCAGAACATGGCTACTCAGCACATGGCTACATCCTGAACTTTCCTGAGTCAGCCACATGAAGGGAGAAAAAAAAGGAGAAAAAAAATTTCTTAAAAGAAGCTATTGAAATGGTCACAGTAAGAAATCTCACAACACCAGATTAAAGTCCAACAGGTTCATTTGGAATCACGAGCTTTCAGAGCACTGCTCCTTCATCAGGTGAGTGGAGAGGTAGGTTTCACAAACACAGCATATATAGACAGAGACACAATTGCAAGATAATGGTTGGAATGTGAGTCTTTACAGGTAATCAAGTCCTCACAGGCACAGACAGTGCGAGTGCAGAGAGGGATGATCTTAGGTTAAAGAGCTGTGAATTGTCTCAAGCCAGGGCAGTTAGTAAGATTTTGCAAGCCCAGGCCAAATGGTGGGAGGTTACACATAGTGTGACGTGAACCCAAGATCCCAGTTGAGGCCGTCCTCATATGTGCGGAGCTTGGCTATCAGTTTCTGCTGGGCGATTCTATGCTGTTGTGTGTCTTGAAGGCCACCTCGGAGAATGCTTGCCTTAAGACTAGAGGCTGAACACTTCAGCAGTCTCAAGCCAGGCATTCAGCCTGGCTTGAGACAATTCATACCTCTTTTACCCTCTGATCATTCCTCTCTCTACTCTCATTGTCTGTACCTGTTAAGACTTGATTACCTATAAAGACTCACATTCCAACCATTATCTTGCAATTGTGCCTCTGTCTATATATGCCGAAACCCACCTCTCCACTCACCCGATGAAGGAGCAGCGTTCCGAAACCTCGTGACACTAAATAAACCTGTTGGACTTTAACCTGGTGTTGTGAGACTTCTTACTGTGTGTCTACCCCAGCCCAACAACGTTGACCGTCTCATTGCAGATTCACAGCCACTGGTAAGATGATAAAAAGTTTCTTTCTTGCAGGACTTGCAGACCTGAGAGGCATCAGAAGGGTTGATAATCAGGAAAGGAACCAACACACCAAAACTGAAGGAAGATTTTGTCAAGTATCAGTATTCACCATTAGTTCTGCATATTATTTCTCAGGCAGTAATGATGTAACTTGCAGCTCATACAAATTAAGAAGCATTCAGTCAATTTCATGGTTGATTCTCAATTCCACCTGATCAAAAACCATTCACTATGACTCGTGATGAATATCGTAGCAGACAAGAGCCTTTTACCAGAATGCAAATCCTCCCGTCTGAATTTCAATTTATTTTTCTACACTTGAGTCTTTAAATGACATGAAAAAAAACGATGTTTCCCAACCTAAAAAAAATTGGAACTTTTTTGTTTTGGAATGTACGGTAACATTTTGCCATCAGGGTGTTGATACTCAGACCCATGTCTGCACCCCTCCAGTCACCCTAAGGTTACAGTGGGCTTTTTTCTTGAACTGTGTAGCGAGTGGCTTCATCGTAGAATCCCTGCAGTGCAGGAGGTCATTCAACTACCCGGACCACAGCCCCACCCAGGCCCTATCCCCATGTATTTACCCTAGCTAGTCTCCCTGACGCTAAGGGGCAATTTGGCATGGCCAATCCACCTAACCAGCGCATCTTTGGACTGTGGGAGGAAACCTGAGCATCCGGAGGAAACCCATGCAGACATGGGCAGAATGTGCAGACTGCACACAGACAGCGATCCAAAGCTGGAATTGAACCCAGGTCCCTGGCGCTGTGAGGCAGCAATGCCAACCTCTGTGCCACCATGCCGCTTACCTTGTGAAGCTTCAGAGGGAATTATGTGTCAGCCAGGCTGTATGGCATCAGAGTTGAATGTACCCAAACTTGGCTTCACAGAGAGTTAGGGAATGTTCAGGGAATGAATGAGGAAGCCAAGCTTCACAATGTCAGTTTTAGCAGCAAGGGATGTCAACTTTCCAAGTGAGAGCCAAGATATTGAGCTCCGAATATTTTATATTTTGATAGCCGATGGCATGTTCACCATTGGTTCACGTTAATCTGACAAGTCAGTGAATCAAAGAACAACGAACAAAGAAGATTATAGCACAGGAACAGGCCCTTTGGCCCTCCAAACCTGCGCTGACCATGCTGCCTGACTGAACTAAAACCCCCTACCCTTCCGGGGACCATATCCCTCTATTCCCATCCTATTCAGATATTTGTCAAGACGCCCTTTAAAAGTCACTATCATATCTGCTTCCACTACCTCCCCTGGCAGCGAGTTCCAGGCATCCTCCAGATCAGTTGGGTTTTTACACCAACCCAGCAACTCTTGTGGAATACAGAGGTTGGAACCAATGGTCTGGGGGCAAGAGTTCAAATCCCGCCATGGCAACTGGGGAATTTAAATTTGATTAATTAAATAAAGCTGAAGGCTGAGAAAGTGCTAATAATGTCCATGAAGTGATCAGAATATCAAGGTAGGTCCAATCAAAAGTCCACTCTCCACTCCAGCTCTCCTTCTTTCCACACCCTGCACCCCTCCACCCCCACCCTGCTTCCATTTATTTTATTTCATTTAATCTCATTCATCCATTTTTATCATCCTTCTTTCTCACTTCCATTTTTCCATTTCCATTCCAACACTCCTTCTTTCCACACATAACCCCCCCTCCCTAGCCCTCAATGCAGCTGACACAATTCTCAAGCAGTCCTTTAACAATCTATATTTCTATTCTGCCATTCTCACATTCTGATCACTTAATGGACACTTTTAGCACCGTCTCAGCCCTCTGTATCCTCATTTACATTCCCTTTGTCCAATTCCACACCCCCTCTCTCCCCATACTATAAATCTTCGCTGATTCTCTTTGCTCCTAACTCTGATGAAGGGTCATATAGACTCAAAACGTTGGCTCTTTTCTCTCCCTACAGATGCTGTCAGACTTGCTGAGAATTTCTAGCATTTTCTGTTTTCGTTTCAGATTCTAGCATCCATAGTAATTTACGTTTATCCATTCGAAAGTCTGATGGCAGCAGGGAAGAGGTTGTTCTTAAGGCGGTTGCTACTTGACCTCAGACTTTTGTATCTTCTTCCTGATGGAAGAAGGTGGAAATCAGAACGTCCGGGGTGCATGGGGTCCATGATTAGGCTGGCTGCTTTTCCAAGGCAGCGAGAAGTGTAGACAGAGTCAATGGATGGGATAAAGGCAAAACACTGCTGATGTTGGAATCCGAATCAAAAACAGAAAATGCTGAAAAATCTCAGCAAGTCTGACGGCATCTGTGGAGGAGGTTGGTTTGCATGATGGACTAGGTTTCATCATGACTCTTTGTCATCTCTTGAGGTCTTGGGCAGAGCAGGAACCATACTAAGCTGTGATACAACCAGAAAGAATGTTTTCTATGGTACATCTGTAAAAGTGGCAATGGGGGTGGTTGAAAACTTCACAAGGAAAGATGTCAACAAATTTGGACACCTAAGCTGATTTCTCACCTGCTCGTGTGAGTGGCTTTGTTCACAGTACCATAGCCGAGAGGTTGCTTTCACAACTTGAGGTTATTTTCTCAACTTCAGAGGTTTTGTATCTGCCCTCTGGAGCTGTGAGCTATCAGAGGAACCCGTTATGCTGTTTTACTCTGGACGTCAGATGATGCTTAGGTCAAACCTTCTGACATTGACAAATAGTCGGCCGGAAATTGAGGAGCAAATATGTATGGAGATTACAGATAGCTTCAAGAAAATAGGGTGGTAAAAGACAGAGATATTAACTTTCCCAACATTGACTGGGACAGCCATGTATTAGAGGGTTGGATGGAGAAAAATTTGTTGAGTGTATTCAGGAGGAATTTCTCATTCAGTGTGTGGACGGACTGGCTAGAGAGGGGGCAAAACTTGACCACCTCTTGGGAAATAAGGAAGGGCAGGTGACAGAAGTGTTAGTGAGGGATCACTTTGGGACCAGTGACTATAGTTATCTTAAAACTAATAGAATTATGGAGAATGATAAGTCTGGCCCAAAAGTTAAAATTCTAAATTGGGGGAAGGCCAATTTTGATGGTATCAGGCAGGAACTTTCAAAAGTTAATTGGTGGAGTCTGTGGGAAGGCAAAGGGACGTCTGGTGATTGGCAGGCTTTCAAAAGTGTGTTAACCAGGGTTCAAGGTAAACATATTCCTCTTAGAGTGAAGGGCAAAACTGGCAGAAGTTTGGGACCCTGGATGACTCAGGATATTGAGGTCCTGGTCATGAAGAAAGAGGCACATGATATGCATAGGCAGTGTAGGGGGTGTAGGAGTAGAATTAAGAGAGAAATCAGGAGGGCAAAAAGGGGGCACGAGATTTTCTTATGTTCTTATGTTTTTGAGATTGTTTTGGGGGATGAGGCAAAGAAGAATCCAAAGAGCTTCCACAAATACACAAAGGGCAAAAGAATAACAAAGGAGAAAGTAGGGTCTCTTAAGGGTCAACAAGGTCATCTGTGTGTGGACCCACAAGAGATGGATGAGATCCTAAATGAATATTTCTCATCAGTATTTACTATTGAGAAAAGCATGGATGTTAGGGAACTTGGGGAAATAAATAGTGATGTCTTGAAGGATGTACATATTACTGAGAAGGAGGTGCTGGAAGTCTTAAAGCACATCAAGGTAGATAAATCCCTGGGACCTCATGAAGTGTACCCCAGGATGTTGTGGGAGGCAAGGAAGGAAATTGCGGATCCCCTAGCCGAGATATTTGAATCATTGATAGTCACGGGTGAGACGCCTGAAGATTGGAGACTGGCAAATGTTGTGCCTTTGTTTAAAAAGGGCTGCAGGGAAAAGCCTGGGAACTACAGGTCAGTGAGCCTCACATCTGTGGTGGGTAAGTTGTTGGAAAGTATTTTGAGAGACAGGATCTACAGGTATTCAGAGATGCAAGGACTGATTAGGGACAGTCAGCATGGCTTTGCGAGTGGAAAATCATGTCTCCCAAATCTGAGTTTTTCAAAGGGGTAAGCAAGAAGGTAGATGAGGGCAGTGCAGTTGGTGTTGTCTACATGGACTTTAGCAAGGCCTTTGACAAGGTACCGCATGGTAGATTGTTGCATAAGAACATAAGAACATAAGAAATAGGAGCAGGAGTAGGCCATCTAGCCCTTCGAGCCTGCCCCGCCATTCAATAAGATCATGGCTGATCTGTTGTGGCTCAGTTCCACTTTCCCGCCCTCTCCCCATAACCCTTAATCCCCTCTCTTATCAAAAACCCATCAACCCGCTTCTTGAAAATATTTAGCGAGGCAGCCTCCACCACTTCAACGGGCAGAGAATTCCAGAGATTCACCACCCTTTGAGTGAAGAATTTCCTCCTCAACTCCGTTCTAAACCGCCTCCCCTTTATCTTGAGGCTGTGCCCCCTAGTCCTACTGTCTTTTTTGAGCGGGAAGAGTCTCTCCACCTCTATCCTATCCATCCCATTCATCATCTTATATGTCTCAATGAGATCTCCCCTCATTCTTCTAAACTCTAACGAGTACAAGCCTAGTTTATTCAGCCTCTCCTCATAGCTCAATCCCCTCAACTCCGGTATCAGCCTAGTAAACCTCCTCTGCACTCCCTCCAGGGCCAAAATATCCTTGCGCAGGTGCGGCGCCCAAAACTGCACACAGTACTCCAGCTGCGGCCTCACCAATGCCCTATACAGCTGCAGCAAGACCTCCCTACTTTTATATTCAATCCCCCTCGCTATGAAGGCCAGCATCCCATTCGCCTTCCTGACCACCTGCTGCACCTGCAAGCTGGGTTTTTGCGACTCATGCACAAGGACCCCGAGGTCCCTCTGCACCGTCGCCTGCTGCAGTTTTTCGCCACGTAAGTAATAGTCCTTCCTACCATTCTTCCTACCAAAGTGGACCACCTCACACTTGCCAACATTAAATTCCATTTGCCATTTCCTGGCCCATTTGCCCAGCCTATCTAGATCCTTCTGCAGACTCTCCACACCCTCCGCACAATTTGCGGAGATTAAGATTAGATCTCATGGGATCCAGGGTGAGGTCTCTAAATGGATACAAAATTAGCTTCTGTAGAGAGTTCTTTTTCAAATTGGAGGCTGGTGACCAGCAGTGTGCCTCAGGTTCAGTGCTGGGTCCACTGTTATTTGTCATTTATATTAATGATTTAGATGAGAATATAAGAGGTATGGTTAGTAAGTTTGCTGATGACACCAAGATTGGTGGCATAGTGGACAGTGAAGAAAGTTTTCTCCAGTTGCAATGGGATCTTGATCAATTGGGCCAGTGGGCTGACAAATGGCAGATGGAGTTTAATTTAGACAAATGTGGGGTGATGCATTTTGGTAGATTGATTCAGGGCAGGACTTAATTAATGATAGGGCATTGGGGAAAATTACGGAACAAAGAGATCTAGGGGTACATGTTCATAGCTCCTTGAAAGTGGAGTCACAGGTGGACAGAGTGGTGAAGAAGGCATTCAGCATATTTGGTTTCATCAGTCAGAACATTGAATACAGGAGTTGGGACATCTTGTTGAAGTTGTACAAGACATTAGTAAGGCCATACTTGGAATACTGTGTACAGTTCTGGTCACTCTATTAAAGAAAGGATATTATTAAACTAGAAAGAGTGCAGAAAAGATTTACTAAGATGCTATTGGGATTGGTTTGAGTTATAAGGGGAGGCTGGATAGACTGGAGCTTTTTTCTCTGGGTAGGGGTCTGAGGAGTGGCCTTACAGAGGTCTATAAAATAATGAGGGGCATAGATAAGATAGATAGTCAATATCTTTTCCCAAAGGTAGGGGAGTCCAAAACCAGAGCATAGGTTTAAGGTGAGAGAGGAGAGATACAAAAGTGTCCAGAGGGGCAATTTTTTTCAAACAGAGGGTGGTGAGTGTCTGGAACAAGCTGCCAGAGGTAGTACAATTTTGTCTTTAAAAAGCATTTAGATAATTACATGGATAAGATGGGTATAGAGAGATATGGGCCAAATGTAGGCAATTGGGATTAGCTTAAGGGTTTAAAAAAAAAGGCGGCATGGACAAGTTGGGCAGAAGGGCCTGTTTCCATGCTGTAAACCTCTTTGACTCTATGAATTCTTTTCATTTTCATATTCATTCATGGGATCATTGGCAAGACCAGCATTCATTGCCCAACCCTTATTGCTCATGACAGGCTGATGGTGAGCTGTTTTCTTGAACCACTTGCTGGTTTGTGATGAAAATACTCCCATGGTGCTATTAGAAAGGCAGTTACAGGATTTTGAACCAGCGACAGCGAAGGAACAATTCCAAATCATCCTTATCCATCTAGGTCATAGAATCCCTATTGCCCATCTTGTCTATACTGCCCGCAATCCTACCCGGACCCTATTCCCATAACCCCACACATTTACCCCACTAATCCCCCTGACACTAGTTTAGCATGGCCAATCAACCTAACCCACACATCTTTGGAGTGTGGGAGGAAACCGAAGCACCCGGAGGAAGCCCACGCAGACACGGGGAGAATGTGCAAACTCCACACTTACAGTGACCGAGGCCGGAATTGAACCTGGGTCCCTGGCGCTGTGAGGCAGCCATGCTAACCACTGTGCTACCGTGATTTGAGAGGCGGTGTCAAAGAGGCCTTGGCCAGGAACACAAAGTCCACGGAGGTGGGAGTGGACTATCGTTAGAAAATTATGTGCAACAGAGGCCTGACAAACAAAGCTGTCTGAATCCTGACACATCAGTGTTCAAAGCAGGGCAGAAACGGCCTCCCTGCTGCAGCAGTGCAAGTCGCTCCGTTTCTTAGCCCCTTCCCTTCTCAGATGTACAACAGATGTTCACTGCTGATGTGACTTATCTTGAATGGGAAACTATAGCTTAGTTACACAACTGGAGACTCACTCAAAAGCCTGGAAGCTGGAAACAATCCAGTTAACTGCTCAGTATTCAAAAGAAAATAATCTCATGAGCGTGCTGAGGAGGAAAATAAAATGCAGATCTACTTTGCAGGAGAGAGTGGTGGTCCATTGCCTCAACATAGTTTGCTACAACAAGGAATCACTGTCCAGAGCTTCACTGCATCTGTATAGCACTGGCTGACTGAGTAATCCTCAAGGACAACGGGATGAGTGGTAAAAGCAACAAGATTTCTGCTCAGCTGCAGTAAGCAATCTGCACAAGTCGAAACCACTATCTTCTCAAATTCAGAGAGAGAATATCTCAAAAACACCGGTAACAAGATGCTGGGGGGCAACTGTCCCAAACCATTGTGCTAATTTTTTAACCACCGGGCAATGGGCAGTGCCAAGGAGGTGGGGACTACTGGGGGTGGGGCCTGCTTGGGGTCAATCGGTGGGGATGGAGGAGTCTTGCTGCCACTCTGCATTGGGATCCAATCAGGGCTGGAGGAAGGCCAGTGATTGAGGTGGGCTGTGAGGAGGATGGTCAGCCATTGAGGGGAGGGGGGGAGGCAGCCTGCTTTCGAGTGGGGGGCTGGGAAGAATGGGGGGGGGGGGGTTTCGGGGCTGGCCCGCAAATGGACGGGGGTGCAACAGCGTGGGGCTCCCAGGCTGACTGGTGATCGAGCTGGCCAACTAACAAGAGACTGGCAGTTTGGGGGCCACTGAGCATGTGCATGCCTGCGGATTTCAGCCTCTCCATTGTGAACAGGCCCAGCCCCCCAAAGTCTAACGATATTCACACTGTGGGGCTTCTGCATTGCACAGAAAATGGGATATTCTAGCCTGAACTCCCACTGACGAAAACAGCCTGAATTACTCCAATTTTCCTGCGAATTCAACACTTAGAATTTTTGGGGACAATCGCCCCCACTGTATTTTTTGTTTCTAAAAGTTAGGAATTTATTTTCGTGACCAGATAAGATCATAGACTGGCACAGAAATAGGCTGTTCAGCCCATCATATTTCTACTGGCTCTTTCCAAGAGCAACACATTTGCTTCCACCTCACTCTTCCCTCATATCCCTCTCTACTTTTTTCTCCTTCAAGGATTTATCCAATTCCCTTTTGAAAGCATCTACTATTGAAATTACATCCATCACTCTATCATGCAGTGCATTCCAAATCGAAACCACTTGTAAAATATAAAGAAGTTTTTCCTCATGTCGTCTCTGATTCTTTTGGCCATCATTAAATCATACGGGAGGAGGGGGGCATTTAAGTTAACTTTTTTTTAAATTAGTGTCATAAGTAGGCTTACATTAACACTGCAATCAAGTTACTGTGAAAATCTAGTTGCCACACTCCAGTGCCTGTTCGGGTACACTGAAGGAGAATTTAGCACAGCCAATGCACCCAACCAGCAAGTCTTTCGGACTGTGGGAGGAAACCGGAGCACCTGGAGGAAACCAATGCAGACACGGGAACAGTATGCAGACTCTGCAGCAGTGACCCCAAGCTGGAACCGAACTCTGGCCCCTGGCACTGAGGCAACTGTGCCGACCACTATGCCACCCGACTGGAACATACTGTTAACACCGCTGCTGGAACTATAAACTTCAGCAAAGGTTTTTAAAAGTGGCAAGTAAGCGCATAAAGGGCCAATATCTGCATTCCTATCCACACGATGGGAATTCTGGCACTTTGTAGGAGCCCGGGAACATCACAAAGTCGGCTTCCAGGTTCACAGTCAGGAAATAAAAGCTGGCATTGCAACAAAGGGCGATGCAGGTTGACATGAACAGAACTGTGGAGGGTCACCCCCTGTAAGAGAATTTGATCCGAAACTTGTATTAAAATGTGTGTGATGAAGTAGATTCAAAATGGGAGATGGGATGAGACCAGTATGATTAATCAGCTCAATGTATGTTACTTAATGTAATTAGTATAGTAGTCAGACCAGCATGACTAGATGAAGTGTAACCAATATAATCAATGCATGTGACCCAACGAAGTTAGTATAGTAATCACTCATTAATGAATGTAAACAGTAGCCACTCGGGAGGACAATGGACACTGCCCAGTTGTCCAACTTGATATGTGACAGTAGCAAAAAAGAGAGAATAAAGTAAGCATGTTTTTCTTCACTATTCGGCCTGAGTTAGCTAAACCACGATTATTATGTAAGCAGAATTGTCTAGATAAGGGCAAAGGTCATAACTACCATGGTTTCAAGAAGCAAAGAGATGTAACAATGAATGACCAATCTCAAGCAAGACAGATAAAGGATCAACCCAGAAACAATGGTGGCTAAACAAGGTTGAATCTTGAAAGTAAGATAAGAATCTTGAGATATGGAGCTGTAATGTGCATAAAAAGACTGTAAGCAGATGGTTCATTGGATTGTTCCGGACATCCCGGCTTTATTGTCTTGTGCTGGAAAATAAAGTCTACTGCTTGGAGGACTAAGACTCAGACTCTCTGCTCCAATCGGCTAAAATCAGTTGTTGTCCTGGGGAACCACGACACCTCCCCCACCACCACCACCACCACCTCCCCCACCCCCCCGAAAGAGTCATGGCACGGACTAAATTCATTTCTTCTGTGCACAATGCGCCAAATTACTGTCTGCTGAATAAATTCACAAAGTGTTTCTAACACTGACTGCCTGATTCATCCCGTCTTCATTTTATTAGCGTAAATGGTATTTCTGCTCCTGTGCCCTTAAATGAGATATATTCCAGAGCTCCTTGAAAGCTAGACAACAGTTCCATTTGAAGGGGTGAATTAAGGTCTGCTGCCACATGAATGTTATTCCTTTCAGCTGCAAAGCCAATAAATTGGATTCTTATCCTACGTGGAATTTGGTTATGAAGGCATTTTGTGATCATTACTAACGAGCAAAAATCCATCAATAATTATAACTTCCCCAGGCAATGATAGGATAGGGCAATAAGCAAACATTAACAGAAAATGAGTAAAAATAGCCATCACACAGAGATTTATTCTCAATAAAAGGCCAACTTTGCAAACAATAAAGTTACTGGAACATCAAAATCGAAAACTTAGAAAACGGAAAGACAGTCCCAGCGCATCGATAAAAGACAAACATGGTCATTTTAACAATATAATCCAAGTTATAAATATAAATACAGGATGGTAGGATTTAAATGTTGACGTGCATGCAGCTCTTCTTTGTTTGAATACTTGTGCCCACATGGTGAGGGTATTTGTGCTATCATCACAAACTTTCCACTTCGAGCCCACCCATCACCGGGTTCAGTGCAGTTGGAGACATGCAGAGCAAAGCTCTGTCTATCCATCGCCAACAAGATGCCCAAATATCCCTAACATGACAATTACACATCCTCAGAATTAGTGAAAATATATTTTCTCGCAGTTATAGTCATCTATTCATAATATCTTGATTGTTGGAGAATGAGTGATATGTTCAATATAGCAGCACTGGGCAAAGAATTGGTTACTGGACCCTTTTCTGTTGGGAGTCTGAATGAAAGTGTGCAGGGCCTGAGTCATGTTTCAGTGCAAACCTGTCCATTTTCAGGAACAGGACCAAACAAGAATTTCACTACAGTTATATAAAACCACAGTCCATCTCACATCATCTACAGGAGTGTAGAACATGCTTTGAGGTAATTTTTTTGCCCCACCCAGCGTGACGTGAGTTGACTGCATGGGGTGGACCAGTATCTGTAGTGACGGCAAGATGGACAGAATGGTGGCAGTTGAGATATTCCAGCTGTAAAAATAAATAATCAAATCACAACTTTGCCCAAAGCAGTTTATACAAAGTGCCCCTAGCTGCCCAGCTGTCAAAGTGCAACATAACACGTGGCACAGAGGAAGGATTGGAGGACAGGGTGGGGTGGGAACAAAAATAACTATAAATCTGTTCTCAACAGTTCAGGTACTAAAAAAATCCAATTACAGGATATTAACATTAAAAACACATCTGATTTTGGGATTCAGATACTGTTCAAACTTTGGTGCTGCAGTCATTTAACGGATTTTGGTAATTAAAATTAAAGCTTAAAGTTTTTTTTTAAAGTTTATTATTAGTATCACAAGCGGGCTGACATTAACACCGCAATAAAGTTACTGTGAAAATCCCCTAGTCGCCACAATCCGGCATCTATTCCAAGTACACTGAGGGAGAATCTATCACGGCCAATACACCGAACCAGTATGTCTTTCAGACTGTGGGGGGAAACCGGAGCACCTGGAGGAAACTCATGCAGGCATGGGATGAACGTGCAGACTCCACACGGACAGTGACCCAAGCCAAGAATCGAACCCAGGTCCATGGCGCTGTGAGGCAGTAGTGCTAACCACTAAGCCACTGTGCCATCCATAGTTTCCATACATTACTTTCAGCTGCAGATGAATCCCTTCCTCTCATTTTTTGAGTTGGTCTGTGCTGTGCTGCATATGGTAATGGCTTAGTCTTTGGCCTTTTTTGTTTCAGTCTTATGATGAAATACAGTATCATAAAGAATATTTTTATACTACAATTAAAAATAAGAGCACATTAGCTGACAGGTAATAAGGTGACTCCTTCAATCATAGGGTTTAAGATATGTCGAGAACCGTGGGAGAGCTGTCAAAACAAATGAGAAACCACAAGGGGAGAATTAACTCACTCTTTTTTACTAAAGGATTCGACCAAGAATAGGATAGTCAGCTTGGCACAGTGGAAGGATGGTGAAAGGCACTGCCATGAGATTTTCCTTGCATGGGCAGGATGAATAAAACTAGGCAATGTCAGTGAATGTTACAGTGATTGGCAAATTTGTATTGGCCAATGTGACAAAGCTGAACTCCGCACCTCTCATAACATCCTGGTCCTGAATATTTAAGAGGCCCACCAGGTTGCTAACTGCTTTCCTATTGGTCATCCAGAAGATTGAATCAGAATCTAAGGCACACTATGAAAGGAAGGCAGAATCAGCATGCCATAGATCACTAACCGCTGACTACTCCCAGGTGATCTATCTATTCCCAATAACAAATACAGCTGAAAGTCATCATTCTTCTAGGTCATACCAATAGCGCCAATGTCGCAGTGGGTTTCCCATGATACCGTGAGCGAAATTAGCGGCCCTTAGTTTTGTTTCAACTCAAACTGAAGAAACATCAAAGCAGACCAGCCTATAAAGGTCTGGATGCTAGCGAAGGTGTGGATATGCCGGCGTTGGACTGGGGTAAACACAGTAAAAAGCCTGACAACACCAGGTTTCAGTCCAACCGATTTATTTGATAGTAAACTCACTAGCTTTTGGGTTAGCCCCTTCGTCAGGTGAATGGAGAGTTCTGGCCTCAGACAGAGCATATAAAGCACAGACAGTTTACAGATTACTGATTAGAATGTGAATCTTTACACCGAACCTGCTGTTCAAGTCTTAAAGTGGCTAACAATACAGTAATCTGTAAACTGTCTGTGCTTTATATGTTCTGTCTGAGGCCAGAACTCTCCATTCACCTGACGAAGGGGCTAACCCGAAAGCTAGTGAGTTTACTATCAAATAAATCGGTTGGACTGAAACCTGGTGTTGTCAGACTTTTTGCTAGCGAAGGTGCAAGGTTCAGCTTTTGTCCTATCCTTGGTGGTGTGGGCATTGCTCGAATGGCCCCATTTGATTTGAAACAGTTTGTGCAAATGGAGAAGTTTTAAAAGTTTAAAGTTTTTAAAGTTCAAGTTTATTTATTAGTGTCACAAGTCGGCTTACATTAACACTTCAATGAAGTTGCTATGAAAATCCCTTAGTTGCCACACTTCGGCACTTGTTTTGGTACACTGAGGGAGAATTTAGAACGGCCAATGCACCTAACCAGCATGTCTTTCGGACCGTGGGAGGAAACCGGAGCACCCAGAGGAAACCCATGCAGACACAGGGAGAACGTGCAGACTTCGCGCAAACAGTGACCCAAGCTGGGAGTCGAACCCAGGTCTCTGGTGCTGAGGGGCAGCAGTGCTAATCACTGTGCCACCCCAGAAGTGAAGAAGTGACAGGATTCAGTTAAACAAGAGCTAATGTATTTGTGAGTAGACTTTCTTCATCATATGTTCTGGGCACGGAGCAAATGGACATGAGTTAGAGGGAGAGAGAGAGAGAAAGAAATGAATCCCAGTTTGCGCCGAGAGATGGTCTCGGGCATCTACTCGTACGCAGGCAAACCAAACAATTCTGGTTGGAAATCCTCCATCGACTTAAGTACCAAAGTGGCCGATTTTGTCAGTTCTGGATCAAGCTGCGGATCTGGAATCTGGACGGCCTGCATTCCTGCTGCCAAAGCGGCCAAAACTCCATTTGGGGAATCTTCAAACACAAGGCACTAATGGAGAGAAACAAAGTACATCTTTGAGAAAAAAAAGCAACAAACCATTTCTCTTGCATCCCCCAACCCTTCAGTTTCTCCATGCTCTCATCAAAGTTTTAAGTTTATTTATTAGCGTCGCAAGTAGGGTTACATTAAGATAAATGCAAAATACTATGGATGCTGGAATCTGAAACAAAAACAAAAAATCTCAGCAGGTCTGACAGCATCTATAAGAAATAGAAGAAACCCTACAGTGCAGAAAGAGGCCATTGGGCCCATCGAGTCTGCGCTGACCACAATCCCATCCAGGCCCTACCCCATATCCCTACATATTTATCCGCTAATCCCTCTAACCCACGCATCTCAGGATACTAAGGGGCAATTTTAGCATGGCCTATCAACCTAACCTGCACATCTGTGGAGAGAGAATAGAGCCAATGTTTTGATGACCCTTCGTCAGACTTACATTAACACTGCAATGAAGTTACTATGAAAATCCTCTAGTTGCCACACTCCAGCACCTGTTTGGGTACACTGAGGGAGAATTTAGCATGGCCAAAGCACCTAACAAGCACGTCTTTCAGACTGCAGGAAGAAACCAGAGCACCCAGAAGTAACCCATGCAGACACGGTGAGAATGTGCAGACTCCACATAGACAGTGACCCAAGCCAGGAATTGAACACAGGTCCCTGGCGCTATGAGGCAGCAGTGCTAACCACTTTGCTGCCCTAGACACTAGTCACTGGATTCAGAATGGACACTTGCTGGTAGCCCTCTGGTATTATCCCCGACAGATTACTCTTTATAAGTTAATCCAGGAAGCGAAAGTCAACACGTTATTCAAATGGGAGGAATATCACAACCGAACACACAAAACAGCTTTCAGAAATGGCCAAGCTGTCAAATCTCACCTCCTCTCTCTCTCCCCCCGTCTCTCTTTAGTCTTCAGGCATGTGGTGATGATTGAGGGCCCTGAATCACTGCTCAGGCTAGAATCAGCTCATTCAGCCTAAAGCAAGTGGAAGTTTCTAAAGGGGACAGTTACGACAAAAATCCCACCAAGGCAATTTAATCTACCTTGATTCTGTAAGGTTGAGGAGAGAAATAAACATGGCATGTGGTTTACTGGAATGTGACAAAAAGAAACTGAAATTTGAAGCAAAGCAGGTTCCTCTGGTACTTTTTCAGATATTTTGAAGAGTGCCAGCAAATATCTGACTTTTGAATGGACCTACCTCGAATTAAGTTGATCTTTCTTTACACCCTAGCTATGACAGTAACACTACATTCTGTGCTCTCTCCCTTCCTTCTCTATGAACAGTATACTGTGTCTGTACAGCATGCAAGAAACAATACTTTTCACTGTCTGCTAATACACATGACAATAATAAATCAAATCAATATTCCCTTCCGTCCATCTTTTAAGGAGAAAAGGAACTGATTTGGGCAGATTTGATCAATTAATTAGAAAACTCTAACAATTGCGTTCTGTTTTCTATTTAACTTGCAGTCGTCCTTTTGAAATCTACGTAATGAGATTTGTCTTATAACTTCCTTCCCCTTCCTGGTAACTTTGAAACTTTCTTGTATTCCACTCAGGCTTAACCTCAATGGCTGCAAAGTCCTGCTTTGTGTTGCAAAATGCATCTCAATTATGGGTTTTACATAGGCTAATATTTTGGTGGCAGTAACCTCTCCGTATCAGCCTTTTATCATGCGTTGGACAGTCCATCTCCATTAACGTCTTCAATGCTTCTAACAATATCCACGTCAAGTTAAAAGCAGCCCTTGCCAATTGGCTTTGTTGCTGAGCGTCTCTCCGCTCCACAGCATTAACTCAAAGTCTCTAAAAAGCCCTCAATCTCCCCGCTGAAAGCTCTGGAAGCCACAACTGAGATACGGTCCGACTTTTGTGAGTAAGCTTAAAAGCTACACAAAATAGCATTATCATTCCCTTTCAGAAACCCTTGGTATCGAGACGTTGCATAGAAATGCACTTGACAAGCTTGCACTGAAAGACCTAATTGACTTCAATGATGTCACAGAGCTTGCTGTATGGGAGCGGCCAATTATTACTCCAGTAATCTGCATAATGGAAGGCTTAACTAATTCCCTGAAACTAGCAGCAATTAAAACACTTCATTACCAAAGAAGCCACTCTAATGACCCATAATCATCGCGCTTATTTGTTACAGCAAATATATGCGTCAGGCATCCTGACAACGCTGAAAGACATTAAGCCCCTCGTCAAGCAGGGAGGTGGGCTGCATGACAAATTCGGTGGGAGGGAAGAGGGGGCGATCAGACCTTGCACAGAAAACAGCGCTGAGATCATCGCCGTCACAAGGGGGATCCGGGAAATGGGAGAAAACCTGCTTAAAAGCAGCAGCCAGAAGTTTTCAAATATTTCCTATTGTCGCAGATCAGAAAATGGATGAATGTTTGTGGGCCCCAGCTTAATCTAATAAAGATACGGGAAATAAGATTGTTCATCACTCGCATCCAAGTGTCTGGTAATTCAGATTTCAAAGGACATTTGTGACAAACATTAAACTCTTTCTCCCACTCACGTCAGGCCCATTAATAATCCCATGATGAAGTATTATTAAACTGGCTGTTCAGAATATTGATTGTAGACAATAGAATGCAAGGGCAAACCCCACACTCAGTCTCACAAACCTGAAGGGTATGAAGCACAGTATCAGTTTAATAAAGACCTAGGGCACAAATAGGAGTCGAACTGAAAGACCGTTCAGCCTCCGTTACTACACACAATATTGATTTGATTTATTATTGTCACATGTATTAAGATACAATGAAAAGTATTGCTTCTTGCACACTATACAGACAAAACATACTGTTCATAGAGGAGGAAACAACAGTGTGCAAAATGTAGTGTTACAGTCATAGCTAGGCTGTAGGGAAAGATCAACTCAATGCAAAATAAGTCCATTCAAAAATCTGGCGGTAGCAGGGAAGAAACTGTTCTTGAGTTGGTTGGTACATGGCCTCAGACTTTTGTATCTTTTTCCCGAAAGAAGAAGGTGGAAGAGAGAATGTCCTGGGCACGTGAGGTCCTTATTTATGCTGGATGCTTTGCCGAGGCAGAAGTGTAGACAGAGTCAGAGTTAATGGACCGGAGGCTGTTTGCAAGATTGTTTGGGCTACATTCATGACCTTTTGTAGCTTACAATGTGAGCCTAACACCAGCCCAAAACACAACCTGCCCAGGAGGTCCACAGTGCTAGAGATGTAAGTGATGCTCACAAATATAAAGGGGACTAATTTCAAGATCACATTTCACATCTTCAGAGTTCCGAAGGCCTCTGGTTTTGTCACCGTGCTTTTCGTCCCGTCAGTTTCACAGTGTCTCTCCTGCATGCAGCTTTTTTATGGAAACGGAGACTTAAAGGTGCAACTAATAACCTTAATGTAGCTGTGGCTCAGCTGCTAACCCTGTCACTCCTGAAGCACAAGGTCCAGGTTCAAGTCCCACTTCAACACAAAACCCAAGGCTGATAAGTGCAGTACTGAGGGTGTGCTTTGCTATTGTACATGCTACCTTTTGAATGAGACAATAAATCTAGGCCCCCATTTGTCTACTCTGTTTATAAGTTTAAAGTTTATATATTAGTGTCGCAAGAAGGCTTACATTAACACTGCAATGAAGTTACGTGAAAATCCCCTAGTCGTCACACTCCAGCGCCTGTTTGGGTACACTGAGGGAGATTTTAGCAAGGCCAATGCATCTAACCAGCACGTCTTTCGGACTGTGGGAGGAAACCAGAGCACCCAAATGAAACCCACACCGATGTGGGAAGAACATGCAAACTCCACAAAGACAGAGACCCAAGTGAAGAATCGAACCCAGGTCCCTGGTGCCGTGAAGCAGCAGTACTAACCACTGTGCCATTTTGGTGGATGTAAAAGTTCCCGCGGCGCTATTTCAGAGAACAGGAGAGTTATTGTTGGTGTCCTGGTTAAAATCTTCAACCACAATGACAAGAACACATTATCTGGGAGCTTGATGTTTGTGGGAGCTTGCTGTGTGCAAAACTGCCTACCGCATTTCCACCATTACAACAGTGGTTAGACTACAAAAGAAAAGTGCTTAATTGATTGTAAGTGCTTTGAGATGTATGGCAGCTGTAATAAAGTGCTTTCTAAATGCAAGTCACTTTTCTCGGAGTGATCACTCACAATTGTTCCTTGGTGCTTTGCCCCTTGTTTAAATCTCCCCTTAAGATTCCAGTGTGCCAAGGCTCAGCGAACACTCTGAACCATAAAGAGGGCAGAATGGACACAACAAGCAGCTATTATGGGGAAGGAGCATTCTTTGTGTTCAGTCTAAGACAGAGCCGTGCGGTTCGGAATGACGGGGAAGATTTTCTGCAGTGAATATGCAGGAGTTGTTTGGGGGGGGTGGGCACTTCAGCTTTATTTCCTCACTTGTGTTCCTGTCGGGGATTACAGTATTTCTTTTTCCACACACGTGGGTTGGAGGTGCTCAGTGTGAGCATTCTGCTTCTTCGTTCTGGCACGCTTCCTTGGGGTGGAGTCTGAAAGTGTGTTCTCTGGTTCCTTTTCAGAGAATTGCCCATTTGTGAAATGTGAATAGAGAATAACAAAGGATCCAATGACTCAGCAATGGAGGTTGGGTGGTGGTGTATAGCAGGGAGTGGGAAAGGGCTGAGTAATGGGAAAGGATTAGATAGTGGTGTACGGCAGGATGAGGGAATGAAAGATGAGTGATAGCTACAGAAACCAGGGAAAATTTCTGCTAATAGCTGTCCGCAGAGAGAATAAAAGGGTGTGAATGGCCAAACAGCAGAGAAACTGTAACAGATGAAGATGTTAGGGGAGGTGGTGGCAGGGGGATGGGATTTGCTCTACCTCACCTCATCCCCCTTTATTTTCATTCTATTTTGTTTAATTTTTTTTACTGTTGTCTACCTTCTATTTCTTTACTGTCTTTCTTCATTTTTCTCTCCCCCACAACTCTTTTCCCCTACTTCATTCCCCTTCCCTTGCCTTTTCTCCCCCACTTCCCCTTTTCTATATTATATCTCTGTCCCTCCTACTACCCTAGACCCCACTCTCCTCCTCCCAAACATCTCCATCAGTCACAGTTTACAGTTTCTCTGCCGTTTGGCCCTTTATTCTCTCCGTGGACAGCTATTAGCAGTCTTTTCCCCTGGTTTCTGTGGCTATGACCCATCTTTCATTCCCTCCCCCTGCAGTATAAATATCTCTTTTTTTTATGCCTTCTGACTTTGACAAAGGGTTGTCTGGACTTGAAACATCAGCTCTTCTCTCACCTTACAGAAGCTGCCAGACCTGCTGAGATTTTCTAGCCTTTTCCCTTTTGGTGTATGGAGGGGAAGTAGGTAAGGGTTGGGTGGTGGTGTATGGTTGGCAGGGGGGGAGCGGGGAGTGTAGTTGAGAAAGGCTGCGGGCGTTTTTATGTCTGGTGGCAACTTAGGATCCAAAAGGTTAAATCCTTTTTACGTGGAAAATCGCCATGGTATGCCTAAAAAAGAAAATCCACTCACTAAACTGCACAGGGCCAGTTACTTTCATAGTTCTGGTAAGCTGAAAACCAAAGCAAATTGCTTGTGTGCACTTAACATCTCTCTGATAAAGTGGAACCTTTAATATCCACCGGCACAGAAAGACACCCTAACCCAGGCTGTTTGGCTGATAATTAAAACTGAACCTGTATGCCGAGTCCGATAGATTATAACTGGTCTACTTAAATCCTTAATGTGCAGAGAGGACCCATGTTCATTCATTTGAAAATGATATGCTCTTCAAAAGCTGCTGCCTGCCTGGCTTCATTGCCTGAACCTCTGCCCACTGCCACTCACCTGACCCAAAGATTAAATCCCAAAGCAATATAAAATTAAATCCTACCAGACTCTGAACATCTAGAAAACAACTACTTATTCTGCTCAAAGGCAGTGAAACATTCAATCAAAAAACCCTCAATTGCGTTTTAGCCATTTTATCGAAACTTGACTACATTTCCCTGCACTTGACTCACGTTCCAGCGTAATTCAGTGCACTGATCCCCGATCTCAACGCAGGGAGCTTTACCTTTCATTTAGATAACTCGGTATACTAATACCTCCACAACAGTGAGTTTTCACTCAACCCTTCAGATAATTTGGCACAGTGGTTAGCACTGTTGCCTCACAGTGCCAGGGACACAGGTTCAACTCCCACCTCGGGTCACTGTCTGTGTGGAGTTTGCACGTTCTCCCTGTGTTTGCGTGGAAATGCTCCGGTTTCCACCCACAGTCCAAAGATGTGCAGGCTAGATTGATTGGCCATGCAAAATTGTCTGGGAGATTAGTGGGGTAAATATGTGGGGTTACGGGAATAGGACCTGGGCGGGATTGTGGTCAGTGCAGACTCGATGGGCCAAATGGCCTCTTTCTGCACTGCTCCCTCATCTTTCTGCAACACTTGCATACATCATCCCCATTCTAGACTCTATTGTTTTTCCTGGCCCCCACCTAAGCTATTCTGATGACTGAGCTCTATTGGCGCACAAGTCTTGAGGTGCCAGTGTGATCTCAAATCCATTAAAGGGAAGGGGGTCAGATTGCTCCTGGAAATGATTGGGAGACAATGACCAAAAACTTGACCATTAGTGAAGAATTTTAGCAAGACACTGGAAAAGCAATTGTGCCTACCCTGCAACCAAGAAATCCTCACTAAGGGACACATAATGGTTGCTTTCAATGTGTGGGCGTAGGTGTGAGCGTGTAGGTGTGTGCGTGGACCTTGCATTTTCAGAATAAAATGGCACTCAGGTTCCACTGCAACACAGGGCCTCAGGTGTGGAGGCTGATGGTATGGGTATGCTTTCTAATGAATATTTTGCATATGCATTCACAAAACAGGGGGACAATGCTAACATTTTATTAAAGAAAAATGAAGTATTAGATTAAAATTTTAAAGTTTAATTATTAGTCTCAAAAGGCTGTTTACATAAACACTGTAATGAAGTTACTGTGAAAATCCCCTAGTCGCCACACTCCGGTGCTTGTTCGGGTACATGGAAGGAGGATTTAGCACGGCCAATGCAACTAACCAGTACATCTTTCAGACTGTGGGAAGAAATTAGAGCACCTGGAGAAAACCCACACAGACACATGGAAAACTTGCAGACTCTGCACAGTGACCCAAGCCGTGAATCAAACCCAGATCTCGCACTGTGAGGCATCAGTGCTAACCACTGTGCTGCCCATGGATGTGATAAACATAAGGAGAGAAAAAGTATTAAGGGGATTAGCATCCTTGAAGGTGGATAAATTTCCAGGGTCAGATGAAATGTAATCCCAGGCTGTCAAAAGAAGCCAAAAAGGAAATTGCAGAGGTCAATACTAGGTCATAAATGTAGGGGGACGACCATGAAGGTTGCATACAACACAAAAACTGGCTGCTTGGTTGATATCAGGAAGGATAACTGTATTCTGCAGGAAGACATCAGTGAGAAAGAAAGGCCTAGGGGAAGGAGGATTAGGAAACTCCAGAATGAAGAGCAAACTAACAAAAATAACGGTAATGTGAGGAAAGAATCTATGAAAGTAACTGAAGCACTAAAAAAGATGCAAGACCCCATTGCCATGTATATGTATTGAAACAGCATTCACTTCTGACAACCAAATTAATGCATTTTATGGTCAGAAGACAGATACGTTATGAGAGTGAATAGATACATTCTACAGCTATATTTATTTTTAAATAAGATTACCAGCAATGCACCTGTCACCTTCTGAATTATAATTATTATACACTACGCAAGTTTCAAAAAGATAATAATTCCATGAATTATTTAAATACTGTTGCACTTTCTAAATTTAATCCAGATAAATGCGGCACCATGCTTCTATCTGGTAACATTAAGAAATCCTGAACCGCCAAGTGCAAATAGGAACTGACTAAAACAAATTGTTCCAACTTTTAAGTGGATGAAAATTCATTGAAATAATAAAAAGGGGCTAGTAAAAATGAAGTGTTTAGTGAGAACTGGTTATTTCACTCCCAGATAGAAAAAGGCAGAATACCAATCTGGCACAGGACAACAACTCTGTGAAGTAAGGAGAAAGCAATATTTTAACCGTCATTGTTTTTTGCCTTACAAATTAATTCTAATTCACTTAAGCTATAGTATCGTCGTAAGGATCCAAAGTCTGGGTCAGACTTGGCATTTTCTGCTTCAGAATCACAAGGGGAGTGGACAAGGGTCTGGCAGGTGGAGTACAATGCTGATAAATGTGAGGTTAGCCAATTTGGTAGGAACAATAAAAAGCTGAACTATTATTTAATGGTTAAAACAAATTGCAGCATGCTGCTGTGCAGAGGGACCTGGGTGTTCTTGTGCAAGAATTATAAAATGTTGGTTTGCAGGTAATTAAGGTGGCAAATGGAATTTTGTCCTTCATTGCCAGAGGGATAGAGTTTAAAAACAGGAAGGTTATGTTGCAGCTGTATAAAGGTGTTGGTGAGGCCACATCTGGAGTACTGTGTACAATTTTGATCTCCTTACTTGAGAAAGGGTATACTGGTACTGGGAGGGGTGCAGAGGAGATTTGCTAGGTTGATTCCGGAGTTGAGAGGGTTGGCTTATGAGGAGACACTGAGTAGACTGGGGCTATACTCATTGAAATTCAGAAGAATGAGGGGAAATCTTATAGAAACATACAAGATTATGAAGGGAATAGATAAGATGGAAGCAGGGAAATTGTTTCCATTGGCAGGTGAAACTAGAACCAGGGGGCATGGCCTCAAAATAAGGGGAGCAGATTTAGGAGTGAGTTGAGGAGAAATTTCTTCTCACAAAAGGTTTATGAATCTGTGGAATTCCCTGCCCAGTGAAGCAGTTGAGACTACTTCATTTAATGTTTTTAAGGCAAGGGTAGATATACATTTTTGAAAAGTAAAGAAATTAAGGGTTATGGTGAGCAGGCGGGTAAGTGGAGTTGAGGCCACAAAAAGATCAACCACGTTCTATTGAATGACGGAGCAGGCTCAAGGGGCCAGGTGGCCTACTCCTGCTCCTAGTTCTTACGACCATAACAAATCATCTTCCTGATATAAAGGCAAAACACTGCTGATGCTGGAATCTGAAACAAAAACAGCAAATGCTGAAAAATCTCAGCAGGTCTGACAGCATCTGTGGAGAGAGAATGGAGCCAATGGTTCGAGTCTGGACAACCCTTTGTCAGAGTTCTGACAAAGGGTGATCTGGACTTGAAATGTTGGTTCAAATCATCTCCCTCCCCATCCACCAAATTGGATATTCTGCATTTTCTCCATCAAACATTCACCTTTCCCTTTTGTGTGAACATGATCTTTGAATGTTTTGTTGATGCATTAGGGTAGCAGATCAAAAACCCCAAGGTATATTCTGAAGTTAGACTGGACCCCAACAATTTGCATTAATGTGAGGATAATAATTTTTACTCCAGGTGCAATTTCACTTACAACCGGGAAGCTTTTTATCAAAATAAGCTTTATTTTAACCACACAGTTTAACCAAATAGCTTAACATTTACCAATTGAACAATACTTAAAATGTGACAAAACACAGTTCTTAATTACCAACTTATCCCTACGAGTTCCAATTCAAGCAATATTCTTCTCTTACAGACTTAAAATCCCTCTTCAAAATCTTCAAACCCCCACATTTACATGCTTGTCCTTGTTAACAGTCCTTTTGAACACCTATGGAGAGAGACACCAATCTTTTGACAGCCTCAAACAGCAGCCTCCAGAGAGAGGGAGAGAGAGAGAGAGAGAGGCAGAAGGACACCTCTTGATTCTTTCAGGACCAGCCAGAAAACTGACTGTCTAAAAAAAAACTGCATACCTTCCCTGCAAGCTTATCTCCTCCCATTAACAAATGACTGTCTCTGGTAATCAACCAAATCAAAACCCTACTCTGACACCCGCTTCATATCCTCCTGAGAAAACACAGCCGACCTTTTCTGGAGCCAGACAGCAAGATAATTGGAAGAACACGACACCAGGACAAACTTATTACTCTGTGATTTCACTAGGTTGATTCCGGAGTTGAGAGGGTTGGCTTATGAGGAGAGACTGAGTCAACTGAGGCTATACTCAGTGGAATTCAGAAGAATGAGGGAAGATGTTATAAAAACATATAATCTTATGAAGGGGATAGATAAAAGCTGGGAAGTTGTTTCCACTGGCAGGTGAAACTAGAACTAGGGGCCATGACGTCAAAATAAGGGGAAGCAGATTTAGGACTGAGTAGAGGACGACCTTTTTCACACAAAGGGTTGTGATTCTGTGGAATTCTCTGCCCAGTGCAGTAGTTGAGGCTACCTCATTGAATGTTTTTAAGGCAAGGATAGATAAATTTTTGAACAGTAAAGGAATTAAGGGATATGGTGAGCGGGCGGGTAAGTGGGGCTGAATCCACGAAAAGATCGTCCATGATCTTATTGAATGGCAGAGCAGGCTCGAGGGGCCAATTGGCCTACTCCTGCTCCTAGTTCTTATGTTCTTACATTCTTACATACCTGACAATGAGGAACACCAGATACCATCATGCAAATCACTTGCTGCAGGCCAAACTAAGGGGGAAAGCAAGGCTGATGAGTTTCAAAAAGCTACTAATAAAAATGGCCTGAAGGCTCTACACGAAGGTCTGTGATCAGTTATTGCTCCCAAAACCAACGGTGTGACACCCATTCTCTCAGCAGATGAGAATCAGCTTCTAACACGAGATTCTTTCTGATTTCGTTTGATTTATTATTGTCACATGTATTGGTGTACAGTGAAAAGTATTGTTTCTTGTGCGCTATACAGGCAAAGCATACTGTTCATAGAGAAGTAGACACTGCAGAATGTAGTGCTACAGTCATAGGGAGGGTGTAGGGAAAGATCGACTTAATACGAGATAGGTCCAGTCAAAAGTCTGATGACAGGAAGGAAGCAGCTGTTCTTGAATCGGTTGGTACGTGACCTCAGACTTTTCTACCTTTTTCCCAAAGGAAGAAGGTGGAAGAGGGAAAGTCGGGGGTGCATTGGGTCCTTGATTATGCTGGCTGCTTTGCTGGGGCAGCAGGAAATGTGGACAGAGTCAGTGAATGGGAGGCTGGTGTGTGTGATGGATTGGGCCAAATTCACTACTTTTTGTAGTTCCTTGCAGTCTTGGGTAGAGCAGGAGCCATACCAAGCTGCGATACAAGCAGAAAGAATGCTTTTGATGGTGCATCTGTAAAAATTGGACAGAGTCATAGCTGACATGTCAAATTTCCTTAGTCTTCTAAGAAAGTAGAGGCATTAGTGGGCTTTCTTAATTATAGTGTCGGCATGGGGGGGAGCCAGGATAGGTTGTTGGTGATCTGGACACCTAAAAACCTGAAGCTTTTGACCATTTCTACTTCATCCCCATTGATGCAGATAGGGGTGTGTTCTCCATAAGCTTCCTGAAGTCGATGACAATCTCCTCTGTTTTGTCGACATTGAGAGAGAAATGATTGTCGCCGCACTAGTTCCCAGATTCAACTCCTGTCTACAAGCTCGCGACCATTTTTACTTTGTCCCCGTTGATACAGATAGGGGCGTATTCTCCACTCTGCTTCTCGTCAACAATCTCCTAAACAAACAATCCCTCAAGTACACTGCTGCCATTGAACCACTTCCACAGCGCAACACTCCGGGACAGTTTGTTCTCAATCCTTCTCAAGCTCAAAGGCCATGAAGCTGCTTTCGTTGGCAAGATGCCAGGAGCCAACGATATCCCATCTGAAGTATTGAAGTAAGGGGGTACTCACAGAATTCAGAAACTCACTAATCTTTTCTGCCTAATCTGGCAGCAGGATGATTTCATGACACAAGATGACAAAAATCATTCATTGCCTGACCAAAACAAGCTCAGTGTTTGGCAAAGTCTCGGAACAAAGATCAAAGTCTATCGCGCAAGTTCCTGCATAACTTCTTTGAACACCCTCGTATTGTTATCAAAAAAGCAACTAGCAAATTTCTAACTTTGCTGCCTGAGATTTATTTGTAACATCAGGTCAGCAGGACAAAATCCCCAACACTGAGGCTCTTGTAAATTCCCAGAAATCTTGTCATCAAAAGCATGGTCAACAGAGCTCAGCTTCACTGGGCTGATCATGTGGTTCATAGGAGGGAATCCTGCAAACCAAAGGCAGCTGAGCAGGGGAGGCGGTGGCCTAGTGGTATTGTCCTTAGACTAGTAATCCAGAAACCCATGGTAATCCTCTGGACACCCAGGTTCAAATCCCACCACAGCAGACGATGGAATGGAATTCAACAAAACAAAAATCTGGAATTAAGAATCTACTGATGACCACAAACTATTATTGATTGTCAGAAAAACCCATCTGGTTCACTAATGTCTTTTAGGGGAGGCAATTTGCCGTCCTTACCCAGTCTGGCTTACATGTGACTCCAGACCCACAGCAATATCTTGACTCTTAAATGCCCTCAGGGATGGGCAATAAATGCTGGTCCAGCCAGGGATGCCCACATCTGACAAATGAATTTTTAAAAAACTGCCCTTGTGAAAGTGGTGCTAAAATCCATCTGGTTCAGGTAAACCAACAGCGCCATTAGAGAGGGTGCTCCAGATTTTGACCCAATGACAGTGTAAGAATGGCGAATTTCCAAATCAGGAGAGTGAGTGATTTGGAGGGAAGTGTTCCAAAGCATCTGCTGCCCTTGTCCTTCTAGGTAGTAGAGGTTGCGGCTTTGGAAGGCGCTGTTGAAGAAGGTTTGGTGAGCTCCAGCAGTGCATCTTGCAGTTGGTATACACTGTTCTCACTGCACATTGGTGCTGAAGGGAGTGAAGGCTGAAGGTGGTGGGTGAGGTACCTATCAAGTCGGCTGCTTCTCCCTGAATGGTGTTCAACTTAAGTGCTCTTGGAACTCCACTCATCCAGGCAAGTGGCAAGAACTCCATCATGCTTCTAACCTGTGCCTTGTAGATCCTGAACAGGCTCGGGGTGGGAGTGGGGGTGGGGGCGGGTCAGGATGTCACCTCTGGCATTCAGCTCTTTTGTCCATGTTTGATCCAAGGCTGTAAGAATGACAGGAGTTTGGTAACCCTGGTGGAACCAAAACCTAGCGTCCATGAGCAGGGGCAATCCTAGGCAGAGGTATACTGAAAGGAAAGATTGAAATCCCGGAAATGGATCCTTGATGAAGACATCTGAGAGAAAACATTGTGTGGGAGAAGATTTCTAAGGTGTGTTTTTCAAGAGTGGAGTTTGAAAACCCTTGTATGAAAGTCAGAGTTCCAGTCGGACTAGCTGGCTCATTGAGACAAGCATCTGGAGTGATTTGATGAGAAATCCACAGAAGTTCATATTGGGTGACATCTGCCACTTGGTTTCAGAGTGGGGTGTGTCTGACCACAGTTAGCCTGTTAGTTTACATTGACTGTGTACTTGCTGAGACTATTACAGTACAAGATGTATTTTGTAACTTTTGTTAGTCTTAAAAACCTGTGTACATATATGATGACATTGGTGAGGTGAAGTTGAAATCCTGGAAGTGGATCTTCGACGGAGGCCTCCTGAAGGATTACTGTAATGTAGTTAATCTTTTCATGTTTAATGAATGTTTTATTCCATTGTTAAAGGTTAATTGGCAGTTCCATGTCTCAGTTCATCACGCTTCGGAACAAAAGAATAGAAATTTCAGTCTACTAAGCCAGGGTTCCATTCTGGGGCCTGACTGTCCAGTAGTAACATCAGTTGGCATCATACCACTGAGACAGTTAGCCAGGAATTTGGGCTCAAATCTTGGAAGTTGGACTTGAATACACAACCATCTGCTCAGAAACAAGAGTGCTGTTAACCAAGCCATGGCTGACCATCTGATGCCCCAGCCAATGAAACCACTTTTCTCTTGACCTCCATTGTCTTCCATTTTGCTGGGACTCTTTGGTACAAAGGTTGGTTGAATACTGCCTGATTGTTGAGGGCAGTTTCTATCACCTTTTCTGGCATTCAGCTTACTATATATATATATATTTTATATTTGCACAGAAAACAAAACTGAATTGCAGAATGCACTCCCAAAACAATAATAAAAACCTTGAACTCCAAAGTAATAAAAAATAAATTAACTTACTTAGTCCTCTTGAAGCAGCTATCTGGGCGACTGGCTTTTATTAAGGGTTGTTTTTCAGTTGTACATTATTTCTGGGAGTTGTCACATCTTTCTTGGGACTGTGTTAGTTTTGTTTTGCAAGCTGTTTGTCAGCTTTACTGAGTTACTGGTTTTTGTCGGCTGGCATGTACGCTTTCAATAGTTTGGAAGATCAAGGTGTAATCCAATAGAGGTATTTTAAAATGGTAAAAGGATTCAATAACATAGACACAGAGAAGCTATTTGCTCCGGTAGGACAAGAGTAGACAGTTAGATTGAGGCTATTTAGCAGTGAAATTAAGAAGCACCTTTTCACAGAAAGGGAACTGGAAACCTGAAACACTCCTTCCAAAAGGAGAAATGGATGTCAGGTCAACCAAAATTCTCAAGACTGTTCAATAGATTTTTGATAGAATTATAGATTCCTACAGTGCAGAAGGAGGCCATTTGGCCCATCGAGTCTACACTGACCACAATCCCACCCAGGCCCTATCCCTGTAACCCCATGCATTTACTCTAGTTAGTCCCCCTGACACAAAGTGCAATTTAGCATGGCTAATCCATCTAACCCGCAAACCTTTGGAGCGTGGGAGGAAACCGGAGCACCCGGACAAAACCCACGCAGACAGGGGGTGAACGTGCAGACTCCATACAGACAGTGACCCAAGCCGGGAATTGAACCTGGGTCCTTGGCGCTGTGAGGCAGCAGTGCTAACCACTGTACCACCGTGCTGCCCCTTTTCTTGAAATATTCATCACTAATCCCCAAAAGCCACATGTTGATAGAAAATCAAGAGATTTTTGCTTGAGTAAAGGCAGATAAATGGAGTTGAAATACAGAGCAGCCACGGTCTAACTGAATGATAGAACATGCTCGGGGGGGGGATTGAATGCCCTCCTACTCTTCCTAATGTTCCTATAAAGCCACAAATGAAAGGTGCGAAATGTAACATGCGACCTGTTCAGCATATTTTTGGATTTAAACAAAGCTCATGCACTGCAGCCTCTTACAGCGTCAGGAGAGGTTTAATCTTTCAGTCAGTATACCCCCAGCTCTTTGGAATACTGGTCCAAAATCACCTGACTTCACCACTTGTACCTCTCTATTCTAAAACCGCCTCAAGATTTCAGCTTCCTGGCTTTAGGCCTCTGTTGTTTCTTCAATCCTCCTCCATCCTTGCAATATTCATAGAATCCCTACAGTGCAGAAGGAGGCCATTCAGCCCATCGAGTTTGCACCGACCACAATTCCACCCAGGCCCTATTCCCAGAACCCCACATATTTACCCTGCTAATCCCCTGAAACTAGGATTAATTTAGCATGGCCAATCAATTCTTCCAGATGAAATTGTTGTTTGCCTTGCAAGTAAGTGTCATTTTTAACCACATCTAATTTTTTTTTAGAAGCAATATCCAGCATCATTTTTCACGCTCAGATTAAAGCTCGGCACTCTGAAACAAAAGAGAGAAAGAGATACACAACTGTTTTGTTTTTAATGGTCTGGGCCAAGAAGCAGAACAATAAAGAAGTTGCAGTGTCAACTTCTTGCCACTTGTTGTCATTATTGCACTATCGAATGCTCGACTTCAGGGCAGTGATGCACAACCAACAGTCCAAAGTGCAATCTAAAGTGCACTAGTCTGTCAGGACGTTCAATTATATCAATTATGTTCAATTACTACAGCCTGGTGTGTGCTGCTGTGCCTTGGACAGCAGGGTTTAAGAGGGACTGTAGATAAACACCTCTGACATAACAAGATCACTAAGAGACTCCCAGAGCTGGCATGTAACCTTGGTAAGTGAGAGGGAGAAGGAGAAACAAAGAGGACAAGACAGGAGAGATACAAACAATTAAAAAGCACACATTTCCCATGAGCTCAGTGCAACAATAAGACTACATGCATTTCAGCCAAAATCTCTTAATGCAACATCAATCAATGCAACTCTCTGTGATACTCCTAATTCATTAACAATAATAACTCCCAACAGTTACTATCAATGACGCCTCCGTAACCACCAGTCAGCTGACATCTACAGAGTGTTACTTGTGATGAAAAATCCATCCTTATTCCTTCAGCTGTATAAGGCTTTGGTTAGGCTGCATTTGGGAGTATTGTATACAATTTGGTTTCTTCCCACACTCCAAAGACATGCAGGTTAGGTTGACTGGCCATGCTAAATTGGTGCTAGTGTCTGGGGGATTAGGAAGGCAACTGTGTGGGGTTACAGGAATAGGGCCTGGGTGGGTTGTGGTCAGTGTAAACTCAATGGGCTGAATGGCCTTCTTCACTGTAGGGATTCTATGTATTCTGGTCACCACACTACCGGAAGGATGTTGATGCATTGGAACGGGTGCAGAAGAGATGGAACGGGTGAAGAGATACCGGAAGGATGTTGCCTGGCTTGGAGGATACGGACTATGAAGCAAGGATTGTTTTCATTGGTGCGTCAGAGGCTGAGGAGGAGGTTTACAAGATTATGACAGATTCTTTTTCCCAGGATCAAAGTGTCAATTACTCTGGGGCATAGGTTGAAAATGAGAGGGGGAAAGTTTAAAAGAGATGTAAGGGTAAGTTTTTCACACAGAGGGTGGTGAATGCCTGGAACGTGCTGCTGGGGGAGGCGGTGGAAGCAGATTCTATAAAAATGTTCAAGAGGCATCTGGATAGATACATGAATAGGCGGGGAATAGACAGATATGGACCACATAGAGGCAAGAAAATAATATTAGAGCACAGAGGCATCGGCACAGACTTGGTGGGCCAACGGGCCTGTTCCTGTGCTGTCCTGTTCTTTGTTTTGCCCTAGACTTTTTCCAGTCTTACAGCTCAGAAAGCTCTGTGCAGAAGTAACCCAACTTTAAAAGGACAGAATTTAAGCAGACACAGCGCTAAAATTTAATGCACCTATCCACCACTATGTTGCTTATATCCCAGTACTAACATGGCTTGATATAGCTTTGCTATGTGTTATAAATTGAGCGAGAACATCTAATAAATATATTAGTGTGAGGTTGGTGGGCTGACCTTGTTAATCAGGTTGGAGATCTTGAACCCTTTGATGTCTAATGAAATGCAGCAGCCCTTCAGACTGTTTGGACATCTGTCGTCAGTTCCAACACTGCCGTGGAATATGCCACATTTGCGACCAGTTGCGAATTATATCTGGAGCTGCTAAGCCGGTACTCCACTTTCTCCCCAGGAAGGCAACAAGCCATAGTTCCACAATTTATCTGTGCCTTCGTACATCAGGTTGAAACCAAAGCAGCATGCATTGGTAAGCACTTCCACAAAACAGCAGTATTTCACCTAATATGCATGCACTTCCCAGCAGTGATCACTGGGGCAACAGTAAGGAGTGGGAACCCATGGTTTCCCTATCCTCATTCCCTGGGAACAGTTCATCATTCCGAAACTGAATGAGATTAGCTTGCTCAAGGAATTAAATGTCAGGCCTCCTGATTTGCTTGGCTCAATTATGTGCCTTAATCAACAGGCATGCAGAACTCCTGTTTATGATGCTAATTAGAACATCAGCCATCTATTATATAATTAAGTATAGTCAAATCTAACCCCACCCAGCACTGAGTCATATTTCAGATAATGGCCCGTGATCTCCTGCTTCCCCAGCATTGGATTGTAGCAGACTCACCTCAGGCAAGTTTTAGCTGGAATGGCCTTGATAGAAGGACAAGTGATGACTAGAGCCACACATCGTCCACCTCCCTGTGATACAAGGAACTTGAGTCCAATGCAAGTATATTCCTCACTAAATAAGGATGTGCAGTATTCTAGGGATAGGAGTTTATGCTCCCTAGCCAATGGGTAAGCAGGCAGAGAATCCTTTCCATCACCCTCTTGCCAATCACCAAACCACGCGCAATTTAGCGAGGCCCAGCGTTGTCTGCTGTCTCCCGCTCTAAATGAGATATTTAAATATTGGCCACTAAGGGGCCATGTCCTGCCCAGCCTCAAAATTGATCACCACACCCCACCCTCTGCTGGGCCACATCTCTCTTCCCTGCTGTGAGAACCCTGTACGAACCTGACCCTGGACTCCAGGCCTCAGAATACAGAGACTGCTTGTAGTGCCAGTGCTGGCCAGTGCTGGCGCAGCTGCAACTGAGATCGGCCAATCAGATTGACTGACAACTCCGCCCAACTGAGGCACAAAGTACTGTCACAGAATCACGACAGTGTACAAGGAGTCCGTTCAGCCCATCGAGTCTGCACTGACAACAATCCCACCCAGGCCCTCTCCCCATGACACTATTTATTTATCCTGCCAATCCCCCTCATGTTAAGAAACAATTTAGCATGGCCAACCTAACCCATATATCTTTGGAATGTGGGGATAAACTGGAGCACCTGGAGGAAACCCACACAGACACAGGGAGAATGTGCAGACTCCACACAGAGTGACCCAAGTCAGGAATCTCCCTGGCACTGTGAGACAGCAGTGCCAACCACTGTGCCACCCTAGAGGGTCGTTAATCTTCAGGATCCTCTTCCTTAAAGTTCAGTGGAACCTGGGTCATTAAATATATTCAAGGCTTAATTAGGCTTCTGATCAACAAGAGTGCCTAGGGTTATGGGGAAAGTCAACAAAGTGGAGTTAATGTCACAATCAGATCAGCCGTGATCTTACTGAATGGTAGGATAAGCTTAAGGGCTGAATGGCTTACTCCTGTTCCTATTTCTTGTGATTCCGGGTTGAAATGCATGTATCAATGCTGAAGTAACCTCAAATGATCCTGACTCAACTTTACATTAGGTGAATTTAGCAACCGAGTCTTTCGAGGTGTACGAAATTATGAGAGGCATAGACAGGGTGGATAGTCAGAGGCTTTTTCCCAGGGTGGCGGTGTCGATTACGAGGGGACACAGGTTCAAGGTGAGAGGGAGAAAGTTTAAGAGAGATGTGCAGGGGAGCGATGGGTGTCTGGAATGCGCTGCCAGAGGTAGTGGTGGAAGCAGGCACATTAGCAATGTTTAAGAAACACCTAGATGGGTACATGAATAGGAAGGGAATAGAGGGATACGGACCGAGTAAGGGCAGTTTAGTTCAGGCATCGTGATCGGCAAGGGCTTGGGGGGCTGAAGAGCCCCTTTCTGTGCTGTACTTTTCTTTGTTCTTCGACAGCTGCTCCTAGAAATTCTCTGGTTGTGACTTTATCTCCCCCTGCCTGAAGTAAACTGGTAAGGGGCAAAGCAAAATAAAGGAAATGTCTTCTCCTCATCAGTCCAAGGAGTACCAAAGCAGGACATGCACAGGAAGGCAAGCTTTCCTTTAAAACTGCAATCACTGTATCAATCTCTCCTTCTTAAACCAAACCAGCCTTAGTCTTTACCTAATATTAGAATAGAATCTGGCGACCATTTTTCTTAATGTATGGTGAGAGCTTAGTATTCAAGTTTTATCTGACTTATTGCTCCTGGTATTAGATATTTTATAACTACAGCTTTGGATTTTCTAATAGTTGTAACTTTAGGCCATCAGATTTCAAATTAATTTCATTGTACCTGCATTGGGATGTGGGCCCGAATTTGAGAATTTCCCTCCAGCAGCTTCTAAATTGCACAGACCTGCAAAATATGCTACTTAAACTGTGTTTATTGCACCAGACTTTAATATTTTCTCATTCAGTTCACAAGATTATACATATTGAAAAAGTGTCATCTGTTTTGAATTTCCTGCCTAAACCCTTCTCTCACTTTCTGTCCTCTGTTAAAAAGCCTCCTTGAAGGTCACCACTAACAAAGTTTCTGTCACTCCCTCTCCTTCCCTGAATCAGCATTCCGTTATCTCGCGCCTCTGCAAAGCCGCCTTAGTGCAGTTTCCCTTGCTGCCAATTGCAACTGATTGAGGGAAAATGGATTTCCTCTGTTATCTATTTTCAGCAAAATGTTAAACCTGCCCTTTTAGACCACAAATTTCAAGAAATAATAGCCAGCAGGAATCCTCCGCGTGATGTTTATTGCCAACGTGTCGTGGCCGGAGGAAATTTACTTCGGTTATCTCGCGTCATTGTTTTTTTAGGGCACAATAATAACAAGGGTGGCACAGTGGTTAGCACAGATGCCTCACAGCGTCAGGAACCTGGGTTCGGTTCCCGGATGGGTCAGTCTGTGCAGAGTCTGCACATTCTCCCCATGTCTGCATGAGTTTCCTCCAGGTACTCCAGTTTCCTCCCACAGTCCGAAAGCTGTGCTGGTTAGAGATACGTTGGCCATACTAAGTTCTCCCACCAGTGTACTTGAACAGGCATGGAATGTGGCGGCTGGGAGATTTTCACAGTGACTTCATTGCAGTATCAATGTAAGCCTACATCTGACACTAATAAATACATTTATTTATATAGCCCCTTTACTAAGATGTTCTAAGCTTTTTCAGCATGTGTAACGAGATTGTCTTAAGACCATAAGAACTAGGAGCAGGAGTAAGCCATCTGGCCCCTCGAGCCTGCTCCACCATTCAATAAGATTATGGATGATCATTTCGTGGACTCAGCTCCACTTACCCGCCTGCTCATCACCCTTAATTCCTTTACTGTTCAAAAAATTATCTATCCTTGCCTTAAAAACATTCAATGAGGTAGCCTCAACTGCTTCACTGGGCCGGGAATTCCCCAGATTCACAACCCTTTGTGTGAAGAAGTTCCTCCTCAAGTCACTCCTAAGTCTGCTTCCCCTTATGTTGAGGCTATGCCCCCTTGTTCTAGTTTCACCTGCCAGTGGAAACAACTTCCCTTTCCTTATCTTATCAATTCCTTCATAATCTTATATGTTTCTATAAGATCTCCTCTCATTCTTCTGAATTCCAATGAGTATAGCCTCAGTCTGCTTAGTTTCTCCTCATAAACCAACCCTCTCAACTCCAGAATCAACCTCATGAATCTCCTCTGCACCCCCTCTAGTGCCAGTAAAGCCCTTCTCAAGTAAGGAGCCTTGTCAAGATAAAACTTGGTAGTCATTCTTCATCCTGCAGTATTCAACAAGAATCTACCTGTTTTCTGTCAGAATCTAGAGGAAGCTGAAAGGACTGGGGCTCAACTTGTAATTATTGGCTACAAAGATTGGTCTCAGCATTGCAAGACAGTAAACACATGCTTTGACTGTTCGAACGGCCATCTGAATCAGCACATCAAACCAACTATCAATCACTTGACTTTACTTGAATGATTTGAAACCCACAAGAATTGCTTCTACACTTCATTTAAACTGTTATCAGATTAAAGAGCTATATAGTGTGGTCATAACACCATCAGTCTGTGGGGTTAATGATAAGAGCTGATGTGCCACCCCAGAGTAAGGCATATATAGCAACTGACGTCCTTCACAAATTACAGGTGAAAGTTCTATTTCATCTTCCAAGTTAAATTTAACATCATTCTTTAAAAAGGCAAAACTTGATATAAACAGCAAGTACAAAACAGCTAAAGATATACTGGTACAAAGCTCATCCATTTTGCTGTTAGATGCCGGTTATGGTAGCACTGTGGTTGTATTACTGAAAACAGACAACCTCTCAAAGTTTTTTGTCTTGCACTTATCAAGACAAGAATACCAATGTTGGGGCGGGGGGGTGGTGATGGAGTAGGGGAAACGGCTTTAATCTGTATGAGATGAGGATGCTGATTGGTTGACAAATGGGCTGATTGGTAGACACACTGCACTAGTTGATGATGGCTGGCAGTTAGCTGCCAAGCATTATTTGAAATTTAAACCAGGCAACTTGACTTAGCTTGGTCAAGACATTGCCCTGTGGAATAAATGAACAAACGGTGATGGCCGAGTGGTATTATCGCTAGACTATTAATCCAATTTCTGGATCACTCTGAAAAGGCCTAGCAAGCTACTCATTTCAAGAGTGACTAGGGATGACCAATAAATACAGGCCAGACAGCAATGTCCATGTCCCACAAATGAGTAAATCCGGAGAGTGACATTCAGGGCCCCAGTAAAATTGGAGTCAACGGGAATTATGATGTGGAAGTGCCAGCATTGGGTGGGCACAGTAAGAAATCTCACAACACCAGGTTAAAGTCCAACAGGTTTATTTAGAATCACAAGCTTTCAGAGCACTGCTCCTTCATTAGGTGAGTGGGAATTGACTAGGGAAAGCTCTCCAATGATTGAATTTATATTAAGCAGAAAAGATGAAAGTTGTGGTCGTTGGAGGCAAATCATCTCAAGTCTGAAATCATTGTGATTTTCAAGGTAGTGCCTGTAGGTCAAAGATCTTTAGCTGTTTCAATTGGTGATTGTGCTTCCATTACAAGGTCAGGAGTGAGAATATTTGTTCATGATTGCACACTATTTAGTTCAATTTGCAATTCTTCAGATAATGAAGCAGCCTGCGGCTGCTTACAGCAACACTTGGACAACATTCTATCTTAAGCTGGAAAGATAGGTAGCAGTTGCACCGAACAAATGTCAAATAATGATCACCTCCAACAAGAAAAGTACTTACCTCTCTTTGACATTCAATACAGTTAACATTGCTCAAATCCCCATCATCAACATGCTGAGGTTATACACTGACCAGAACCTTAAACTGGACCAACACATAAATACTGCAGTTATGAGAGGAAGTCAGAAGCTGGATATTCTGCAGTGCATGGCTTACTTCTTGACTCCCCCAGAACCTTCCAGCATTTACAAGGCACAAATGAGGAGTGTGACGAAATAGCTTCAACTTGCCTGGATGACTGCAATTTCAACAACATTTAAATCGCGCTCGTTCTCTGACCTCTCTGTCTGATCTTACTCACTTATATCATACTGAGCAAATGTCTGTGCCTTAAGTTGCCACAGTAAGAAATCCCACAACACCAGGTTAAAGTCCAGCAGGTTTATTTGGCAGCACAAATGTTAGAATCCGTCATTAAGGAGGAAATTGCGAGGCATCTTGAAGGGAATTGCTTGATAGGGCAGACGCAACACGGTTTCATTAAAGGGAAGTCGTGTCTGACAAATTTACTGGAGTTCTATGAGGATGTGTCTAGGGCGGTGGATAGAGGAGAGCCGGTGGATGTGGTCTTTCTGGATTTTCAGAAGGCGTTTGATAAGGTACCTCACAAGAGGTTACTGCAGAAGGTCAGAGGACATGGAGTTGGGGGTAGGGTGTTAGCGTGGATAGAGGATTGGTTGTCAAATAGGAGGCAGAGAGTGGGGGTCAATGGGTGCTATTCGGATTGGCGGTTGGTGACTAGTGGGGTGCCCCAGGGGTCGGTGCTGGGGCCTCAGCTATTTACCATTTATATAGATGATCTGGAGGAGGGAACCGAGTGTAGGGTGTCGAAATTTGCTGATGACACCAAGATTGGGGGAAAGGCAAATTGTGCGGAGGGTGTGGAGAGTCTGCAGAAGGATCTAGATAGGCTGGGCGAATGGGCCAGGAAATGGCAAATGGAATTTAATGTTGGCAAGTGTGAGGTGGTCCACTTTGGTAGGAAGAATGGTAGGAAGGACTATTACTTACGTGGCGAAAAACTGCAGCAGGCGACGGTGCAGAGGGACCTCAGGGTCCTTGTGCATGAGTCGCAAAAACCCAGCCTGCAGGTGCAGCAGGTGGTCAGGAAGGCGAATGGGATGCTGGCCTTCATCGCGAGGGGGATTGAATATAAAAGTAGGGAGGTCTTGCTGCAGCTGTATAGGGCATTGGTGAGGCCGCAGCTGGAGTACTGTGTGCAGTTTTGGGCGCCGCACCTGCGCAAAGATATTTTGGCCTTGGAGGGAGTGCAGAGGAGGTTTACTAGGCTGATACCGGAGTTGAGGGGGTTGAGCTATGAGGAGAGGCTGAATAAACTAGGCTTGTACTCGTTAGAGTTTAGAAGAATGAGGGGAGATCTCATTGAGACGTATAAGATGATGAATGGGATGGATAGGATAGAGGTGGAGAGACTCTTCCCACTCAAAAAAGACAGTAGGACTAGGGGGCACAGCCTCAAGATAAAGGGGGGGGCGGTTTAGAACGGAGTTGAGGAGGAACTTCTTCACTCAAAGGGTGGTGAATATCTGGAATTCTCTGCCCGTTGAAGTGGTGGAGGCTGCCTCGCTAAATATTTTTAAGAAGCGGGTTGATGGGTTTTTGATAAGAGAGGGGATTAAGGGTTATGGGGAGAGGGCGGGAAAGTGGAACTGAGCCACGACAGATCAGCCATGATCTTATTGAATGGCGGGGCAGGCTCGAAGGGCCAGATGGCCTACTCCTGCTCCTATTTCTTATGTTCTTATGTTCTTACAAGCTTTCAGAGTCTCATTCCTTCATCAGGTGAGTGAGGAGTTGTGTTCACAAACAGAGCACATAAAAACACAAACTCAATTTAGAAGATAATAGTTGGAACCCAAGATCCCAGTTGAGGCCGTCCTCATGTGCGCAGACCTGATTATCAGTTTCTGCTCCGTGATTCTGCATTGTCGTGTGCCGTGGGGGCCGCCTTGGACAGCGCTTGCCTGAAGATCAGAGGCTGAATGCCCTTGACTACTGAAGTATTCCCTGACAGGAAATGAATGCTCCTGCTTGGTGATCGTTAAGCAGTGTTCATTCATCTGTTGTCAGAGCGTCTGCAAAGACTCGCATTCCAACCATTATCTTGTAAATTGAGTTTGTGTCTGTATATGGGAGCAGTAGACTCTTCAAGCCTGCTCTCTACAATCATAGCTGATTTTGGGCTTCAACTTTATATTCCCTACCCTCATGTCATATCCTTTGATTTGCTGAGGTGTCAAAAAATTATCTACGTCAGACTTAAATGTAATTAGCTATTCACAATCCTCTGGGGTAGAGAATTCCAATGATTCACATTCCTCTGAACAAAGATTTTTCTCTTCACCTCAGTCTTAAATAATCGGCCCCTCATCCTGAGACCGTGCCCCCTGTGATTTAGATTCCCAACCCAATATTGCAGTTCCTATCCTGAGAAGCTCCTCCAGAATTCTACATGCTTCAATTAAGTCACCTCTCAATCTTCTAAATTCCAGAGAATATAAGCTTAATTTACTCAGTCTATCATCATAGGATAATCCTCGCATCTAAGGCAACTAAAGTGCACAGTGTTTCCATTGTGGTCACACAAAAGCCCTGCACAATTGTAGCACAATTTCTTTACTTTTGGACTCCAATTCCCTTGCAATATAAGGTCAATGTGCCACTTGCCTTCCTAATAGCTTTCTGTACTTGCGTGCAAACTTTCTGAATTCCACGAAGGAGCACAGCTTTCTGAATTCCACGAAGGAGCACAGCTAATATGAATATTAATATCAATATTAATATATTGATACTGAGAACATGAATATTTATAAATCTCACACATTTTTTAAAAAATTCTGCTTTTCCAATCTTACAGCCAGAATGATTAATCTCACTCTTCTCCACATTAGACTGCATCTGCTATCTTGTTGCCCATTCCCTACTCTGTACATATCTCTTTGCAGACATGTGTCCTCCACACAACTTACATTTACACTGAACTTTGTATCGTCAGCAAATGTAAATACATTACTTTTGATCTATTTTTCTAAGTCATGAATGTAGATGGTAAATAGCTGACACTCCAGCACTGATCCTTGCAGCACTCCATTACTCACTGCCTGCCAACTTGAAATAGCCCCGTTTAGTCCATTCTCTGCTCTCTATCCATTAACGAATCTCCTATTCATGATGCCTTATCATTCTTATTAACCTTTTTTGTGACATCTTCTTGAATGCTTTTTGGAAATCCAGGTGTACTACGTCTCCTGGCTCCCCCATATCTATTCTATTAGTTACATCCACAAAAAAAAACTAATAAACTTATCAAACTCAAATTTCCCTTCTGTAAAACCATGTCACCTATGTCAGACTCCTATTTATTGACTACAGCTGAGCCTTCAACACCATTATTCCCAAAAACTCATCTCTAACTCCATGATCTGGCATCTGGCACCTCCCTCTGCATCTAGATCCTGACCTTGCTAACTCACAGACCACAATCAGTAAGGTCAGGCAACACCTCCTCCACGATCATCCTCAACACCAGTGTCCAACAAGGCTGTGTTCTCAGCACCCAGCTATACTCCTTATACACCAATGACCGTGTGGCCAAATTCCCCTGCAATTCGATTTTCAAGTTTGCTGACGACACCACTGTAGTAGGTCAGATCTCAAACAATGATGAGACGGAGTACAGGAATGCGATAAAGAATCTGGTGAACTGGTGTGGCAACAATAATCTTTTCCTCAATGTCAACAAAATGAAGGAGATTGACATTGGCTTCAGAAAGCATAAAGGAGAACATGCCTGTCTATGTCAACAGGGATGAAGATTTTTTTTAAAAAAATTTTTAAAAAGAAGATTTTTTTTAAAAATCTGCCCTACCTTTTCAAGAGGTGGCACAGGTTCAAATCTCCTAGCACAGACCAGGAAACTGTCAGGTGCAGGCTTGCTTTTCTTCACGTCTGGGTCATTGCCGCACACAATGTGGTGGAATAAGCTGAAAAACGTTTTGTGCCTGGTTGTCTTGAGGTCGTACATCTGCTTCGACGAACTGGTAGCAACTGCGATTGGCACCTTGTGTTTGTGGAGATGGGTGACTATCCTCTCTATGCCTACGGCAGGGAAATCGAGCAAAGGAGCAACAATTAACATTTTTTATCCATCTGTTGGTGGCAAACAGCCACTTCCATGTGCGTGAAAAGCCAGTAAGGATCAGCAGGTTCGCAGCCTGCTGGGAGGACGGGGGATGGCACGAGGGAGGGGAGAGACAAATCACAGTAAAATTAAATTCCTTCCTCAGGCACTTCCAGGGTGGTTAATTAATGGTGAACAGTAACTGGGCTGCTGATTGATATTGCCTTCTTAGCTGTCCCAGCCAAGCTGAAGGAATCAGTAGAGTCAGTGTACGCTGGTAGTTTCTCCCTGCTGTCATAGAATCCCTACAGTGCAGAAGGAGGCCATTCAGCCCATCAAGTCTGCACTGACTCTTCAACAGAACATCCCACTCAGGCCATTTCCTGTAATCCCAAATACTGACCCCACTAATCCCCTTAACCAACACACCTTTGGACATTAAGGGAAAATTTAGCATGGTCAATCCACCAAAGTTGCACATCTTTTTACATTGAGGGACAATTTAGCATGGCCAATCCACTTAACCTGCACATCCTGGGCCAGTGGGAGGAAACAAGAGCACCCAGAGGAAAACCATGCAGACACTCAGAGAATGTACAAACTCCACACTGACAGTCACCCAAGGCCAGCATCAAACCAGAGTTCCTAGCACTGAGACACAGCACTGCTAACCATTGTGCTATTGTGCCATGGACAATATCTAATCCCCAAATACGCTACCAAGACATGTTATCTGATTGTTATTTCTTTTCTATTTGGCTGTCATGGTTTCCTACAGGGCAACGATGAGTGCAATAACAGTACTTATTGGCCAAAAACAGGGGTAACCATTCAGCCCCTCGAGCCATATCCCTGGAATCTCTCCTATCAATCTCTGTGATGAAGATATCGATTGACCTGGGGTGCAGCAAAGTAGAAATCTAGATTGTCACCACTCTTGTACAAAACTATGAAGGGTATAGATAGGGTGAACAGTGGGAAGCTTTTTCCCAGGTTGGAGGTGACGATCACGAGGGGTCACAGGCTCAAAGTGAGAGGGACGAGGTTTAACTCAGATATCAGAGGGTTGTTTTTTACAAAGAGGGTGGTGGGGGCCTGGAATGCACTGCCAAGTAGGGTGGTGGAGGCAGACACGCTAGGATCATTTAAGACTTACCTGGATAGTCACATGAGCAGACTGGGAATGGAGGGATACAAACGAATGGTCTAGTTGGACCAATGAGCAGCATAGGTTTGGAGGGCCGAAGGGCCTGTTTCCTGTGCTGTACTGTTCTTTGCTTGACAAAATGCTTTTTAACTTTACTCCTGAATGGGGATACGCTGAGGATGTAAACAGCATCATAGAATCATAGAAGCCATAGTGCAGGAGGAGGCCATTTGGCCCACTGAGTATGGACCAACCAAAATCCCACCCAGACCCTATCCCCATAACCCCATGTATTTACCCTGCTAGTCTCTCTAACACCAAGGGGCAATTTAGCATGGCCAGTCAAACTGGCACATTTTATGGACTGAAGCACCCGGGGAAACCCACGATGACATGGGGAGAATGTGCAAACAGACAGTGACCCAAGGCCAGGAACCGAACCCAGGTCCCTGGCGCTGTGAGGCAGCATTGCTAACCACTGTGCCACCTCTAGCCTCAAGTTCTTTTTCCCACTAGGTCTCTACTGTGCTAACTGCAGATTGCCTGAATGAGGTAAACAATTGGGGTAACTTCTCACTCTGCTGATGGCTAAATCTGTGGGAGACCAACACTTACCTGGCATCAGTTGTGTGGTAAGGAACAGGCGCTTCTGGACAACACTACACTGTGCAATTAATTCCTCTGGAGTAACTGGGAGCTGCAATTTGTCACAAACCATTTTGGCAGCGGATAAGGCCTGCAATCCCATAATTGAGGCCTTCAACTCCCACGTAAACTTCTTATTGTAACTGCCACAGACTTCTTCAAACACAACAGTGTACAGTCTTTCTGTGTCTGCAGTACAAATAGAACATAAGAACATAAGAAATAGGAGCAGGAGTAGGCCATCTAGCCCTTCGCGCCTGCCCCACCATTCAATAAGATCATGGCTGATCTGTCGCTGCTCAGTTCCACTTTCCCGCCCTCTCCCCATAACCCTTAATCCCCTCTCTTATCAAAAACCCAGCAACCTGCGTCTTAAAAATATTTAGCGAGGCAGCCTCCACCACTTCAACGGGCAGAGAATTCCAGAGATTCACCACCCTTTGAGTGAAGAAGTTCCTCCTCAACTCCGTTCTAAACCGCCCCCCTTTTATCTTGAGGCTGTGCCCCCTAGTCTTACTGTCTTTTTTGAGCGGGAAGAGTCTCTCCACCTCTATCCTATCCATCCCATTCATCATCTTATACGTCTCAATGAGATCTCCCCTCATTCTTCTAAACTCTAACGAGTACAAGCCCAGTTTATTCAGCCTCTCCTCATAGCTCAACCCCCTCAACTCCGGTATCAGCCTAGTAAACCTCCTCTGCACTCCCTCAATCAGAGGGGTAAGTGGCACTGCATGCAGACACATTCCACTTCTTATTCACCATCAGAATGTATCATGTTAGTGATCCATAGTGAAAGGAGGTGGTGTTTGCCTGCCTCGCCCTCTTCTCAGCTCGGCAAATTATGTGAAGACACGGGATTGTACTGGATGCAGCCTTCCGACTCAAGAACAGCTTCTTCCCCGCTGTCATTAGACTTTTGAATGGACTTAGCGCGCACTAAAGTTGATCTTTCTCCACACTCTGGCTATGACTGCAACCCCACATTCTGCACTCCCTCATTTACTTCTCTACAAACGGTATGCTTTGTCTGTACAGCACGCAAGAAACAATACTTTTCACTGTATCCTAACACATGTGACAATAACAAATCAAATCAAAACTAAAGGAGGAAAGAAAAATCAAAATGAAAGAAACAAGGTACATCCAGCAATTATAAGGCTTCTTTTCTTCTTGAGTCACAAGATGTCTAAGAGATTCATGCCATTGAAGTACTGGAAAATGTTAGAACACATTGGCCATTTTGTGCATAGCAAGATCCCACAAACTGCAATGTGGGAATGGCCAGCTGATCTTTAGTAAGGGACGTTGATGGGGGGATAAACATTAGCCAGGACACAGGGACTAACCTGCCTGCTCATTACAGAAATAGTGCCACAGGATTTTTGGTCTCCAACTGAGGGGATGACAGGACCTGTTTAAGCAGCTTAGACAAAGGGTCATCTGGACTTGAAACGTCAGCACTTCTCTTTCCTTGCAGATGCTGCCAGACCTGCTGAGATTTTCCAGCATTTTCTCCTTTGTTTGTTTAAAGCCTCCTCTGAAATTCAACACCTCCCCGTGCAGCATTCCCTCACAACTACCCAGTAGAGTCAGCCTTGACTTGCGCTCAAGTCCAGGATGCAACTTAAACCCAGAGTTTTTTTGACTTTGAGGCAAGGGTGGCACAGTGGTTAGCACTACTGCCTCACGACGCCAGGGATTCATGTTCGATTCCCGGCTTGGGTGACTGTCTGTGCGGAGTTTGCACATTCTCCCCGTATCTGTGTGGGTTTCCTCCCACAGTCCGAAAGATGCGCTGGTTAGGTGCATTGGCCATGCTAAGTTCACCCTCAGTATACCCGAACAGGCGCCAGAGTGTGGCGACTAGGGGATTTTCACAGTAACTTCACTGCAATGTTCACGTAAGCCTACTTCTGACAGAATCTTTGGACAGACCGAAGCTAACAGGGCAATCTTAGCAGCTCATCATGCCAGTTAATGATGGGACGAGCTGCTAAAGTGGCGCAAAGGTGAAAAGTCAGGTTCGCACCCGGTTTCTCACCTTTTGCGATCTTACCAGCCCCCGATTTCTGGCATGATCAGCCACATGTTTAGGAAGGGCACAAAAATGATTTTAATACTTAAATAAAATTAGTGAGCCTGGGATGCAATTGTCCAGGCTCACTTGCCTTAACGGCCTTGCTGATGAAGGTCCTCACCGGCAAGGATCACATATGATGCCCATCAACAAGGACTTTACTTGGTGGTCTCGCCGGTCAGATCAGAGTCCATTAAGGCCCCTTGGGTGGTGTCATAAGAACATAAGAAATAGGAGCAGGAGTAGACCATCTAGCCCTTCGAGCCTGCCCCGCCATTCAATAAGATCATGGCTGATCTGTCGTGGCTCAGTTCCACTTTCCCGCCCTCTCCCGATAACCCTTAATCCCCTCTCTCATCAAAAACCCATCAACCCGCGTCTTAAAAATATTTAGCAAGGCAGCCTCCACCACTTCAACGGGCAGAGAATTCCAGAGATTCACCACCCTTTGAGTGAAGAAGTTCCTCCTCAACTCCGTTCTAAACCGCCCCCCCTTTATCTTGAGGCTGTGCCCCCTAGTCCTACTGTCTTTTTTGAGCGGGAAGAGTCTCTCCACCTCTATCCTAGCCATCCCATTCATCATCTTATACGTCTCAATGAGATCTCCCCTCATTCTTCTAAACTCTAACAAGTACAAGCCTAATCTATTCAGCCTCTCCTCATAGCTCAACCCCCTCAACTCCGGCATCAGCCTAGTAAACCTCCTCTGCACTCCCTCCAAGTCTAAAATATCCTTGCGTAAGTACGGCGCCCAAAACTGCACACAGTACTCCAGCGGTCAGCCTGGGACTACCAGCCAAGGAGCCTGGCACTGCCCATGAGGCACCTCGACACTGCCATGATGGGATGGGGTCTAAGGAGAGGCAGGCGGGGAAGGCTGCACACTCTGCAACTAGCAATCGACTGGGTGGGGCAGCAAAAAGACTGTGTACTCTGCAACCGGCAGTTGACCCGGCCAAGGTTACAGACAATCAACCGGGGACAGGCAATATCCAGGGGGTAGAGGGAACAATTGGTCAGGGGGGCCAGAAATTTGGGGGAGAGGGTGCTGGGGGGTCCGGGCTGACAATATCCAGAAGGGGGAGGTGACTTACAGATCTCATTCTGCTCTGTTGCACAGAAAAGAGATTTGCGCAGGCACAATTGCACCCACTGGTGTGAGCAGCCGGCTTTCTGACGAGCTTAGGCCCTGCCTCTCCCCTTGCTGGTGGTAATCAGATTAAGCATCATCATTTTGCACAGAGAGCTACAACTTTCATTTGTGACTTCCCATTTGAAACTCTCCTGTTTTCACGTTCACTCGGCATTTCTTTGGTAAGATCGCACCCAGCACCCCCCGCCAAGAGTTGATTTTTTAAAAATCAGTTTCAGTTCTCAGCTCAGCTGATCTCTTGAATTGCACTGATTTACAGCAAGAGGGGAGCGGGTCAAGTGAGTGACTGACAGCTGGAGGGAGGGGTGGGCCCAGTCAGCGACTGACAGCCAGAGGGGAGGGTGGGCCCAGTCAGCAACTGACAGCCAGGGAGAGACAGGCCCATCTGTAAGTGACAGCCAGAGGGGGCGGGCCCAGTCTGTAAGTGACAGCCAGAGGGGGCGGGCCCAGTCTGTGACAGCCAGAGGGGCGAGCCCAGTCTGTAAGTGACAGCCAGAGGGGGCGGGCCCAGTCTATAACTGACAGTCAGAGGGGGCGGGCCCAGTCTGTGACAGCCAGAGGGGCGAGCCCAGTCTGTAAGTGACAGCCAGAGGGGGCGGGCCCAGTCTGTAAGTGACAGTCAGAGGGGGCGGGCCCAGTCTGTAACTGACAGCCAAGGTAGGCGGGCCCAGTCTGGAAGTGACAGCCAGAGGGGGCGGGCCCAGTCTGTAAGTGACAGCCAGAGGGGACGGGCCCAGTCTGTAAGTGACAGCCAGAGGGGACGGGCCCAGTCTGTAAGTGACAGCCAGAGGGGGCGGGCCCAGTCTGTAAGTGACAGCCAGAGGGGGCGGGCCCAGTCTGTAAGTGACAGCCAGAGGGGGCGGGCCCAGTCTGTAAGTGACAGCCAGAGGGGGCGGGCCCAGTCTGTAAGTGACAGCCAGAGGGGGCGGGCCCAGTCTGTAAGTGACAGCCAGAGGGGGCGGGCCCAGTCTGTAAGTGACAGCCAGAGGGGGCGGGCCCAGTCTGTAAGTGACAGCCAGAGGGGGCGGGCCCAGTCTGTAAGTGACAGCCAGAGGGGGCGGGCCCAGTCTGTAAGTGACAGTCAGAGGGGGCGGGCCCAGTCTGTAAGTGACAGTCAGAGGGGGCGGGCCCAGTCTGTAAGTGACAGTCAGAGGGGGCGGGCCCAGTCTGTAACTGACAGCCAGAGGGGGCGGGCCCAGTCCGTAACTGACAGCCGCAGGGGGCGGGCCCAGTCAGTGAATGACAGACGGAGGGGGCGGCTCCAGTCATAAGAACATAAGAACATAAGAAATAGGTGCAGGAGTAGGCCATCCAGCCCTTCGAGCCTGCCCCGCCATTCAATAAGATCATGGCTGATCTGTCGCTGCTCAGTTCCACTTTCCCGCCCTCTCCCCATAACCCTTAATCCCCTCTCCTATCAAAAACCCATCAACCCGCGTCTTAAAAATATTTAGCGAGGCAGCCTCCACCACTTCAACGGGCAGAGAATTCCAGAGATTCACCACCCTTTGAGTGAAGAAGTTCCTCCTCAACTCCGTTCTAAACCGCCCCCCCTTTTATCTTGAGGCTGTGCCCCCTAGTCCTATTGTCTTTTTTGAGCGGGAAGAGTCTTTCCACCTCTATCCTATCCATCCCATTCATCATCTTATACGTCTCAATGAGATCTCCCCTCATTCTTCTAAACTCTAACGAGTACAAGCCTAGTTTATTCAGCCTCTCCTCATAGCTCAACCCCCTCAACTCCGGTATCAGCCTAGTAAACTTCCCCTGCACTCCCTCCAAGGCCAAAATATCTTTGCGCAGGTGCGGCGCCCAAAAATGCACACAGTACTCCAGTTGCGGCCTCACCAATGCCCTATACAGCTGCAGCAAGACCTCCCTACTTTTATATTCAATCCCCCTCGCTATGAAGGCCAGCATCCCATTCGCCTTCCTGACCACCTGCTGCACCTGCAAGCTGGGTTTTTGCGACTCATGCACAAGGACCCCGAGGTCCCTCTGCACCGTCGCCTGCTGCAGTTTTTCGCCTCGTAAGTAATAGTCCTTCCTACCATTTTTCCTACCAAAGTGGACCACCTCACACTTGCCAACATTAAATTCCATTTGCCATTTCCTGGCCCATTCGCCCAGCCTATCTAGATCCTTCTGCAGACTCTCCACACCCTCCGCACAATTTACCGTTCCCCCAATCTTGATGTCATCAGCAAATTTCGACACTCTACACTCGGTTCCCTCCTCCAGATCATCTATATAAATGGTAAAAAGCTGAGGCCACAGCACCGACCCCTGGGGCACTCCACTAGTCACCATCCGCCAATCCGAATAGCACCCGTTGACCCCCACTCTCTGCCTCCTATTTGACAACCAATCCTCTATCCACGCTAACACCCTACCCCCAACTCCATGTCCCTCGACCTTCTGCAATAACCTCTTGTGAGGCACTTTGTCAAACGCCTTCTGAAAATCTAGAAAGACCACATCCACCGGCTCTCCTCTATCCACCGCCCTAGACACATCCTCATAGAACTCCAGTAAATTTGTCAGACACGACTTCCCTTTCATGAAACCGTGCTGCGTCTGCTCTATCAAGCAATTCCCTTCAAGATGCCTTGCAATTTCCTCCTTAATGACAGATTCTAACATTTTACCTACCACAGACGTTAAACTAACCGGCCTATAATTCCCCGCCTTTTGCCTGGCACCCTACTTAAACAACGGCGTAACATTAGCCGTTTTCCAATCATCCGGCACTTCCCCGGAATCCAGCGACGTTTGGAAAATAACCACCAAGGCATCCACTATCACCTCCGCCATTTCTTTCAGAACCCTCGGATGCATTCCATCCGGTCCTGGGGACTTGTCCACAATCAGCCCCTCCAGTCTGTCGAGCACCGCCTCTCTAGTAACAGTAATGTCATTAAGACCCTCCAGTCCTACCACCTTTCCATCGCTAACACCCGGCAAATTATTCACGTCCTCCTCCGTGAAGACAGAAACAAAAAAGTTATTCAATACCTTAGCCATATCCCCATCCCCTACCACTAGGTCCCCTTTCTCATCCTCTAAAGGACCAACGTTCACCCTAGCCAGCCTCTTCCTTTTTATATATTTATAAAAACTCTTGCTATCCTTTTTTATATTAAGCGCTAGCCCAGCTTCATAGTTTCTCCTACCCTTCTTTATCAACTTCTTTGTCAATCTTTGTTGACATTTAAACCTCTCCCAATCCTTTTCTTGCCCACTGCTCTTAGCTACTCTAAATTCCTCCGCTTTTAGTTTAACACTTTCCTTCACCTCCTTTGTTATCCACGGCTTATTACCTCTCCTCCTACAGTCCTTTAACTGACAGACTGAGGGGGCGGGTCCAGTCAGTGAGTGACAGGATGGAACAGCGATGCGGGAGGCGGCGTACCGCTCAGGGTTACCGAGCGGAATCGACATCCTGAGGTTGTGAAGAGCGGTTCGGGAGAGCAGGGTTGGGGGTGTAGGGTGCCGAGGCCGGGCGCGCGGGGGCTGAGGCGCGGTACTAACCCAGCAGCAGGCCATCCATATCGAAGATGACATGAGTGACGGGTTTGAAGTGGCCGGTGTCGCTAGCCGCCATTTCCAAGAGAGCGGGCCGGCCATCAGCCTCCCGGAGTTGATGTGGGAGCGCGGGGTCGGTCAGAGCGTCAGCTCCGCCTCCCGCAGTCCGGATTCCCTCAGGCACCCTGTCCCACTAGCAACAACCCGCCCGTCAGCGGTGGGAAACTCTGTCTCGGCTTTGCTGACAATCGAAGGTAAATTATCTGCTTTAAAATAAAAGAGAGCCTTTTCCCCTGACGGTTCGGGTCAGCGATCTCCACAACAAACCAGTTCCCGCCATGGCATTCACTCCCTCTTTTGCGGGTTTGGTTTCTGTCGGCCACCCGCTAATGAGCGGAGGGGCGGGGCGAGAGTGGAGGGGGCGGGGCCAAGGGGAAGGGCCGAGACCTGGGTCAGTGGGCGGGGCCAACAGCTTGCGCTGCTCCAGGTGAGTGAGCTGAGGGGCGGGGCGAGAGTGGAGGGGGCGGGGCCAAGGGGAAGGGCCGAGACCTGGGTCAGTGGGCGGGGCCAACAGCTTGCGCTGCTCCAGGTGAGTGAGCTGAGGGGGCGGGGCGAGAGTGGAGGGGGCGGGGCCAAGGGGAAGGGCCGAGACCTGGGTCAGTGGGCGGGGCCAACAGCTAGCGCTGCTCCAGGTGAGTGAGCTGACGGGCATCAGCAGCTACTGCTCCCTTCCAGTCCAGGAAACCTCTTCAACCCATCCAGTTGATTTAACCTGTCTACTTTCTCTTTGATTGCTCCCCACCCCTCAGTTTGTCCCAGCATAGGTAAAATAACAATTAATTCAGGGGTGACAGGTTTGGCTACAAGATTATGGGAGACCTGGGCAGTGGGGCTAAGGAATATCTGTTTATTTACTGTTTATTTACAAATTTACTGGAGTTCTATGAGGATGTGTCTAGGGCGGTGGATAGAGGAGAGCCGGTGGATGTGGTCTTTCTAGATTTTCAGAAGGCGTTTGACAAAGTACCTCACAAGAGGTTATTGCAGAAGGTCGAGGGACATGGAGTTGGGGGTAGGGTGTTAGCGTGGATAGAGGATTGGTTGTCAAATAGGAGGCAGAGAGTGGGGGTCAACGGGTGCTATTCGGATTGGCGGATGGGGACTAGTGGAGTGCCCCAGGGGTCGGTGCTGTGGCCTCAGCTTTTTACCATTTATATAGATGATCTGGAGGAGGGAACCGAGTGTAGAGTGTCGAAATTTGCTGATGACACCAAGATTGGGGGAACGGCAAATTGTGCGGAGGGTGTTGAGAGTCTGCAGAAGGATCTAGATAGGCTGGGCGAATGGGCCAGGAAATGGCAAATGGAATTTAACGTTGGCAAGTGTGAGGTGGTCCACTTTGGTAGGAAAAATGGTAGGAAGGACTATTACTTACGAGGCGAAAAACTGCAGCAGGCGACGGTGCAGAGGGACCTCGGGGTCCTTGTGCATGAGTCGCAAAAACCCAGCTTGCAGGTGCAGCAGGTGGTCAGGAAGGCGAATGGGAGCTGGCCTTCATAGCGAGGGGGATTGAATATAAAAGTAGGGAGGTCTTGCTGCAGCTGTATAGGGCATTGGTGAGGCCGCAACTGGAGTACTGTGTGCATTTTTGGGCGCCGCACCTGCGCAAAGATATTTTGGCCTTGGAGGGAGTGCAGAGGAGGTTTACTAGGCTGATACCGGAGTTGAGGGGGTTGAGCTATGAGGAGAGGCTGAATAAACTGGGCTTGTACTCGTTAGAGTTTAGAAGAATGAGAGGAGATCTCATTGAGACGTATAAGATGATGAATGGGATGGATAGGATAGAGGTGGAAAGACTCTTCCCGCTCAAAAAAGACAATAGGACTAGGGGGCACAGCCTCAAGATAAAAGGGGGGCGGTTTAGAACGGAGTTGAGGAGGAACTTCTTCACTCAAAGGGTGGTGAATCTCTGGAATTCTCTGCCCATTGAAGTGGTGGAGGCTGCCTCGCTAAATATTTTTAAGACGCGGGTTGATGGGTTTTTGATAGGAGAGGGGATTAAGGGTTATGGGGAGAGGGTGGGAAAGTGGAACTGAGCAGCGACAGATCAGCCATGATCTTATTGAATGGCGGGGCAGGCTCGAAGGGCTGGATGGCCTACTCCTGCTCCTATTTCTTATGTTCTTATGTTCTCCTTGGTTGAAAGGAGCAGTCATGAGGGGACGTAGGTTCAAGGTGAGGGACAGGAGGTTCGGGGGGGATGTGAGGAAAATCTTTTTTGCCCCAGAGGGTGGTGACGCTCTGGAATGCGCTGCCTGGGAGGGTGGTAGAGGCAGGATGTCTCACATCTTGGAAGAAGTGTTTGGACGGAGCGCTTGGCATGTCATAACATTCAGGGCTATGGGTCAAGTGCTAGCAGATGGGAGGTCAGGTGTTTCTAATGTGTCTTTGTGGAGATGAAGGGCCTCTTCTGCACCTTATGATGCTATGAAAATAACAACTAATTCCGAGGTAACAAATAAAATAACACTTAATTTGACAGCTAGATAGGGGTGAGTCCAGTGAGTGATTGATAACTGCAGTAGGTGGGTCCAGTGAGTAATTGACAGGAGGGGTGGTAATGGGGGAGGGGATGCAGCTGATTACTGACCTTAATTGAGTATTGTAGGAGGTACTGAATTAGTATTTCAGTTATATCGGGCAGTAGTGAGACCACTTCAATTATATAGGGCAGTGGTAAGACCACATCTGGAGTATTGTGTGTTGTACTCCTTGCTTAAGGAAAGATGTAGTTACCTGAGAAGCAGTTCAGAGAAGGTTTATTAAATGAATACCAAGGATGGGCGGGTTGTCTAATGAGGAAAGCTTTGAGAGCTTAGGTTTGTATATTAGAATTGAGAAGAGTAAGAAGCGACTGGATCAAAACCTTTCAAGAACCTGAGGCATATTGACTGGGTGGACGTTTCCTCTGGTGGGAGAATCTAGAATTGGAATCACTGGTTAAAAATAAAGGACCGCATATTTAAGGCAGATGTTGACAAATATTATCTCTGTGGGTCAAAAGTCTCTGGAATTCTCTTCCTCCAAAGACAGCAGAAGCAGAATCTTTGAATTTTTTTAAGGCAGGGCGAGATAGATTCTTGATTATGAAGGGGGTAAAAGGTTATTGCAGGAATGTGGTGCTGAAGTTACAATCAGATTAGTTGAATGGCGGAGCAGGCTTGAATAGCATATTCCTGTTCCTAATTCATAGGTTCGTGTGGCCATCTGACATTCCTTTTGAGTTTGTATCAAATGTAAATGAGTCACAGTTTCTTTATGGATACCTTTCATAAAGATAACTGCTTCACTTCAACTTGTTTGCATCTATTTTTAACCATGTTGGCTTAAATAGAAGAAGATATATTGATGGCAAAATTTACCACTTTCTTGTTGTGTGATATCTCTTTCAAACTGTTTCTCATTCACTCACACCCTGAAATATAAACATCAGGTGGGTGGATAAAAAAAATGCAGTGGGTAAACTCCATTTGTTCTTTCAAATATACTTCAGTCAAAAGTAGAGAAACAATCAGGTGGATGTGATGCTCATGAAATGTAGAATTGGTGGCTGCAAGCACACATGTAAACTATTTCAGTGAGAAAGGAACATTCAGTGTCTGGGTCGCGAGTTGAAAACATGCCGTTTGTTTAATGGTTGGCACCACATTCAGTCCTTAAATATTTACCGAATTAGCTGAGGTAACAATACAAGCAATGTAATGTGTTTCACCAACTTGGGTGTGGAAACCAGCCATTAAAAAAAATTGCAGATACCGATTGCTATGCAAGTTTGTTTTTATTCGTGGGACATGGGTGACACTGGCTGGCCAGCATTTGTTGCCCATCCCTCGTTGCTCGAGGGCAACTGAGAGTCAACCACATTCCTGTGGCTCTGGAGTTACATGAAGGCCAGGCCAGGTAAGGACAGCAGATTTTCCTCCCTAAAGGACATTAGTACACTGCTCAATGAGAGACACAATGAGATGTCTGTCCTGTATGCCACACCCCCTCCACCCTACAGTAAAAAGAGTAGTGAAAACAGCTAACTGGAATTGAAGGATAGCTTCTTGTGAAAGTTAGCAGGAAACCATGGTTGGAAATTGCAAAAAGCTTGGTTCCACTTTGTTGGAGTAAGACTTCCTTTTTCCTTCTGCTAACATTATTATACATGGTGTGAGGAGTGTGTGATTATACAGCTAATATTTAATCGCACTGACTTTATTTTTCATTTATTTTTAGGAACATGAAGATCTTGCTGGCGTTCCTTCTACTCCACTTGGCAATAGGAAATCTGGGACAAAGTGCAAACACGCAGCCCAGCTATGTTTTTATCATGGCAGATGATCTTGGTATTGGAGACCTGGGATGTTACGGAAACACCACCCTGAGGTTTGATGTTCAACGTACAGTGTTTTTTTCCTATTTTCTTTAAACTCTTGCAATGTGAAAGGCTTGTAAATCAGTATTTTCAGGTTGCATTTCGAAAGTAGCTATTTCCAGTTGCTTCCCTGCGACGGGTCACTCTGTCCATGCTGCCTGAAGAGGGTGATCTGCAAATGCACAAATGATCTGCATTTTTTTAAATTCATTCTTGGGACTTGGGCATCACTGGCTGGCCAGCATTTATTGCCCATACCTAGTTTACCAAGGGCAGTTGAGAGTCAACCACATTGCTATGATTCTGGAATCAGACGTAGGCCAGACCAGGCAAGGATGGCAGATTTCCTTCCCTAAAGGACATCAGTGAACCAGATGGGTTTTTTTGACAATCGACAATGGTTCCATTGTCATCAGTAGATTCTTAATTCCAGATTTCTTCTTAACCAAATTGGAATTGGAATTCCCCCATTTGCCATGGCGAGATTTGAACCCAGCTCCCCAGAACATTACCTGAGTTTCTGGATTAATAGTGCAGCAATAATACCACTAGGTCATTGCCTCCCCTTTACGTATGCATATATGTGCAAACACGTGAATAGGGCATAGAATCATAGAACCCTACAGTGCAGAAAAAGGCCCTTCGGCTCATCGAGAGTCTGCACCAAACACAATCCCACCCAGGCCCTTCTCCCATAGCCCTACAGATTATACCCACTAATCCCTCTAACCTATGCATCCCTGGACACTAAGGGGCAATTTCTTAGTATGGCCAATCAATCTAACCCGCACATCTTTGGACTGTGGGAGGAAACCGGAGCACCCAGAGGAAACCCACACAGACACGAGGAGAATGTGCAAACTCCACACAGACAGTGTCCCGAGCCGGGAATCAAACCCAGGACCCTGGAGCTGTGAAGCAGCAGTGCTAACCACTCTGCTACCGTGCCGGCATAAGAACATAAGAAATAGGAGCAGGAGTAGGCCATCTAGCCCTTCGGGCCTGCCCCGCCATTCAATAAGATCATGGCTGATCTGTCGTGGCTCAGTTCCACTTTCCCGCCCTCTCCCCATAACCCTTAATCCCCTCTCTTATCAAGAACCCATCAACCCGCTTCTTAAAAATATTTAGCGAGGCAGCCTCCACCACTTCAACGGGCAGAGAATTCCAGAGATTCACCACCCTTTGAGTGAAGAAGTTCCTCCTCAACTCCATTCTAAACCGCCTCCCCTTTATCTTGAGGCTGTGCCCCCTAGTCCTACTGTCTTTTTTGAGTGGGAAGAGTCTCTCCACCTCTATCCTATCCATCCCATTCATCATCTTATACGTCTCAATGAGATCTCCCCTCATTCTTCTAAACTCTAATGAGTACAAGCCTAGTTTATTCAGCCTCTCCTCATAGCTCAATCCCCTCAACTCCGGTATCAGCCTAGTAAACCTCCTCTGCACTCCCTCCAGGGCCAAAATATCCTTGCGCAGGTGCGGCGCCCAAAACTGCACACAGTACTCCAGCTGCGGCCTCACCAATGCCCTATACAGGTGCAGCAAGACCTCCCTACTTTTATATTCAATCCCCCTCGCTATGAAGGCCAGCATCCCATTCGCCTTCCTGACCACCTGCTGCACCTGCAAGCTGGGTTTTTGCGACTCATGCACAAGGACCCCGAGGTCCCTCTGCACCGTCGCCTGCTGCAGTTTTTCGCCCCGTAAGTAATAGTCCTTCCTACCATTATTCCTACCAAAGTGGACCACCTCACACTTGCCAACATTAAATTCCATTTGCCATTTCCTGGCCCATTCGCCCAGCCTATCTAGATCCTTCTGCAGACTCTCCACACCCTCCGCACAATTTGCCTTTCCCCCAATCTTGGTGTCATCAACAAATTTCGACACCCTGCACTCGGTTCCCTCCTCCAGATCATCTATATAAATGGTAAATAGCTGAGGCCCCAGCACCGACCCCTGGGGCACCCCACTAGTCACCAACTGCCAATCCGAATAGCACCCATTGACCCCCACTCTCTGCCTCCTATTTGACAACCAATCCTCTATCCACGCTAACACCCTACCCCCAACTCCATGTCCCCTGACCTTCTGCAATAACCTCTTGTGAGGTACCTTGTCAAACACCTTCTGAAAATCCAGAAAGACCACATCCACCGGCTCTCCTCTATCCACTGCCCTAGACACATCCTCATAGAACTCCAGTAAATTTGTCATCTCTCGGCATCTAATAATTGAAGGGCTCCAAACCTCCAGTGAACACTCAATACGTTTTAAACTTAAAAGCTTAAAATATGCCCACGTGCACTAGTAAAAAGGGAAAGAAATATACTGACAGTCAGGATCGGACATTCATCAATAAGGAGCAGGAGTGGGCCATCGGACATTCATCACAAGGGGCAGGAGTGGGCCATCGGACATTCATCATAAGGGGCAGGAGTGGGCCATTTGTTCCTTTGGACTTGCTCCACAATTCAGTGAGGTCATGGGCAATCCAATTGTGGCTGCAATTACATCAAACCAAATGCCTACCTCCAAACCTTTAACTCCTTAACTTGTCAATTTAAAAAAAAATCCATTAAAATGCTTTTGAACCATTGACGTTCTTTTTGAAGAGTAGTTCCTGTTGTGTTCAGCATGAATTGTCTCTGTAACAGAAAACAGAGTAATTGTTGCCATTGGAAGGCTATTTTCAAGGGATTCTACAGGGTTGTATACTAGATTTCCTACTTTTCATGATGTGTATTAATAATTTGGACATAAAGGTAGAGGGAATGATCATGATGTTTGCAGTAGATACCAAAACTGGCCGCATGGTTAATTTTTTTTTGTTTTGATTTATTATTGCCACGTATTGGTATACAGTGAAAAGTGTTGTTTCTTGCGCACTATACAGGCAAAGCATACTGTTCATAGAGTACATAGGGGAGAAGGAAAGGAAAGGGTGCAGAATATAATGTTGGAATTACAGATGGGGGGGGAGAAAGATGAGTTTAATAAATGCTAGGTCCATTCAAAAATCTGATGGCAGCAGGGAAGAAGCTGTTCTTGAGTGGGTTGGTCCGTGACCTCAGACTTTTGTATCTCCTTCTTGACACAAGAAGGTGGAAAGGAGTATGTCTGGGGTGCATGAGATCCTTGATGATGCTGGCTGCTTTTCCAAGGCAGCGGGAAGTGTAGACAGACTCAATGGGTGGGAAGCTGGTTTGCTTTGTGGACTGAGCTTCGTTCACAACCTTTTGTAGTTTCTTGTGGTCTTGGGCAGAGCAGGAGCAGGTCGTGATACATCCAGAATGGATGCTTTCTATGGTGCACCCATAAAAATTGGTGAAAGTCAGAACGAACATGCCGAATTTCCTCAGCTTATTGAGAAAATAGAGGAGGTGGTGGGCTTTCTTAACTACAGTGTCAGCGTGGAGGGACCAGAAAAGATTGGTTATCTGATCACCGAGAAACTTGAAGCTCTTGACCATTTCCACTTCATCTCTCGATAATGAGAAGGATAGCTCTAAACCACATTAAGATATCAATGGACTGGTCAGTTGGGAATAAAAGTGGCAAATGGAATTCATGATGTGGAGATGCCGGCATTGGACTGGGGCAAACACAGTAAGAAGTCTCACAACACCAGGTTAAAGTCCGACCAATTTATTGGATAGTAAACCCACAAACTTTTGGAAACGCTGTTCCTTTGTCAGGTGTGTGGAAAGTTCTTTCCACGTTTTCCACACACCTGATGAAGGAACAGCGTTTCCAAAAGCTTGTGGGTTGACTATCAAATAAACTAAATGGAATTCAACCCAGGGAAGCGTGAGGTGATGCATTTGGGGAGGACAAACAAGGTGGAGAATGGGAGGAAGTGAGGGATCTTGGAGTGAATGTCCACAGATTGATGAGGTGGTTAAGAAAGCACGTGCAATTCTTTCCTCTGTTAGTCATAGCATAGTTTATAAGGGCAAGGAGGTTATGCTGGTACTGCATAAAACATTAGTTAGTTCATAACTCAAGGGCCTTGTGTCTCTCTGATCATCTCATTAAGGAAAGGAAGTAATTGTACACAAGAGAGTGCAGAGGAGGTTTAAAGGAAGTTGCCAGGACTGAAAAATTGAGGAAAGATTGGACGGACTGGAAATAATGTCCTTGGAGCAAGGGGAGTCTGAAGGGAGGTTTGTTGGAGATGTACAACATTGTGGGGGGCTGGGACAGAGTGGATAGGAAGGATCCATTTGCTTTGGCAGAGGGGTCAGCAACCAGGCATTTGAAGTGTTTGTCAGAAGGATTAGTGCGGAGGAAGAGGTTTGGGGTGGGGTGGCGGGCATTGTGGAATGAGGAAAAAATATTTTTATCCAGAGGGCTGTCGGGGTCTGCCTGAGAGAATTCAGAAGCAGAAGCCCTCATCTTATTTAAAAGTTGTCTGGATATGCACCTGAAGTGGCGTTACCTGCAGGACCACGGACCAAGAGCTGGAGAATAGGATGGGGGTGGTCGTCTTGGTTAGTGCAGACACAATCAGCCAAGTGGCCTCTTCCTGTGCAATAGACTTTCTGTGACTGATTCAGCACAGATCAAGATCCCAAAAGCTTTGGGATTGTTTGCATTAGAATGCACCCTTAAGAGGTTTTTGGTGGGGGGGAGGTTTCAAGGTAATGGTTGAAATTTGACACAGGTATTGAAGAGGTGAGCTCCAGGGGTGCAATCTGTTCATGAGTGCGTGAAGTACAACCATGTCGCCGGAGGGCCATTGGCACCAATGAAGGCACTGCGTGCCAGGAGCCTAGCACCTTCAGGAGAACAGCATCCAAAGTTGGCAAGAGGCTGGGCAGAAATGAGAAGCACTTGCATTCAATGCAACAAAGTTGTTGAAGAGTCTGTGCAATCTTATCGCACGTTCTTTTGGATTGCAGTTCAAAAGCAAAACGTACAGACATGCACAAATAGCTGTGGGGGAGTGGGTAAGATTGAATTGTGGTATCAGTGCTGTTTGAAGCATCAGTTTCAGTTATCAGCATATTGTGAGTGGGAGGAAGTTACTATATTGGCAAGACTCTCTCTCACTGTGTTACTAAACACAGCTACTGACAAGTCCGACAGGAATCTTCCTTCCTCCCTGATTCCAGCGAGTGTTTTTGTGATTAATCACCGTTAAGCAAATGGAATTGTGTTTATGCAACTCCTTTCACAACCGCGGCATTTTCCAAAATACCTTACAGCCGATGTCACAATCAGTTAACAAATGATTAGTTCAAGACGTCGAACTGACGCCCATGGCTCTGGGCTTGTAACTTTTGTTCCCAGGTGCAGTTGTAATACAGGAGATGTGGCAGTCAATTTACACTTAGAAAATTCCCCCCCCACCTCCGCCACCCACCCACAGCTATGTCTTAAGGACCATATAATCTGTTTGAGTGATATTGAGGGATGAACATTGGCCAGGACAATGGAGGGAACTCTGCTACTCTTCTTTGAGTAGGGTCGTGGGATCTATGAAGACAGACAGGCTGTTTTACATCTCATCCCGGTCTCATGCATCAGTCTACTGCCACTCAACAGTGATGTCCACCTTGGTGGCTGGGATATCTCCACAAGCTTCTCCATGGCACTCTAATGCTTGAACAGTGCACAAAGAGAACAGTGCCCCTGCAGGATAGGAGGAGGAGACAATACCGAGACCATGTTGGATCAGCTCTGATTAACATGGTTCCGATCCCAGCACCATGGTTTGCTGGCTGATCCTTTTGACAGAGCGATGGCCGCAGAGGTGAAAAAGTTTATCAACACCTTCACTGATGTAAATGTGCCAAAGTGGCTCACAGGAGTGACAATCAAACAGAATTTAACAAGGAGCCAAACAAAATTGAATGAGCAACGTAAAACTCAGAGCGGTGGGTTTTAAGGGAAGTCTGAAAGAAATAGACAGTGTGTGATGAGGCTTGAACATAGGAGCATAGGAACATAAAAATTAGGAGAGTCGTCAAAGAAATTCAGCCCTTCGAGCCTGCTCCGCCATTCAATCAGATCATAGCAGATCTCTCCCTGGTCTCAAATCCAACTCCCCATCTGTTCTCCATATCCCTTTATCTCTTATTGTATTAGAAATATATCTATCTGGGAGGGGCAATTGCAGAGCTTGGGCGGAAGTAGCTGAAGATACTTGCCTCAGTGGGAATTTTCAAACCTTATTTATTCGTCACAAGTAAGGCTTACGTTAACACTGCAATGAAGTTGCTGTGAAATTGCCCTAGTTTCTATAGTTCGGTACTTGTTCAGGTCAATGCACCTAACCAGCACACCTTTCGGACTGTGGGAGGAAACTGGAGCACCCAGAGGAAACCCACGCAGACACAGGGAGAACATGCAAACTCCACACCGACAGTAAACCAAGCCAGAAATCGAACCCAGATCCCCAGCGCTGTGAATTTGGCTCTTAAGATTTAGATTCGTAATGCAGAAGATCAAGGAACGATCTAATGTGGGGTGTCTAAATTGAAAGAGTGCTAAAATCAATGGAGAGAGAGAGGGGATGTAGCCCAAGGTAATGGAGATTGGCATGAAAAACTGTAACTGAATAGTGAGTGCTCTTTTAAGGAGGAGGTGTAGCTTTGGTACATTCCAACTGGGATTAAAAATAGGGCAAGCAAAGCCATGCCTTTGATGAGATCCTTTGATGAAGAGGGAGATGGAGAGTAAAATGAATCAAAAAATAGGATGTATGATACATGTCAGGTGAATTCTTCAAGCAAGAACCAGATCAAATGCAATTGCTGAAGAGAGGAAGTGAAGAGGAAAATCATACTGGCACAGTGGTTAGCACTGCTGCCTCATAGCGCCAGGACTCGGGTTCAATTCCAGCCTTGGGTCACTGTCTGTGCAGAGTTTGCACGTTCTCCCCGTGTCTGCATGGGTTTCTTCCATGTGCTCTGGTTTGCTCTCACAGATCAAAGATACACAGGTTCGGTGGATTGGTCATGCTAAATTATGTCTTGCTGTCCCAAGATGTGTAGGTTAGGGGAATTAGAGGGGTAAATACGTAGGGTTACAGAGATAGGGCAGGGGAGTAGGCCTGGATGTGATGAGTCGGTGCAGACTCGATGGACGAATGGCGGTCTTCTGCATTGAAGTGATTCTTTGATTCTTCCCTATTTGAAGAGTGAATGAGAATAGAATGGCAGTCACCTTCAAAGGCAAACCAAAGATCTTCTCTGGGCATGTAAATAGAATGTGGGCAGTAAGATGTGGAATGGGTCCAATCAGCAACGAGAAAGATGAAAGATGCTTAGAGGCACAGGGCAAGCCTTACTCAGTGCTTTGTATTGGTATTTACTCAAGAAGAGGGAGCTGACAAAATATTGGTGGAAGCGGAGATCATAGAGGTAATGGACGGGATGAAAATTGAAAAGCAGGCTGTTAAGAAAGCCCACCAATGTCTCTACTTTCTCAGGAGACTTAGGAAATTCAGCATGTCTGCTACAACTATCACCAACTTCCACGGATGCACCACGGAAAGCATTCTTTCGGGTTAGGGTCATAGGTTTAAGGTGCGAGGGGCAAGGTTTAAAGGAAATGTACGAGGCAGATTTTTTACATAAGAATAGTGGGTGCCTGAAACTCATTGCTGGGGGAGATATTGGAAGCAGATATGGTAGTGACTTTTAAAGGGGGGTGGGGGTGGCCTTGACAAGTACGTGAATTGGATGGGAATAGAGGAATATGGTCCCCGGAAGGATAAAGGGTTTTAGTTAAGTTGGGCAGCATGGTCGGTGCAGGTTTGGAGGGCCGAAGGGCCTGTTCCTGTGCTGTAATTTTCTGTTCTTTGTTCTTTGTATCACAGCTTGGTATGGCTCCTGCTCTGTCCAAGACTGTAAGAAACTATGAAGGTCGTGAATGAGGCCCAGTCCATCATGCAAACCAGCCTCCCATCCGTGATATTGTCTACACTTCCCGCTGCCTCAGAAAAGCAGCCAAAAGCATCAAGGACCTTACACACCCTGGACATTCTCTCTTCCACCTTCTTCTGTCGGGAAAAATATATAAAAGTCTGAGATCACATAGCAACCATCTCAAGAACAGCTTTTTCCCTGCTGCCATCAGACCCTTGAATGGACCTACCTCGCATTAAGTTGATCTTTCTCTAAACCCTAGCTATGACTGTACATACATGCTGCACCCTCTCCTTTCCTTCTCTTTGGACAGGAGGCTTTGTCTGTATAGGGTGCAAGAACAATACTTTTCACTGCATACTCATACATGTGACAATAATAAATCAAATCAAATCAAAATCTATGCCTAGAGTGGATAAGTCACCTGGTCTGGATGACTTGCATCCCGGGTTACTAAGTGACGCAGGAGTGGAGTTAGTGGAAGGGTTTGCCATCATTTTTCAATCCCCCCATTTGCCAAAGGATTGGAGAGTGACAAATGTGATACCTTTGTGAAGAAATGGTCCAAGCACAATCTAAATCATTATAGGCCAGTTAGTTTAAAGTCAGTGGTGGGCAATCTTTTAGAGTCAATAATTAGGAAAGAACATCAACAGGCACCTGGAGAGGTTTGAGTTCATTAAGGAGCACCAGCACCAATCTGTAAAAGGGAGAAAAGCGGAGAATCTGAGTATTCAATGCGCAGTTAACCACAATCAAATAATTCGCTGGGCCTGATTTATCAGATAACGGAGTTTCTCATCCACCGCCCGGAGAGTTGACAGGGAATATCCCACGTTAATTGCCAAAGTTTGAGGTGCCTGACCCCATCTGGGGAGGAAGTTTTTCCCTAAAGAGCTGCCAACCAATCCAATTGGCCAGCAACTCTGTAGTCCCAGCGGTGCCAGGCTTGTGCCAGGGCCCACTGCCAGAATTACAGGCAGTCAACAAACAATGGAAGCTTGTGCGTGGCACAGTGGTTAGCACTACTGCCTCACAGTACCAGGGCCCCGGGTTCAATTCCCGGCTTGGGACACCGTCTGTGTGGATCTGCACATTCTCCCAGCATCTGCGTGGGTTTCTTCCGAGTGCTCCAGTTTCCTCCCACAGTCCAAAGATGTGTGGGTTAGGTGGATTGGCCATGCTAAATTGCCCCTTAGTGTCAGGGGGATTAACGGGGTAAATATGTTGGATTACAGAGATGGGGCTTGGGTGGAATTGTTGCCGGTGAAGTTTCAATGGGCCGAACATCCTCCTTTTGCGCTGTAGGGTTTCTATGATTCTTATGGATGCTGAACTTAAGGCAGGCCCCACCGAGGGGGCTGAGGTGGCCAAATTTAAGAGGCCAGAGGGGGTTAAAAGAGCAATATGGGAAGGGGTGCCTCCAGAGGGCAGAAGGGACCCCCCTTACCAAAGACCAGCTTGTGCCGTAAAATGTGAAAAACTAACAATTGGCCACTTAAGAGTCTCAATGTTCACGGGATACGTGGATAAGGAGAAGTGGGTAATCAGAGACAGCAAAGGACAGACTGAATGTGGAGATTTGGAGAACGGGATCAAAACTGAAATAGTACATCAGGGACATTTATAATCTGGGAAAATGAAAGGAGAAGGAAGGACTGAGTGACCCATTCATTTTCTCTAGCCTCTTGCTCACAAACAGAGGTCGGACAGTTTTCTCTCACATTGCATAATTCCAAATTATGACCAATAGTTCAGATAAAGTCAGAGGACGGGAAAACATTTCCATAGTAAGTGTCATTTATACCAAAATAGGGAAATGGCTGTATAGCGCACAATGATGTTGCATTGTTGTCGTGATATAGAGGTACTAAACACTGCATTGCTACTGGCTTACTAGATTTCATTTGCACCTCCCAAGACATAATACCACACAAAGTTGCATATTTTTTTTTGTCCAAGCAGCTTAAATACTTAACATTCCTGTCACTGAATTGAATTTAGTGAGCTTTCTTTCTCATCTTTGTACTTTTCAAAATCTTTCTCCTCTGTGCGCATTGTTCCAGGACACCCCATATAGACAGCCTGGCAAAGGATGGAATAACATTGACACAGCATATCGCTGCAGCCGCGCTCTGCACCCCAAGCAGAGCTGCTGTTCTGACGGGCAGGTACCCCATCAGATCAGGTAGGTGCACTTGTATCTAAAGCAATATCAACAAAGGAATCACACTGCTGCGTTTACGCAAAACTTACGCAAAAAGAAGTGAGGCGTTTTTGTGTGGTGCGTGCCCAGAGTTAGACATTTTCCTGCTGCCACAACCCCAATCCCACCCTTCCCCATGGAGAGACTCAAAAACCAGGATGCAGGTTTCAAAACTGGAGCCAGTAAAGGTCAGCGAGCTCAAGGGTGATGGGTGAATAGAACTTTGACCTCTTCTCAAATATATCTTAGCGCTGGTCTTCATCTCAGTAACATCACCAGTCTCTGCCCCTGCTCCACCCATCTCCTTCTGAAGCACTCACTCTTACCTGTGTCAATTCCATTCTTGACAACTCCAATGCTATGTTGGTTGGTCTCCCATTCTCTGCAATGATCACTTTATCTAAAACATTGCTACCTATATCCTCTCTCTCTCTCTCATCAAATCCCACTCACTCTTACCCTTGTTTCTTAGAACTCCTACAGTGTAGAAAGAGGCCATTTGGCCCATCGAGTCTGCACCGACAACAATCCCACCCAGACCCTATCTCTATCACCTCACATATTTACCCTGCTAAGCCCTCTAACCTATGTATCCCGGGACATTAAGGGGCAATTAAGCATCTTTTGGACTGTGGAAGGAAACCAGAGCACCTGGAGGAAACCCACGCAGACACGGGGAGAACGTGCAAACTCCACACACAGTGACCCAAGCTGGGAATCGAACCCAGGCCCCTGGAGCTGTGAGGCAGCAGTGCTGACCACTGTGCCACGTTAATGGTGGGCATCATCGTGGGTGGGCTGGAAAGGACTTTTGGCCACTCTTCAAATGTTTTTGTACTGCCTTCACCGATAAAACTTCCGCCCTAATTTCCTCTGCTTACACCTCTCTAACGTGCCTTTGGCATGCCTTTTTGTATTAAGGATGTTATTTGGATGTAGATTGTTGTTGGCAGTTGTGCTGGGGATACATGTTGTGCAGTTGCACCCTGCCGCCCTTGTCACTAGTATGGATGCTACACTGAGCAAGCTGTGGGCTGATGGTACTGCAGGATTTGCTTGGATCATTTGGCTGCTACACATTCACTCACCAGCTAACACATTTTGTGACAATTGTCCAACGGTGCAGTTTGATTGTCAGCGATAGCTTGGAACGCATCGTGTTTAATGGGTCCAAGGATCTGCTTCATGTGCAGCTTTTGTGATTTTATTCTGCACCTGACAGCTCCATGCAAGGTAGTGATTAAGTCAGTTGCTTGGATCAAAATCGAACCCAAGGGTGTTTTGCATTGTCTGACTGGCAGGAGACTGTTGGCAATGATTAATGGTCAAGTCCAATTTCCATAACTGCATTCTGCCAGGAGTATCCAAATAGCAATGAGAATCCTGGCCAACGTTTCTTCTCTCTTAGTCTCTCTGTCTCTGTAATACCATAAGACACAGGAGCAGAATTAGGCCACTCGGCCCATCGAGTCTGACTGCCATTCAATCATGGCTGATATTTTTTTCATCCCCGTTCTCCTGCCTTTTCCCCATAATCCCGACCCCCTTATTAATCAAGAAGCTATCTTTGTCTTAAAGACACTCAATGACCTGGCCTCCACAGCCTTCTGTGGCAAAAGTTCCACAGATTCACCACTCTGATGAAGAACTTCCTCCTCATCTCTGTTTTAAAGGATCGTCCCTTTAGCCTGAGGTTGTGTCCTGTGGTTCTAGCTTTTCCTACTAGTGGAAACACCCTCTCCACATCCACTCTATCCAGGTCTTGCAGTATCCTGTAAGTTTCAATAAGATTCCTCCTCATCCTCCTAAACTCCAACGAGTACAGACCCAGAGCCCTGTCTCTCCTTCCTCCTCTCAAAATGCTGAGGCCAATTTGTTGTGATGGCATGGTGGCACAGTGTTTAGTGCTGCTGCTCCACAATGCCAGGGGGCCCAGTTGGGTCACTGTCTATGTGAAGTCTGCAGTTCTCCCCATGTCTGGGTCGGTTTCCTCCGGGTGCTCTGGTTTCCTCCCCCTGTCCGAAAGATGTTCCGGTTAGGTGCATTGCCCGTGCTAAATTCTCTGTGTGGCGGCTAGGGGATTTTCACAGTAACTTTGTTGTAGTGTTAATGTAAGCCATACTTGTGACACTAATAAATAAACAAAAACATTTTGAGTTTCTCCAACTTGGCACTGACCAGAGATTGAGTGTTATATGCATTGACTCAGTTTCTTGCCGGAGAAACTTACTGATCTGCTGGGCAGCTGAGATTAGTCTATCCTCAGTTGTGTCCGTCCTCGCTTGCTCGCACACTGAATTGGCAAGCATTTTGTTCAGCTGTTTTGAGAACTTGTCCATCTATAACACACCATTTGTGGTGTTCATTTGTATTCAGTGCCCTAAGTGAATGCGCTATACCATCAATTATCATTAGCCTTTACTGGGTTGGCAATTTTCACCTTAGTCAAGTTCAGTCATTGGACCATTACTTTAAATGGAACTTTTTATTTCCATCCTATAATTATCATTAACAGCTGTTTTCTTTTTCTGAACACTTATCGTTTTCCAAGGAAATGCTATGTAATGCAAACTCCACTAATGTGTAGCCATAGATTTTATTACCTCTAACCTATAATCCTTTGCGCTCCTCCCAAAAAGAGAAACAGCACAGAGCTTGATTTATATCACACCTTATTGTTGCTCTCAAAGATCAAACATGTAACAGGATAGGTTTAGACTTTGCACAATAAAGTAAAGCAGTTAATAGCGTGCCAGCACCTGTTACACAAAGGACCCTTCATCTGTAATGATCTTGGGAATCACTGAAGTGAGCTTAATGAGTTGAACAGACCTTGGTTTAAGATTTCCAATTAATACACCTTGAGTAATGCAGTGCTGCACATGAGCATTATCCTAAATGATCTTTTCAAGCCACAAGATGAGTACTTGAAATCGAAATGAGGAAATGGGCATCCCTGGGATTTAATAGGATTAATTAACACTCTGGTAAAAACATGGCTCAGCAGGTGAAAAGAGAAAGGGGAAGAATGATCAAGCTTCTCAAGCGCACCACTGCGTAATGTAGCAGTCTGCTGAGATGAGGTGGACAAATATTCTGGGAAATGCTTCCCTGACTTCTGAACACACGTAGGCGATGGTCCAAGACACTATCAGATGCTTAATTTTCCATGACCCGCAAACCAATCCTCCAAATGGAAAAGACCTCCTCATCAAGAACTTTTCTGTCTGCCCTTTGAAAGGTTGTGCAAGGACTCAGTGACCACTCTGTAGTCAAAAGCGCTTGAACGTGACCACTTGGAATAGGGTACTTGGAAGTCTCCAACTGTTGTTGCTGCAACATTGTGACCTAAATTGGGACAAGGTGGTTGGACCACTTTACCATACATCGTATTTAATGCTCTTGTCACCCAGTCTACTGTGAACAATGACTTGAAAGATGCACAAAGTTAAATGTTCAGTGTGCACACATCGTTAAAACTGATGGGCAAAGTCTGTTTTCTTCCCTTTAGGAATGACCAGCTTCCAAAAAATAGGTGTCTACATTTTTGCAGCTGGGTCAGGTGGACTTCCCACAAATGAGACAACCTTCGTCAAGCTGTTACAAGAGCAAGGCTATTCCACTGGCCTCATTGGTAAGACAAAGCAGCCATTGGTAACCATGCCTTCAACTATCTAGGCCCTAAGCTTTGAAATGTCTCCTTTTTAAGACGATCAAAAAATTGAAATCATAGAATCCCCACAATGCAGAAGGAGGCCATTCAGCCCATCGAGCCTACACCGACGACAATCCCACCCAGGTCCTATCCCCTTAACCATATTTAGTTACCCCGATAATCACTCTGATACTAACGGACAATTTAACATGGTCAATGAACCTAACTCCCCAACTTTGGAGTGGGAGGAAACCGGAGCACCCAGAAGAAACACACGCAGACATGGGGAGAACGTGCAGACTCTGCACAGACCGTGACCCAAGTCAGGAATCTGGATCCCTGGTGCCATGAGGCAGCAGTGCTTGCCACTATGCCACCCCACGGAAAAGCCTCTCTATTTTGGTCATCTGTCCTAATATTTTCTTTGCTCAGCTTGATAACCCTCTGTGAAGTACCTTAGCTGATCGTCCAGCTCAATAGCCTGATCCTGCTTTCTTCCCATAACCTTTGATCCCATTCACCCTAAGTGCTATATCCAGCCACCTCTTGAATACATTCGATGTTTTGACATCAACTACTTCCCGTGGTTATGAATTCCACAGGCTTACCACTCTTTGGGTGAAGAAATGTCTCCTCATCCCCGTCCTAAGTGATCTACCCTGAATTCTCAGACTGTGACCCCTAGTTCTGGACCTCCCCACCATCGGGAACACCCTTCCTGCATCTACCCTGTCTGGTCCTGTTAGAATTTTATAAGTTTCTATGAGATTTCCCCTCCCCCACCAATCTGAACTCCAGCAAAAACAATCCTAACCTAGTCAATCCCTCCTCATACATCAGTCCCATCATCCCCAGGATCGGCCTGGTAAACCTTCACTGCACTCCCTCGAGAGCAAGAACATCCTTCCTCAGAAAAGGAGACCAAAATTGCACACAATGCTCTAGGTTTGGCCTCATCAAGGCCCTTCTGTAAGTAAGGTTTGCTTATTAGTCACAAGTAAGGCTTACATTAACACTACAACAAAGTTACTGTGAAATTCCCCTAGGTGCCACAATCTGGCGCCTGTTTGGATCAGTGCACCGAATGAGCACATCTTTCAGAATGTGGGAGGAAACCAGAGCACTCGGGGGAAACCCATGCAAACTCCACACAGAAAGTGACCCAAGCTGGGTAGCGAACCCACGTCCCTGGTGTTGTGAAGCAGCAGTGCTAACCACTATGCCACCGTTCTGCATTGTTCCACTAGGTTTTCCCACCACAGTTCAGCCAAACTTTGCGTGAAAGATCACAGAATTGTAAGCGCAATCTGTATTTTTCACAAGTTGAGTTTTTGACCAGGTTTTAGAAACATTGAGTAGAATTTAGTGCCCTGCCCCATGGCAGGCTTGATGGTGAGGTGGCATTTAGTCAGTGAGTAGCAACAGGAACCCAGCTGGCCTCCAGCCTCCACTCAGACTAAGTCTGTGACAGGGAAGTTTGTGAATGGTGATCCTACCCCACCAACCATTGAGGCTCTTAAAAAGGACAATCAATGACCTCATAAGAGCCTCATTCTGCATCCACCGGACAAGGGTCTCATCACACAGGAAGCTGTAGGGATTGATTATAGACTGTCAGTGGAGACAGAGTGGGGGGGAAATCACTGCTTGATTGAGGGATCCAGCACCAGGAAGTGAGGGTCTGCTGAGAACCACCAATCCTAGCCATTTCCCCCGTTCCTCCCTCCCGACACAAACTTGCAACCCCAACCCTGTGACCTTCCTCCTGCCATCTCTCACTCATGCCTGACTCCAGGGCAAACGTAGGCTCCTTTTGGATCCATTACCAGCAGCTCCCCGATGGCTCAGCCAATCAATGAAGATGGGTTGGCAACTCTGTGAGACCTCTGCCCCTGACCGCCACTTATTGCAGCGGACCTTCCCGAAAGGGGCCCTTGCCAGATCTTCATTTAAATACTTGCTATAGTGCCAGAAACAGGCCTCATCCATAGAATTGACCATGACCCCAGGGTGACTGTGCTTCAAAAGTATTTTGACAGCTGTAGAGTATTGGGAACAACCGGTAACCTTGGAAGCAACTATATAAATTCAATGTCTCTCAACGTAATGTGGCACAGTGGTCAGCACAGCTGCCTCACAGCACCAGGAACCCAGATTCAATTCTGGCCTGAGGTAGCTGTCTGTGTAGAGTTTGTACATTCTCCCAGTGTCTGCGTAGGTTTCCTCCCACGGTCCAAAGATATACAGGTAAGGTGGATTGGCCATGCTAAGTTGCCACTAAGGTGTGTTGTTTTGGGGGGTCAGCAGGGTAAACAGGTGGGGTTACAGGATACGGCCTAGGTAAGGTGCTCTGTTGAAGAGTCAGTGCAGACTCGATGCGCGCTGTCAGGATTCTATGAGAAGTGAGATGTTCACTGATAATTGCACAGTGTTCAGTTTCACTTGAGACGCCTGAGGTGAAATAGACCTTGTACACCTATCGGAAGACCTGGGCAACATTCATGTTTGATCTGCTAAGTGGCAAGTGCCAGGCAATCTCCAAAGAGAGAGATTCTAATCACCTTCCTTTGTCATTCAGTAGCTTAACCAGCACTGAATCAGCGGATATTACTGTGTCTACAAGAGCAGGTTAGACGCTGGGTCATAAGTAGCGAGTAACTAACCTCCTAACTCCCAAAATGTTTCCACTATCCACAAAGCCCAGGACAGGAGTGTGATGGAATACTCCCCACTTGCCTGGATCAGTGCAGCTCCAACAACACTGGAGAAGCTCGACAGCATCCAGGATTAAGTAGTCCACTTGATTGGCACCCCATCCACAAACATTCACTCCCTCCACCACTCACGCACAGTGGCAGTAATGTGTACCATCTACAAGATGCACTGCAACAACTCACCAAGGCTCCTTTGACAGTACCTCCCAAACTTACGACATCTGCCTTCTCAAAAAAACAAGGACCGTCAGTGAATGCGCACATCACCATCCTCGCGTTCCACTCCCAAGTCTCAAACCATCCTAACACAGAAATATACTGTTGATCCTTCATCATCACTAGGTCAATATCCTGGGTCTTTCTACCAAACGGCACTGTGACTGTACCGTCACCATGTGGACTGTGGCACTGCAAGAGGATGGTTCACACCGCATTCTCCAGGGAAAAAATGCAGACCATACCATTAACAACTGTATCCCCTGAATAAATTTTAAAAGTAACATTAGATTGCACTTTGTACTTTGTCACCTCCTTGCTAACTTCTTTGTCCTGGAGTCTTTCTTCTCCGCACGACTCTGCCACTGCACAGATCTCCTTGTTCCTCCCATCTTCAGAATTCTCATTCCTCCTGCAGCTCTCCCTCTGGCCCCATCATCCGGAACTTAAATCGGTATGTTCCTGCTAGGTAAGGAAATCGAGGATTGTGTGGCAAAGAGGGAAATGGATTTCAGGTTCAAATTTGCCATGGTCCCATTGAATGGTGGAGCAGACTTAAGGGGCTGAATGGCCGACTCCTGTTCCTTCCGTGTCAGCTGTAGTTCACCTGGTAAGGTTTTCACCTCCCAGACAGAAGGCCATAGAGAGTTGAACCCTTAATTCACCTGGATACGAAAGTACATATTGAGGGAGTGCTAGGCTTCTTCTGAATGAGGTGTTGAAACAATTCCCCACTCGCCCCCAGAGGTGAACAAGGAAGAGTCCATGGCATTATTTCACACAGGATCATGTCCAGTGTCCTGACCAATATTTAGCCATCATAGAATCCCTCAGTGCAGAAGGAGGCCATTCGGCCCATCGAGTCTTCACCGACCACAATCCCACCCAGGCCCTATCTTCATAACCACATGCATTCACCAAAGCTAGTCCGTCTGACACTAAGGGGTAGTTTAGCAAGGCCAATCCACCCAAACGGACACATGGTTGGACTGTGGGAGGAAACCGGAACACCCGGAAGAAACCCAAGCAGACACAGGCAGAATGTGCAGATCCACACAGACAGTGACCCAAGCCAGGAATGGAACCTGGGTCCCTGGTGCTGTGAGGCAGCCATGCCACCCCATCATCTCATTGCTGTTTGCAGAAAGAGGGGAAAAAGGATTGTGCAGATTGCCTGCTGGGTTTTCCAACATTACGACAGTGACTGCATTTCAAAAATCGATCATTAGCTGTGACATATTTTGGGATGTCCTGAGAGTGCGAAAGATGCAATGGAAACACATGTTTGTTCCTCCTTACATTCCTCTGTTCTTGTTTTCTTAGGGAAATGGCACCTTGGTTTAAACTGTGAATCGAGTGAGGATCACTGTCACCATCCCTTCCGGCACGGCTTTGACTACTTTTACGGCCTTCCACTGACCAACCTGCGCAACTGCAAGCCCGGTGCAGGCGACGTCATCGTGGTGGGAGCTCGGAGTAGAGTACGCATCACCGTTCAGATTGCGATTCTTGCCCTATTCACAGCGCTGCTGCTAGACTTTCTAGGCCTCGTGAGGGTGCCATGGAGAGCCCTGGGCTTCATCTTTCTGGTTGGCACCCTACTGCTCATCGTCCTGTTGCTCTTCTTCTCCCAGTTTCGCAACCTCAACTGCATCCTGATGAGAAACAGGAGGGTCATTCAGCAGCCCTTCTCGTGTGAGAACCTGACACAGAGGATGACCAGCGAGGCGATAGCTTTCATGGAACGGTAGGAATTGTGACTCCACCCTGTGTCATTATGCTTGACATATTGTCCAATTCTAGTTTGCATTTTGCACCAAAATTGGCATGATCGTTGATGCCCATTGACCTTAGTGCAGATTTGCCAGAATGATTCTGGGTTTTGAGGGAAGCACATTAAGCAGCCTTACAACACCAGGTTAAAGTCCACCAGGTTTATTTGGTAGCACGAGCTTTTGGAGGGCTGCTCCTTCATCAGGTGAGTGAGGACAACTCCTCATTCACCTGAAGAAGGAATGACACTCCGAGACTTCTTACTGTGCTTACCCCAGTCCAATGCTGGCATATCCACACTTTGAGGGACGAGCAGTGGCATAGTGATATTGTCACTGGACTAATAACCCAGAAACCAGGGGAAATCTCTGGGGACCCGGGTTCTAATCCTACCACGGCAGATGGTGAAATCTGAATTCGATAAAAATCTGAAATTAAAAATTCATAATGATGAACGTGAAACCATTGTCGTTGTTGGAAAAACCCATCTGGTTCATTAATGTCCTTTAGGGAAAGAAATCTGCCATCTTTACCTGGTCTGGCCTACATGTGACTCCAGAGCCACAGCAATGTGGTTGATTCTTAACTGCCCTCTGAAATGGCCAAGCAAGCCATTTACTTGGAGCACAATTAGGGATGGGCAATAAGTGCTGGCTCAGCCAGCGAAGCCCACAACCCAAGAAGAATAGAGAATAAAACTTGTTTTGTGCTTCCTTTTCAGTTTAGCGGTTTGAGGGGTGATTAAATTGAGTCATAGATATTTATAGCATGGAAACAAGCCCTTATCAATGTTTTGTACAACTTCAACAAGATGTTCCAACTCCTGTATTCAATGTTCTGACCGATGAAACCAAGCGTGCCCAATGCCTTCTTCACCACTCTGTCCACCTGTGACTCCACTTTCAAGAAGCTATGAACATGTCCGCCTAGATCTCTTTCATCTGTAACTCTCCCGAACGCCCTACCATTAACTGAATAAATCGTGCCCTGGTTCAACCTACCAAAATGCATCACCCCACATTTGTCTAAATTAAACTCCATCTACCATTTGTCAGCCCACTGGCCTAATTGATCAAGATCCCGTTGCAATTGGAGGTAACTTTCTTCACTGTCCACTATGCCACCAATCTTGGTGTCATCTGCAAACTTATTAACCATGCCTCCTATATTCTCATCCAAATCATTAACATAAATGACAAATAACAGTGGACCCAGCATTGATCCCTGAGGCACACCACCGGTCACAGGCTCCTTCAGACTTTCTGTAAAACCTACCTCCATGATCAAACCTTTGGTCACCTATCATAATATCTTTGTGTGGCTCTGTGACATTTTTTCTTGATGAATTGGCATGTATTAAAGTAAAGGGACTATGTAAGTGAAGTTGTTATTTGTTGTGTGTGTGTGTTTTTTCTTTCTGCTCCATAGCTGGAGATTAATTTCTGCAATGACTGAAGCCCAATCCTGTGTGAATGGCACCAGATCCCATAGGATATACAGCACTGAAACAGGCCATTTGGCACATTCCATTCCAATGATTATGCTCCACTAGAGCCTCCTCCCACCTTTCCTCATCTAAATCTATCATCATCACCCTTTATTCCCCTTTCCATCTTGGGCTTATCCAACTTCCCTTTAAATGTACCAATGCTATTCGCTTCAACCGCTCCCGACAGGGACACAGAGTTGCTAACTCTATAGAATATAGAGTCCTACAGTGCAGAAGGAGGCCATTCGGCCCTTTGAGCCTGCACCGACATGGGAGAAACACCTGACCTCCTGCCTAATCCCATTTACTAGCACTTGGCCCGTAGCCTTGAATGTCATGATGTGCCAAGTGCTCATCCAGATACTTTTTAAAGGGTGTGAGGCAACTTGCTTCTACCACCCTCCCAAGCAGCGCGTTGCAGAGGATGAACAGATTCCCATTTGTTCTGTACTTTAGCTCTACTCCAGTTGGGAGATGGCTGTGAATGAGATGGACTCATAGACTCATAGAATCTACAGTGCAGAAGGAGGCTGTTCAGCCCATCAGCCTGCACCAACAACACTACCACCCAGATCTTATCCCCATAATCCCACATATTTACCCTCCTAATCACCCTGACATTAAGTGTCGATTTAACATGGCCAATCTACCTAACCTACACATCTTTGGAGCATGGGAAAAAACCAGAACCCATGCAACCACAAAGAACGTGTAAACTCCATACAGACAGTGACCCGAGGCCAGGAGTCGAACCTTGGTTCTTGGTGCTGTGAGGCAGCAGTGCTAGCCGCTGTGCCACCATGCCATTCATGGTCCATGGAGAATTATAGCAAGAAATATCAAGAAGAGCTTTGGTGAGATGACCCCAGTCTGAACATGAATTGCATCTGTTGTTGACCCGTTGGTCAGGATCACGGCTTGTTTATCATTGTTGGAGCAGGCGGAGGATGTGGGGTGGCCGCTACACACCAGCTACCACACAGGCTTGACAGAGCAAAGCCTTGATCCAGTGGCAAAGGGGTCCAAAACGATTGGGGACCAGGCTCTGCTCTATGGGTCCATGACATGCAAGTGCACATACTGCATTCTCCTTCCCACAGAATCTCTGTCCCTGCCATTGGTAAAAGTGCAGTGGTAACCTGAGGAGCTCATGAGGCTGACACTGGCTCTCACTTGCTCCTCTCTCTCTCCATTAATGATCCCATTGCTCCTGTCTCACCGTGAACTGCTCCATTACTTCACTCTGTGAATGGCCCCACTGCTCCTCTCTCATTGTGAATGTGAGTTCTTCCTTTTTAACTTGTAACCTATTTGACAACTTTGGTTGTCAATTAGGAGGCAGAGAGTGGGGGTCAACGGGTGCTATTCGGATTGGCGGATGGTGACTAGTGGAGTGCCCCAGGAGTCGGTGCTGGGGCTTCAGCTTTTTACCATTTATATAGATGATCTGGAGGAGGGAACCGAGTGTAGGGTGTCGAAATTTGCTGATGACACCAAGATTGGGGGAACGGCAAATTGTGCGGAGGGTGTGGAGAGTCTGCAGAAGGATCTAGATAGGCTGGGCGAATGGGCCAGGAAATGGCAAATGGAATTTAATGTTGGCAAGTGTGAGGTGGTCCACTTTGGTAGGAAGAATGGTAGGAAGGACTATTACTTACGGGGCGAAAAACTGCAGCAGGCGACGGTGCAGAGGGACCTCGGGGTCCTTGTGCATGAGTCGCAAAAACCCAGCTTGCAGGTGCAGCAGGTGGTCAGGAAGGCAAATGGGATGCTGGCCTTCATAGTGAGGGGGATTGAATATAAAAGTAGGGAGGTCTTGCTGCAGCTGTATAGGGCATTGGTGAGGCCGCAGCTGGAGTACTGTGTGCAGTTTTGGGCGCCGCACCTGCGCAAAGATATTTTGGCCTTGGAGGGAGTGCAGAGGAGGTTTACTAGGCTGATACCGGAGTTGAGGGGGTTGAGCTATGAGGAGAGGCTGAATAAACTAGGCTTGTACTCGTTAGAGTTTAGAAGAATGAGGGGAGATCTCATTGAGACGTATAAGATTATTGATGGGATGGATAGGATAGAGGTGGAGAGACTCTTCCCGCTCAAAAAAAACAGTAGGACTAGGGGGCACAGCCTCAAGATAAAAGGGGGGCGGTTTAGAACGGAGTTGAGGAGGAACTTCTTCACTCAAAGGGTGGTGAATCTCTGGAATTCTCTGCCTGTTGAAGTGGTGGAGGCTGCCTCGCTAAATATTTTTAAGACGCAGGTTGATGGGTTTTTGATAAGAGAGGGGATTAAGGGTTATGGGGAGAGGGCGGGAAAGTGGAACTGAGCCACGACAGATCAGCCATGATCTTATTGAATGGCGGGGCAGGCTCGAAGGGCTAGATGGCCTACTCCTGCTCCTATTTCTTATGTTCGTATGTTCTTAACCCTTGCCAATTGTAGCCGGGATAGTTGAGTTTTGGTAATATTGGACAGACAAGGCCTTGAAGCTGAGAATATTTATTTTCTGTTAAGTGAATAAGTTGTAGCCATTTGGGGGAAAAAAAATGTGAATGATTATTCCTGTTGAATATTTTATAATTGCCAGCATGTAATTTCCTGGTTCCCCTAGTGTCAGATTTGGAGGGTGCCCAATGCACAAAGGAATCACTCTCAGAAGTTTCTGGCAATTGTCCAGAAAGATTCACTTCCCCGGGATGCCTAGGGATGCGCCTGACAAAGCAATTTAAATCGTGAACTTCATATATTCATAGAATCCCTACAGTGCAGAAGGAGGCCATTCGGCCCATTGAGTCTGTATTCCCGTAACCCCACATATTTACCCTGCTTATCCCCTTGACACTAAAGTCAATTTCACACAGCCAGTGCACCTAACCAGCATGTACTTCAGACTGTGGGAGGAAATGGGAGCACCCGGAGGAAACCCACGCAGACATGGGGAGAACATGCAAATTCACACAGTCAGTCACCCAAAGCCAAAATTGAACCCGGGTTCCTGACGCTGTGAGGTAGCTGTGCTAACCACTGTGCCACCGTGCCGCCCTAACTTCAGATGGTTCTGCCAGCTTTACACTCATAGTTACCCTGGTAGAGCTAGAAGGAAAACAATCACTTATAACTTCAGCATAACTATTTTTTATTTTAAAGACACAGTCTTAGCCCTGCAGAGTACACCTCCCCCCTGCCCCCCCGACTCCGATATCCAAACCCCCATCGCTCCCATTCTACAAATTCATTAGTGACCTTCATGTATATTTACAGACCCTAGTTCTGGCCTCCTTATCGGGTGAAAACATCACTATATTTACCCTGTCAAACTGCTTCAACATGCTGAAACTCTTATCTGGCCACCTTGTGCTTTCTTTAAGAGTCTTGTTTTACCCCTTGAACAGATTCAGATGCAGTGGGGAGACGCATAAAATCGTAGAATCCCCATAGTGCAAAAGGAAGCTATTGAGCCCGTGGAGCCTGCACCAACAGCTATCCCACCCAGGCCCTATCTCTGTAACCGCACATATTTATCCTGCTAATCCCCCTGACGCTAAGAGGCGATTTAGCAATCAATCTTTGGACTATGAGAGGAATCCAGAGCACCTGGAGGAAATCCACGCAGTCATGGGGGGAACGTGCAAACTCCACACGGACAGTGACCCGAGGCTGGAATTGAACCCGGGTCCCTGGCACTGAGAGGCAGCAGTGCTAACCACTGTGCCACCATCTTATCTCCAGGCATTGGAGGCAATGGCAGTCTCGTCTGCCAGCTGGAGATAAAGTGAGAGTCCCAAATCAGCTCTATTCGGAAAAGCCCCACCAAATTAAGTGCCATTTAAGGCATTGTCAGGCCAGTGGCGGGTGGGTCCCAGGATCGAGGGCCCTGGAGGTGGATGTCTACCTGCTAAGAGCTGCTGGCCAATCAGTGGCCAATTACCCTTCCAAGCAAGATCCTCTCCAAGCCACAAGCCATCCTGACCTGGAACAGTATTGTCATTTTCTCACTGGCATGGAGTCAAAACTCACAGAATTCTCCAGTTCCTAACTGGGCTATGAGTGTTCCTACGCCAAATGGAGTGACCCAAGAAGGTGGCTCACCATTGCCATCTGAAGGGCTGTTCGGGTTGGGCAACAAATGCTGGCCTTGCCAGCATGTTAATATCCCATGAAAAGAACAAATAACATTATAGCACAGGAACAGGCCCTTCAGCCCTCCAAGACTGCACCAACCATGCTGCCTATCTGAACTAAAACCCCTTATATCCTTCCAGGGACCGTATCCCTCTATTCCCATCCTATTCATAGTAAGAAGTCTCATAACACCAGGTTAAAGTCCAACAGGTTTATTTGGTAGCATGAGCTTTCAGAGCACTGCCCCTTCATCAGGTGAGAGGAAGGGGCAGCGCTCTGAAGGTTTGTGCTATCAAATAAACCTGTTGAACTTAACCTGGTGTTGTGAGATTTCTTACTATGCCTACCCCAGTCCAACACCAGCATCTCCACTTCAAGGCCATTGTATTCATGTATTTGTCCAGATGCCCCTTAAAAATCACTATCATATCTGCTTCCACAATCTTCCCCAGCAGTGAGTTCCAGGCAATTACCAACCCCTGTGTAAAAAGAAAACTTGCGTCATACATCTCCTTTAGACCTTGCTCCTCACACTTTAAACCCATGCCCCCTAATAACTAACTCTTCCATACTGGGAAAAAGCTTCTGACAATCCACTATATTTAAAGTAAAATTTATTTATTAGTCACAAGTAAGGTTTAACATTGCAATGAAATTACTGTGAAATTCCCCTAGTGGCTATACTCTGGCACCTGTTCGGGTCAGTGCACCTAACCAGCGTGTCTTAAAAATATGGGTAAAAGAGCTATATGGTGTGACATTAGAGATCATCCAGTTTCTCAGTGTATCATAGAAAACGCTCAAGGGACTGAATGGTCTTCTGTCCCTATGTTGTGCAGCTGTCGTAGAGTAATCTGGAAGAATTTCTTCTATTCATGGAAGAGTTCATCTCCTGTCTCCCCTCCCGAAGAACAAACAAACTTTTATTTCATGGCATTGCAACACACTTTGCGGCTGTTGATATTTTTCCTGACGTGATAGTCACTATGATAAGGTAGGCAAACAGAGCATTTCAATCTGCGCGCAGTAATTGCCTACGGTAATGAGTTACTGACCAGATTATCCACTTAGTGGTCAAGTGAAAACCTCCATTTGACATCTCACCTGAATCCATGTGGTGTCTCTGTTTCTCGTTCTCTTTCTCTCTCTCTCTCTCTCTCTCTCTCCCTTTCTCTCCCAACACCATCCTTTTCTCCTTTTTCCTGATCCGTGCACCTGCTGCCTTTGTCCTTCTTGTTGATAGATGCCGTGGATTTAGAAGGTGTTGTTGAAAGAAGCTTTGTGGATTACTGCAGCGCACCTTGTAGATGGTACACACTGCTGCCGCTAAGTATCGGTGATGGAGGGAGTGAATGTTGAAGGTAGTGGGTGGGTTGCCAAACAAGCGGACCGCTTTGTCCTAGATGGTATCAAGCTTCTTGAATGTTGTCGGAACTGTACTCATCCAGGCAAATGGAAAGTATTGCATCACACTCCTGACTTGTGCCTTGTAGATGGTGGCCAGGCATTGGAGAGTCAGCAGGGTGAGTTATTCGCTGCAGAATTTTCCAGAACTCTACCTCTGACTTGCTCTTGTTACCACAGTGTATATATGATTGGTCCAGTTCAGTTTCTGGTCAATGATAACTCATAGGAAATGGGGGATTCAACAATGGTAAGGCCATTGAAACCAAAGGGAGATGGTTGGATTCCCTCTTCTTGAAGATGGTCATTGCCTAGAAAATTTGTAACATGAGCATTACTTGATTTTTTGATGGCAAAAGTCTTAACATCCTAGATTTAAAATTAACATCAGTTGCCATTTCCAGAATGGGTTCTACTACTTTTTGTGTAAAGAGTATTAGCAAACTTCACAGGTTGGTTCTAACTTTTAGACTATGCGTCCGCTTGCTTGACTCCTGAACAAACTGGTAGATGGAGAGAAATTATTAGTTCCCCTTAATATCTTGAAAACTTTGATGAAATAACTCCCTTTCAAAATTCTAGGAAATGCAATCTTATTTTGTGCAATCTCTCTTTATAGTTTAACAAAGACTTAAACTTGCAGTCCCGTATCGTCCAGGTGAATTTACATTGCACTCCTTCCAAGGTCAATATATCAGCCCTAAGGCATAGTGCCCAGAACTGCTGATTGTTCTGCCGGTGTTATCCAACTCTCTCTCTCTCTCTTCACACATTGGTGACTTCCATGTTTTGGTCAATGGTTAGGCTTGGCAAGGTACCGTTGTGGTTTGCCATGGACGTCTGCAAGTTCTAGCCGACAAGGAGATTCGCCCAATCTTGCCACCAGCCATAGGTATATTGGAAGCGTTTATAAGTTGATAATCAACCTGCTTGTCCACATTATGAACATACCTTCCATGTGGCCAAGTCTAGCAATGGGATTCAAACTCACAACTTCTGGTTCAGAGGTTAGGATGCTACCGCTGCATCGTAAGGTGATGTAACTATTAGAGTCGTAGAGGTTTACAGCATGGAAACAGGCCCTTCGGCCCAACTTGCCCATGCCGCTTTTTTTTACTTCTAACCTAATCCCATTTGGCCCATATTCCGCATTTGGCCCAAGTCCCTCTTTACCCATCATACCCATGTAACTGTCTAAATTTTTTTTAAAAAACAAAATTGTACCTGCCTCTACTACTACCTCTGGCAACTTGTTCCAGAGACTCGCCACTCTCAGTGAAAACAATTTCCCCCCTGGACATTTTTGTATCTCTCACCTTAAAGCCACGCCCTCTAGTTTTAAACTCCCCTACTTTTGGGAAAAGATATTGACTATCTAGCTGATCTGTGCTCCTTATTATTTTATAGACCTCTATAAGATCACTCCTCAGCCTCCTACACTCCAGAGAAAAAGGCCCCAGTCTATCCAGCCTCTCCTTGTAACTCAAACTATTGAATTGTATAGCTTAAGCATAATACTACATCAGCTATTTAAAAGTCAAATATGATAAAAATGTACTGGTACACATGCAAAAGAGGAAATGCCCAGAACCTTTGCCACTCCTTTCAATTACACAAATTTTTGAAAATTTAGTATAGCTGTCACTTTTTATTTCTAAAGCTTTTCTTCGAAGGCTAAAAGATCAGTTTTTATTAGTTTCCTAGACTACTATGAATTAAAAAGCACCAGAGGATCTTAGGTTGGCTGATTAGGTGGCACCATGGCACAGTGGTTAGCACTTGTGCCTCACGGCGCCAGGGACCGGGGTTCCATTTCCAGCTTGGGTCACCATCTATGCGGAGTCTGCACATTCTCCCCATGTCTGCATGGGTTTCCTTATGTGCTCCCACAATCTGAATGACGCGTTGGTTAGATGCATTGGCCATGCTAAATTCTCCCTCGGTGTTCCCGAAAAACTGCTGGACTGTGGCAACCAGGGGACTTTCACAGTAACTTCATTGCATTGTTAATGTAAGCCTACTTGTGACACTAATAAATAAACTTACAAATTTTAGTTTAATTAGTTCACTGCACACCTCTGTCCAAAAGGAAAGGCATTAGAAGAGAAGAGAGAGAGATTCAGTTTCAGCTGTGGTGCAAAGTGGCCACTAGTGGATCAACTGCCAATTATATACCTGCCACTCCCCAGTAGTCCTTTGGAAAGCCAAAGAAAAGAATTGTTCCAATGAACCAATGCTATTGGATAGATTGTCACCATTTTCTGACTCTAATGGCTCAATCCCTTCTCTGTTCTGAAACACATTGCATCTGTTTGTACTGTCTGCTCCTATTACACTCCTCAATAAAGCGCCTTGAAAGATTATAGCCAAAGAATAACTCATTCAAGTGGTAGCTAATTGGTTTCAGTATTTTAAAATATATAATTTGCATATTTAGCGTTGGTTAATTCAGATGGTTAGAGCCTGGAGCGAATACTGCCAAGGTCATGGGTTCGATCCTAGTATCACTCAAATTGAATTGCCTATCCCTGTGCCATCCTGTCTGATATGTTATTCAATGAAGATCCCTTCGTTGGCACAGTGCAGACTCTTCTGGATGGCGTGGTGACACTGAGGTTAGAACTGCTGCCTCACAGTGTGAAGGCTCCAGGTTCAATTCCAGGCTTTGCTAGTTGCCTGTGTGGAGTTCGCACGTTCTCCCCGTGCCTGCGTGGGTTTCCTCCGGGTGTTCCGGTTTCTTCCCACACTCCAAAGATGTGCGAGTTAGGTTGATTGGTCGTGCTAAATTGTCCCTTAGTATCAGGGGGATTAGCAGGGTAAATATGTGGGATTATATGGATGGTTCCTGGGTGCCATTGTTGTCGATGCAGTCTTGATGGGCTGAATGGCACTGTAGGGACTCTGTGATATGTCTGGCATTTTATGACTGTAGGATTTCTATGATTCTGTTTGAACCTTTCATTTCCCCCTTCCACTGGTATCCGTGATTACTTTCCTTCTACTTTTGATCTAAACCATTCCCAAATAGAATTAATACTTCACATTTAAAATGAACATGGATATAGACTAGGTGTATTTATTTCCTGGAATAGATTCAATTGCCTGAGGAGATCTACCATGGCAAGGTTTCAGAAACATTTCGAGCTGCTGAACCTCTGGTGAACTCCCAGGTGCAATCAGGGAACCAACCCAAAGCATTCTCATAATGTTGATGCCTTTTTTTAATCACGAAATAGATGCAATCCCAGAAACCAAATGTAAACATGTCTTTCTGGCTATAGTCAGGAAAGGAGTGGTGGGGGAGAGGAGGGTTCAGGTCGTGGGAAGAAGTGAACTAATCAGCATTCAGTGCTCCAAGAAGTTTTTCATAGTTCATAGAACCCTACAGTGTGGAAGGAGGCCGTTCGGCCCACAGAGCCTGCACCAAACTACAGTCCCATCCAAGCCCTATCCCCATAACCCTGTGTATTTACCCTCGCTAGTGCCCCTGACACTTAGCATTGTGGGTTGGCCATGCTAAATGGCCCGCGCGTCTTTCGGATGTTGGGAGTAAACCAGAGCACCCCTAAGGAAACCCACCCAGACACAGGGAGAATGTGCAAACTCCACACATTCTTGCTCTGGTGCAATTGATTCCTCTAATTCTTTTTAAACTTTGTGTGTTTGAACCAGCTTTTGCCAGTCACATGGCAAATGCCAGCTTCACAGACCACTGGACGCCCTTCACAGGCCCCTGGGGACTCGAGGACCCCAGTTTGGGAACCCTTATTTTATAGACTTTGGATTTTTCTCTTCTATTTGTTTGGTCTCTTCCTTGAGATTTTTGGGCAGGATAGCAAGTGTCTGGTCAGGATGTTCCAGGGTTGAGTAGACTTGATGAACCAGTTCTTACCTGTTGGCTAGTTACATACATTTGTAATGTACAGAACGCTTGCGTTTCCATCATTGCCATGGGAGAACTGAGCCAGGGAAATCATAAATGGGATGCTTGCTTCATGCATGCGGTCATCGTGTCTGGTGCGAAATTGCAAACTGTTTAAAAAGTCACTTGCAGTGTGTCTGGTGCACTTCTCCAAAATGCCTCTGCCCTATTCTCTAAATCCTGACTAAATTCATAATTGTTGGGTGGGGACAGGTGGTCGGGAGGTGGCATCCTACCTGAAAACAGGATGGGCTGTCTTTTGATTTGTAGTCAATCCAAGGCAGCATGCATTGGTGGGACATGTGCCAACTCATACTCCTCCCCCTCAAATAATTTGGCTTAATAAGCATTTATTTATACGTTTTTACACAAGACGCCCTTATTTTAAGAACATAAGAAATAGGAGCAGGAGTAGGCCATCTAGCCCTTCGAGCCTGCCCCGCCATTCAATAAGATCATGGCTGATCTGTCGTGGCTCAGTTCCACTTTCCCGCCCTCTCCCCATAACCCTTAATCCCCTCACTTATCAAAAACCCATCAACCCGCATCTTAAAAATATTTAGCGAGGCAGCCTCCACCACTTCAACGGGCAGAGAATTCCAGAGATTCACCACCCTTTGAGTGAAGAAGTTCCTCCTCAACTCTGTTCTAAACTGCCCCCCCTTTATCTTGAGGCTGTGCCCTCTAGTCCTACTGTCCTTTCTGAGCGGGAAGAGTCTCTCCACCTCTATCCTATCCATCCCATTCATCATCTTATATGTCTCAATGAGATCTCCCCTCATTCTTCTAAACTCTAACGAGTACAAGCCTAGTTTATTCAGCCTCTCCTCATAGCTCAACCCCCTCAACTCCGTCCTGATGAGTTTTTTTTTGTCTGTTCTTGCTCCGCAGAAACTCAGACCGTCCGTTCCTGCTCTTTATGTCCTTCATACCCGTTCACACGGCACTTTATGCTTCTCCAGACTTTATAGGAAAAAGCAAGCACGGCCTGTACGGCGACAGTGTGGAGGAGATGGACTGGAGTGTAGGTAGGTGTCTGCCAGGTCACGGTTTTATTGCCCAAAGCAATAAAACTCATGTCTGCTACAGGAAGTAAACTTTAGCTTTGGTAAGTAATTGAACTGCTCTTAAGCCATATGTAAAATATTAAAGTTTAAATCTGTGTTAATAGAATCCATACTAGTTGCTGGAGTCAAAACTAAGACACAGAGCCCTTCTTTACTGAGAGATTATTGACCTTGTTCAGTGTTAACAGTCCTCACCTACACCCAGTGTCCCAGCTAACCTCTGTTTATGTATGTTCAAATATCCATCACCTCATAGAATCCAACGTGCAGAAGGAGGCCGTTCAGCCCATCAAGCCTGCACCAACCGCAATCCCATGCAGGCCCTATGCCCATTACCCCATGCATTTACCCTAGCTAGTACCCCTGACACTAAGGGGCAATTTAGCATGACCAATCCACCTAACCCGCACATCTTTGGACTGTGGGAGGAAACCGGAGCACCCGGAGGAAACCCACACAGACATGGGGAGAACATGCAAACTCCACACAGGCAGTGACCCAAGTCAGAAATGGAGCCCAAGTCCCTATCACTGTGAGGCAGCAGTGCGAACAACTGTGCCACCGTGCCACCTATTTGCCTTAGCAATGTAATTGATAAAACGTTGACAATTTCGAGCATCTGCTGATATTTTATCAAAATAAAAAAGGAGGCCGTTCCAATGAAATAAATTAAGGTTGTTGCCTCCTATAGCACAAACAGAAGACATTTCGTGACATGAAGACCACCTTGATGACATCTGTTCCAAAGTAAACTTTGAATATGACTCCATGGCCCCTTGTACGCTTTTTGTTGATAGTGGGGGATTGAGTGATGGGAATGCCATTGCAGTAAGTGGTGCACGGGAAGTGGGAGAGGCCTCATCCTGAGTGAGTCCAAGTGAGGACATTTAGGAACTTGGAACAAATTTGGCATGTCAGCTACAACTCTCACCATAGAAAGCATTCTTTCTGGTTGTACCACAGTTTGGTATGGCTCCTTCTCTGCCCAAGACTGCAAGGAACTACAAAAAGTTGTAAATGTAGCCCATCCATCAAGCAAACCAGCCTCCCATCCATTGACTGTTTACACTTCCCGCTTTCTCAGCAAACCAACCAGCATAATTAAGGACCCCACACACCTGGAGACATTCTCTCTCCCACCTTCTTCCGTTGGGAAAAAATACAAAAGTCTGAGGTCACATACCAACCGACTCAAGAACAGCTTCTTCCCTCCTGCTGTCAGACTTTTGAATGGACTTACCTTGCATTAAGTTGACCTTTCTCTACATCCTACCTATGACTGTAACACTACATTCTGCAGCCTCTCATTTCCTTCTCTACAAACAGTATGTTTTGTCTATATAGTGCACAAGAAACAATACTTTTCACTGTATGTTAGTACACGTGACAGTAATAAATCAAAATCGAAGTGGGAATTCAGACAGGAAAGAGGTGCTCTTTTGCTTTCTAACATTTTTATTCTTCAGAAAATAGCCTTGCCCTGCTGCAGGAGTAGCTAGCTATTTGATGTGTATCTGGTGAATATCCAGTCAGCGTTTTAAGGTTTATTCCATTCCTAAGGTTTAAAATCATACAGGAACTTTTCTTTTGTAACTTGACAATGTATAAAAAGCACCATAAATAAATAATTAATTAGCCAAAACACGTTAAGGCTGGCAGGACAGGTGACGTGTCAACGTTGCAGCATGTGGGCGTTCCTGGTTATCCAGGGCAAGCACATTTGCAGTAAATGTCCACAGCTTAAGGACCTTCAGCTCAAAGCCATTGAGCTGGATACTGAACTGCAGACAGTGCAACACATCAAGGAAGGAGAAAGTTACCTGACGCTTTGTTTAGGAGGCGGTCATACCCCATAGGATAGAATCTTCTGAGCCGGGTTCATGTCACACTACTTGTAACCTCCACCATACTGTCTGGGTTTGCAAAGTCCTACTAACTGTCCTGGCTTGAGACAATTCATACCCCTTTAACCTGTGATTACTTGTCTCTGCACTGTTTGTACATGTAAAGACTTGATTACTTTTAAAGACTCGGGAGCCCAACCATTCTTCACATTTTAATCCGTAACTATCTTGCAATTGTGTCTTTGCCGATGCTGTGTTTATGAACCTACCTCTCCACTTACCTGATGAAGGAGCAGCGCTCTGAAAGCTCGCGATTTCAAATAAACTTGTTGGACTTAACCTGTCGTTGTTGCGAGGTTTGGAAAGTGTCAGGGACAGGAGAGTGTGACTGCAGCTGAGGCAGGAAAGGGTACACAGAGCACAGGACTGCAGGAATGTCAGCCTCTGCAATTGTCCAACAGGTTTGAGGTTCTTCCAGCTTGATTGGATGAGAATGGGGGTAGATGAGCTGACTGACCATAGTACTTAGTACAGGAAGCCACTCGAGTGGGGGAAGTACATAACAATGTAGTGATGGTAGAGAACTGTATAATGAGGGGGCTTAACACTGTTCCCTGTTGTGCTGCCTGCCTGGTTCAAGACATCTGCTCTAATCAGAACTTGTAATGGAAGGAAAAAGACCTTGTTGTTGTGGTTCCTGTCAGTACCAATGACATAGGTAAAATGAGGAAAGAGGTTCTGCATAGAGTTTGAGGGGTTATGCACTAAATTCAATGACAGAACTTTCAAGATTATTATCTCTGGATTACCTGAGCCGTGTGCATATTGGCACAGCATACATAAAATTAGAGACCTGAATTCGTAGCATAAAGACTGATGTGGAAGAAGTGGTTTCAGTGTGTTGGATATTGGAGTCGGTACTGGGGAAAATAGAGGCTACACCATTGGAATGGCCGACCTCTGAACCATTCTGACCAGCATTCTTGGAAGCCATGCAACTAGGGAAATAGAGAAGGCTTTAAACTCAATAGCGGGGGCAAAGGTGGTGGTTCAGGAGAGAGAACATGTAGGCTTACAAAGCAAAAGGATATGGCAGGATAGATAAAGGGGAGTCAGTGGATGTAATATATTTGGATTTTGAAACAGCATTTGATAAGGTACCACACAAAATCCCATGGTGTTGGGAGTAGTACATTAGCATGCATAGAGAACTGGAATAAGAGGGGCATTTTCAGGATGGCGCCCTGTATTGAGTGGATTATTGGGGCCATGATTATTTATAATATATTAGAGATTTGAATGAGGGAAGTTATTTTACTGTTGCCAAGTTTGCAGATGACATGAAAATAGGTGGGAAGGTAAATTGTGAGGATGGCACAAAGATCCAGATTAAGTGAGTCAGCAAAAACTTGGCAGATGGAAAATGTGAAGTTATGTCTTTTGGTGGGAAGAATAAAGGAGCTGAGTATTATTCTAGTGGAGAAAGACTGCAGAAAACTGCAGCGCAGAGGGATTTGGGGTTCCTCGTACAGAAACCACAAAAAGCTAGTACACATTCATTGGGTATTGGGGATGGCTAATGGAATGTTGACCTTTATTTCAAAGAGAATAAGGAAGTCATGCTAAATCTATACAAGGTACTAGTTAGACCACATCTGGAAAACTCTGAACAGTTTTGGTTCCCTTTCTATAGAATCCACACAGTGCAGGAGGAGGCCATTTAGCCCATCAAGTCTGCACCGATTGTCCGGAAGATTATCTTATCCTGGCCCACCAACCCACTTTATCCCCATACACTGCGTACTTGCCATTGCTCATGCGCCTCACCCACACATCCCTGGACACTCGGGGACAATTTAGCATGGCTAATCCACCTGACCTGCACATCTTTGGGGTGTGGGAAAAAGCTGGAGCACCCAGACGAAACCGATGCTGTCACAGGGAGAGCATTCAAACTCTACACAATCAGAGTCAAATCCGGGGTCCTGAAGCTGTGAGACAGCAGTGCTAACCATTGTTTTGATTTGGTTTATTATTGTCACATGTATTAGTATACAGTGAAAAGTAGTGTTTCTTGTGCGCTAAACAGACAAAGCACACCATTCACAGAGAATGAAAGAAGATCGTGCAGAATGTAGTGTTACAGTCATAGGTAGGATGTAGAAAAAGATCAACTTAATGCAAGGTAGGTCCATTTAAAGTCTGATGGCAGCAGGGAAGAAACCATTCTTCAGTCAATTGGTACGTGACCTCAGACTTCTGTATCTTTTTTCCGACAGGCGAAGGTGGAAGAGAGAATGTTCGAGGTGCGTGGGGCCCTTACTTATGCTGGCTGCTTTTCCAAGGTAGTGGGAAGTGTAGACAGAGTCAATGGTTGGGAGGCTGGTTGCCAACGTGCTGCCTTTTCTTTTTTTCTTAAGGAAAGATATCCTGCTATTGGAGCCAGTTCAGAGAAGGTTCACTAGGTTGATCTCGGGCGTGGAGGGATTTTCTAATGAAGGCTCTGAAGAAGGGTTGTCTAGATTTGAAACATTGGCTCTACTCTTTCTCCACAGATGCTGTCAGACCTGTTGAGGTTTTCCAACATTTTCTGTTTTTGCATCAGGTTGTTGTCTGGTTAGTCTGCTGTGGGTGTGCCTTCAGCAGATGTACTGCAGCGGTTCGCCACCACTTGTGTACCAGTCATCCCAAGCTGGTCCCAAAAAGACTTTTCGATTTTTTTTTGTTATGTTCGAATAGAATCCCTACAGCGCAGAAGAAGGCCATTCAGCCCATCGAGCCTTCACTGACAACAAACCCACCCAGGCCCTATCCCTGTAACTCCACATATTTACCCTGCTAATTCCCCTGACACTAAGGGGCAATTTAGCGTGACCAATTAACTTAACCTGCACATCTTTGGACTCTGGGACGGAGCCAGAACACCCATAGGAAACCCACACAGAAAAGGGGAGAATGTGCAAACTCCACAAAGACAGTCAACAAGGTTAGAATTGAACCTGTGTCCCTGGCGCTGTAAGGCAGCAGTGTTAACCACTGTGCTGTCCTTGTTAGCCACTAATCTATTCTCATGTGTTTCTGTGTTCATACTCTCCCTTAGTTCCTCTTATTTCACATTTATTGGACATAGCTCGGCACAACATTGAGGGCCGAAGGGCTTGTACTGTGCTGTTATGTTCTATGTTCTAAGTCTGTTTTTCTGTTTCTTTTCTTTCACTACCCAGAGGGCTCTAGCTTTGGATGTCCTTCCTCCCTCCTCCCCTATGGAACCAGCAGCCCCTCTGTATTACTGCTCACTCCCTCAACTAAATAATGTCTGCCAGATACTTCTGTTGTGAAGAGAATGAAAATGCAAGTTTACAATAGACGTGAGTCAAAGACTGTTGCTTCTAATCAGGGCAATTTAGAAACACCTAAAGCTGCAAAGAAAAACAATAAGTGGTGTTTTTTTAACAATTGGCTCAAAGCGTCCACTCTGCACGCGGATGATCTCAAACTCAATTCTTCTAAGAATCACAAACAGCAATAAAGCACATCTAGAACATACTCACCTCTGCTTAAAGCAGCTTTTGTACCAGCTATCCCTTTTCGTCTAAATCAGATCAAGACTGGGACAAAACTTAAACATGCTTCCTAAAGAGAAAGTAAATGCCCTTTGCGAGATGGTCACTTTTCTGATGGCTTTTATTTGAAAGGTTAAAAACACTGGAAGCAATTACAAATGTGATATTAATTCAGCTAATGTTCTGGGGACCCGGTTCAAATCCTGCCAGGGTAGGTGATGGAATTTGAATTCAATAAAAAAAAATCTGGAATTAAGAATCTACTGATGACCATGGAACCAATTGTCGATTGTCGGAAAAACCCATCTGATTCACTCATGTCCTTTAAGGAAAGAAATCTGCCATCCTTATCTAGTCTGGTTCATATGCGATGTGGAGATGCCAGCGTTGGACTAGGGTGGGCGCAGTAATAAGACTCACAACACCAGGTAAAAGGACAATAAGTTTATTTGGAATTACAAGCTTTTGGAACACTGCTCCTTCACCTGATGAAGCTCTGGAAGCTCTTGATTTCAAATAAACCTGTTGGACTTGAACCCAGTGTTGTGAGACTTCTTACTAGTCTATATGTGACTCCAGACCCACAGCAATGTTGGTGACTCTCAGCTTCCTTCTAAACTGGCCTAGCAAGCTACTCAGTTCAAGAGCAACAAGAGATGGGCAACAAATGCTGACCAGTCAGCAATGCCCAAGACCCAGGAATGAACTTGGAGACATTATTGGTAACATGAAATAATTAGACTGTTAACGTCAAGTATCTATACTTGAATTCCAAAATAATTTCAGCAATGCAAAAACTTGTTGACAAATTAAGAGTTAATTTGATGTGGAATTTGGAATTTATGTTCATGACTAGGCATGGTGGTCTACAAGATTATGAGGGGCATGGACAAAGTGGATAGTCAGAAGCTTTTTCGCAGGGCAGAAGAGTCAATTACTAGGAGGCACAGGTTTAAAGTGCAAGGAGCAATGTTTAAAGAAGATGCACGAGGCAAGTTTTTTACACAGAGGGTAGTGGGTGCCTGGAACTCGCTGACGGGGAAGTAATGGAAGCGGATACAATAATGACTTTTAAGAGGCGTCTTGATAAATACATGAATAGGATGGGAATAGAGGGATATGGTCCCCAGAAGGGCAGAGGGTTTTAGTTCAGGCAAGCAGCGTGGTCGGTGCAGACTTGGAGGGCCAAAGGGCCTGTTCCTGTGCTGTAGTTTTCTTTGTTCTCTGTTCTTTGAGTTTTTAAGATGGCTGCCACACATTCCTGTCCACTCTGGCTGGCCCACTGCAAATTTAAACTCTAACGAGCATTGATTGGCATTAAGGGACTTTATGCCCCTCTGTTGGAAGAGAATCCTGCCTTGGAGAGGTGGCAGCCAGGTCTGCTTTGCTCTCTGGCCCCTGCAGTGGCCAGAAGAGGAATTGCGCAAAGCTGCCTGAGGCTAAGACCTGGGAAACAGAGATCTGAGTAAGTTTAAGAGATGGAGGCCTGGTAGGGGGGAGGCGGGGGGGCAGCGAGAGGGTCTTACAGGATAGGCCTGAGAGACAAAGGGAGGTCTGGAGGTCACCAGGCTTAACAGGAAGCCCCCAACCCTACCCTTCCTGCTGAAGATCTCAGTTTACCCATTGCAGAGGGGATTTCCCCCTGCAGAGCTTCAATCCACCTGCCAGCCAAAGAAATTGAGGTTGGGTGGCAAATGGCACTTGAATGGCCTCAGCTGGGGCATGGATAGGCTTCCCGTCCAAGGCCTTGCCCATCCCCCCATTAAATCGCTGCGAATTCAGGGCGGACAGGAGTCCAGAGGTAATTCCGTCCCTGTAATTTTGTGCTGCCCCCTCCCACTGCCCACGAACCTACTGGGTATGGGGGGAGGCGGGGAGTGAAGGGGTTTGGGGGGAGGGAGTGTAAAACTTTGGTCTTGGTTTCTGTTGTCCCTGTACCACTTCATTGAAAACACTAATCAATTATTCCCGCTACTCATTGTGATTTGTCCGACACCATTGTGTTCAGAGGCGGTGTGAACAGGTGAGCTACAGGTGACAGGGGCAGGTGAGTGGACTTTACTGTGGACCTCCAGTGGTATCTCCAGTGGAGAGGTACCTGTGCCTGGCATATTAACCCAAGAGCAAAGACGTGACAATGGGGCTTCGTTCCTTGTGCTGATGGGGGGGCGTTTTCAGCACTTGCCGTCCCTTACACTTCTCTGGCTTTCAAGCGGGTGAAGGCGCCCTCAATTCCATGTCCCCAGCGTATGGCATAAAAACTGGTTTACATGACCGGGCTCAAGAGAGAGGGAGGTAGTTATGGCACAGTCGCAAAAATTAAACATGATGACAGAATCTTCGGGTGAGACGAGGTCAAAGCAAGAGCTGCGTCTAATCCAGCCCATAACAGCAGTAACCATTAAAACATAGAATATAGAAGCAGAAGTAGGCCATTCAGCCCTTCAAGCCTGCTCCGCCATTCACTTTGATCATCATAATCCTGCCTTCTCCCCTTATCCCTTTAACTCAAGAGCTTTATTTAATTTCTTCTTTAAAACATACAATGTTTTGGCCTCAACTGCTTTCTGTGGTAGTGAATTCTACAGGCTGACCACTTACTGGGTGAAGAAACTTTTCCCTGTATCCATCCTAAGAGGTTTACCCTTTATCCTTAAACTATGACCCCTAGTTCTGGAGTCCGCCACCATTGGGAACATTCTTTCTGAATCTGGCCTGTCTAATTCTGTTCGAATTTTGTAAATTTCTATGAGGGGGGCGACACGGTGGCACTGTGGTTAGCGCTGTTGTCTTACAGCTCTCGTACATTTCCCCATGTCTGCGTGGGTTTCCTCTGGATACTCCAGTTTCCTCCCACAATCTGAAAGATATGCTGTTAGATGCGTAGGCCATGCTAAATTCTCCCTCTGAACCTGAATCGGCGCCGGAATGTGGCAACTAGGGGATTTTCACAGTAACTTCATAGCAGTGTTAATGTAAGCCTAGTTGTGACACTAGTGAGTACCTTTGAACATACTCCGGCACCTGTTCAGATTAACTGAGGGAGAATTTAGCATGGCTTATGCATCTAACAGCACGTCTTTCAGGTTGTGGGAGGAAACTGGAGCATCAGGAGGAAACCCACCTAGACATGGGGAAAATGTACGTTCTTCTAAATTCCAATTAATATAATACTAACCAACTATGTTTCTGCTCAGAAGACAGACCTGCCATCCTAGGAATCTATCTGGTAAATCTTAATTATAGGAGAGGTTCCATTTCATTCTCCCGGTTGTGGCAAAATTAAACCAGAGGTTGGAAGAGGCGGACTGGAGATTCCTGGCCACCCAGCAGTCAGTCAGGCTCCTTAATGATTGGCCAGCAGTTGTTGGCTGCCAAGATTTGCACCATTTGAGTCCTCAGTCACCAGGAAGAGCAAACGGTGGCCAGTTAAATTCCCGAGGGGCATTTGAAACAGTCAGGCATCCACCACGGAACTAACGGTTTCCAGCCGGTCCTCCAAACGGTGTTTGAGACTTTTGGCTGGCAAAATCCCGGCCAGAATTGTTGCCACTGTTTTCAGGTATTTTAAAGGAATTGAGTGACCAGAACTGGCCCTACAGTACACAGGGTAGTCACTAATGTTTCGGGTAAAGGTCATTCTGGTGGATCCATGCCATCAAGACTGTGATGAGCAGAGCTGAGGACGTCCTGGAGAAGTGGGGCCAATCTGACGATGACCATGGGCTGAATAATAATATTGGGGGGGGTGGGGGTTGAAGTGTGGTTGGTTAGTTGAGCCCTCCCAGAAGCCAAGTTGGCCCAGATCGCCTCATCATAGCCATAGGAGGTCCTATGAGGAGAGACTGAGGGATTTGGGGTTGTTTTCACTGGAAAGAAGGCGGCTAAGAGGGGATCTTATAGAAACATATAAGATGATTAGAGGTTTAGATAGGGTGGATGGTGATAGCCTGTTTCCTCGGATGGAGAAATCTAGCACGAGGGGGCATGGCTTTAAATTAAGGGGGGGTAGTTATAGGACGGATGTCAGGGGCAGGTTCTTTACCCAGAGGGTGGTGAGGGATTGGAATGCCCTGCCTGCTGCAGTTGTAAATGCGCCTAGTTTGGGGGCGTTTAAGAGATTGGTGGATAGGTTTATGGACGAAAAAGGAGTGGTTTAGATTAGTGGGTCAATGTTTTTTTTTTAAAAAATAAGACTGGTCGGCGCAACATTGTGGGCCGAAGGGCCTGTTCCGCGCTGTAATGTTCTATGTTCTATGTTCTATGTTCTATAACACACTGCCATTTACAATGACAATAAATCTGATAGGTTTACCCTTGATGCATCTAAAGTGCAATAGTTTATGTTGACTGTGATCTGATTGTTACTTCATGCTCAAGTGATGCTGATTTTGGATTGATTGTTAAAAGTAAAAGTTATAAAAAGGTGAAATTTTGTCCATTGGCTTCCTCACTGGGGGTAGTGTGGTAAATTTGGCTGTGTGGTTTCTCAGAGCCTACGAAGATCATAATACTGTGCAATTTTATTTGCCAGGCTAAATGGAATTCTCATGGCACCAGGAAGAATGTCTGGAATGTACTGCCTGGGAGGGTGGTGGATGCCTCACAGCCAATAAAAAGTATCTAGATGAATACTTGGCATGCCATAACATTTCAAGGCTATGGGCCAAGTGCTGGAAAGTAGGATTAAGTGGGCGGGTCAGGACATTTCATGCATCGGTACAGACTCAATGGGCCAGAGGGCCTCTTCTGCACTGTAGGATTCTGTGAAATGGTCACAAGTGTTTAAGGAAATTGAGAAGAGAACCAGAAGAGAGATGAGAATTTCTTCATGGGGAAAGAGCAGGACTAGGCTATTGAGTTGGATGATCAACTATGATTGTAATGAATGGCGAAGCAGTCTCAAAGGGCCAAATGGCTGCCTCCTGCTCCTATCTTCTATGTTTCTATGTTCATGCAGCATGACATTCTGAGCTGGAATGCGCTGCCTGGAAGGAAAGTGGGAGGAGATAAAGACCATGTGGATTAGGCCACTCATGGAAACACAGAAAATAGGAGCAGGAGGAGGCCATTCAGACCTTGAAGCCTTCTCCACCATTCATTATGATCATGGCTGGTCATCCGGCTTAATGGCCTGATCCCGCCTTCCCCCATATCCTTTGATCTCCTTCGCCCCAAGAGTTATACCTAACTGCTTCTTGAAAGCATTTAATCTTTTGGCCTCAACCCCTTTCTGTGGTACCGAATTCCACAGGCTGACCACTCTCTAGGTGAAGAAATTTCCCCTCATCTCTGTCCTAAACCATCCACCCTGTGCCCTCAGACTGTGACCCCTGGTTCTGGACATCCCCACCATTGGGAACATGCCCCTTGCATCCACCCATGTCTAGTCCTATTAGAATTTTATAGTTTTCTATGAGATCTCCCCACTCATTCCACTGAGCTCCAGCAAATATAATTCTAACCTACTCAATCTCTCCTTACACATCAGTCCTGCCATCCCAGGAATCAGTCTGGTAAACCTTCACTGCACTCCTGCTGGAGCAAGAACATTCTTCCTCAGATAAGGAGACCAAAGCCACACATAATATTCCTGGTGTGGCCTCACCAAGACCTTATATAAGACATCCCTGCTGCTCTACTTGAATCCTTTCATTATGAAGGCCAACATACTCACTCAACAACTTTGATCATGCTCCGCTATTCAGTAAGATCATGGCTGATCTGATTGTGATCTCAACCCCAAGTAACCACACCATCTCACCCCCCACCCCGATAGCCTTTCACCCCCTTGTTAATCAAATATCTATTTAGATCTGCCTTAAAAGTAATTAAAGGCTCTCTTCCTCGTAAGGGAAGCAGAAACAGAGTTCCATCGACTCACAACCCTCTGGAATGAAAACATTTCTCCTCATCAGTGTCTTAAATCTAGAATGACACCCTCATTTTAGATTCTTCCACATGAGGAAACATCCTTCCCACATCCACCCTGTCAATAGCAACTTTCAAAAGGGAATTGGATATGTACTTGAAGGGGGGGAGGGGGAATAAAATTGCAGAGAAGCGGGAAAGAGAAAGGAATTAGGAATGATTGATCAGTTTTGTCGGAGCGTTGACATACGCAAGGCCAATGGGCTGAATGGGCTCTTTCTGTGCTATAGGATTCTGCGAGTAAAGATGGGTACTAATGGAATGTGTGGGAAGTTGGGTAGAGAGATTGTAGACTGGGAGGTAGGAAGTTAGAATTTGGTGTTTATAAAATTGTAAAATGCTTCAGGAGGGAGAAAGCATTGCATGGTTCCATTAAAAGGTGATGCTTTTTCAATGCTTAGAAATCTAAAATGCAAGTACACAGAGAGCCCAGACTGAAACATTTGTATTGAAATACCAAGATATACATATGCATACATTATATTTGGCTCTCCTACAGTGTTTCCTCAATTGGGACACATTCCATTCCATTTGTTATAAAGCAGAGGTTGACTTCCACCCATCTCAGCAATGGCCTAGAATAGAGAGGGGGAACAGTGAGCACCAACCGACTGAGTTTTAAAAAAATTGTCCATTTTGAATTTGGCTTTTGAATTTGGCCAATCAATTTGAATCAGGCACTTGGATGCCAAAAACCTATTAAATTTAAATCTGATGGTTTTGATAACCTAGAACCCATCCTGTTGTGGGAAATATTGATATGTCATCATAGGTATAAAAGAAGGGGGCAGTGGGACAAAGGGGCGAGAGCAACTGCCACCAGCCAGAGTTAACAGCTCTCAGCTCTCAACTGTCTCTTGAGAAAGAGAATTACTGGCTCTCATAGCTTCATCTATATCTTAGAGAAAGCACCATCTAGATAGCAAAAGTACGAAGGAAGAATGAAGTTCCAGGCAGAAAAATTAGCGGAGAAAGCCCAGAATATTCCAGAAGGCACAAAACATGGTTGTAATTTAGAGAGTGACTAAATTTATTTTTGTTTATGAATGGGAATTGTATTTATTAGAACAGCATACCATTAGAATCTTGTTTGATTCAGAAATAGTTAATAGAAGGGATTTATTGGGTTTGTTAATAATTTAGTTAATTTGCTCACTGTTGCTTAGATAAATAAACTGTTACGTGTTGATTTGAGAGTGTGTGTCAGGAATTAATTTTGTATTTAATCACTGGGGGGTGCTGAAGAGCAGGCTGCACTACTTCACACACACGCTTTACAGATTATAGGGCGAGGTATTCCTCTTTGGGTGTTTTGGTGTTAGTCCTTAGATGGGGGGAAGTCAACCTTTGCTTTATAACAAATGGAATGTAATGTGTCCCAACTGAGGAAACACAGTAAGAGAGCCAAATATAATGTGTGCATATGTATGCGTAAAAGGTCCACCAACTATTGCGTCCAGTGAAGTTTTGTGCTTGACTAGGTTTTGATGAGTTCCTTGGCTGAGAGTCAACTCCCGGCATCGCCAATCAAATGATCCACTTGAAAATCGAATAGGTCTGACAAAATTGTGCTTGGTATGTTTTTGTAAATGTAATTTTTTTTTTATGTTCAGCATTCCGTCAAGTTGCCATGATTTCAGTTGGTTGGCATTAATAATTTAGGATATAGATTGACTTCAACTATGCTGAGTAAGTTCTGAGGGGAAATAAAAGCTGAAATATTGATGCAGTCAAATGAAGACTGTTGCCCCTGCCATGCAGCAGTTTTGATTACATCTTCTTTTATAGATGTTCTTTTGCTAGTGAACCTCTTGCTGGAGGTTTTGTCATATGATTTTTTGATTGTGGGGATTGCTGCTGGAATGCTTAAATTAAGACACAGTGATTAGGTTATGTTACAGTCCTACTCGTGAGTGTAAGATCTCTATTCCACTGCGAGGCACCGTAGGTTGTCAGTCATTTTCACTAAACATCCTCGTTTAACAGAACATGGGTGGGACTTTTTTTGGCCGTGCTTGCCCCAAGACTGGAAAATCCTGCCCGAGGGTCAACGGATCTTTGCGTGATCCGTGTCCCGCCCACTACGATTCCTGAGGGAAAATTCCATAGCTTGTCTGTTAAGAAAGCCTTCACGGCCTCCTGCATGTTAGCAGCAAGTGTTTATTAACTACTTGCAGTTACGTACGTAATATCATGAGAATCATAATAACTAAGAGCAGGAGTAGGCAACTCAGCTCCTCGAGCCTGCATCGCCATTCAATATGGTTGATCCAGTCTTGGTCTCAATTCCATTTATCTGCCCGTTCTCCATAGCACTTCAAACCTTTACTAATTAAAAATCTGTCCACCTCTTCATTAAATTTATTTGTAACTACAATGAAGCGATCAGGCTTGGAGCTATCTCTGTATCCAAGTCTTAACGCATCTCTGCCAACACCCCAGTGACCCTGACTCTGGGTCATGTGCTTTCTTTTATCTTTGTGTCAGTGGTACTGTCCTCAGTCCCACACTAACCCTGCGTACACCAGACCTTTATACCACAGAAGCAGTGACTGGAATTCAATGGTCGTTCATGCAGCGGGAGTCCTGCTGGCATCGAACCCCCACCCATGGGTTTCCTGCCAGCATGGGGCGATATCAGTGGGAAGTCAGGCAGGACCAGAGAATCCCACCGCTAGCAAACACACGCCACCTCCTGGCGGGAAACACACGGCTGGGAGGCCAGAGAATTTTGCCCAAGAACTATATTCCATTGCTAGGCATATTCATAGAACTGTAGAATCCTACAGTGTAGGAGGAGGCCATTTAGCCCATCGATTCGGCACCAGCCACAATCCCACCCAGGCCCAATCCCCATAACCCCATGCATTTACCCCAGCTAGTTCCCCTGACACTAAGGGGCAATTTAACATGGCCAATCCACCTAATCTGCACATCTTTGGAGTGTGGGAGGAAACCCACACACACACACAGGGAGAATGTGCAACATCCACACAGACAGTGACCCAAAGGGGGAATCGAACCTGGGTCCCTGGCAGTGTGTGGCAGCAGTGCTAACCACTGTGCCACCCCTTAGGTTACAAGTTAACTGCGTTACTCATCCTAGATGTAACTATAACTGGGCGGATCTCCAGCACTGCCCAGTGTCTATTTAATGAAGACAGACTCATCTGATCGTATGGATTCCCCTAGTGGGGTGATTCAGAGCATGTTCCAGATGTCCACTTGATGTCTGGTGATATTAACACAAAATGTGGAAATACTCAGCAGCTTTGAATTTGTTCTCCCTGGAAAGGCAGAGACTGAGGGGTGACCTGATAGAAGCCTATTAAATTATGAGGGGTATAGATGGGGTGAACAATTGGAAGCTTTTTCCCAGGGCAGAAATGACAAGGGAGCACAGGTTCAAGATAACGGGGGGAAAGATTCAGTGGAGATGTGTGGTGTAAGTTTTTTTACACAGACTGTTGTGAGGGCCTGAATACACTGCCAGGTGAGGTGGCTGAGGCAGACACATTAGAACATAGAACATAGAACATTACAGCGCAGAACAGGCCCTTCGGCTCACGATGTTGCGCCGACCAGTTACAAAACAATGACCCACTAACCTAAACCAATCCCTTCTCGTCCATAAACCTATCCACGGATCTCTTAAACACCCCCAAACTAGGCGCATTTACAACTGCAGCAGGCAGGGCATTCCAATCCCTCACCACCCTCTGGGTAAAGAACCTACCCCTGACATCCGTCCTATAACTACCACCCCTTAATTTAAAGCCATGCCCCCTCGTGCTAGATTTCTCCATCAGAGGAAAAAGGCTATTACTATCCACCCTATCTAAACCTCTAATCATCTTATATGTTTCAATAAGATCCCCTCTTAGCCACCTTCTTTCCAGCGAAAACAACCCCAAATCCCTCAGCCTCTCCTCATAGGACCTCCCCTCCATACCAGGCAACATCCTGGTAAACCTCCTCTGCACCCTCTCCAAAGCCTCCACATCCTTCCTATAATGTGGGGACCAGAACTGCACACAGTACTCCAAGTGCGGCCGCACCAGAGTTGTGTACAGTTGCAACATGACGCTGCGACTCCTAAATTCAATCCCCCTACCAATAAACGCCAAGACACCGTATGCCTTCTTAACAACCTTATCTACTTGACTCCCAACTTTCAGGGATCTATGTACACATACACCTAGATCCCTCTGCTCATCCACACTATTCAAAGTCCTCCCGTTAGCCCTATACTCAACACATCTGTTATTCCTACCAAAGTGAATTACCTCACACTTCTCCGCATTAAACTCCATCCGCCAGCTCTCGGCCCAGCTCTGCAACCTGTCTAAGTCTTCCTGCAAACTATGACACCCTTCATCACTATCTACCACACCTCCGACTTTGGTGTCATCAGCAAACTTACTAATCCACCCAACTATACCCTCATCCAGATCATTAATAAAAATTACAAACAGCAGTGGCCCCAAAACAGATCCCGGAGGCGCACCACTCGAAACCGAACTCCATGATGAATATTTACCAGCAACCACCACCCTCTGTCTCCTATCCGCTAGCCAATTCCTGATCCAATTCCCTAGATCACCCCCAATCCCATACATCTGCATTTTCTGCAGAAGCCTACCATGGTGAACCTCATCAAACGCCTTACTAAAATCCATATACACCACGTCCACTGCCTTACCCCCATCCACCTCTTTGGTCACTTTCTCAAAAAACTCAATAAGGTTAGTAAGGCACGACCTACCCGCCACAAAACCATGCTGACTATCTCCAATCAATTCTTTACTCTCCAAATAACTATAAATCCTATCCCGAATAATTTTTTCTAAAACCTTGCCCACAACAGAAGTGAGACTCACCGGTCTATAATTCCCGGGGAAGTCTCTGTTCCCCTTCTTAAACAATGGGACAACATTCGCTAACCTCCAATCTTCCGGTACTATACCAGAGGCCAACGACGACCTGAAGGTCAGAGCCAGAGGCTCTGCAATCACTTCTCTTGCCTCCCAGAGAATCCTGGGGTAAATCCCATCCGGACCAGGGGACTTATCTATTTTCAGACCCTCCAGAATATCTAGCACATCCTCCTTATCAACTGCAACACTGTCAATTCTACTCCCCTGCAATCCAGTGTCCTCCTCAGCTATATCCATGTCCCCTTGCGTGAACACCGAAGAGAAATATTGGTTCAATGCCTCTCCAATCTCCTCCGGTTCCACACATAACTTCCCTCTGCTGTCTATAACTGGCCCTAATCTTGCTCTAACCAACCTTCTGTTCTTAACATACCTATAGAACGCCTTAGGATTCTCCTTAACCCTATCAGCCAAAGTCTTCTCATGTCCTCTTTTAGCCCTTCTTAGCTCACTCTTCAACTCCCTCCTAGCCAATCTAAAGTTTTCTAGTGCACTACCCGAGCCCTCACATCTCATCCGAACATAAGCCTTCTTTTTCCTCTTAACCAACGAAAAAACTTTTTTGGTGCACCACGGTTCCCTAGCCCTACCAATTCCTCCTTGCCTGACAGGGACATACCTATCACGGACTCGCAGTAGCTGTTCCTTGAAAAAACTCCACATTTCAGACGTTCCCAATCCCTGTAATCTCCTAGTCCAACCTATGCTTCCTAATTCTCTCCTAATAGCCTCATAATTACCCTTCCCCCAGCTAAAACCACTAGCCCGAGGTTCATTCCTATCCCTTTCCATCACTAAGGTGAACGTAACCGAATTGTGGTCACTATCACCAAAATGCACACCAACTTCCAAGTCTAGCACCTGGTCTGGCTCATTTCCCAGCACCAAATCCAATATAGCCTCACCTCTAGTTGGCCTATCTACATACTGAGTCAAAAAACCTTCCTGCACGCTTTGTACAAAAACTGACCCCTCTAACGAGCTAGAGCTATAACAATTCCAATCAATATTAGTAAAGTTAAAATCCCCCATAACAATTACCCTATTACTTTCACTCCTAACCAGGATCGTCTCCGCAATCCTTTCCTCAACCTCTCTAGAACTTTTAGGAGGTCTATAAAAGACTCCCAACAGGGTGACCTCTCCTCTCCTATTTCTAATCTCCGCCCATACTACCTCAACAGACAAGTCCTCATCAAACTTCCTCTCTGACACTGTGATACAATCCCTGACCAATAAAGCTACCCCTCCCCCCCTCCTACCTCCTTCTCTACTCCGACTAAAACATTTGAACCCCGGGACCTGCAGCAACCATTCCTGCCCCTGCTCTATCCATGTCTCTGAAATGGCCACAACATCGAAGTCCCAGGTACTGATCCACGCTGCAAGTTCATCCACTTTATTGCGAATACTCCTCGCATTAAAGTATACAGATTTCAAACCCTGCTCCATCCCACCCCTGCGATGCTGTGCATTGCAGTCCCCATCTATGCCCCCCTCACTTTCAACCCCTCTACTCAGGATCCCACCCCCCCTCCGAATCAGTTTAAACCTCCCTGCATAGCCTTAGCAAATTTACCCCCCAGGATATTGGTCCCCCTCTGATTCAGGTGCAGACCATCCCTCATATAGAGGTCCCTCCTTCCCCAGAATGATCCCCAATTGCTCAAGTACCTGAACCCCTCCCTCCTGCACCAACCCCTCAGCCACGAGTTCAAACTTTCCCTCTCCCTATTCCTCTCTAAACTATCCCGTGGCACAGGCAAGAGTCTGGAGATAACCACTCTTTCTGACTTGGCCTTCAGTTTCCACCCCAACTCCATAAATCTCTGCTTAATATCCCCTTCCCTTAACCTCCCTATGTCATGTGTCCCCACATGAACTATAACTTGGGGTTGATCTCCCTCTCCCTTAAGAGTCGTGAATATCCTTTCTGATACATCCCGGACCCCAGCCCCTGGTAGGCAACACACCAGCCCTGAGTCCCTACCTTTACTTCCAACTCTCTTATCTCTCCCTTTAACTGTGGAGTCCCCAATCACGAGGCCCAATCTTTTACAGCCCCTAACCACCTGAGCTTTCACACTAGGCTCTCCCCCAGCAGCCTGCTCCCTTTGGCTATCCCCAGTTGATTCCTCCTCAACTGTAGCCTCCAGGACCGAAAACCTATTTTGGAGGGGAACAGCCCCAGGGGACTGTCCCCCCACCTGCTTCTTTCCCCTCTTCCTGGCAGTGACCCAAGACTTATTTCTAGGAGTGACAATCTCCTTATAACTCCTATCAATGTCCTCCTCTGCCTCCCGAATTATGCGGAGTTCCTCTAACTCCACCTCCAGCTCCTTTACACGCTCCTCCAGAAGCTGCAATCGAACACACTTCTTACAAGTAAAATCACCTGAAACACTACTAGATTCCCTCACCACATACATCCCACAGGAGATGCAGCACACTGCCTGAACTGCCATCCCTGAAACAATTACCAGCAGAAAAATAAAAAAAATAAAAAAAAATTCCCCCACACTTATGATTAGGTTAGAGGAGGTGGGAGGGTGGGATTCTCTACCAGTGTAGAGGATCGGGTATCCTCTCTACACTAATTTATAGGGTTAGGGGCCCTATAAGTTAGCCACATTTAAATCTTATCTAGATAGACACATGAACAAACGGGGACTAGAGGGATGCAAGTGGTTCATCTAGATAGGAAAACGTGAGCAGCACGTGTTTGGAGGGCCGAAGGGCCTGTTCCTGTGCTGTATTGTTCTTTGTTGTCTGGCAGCATGTGGGGAGTGAGAAACAAAGTTCATGTTTCAGGTCTGTGGCCTTTCACCAGACGTGTTCTGATGAAATGTTACGGGCCTGTAGTATTGACCCTGTTTCCCTCACCACTGACACTGCAGACCCTCTGAGTATTTGCAGCTTTTTCCTTTCTATTTTCGATACCGGCTACCATTTTATCTTGGTATATCTGATGACTGAGAAACTTATGTCCAGATAAGAGAATAACTTGCATTTATATAGCATGTTTGACATTGGAAAATGCACGGGAGCAGACTGGAACAAAATCCAACACCAAATATGAACCAAGTTGCCTAGACTTCTTGGGTGCCGTTGCCATCATTTAATCAATAGGCCTACTTGGAGAACTCCAGGTCAGTGGGAACTGGATAAAGGGAACAACAGATGACCCTTTGTCAAAGGGTCATCTGGACTCGAAACTTCAGCTCTTTTCTCTCCTTACAGATGCTGCCAGACCTGCTGAGATTTTCCAGCATTTTCTCTTTTGGTTCCAGATTCCAGCATCCGCAGTAATTTGCTTTTAACAGCAGATGAATTATGCCTGAGGGACATAGGACTATTACAGGGTAGAAAACCCAGTAGCCAAAGTGTGTAAAGCAAACTCCTACAACCAGTAAAGTGACAATGACCAGAAAATCTCTTTTTGCCATGATTGGCTAGGACATTGGACAGAGCTTGTCTGCTCTTCTTCAAAATAGTGCCTTGGGATTTTTATTTTGATTCGTTTACAGGATGTGAGCTTCGCTGGCTGGGTCAGCATGTATTGTCCATCCCAAGTTGTCCTTATGATGTGCACATGATGGGGCTGTGTTTAATATCCCATCTGATAAACAGCACCTCAAACAGTGCAGCACTCCTTCCTACTCCATTGGTGTGTCCGCCTTGATTTTTTTGCTTCAGTACAATGCAGGACAGCACAGTGGTCAGCACTGCTGCCTCACAGCCTTAGGGCCTGGATTCGATTCTGGCCTTGGGTGACTGTGTGGAGTTTGCACGTTCTCCCATGTCTGCGTGCGTTTCCTCCGGGTGCTCTGATTTCCTCCCACACTCTAAAAATGGACATATTAGGTTGATTGGCCATGCTAAATTGTTCCTTAGGGATTTGGCAGGATAAATACATGTTGTTACAGGGATAGAGCCTGGGTGGGATTGTTGCCAGTACAGGCTCAATGGACCAAATGGCGTCTTTCTGTGCTGAAAGGATTCTGTGATTCAAGAACTTCTAAATGGGAGTTGTGTAGACCATTTTGTCCCTTGAACCTGCTCCACCGTTTAATTAGATCAGGATTTCCCAAACTTCCAAGGTCAACTTTATTGACCTTCCAGGAGTGTTGAAGGAATCCCTGAGAAACATTCTTGTTGCACTGAAGAGCCAAACCACAAAAAAAAGTGCCATGGGTGCAAATATAATTGATCAAAGCCTTATACGTATACATTTACTATAACAAAAGAGTTATCTTATTTAAAGGTGTACTTGGGTCTTGTCTTTTGGTCATTTTTAATGAGCGGAGTGTTGCTGGAATGCTTGATACACACTCATTCTCACACTCACTCACACCCGCACCCTCCCTCACTCACACTCATCTCACACTCTTTCTCCTCACATTCGTTCACACTCTCTCACGCGCTAACTCACTCTTGTCTCTCTCACACCCACTCGCTCATTCGCTCATTCACTCGCTCGCTCACATTCTCACTCACTCGCTCACATTCTCACTCACATGCTCACCCACTCGCTCACTCACTCACTTGCTTCACTCTCACGCTCACTTACCCGCTCCTCTCTCACTCTCACTCACTCACTCATTCACTCACTCTCATCTCTTTCTCTCCCACGCATACACACGCTCTCATCTCTTTCCCACATACATTCATTCACTCACCCTCATCATATGCACACTAACTTCTCTCGCTATTCCTTCTCTGAAGACTGGGTCACTCTCACCTCCTCCCTCGCGCAGGCCCCGCTCTCACTGACACTCCATCTCACAGGCCCCATTCTTTTCCACTGCCCCCTCTTGCAAACCCTCCTGTCACTATCATTCCAATGTCTTGGCTCACCCTCATCTCAAAGTTTGACTTTCCTACTGTCTCCAGCTCATCTCATCAGAAGTTGGATTCTGGAGAAAGCAGCCTCTTTGGGATGAGCTGGTAACAGCACAAAAGCCGAATTGTATAGATCAGGCTGGCCTGCAGAAGCCCTGAGTTAGATTGTGGCTGAATTTCAGCTTCATTTGTTTCAATTTCATATTTTTTAAGTGACGTACCTGACATATTTGTGCTGGTCACCAGACTACCAGAAGGATGTGTAGGCTTTGGAGAGAGCGCAAAGAAGGTTCACCAGAGTGTTGCCTGGTCTCAAGGGCATTGGCTATGAAGAGAAGTTGAATCAACTAGGATTGTTTTCACTGGAAAGACAGAGGCTGAGGGGAGACCTGATAGAGGTCTACTAAATTATGAGAGGCATAAAGGAGGCAGGGATTTTTTCTAAGGGTGGAAGTGTCAATTACAAGGCGAGAGGGGGAAAGTTTTTAAGGGAGATGTGCAGGGGACGTTTTTCAGGCAGAAACTGGAGAGTGTCTGGAACGCACTGCCAGAGGTGATAGTGGAAGCAGGCACATTAACAACATTTCAGAGGCATCTGGATGGGTACATGAATAGGGAGGGAATAGAAGGATACAGACCAAGTAAGGGCAGAAAGTTTTTTATTTAGTTTAGTTAGGGCATCACGATCAGCACAAACTTTAAGTACAGAAGGGTCTGTTCCTGTGCTGAACTTTCCTTAGTTCTAATTATATTCCAATTTCAGTCATGAAAGCTCCGAATGTGCCCCAGCATCCACACACCTCCGTGGGAGAAGGAAATTCTAGATTATGAATACCCTTCGATTGAGAAAAGTGCTTCCTGATTTTCCTCTAACTTTGAGATTACGTTCCCACCTTTTTGATTTCTCCCAATAGAAGAATTAGTTTCTCTAATATCTCTGCTTTAAACATGCAGTCCGTTTATTAAGCCTTGAACGTTGGGGGCAAGGGAGAGACGAGCAAAGGAATTTAAAATGTCAGGTTCTGTTCCACAGTTGGTAACGGAGGTATGTTATAGAGTCACAGCGATATACAGCACAGAAACAGGCCCTTCGTCCCAACTCGTCCATGCCAACGAGGTTTCCTAAACTGAGCTAGTCCCATTTGCCTGCATTTGGCACACATCCCTCTAAACCTTTGCCATCCATGTACCTGCCCAAATGTCTTTTAAATGTTGTAATTGTACCCGCCTCTACCACCTCCTCTGGCAGCTCATTCCATATACACAATACCCTCTGTGTGAAAAAGTTCCCCTTGAAATCTTTCCCCTCTCACCTTAAACCAATGCCCTCTAGTTTTGGATTCCCCTACCCAGGGGAAAAGACCTTGGCTATTCAACTTATCTATATCCCTCATGGTTTTATAAACCTCAATAAGGTCACCCCTTACCCTCCTACAATCCAGGGGAATAAGCCTGAGCCTATCCAGCCTCTCCTTATAACATTCCAGTCCCGGTAACATTCTTGGAAATCATTTTTGCACCCTTTCCAGTTTAATAACATGCTTGCTATACCAGGGCGACCAGAGTTGTACGCAGTGCTCCAAATGTGGTCTTGCCAATGTTGAATGCACTTACATTTTGAAATTTCAGGACAAATCTTGGCTTCGTTGGACAGGCTCAATCTCAGCAGCAGGACCCTGGTTTACTTCACCTCAGACCAAGGCGCCCATGTTGAGGAGATCTCCGACTCCGGTGAGGTCCACGGAGGATGGAATGGCATCTACAAGGGTAAGTAGGCATCGCCATAATGGGACCGGATTAATCTGCCATTGAGAATTGCAGCAGGTGTGGCAGTGCAATGGGTTATTTATTCCCAGTTACTATCCCAGGAGTAAGACTGTATGACTGGCACATATTCCTTCCCAAGAGTCGACTCTACTCTCCAGAAGATGAGAATGCATGCCGGTAGCTTCCAGCATCTCGCCTAAATGGCCACCCCATTGTCAGCCTGTAACATGGCAGCTGGGAGGCCTTTGTGGCAGCAGCCAATTATTTTTCCCATTGATGGGGAAGAGTTTTCCTCCCTGGCTCTACTCAGCCTCCAGCAGGACATCAATGGAAACAAAAAAAGTAGAATTTCTTGTCACTCTCAAAATATAATCAGGTTTGTCGTCTTCTGGGACCTTCTGTCTTCTTTGCTGACTTTCTTCTGGCTTCAGTAGGTAAAATGTTAAAATCTGTCATTAAGGAGGAAATTGCGAGGCATCATGAAGGGAATTGCTTGATAGAGCAGACGCAGCACGGTTTCATTAAAGGGAAGTCATGTCTGACAAATTTACTGGAGTTCTATGAGGATGTGTCTAGGGCAGTGGATAGAGGAGAGCCGGTGGATGTGGTCTTTCTGGATTTTCAGAAGGCGTTTGACAAAGTACCTCACAAGAGGTTATTGCAGAAGGTCGGGGGACATGGAGTTGGGGGTAGGGTGTTGGCATGGATAGAGGATTGGTTGTCAAATAGGAGGCAGAGAGTGGGGGTCAACGGGTGCTATTCAGATTGGCGGATGGTGACTAGTGGAGTGCCCCAGGGGTCGGTGCTGGGGCCTCAGCTTTTTACCATTTATATAGATGATCTGGAGAAGGGAACCAAGTGTAGGGTGTCAAAATTTGCTGATGACACCAAGATTGGGGGAACGGCAAATTGTGCGGAGGGTGTGGAGAGTCTGCAGAAGGATCTAGATAGGCTGGGCGAATGGGCCAGGAAATGGCAAGTGTGAGGTGGTCCACTTTGGTAGGAAGAATGGTAGGAAGGACTATTACTTACGGGGCGAAAAACTGCAGCAGGCGACGGTGCAAAGGGACCTCGGGGTCCTTGTGCATGAGTCGCAAAAACCCAGCTTGCAGGTGCAGCAGGTGGTCAGGAAGGCAAATGGGATGCTGGCCTTCATAGCGAGGGAGATTGAATATAAAAGTAGGGAGGTCTTGCTGCAGCTGTATAGGGCATTGGTGAGGCCGCAGCTGGAGTACTGTGTGCATTTTTGGGCGCCGCACCTGCGCAAAGATATTTTGGCCTTGGAGGGAGTGCAGAGGAGGTTTACTAGGCTGATACCGGAGTTGAGGGGGTTGAGCTATGAGGAGAAACTGAATAAACTGGGCTTGTACTCGTTAGAGTTTAGAAGAATGAGGGGAGATCTCATTGAGACGTATAAGATGATGAATGGGATGGATAGGATAGAGGTGGAGAGACTCTTCCCACTCAAAAAAGACAGTAGGACTAGGGGGCACAGCCTCAAGATAAAGGGGGGGGGCGGTTTAGAACAGAGTTGAGGAGGAACTTCTTCACTCAAAGGGTGGTGAATCTCTGGAATTCTCTGCCCGTTGAAGTGGTGGAGGCTGCCTCGCTAAATATTTTTAAGACGCAGGTTGATGGGTTTTTGATAAGAGAGGGAATTAAGAATTATGGGGAGAGGGCGGGAAAGTGGAACTGAGCCACGACAGATCAGCCATGATCTTATTGAATGGCGGGGCAGGCTCGAAGGGCTAGATGGCCTACTCCTGCTCCTATTTCTTATGTTCTTATGTTCATATTATCTTATATTGGTACCTTTACGATTGAAATGAGGCTTTCTTTTAAGACATAAATACAGCTGTTACACTATTAGACAGTTGTTCGTTATGTCTCTCAAGCTGTGAACTGTGGCACAGGCTGGCTAATAGAGGCAGTGGCTGTCTTCTGACTCTCTGGAGCTGGGAACTGGTTCTGATACCCTTAATGACATGCCAAAAAATCCCCACAATAGGATTGGTTTACAGGCTATGAAAACATCAAATTCAAATCTACTAGGCTGCTGCTATTCAAATGCCTATTTTAAATTGATTGGGCAAACTTCAAAAACAACATGTTGTCTTGGTAGCACCACTGCCTAGGCTTGCGATATAATGTTACAGTCTGTGTACAGGATGTACCTCCTTCTTTCCAGTATGGAAAAAACTACCTTTTCTAATAGAACCAAGAAATTTTTCAACTCTTAGCATTTTAGAACTTTTTTTTTTATAATTTTACAAACACTTAGTTCACAACAGTAGAAAGAAGATCTTTTGCGCCTACAACGAATGGACCCAGAAAATCCATAAGACATAGGAGCAGAATTAGGTCACTCAGGCCTATCAGCCCAATCACACTCCTTGTCTTCTCTCGCATCAAGTTATAACTTCTCCAAACCCAAGCTTTGGATTGATCTTTTACAGATAGGTGGTGATGTTGCATTGTGTGGTATTCATCACACCCGCTATCCCACAATCGACGCTCAAGGTGGAAGCAAAATGATTGTGAGGTGGCTGCATCGAAATGCAATTGTGCAGCAACATTTGACCAATTCCAGAGGTGAGTGGGACACTCTGCCTGTGAAGAGCCTGCCGCCTCCTTCATGAAATTTCCAATGACAGCCCTTGAATGAGAAACCTCAAAACAAAGGACTAAAGTTTTCTCAGCATGAAATTCCAGTAATCTGGCTATTGACACAGGATTAAAAGTGCTGCAGTGATAATGGAGAATTCAACAGCCACTAATCAGGATTTTCATTACAAAGAGGGCTCGAGAAAGATTTGTTCCACAATGCACAACTAAATAAATTTTAAAAATTAAAAACGTAAGAACTAGGAGCAGGAGCGGGCTGTCTGGCCCCTCGAGCCTGCTCCACCATTCAATAAGATCATGGCTGATCTTTTCGTGGACTCAGCTCCACTTACCCACCCACTCACCGTAACCCTTAATTCCTTTACTGTTCAAAAATCCATCTCTCCTTACCTTAAAAACATTCAGTGGGGTAGCCTCAACTGCTTCACTGGACAGGGAATTCCAGATTCACAACCCTTTAGGTGAAGAAGTTCCTCCTCAACTCAGTCCTAAATCTGCTCCCCCTTATTTTGAGACCATGTCTCCTAGTTCTAGTTTCGCCGCCAGTGGAAACAATTTCCCTGCTTCTATGAATCTCCTCTGCACCCCCTCCAGTGCCAGTATATCCTATACCGAATGGCAGAGTGGTCTCGACGGACTATATCGGCCACTGCTGCTCCCTTGTGGAGTTAAAAAGACCCCTCACCTTTAGCCCCATGAAGTAGGCATCTCTTCTTCCAATCAGTTCTTTTTCCTACAGCTCTGGCAGTCTCAGTGCCATGCCGTTTGCATTATGTTCTTCCATTGCTAGCTGTAGTGACATTGAGGAGAGGCAATTAGTTGTGCAAAAAGAAAACTGGAGCCGGGCTTCGCCGATGGTGCCGTCGGGGCTTTTCCTTGCGAGCAAAAGTGAGATTTCGGAGCTTCAGCACCCTGTTAACAAGAGGCGTGAGAGAAAGCCAGCAAATGTCGCTGACGTTCGGAGGGCTCTGAAACTCCAAATCAACAATGTCGCAGAATCCTTCCACTCTGTTTGGATGGTGTAGATATGGAACTCTTTGTAATTTTTTTCAGTGATTCAATGGGGGCAGGCTGCCAGCAGCAGTCCGTACAGTGATGTGGACAATGTGTCCTGCACACCCCGCTTGAGTTATATTATATTTTAGGGATTGCTTTGTTGAGCCTGCAGGTGACATTTCTTTCCCTGATCTGCTCTCTTCCGCCTTCCCCCAGGTTTGTGTTGTCCCGATTGCTTTTTTCCTTCAAGTTGGACTTCCCGAAGGGCCTGTATCTGGAAAAATATTGTAGAACAGAGGCAAGCTCTAATCTCTTCATAGAACCATAGAATCCTACAGTGTAGAAGGAGGCCATTTGGCCCATTGATTCTGCACTGACCATAGTCCCACCTAGGCCCCATTCCCATAACCCTACATATTTATCCTGCTGATCTCCCAACACTAGGGTCAATTTAGTATTTACTTTTTACTTCCACTCTCCTCTTGGATGGGGGAGAGTGATGGGCACTGCATGTACTGCAAGCCAACATTCTCAGTTAGTCGTGGTGGAAGAGCTGAGATGGTGGCACAATGGTTAGCACTGCTGCCTTACAGTGTCAGAGACCCAGGTTCAATTCCTGGCTTGAGTGGTTTTCAGTGTGAAGTTTGCACTTTCTCCCCGTGTCTGCATGCGTTTCCTCCGGGTGCTTCGGTTTTATCCAAAGATATGTTGGTTAGGTGCATTGGCCATGCTGAATTGCCCCTTAATGTCAGGGAGATTGGCAGGGTAAATACATAGAGTTATGAGAATAGAGCCTGGGTGGGAATGTTGTTGGCTTAGGCTCGATGGACCAGATAATCTCCTTCAGCACTGAAGGGATTCTATGACTCTATAAAGAACTGTATTCAAAAGAAAATGCACAAATTGTGGGTTGAATCTAGAAGCACTAGCGCTGCAAATTGTTTGAAGAGATTCACTAAGAGTGGATTTAACAATCCTGCAACTGAAGGTATATCTGCACACCTTCTCGCAAAACCCAACCGCAGCTTTCGGGCAGTGGACCATAAGTCTGCATTAATCAAGAGCTGCGTGATGGAAAAGGTTCTGCTGTGCTGGTACACAGACCAAAGCTTTTGTCACAAATGCATTAGTGTCTTCAGCAATGGATGACCTGAAGAGTGATATGAGCAACATTGATTATATGTCTGTTCCAACTGATGTTTCCAATGGGAAAGCTGTGAAGTTGATACCTCCCAGCCTTTCATTGTCAGTTGTCATTATTCGGCCTGGTGACAATTGAGCAAAAGGCTAAGTCAATTTGGAAGATATGCTGGATTTCTCTTGTATTGTAGATAACTTCTGAAACAGTCTAGGGTGACAATTGGTTAGGTGTATTGGCCGTGTTAAATTCTCCCTCAGTGTACCCGGACAGGCACCGGACTCGGGGATTTTCTCATTGCAGTGTTAATGTAAGCCTACTTGTGACACTAATAAATAAACTTTAACCTAATTGACTGTGGAGTTGCCTCGTCTGGATTGTCTAGGAGCTTTCTTTCTTGTGGATTACAAATAACTGCTGGAACAGTATCCATTCCTAAGGGGAATTTGGAGGTCAATGCAGCCACAGTTGAGATCTCCATCTCTCCTGTGTAATCTCAGACAGCAGCCAACTACAGAATCAGTAGGATCAGTCTTTGTTGTTACAAGTACCTAGAGATCCCAGAATTGTTACAGCACAGGAAGCCATTCGGCACATTGTGTCTGCACTGGCTCTCCAAATAAGTAATTTACCTTGTGTCATTCTCTTGCTTTCACCTTGTAACGCTGCATGTTCTTCAAAGAACAGTGCAGGCCCTTCAGCCCTCCAAGCCTGCATTGATCACATTGTCCTGTCTAGACCAGCCATCCCTCCATTTCCCATCTCGTCATATGTCTATCCAGATAAGTCTGAAATGTGGCCAATGTATCTGCCTCACCCACCTCATTTGGCAATGCATTCCAGGCCCCAGCACACTCTGTACAAAACTTCCCCTGCATATCTCCACTGCACCTTCTCCCCTTATCTTGAATTTGTGCCCCCTTGTAATTGTCATTTCCGCCCTGAGAAAAAGCTTCCAACTGTTCACCTATCCAGATCTCTCATAATTTTATAAACTTCTATCAGGTCACCCATCTTTCCAGGGAGAACAATCCCAGTTTATTCAATTTCTCCTCATAGCTAATACCCTCCATACCAGGCAACATCCTGGTAAATCTTTTCTGTAGTCTGTCCAAAGCCTCCGCACCCTTCTGGCAGTGTGGTGACCAGAATTGGACACAACAGTCCAAATGTGGCCTAACTAATGTTTTATATAACTAACACAATTTGCCAACTTTTATACTCGATGCCCCATCCGATGAAGGCAAGCATGCCATACACTTTCTTCACCACCTTTTCCACCTGTGCTTTCACTTTTAAGGATCTGTGGACCTGTGCTCCCAGATCTCTGTGTGTCTATGCTCTTGATGGTTCTGCCATTTATTTTGTAGCTCCCACCTGAATTGGATCTACCAAAATGCATCACCTCACATTTGTCTGGATTAAATTCCATCAGCCATTTCTCTGCCCAATTTTCCAGCCTATCTGTACCCTGTTGTATTCTCTGACAACCTGCATCACTATCCTTTTCAGGGTACCCACTACCCACGCAATTTGCTCCAGTTTCCACTCACGGACGGAAAAATGTGCTGGTTAGGTGCATTGGCTGTGCTAAATTCTGCCTCAGTGTACCTCAAAGGAACCCAAAACACCTCTTAGCGGGGTGAATATGTGGGTTTGCGGGAATAGGGTCTGGGTGGGATTGTGACCGATGCAGACTCAATGGGTCGAATGGCACTGTAGGGATTCTATGATTTCTCAGTTACCAGCTGGACTGTCACCACAGAGCATAGCAGGAGTTGTAGTTTTATCAAAGTTGCTCATTGCAAGAGTTTCTTTAGGGCCCAGTTCCAATGGCCGCTGCTGCCTTTCAGGACGGGCAGGAGCTCAAGATCCAATTGCTTGTACTATCTTGATTTGGGAGCTCCTGCATTAGATGGTCTGATCAAGGATCATTGACCTGGAATGTTGCCTGGGATTTTCAGCTCCTGGCCATGAACAGAACCAGAATTTCCTGCCGAAAGTCAGCGGATATTTTGCTGGTCATCAGATTTTCCGTCCTACCCGTCACGGGTGCGGCCGGCATGGACAGGACCGACAAACCCCAACCGTTGGGTGGGCTTGACATCTACCAGCGTCAAAACTGGTGGGAACTCGGTGTCAAACATTTACGGAGGTCTGGTGATATCTAAAGGCAATCCAACACCCATCCGGCCTCCCATTGACTTAAGGTGGAAATCCCAACCCCAAGAACTGTCTGCCGTTGTTAGTGTTGCTCTGGGACCTTCACCAGGGAACAGCGTGGGATCCTTTAGAGAGAGCTAGGTGTAATGATTTCAATCAGGCCATTGAGGTTGGCCTATTGGAATATGAACTCCCTTATTAAGGGGTCAACTGGTCCAATCAGGGAGTCTTTTCGTTATATTTAACCGGGAGTTTCAATTCCTCTAGCACTCCCCAAGATAGACTGCTGACTGATAGCATTCTGTGTACAATATTTGGAATTGTAAATAAAGCGATTTTGGTTAAGGGGCTTCTACCTCCTAGGACTTATTATACTAGGAAGGGCAGCAATGGGGATGCCGGGGAGGACTAGTGAGGAGGGTGGTTGGGGAAGACGGGTTGACCGTAAGGGCAGGTGGGTGTGCCTTCCTGCAGGACTACTGCTTTCCAATGCCTGGTTCCCCAATCAGTCTGTGAATGGAAGGGACCCCTCCCCAGTAGACCACAAGCAAACCCACCCAGCTGCTGGTATTCTAGGGGGGCTACTTAAAGGCTTCTGTTAGCCTTGGGGCAGGAAGGCTGCCCAGCAGCCTGTGCCCTCCGTCCTGGTCAAACAGCCCACCCTAAGTCTGTTTCTCTCTGCAGAATCTGCCCGACCTGGTGGGTATTTCCAGTAATGTATTTTTTTTTTCAGATTTCTGACATTCTACAGTAACTCGTTATTGTATCAGTGTCTGATGCAGAGATCCCCTGAGTGAGACCACTGAGCAGATGCAGCTAGGAATTCTGATCCTTGATAAAACATTGATGGAAGTACAGACCCAGACTTTCAGCTTCATCAGTACATTACTGCATCTCCTTCACAAGGCCCCTGTAAAAAGACTCGTATGTTCCTGTCTGATGTTATACATTCAGAATGCGACCTCTTATCAAATTAAAATGTTTCAAAGTTCATGTGGAATCTTACAGAACTGAAGGATACCATTTACCAATGGGTCCAAAATGCCTGTGCAGTCGTTTTAAAAGATCCATTAGTCCAATTTCCTTGCTCTTTCCACATAATGCTGCAGATGTTTCCCTTTCATGGTATAGTGGTATTGTATAGCACTGAACTAGTCATCCAGAGACTGGGTTATGGTTCTGAATGCACAGGATCAGGTCCCACAACGACAGCTGGGGAATTTAAATGAAATGAATTGATCAATTTGGAATTAAATGATCATCTCATCAGTAACGATCATGCTAATAGCAGATTGTTGTTAAAAATACATCAGGTTCCCCCGTTGCCCTTCAGGGGAGGCAGTCTCCCATCTCCACCAGCTTTGGCCCACACACACGCCTGCCGGCCCGCAGCCATCGTGGTTGGGCCATAACATACGCTCTGAAACAGCCCAGCAAGTCATCCAGTCAGATCAAACGTAGGAGGATACAGAAACTGTGGGTTGGCCACACCACGCCAACTGCAGGAAGGCAGCTCACTATCACCTTAGAGTCATAGAGGCTTAAAACATGGAAACAGGCCCTTCAGCCCAACTTCTCCATGCCACTCCTTTTTATTAACCACAAAGTTAGTCCCAGTTGCCTGCGTTTGACCCATATCCCTCTACACTCATTTTAACCATGTAACTGTCTAAACGCTTTTTAAAACACAACATTGTACCTGCCTCTACTACTACCTCTGGCAACTTGTTCCAGACACTCACCACCCTCTGTGAAAAAATTGCCCCTCTGGACTCTTTTGTATCTCTTCCCTCTCACCTTAAACCTATGCCCTCTAGTTTTAGACTCTCCTACCTTTGTGAAAAGATGTTAACTATCTAGCTGATTGATGCCCCTCATTACTTTATAGACCTCGATAAGATCACCCCTAAGTCTCCTACGCTCCAGAGAGAAACTTCCCAGCCTATCCAGCTTCTCCTTATAACTCAAGTCCCAGTAGCATCCTAGTAAATCTTTTCTGCACTCTTTCCAGTTGAATAATATCTTTTCTATAATAGGGTGACCAGTACTGTACATAGTATTCTAAGTGTGGCCTTACGAATGTCTTGTACAACCTTCTTTGGGACAATTAGGGATGCTCAATTCCAAAGAACAAATAAAATGGAAGTATTTATCTGATGCTCTTTTGAAGGTTACCTCCAAACCTGTCGCTCTTTCAGATAGTGCATTCCTAATCACAGTAGAAATAAATACAAGATTAAAAAACAGTTCTGCTTGGTGCACCTTTGATTCTTTTTTCCAATAATCATAAATCTGTGTCCTCTGGTTACTGACCTTTCTGCTAGTGGAAATAGTTTCTTCTTCGCTTTGTCAGAACCTTTCAAAATTTTGATCATTTTTGATAAACCTCACCTTCATCAAGGCTGGTTTGAAGAGAACAATTGTAGTTTGCCCAATCGCAAATATATGACCATCATTATGCAATAACCGTTTATATCCACACCATGTCCACTACGATCCTCACCAACTTGTACAGATACACCACTTGTTGGATCACAGCTTGGTATGGCTTCTGCTCTGCCCAGAACCGCAGGAGACCACAAAGGGCCGTGAATGTGGCCCAATCCATCACGCAAACCAACCTCCCATCCATTGACTCTGTTTACACTTCCCACTGCCTCGGCAAAGCAGCCAGCATAATTAAGGACCGCCAAACTCTGGCCGTTTCCTCTTCCACCTTCTTCTGTCGGGAAAAAGATACAAAAGTCTAAGTCATGTACTGACCGAGTCAAGAACAGCTTCTTCCCTACTGCCATCAGACTTTTGAATGGACCTACCTCACATTAAGTTGATCTTTCTCTACAACCTAGCTATGACCGCAACATTACATTCTGCACTCTCTCCTCTACTTCTCTATGAGCAGTATGCTTTGTCTGTATAGCACACAAGAAACAATACTTTTCACTTTATACTAATACGTGTGACAATACTAAATTAAGTCAAATCAAGAACCCCTAATGGGGTATGTGACCAATAGTGTTTCCATTAATTCAGCTTTCTGTCCACGTTTAATCTTCTTCATGGCCTTTTGGGTTTTTTTTCTTAAATATTTAGGTGGAAAATCAACAAACTGGGAGGGTGGCATCCGGGTGCCGGGTCTCCTCCGATGGCCTGGAGTGTTAGCAGCGGGCAAGTCTGTGGACGAGCTGACCAGCAACATGGACCTCTTCCCAACAATCGTCAAACTGTCAAACGCCACCATGCCAACAGACAGGTAAGCATCCGGGACGGAGAGAACCGCAGCCAGGGCAGTAGATCAGTGTGAAGTTTGGATGCCAGCTTTAACTCACCGTAAGCGCTGACTTAGAAAATTGTGTGTTCCAAATCCCACTCCACAGAATCGGTACATAATCCAGATCAACACTCCAGTGCTGTAGTGAGTGCTGCACTGTCAGGTGTGCATCTTTTCAATGAGATGTTAAATCAAGGCCCTGCTGCCCATTCAGGTTATGTATGGCGCTATTCAAATAGGAGCAGCACAGTTCTACTTGGTGTTCTGGCCAACATTTCTACTCAACCAGTGTCACCAACTAGTTTAACTTTATTTATTAAATTTAACAAGTACCCCTGCCAGGGTGGCACAGTGGTTAGCACTGCTGCCTCACCGCCATTCCCAGCTAGGGTCACTGTCTGTGCAGGGCTTGCACGTTCTCCCCGTGTCTGTGTGGGTTTCCTCCAGGTGCTCCAGTTTCCTCCTGCAGTCCGAAAAACATGCTGGTTAGGTGCGTTGGCCGTGCTAAATACTCCCTCAGTGTACCCGAACAGGCACCGGAGTGCAGAGACTAGGGGATTTTCTCAGCAACTTTGTCATGGTGTTAATGTAAGCCTAGTGACACTAATTTAAAAACAGTTTAGTTATTAGTCACAAGTAGACTTACATTAACACTGCAATGAAGTTATTGTGAAAATCCCCTAGCCGCCACACTCCGGCGCCTGTTCAGATACACTGAAGGAGAATTCAGCATGGCCAACACACCTAACCAGCACGTTATGATCTGGCCATTGCTCTTTGTTAGGAGCTTGCTGTGTGCAAATTGGTTGCCATTCTTTCCTCCATTGCAGCAATGGCTAAAGTTCAAAAGCACTTCATTGGTCTTGATGTATCCTGTGATGGTAAAAAGTGTTAAATTAATGCAAGTTATTTTTAGGAACATTTCGTCATGATTCAATTCCTTGAAGGCTGTCCTTGTTTAGTCCTTCAATAAGCTACACCATTTCAGGAATGATGTAGCTCTTATCCTCTCCTCCACAAAGCCCCACTATCTGACAACTCACTCAGTGCCAATAGCTTCCTCTACCTCAAATCTTTGACTATAGCACACCTTTCGTCCCCTTCTATGCACATTTTGAGCAAGAAGTCAGCGTGAGCATGCCCTCCACCCCACTAGCCTCGGACGAACCTTTACCTGAGGTCACCGTTGCAGACGTCAGAGCAGCTTTCTCAAAGGTCAACTCACAGGAAGCGACTAGCCCGGATGGGGTACCCGGACAAGCACTCACATCCTGCACAGACCAGCTGGCAGGGGCATTAACAGATATCTTCAACCTCTCTTTACAACAACCTGAGGTCCCTATCTGTTTCAAGAAAATGACCACCGTCCCAGTACCTAAGAAAAGCCAAGCAGTGTGCCTTAATGACTATTGGCTGGTGGCTCTGACATCCATCATTATGAAGTGCTTTGAAAGGTTAGTCATGGCACAAATCAATTCCGGTCTCACAGATTGCCTGGATCCACTACAGTTTGCCTGCCTCCGCAATAGGTCCGCAGCAGACGACATCTCCCTGGCCCTGCACTCAACCCTGGAACACCTAGACAACAAAGACACCTATATCGGACTCCTATTTATTGACGACAGCTCAGCCTTCAACACCATTATTTCTACGAAACACATCTCCAAATTCCGAGACCTGGAGCTCAGCTCCTCCCTCTGTGACTGGATCTTGAACTTCCTAACCCACAGACCCCAGTCAGTGAGGATAGGCAACAACACCTCCTCCACGATCATCCTCAGCACCAGTGCCCCACAAGGCTTTGTCCTCAGTCCCCTACTATCCTCCTTATACGTGTATGTTTATGTGGTCAAATTCCCTTCCAATTCAATTTTCAAGTTTGCTGATGACAGTGGGTCAGACCTCAAACAATAATGAGAGGATGTACAGGAAAGAGACAGGGAATCTGGTGAATTAGTGCAACGACAATTATCTCTCCCTCAATGTCCACAAAATGAAGGAGATAGTCATCAACTTCAGGAAGCGTAGTGGAGAACATACCCCTGTCTACATCCATGAGAACAAAACAGAAATGGTCGAGAGCTTCAGGTTTTTAGGTGTTCAGGTCACTAACAACCTGTCCTGATCCCCTCCATGTCAACGTTATCATTAAGAAAGCCCACCAATGCTTCTACTTTCTCAGAAGACTAAGGAAATTTGGCGTGTCAGCTGCGACTCTCACCAACTTTTACAGATGCACCGTAAAAAGCATTCTTTCTGGTTGTATCACAGCTTTGCATGACTTCTGCTCTGTCCAAGACTACAAGAAACTACAAAGGGTTGTGAACGAAGCCCAGGCCATCACTCAAACTAGCCTCCCACCCATTAACTCCATCCACACTTCCCGCTGACTCAGAAAAGCAGCCAGCATAACCTAGGACCTCACGCACCCAGGACACACTCTCTTCCACCTTCTTCTATCAGGAAAAAGATACAAAAGTCTAAGATCACGCACCAACCAACTCAAGAACAGCTTCTTCCCTGCTGTCATCAAACTTTTGAATGGACCCACCTCACACTAAGTTGATCTTTCTCTACACCCTAACTATGACTGTAACACTACATTCTGCATTTTCTCATTTTCCTCTCTATAAACAGTATGCTTTGTCTGTATAGCATGCAAGAAACAATACTTTTCACTGTATATTGATACATGAGACAATAAATTAAACCAAATGTCCCTGTGGTCTTGCCCCACCCTACCCCTGTGATCTCTTCCCTCTATCCCACCCTCCGCCCCACAGGAACAATTCTGTTGATCATGACCCCTTGCCCCGCACCAGGACCAACAGCCTCTTCCACCTTAAGCCGTCTCTCCAACTTTGTTCTTTCACCCTTTGTCCAATTCCCATTCCTAAGCCTGTTCTTCCAACCATGCCCTCACGCCCAGCCTGTTCACTGTCTCTGTTTCCATGAAGTCCATTGAGGCATTCCTTTCTACACGTAGAGTGCTAGCTCTTTTCCTATTGACCTTCAATCACAGGCATCCTTCAGTTCAGATCACTTATACTCTTCCCTTTTCTGTCTCACCCGACCATCGCTCACTTACTGTCATAATCTCGTCGAGGCCAACCTCCGTCACCCACACTCTTCCGTTACATAGTGAATAATGTTACATAGAGAAGTGGCATGGTGGCACAGTGGTTAGCACTGCTGCATTATAGTGCCAGGGACCTGGGTTCAATTCCTGGCTTGGTGACTGTCTGTGCAGAATCTGCACATTCTCCCCATGTCTGCGTGGGTTTCCTCCGGGTGCTCCAGTTTCTTCCCACAGTCCAAAAGACGTGCTGATTAGGCACATTGGGCCATGCTGAATCCTCCTTCGGTGCATGCAAACAGGCACCTGAGGACTAGGGGACAACTAGGAGATTTTCACAGTAACTACATGGCAATGCTAATGTAAGCCTATGTGTGACACCAGTGCAATTTAAATTCAAAGCACCGCTCCTGCAGTTAGAGTACACGGGTCAAGCCCAGAAGTCCCTTGACTGTTAGCCCAAGTTGAGATCGTTGATTTTAAACCCCCACTGCTTCTTTTCCATTGGGGAAGCTTTCACTCATTAGGGGAGCTCAAACTCTACAAGGCCCAAAGGCAGATCTGTTGATGATCCCCCAGGCCATTACCACACCTACCCTCTGATATCAGTTGACAATTGATCTTGTGTTTTTCTTGAGTAACAGAAATACTAAGCCTGCCTTTACCCTCCCCTCCCCCAGGATCATCGATGGCCACGACCTCATGCCTTTGCTCCTCGGTGAGACGCAGCAGTCGGAGCACGAGTTTCTCTTCCACTACTGTAACAGTTACTTAAGTGCAGTTCGCTGGCATCCAAGGCACAGTAAGTCTCTTCCTTTCTGGTATAGTCATGTGATCTAATCACGGATGTTACTAGGTTATAGAAGTTGGTATATTAAGATATTCAATTGCAAGACATTCCAGTGGATTCTGCAGTAGACACACATTTGTGCTTTGGTGTTGCCTAGTTTTGCTGTCTCACCTCTCCAAGGTCATTGCTCCAGGAGTCTCCATTGAGGTACTAGTTTAAATAGTTAAAGGAGGGTTTTTGGAGGGTGACCAAAGAATAGTTATGAGCGCTGGTGAATTTCAGGTTCAGCTCAACAAGTGTACTTTTTAAAATCTTTGACATAATGACATGAGAAGGCAAATATTTCCTGTGCACAAATGTGCATACACATCCACAGAAAATTACATTGTCAGTGCTGGTTAGTTTACAGTGCAGCCCTGATAGGAAATAATTTTCTTTAAAAAAGCCTGGCAGAGTATAGCTCTTATAATGTTTAGTTTATTATATTTGTAAAAAAATGAGTTTGTCCCCTCCAATCTCAGCATTTTAGCATAAACTGTTAGCATAAGTGTGAGGAAGGAATGCTTCTCTGCTGAAGTAATTTCACTGACAAATTAGGGATCTTTTATCAAAACAAACTTTATTCATAGCACAGTTTTAAGTGCTTAAAATGGTTAAGTGAGACAGTTTAACACTTAACCGTTGATCAATCTTTAAACATGAAAAGAAGCAACTCTTAATTTCTAACTTTCCACTATTTCATTTCCAATTAAGCAATATTTCTCATATAGACTTAAACCCCACTTCAAATATAGTTAGCAAATTCAGGCTTACTTGCTCTGATTTAGATAACAGCCAAGAAGGTTCCAAAGAGATTTTTGAGAGCCAGCGAAACCTTCTTGTAGGTTTCTGTCTTTACTCCCCAATCAACTGAAAATCAAGCTGTTTTTCTCTGCTACAAAGCTTGCTCCTCACACCTAAAGTATCATGTGACCCTATGACCCTGAATACCAAACTCACTTTCCAAGGGACTTTAATCAAAAATAAAACTCTCGAGGTATCCTTCTCTTTTGTAAACAAAAGCTTATTACTCCTCCTGCTAAGTAAACACTTGCATGGCTGAAGTGAGTAATTATCCTGCATTCCAGCATCTGCTGCGTTCCTTCCAAACAAATCAACTCCCTGTAGCAAAACACTGAATCTTAAGTCAGCCCTCTTAAACATAAAATATATTAATAGGACTCTGTTTTATTCAATCCTTCCTGCTCTTTTATTTTAAATGTCCTTATCTCATAATTCATCTCATCATTCAATGTCATGTCCATCTGTTGTATCACCCTGAGCAAAATAATTATATATTTCTGACATCTTTCTATTGTTGGCTGTGCTGTTATCCTGTCTTTCCTTTAATGGTTCTCATCTCATCACATTCCTTTTTTAATTGATGTTGTTCTACTATTTTTATATTCCTTGATAATTTACTTTTATAATTCCCCTTTGCCTTCTTCATTTTTTTTTGACTCCTTCTAATCTCTTCACATTCTCTCTTACCATGCCCCCCATCACTACCAATGTACTTAATCGACTCTTCCCTAACCCTCATAGGTTCCATTATGTCTTCATTCATTCATGGAGCCCCACTAGTATTTAAACAGCATCCTGTAGCATCTACACATCCCAAAACAAGCATTTGAAGTTACTTGCAATGTAGCAAAATGCAGTTGACAATTTTCACACAGCAAGATCCCACACGTAACAACAAGATATATCCAAAATATTGGTCTCTTTTGTAGTGATACTGGTTGAAGGATAAATATTGACGAATGTCCTGGAATTTTTTATTTGCCTTTGAGAGGGTAGTCAAGATTACAGTATACATCACATCAGCCTGGGATAGCACAGTGGCAGTAATTAGCGCTGCTGCCTCACAGTACCAGGGACCCGGTTTCAATTCCAGCCTCAGGTGACTGTGTGGAGTCTGTGTGTTCTCCCCGTGTCTGCGTGGGTTTCCTCTGGATGCTCCAGGTTCCTCCCACAGTCCAAAGATGTGCAGGTTAGGTTGATTGGTCATGCTAAGTTGCCCCTTAGTGCCCCAAAATAACTAGGTTTGGAGGTTCAGTGGGGGGGTATACATGGAGTTTTGGGTAAGATCCTCTGTCAGTGAGTGGATGTAGACTGGATGGGCCAAATGGTCTACTTCTGCACTGTAGGGATTCAATGATTATGTGCTCAAGGCTATGAGGTGGAAGCTTGAACTTACAATCTCCTGAGGCAAGCGTGGGACCTGCTGAACCACAGTTGACAATAAGCCTAAAACAAAACAGTAATAAGTCATGTTGAAGAGATAAGGGAGCATCGGAATCGACAGTGAGAAAAGTGGCTCAGAAAACCAAGGGCCTGGCAGCAGATTGTTAACAATTATAACCCCTGATTCACTGAACAAGATACCAAGAAACAGAACGAACAGGGAACTCATTTTGAGTTCTGGATTGTACTGTAGGGAGTATCTTCCATGAGCATTTTACCTATTCTAATCACACTGGTGAGTTGCATAACCTACCTGCATATCTAGTCCACAAACTTATGCAACATGCCTTCTTAGTACACAGATGTAATTATATTGGGGCTACATTTCATACATTCACATGAGACTGACTGATTTATAATACAGCAGCACTCGAATGATTGCATAACTGGAACAGGGCTGCACTCAAGTAGGATATTTAAAAAGAAACCATTTTTGAGATGTACATGTTTTAAATTTCTATACACTTCCCATCATCATAACCAAATTAGACATTTATTTTCAATCCATAATGCTATTGACTCTTAGGGCACGATCTTACCAGCCGTTCACGTCACGCTCCCGCTGCAACGAGGTCAGAGAATTTAATGCCCAGCCAAATCTCCATTCACTGCAGTGGAATGGGAAACTCCCACCAGTGTGAACAATGGTAACATCCCAGCCTTAAAGTCGTACGTGAAGAAAATGACAATCGGCTCATCGGGTCCTTGTGCACGAATCGCAAAAACCCAGTCTGCAGGTGCAGCAGGTGATCAAGAAGGCGAATGGAATGTTGGCCTTTATCACGAGGGGGATAGAATATAAAAGCAGGGAGGTCTTGCTGCAACTGTACAAGGCACTGGTGAGGCCGCAACTAGAGTACTGTGTGCAATTTTGGTCCCCTTATTTGCGAAAGGATATATTGGCCTTGGAGGGAGTACAGAGAAGGTTCACCAGGTTGATACCGGAGATGAGGGGGTTAGCTTATGAGAAGAGATTGAGTAGATTGGGCCTGTACTCGTTGGAGTTTAGAATGCTGAGGGGGGATCTTATAGAGACATATAAGATAATGAAAGGGCTAGATAGGGTAGAGGTAGAGAGATTCTTTCCAATTAGAAAGGAAACCAGAACTAGAGGGCACAGCCTCAAAATAAGGGGGGGTCAGTTTAAAACTTCTTCTCTCAGATGGTAGTGAACCTCTGGAATTCTCTGCCCATTGAAGTGGTGGAGGCTACCAAGTTGACTATGTTTAAGTCACAGGTAGATAGATTTCTGATCAATAAGGGAATGAAGGGTTATAGGGAGCAGGCAGGAAAGTGGAACTGATCCACTTCAGATCAGCCATGATCTTATTGAATGGCGGGGCAGGCTCGAAGGGCTAGATGGCCTACTCCTGCTCCTATTTCTTATGTTCTTATGTCTGCACTGACAATATCTGCCACTAAAGTTGCACTGATCCCATTTTCCTGCACTCGACCCATATCCTTGAATGTTTTGATATTTCACAAGCTTCTCCAAATATTTTTTAAAGGTTGAAAGGTTTCCAGCCTCTGCCGTCTTTCCAGGCAGTGCATTGCAGATTCCCACCACCCTCTGAGTGAAAAAGATTTTTCTCAAATCTCCTCTGAATCCCCTGCCTGTTATAACGGATACAGATCATGTAAATTGTCAGGTTGCTGTTAAACTCCCCACGCCGTCGCAGGGGATAGTTTCAGTGTGCCAAGTTTGCCTGGACTGTTTCCATTCTAAATATGAACACAGGATCGGAAGCATATAGCATCGGGGAATTTCACAGTAACTTCATTGCAGTGTTAATGTAAGCCTACTTGTGACTAATAAATAAACTTTTATATAAAAATGGGAACTGAGTTCCATCTGAAATAGCCTTGTCCAATTAGCCCTCAGTCTCTAATCCCACCTTAATCATAGATAGAAACATAGAAACGAGAAGCAGGAGCAGACCATTCACCCCTTCAAGCCTGCTCTGCCATTTATTTTGATCATGGCTGATCATCAAATTCAATATCCTGATTCTCCCTTCCCCCCTCCTTATCCCTTGATCCCTTTAGCCCCAAGAGTTATATTTATTTTTTTCTTGAAATCAGGCAATGTTTTGGCCTCAATTACTTTCTGTGGTAATGAATTCCAAACATTCACCACTCTGAGTGAAGAAATTTCTCCTCACCTCGGTTCCAAAAGGTTTACCCCTTACTCTCAAACTATGACTCCTAGTTCTGGGCTCCCCCACTATTGGGAACATTCTATCTGAATCTACCCTGTCTAACCCTGTTAGAATTTTATACATTTCTATGAGATGTCTCATTCTTCTAAACTCCAGTGAACATAATCCTAACTGACTTAGTTTCTCCTCAAATGACAGACTTGTAATCCCAGGAATCAGCCTGGTAAACCTTCACTGCACTACCTCCATAGCAAAAAATTCTTTCTCAGATAAGGGCAGCAAAACTGCACACTGTACTCTAGGTGTGTCCTCACCAACACCCTATCACATTTCAGCAAATCATCTGTTTCCCTATACTCAAATTCTTTCGCTATGAAGGCCAATGTACCATTTCCTTCTTTATTGCTTGCTGTACTTGCGTGCTTACTTTCAATGACTGGTGCAAGGTGACTCCAAGATCTCATTGCATATCCACCTCTCTCAATTTACACCCATTCAAGTAATAATCTGTCTTCCTATTATTGCTACCAAAGTGGATATCCTCACATTTATCCACATTATACTGCATCTGCCATGCAGATGCCCACACACACAGCCTGTCCAAAACACGTTGAAGCATCTCTGCATTTTCCTCACCCAATTTTGTATCATCTACAGAGTTGGAGATAATACATCCAGTTCCCTCTTCAAAATCATTAATATATAATGTGAACAGTTGTGGTCCTAGCACACACCCCTGCGGACCCCTTTAGTCACTAACTGCCAATCAGAAAAAGGCCCAATTATGCCAACTCTTTGTTTCCTATCTGCTAGCCAGCATTCTATCCATCTCAAGACATTACACGCAATCTAATGTGCTCTAATTTTACATAGTAGTCTGTAATATGAGCCCTTGTTGAAAGCCTTCTGAAAGTCTCAATAAATCACATCCACTGGTCCTCCACATCAACTCTACGAGTTACTTCCTCAAAAAATACCAATAGATTCACCAAGCATGATTTCCCTTTTGTAAATCCATACTGACTTTGTCTGATTATACCACCTTCACCTGGCCTTGATTCCCATTTTGCCGTGTTTGGAGGTTGGGTAGTGGATAATGTAGCAAATGTGTGGAGCTAGATTTTCTGTCCCTCCATGGCAGCGGAGATGGCCTAACGTTGGCTGGCAGGGGAATCTTCCAGTCCCGCCACTGTCAATGGGGTTTCCCGTGGTTCACACCTTCCACCGCCGGAGAACCCATGACGGGGAGGGTTGCCTTCGCCAGGACTGGGTGAGCCTGCCATCAGAAAGGGCCAGAAAATCCCATCCAAAATATTAGAAATATGCCTGTGCACTTTGCCATGTGCAGATTTACAATGGATGCTGCCATGGTAAAATTCCCATACCAATTTTATCTTCACAACTGGGTTAGGGTTGTTTTCGCTGGAGTTCAGGCAAATGAGGGGGGGGATCTTATAGAGACTTACAAAATTTTAACAGGACTGGACAGGATAAATGGAGGATGTTCCCGATGGGGTGAGTCCAGAACCAGGGGCCTCAGTCTGAGGATTTGGGGCAGACCATTTAGGACGGAGATGAGGAGACATTTCTTCATCCAAAAAGTGATGAGCCTGTGAAATTCATTACCTCATGAAGTAGTTGATGCCAAACCATTGAATGTATTCAAGAGGCCACTGGACATAGCACTTGGGGGAAATGGGATCAAAAGTTATGGGAAGAAAGCAGGATTAGACTTTGAGTTGGACAATCAGCCATTCATTGTGATGAATGGCGGAGCAGGCTCGAAGGGCCAAATAGCCTCCTCCTGCTCCTATCTTCTACGTTTCTATGTCTATGCAACAGACAACTACCAGTATCCATGAGACCATATTGATTCAAAAGACAGCAGAAAAATAGATGGAGGTGTAAAAAAGGGGTTTTATATCAGCAGAATTTCTCATTGCTTCTGATTTGTGTTGTATATTTTTTCACACCTACAATGCTATTCACTAGGCCACATATATTTATGACATTATCCACTAATCAACCTCTAAACATTGTAAAATCGGAAGCAAGACCAATTGAAGGTGTGGATTAGGTATAATTCAGATTGAATAATATGTTGTTTGAGGATTAGAACTTTTTTATTTACTCACCCTTGGGATGGGAGCATCATTGTCAAAGCCAGCATTTATTGCCCATCCCTAATTATAGGATCCCTACAGTGGAGAAGGAGGCCATTAATTTCTGAGTCCGCACCAACCCAAATCCACCCAGGCTCTATTCCTGTAACCCCAAGTATTTATCCTGCTAAACCCTCTGACACTAGGGTCAATTTTAGCATGACCAATCCATCTAACCGACCCGGAGGAAACCCACACAGAAACGGGGAGAACTCCAAACAAACAATGACCTGAGGCCAGAATCGAACCCTTGCGCTGTGAGGCAGCAGTACTAACCACTGTGCTACCGTGCCTCCCTAAGTGCTCTTGAGAAGGTGTGGATTTCTAGTGAGGCTTGCCTTGTCATGGTAGGGGTGACTTGCCAAGCGCTTGCGACGCAGGCCTGCAACTGAGAAATGCCAACTGGCATTCGAGCTAATAAGAGGGTGTCCCATAGCAGTCAGTAACTTCAGCAGAGGTGAATGCTCTTGGGAGGGAGGGCTGGGTGGAGAAATAAAATCAAAACTATCTCGGTAAAAAGTATTTCACCACATTCTGTTCCACTTGGCTGAATGGAATGAATTTCAGGCATTGCATTTTGCTTGGCTGGTGCTTTCACAGTATACGGTCCATAATTGGACAGTGTGATGGACGTTCTGTACATACTACTCCAACGATGTGCGGGTTAGGGGGATTGACTATGCTAAATTGATCCTAGTGTCAGAGCATTAGCAGGGTTATTATGTGGGGTTATGGGAATAGGGCCGGGTGGGATTATGGTCAGTGCAGACTCAATGGGCCGAATGGCCTCCTTCGGCACTGTAGGGATTCTATGACTCTAGTGGCTTCTGGATTAGCCTGGTTTCTGCTGTTAGATGGTCATTGTACCCAAGTGAATTGTCACAGCTTTCAATAGGAATGGTTTCTTCAATATTCCCATGGCCTCATGTGCTTTCTACCCTGTTACAATTTAACCTAGGCTCCTCCACCTGGAAAGCCCACTTCTTCACACCAATCTTCAATCCAGAAGGGGCGCAGGGTTGCTTCGACACGCACGTCTGCATGTGCTACGGGAACTTCATCAGTTGGCACGACCCGCCTTTGCTCTACGACCTTTCAAGAGACCCGACAGAGTCGTTGCCTTTGACACCCGCCTCAGAGCCTCAGTACCACCAGATTCTGCAGGCGATGAGGGGGGCGGTGGAGAGGCACCGGGGGAATCTGGCACCCGTGCCCGATCAGCTGTCAGTCGGCAATGTGATTTGGAAACCCTGGCTCCAGCCATGCTGCAGCACTGCGTGGGAGCAATGTCACTGTGACAGTGACGGAAACAGGAGCACAGAGCTGAATGGGACCACGGATTAGAACCATTTCCTACAGCTGAGTGTGAACCCAGCCCAAACTGAAAGGGAGAAGTGTGTGTGTGTGTGTGTGTGTGTGGGGACAGCCATACTTGTCTCTCTCTTTGCTTGTTGATACCCTTCCTCTTTCCTTTCCCTGCCTTTTTTTTCCCCGCTTCGCCTTTCCTTATCTCTCTCGCATACACTGGACAGGAATTTTCCAGCCCTTCCGATTGGTGGAATCTTCCAGTGCCACCGAAGCTGACCACCTCCCACCGCAGCCCCCTCCCCCCCCCCCCCCCCCTCCGCACCCCCACCCCCTGGTGGGTTCTCCAGCGGCACGGCCAGCGAGCAAGGCAAATAGATACTGACTTCGGTGGGACCGGAAGATCCGGCTGGCGGCCAATGAGGAGCCGCCTCCGCTGTGGGAAAACACCCGGCAGGGTGGGCCAGAACATCCCACCCTCTTGCCTTTCACACCCTGGGACCAATTTTACTATCGCATCGCACCCGTTTTCGGGCACGGAAACTCGGTGAGGCGAGTGTTGCGATCCGCGTCCACCTCCGCTCCGGGTAAAATGGCCAGGACCTGGACCGTGCTTGAAACAGGCACGGGGGCCGTTTAAATTCATTCACAGCATTCTGGGTTTTTTTTTTCCTGCGCGCGCGCGCAGTTGGAGGGGCCGGGTTTTCGGAGCTGCGGGGTTTCGGGCGCGTTAAGCCCCACCCACGGGCTTGTGCAGTGCGATTCGGACTCGCTGATATTTTTTCAGGCAGTGAGCGTATGGGGGCGCCTGAGAACAGCTCCAAAAGTCGGATCTGAAACACTCCCAGACTCAAGTCTGCCCAGCACTTAGAATCAAAATGGTAAAATAGGACCCACTATCTCTCGCACTCTCCCGTAATGAAAATTGGAGTGAAATTATACCGACAGTCTTGCTCAAGCTAAATGACTTCCTGGTTTTTGAATTGGGAATGATACACCTCTGCATTACTGAGCATTCTATTATAAGGCACAGCTGAGGGTAACTGGCTCCACATCTAATGGTTCCCCCAGATCTGATCCAGAGGTATTTAACGTCTGGCGAAAGGTAAACTGCTCAGTCCCCAGACTGATCTCTGCCTTCAAATCCCTCCATGACTTTGCCCCCTAACCACCCACCCTTTCTCCAGCCCTGTACAGCACGGTGGTGGCACAATGGTCAGCACTGCTGCCTCACCGCGCCAGGGACCCGGGTTCAGTTCCCGACTTAGGTCACTGTCTGCGTGCAGTCTGCCCGTGTTCTCCACGTGCCTGTGTGGGTTTCCTCCGGGTGCTCCGGTTTCCTCCCACAGTCCAAAAGGCGTGCTGGTTAGGTGCGTTGGCCACGCTAAATTCTCCCTCCGTGTACCCGAACAGGCACCAGAGCGCAATGACTAGGAGATTCTCACAGTAGAGCATAGAGGTTTACAGCATGGAAACAGGCCCTTCAGCCCAACTTGTCCATGCCGCCATTTTTATTAAACCCCTAAGCTAATCCCAATTGCCTGCATTTGGCCTATATCCCTCTATACCCATCTTACCCATGTAACTATGTAAACGCTTTTTAAAAGACAAAATTGTACCTGCCTCTACTACTACCTCTGGCAGCTTGTTCCAGACACTCACCACCCTGTCTGAAAAAATTGCCTCTCTGGACACTTTTGTATCTTTCCCCTCTCACCTTAAACCTATGCCCTCTAGACATAGAGTCATAGAGATTTACAGCATGGAAACAGGCCCTTCGGCCCAACTTGTCTATGCAGCCCTCTTTTGCTTAAACCCCGAAGCTAATCCCAGTTGCCTGCATTTGGCCCATATCCCTCTATACTCATTTTATCCATGTAACTGTCTAAATGCTTTTTAAAAGACAAAATTATACCCGCCTCTGTTACTACCTCTGGCAGCTTGTTCCAGACACTCACCACCCTCTGTGTGAAAAAATTGCCCCTCTGGACACTTTTGTATCTCTCCCCTCTCACCTTTAACCTATAACTCTAGTTTTAGACTCCTCTACTTTTGGGAAAAGATATCGACTAGCTAGCTGATCTGAGCCCCTCATTAATTTATAGACCTCAATAAGATCCCCCCTCAGCCTTCTACACTCCAGAGGAAAAATGTCCCAGTCTATGCAGCCTCTCCTTATAATTCAAACCATCAAGTCCCAGTAGCATCTTAGTAAATCTCCTCTGCACTCTTTCTAGTTTAATAATATCCTCTCGATAGTAGGGTGACCAGAACCGTACAAAGTATTCTAGTATTTCATTGTGATGTTACTGTAAGTCTACTTGTGACACTAATTATAAAAAAAAGGTACAGCCCCCACATTCCAGAGTGTAATTGCATCCACCAACGAGGATGGAGCCTCCAATTCCTGAATCCTCCTCTCCAGAGTTCCCTCACCAAACCACGCAGCCTCTGTACTTTTCTCTTTACTTTTGGAAAGCTTCCTCAGCGCTGAATGCTTTGACCGAGCACTCCTTCACTCTTCCTGATGCATCCTATCCTAATTCAGTATCTGTTTCCGATCTGTTGTCTGCAAAGCCACCTCGGGACGATTTCCATGATGGAACGCAGTATATAGATGCAGGTTGCTGTTGATATTCTTTTATTAATGAGCGCCAAATGTATAATAGATATAGGAAGTGGCCAAATTCCAGTTTGGACTCAAGCTGCCAAGTACGGTTGGGATAATAATTGCTCCATCTGATCTAAATTAAGGTATGTCCATGACAATTCAGCTATGGCACCTAGCCGGATATGTGTCATCCCTTCATTGCACAGAAAAGAAAATGAAACAGGAAAGAAAGCCAGTCCATTCCTAATGCTTTAACCTGACCTTGGGGCAGAGCAAGTCCTTGCCCAATCAGCAAGAGAAAATGTCAATCTTGTACTGACGTCCGCATCCACAGAAGAACCCACAAAGCTTCCCATTGAGATCAGGATTTTTTTAAAATTCATTTGTGGAACACGGGCGTCACTGGCTGGCCAGCATTTATTGCCCATCCCTAGTTGCAAGAGGGCAGTTTGAGAGTCAACCACATTGCTGTGGGTCTAGAATCACATGTAGGCCAGACCAGGTAAGGACGGCAGATTTCCTTCCCTAAAGGGCATTAGTGAACCAGGTGGGTTTTTCCGACAATCGACAATGGCCATCAGTAGCTTCTTAATTCCAGACATATTTTATTGAATTCAAATTCCACTGTCTGCCATGGTGGGATTCGAACCCGGGTCCCAGAACATTTGTTGAGTTTCTGGATTAATAATCTAGCAATAATATCACGAGGCCATCGCCTCCATAATTGCAGCAAGCTGTATCTCGTGGCCTGAAAGAGACAGAATATGTTACACAAAGCAGCTCAGCAAACTCTCTGTGACTCAATAGCAGACCAATAGCTCATACATTCACATGGTGTAGCAGCATGTCCTCTGAAGCAATGGCCACAAAAACCACAGGAGGAGTATAGATTTAGCATATGCGTGGCACCCTATAGGAAAGATTGGATCAACAACTCGAAAATATTTCCCAGACTTGCATTTATATAGCGTGTTTCATGACCTTGGGTCGTCTCAACGTGCTTCACAGCCACTGGAATACTCTTAATGTGCAGGCACCGTTTTAATGTAGGAAATCAACGGGGTTACATTAAAGGATTATCGCAAAAATCATAGCCACTTTGAACCCATTCCACTCTAAAGGAGTTATTTTTGACAAGCAAATAGCTACAGATCTGCTCAGTCCTTTCCAAACCTCCAAACGTGACCTGGTTATGGTGTTCTTTTTTAAATAAACTATGTTCTCAGATATAAAGTTTGTTTGCTAAATTTGGAATTTTAGATATTTTGTGAAAGGATTTTCAAATTAAAAACATACACAACATATTAAACCCTGTGATTTTTCTTCAGTTTCAGAGATTACCTGAAACTTGATTCTCATTTGGAGCCGTGCGTTAAAGTTTATTTATTAGTGTCACAAGTAGACCTGCATTAATATCGCAATGAAGTTACTGTGAAAATCCCCTAGTCGCCACACTCGGGCCCCTGTTCAGGTACACTGAGGGAGAATTTAGCATGGCCAATGCACCTAACAAGCACGTCCTTCGGAATGTGGGAGGAAATTGGAGCACCGGGAGGAAACCCACACAGACACAGGGAGAACGTGCAAACTCTACGTAGACAGTGATCTGAGACCGGAATTGAACCCAGGTCCCTGACGCTGTGGGGCAACAGTGCTAACCACTGTGCCACCATGTGAGTATACCCCATGCAAATCTATGGTGTTGTTTGAATTCCTGCAGTTTGCTGGACCCACCCACTTTGCAGAGTAAGAAGCTGTCAGGACCAGTTAACCATAGAAAAGTTACATCTATGCTGGCTGGAGGACATCCAGCTCCCTTTTGAATCCCACCTTCCTGCACCCAGCCCTTTAGCCCTGTAGCTTACAACACTTAAGTTGCAGATCCAGGTACTTTTTAAAAGAGCTTAGGGTCTCTGCCTCGACTACCAATTCAGGCAATGAACAAAGAACAACCCGGCACGGGAAACAGGCCCTTCGGCCCAATGAGCCCGCGCCGCCATTTTAACAAAGCATTTTCCTACACCTACCTTGCCCCATGTGTGAATTCCAGATACCCACCACCCTCTGCTTAGAAAGTTCTTCCTCATGTTCCTTTTACACCTTCTACCGCTTACCATGAATCTATGTTCCCTGGTGCTAGAATTGTCTACCAAGAGAAACAAAATTATCCTGTCCACTCCTGCCATGGTAGTGGTTGTGTTTACTGTGGAGGGAAAGCAGGAGTATCCAGAGCTGGAACTTCCTGAATTTAAAGGAATACAGACCCAACCTGTTTAATCTTTCCTCACTGTGTGGCCCTGCCATCCTGTAGGTGACATGTGACTCCAAACCAAAGCAATGCAGTTGAACTTTAAATATCCTGTGAAATGTTCAGAAGAGTTTTATGCTGGTGAATGCAGGCCCAATGTACTTCCCAGGGGCACATCACCTGGATGAAGGGATCAGCTTAAGACCGGGATGAGGAGATATGTCTTCACTCAAGAGTTATGAACCTTTGGAATTCTCTAACCCAGAGGTGATGGACTCTCCATTTCTGTGTGCTGAAGACTGAGGCTGATGGATTTTTGATCTGCAGGAATCAAGTGCTATGGGCAAGCCGGGAAGAAAGTTGAATCGAATGTCAGAGCACACTTGATGGGCTGAATGGTCCACCCTTGCTATGTAATGAAGAATAATCACTTAACTGAGGCCCAACAGCGCCTTGGATAGTTTTGGTGTCAGATCCTGAATTATGCCATTCATACTTTTGTCATCACCATTAGCTCTGGTGACAAGCAAGGTGGCACAGAGGTGCAAGCGATGACCTCCTGTGATTCAAACAGACTTCGATAACCAAAAACACAAGTCTGCTGGGGGAGGGATGTCAGAGAAAGGCTGTATAAGTCTCTGGTCAGACCCCATTTGGAATACTGTGAGCAGTTTTGGGCCCCATACCTGAGGAAGGATGTGCTGGCCTTGGAGGGGATCCAGAGGATGTTCATAAGAATGATCCCAGGGATGAAGGGTTTGTCATTTGAAGAGTGATTGAGAAATCTGGGTCTATACTCGATGGAGTTGAGAAGGATGAGGGGGGATTTAATTGAAACTTACAGAATAATGAGAGGTTGAGATAGAGTGGACACGGAGAGGATTTTTCCACTGGTGGGAGAGACTAGAACTCGGGGCAGTACCTCAGAGTGAAGGGACACTCCTTTAAAACTGAGATGAGGAGGAATTTCTTTAGCCAGAGGGTGGTGAATCTGTGGAACTCATTGCCACAGAGGGTTGTGGAGGCCAGGTCACTGAACAAAGACCAAAGAAAATTATAGTACAAGAAACAGGTCCTTCCATCCTCCAAGCCTGCATCGACCTTGCTGCCCGACTGAATTAAAACCCCCTACTTTTCTGGGGACCATTCCCATCCTATTCATGTATTTGTCAAGGTATCCTAAAAACTCACTATCATATTTGCTTCCACTACCTCCCCCGGCAGCGAGTTCCAGGCACCCACCATCTTCTGTGTAAAAAATCTTGCCTCATACATCTCCTTGCATCTTAAACCTGCGCCCCCTAGTAACTGACTCTTCTGAGTGTATTTAAGACGGTGATAGATAAGTTCTTGATCAATGAAGCGATCAAGGATTAGAATCATAGAACCCTACAGTGCAGAAAGAGGCCCTTTGGCCCATCGAGTCTGCACCGAACACAATCCCACCCAGGCCCTACCCCCATATCCCTACATATTATACCCACTAATCCCTCTAACCTACGCATCCCTGGACACTAAGGGGCAATTTCTTAGCACGGCCAATCAACCTAACCCGCTCATCTTTGGACTGTGGGAGGAAACCGGAGTACCCGGAGGAAACCCACGCAGACACGAGGAGAATGTGCAAACTCCACACAGACAGTGACCCGAGCCGGGAATCGAACCCAGGAGCTGTGAAGCAGCAGTGCTAACCACTGTGCTACTGTGCCGGTTACAGGGAGAAGAATGCTGGTGAGAATCATACCAGCCATGATTGAGTGACGGAGCAGACTTGATGGGCCGAACGGCCTAGCTCTGCTCCCATATTTTATGGCCTTTATTAGAAAGGAAAATGTGATTAAAGGAAGCATTTTGGAATTAACACGTCAAGAATAGAGGTTAACACCATCAGCAAGCAGTCATCCTAATGAGGTGATGGTCTTTGATGCAAGGAGCTAAAATCATCAGTAATAAAACAGTACGCCAGAGACCAGTGTGATTAATGTCTGAGCCTTGAGTATTTCAAAACCGTGAAGAAGATTGTTAATGGACAGGAATACCAGGGACCAGCACCACCCTTTGGTGCACACACAGATCATAATGACTCAGCGACATCTCATCACTCACAGGCCACGTGTGCTTTAAAAATTCATTACTCCCCTCGACAAAATCCTCGTTGAGGTCCTCTCCTCTCATCGCGAATTGCCAGCAATAACAGAGCCAGTCCGCTAAGGCCACGCAGATGAAATTGAAGCCATTGAAGACACCAGTCTTTCCTTTGTGTTTTTTGGTTATCTAAGTCTGTTTGAATCACAGGAGGTCATCACTTGCAGCTCTGTGCCACTTTGCTTGTCACCAGAATTAATGATGACGCCAAAAGTATTTGCATGGGCCATTGTATTAACATGCACTACTTGTAGTTGCAATGAATCGATTTTCCTAGCTTTCGAAAATGCCACTGGCATAAGAATGAATAGAAATGAGGAGACCTTTCAGCCCCTCAAGCCTAGCCCACCATTCAATTATTTCATGGCTGATATGTCTCTGAATTCCAACTTACTCAACTTCATAGAATTCCTACAATGCCGAAGGAGGCTATTCAGCCCATTGAGTCTGCACCGAGCACACTGTCCTCGACAGACCATCCCACCCAGGCCCCGCAGCCTCACACACTCGCTCTTCTAATTTCCACAACCCACACACCCTGGGACTCTAAGGGCCAATTTAGCCTGGCCAAAAACCTAACTTGTACACCTTTGCGCTGTGGGGGGAAACCGGAGCACCCGGAGGAAACCCACCCAGGCATGGGGAGAATATGCAAACTCCACACAGACAGTCACCCGAGACCGGAATCGAACCCGGGTCCCTGGCATTGTGAGACAGCAGCGCTAACCACTGTGCCACCTTGACCGGGATTTTTCAGCCCCGTCGCCACGGGAGGCCAGGCCGAAAGTCTTTCAGGTGGGTCTGGATGAGCCCAGCAGTGGACAAGGTCAGAAAACCCCTGTGACTGTCCCAGAATTTGTTTCCAAATGAGGGCATATATAAGCAGCAGAGATTAATACAGCAAGTGTTTTAATTCAAAGTGAAATAAAACAATTTCAGCGGACAGGCCATTCAAAAGTCAGTTTAGCTGACCCAGGATCATGACTTCACGAAAAGACAAAAGCAGGATTTGAAGATTCTTGCGAATTGGCAGCCCATAAATTCTTCTAATTACCTTCCTGCAATAGTCACTACTAAATAGAGTAAAAAAAATCTACAGATAACAAGCAAAGAACAAAATAAGCAAACTTCCTAACCTTTGATGTTTAAGATATCACCATTTGGAATAGCGGTTATTTGGACATTGATATATTTGAGAATCCTGACACATTAAAAATAGACAAAAGTAGAGATGTCTCAAACAAACTCCCTGTCTGACTGTATCTCTTAGACCCTGACATTCAAGCAGACTCTAAGAACATTAAATCATATGCTTGGTGATAAATGCATTTTGCCATAAGTACTTGACTTAATGGTTTGGGTTATAAGGAGAGGCTGGATAGACTGGGACTTTTTTCTCTGGAGCGTAGGAGGCTACAGAGTGATCTTATAGAGATCTACAAAATAATGAGGGACATTGATCAGCTGGATAGTCAATATCTTTTCCCAAAGGTAGGGGAATCTAAAGCTAGAGGGCATAGGTTTAAGGTGAGAGAGGAGAGATACAAAAGGGTCCAGAGGGGCAACTTTTTCACACAGAGGGTGGTGAATGTCTGGAACAAGCTGCCAGAGGTAGTAGTAGAGGTGGGTACAATTTTGCCTTTTAAAAAGCGTTTAGGCAGTTACGTGGGTAAAATGAGTACAGAGGGATAAGGGCCAAACACAGGCAACTGGGACTAACTTAGGGGTTTATAAAAAAGGGATGGCATGGACAAGTTGAGCCAAAGGGCCTGTTTCCATTGCTGCAAACCTTTATGAACATTACTCAACACAAAAGATAAACAACAAAGGGACATGTAGTACCAAATGAGTAAGAAATGTGTGTATAAACAGGCAGAATCTACAGATTTGTCACTCACTCTATCTCCTGCTAAGAGTTCAGTCAAACGAATTCTGTTCTGCTAACCTGCTTTGTCAACAAAGACCTTCTTGGTTTTTGTAAGTATATTTCCATTAAACTTCTTAGAAATGTATAAGAAAGAGACGGATCTGAATTACTTCAGGATTTTCCATATTTAGATTGTATCCTCTTAGAGAAGTTAGTTTGTTAGCAGATAACAAAGGATTGTTAATCAATTTATAGTTCTAATTCTGCAATTCTGTATGTGTCAATTCAGAGTATTTTATAATAAAAATGCTACTAGGAATAAACAGTGTAGTCTTAATCTCACAAGTCCTAGCTCCTAGACACTCATTTAGGAAGTCTTAAATGACAAGGACCCATGACGTATAGAGGTCGAGGGTTTAATCATGAGTGATGAATCCAATATCGTCCATTAGAAAGTAACTGAAATCCTGTTTGACTGTTAGAGACACAGAAGAGTAATCTCCCCTCATGAGAGCTATTCCGAGTCTTAGCAGAGAAACAGACTTCCCTCTTTTGGTGGCTTAGCCTGATATAAGCTTGTAAGATAGCGCCTTCGGATCCAAATACATAATCCACTCACACCCTACCCTTTATTCCATAATGAAGGGCGGCACGATGGCACAGTGGTTAGCACTGCTGCTTCACAGCGCCAGGGATCCAGGTTCAATTCCGGCCTTGGGTCACTATCTGTGTGGAGTTTGTATGTTCTCCCTGTATCTGCGTGGGTTTCCTCTGGGTGCTCCAGTTTCCACCTACACTCCAAAACTATGCAGGTTAGGTGGATTGGCCATGCTAAATTAGTGGCCCGGTCAGGGGGGATTAACCATGGTAAATGCACGGGGAATAGGGCAGAGGGGAGGGCCTGGGCGGGATGCTGTTTCAAAGTGTCGGTGCAGAATTGATGGGCCGAATGGCCTCTTTCTACACTGTAGACATTCTGTGTGAGATAATGTCCTTGCTTAATGAAAATGTCCAAGCTTCAATGGCATCACCCCAATATCTGCACCAAGAGCTTTTCTGAAAGGGTGGGTTCCAGATTCCCACTAATTGGAGTTCCTGGACACCACTCCTAACCAATCTAGCTCTAACTTTATAGTTACACTCTCTCTTCTGGGCACCCCACCCCGTAAGAAGGCTCACAACACCAGGTTTAAGTCCAACCAATTGGTTGGACTTAAACCTGGTGTTGTGAGCCTTCTTACTGTGTTTACCCCAGTCCAACGCCGGCATCTCCACATCACCCCACCCCGACCAGAGAAAATCATTTCTCTCCCCCCTAAAAGATCAATAAATCAATTTAAACACTTCAGTTAGATTGCCCCTTAATTTACTAAACTGAGAATACAAATTGTTTCTATATCTTTGTCACAGGGTGTGGGCATCACTGTTAAAGTCAGCTATTGTCAATTTCTTAATGCCTTTGAATTGAACTTCTTTCTGGGCCATTTCAGAGTCACCCACATTGTTGTGGGTTTGGAGTCGCACGTCAATAAGGGGGTTACATCATGGGATAAGGGCGTCAGTGACCAGGTGAACATTTATTGCCTGTCCCTAGTTGCTCTTGACAAGGTGGCGGTGAGCTGACTTCTTGAACCACTGCAATCCATGTGGGGTAGGTACACCTACAGTGCTGGCAGTGTTGGCGATATTGGTCAAAGGATAATCATTGATCGCAACACTGACTTTTCTTCAAAAGTGGTACCCTGAGAGTTTCTTAGTGCCCTGCTGAGGTGGGAGGCAGGGCTTTATTCATTCATTCAATTCATTAAAACATGACACCTCCTGGTCCTTTATAGCACATCATTGCGGGGTGTGGGGGAGAATCAACTCTGATCATATTAACTGACGGAACAGGCTCGAAGGGCTACTCCCGCTCTTATTTTCTCCCACTCCTTGTGTTTCCCCATGCCCTCCACTATTAAACCAATGGAAAAAGCTCCTATTAATTCTTTTCGTAATCCTGAATATCTCAAATCAACTCTCAACCTTCTTTAATCCAAGAAATACAAGTTTATGTCATCTCCCCCCTCCCCCCGCCAATTAATAGTTTCCCCCCATTCACCCCATTCTACTGTGACAGGTTTAGATAAGATAAATGAAGGTGTGGCACAGTAGTTAGCACTGCTGCCTCACAGCTCTGGGGAGTCTGGTTCGATTCCCGACTTGGGTCATTGTCCGTATGGAGTCTGCACGTTCTCCCCGTGTCCACGTGGGTTTTCTCCAGGTACTCCGGTTCCCTCCCACAGTCTGAAGATGTGCTGGTTAAATGCATTGACCATGCTGAGTTCTCCCTCAGTGTTACCCAAAAAGGTGCCAGAGTGTGGCGACCAGGAGATTTTCACAGTAACTTCATTGCAGTGTTAATATAAGCCTGCTTGTGACACTAATAAATAAACTTTAAAAAATAAGCTATTCCCATTGGTTGAAGGTACAAGGATCGTGTGACACAGATTTTAGGTGTTGGAAAAAAAAACGAAAGAGGTTTATTTTAGTCACAAGTAAGGTTTACATTAACCCTGCAATGAAGTTACTGTGAAATTCCCCCAGCCACCACAGTCCGGTGCCTATTCAGGTCAATGCACCTAACCAACATGTCTTTCAGAATGTGGGAGGAAACTGGAGCATCCAGAGGAAACCCACAGACAGTGACCCAAGCCAGGAATCCAACTTGGGTCCCAGGCACTGTGAAGCGACAGTGCTAACCACTGTACACCACACAGTGCCCTCTGGGTCCCTGGCACTGCCAACAAGAGATGCTGGGAAATTGTCTGACCTGGCAGCTGGTAATGGTCTGGAACCCACTGCCCATGAAGGCAGTGGCAGAAGCAGAGATCAATGATTAGTAAATTGGATGGGTGCATGAGGGATATAGACTTGCTGGGCAGGAAGTCCTGCAATGCGATGGATAATGTCCCTAACTCTGAACCAGAAGGGACAGGTTCGAGTCTCATCCCAAGATTTGACGGCATAGAAGGTGCGTTTGTAACGCAACTAAACAGGTTGGGTATCAACCTGTAAATCTTCCCACTATACCTACGTTGGGTAGTAAGAATGAGAGAGGTTCCTTGTCAGCCACAATCTGTCTGCTAGCCGCAGCACAAGAGTCTTCCCGCATTACCAGCCTCATAGAATTCATAAAATACAGAAGGAGGCCATTCGGCCCATCAAGTCTGCACTGACCACAATCCCACACAGGCTCTAACCCTGTAACTCCACACATTTATCCTGCTGATCCCCCTGACATTAGGGTCAATTTAGCATGACCAATCCACTTAACCCGCATATCTGTGGGAGGAACCTGGAACACACGGAGGAAACCCACGCAGACATGAGGAGAATGTGTAAACTCCGCACAGACAGTGACCCAAGGCTGGAATTGAACCCAGGTCCCTGGCGCAGTGAGGCAGCAGTGCTAACCACTGTGCCATCCCACGCACAAGTTCCCATCACAAGCTGTGTGGCAAGTGTCCTCCTTACTTTGTGAGACTGCTTGAGAGACACAAACTTTCAGGGATAAAGGAATCGAATCAAACCCCCTCACAGCTTGTATCTTGATCGCTATCACTCCATCAATCTTGTTTCTCAAAGAAAAATTGATTTGGAAAAGTGATAATACATTTAACATTCTTATGTTGTGTCTATGTAGATGTTTGGTTGCCTCAGATGGTTAGAGCTTGATGTTAACCTCCAAGGTCGCAGGTTCAATCCCAGTACTGGCCAATGATACTAACCTGTCTTTAAACACCAATGGTTTTGGAGCGGCACTCTGGCACAGTGGTTAGCACTGCTGCCTCAGAGCACCAGGGACGTGGGTTTGATTCCCAGTTTGGGTCACTGTCCGTGTGGAGTTTGTACCTTCTCCCCATGTCTGCATGGGTTTCCTCTGGGTGCTCCAGTTTCTTCCCACAATCCAAAAATGGATGGGTTAGGTTGATTGGCCATGCTAAATTGCCCCTTCATGTCTAAAGATGTGTAGGTTAGGTGGATTAGCCATGGTAAATGTGTGGGGTTATGGGGATAGGGCAGGGGGAGAGAGTCTGGCTAAATTACTCTATCAGAGAGTAGGTGCAGACTTGATGGGCTGAATGGCCTCTCTTGCACTATAGGAGTACTATGATACTGCTTGATCTATAGCCAATCGAAGCATTTTCACATTGACTCTTTCTCCCTCTCTAATTATTACTTTCCCACGTGGATAGGTCCCTTTGGATCACAGAGTAAACATGTGACCTGATGGGCAGAATCTACTGACTTTTAATCAGCTACTGTTGAGATGATCAGAAAGAGCTCTTATTAAGCTCTTGATATTGAACCATTACCACCCATTGAGAAGTGAGCTGCTTTGTCCGAGGCTGTGCTGCATCTGAGTCAGATGCTAGGGGGATCTATAAATTTATACTGAAATAATAGCAAAATACTGTGGATGCTGCCACTCTGAAATAAAAACAGAGAATGCTGGATAAATGTAATGTCCTAACTGTGTTTGGAGTTGCGGGTTTTCACTAACAGAAAAGAATGTGGGGTTTGCCCATGTAGATTCAGACTAACACAGGTTTTACTGAAATAGACATTCTTTGCCCTGCACAGATTACAAATGGAAAGTAAAACATCAGCCTCTGCCAATACCAACAAGTCATATGATCAACTCTTAAAGCAACCTACAACCCTTTTAAATATATAAAAATAAAAAGTCTCATAATACCAGGTTAAAGTCCAACAGGTTTATTTGGAATCACTTGCTTTCACAGTGAGTGAGTCACCTGATGAAGGAGCAGCGCTCCAGTAGCTTGTGATTCCAAATAAACCTGTTGGACTTTAACCTGGTGTTGTGAGACTCCTTTCTGTGCCCACCCCAGTCCAAAGCCAGCATCTCCACATTATAAAAATAAACTCAGCGGGTCTGGGAGCCCCTGTAGAGAAACACAGTTAACACAGTTTCGAATCCAAATGACCCGCCTACAGGCCTGTTTGACAACTGGCTCTGCAAAATGCCCTCGAACATTTTAGCCCATTAAAGGTGCTATGTAAATGCAAACCGTTATTGTTGTCGTTCAGTCCCATTCTGTATAATTTCAATGGCTCAAATCCTTTCCCTCCACACCCGTGTTACAGCAATTCCTGAGAATAGTATCAAGCATTCTTCGATTATCAATATCTTAATAGTTCATCCCACACGATTCATCAACTGGCAGTCAAACTTCACCGGGGGGGGTGCATTGAAATATTTCTGAAGTGTAATCAACTGCGTGTGTACAATATGTTTAATGTTAGCTCATTCGTGCTTTGATCGAGTGGTTCCACGAATGATTAAATGTGAGCTACGATATTAAAATTTGGAAATTGATCATTCACATCCCCTATCTTATATGGATACACTTGCTGTGAAGAAGATTGTTCCTGCTGGGGGGGGAATATCTATAACTTGGCTCCATGAATATAAGATAGTCACTAATAAATTCAAAGAGGAACCTTCTTTACCCAGAGAGTGGAACTCACTGCCACAGGGAATAGTTGAAATAAATAGCATAGTTGCACTTATCTCCACACACGCACTGTTTTTCCTTTTAAGTAAGCGTAGGAAGGATTCCCAAGCCCTTTATCAGACTGTTGAACCACATGACACACACTTCCTCTGTGGCCAACAAGTCCTGAAGTTGGACTTGAACCCAGAGCTTCTGAGGCAGATTTGGGCAGTGCTACCACTATGTTTTTTTTATTCACTCATGGATGTCACTGGCTGGCCAGCATTTATTGCCCATCCCTACTTGCCTGAGGGCGATTGAGAGTCAACCACATTGCCATGGCTCTGGAGTCACATGTAGGCCAGACTAGATAAGGACAGAAGACTCCTTCCCTATAGGACACTGGTGAACCAGATGAGTTTTTCTGACAATCCGCAATGGTTTCAGGGGCATCGGTAGATTCTTAATTCCAGGTATTTTTTACTGAATTCAAATTCCACCATCTGCCATAGCGGGATTTGAACCCAGAACATTAGCTGAGTTTCTGGATTAATAGTCTAGCAATAATACCACAAGGCCACAAGATCTCCTATGATAAGTAAATGAGAAAGGAATAAAGGGTGGCATGGTGGCACATTCGTTAGCGTTGCTGCCTCACAGTGCCAGGGACCCGAATTCAATTCCGGCCTTGGGTGACTACCTGTCTGGGGTTTGCACGTGCTCTCTATGCCTGCATGGGTTTCACCTCCAGGCGCTCCAGTTTCCTCCTACGCTCCAAAGATGTGCAAGTTAGGTGGATTGGCCATGCTTAGTTGCCCCTTAGTGTCTATAAATGTGTAGGTGAGGTGGATTGGCCATGTTAAATTGTTCCTTAGTGTCCCTAGATGTGTAGGTTAGGTGGATTGGCCATACTAAATTGCCCCTTAGTGTCCATAGATGTGTAAGTTAGGTGGATTGGCCATGCTAGATTGCCCCTTAGTGTCCATAGATGTGTAAGTTAGATGGATTGGCCATGCTAAGTTGTCCCTTAGTGTCCATAGATGTGTAGGTTAGGTGGATTGGCCATACGAAATTGCCTCTTAGTGTCCATAGATGTGTAAGTTAGATGGATAAGCCATAGTAAATGCATAGGGTTATGGGGATAAGGCCAAGAGTCGGTGCAGGTTTGATGGGCCAGATATCCTCTTTCTGCACTGTAGGGATTCTATGGCTCTGTGGAAGTGCTGATAGGATTAGATGAAGAGAGGTGGGAGGAGGTTTGACTGGGACATCGACCCACTGGGCTGTTTGTTCTATTTCTGTTCCGTGCACCCTACACAGATCAACGTAGAGCTAGTCCACGCGTGGCATTCTTTGCAATGTCAGAAATTAGTCTATCCTTCCTCACGCAGATGAGTCATTTTGTCCTCCCACAGCCAGTAAAAAAAAACTGACACTGTTTTGTGCTGTTGGCAGTTTTATTTAACTAGTCTAGCGGCATGTATTATCTGTGGCTGAAACCAGGCTGTGTAAATAAAAAGGGACGGCCTTGGCAAAAGAAATATTTCAAGGTATGCGACTTGGACGGCAGAATGTCCTGAGGTAACATTATATAGAACTCAACTACATTTTTCAACTCAAGTCTCCTCATAAAACACTTCCTTATCAATTGAAACGGCAAATTAAAGTAATTTATCATAAATGCTGGTGTGTAAAACTTTTCTTCTCATTAATTTCTTCCAAGGATTTATTTTTGTCTCCACCTATGTTTCCGCTTTCCTCTCATTAAGGGGCTGTTTCACGCTGAGGTGTAAGAGGAACGTTGACCGGGATGTTGCCTGGTCTGGAGGGTGTTGGCTATGAGGAGAGGTCGAATGAACTAGGATTGTTTTCACTGGAATGACGGAGGCTGAGGGGAGACCTGATAGAGGTCTACAAAATGATGAGAGGGATAGACCGGATGGATAGTCAGAGGCTTTTTCCCAGGATGGAAGTGTCAGTTATAAGTGGGCACAGGTTCAAGGTGAGAGGGGGAAAGTTTAAGGGAAAGTTTAAGGGAGAGAGAACGTTTAAGAAACTAGGGATGTGCGAGGGATGTTTTTCACGCAGAGAATGGTGGGTATCCGGAACGCGCTGCCAGAGGAGGTGGTGGAAGCAGGCACATTAGTAATATTTAAGGGGCATCTTGATGGATACATAAATAGGGAGGGATTAGAGGGTACAGACCAAGTAAGGGTAGAGGGTTTTTTTTTAGTTTAGTTAGGGCATCATGATCAGTATGGGCTTGGAGGGCCGAAGGGCCTGTTCCTGTGCGGTACTTTTCGTTATTCTTTATTAAGATCTGGCGACCCTCAAGTACTTCATCATCTTGTAGATGTCAAGAGCTTCAAGGTTCTAGATGTCCAGATCACCAACAACCTGTCCTGGCCCCTCCACGCTGACACTATAGTTAATATAAATATAAAAAAGCCCACCTACACCTCGACTTTTTCAGGAGATTAAGGAAATTTGTCCTGTACGACCCATCAACTTTTACAGCCACACCATAGAAAGCATTCTTTCTGGTTGCATCGCAGCTTGGTGTGCCTCCTGCTCTGCCCAAGACCACAAGAAACTACAAAGGGTTGTGAATGAAGCCCAGTCCATCATGCAAACCAGCCTCCCATCCATCGACTCCATCTATACTTCCCACTGCCTCGGAAAAGCAGCCAGCATAATCAAGGACCCCATTCACGCTAAACGTACTCTCTCGCACCTTCTTCCATCGGGAGAAAGATGACGAAAGTCTGAGGTCACGCACCAACCGACTAAAGAACAGCTTCTTCCCTGCTGCCATCAGACTTTTGAATGGGCCCACCTCACATTAAGTTGATCTTTCTCTTCACCCTAGCTATGACTGTAACATTACATTCTGCACTCTCTGTTCTACTACTGTACGTAGGGTGTGCTTTGTCCATATGGTGCAAAGAAACATTTTTTTCACTGTGTGCTAATACATGTGACAATAATAAATCAAATCAAACGTGGTACACATTGCTGCCCACTGTGTGTCAGTGGGTGGAGGGAGAGAATGTTTTTGGAAGAAGGAGCAATCAAACATGCTGCTTTGTTCCTGATGGAGTCAAGTTTCTTGAGTGTCGTTGGAGCTGCGTTCACCAACCAAGGGGAGAGTATTCTATCGCTCTGCTGACTTGTGCCTTGTAAATGGTGAATAAGCTTTGGGGAATCGGGAGGTGAGTTATTCACCATTGGATTCAAAGCCTCTGACCTGCTCGAGTAACCATTGTATTTATAGGTAGACACAGTAAGAAGACTGACAACACCAGGTTTAAGTCCAACTTATTTATTTGATAGTAAACTCACACGATTTCGGGGTTTGTCCCTTCGTCAGGTGAATGGAGAGTTCTGGTCTCAGACAGAGCATATAACAGCACAGACAGTTTATAGATTACTGATTAGAATGTGAATCTTTGCACCTAACCTGCTGTTCAAGTCTTAAAGTGGCCGACAATGTGAGTGGAAGGAGCTTTAAGCACGGGTTAAAGAGTTGTGTATTGTCTCCAGACAGTACAGTAAGTGAGGTTTTGCAAATCATTTATAGATAGTCCAGTGGGAGATAGAGCAATGGTAATGCCATTGAATGGCAAGGAGCAATGGTTAGCTCTTTTGTTCCTGTTTGGACCAGGCTGTATTGAGGTCAGGAACTGAGTGACCCTGGCATAACACAAACTGAGTATCCATGAGCACTTTATTGCAAGTGCTACTTGGTAGCACAGTTGATAACTCCTTCTATCACTTCACTGATGATCAAGAGTAGACTAATGCAGCAGTAATTTGCCAGGTTGGATTTGTCCTTCTCTTTGTGTACAGGATATACCTGGGCAATTTTCCACATTGCCTGCTAGATGCCAGTGATGTAACTATATTGGAAGGGCCAAATAACCTCTTCAGCACTGCAGGGATTCTATGATTTATGGGAGGTGATGGCCGAGTGGTATTATCGTTAGATTACTAATCCAGAAACTCAGCTAATGTTCTGGCGACCCACGTTCAAATCCCATGGCAGATGGTGGAATTTGAATTCAGTAAAAAAATCTGGAATTAAAAATCTACTGATGAACATGAAATCCATTGTCGATCACCAGAAAAGTCCATCTGGTTCACTCATGTCCCTTAGAGAAGGAAATCTGCTGTCCTTACCTGGTCTGGCCTACGTGTGACTTCAGAGCCACAGCAATGTGGTTGACTCTCAACTGCCCTCCAAGGGCAACTAGAAATGGGCAATAAATGCTGGCCAGCCAGCATCACCCATGTTCCATAAACGAATTCTAAAAATTCTACAATTGATGCGTATCCTTTCACACTCCATTTCTTTTCGCTTCCCTTGCAATGCACATTGTAATGACTAATTAGGCTGAGTTTTGCAGGGTGGTGTCAGAGGAAATCCAATACAGATATTGGGAGAAAATGAATGTCAAGTTGGGGGATGGATATTGAACTTGTCACCCAGCTGTTAAGCTCAAGTTACTGAGCAGCCACCTGCAATAAAAACCATTCATTTTCATTCCCAATGCAACCAAAGGGTTTGAAATCAATAGGTCTATAATGGGTGAGCAATTTACCTCTCCAGTCCATCTCTCAGCTGGCAAGTTGAAAGTATACATCAACAACTTGCAATTAAACAGCGCTTTTAACATTGTAAAAGATCCTAAGGCATTTCATAGGAGTAGGCTCAGACAGAAATTGACATCGAGCCAGAGCAGCTGACATTAGTATGAGTGATGACTGGTGCTACAAAAACTAATGATGACATTGATTGGCTATTAATAAGCTGAAATCGCCTTCATTTTTACCCATAAGTAGTTCAAGCCCATTTACGGAACACCTACACTGTTCATTTATTTATTTCCTCTGTCGCTCCCCCTCTCTCTCTGTCTTCCTGTCTCCTTCTCTCACCTCCACTCTCCTTCCCTCTTTCCCTGCTTTTTCTCCTCCTCCCAACTAACTCTCTATCTCCTCTCCTCCCTCTTCGTCCCTCTCTTTCTCTCCTCTTCCTCCCTCTCTGCCCCACTCTTTTCCATCCCTCTGTCTCACTTCCATTTTTTTCTCTCTTTCTTGCACGCTCTCTCTCTTCCTCCCTTTGATCCTTTTCCGCTCCCTCTCCTCTCCTCCCTGTTCCCGCTCCCTCATTCTCTCTTTCCCCTTTTTTGACCACCCGCTCCCTCCTCAATCACTTTTATTTCCCTGTATTAGGTTTCACCTGCAACAACTTTTTTAATATATTTATTTATACACTTTATTTTGTAGTTTCCTGCTTACCTTCTCGTATCCAACTGCAACCTCTCTTCTGACTGCTACAGCAAGTGGCTGTATGGTAGAAGTGGCAGGTTTTTTGCCTGGAAATTGACCCCTGCAAATGACATTGGGCGGCACAGTAGCACAGTGGTTAGCACCGCTGCCTCACAATGCCAGGGACCCAGGTTCAATTCCGGCCTCAGGTCGCTGTCTGTGTGGAGTTTGCACATTCTCCCCATGTCTGCGTGGGTTTCCTCCGGGTGCTCCGGTTTCCTCCCACAGTCCAAGATGTGCAGGTTAGCTAGATTGACCATGCTAAATCGCTCCTTAGGGTCCAAAACAGTGCAGGTTAGGTGAATTAGTCATGGTAAATGGGTAGGATTATAGTGGATGGGGGAAGGATGAGAGGGATCCCTATTGAAACTTACAGGATACTGCGAGGTCCGGGTAGAGTGGACACGGAGAGGATGTTTCCACCAGTAGGAAAAACTAGAACCAGAGGCACAATCTCAGGCTAAATGGACAGTCCTTTAAAACAGAGATGATAGGATAATTGACCTTTCCAGCCTGGGAAAAATCCTCTGACTATCCACGCTGTCTATGAGTCTCAGGATTTTGTAGATCTCTATCAGGTCGTTCCCCAGTCTCCATCAATATCACTATGCTACATATCTGGTTAACACTGCTGCCTCAAAGTACCTGGGACCCGAGTTTGATTCCCAGCTTGACAGCCTGTGTGGAGTTTGCATGTCCTCACCGTGTCCATGCGGGTTTCCTCCAGGTATTCCAGTTTCCTCCCACAGTTCAAATGACGTACTGGTTACGTGAAGTGGCCATGCTAAATTCTCCCTCAGTGTACCCAAACAGGTGCCGGAGTACGGCAACTAGGGGATTTCCACAGTGATTTCATTGCAGTGTTAATGTAAGCCTACTTTTGATGCTGATAAATGAACTTATAAAGTTTATACATATTCCTGGCCAAGGTTTAATTGTGACTTCATTTCACTTATTTTGTGATATGTATTAGCATAAAGTGAAAAGTATTGCTTCTTGCATGGTATACGGAAAAAGCATACATTTCATGGGGAAGGAAAGAAGAGAGTGCAGAATGTAATGTTACAGCCATAGCAAGGGTGTAGAGAAAGATCAGCTTAATGCAAGGTAGTCTGATGGCAACAGGGAAGAAGCTGCTTTTGAGTCAAAACATTGAATACAGGAGTTGGGACGTCTTGTTGGAGTTGTACAAGACATTGGTAAGGCCACACTTGTACAGTTCTGGTCATCCTATTATAGAAAAGATATTACTAAACTAGAAAAAGTGCAGAAAAGATTTACTAGGCTGGTACCAGGACTTGACGGTTTGATAGATTGGGACTTTTTTCTCTGGAGCGTGGAAGGCTGAGGGGTGATCTTATAGAGGTCTATAAAATAATGAATGGCACAGATCAGCTAGATAATCAATATCTTTTCCCAAAGGTAGGAGAGTTTAAAACTAGAGACCATAGATTTAAGGTGCAAACGGAGAGAAACAAACATGTCCAGAGGGGCAATTTTTTCACACAGAGGGTGGTGAGTGTCTGGAACAAGCTGCCAGAGGTAGTAGTAGAGGCAGGTACAATTTTGTCATTTGAAAAGCATTTAGATAGTTACATGGGTACGATGGGTATAGAGGGATATGAGCCAAATGTGGGCAATTTATGGGTTTAAGAAAAAAAGGATAAATTGGGCCGAAGGGCATGTTTCCATGCTGTAAACCTCTATGACTCTTTGACTCTTAGACTCTATGAATCAGTTGGTACTTGACCTCAGACTTTTGTATATTTTCCCGACGGTAGAAGGCGGAAGAGAGAATGCCCGGAGCTGGGCTCCATTCATGACTTTTTGTAGTTCCTTGTGGTCTTGGGCAGAATAGGAGCCAGAATGAGCTGTGATACAACCAGAAAGAACGCTTTCTCTGATGCATCTGTAAAAGAAGGAGCTGCTGATGAGAATTTGCCAAAGGACTTGTCACCAGCCCTTACAAAATTCATGACTCACTAATAAAGTGTTGTGAGTTCTTAATGGAAACCAACCTAGTATAAGGATAAAATGTATTTGATTCTTTCCATTATTTGCAAAGGCAGCTATTGCTGTATGGGGTTGTGAGAAGGGTGAAATCATGAAAGGTGGCAAGGGTGGGGCAGGGGGTGTGAAATGCAACCCTCAGCAAATCACAGAGCAGTTCCAATACCCAAAGCCTCTACCCGATGGCCATCGTGGGTAAGATACTAGTGAATGAGAGGGATGTGAAGACAGTCACTCAGTTTGGTGCCTTCCATTGTATACAGCAACACAATATAGAATCGTTGAATCCCTACAGTGCAGAAAGAGGCCATTTGGCCCATCAAGCCTGCACTCAAAATAATCCCATCCAGGCCCCATGCCAAAGCTCTGTGCTGTTTTCATAAATGCAGGAGGAAGATGTCTCTGTAAAGTTGTCCAAGTTGCTCAGGGTATTAAGACTGCTGTCAACCCATTCTGTGTTGGCAGCTCTCTCTGGCCTCGCTGGCCTTTTTTTTTGGTTATCATCCAGTTGGGCGCATATTCAAGTTGGCATTTGCAATCGAAAGTTTCCCTTCACTCAGCTCTCCAACACACAAAAGTCATTACAACTCAGCCCAGCTCAATGAGAAGAGAAAGTAGAAGCAGGAGGAGGACATTTGGCCTTCAACTTTGTTCTGCCATTCATTGCGATCATGGCTGATCATCCGACTCAATAGCCCGATCCCGCCTTCCCCCCATACCTTTTGATCCCCTTCACCCCAAGAGCTGTATCTAACTGCTTCTTGAATACATACAATGTTTTGGCCTCAGCTACTTCCTGTGTAGTGAATTCCACAGGCTGACCACTCTCTGGGTGAAGATATTTCTACTCTGCTCAGTCCTAAAAGGTTTATCCCCTATCCTTAGACTGTGATCCCTGCTTCTGGACACCTCCACCATCAGGAATATATTTCCTGCATCTAGCCTTTCTAGTCCTGTTAGAATGTTATAATTTTCTATCAGATTCTTCCCTCATTCTTCTGAAATCTATTGATAATGGAGGGGGGCAGATTGGAACGGAGTTGAGGAGGAACTTCTTCACTCAAAGTCTCTGGAATTCTCTGCCCGTTGAAGTGGTGGAGGCTACCTCGTTGAATATATTTAAGACACGGGTAAATAGATTTCTGATCGACAAGGGAATTAAGGGTTATGGGGAGAAAGCGGGAAAGTGGAACTGATCCACTGCAGATCAGCCATGATCTTATTGAATGGCGGGGCAGGCTCGAAGGGCTAGATGGCCTACTCCTGCTCCTAGTTCTTACGTTCTTATTTTCTCGTGTTCTTATGAATGCAACCCTAACTGATTCGATCTCTCTTCATGCATCAGTCCTGCCATCCCCGCAATCAACCTGGTAAACCTTGACTGTATTCCCTCTGTAGCAAGAACATCCTTTCTCAGACAAGGAGACCCAAACTGCACTCAATACTCCAGGTGTGGCCTCACCATTGCCCTATATAATTGCAATAAAACATCCCTATTCCTATACTCCAATCCCCTTGCTATGAAGGCCAACGTACCATTTGCTTTCTTTACTGCCTGCTGTACCTGCACACTCTCCTTCAGCAATTGGTGTACGAGGACGCCCAGACTTCACTGCACATTCCTCTCTCCCAACAGTCATTCAGACAAGAATCTGCCTTCCAGTTTTTGCTACCAAAGCGAATAACCTCACATTTATCCACATTATACTGTGCTAGAGCACTCACTTTACCTACACTTTTCCTGTTTAAATACCTGTAGAAACTCCCACTATCCATTTTTACATTTCTAGCTAACTTCCTCTCATACTCTAATCACTTTCTCCTGATTAACCTTCTCGCCATTCTCTGCTGACCTTCGTATTCTAACCAATCATCTGACCTGTCTTTGCACTGTTATATTTTCCTTAAGTTAGATACTGTGGGCGGCACGATAGCACAGTGGTTAGCACTGCTGCTTCATAGCTCCAGGGTCCTGGGTTCGATTCTCGGCCCGGGTCACTATGTGTGTGGAGTTCGCACATTCTCGTCATGTCTGCGTGGGTTTCCACCGGGTGCTCCGGTTTCCTCCCACAGTCCAAAGATGTGTGGGTTAGGTTGATTGGCCATGCTAAGAAATTACCCCTTAAAGTCCAGGTTAGAGGAGTTAGTGGTATGATATGGGGGTAGGGCCTGGGTGGGATTGTGTTCAGTGCAGACTCAATGGGCCAAAGGGCCTCTTTCTGCACTGTAGGGTTTCTATGTGATGCCTTCCCTAACTTCTTTATTTAATTTGATACGGTTCTTGAAATTTTTCTTTATTTACAGTGTCCCTTAAGGGCTATTAATTGGTTTATTTGGGATTTTTTGTAACTGATTATTTGGTTAGTTGAGCAGAGCAATACTCAGAGGAGGATTGCTGAAAGGCTGTTGGGTCTCTCATTGTTAGTTAGGAAGCAGATATTTCTACTGCTGCGTTCTGTGGATAAAACTATCTTGAAGTGTCTAATTGCGCATCTCACCAGCTAGCTTGGGACAGGATTAATTGAAAGGAGCGGACAGTAGCTGATTTATTGCATGGATCCTTTCAAGTGAGATCTTTAACAACCAAATGAGAGAGCATCTGAGTCTTGGTTTATGCTTTCTACTGTGACATAGTTGGGCAGAATTCTTCGGCCGTGCCAGTCTAAAAGTCAGAAATTCCCGTCTGACTCTCAGTGGGGTTTCACATTGTCCGCAAACTACCAGCTAAAATTCCAGTGGCAGGCAGGATCAGCAAATTCTGGCCAGCAATCTGATTTTTCTCTCTTGCAGTAAGAACACTGGCAAATCTGCCGCAACTGTACATTGTAGAACCTGCAGAGTGGGACCTAAAATCACAGTCTCAACACTTAAAGTGCCAACCAATAGGCCAAACTGGCACTGAGGTGTTGCGTTATCCGAGAGGTTAAATTGAGTTCCGTGCCACCTGGCTGCAATGTCCCAAGACCACAAGGAACGACAAAAGGTGGTGAATGAAGCCCAGTCCATCACTCAAACCAGCCTCCCATCCACTGGTTCTGTCTACACCTCCCGCTGCTTCAGAAAAGCAGCCAGCATAATTAAGGACCCCACGCACCCCAGACATTCACTCTTCCACCTTCTTCCATCGGGAGAAAGATACAAAAGTCTGAAGTCACGGGCCAACCGGTTCATAGAGTCTTAAAGTCAAAGAGTCATAGAGGTTTACAGCATGGAAACACGCCCTTCAACCCAACTTGTCCATGCTGCCCTTTTCTTTTAAACCCCTAAGCTAATCCCAATTGCCGGCATTTGGCCCATATCCCTCGATACTCATTGTACCCATGCAACTGTCTAAATGCTTTTCAAATGACAAAATTGTACCTGCCTCGACTGCTACCTCTGGCAGCTTGTTCCAGACACTCACCACCCTCTGTGTGAATAAATTGGTCCTCTGGGCACTTTTGTATCTCTCCCCACTCATCTTAAACATGTCCTCTGGTTTTAGACTCCTCTACCTTTGGGAAAAGAGGATCTGGAGTCACATGTAGGCCAGACCAGGTAAGGACAGCAGATTTCCTTCCCTAAAGGACATTAGTGAATCAGATGGGTTTTTCCAACAATCGATAATGATTTCATGGTCATCAGTACATTCTTAGTTCTAGAATTTTTTTAATTGAATTCAAATTCCACCACCTGCCATGGCAGGATTCGAGCCCAGGTCCCCAGAATATTAGTTGAGTTTCTGGATTAATAGCCTAGTGCTTTAAACCAATAGGCCATCGTCTCCTGAGGGATGTTCTCAGCACAAACACCAGAGAAAAGCACCAGGGACAATCCCAATAATCTCAAGAAACTTTGAGCCAGACATAACTCAAAGATTAATTACTTCTCCCTTCGAGACACTAATTTACGAAGCAGGCGAACAGCAAAGTGGAGTAAATTGTTAGCAGGCTGTGAATTATTGTTAAAAATACTTTTGGAACCTTTGGGACTAAAAGGAAGTAAAATACCGTCTGAAAGAAAAATCTAGTGTTTTATTATTTATAACAGTCATCTACGTTCAATAACGTACTTCATACAAATCAACTACTGTTTCATTGACTTTAACAGGAGAAATGGTTCACAGGTATTTGTGAAGGGTAATCTCTTTTGTTTCATTGTAACTGAGATTGTCCTTGCTGCCTGTTTAGGGTAAATACCTTAAGTGTAATGTAATTACCCTATGTGTAATGAAATCACTTTTAGTGCATAATGTAATGCAATGCCATTACATTTATGGTAATGTAATCGTCTTTACTGTAGTGCAATAACCTTTATTGTAATGTAATTGCCTTTAGGATGATGAAATCACCTTCAATGTCATGTAATCACCTCTGTATAACATTATTACATTTTGAGTCTTGGTATTGGTAAATATTGGAAGAACCAATGCCACTGCCTTTGATTCCCAGCACAATCTCTGTTCCCTAGCCACTAACTCCATCACTCTCTTGTCCAAAGTCTAAGCCTGAGTCAAGCTGTTCACAATCTTTGTGTCATATTTGACTCTGAGATGACCTTCCAACGCCCGGGCAAGTCCATCACGCAAACCAGCCTCCCATCCATTGACTCTGTCTACACTTCCCATTGCCTCGGAAAAGCAGCCTGTATAATCAAGGACCCCATGCACATTCTCTCTTCCAACTTCTTCTGTCAGGAAAAAGGTACAAAAGTCTGAGGTCATGTAGCAACCAACTCAAGAACAGCTTCTTCTCTGCTGCTTTTGAATGGACCTATCTCACACTATGGTAATCTTTCACTACACCCTGTCTATGATGTAACATTACATTCTGCACTGTCTCCTTTCCTTCTCTATGAACGGTATGCTTTGTCTATGTAGCGCACGAAAAACAATACTTTTCACTGTATGTTAATACATGTGACAATAATAAATCAAATCAAATGAATAAGACTGCTTATTATATCCTTCATAACATCATCCAACCTCTACCTGCCTGCTGCTGAAACCCACATCCGTATCCTTGTTACCTCCAGATTTAACTATTCAGTCCTAGCCAGGTCATCTCGCTGCCTGTGTCCAAACTCACACCAGGTCCTCCTCACCTTTGACCCTGTGCTTCCTGATAAACATTGCCTCCCAGTTAAGCAATGTCTCGACTTTAAAATTCTCATCCTCGTTTTCAAGTAATACCAATCCCCTGCCTATCTCTGTAATCTCCTCCAGCCCCTACAACTCTTCTCTAATTCTGACCTCCTGACAAGCCCCAATTTTAATCTGCTCCACCATTTGCGGCTACACCTTCTTCAACTGTCAAGGCCTAAGCTCTGCAATTCTCTCCATCTCTCCATCTCCAATTAAGTCACTTTCTCCAAACCATCCTTTTTAACCAAACATAGAATCGTCAGTGCAGAAGGAGGTCATTTGGCCCATCGAGCCTGAACCGATAATAATCCCACCCAGCTCCCATCCCATAACCCCACATATTTACCCTGCTAATTCCTCTGAGACTAAGGGGCAATTCAGCATGGCCCAATCAACCTAACCCACACATCTTTGGACTGTGGGAGGAAACTGGAGCAGCGGAGGAAACCCACACAGACACAGGGAGAACGTGCAAACTCCACACAGACAGTGACCCAAGCCGGGAATTGAACCCGGGTCCCTGGCGCTGTGAGGCAGAAGTGCTAACCACTGTGCCGCCATTTGATGACATTTGGTCATCTGCCAGAACATCTCATTCCCTGGCTCATTGCACTAATGGTCTTTAATAATACTCCTTCAATGATTTAAAACTGTGTGGTTGGCACAGTGGCACAGTGATTAGCACTGCTGCCTCACAGCACCAGAGACCCAGGTTTGATTCCCGGCTTGGGTCACAGCCTGTGTGGAGTTTGCACATTCTCCTCGTGTCTGCGTGGGGGTGCTCCAGTTTCCTCTCACATTCTGAAAGACATACTGGCTAGATGCATTGACTCAGAGCGTGGCGACTAGGGGAATTTCACAGTAACTTCATTGCAGTGTTAATGTAAGCCTTACTTGTGACTAATAAACAAACTTTAACTTTTATATAAATCCAAGTTGTTGGCAGAGCAACTTGAATCAAAGTGTGAAGGGATGTTCTCTACATGAGCAAGGTCAGGAATCCAGTTCACATAATTGGCACAAACACCAGAACTTTCCATTCATTCACACCGGTGGGATGCTCTGCTCCCTCTGATGGCGTACCCCCGCTACGGATTTCCCGGTGCCAAGGGGTGCATTCAATAATGAACCTTGTTGACAACAGTGGGACAAGAAGATCCCACCGCCGAGCCCCCCTCGAACATCGCGAAACATGTGGAAGGATGCACAAAAAATCCTGCCCAAGGTCAGAGACAGCACAGGCAGAAGAATCCGGCACAATGGCACAGTGGTTAGCACTGCTGCCTCGCAGAGCCATGGTCCTGGGTTCAATTCCTGTGCTTGGGGTCACTGTCTGTGTGGAGTATGCACATCCCCCCTGTGTCTGCGTGCGTTTCCTCCATGATGTGGAGCTGCCGCTATTGGACTGGGGTAAGCACTCTTACAACACCAGGTTAATGTCCAACAGGTTTATTTGGTAGCACTTTTAATCTAGTACTGTGAGACCACAAACATAAGAAATAGGAGCAGGAGTAGGCCAGCCTGCCCCGCTATTCAATAAGATCATGGCTGATCTGAAGTGGATCAGTTCCACATTCCTGCTTTCTCCCCATAACCCTTAATTCCCTTGTCTATCAGAAATCTATCTACCTGTGACTTAAACATATTCAGCGAGGTAGCCTCCACTACTTCAATGGACAGAGAATTCCAGAGATTCACCACCCTTTGAGTGAAGAAGTTCCTCCTCAACTCTGTTCTAAACTGACCACCCCCCACCTTATTTTGAGGCTGTGTCCCCTAGTTCTTGTTTCCTTTCTAAGTGGAAAGGATCTCTCTGCCTCTACCCTATCTGGCCCCTTCATTATCTTATATGTCTCTATAAGATCTTCCTCCGGGTTCTCCGGTTTCCTCCCACAGTCTGAACGTCTTGCAGGTTAGGCGCATTGGCCACTCTGAATTCTCCCTCAATGTACCCGAACAGGTGCCGGAGTGTGGCGACTAGGGGATTTTCACAGTAACTTCATTGCAATGTTAATGTAAGCTTACCTGTGACACTAATAAATGAACTTAAACTTAAGAATTCCCTGTTCAGATGCTGTGGGGACTGGAAGCAAGTGGGTGAATCAACAACATTCTTATGTTGCTGGATCAAAGGCCCAAAAATTTCCCCTGAGCTAATCCTGCACAGAAAATGAAATTTCCGCTGCGATTTCTGGTTCGATCCCAAGGATATTCTGGGATGTAAGGGTTTTGGAAAAAAGAACAATCTGGCCTATGTCTGCCCTACAATTATCAAATAAACCAGAGAACTACAAATATATTATCCAATGGATTTGTCGAAATTGTAAATGCATGAACATAATTCAATGGTAATGAGATAGGTCTCATGAATGACAGATATGCCAATAACTAGCAGTGTTAAGTTAATCCTCTCTACATTGTAGCAAACTCATAAGTGAGTGGGGATAGGATGTAAAATTGTAAGCACGCACAGTGTATATCTGGCGAGATTTAACTTGACATGCTTTGCTACATTCTGAAGGCAGGGAATAAAATGATTGAGTCCTGAAACGTAATGTGTCTGCAGAGGTTAATTAGTAATTGAGTCTTGGTCGTCTGCCAGAAGTCTTCAGTCTTACATTTTGACTAAAGAATGTGCTTTCATCCGAAAACCTGGAGCAATACTAGCCTGAGTCAACTCTTGAAACAATACGCCCAATTCAACATTCGATGATAGTCGCTGGGGACTTGGCACTCATGAATTCCATGATGAAATTTGCACACTGTTGTAACGTAGGAATGGTGGTAACCAATTCCTGCACAACAAGGCCCTAAAAGCAGCAATGTAATAATGATGAAATCATCTTGTTTAAAATGCTGTTGATTGGGGAATAAATAGTGGTCAGGACAGCAGGCATAACTCTTACTTTAGATTTGATTTTGATTTTGATTTTGATTTTGATTTCTATTTTGATTTTGATGTATTATTGTCACGTATTGGGATAGAGTGAAACGTATTGTTTCTTGTATGTTTTATGGACAAAGCATACTGTTCGTAGAGTACATAGCCGAGTTGGAAAGGAGAGGGTGCAGAATGTAGTGTTATGATCATAGCTAGCGTGCAGAGAAAGGTCAACTTAATACATGGTGGCTAAAAACAAAATACTGCGGATTCCGGAATCTGCTCCGATGAAGGATTATCCGGACTTGAAACGTTGGCTCTATTCTCTCCCCACACTTGCTGGCAGACCTGATGTTCCAGCATTTTCTGTTTTTGTTAATATATGGTAGGTCCATTCAAAAATCCGATGGCAGCAAGAAAGGAGCTGATCTTGAATTGGTGGCTTCGCGTTTTCAGACTTTTCCTGAAGGAAGAAGGTGGAAAAGAGTACATCCAGTGTGTGTGGGATCCTTAATTATGCTGGCTGCTTTTTCCAAGGCAGTGTGGACGGATGGGAGGGTTGGTTAGCGTGATGGATAGTGTCATGGGATCTTTTACTCCCACCTGAGAGAGTAGACAAAGCCTTGGCCCAGGTGTGCTACCATCTCATACAAAGGGCAGCACCTCTGACAGCACAGAGCACCCGCAGCACTGCACTGGGAGTGCCAACCTCCATCAGGTCCCCAGAGTGTGTCTCGAACACACAATCTTCTAAGTTTCGATTGGCTAAGTGGGTTGGAAAGGAATTCTTCCTCTAATTGGCACGGTTTTTTTAGTTCTTCTTGGAGATGAAACAGAGTGGGAAATGGATCCACGTGGCTCAGGCTAGTTGAGCCATTTGGTCCTCATCTGTTGGCCATTCTTATGCTTTCACATGATCACGATGACTTTGAACAGCACACGCTCACTTTTCTGTGAACCTTTTGGATGTTTGATTCCGATGAAATTCATCAACCGTCTAAAACTGCTGAAAACGCAGAACACGGCAATAACTGCTCACAGAAAAGCAAGACAAATTAGGCAAAATTAAACACCAATGAATGAGAAAGTTAAACACCAGTAGAACATATAAAGAGAGCCTCTAATTATCGTGGCTAATAGTGTTGTCTTGAACAAATCACATGAAGTGGGAGCCGAGTGGATCGAAGGCATGTGTTGGGAACCAAGTATTTTAATTAGCCTGAGTTTTCTGATTGCAGGCTGGTGCTGCTGAGGAAGGAAAATGGGTTTCCCATGAATCATGCATCTCTTTAACCAGAATAAAAAGAAGACTTGCAATTATATCCACACCCGCTGCTCATTTCTACTTCCTCAGCAAGCTAAGGAAATTCGGCATGTCCGCTATGAGTCGCACCAACTTTTACAGATACAACCTGTCCAGTTGTCTCACAGCTTGGTATGGCTCCTGCTCTGACCAAAACTGCAAGAGACTACAAAGGGTCATGAACGAAGCCCAGTCCCATCGCTCAAACCAGCCTCCCGTCTGTTGACTCCGTCTACACTTCTCGCTTCCTCGGAAAAGCAGCCAGCATAATTGAGGGCCCTACGCACCCCGAACATTCTCTCTTCCGCCTTCTTCCATCAGGAAAAGGGTAGAAAAATCTGAGGTCATGCACCAATCACCTCAAGAACAGCTTCTTCCCTGCTGCCATCTGACTTTTGAATGGACGTATCTCGCATCAAGATGATCTTTCCCTACGCCTTAGCTATGTCTGTAACATTACATTTTGCACCCTTTCTTTTCCTTCTCCCCCCATTTATCATTGTGATAAATACAGCATGATGTGAAAATGCCAGCGTTGGACTGGGGTAAACACGGTAAGAAATCTGACAACACCAGGTTAAGTCCAACCGATTTATTCAATAGTAAACTCATAAACTTTCTGGGTTTGATGAAGGGAGAAACCCCGAAAGCTTGTAAGTTTACTATCAAATAAATTGGTTGGACTTAAACCTGGTGTTGTCAGATTTCTTACTGTAAATACAGCAGCCAGTTTGCGCACAGCAAGCTCTTACAAACAGCAACGCGTTATGGTCTCAGAGATGTTTTGTTGCTGCACAAATCAAATCCCATCGAGGAACTTGGCCCACGCATCGTGCACAACCTTTTTGTTTTGTCATTCTGACAGTGAGAAAGAAGTCTTCTGAATTCAGGAGCCATGGATTCCAATGACTCTTTCGGAATTTTAAATGTTAAATTGAAACACGTCTTTTCACAGCACAGCTCACCACATGAAGCTGTACCCCAGGAGGTCTCACATCGCCAGCTCTCAACACAGTTCAACACCTTTTGTTAAATATCATTTTTCCCGTTTGATTCCATTTTCCTCCTTGAATTTAAATTTCCCAAAACACAAAAATCTTCCTTGTTCTCCCTATTTTCCCCCCCTTTTGGGTCAAATAAAATTTAATAACCTTTCATTATTTATTTACTCCTTCAAGTTGTAAAAGGAAGAGCAGTACAGCACAAGAACAGGTCCTTCGGCCCATCAAGCCTGCGCCAATGGCATTGTCCTGCCTAGACGGCGCAACATCGAGGGCCGAAGGGCCTGTACTGCGCTATGATGTTCTATGTTCTATGTTCTAGACCAATCACCTGAATCTCTCTATTCCCCGTCTGTTCATGTGTCTATCCAAATAAGTCATAAATGTCGCTAACGTGTCGACCACTTCATTTGGCAGTGCATTCCAGGCCCCCACCACCCTCTGAGTAAAAAACTTCCCCTGCACATCTCCAGTGAGCCTTTCCCCCCTTAGTCCCCTTGCAATTGTCATTTCTGCCCTGGGAAAAAGCTTCCAACTTATCTGTGCCCCTCATAATTTTATAAACTTCTGTCAGGTGGCCCCTTAGTCTCTGTCTTTCCAGGGAGAACAATCCCAGCTTATTCAATCTCTCCTCAGAGCTAATACCCTCCATACCAGGCAACATGCTGGTAAACCTTTTCTGCACTCCCTCCAAATCCTCCAAGTCCTTCTGGTAGTGTGGTGACCAGAATTGGACACAATATTCCAAATGTGGCCTAACCAATGTTTTATACAACAGTAGCATAATTTGCCAACTTTTATACTCGATGCCCCAGCTGGTGAAGGCCAGCATACCATATCCTTTCCTCACCACCTTTCAAACTAAAGTAAAATAAAGTTTCAAAGCAAAGTTTATTTATTAGCCACAAGTAAGTTTGCAATGAAGTTACTGTGAAATTCCCTTAGTCGCCACAGTCCGACGCCTGTTTGGGTCAATGCACTTAACTAGCTCGTCTTTCAGAATGTGGAAGGAAACTGGAGCACCTGGCGAAAACCCACACAGGCACAAGAAGACCATGCAAACTCCACACAGATAGTGACCCAAGCCGAGAATCGAACCCAGGTCCCTAGCATTATGAGGCAACAATGTTAACCACTGCATTGCTGTGCCACCCCATCTGTATTTTTTATTTCACCTGTACTTTTTTTTTCTTCCCTTTGAAATTTAAACACCGAAAATTCAAACTCTTATCTCCTAATGCAAATTTCTACCCACTGCTTATTTCCTAATAGAAAATTCACTTGGCTATACCAACCTCAAATATGTGCCTTCAATACCTACACTTTTGTTCTATCTCAAACCCCATCAGACAACCAGTCCCAGCTTAATTAAATTATTTTCATACATAGACCCACAAAGCTTCTTCATAGAATAACATGATAGCCCCCAGGATGATTAAAAATAATCATGTCTATTGTCACAAATGCATGATAACTAAATAACTTGTTTTAGTGGTGTTAATTGAGGAATAAATATCGACCAGGAAACCAGGGAGAACTCCCTTTTTTTTAAGTAGTACCATTGGGTATTTTCACAGTTGTGAGGGCAGGATAGGGACTTGGTTTAATTTCCTCAACACCTTCCACAAACATTCAATCCTCCACCACCAACAAAGACTGGCAGCAGTGTGTACCATCTGTAAGATGCACTGCAGGAACTCACCAAGGTTCCTTAGGCAGCACCTTCCAAACCCATGATACTACCATCTAGAAGGACAAGGGTAGCAGATACATGGGAACACCACCACCTGCAAGACCCCCTCCATGTCACTCACCACCCTGACTTGGAAATATGTCACTGATCCTTCACTGCAGCTGGGTCAAAATCCTGGAACTCCCTCCCCAACAGCACCGTGGGTGCACTGACACCACATGGACTACAGAGGTTCAAGAGGGCAGGTCACCATCACTTCTTCGAGGATGATTTGAAGGAACTTGAGAAGCATGAAGAAATGGAGATACATTTCCAATCCATGTTGGTGAGCACCTTGGAGAGGAACTTACAGGTGGCGGTGTTCTCAAGCACCTGCTGCCTTTGCCCTTCTAGGTGGTAGAGATCACAGGTTTGGAAGGTGCTGTTGAAGGAGTCTTGATAAGTTGCTGCAGTCCATCTTGTAGATGGTACACATGGCTGTCACTGGGTGTCAGAGGTGGAGGATGTTAATATAGCTGGATGCGGGGCCTTTCAAATGGATTGCTCTGTCCTGGATGATATCAGGCTTCTTAAATTTCTGGGCTGGCACGGTAGCACAGTGGTTAGCAGTGCTGCCTTATAGCTCCAGCAACCTGGGTTCGATTCCCAGCTTGGGTCACTATCTATTCAGAGTTTGCACATTCTCACAGTGTCTGCATGAGTTTCCTCCAGGTGCTCTGGTTTTCTCCTGCAGTCCAAAGATGTGCGGGTTTGGTGCATTGGCCATGCTAAATTGCTCCTTTGTGTCCTGGGATGTGTAGGTTAGCGGGATAAATATGTGAGGTTATGGAGATAGAGCCAGGTGCAGACTTGATGGGCCGAATGGTCTCCTTCTGTACTGAAGGGTTTCTATTATTCTATGAAGTGCACTCATCCATGTTTTCATGCAGCTTTGTCATCTCTCTTTCCCTATTTTCAGGCTAAAGAGGTTTCCACTTCCATTCTTCTTTGATTAAACAATCTCTCTGATTCTCTGATTCTCTGTCTCTTCCAGAGGTTGTAAGGGACCAGCCCAGAATGTAGTTTCTTCCCTCGCCACCCTACCTCCGCCCCAGCCCTGCAACTGCCCTTCCCGTCCCTCCAACTTATCAACTACCCTCAGACGTCTAGTCAATCATTTCATTTATCAGAGCGTTGATGATTCGAGTGCCTTGAAATCTGACAGAGAGACAGTTGTGTGGCATTAACCTCAATCAAAAACAGAGGAGACAACGCTATTAATCTGTCAACCTCAGCAATCCGAGGGTTTCATTCTTTTTTGACAGAACTCATCAGCGTAATGAGGTGCGAATATATTACCCAATCCTGAAGTTCATCAGCTGAACCCATTAGATGCAATGAGGCATCGTGTGGTACGGTTTCATCTGTTTATTAACCAGGGGAAAATGCATTTTGGCTACCACAGCCCCTGGTGACAAATAACCAAAGTGCATCTCCATTTTAACCATGGCCAAAACAAAGTCTTGGAGTCTTTTGCATTTGGTGAATTTGGAAACCTAAACAAAAGCCCCTTGGGAGCTGTTCTGCCAAGATTGAAAAGACTGTTAGAGGACATGAGATGGTGTGGCTGGAAGGTATAGGCACGATGGCACAATGGTTAGCGCTGCTGCCTCACAGTGCTCGGGACACAGGTTCGATTCCTGTACTTGGGTGACTGTCTGTGCGGAGTCTACATGTTCTCCCCGTGTCTACCTCTGGGTGCTCTGGTTTCCTCCCACAATCAGAACGATTTCATTTGATTTATTATACAGTGAAAAATATTGTTTCTTGCATGCTACACAGACAAAGCATACTGTTCATAGAGAAGGGAAGGGGAGAGTGCAGAATGTAGTGTTACAGACATAGCTGGAGGGTAGAGAAAGATTAACTTAATGTGAGGCAGGTCCATTCAAAAGTTTGATGGCAACAGGGAAGAAGCTGTTCTTGAGTTGTTTGGCACATGACCTCAGACTTTTATATTTTTCTTTCCCGACGGAAGAAGGTGGAAGAGAGAATGTCCGGGGTGTGAGGGGCCCTTGATAATGGTGGCTGCTTTTCCAAGGTAGCGGGAAGTGTAGACAGGGTCAATGGATAGGAGGCTGGTTTGCGTGATGGATTGGGCTGCATTCATGACTCTTTGTAGTTTCTTGCATTCTTGGGCAGAGCAGGAGCCCATACCAAGCTGTGATACAACCAGAAAGAATGCTTTCTATGGTGCATCTGTAAATGTTGCTGAGAGTCGTAATGGACATGCCAAATTTCCTTCATCTTCTGAGAAAGTAAACATGTTGGTGGGCTTCCTTAACTGTAGCGTCGGCATGGGGGGACCAAGTTGTTGGTGGTCTAGACACCTGAAAACTTGAAGTCTCGATCATTTCTACATATAATAAATGCTCAATTATTCAGAGGGTTGTCAATTCCGAGGGGGTTTTGAGTTAAAATAGGAAGTGAAATCATACAGTATGAAAACAGGAACATAGGAACAGAAATAGACCATTCAGCCCATCAAGCCTGTTTTGCTATTCAGTTAGATCATGGCTGAACTGTATCTTAAGTTCTTCTATGTGGTTTGGTTCGACAATCCTTTAATACCCTTGGCTAGAATGCAGAAGCACAGAATTGAGGTGTGGCCTAGTGGTATTATTGCCCGACTAGAAACTCAGCTAATGTTCCGGGACCCAGGTTCGAATCCTGCCATGTCAGATGGTGGAATTTGAATTCAATAAAAAATAATCTGGAATTAAGAATTTACTGATGACCATGAAACCATTATTAGATTGTCAGGAAAACCCTAATGTCCTTTAGGGCAGGAAATCTGCTACTCTTACCTGGTCTGGGTTACACATGACTCCAGAGCCACAGTGATACGATTTCCTGCAAATATGCGTGGTATGGTAACACAGTGGTTAGCACCATTGCCTCGCAGTTCCAGGGACCTCGGTTCAATTGCTGGGTGACCGTTTGCACATGTTGGGTGGAATTTGCACATTCCCCCGTGTCTGCATGGGTCCTCCGGTTTCCTCTCACACACCAAAGATGTGCAGGCTAGGTGTATTGGCCATGCTAAATTGCCCCTTAGTGTCCCGGGATGCGTAGGTTAGAGGGATTAGTGGAGTAAATATATGGGGTTACGGGGATAGGGCCTGGGTGGGGTTGTTGTCAGTGCAGGCTCGATGGGCTGAAAATCTTCTCCTGCACTGTAATTCTGTGACTCTCAACTACCCTCGGGCAACTAGAGATGGGCAATAGATGTTGGCCAGTCAGTGATGCCCAAGTCCCACGAATGATTTTTTTTAATTGTCAATGGTGCAGAATGAGGCCATTTGGTCCATCGTGTCGGCGCCAGTTCCCTGAATGAGCAACTCACCTTATTCCATCCTCCTCGTGACCCCACACGTTCTTCCTTCTCAGGTAAACAGGTAACCCTTCTGAATGTTCAGATTGAATCTGCCTCCACCACACCCCCAGGCGGCGCGTTCCAGACCTGAACTGCTTGCTGCATGGAAATGTTTTTTTCCCTCGTGTCACTTTTGCTTCTTTTGCTAATTACTTTAAATCTGTGCCCTCTCCTTCTCCATCCTTTCACCAGCGGGAACAGTTTCTCCCTGCCTGCTCTGTCTGGATCAGTAAAAAGTCTGACAACACCAGGTTTTAGTCCAACCTATTTATTTGATAATATACTCACTAGCTTTCGGGTTAGTCCCTTCGTCAGGTGAATGGAGAGTTCTGGCCTCAGACAGAGCATATAAAGCACAGACAGTTTAGAGATTACTGATTAAAATGCGAATCCTTACACCTAACCTGCTGTTCAAGACCTGAAGTGGCTGATAATGTGAGTGGAAGGAGCACTGATCACAGTTTAAAGAGATGTGTATTGTCTCCAGACAGTACAGTAAGTGAGGTTTTGCAAACCCAGGCAAGTCACGGGGGTTACAGATAGTGCGACATGAACCCAAGATCCCTGTTGAGACCGTCCTCATGTGTGCGGAACTTGGCTATCAGTCTCTGCTCAGCGACTCTGCGCTGTCGTGTGTCGTGAAGGCCGCCTTGGAGAATGCTTACCCGAAGGTCAGAGGCCGAATGCCCATGACCACTGAAGTGTTCGCCAACAGGAAGGGAACAGTCTTGCCTGGTGACTGTCGAGCGATGTTCATTCATCCGTTGTCGTAGCGTCTGCAATGGGGAGACCATGCAGACGCTACGCAAGTCCGTGTTGGAGAATGGAATGTTTCATCGGTCTTGACATTCCCAAGTTAGGTAAAATCCAGCCAAACCTTGCCTCAACAATGTTCCAAAGAGTTCAGAGGGACAGCCTGTCATTCCCACTGCCTTCACTGTTGGTAAAGCAGTGTCAGTTGTATGTGGAATTAGGGGCATTATGTGCTGGGATTGTCCCTGGTTCCCTCCACTCCATTTACGAGGCTGCTACCAGGACTTGATGGTTTGAGTTATAGGGAGAGGCTGGCTAGACTGGGACATTTCTCTCTGGCGCATAGGCTGCTTAGGGATGATCATATAGAGGTCCATAAAATAATGAGGTGCATAGATCAGCTGGATAGTCAACATCATTTCCCAAAGGTTAGGGAGTCTAAAACTAGAGGGCATAGGTTTAAGGTGAGAGGGGAGAGATACAGAAGAGTCCAGAGGGGCAATTGTTTCACACAGAGAGTGGTGAGTGTCTGGAACAAGCTGCCAGAGGTAGCAGTAGAGGTGGGCACAATTTTGTCTTTAAGAAGCATTTAGACAGTTACATGGATAAGATGGGTATAGAGGAATATGGGCCAAATGCTGGCAATTGGGACGAGCATAATGGTTAAAACAAAGGGCAGCATGGACAAGTTGGGCTGAAGGGCCTGTTTCCATGCTGCAAACGTCTCTAACTCTGTGACACTCTCCCTGTGAAACATCTATTCTTTGAGCAGCTCACATATGTAGCCGTCCCTCCTCAGAAATGTCCAAAATCTCTCCGTCGTCTTTCCCTGTTTTTGTAAAGCTGCTATGACCACAGCCCTCCCCCACCCCCCTCCACAAGGCAATGAACTGTCCACCTATGTGCTCAGATTATGTGCTCAGTTGCTTGCAGTGATATTTAAGAACATAAGAATATAAGAAATAGGAGCAGGAGTAGGCCATCCAGCCCCTCAAGCCTGCCCCGCCATTCAATAAGATCATGGCTCATCTGAAGTGGCTCAGTTCCACTTTCCCGCCCTCTCCCCATAACCCTTAATCCCCTTGCCTACCAAAAACCTATCTACCCGTGACTTAAATATATTTAGCGAGGTAGCCTCCACCACTTCAACGGGCAGCGAATTCCAGAGATTCACCACCCTTTGAGTGAAGAAGTTCCTCCTCAACTCTGTTCTAAACTGCACCCCCCCCCTTACCTTGAGGCTGTGCCCTCTATTCCTGCTGTCCTTTCTGAGTGGGAAGAACCTCTCCACCTCTACCCTATCCATCCCTTTCATCATCTTATACGTCTCAATCAGATCCCCCCTCATCCTTCTAAACTCTAACAAGTACAAGCCCAGTCTATTCAGCCTGTCCTCATAGCTCAACCCCCTCAACTCCGGTATCAGCCTAGTGAACCTCCTCTGCGCTCCCTCCAAGGCCAAAATATCCTTGCGCAAGTGCGGCGGCCAAAACTGCACACAGTACTCCAGCTGCAACCTCACCATTTGAACTCATGACCTTGTGACTGTGGAGATAAGACTCCTGCCTCCAAGCCTAACTAACGCTTGTGGGGAAAGCTGTGTATACTTGTATTTGTTAAAAGCAATTTTCTCCTCTCAGTGTCTGACCTCTTGTGTCTGCCGGATAATAAATGGTGCCGTTTCTGGCTTAACTCGCACATCTGGTGGTGAAGCAGCTGAGTCTTCACTGGAGGCAAAGCATTATTAAATATTGGAGAACTGATACCAGATAAACGTACAGCGTAACAGGAGGGCATTCATCTCATTGTATCATTTGCTGTCCCCACACTAAAGCAATTCAATATTACTTTCGCTATCCCCTGCTGCCGCCATAGCAAAACAAACAAAGAACAACACAGCACGGTAAACAGGCCCTTCGGCCCAACGAGCCTGCGCCACCATTTTAACATTGTGAGTCCCCTCTTCCACCCATGACCCTTGTCTACGCTTATGGCACTCCACACTGGAAACCAGATTGAGGGGAGACTAATTTAGGGACAATTTGTTACACCAATCAGCCTAAGAGCACATCTTTGGGGTGTGGGAGGAAGCTGGAGCACCCGGAGAAAACCCACACGAGCATGGGGAGAATGCGCAAACTCCCACAGACACCGGCCCAAATCCATGTATCTGCACAGCAAACAGTGATAGTTTCAATTTCTTGTCCAATATTTCCTATAAAAGTTTTTTTCTTATTTTTTTTACTGCATCCTTTAAGTTCAAAGCTGATGCTTTGAGTGAGGAATCCATTCCTCGCTTGCTCCAAAAACCAAATCCAAAATCCAGCTGAATCCAATTCATATTTCCCACATGAGAGACACACAAGAAGCATAAAGTTTATTCATTAGTGTCACAAGTATGGCTTACATTAACACCGCAACAAAGTTACTGTGAAATTCCCCTAGTCGCCACACTCCAATGGGTCAATGCACCCAACCAGCACATCTTTCAGACTGTGGGAGGAAACCAGAGCAGCTAGAGGAAACCCACACAGACACAGGGAGAATGTGCAAACTCCACACAGACAGTGACCCAAGTCGGGAATCGAACCCGGATCCCTGGCGCTGTGAGACAGCTAACCACTGTGCCACCGTGCCGCCCCATTAAATGTGCTTAAGAAGCAGTTAGATATCGATCAAGGGTGAATGGAATCAAAGGATATCAGGGAGAAGGTAAGATTAGGCTATTGAGTTAGAAGATCAGCTATGATCAAAGTGAATGGTGGAGCAGGCTCGAAGGGCCAAATGGCCTCCTCCTGCTCCTATTTTCTACGTTCCAATGATCCAAGCTGATAAGATACAGCATTGAACCCCATCTTGGGTTTGATCTGCTGCTTGATCAAAGCCAAAGCACCAAGACGCGATTTTGCAGTGATCTCCATCACAACCACTCCATTTGGCAAAGGTTTCCGTGCTCCAACAACTGACTGGTCAGAGAATCATCTATCAACCTCCTTATTCCAGTGTAGAGCTGTTGGCTGTGGGTTGAACTGGTGGTACATTGATTTGATTTGTCATGGGTGACACAGTGGCACAGTGGTTAGCACTGTTGCCTCACAGCGCCAGGTACCTGAGTTCGATTCTTGGCTTAGCCACTGTCTGTGTGGAGTTTTCATGTTCTCCCTGTGTCTGCGTGGGTTTCCTCTGGGTGCTCTGGTTCCCTCCCACAGCCCGAACGATGTGTTGGTTAGGTGGATTGGCCACACTAAATTATCCCTCCCGAACAGGTACTGGAGTGTGGCGACTAGGGGATTTTCACAGTAACTTCATTGCAATGTTAATGTAAGTCCATTAATAAATAAATTTGATTTATTATTGTCACATGTATTAACATACAGTGACAAGTATTGTTTCTTGTGCACTATATAGCCAAAGCATACCACTCATAGAGAAGGAAAGAAGCAAATGCAGAACGTACTGTTAAATCATAGCTAGAGAAAGATCAGCTTCATGCAAGGTAGGTCTGAAAGGGGGTGAATCCTAATAGGTTAGTAAGATTTTTAAAACATTAGACATTAAGGCACTGAAAGAAATACCAGCATTAAATTAAATGACTTTTAAAACTGTCTTATGAGCTAACAAGGAAACAACTTACACATCTGGTATGCAGTCATAGATTTAGACAGTGATTATGATTTTACAACACGTATACTGATATAAGAACATAAGAACATAAGAAATAGGAGCAGGAGTAGGCCATCTAGCCCTTCGAGCCTGCCCCGCCATTCAATAAGATCATGGCTGATCTGTCGTGGCTCAGTTCCACTTTCCCGCCCTCTCCCCATAACCCTTAATCCCCTCTCTTATCAAGAACCCATCAACCCGCTTCTTAAAAATATTTAGCGAGGCAGCCTCCACCACTTCAACGGGCAGAGAATTCCAGAGATTCACCACCCTTTGAGTGAAGAAGTTCCTTCTCAACTCCGTTCTAAACCGCCTCCCCTTTATCTTGAGGCTGTGCCCCCTAGTCCTACTGTCTTTTTTGAGCGGGAAGAGTCTCTCCACCTCTATCCTATCCATCCCATTCATCATCTTATACGTCTCAATGAGATCTCCCCTCATTCTTCTAAACTCTAACGAGTACAAGCCTAGTTTATTCAGCCTCTCCTCATAGCTCAATCCCCTCAACTCCGGTATCAGCCTATATTTTGAATGTATGAATGTATTTTTGAAGGTATATTGCTCGCTCTGGTCAAGACCAATTTGCTGCAAAGCAACATGGTAAAAAGGCATTCAGGCAAAGCCATATTCACAGAGAATGTTGAATGTGCAAGTTTTAATCAATAGAGATTCAGACGTAGAGAACATTTAGAACACTGAATCATATTTCATGAATAGAGTTGATTAACTGTCCAGATAAGACGGCTGCATGTCCAGGCACGGAGCTACATATTAATCTGGTTTGGCAGTGACCTACACGCAAACTCATGGGAACATTCATTTGAACTTTGAGCTGGCCTCTGAGGGTTCTAGGCAACATCGAAAGTGCAGTCAGCCAAGACAGGAGATGGCTTCCAAATTCCACAGACTAATAATATGCCATTATGTCAGAGGGTAAGATGTAATTAGCTAAGGTTTCTGACAGGTATTATTGTTGATTTATGTATATTGAAGATAATTTGATTTAAAGCTAATGAAAGGAATTATAATTATAAGGAAAGTGTATAATTGATCTGCTTTCAACTATTTACCTCAGATTTCATCAGAGAGGTTTAGATGCTCTATCTCAGAGCTGTCCTGACTCTTTTGATGGTCTCCTGAAGGCCGCTTGTCTAAATTTAGTTACGTCTTTAAACTGTGACACTGGATTCATGAGTTTTGCGTGGTCACCTCACAAAAACCCTGCTAATAAGGTCCATTCAAAAGTCTGATGGCAGCAGGGAAGAAGCTGTTCTTGAATCAGTTGGTACGCAACCACAGGCTTCCAGGTTGTGGATTCAAATCCCACTCCAGTATCTTTGAGTACATGACTCAGGTTGGCCCTCCAGTGCTGCCTTTCAAATGAGGCTTTAAACCATGACGCCAGCAGCCCTCTCATGTAGATTTAGAGTATTTCATTACACTATTCTGAAGGCATTAAAGGCTATCTTGGCCATTGATTAATCTTCAACCAATATCCTCTACTTTATCTGGATGTTAAGGAAATTTGGCATGTCCGCAACGATTCTCACTAAATTTTACAAGTGCACCACAGAAAGCATCCTTCCCGGATGTATCGCAGCTTGGTATGGCTCCTGCTCTGACCAAGACAATAAGAAATGACAAAGAGTCATGAATGTGGCCCAGTCCATCACACAAACCAGCCTCCCATCTATCGACTCCCTCTAGACTTCCCGCTGCCTCGGAAAAGCAGCCAGCATAATCAAGGATCCCACTCATCCCGGACATTCTCTCTTCCACCTTCTTCCATTGGTAAAAAGATGCAAAAGTCTGAGTTGCAAACCAATCAAGAAATGCTTCTTCCCTGCTTTCATCAGACTTTTGAATGGACCTACGTCATATTAAGTTGATCTTTTGCTACATCTTAGCTCTGACTGTAACACCTTACTCTGCACCCTCTCCTTTCCTTCTCTATGAACACTATGTTTTATCTGTACAGCGTGCAAGAAACAACACTTATCACTGTATACCAATACACATGACAATAATCTATTTAAATCAAAGTTCTGTTCCACTTGAACTGCCTTTCTCATCTCAAGCTTTGTCCAACTCTTATAGAATCTACAAAGCAGAAGGAGGCCACTTGGCCCACCTAGCCTGCACTGCCAACAATCTTACCCAGGTACTGTACTATCCCCATAACCCCACACATTTACCCTCCTAATCCCTCTGACATTGAGGAGCAATTTAGCATGGCCAATCAACCTAACCTGTGCATTTTTGGACTGTGGGAGTAAACCAGAGCACCTGGAGGAAACCCAAGCAGACATGGAGAGAACGTACAAACTCCACACAGACAGTGACCCGAGGCCAGAGTTGAACCCGGGTCCCTGGTGCTATGAGGTAGCGGTGCTAACCACTGTGCCACCATGCCGCCTGACCTAGAGTCACAGAGGTTTACAGCATGGAAACAGGCCCTTCGGCCCAATTTATCCACGCTGCCCTTTTTATTTGAACCCCTAAGCTAATTCCAATTGCCCGCATTTGGCCCATATCCCTCTATACCCATCTCACTCATGTAACTGTAACCTTCAGTTGTGGCTTCCGTCACTGGAGGAAATCGCACAAGATCTGGGATGTTTTGTCTGTACAGCACATGAGAGACAATACTGTATCCCAAAGCATGTGACAATAATAAACCAAATCAAATTCTAAAAATGTTGCCCACAGTGGTGTAGGGCAGGGGGGAGGGGGGACCGACAGGATTGAGAGGTCCCGCTAGTGGGGGAAACAGCTGTAAAAGTTTGGTCAGGTCTTTGAAGGGATCTCTGGCTACATGCAGTGTCATATGTGCCAAGGGGGCTTTCAGGTAAATCTGTGAAGAACAAAGAACAAAGAACAAAATCAGCCTGGGAGACAGGCCCTTTGGCCCAACGAGCCCACACTGCCATCTCAACACCACCTCTCTACCCATGACCCCTATCTAATGTTTTATGGCCATCCAGATTGAGGGAAAACTGATTTAGGGACAATTTATTCCTGCCAATCAGCCTAACAGCACATCCTTGGGGTGTGAGAGGAAACCGGAGCACCCGGAGAAAACCCACACATTCACGGGGAGAATGCGCAAACTCCCACAGACACCGGCCCAAATCCATGTGTCTGCACAGCAATCAGCGATAGTCACTGAGCTGTCGTCTTGCCCAGTATCTTGTCCAGTTTAGGCACACACTAACGACATGAAGCATTAGGCCAATCTCAAACAACCAAGAGCAGCCCCAGTACGACCCATCGCGTGTATGCCCCTCGTTGGACACGAGGTGGACCGACTTAAAACCTGTGAATGAAAAGAGAAAAAACATTATCATACCATACCCATTTACATTACCAGGGACGCCCCAATGCTAATGACCCTTAATTAAAGGTTCTCCTATATCCACCCATCTCCAATTCAGTCATGTGCCTGTCTAAGTTACTCTTAAAGGACTCTAGCGTGTTTGCTTCCACCACCTTACTTGGCAGAGCATTCCATACCCCCACTACCCTCTGTGTGAAAAACCTCCCTCTAATATCTGTGTTGTACCGTTCCCCCCTCACCTTAAGTCCATGGCCCCTTGTCCTACGTGACTTTATTATAGGAAATAGCTTACCTCTGTTTACTCTATCTATACCCTTCATAATCTTATATACCTCTATTAGATCCCCCCTCAGTCGGCATCTTTCAAGGGAAAAGAGCCCCAATTTCTTCAATCTTTCCTCATACCCCTGTCCTTCCATTCCAGGCAACATCCTGGTAAACCTCCTCTGCACTCCCTCCAGAGTCTCCACGTCCTTCTGGTAGTAAGGCGACCAGAACTGTACGCAGTACTCCAAATGCGGCCTAACCAACGTTCTGTACAACTGCAACATTAGACTCCAGCTCTTATATTCTATACCCCTTCCTATAAAGGCTAACATACCATAGGCTTTCTTCACCACACTCTCCACTTGCACTGCCACCTTCAAAGACTTGTGCACTTGCACCCCCAGATCTCGCTGCGACTCTATACTCCTTACGGGCTTACCCTTTATCATATAACTTCCCCCTACATTATTCCGGCCAAAATGCATCACCTCACATTTATCTGGCTTAAACTCCATTTGCCACGTATCTGCCCAATCAACCAGCCTATCAATATCCCGCTGTATTGCCAGACACTGCTCCTCACTGCCCGCCAATCCAGCCATCTTGGTGTCATCAGCAAATTTGCTGATCACACCACCTACTCCCTCTTCCAAATCATTTATATACACTACAAAGAGAAGAGGTCCCAGTACCGAGCCCTGCGGCACACCACTGGTGACAGACCTCCAGCTAGAAAAAGACCCCTCCACAACTACTCGCTGACTCCTCTTTGCAAGCCAGTTCTCTACCCATCCAGATACCTGACCACATATCCCATGAGCTTTAATCTTCTGTACCAACCTACCATGAGGCACTTTGTCAAATGCCTTACTGAAATCCATATAGACGACATCAACGGCTCGTCCTTCGTCAACCGTTTTTGTCACCTCCTCAAAGAATTCTACCAGATTCGTAAGGCAAGACTTTCCCTTGACAAAGCCATGCTGCGTATCCTTAATCAGATCGCAACGCTCCAAGTGCGCATACATCCTATCCCTAAGAATCCTCTCCATCAACTTACCTACCACTGACGTTAAGCTCACCGGCCTATAGTTACCCGGGCTATCCCTCCTACCCTTTTTAAACAATGGTACCACGTTAGCTATCCTCCAGTCCTCTGGGACCTCACCTGTGTCCAAAGAAGAGACAAAGATTCGCGTCAGAGGCCCAGCAATCTCATCCCTTGCCTCTCTAAGCAGCCTAGGATAAATGCAATCAGGCCCCGGAGATTTATCGGTCTTAATGCCCTCTAAAAGCCCTAACACTTTTTCCCTCGTAATCAATAGATCTTTCAATCGGTCAACCGCTCCCTCAATGACCGTACTAGACATCAAGCCCCTCTCCTTCGTGAATACCGACGCAAAGTATTCATTCAGGGTCTCCCCCATTCCCTCTGTCTCTAAGCACAATTCCCCACGTCTGTCCCTGAGAGGACCGATTTTACCCCTAGCCACCCTTTTGTTCTTAAGATAGGAGTAAAACGCCTTTGGATTCTCCTTAACCCTACCTGCCAAAACCATCTCATGCCCCCTCTTTGCTCTCCTAACTCCCCATTTGAGATCCCTCCTACTCTGTCTGTATTCCTCCAATGCTCTCTCCGTTCCCAGCTGCTTAGACCTGGCATACACCTCTTGTTTCTTCCTAACCAGGTTTTCTATATCTCTAGTAATCCACGGTTCCCTAATCCTACCTTTCCCATCCTTTCTCCTAACCAGCACATGCCTTTCCTGCACCCTTTGCAGTTTTCCCTTGAAAGACTCCCACATGCCTAACGTGGTCTTGCCTTCCAACAGCCTATCCCAGTCTGTATTCCTAAGCTCGTGCCTAATCCGGCTGTATCTAGACTTCCCCCAATTTAGCACCCTCCCCTTGGGACAGCTCTCATCTTTTTCCATTCGTATCCTAAAGTAGATGGAGTTGTGGTCACTATTAGCCACACGTTCGCCTACCGCAACCTCAACCACCTGACCCGGCTCATTTCCCAGAACTAAATCAAGTATCGCCCCCCTCTCTAGTCAGGCTATCTACATACTGTTGCAAGGATCCTTCCAATACACATCTTACGAATTCCTCCCCATCAGACCCCCCAGCTCTAGGCACCTTCCAATCCACCCCAGGGAGATTAAAATCTCCCACTACAACAACCCTATTCTTCCTACACTTATCCAAAATGTCCCTACATATACCCTCTTCCACTGCCCGCAGGCTATCAGGCGGCCTATAGTACACTCCTAGCATAGTAATGGCCCCCTTCCTATTCCTCAAGTCCACCCACAAAAGCTCAATGTCCAACCCCTCCATGTTATCCTCCCTCTGCACCGCTGTGATCTGCTCCCTAACTAAGAGTGCCACTCCCCCTCCTCTTTTCAACCCTCCTCTATCACACCTAAAACTCTTATACCCTGGAATATTTAGCTGCCAGTCCTGCCCCTCCTTTAACCACGTCTCTGTCACTGCCGCCACATCTAAATTCCTCGCAAACATCAAGGCCCTAAGTTCATCCGACTTTCCCGTCACGCTCCTCACATTAAAACAGATGCACCTAAGACCCTCAGGCCCTCTCGGATCCTCCTTCTCCTGGGGGATTTCCCTATCAACTAGACTTCCCCTGACCTCCAACTCACTGATGTGGGTATGCCGGCGTTGGACTGGCGTAAACACAGTAAAAAGTCTGACAACACCAGGTTTTAGTCCAACCTATTTATTTGATAATACTCACAAGCTTTCGGGGTTAGTCCCTTCGTCAGGTGAATGGAGAGTTCTGGCCTCAGACAGAGCATATAAAGCACAAACAGTTTAGAGATTACTGATTAGAATTCTAATCAGTAATCTCTAAACTGTCTGTGCTTTATATGCTCTGTCTGAGGCCAGAACTCTCCATTCACCTGACGAAGGGACTAACCCCGAAAGCTTGTGAGTATATTATCAAATAAATAGGTTGGACTAAAACCTGGTGTTGTCAGACTTTTTACTGTGTCTCCAACTCACTCCCAGTGCCTGAGCTGTCCCTCTCCTCCCCACCCCCCCTCCATACTAGTTTAAACCCTGCCTAAACTGTGAGACCTATCACTGCTGTTCGGGCTATTTAACATGCAATCTCTAGTTTGGATTGAACTTAATTTGCCCGTTGCTCATGTTAATACATGATCCATTCGGTTTGATTACTAAAATAAAGGTCGAAGGAAGCAGACTCCTGCCCATCAGGCTTCTCCTGCTGGGATCACAGGGCTTTTTCAGCTTATGGGTCTCCATGGAGACGGTAACGCAGGTATCGATCACTCCCTGTGTGAAGAAATTGCTTCCGAGCATCAGTTTTGAACTTGCCCTTTCGCCTGCTTTACCAATGTCCCCTCCGACCATCACGTTTGTGTTCAGCGTTTATCGCTCCCATTCCCCTTAACAACAGCTAATGTCCCAGTCGGTCAGCTGTCATTCACTCTCCTCACGGCTGAAGTAATCCTGAAGGTTTGTTTTTTGGCAGAAGAAACCCCCTTTTACAGCGTAGGCACAGGCCCTTCGGCCCTCCAAGCCTGCACCGACCATGCTGCCTGACTGAACTAAAGCCCCCTACTCTTTGGGGGACCATATCTCTCTATTCCCATCCCATTCATGCATTTGTCAAGACACCCCCTAAAAGTCACAATACCTGCTGCCTCTCAGCGCCAGGGACCCGGGTTCAATTCCAGCCTTGGGTCACTGATTGTGCAGAGTCTGCACATTCTCCCCGTATCCGTGTGGGTTTCCACTGGGTGCTCTGGTTTCCTCCCACAGTCCAAGGATAGGCAGGTTAGGTGGATTAGGCTATGCTAAATTGCCCCTTGGTGTCAGGGGGATTAGCAGGGTAAACACGTGGGAATATAATTTCCCCAATCAATCCCATAACTGAAGTTCCTCAACCATGGAATGATTCTCAAGAATCGCTTCTGTGTCATCTCTAATGCTTCCACTTCCTTCCTCAAGTGTGATGCTCAGAATAGATTGGAGAAGCTGGGATCATTTTCCTGGGAGAAGGGAATGTTGAGGAGAGATTTGATAGAGAAGTTCAAATTTATGAGGGGTTTGGAAAGATTTAGAGAGAAACTTCTCTTCATAATATTTCCTGTGCCATTGTGGCCTCCTTTGCACTCATTCAGGAACTATAAATGTAAGAGAAGACAAATTTGAGTTTAAAAAAAAATGGAGTGGACAATTTGGCCATGATCCAAATGCTCCTAGAACAGATTGGTTCAGGCCATCCCAACTTTATATTTCCCTGTTCTCGATTTAGATCCAATCTTACCATTTCTCCTCCATTTTCACTCTCTTGCCCACACTCTGAGGTCGCTGACTTTCATAGATTCATCAAAACATCTGGCGCAGAGGGAGGCCATTCAGCCCATTGTAACTGTGCTGGTTATTTGAAAGAACTCTCAAATTAGTCCTATAACCTACCTTTTCCTGTCAAAGCTTTAAAATATTTCTTTTGCACTCGTTCAATTCCTTTTTTTTCATAGTATCATAGAATCCCGACAGTGCAGAGAGAGGCCATTCAGCCTATCGAGTCTGCGATGACAACACCGAGACGCTATTCCCTTAACACCATGTATTTACCCTGCTAATCCTCCTGACACTAAGGATCAATTTGGCCAATCTACCTAACCAACATATCTTTGGAGTGGGAGGAGGCCCATGCAGACAGGGAAAGAACATGTAAACTCCACACAAACAGTGACCCAAGACAGGAATTGAACTCAGGTCCCTGGTGCTGTGAGGCAGCAGTGCTAACCACTGCGCTACAGTGCTGCCCCTTTGGGACAGTTTTCCTTGGAGAAGAGAAGGTGTGGAGGACATTTGATGAGGCGTCCAAAATCACCTGGGTCTCCTGCGTTGTAACCATTCTATAATCTTATGGTTTTATTGTTCCTCCTTCTGATAGCTATCTGAAATATGGCTTCCTCAGAGAAATAGAGTGGAAGCAAAAAGTTTCTCAAGGAGCCTATTCCAGAACATTCCAATTTTTTTAAAAATCGGGATGGAATTATGTGGTGAATGTCCCATTAAGGGAAACGCAGCAGAAGAGGATCGGTCAGCTTGAGGGATCAATTGGGACTGAGAGTGCGTAATCACCCCAAGAGATGGAATCCTCACTTGGGCAGAAGATATCTAGAAGACATGTTGGAACTGGGGCAGCTGGTGGGTGCCTCCAGGACAGCTGGGATGCTGCCAGACTCTGCACAGTTTTTCCTTATTAATAAATATCCATTATATTCCCGACAAACTCTATGAGCATACAGCGGTACACTGGCGACAAGGATGGGATGGGTTTATGAGAATACTGCCTTTGGCCCGACACTTGTGAGTATTCTTTTCAAGCAAAGTCTGAAGAAAAAAGACGCTCACCCAAATGCCTAGATTTGGATAAATGGACCCGGGGAGAGGTTGAAATGTTGCAAGACTCCAAGGGGAGGACATAGCATGAACCTGGTTTAGTCAGCAGAGTCAAAGGTTTAGAAATGTATTGGAAAGAAGTAATGAGAAAATAACTTTCAGAAGCAAGAGCTGTGGTTTTAAGTTTAAGGAAAATCAGAACTTAAGTTACAAAAAAAAGACAAAGAATTCCTGCAATGTTTTTTCTTAAAGAAAGGAGAGCACAGAAAGAGCAGTGTTTAAAACTAAAAGGGACAAATTCTCCAAGGAGCTACAGCGAGTCCTTAAAAATTCCAGGATGCACTAAAAAGGTTGAGTTTGACGTGCGGCCAACAGCAGGACCAGTGGGGTGGGGGAAAGGGTGGGGAGTGGTTCTGTACAGCGGTCCCTACACTGAGGGACTGCAGGGAGAGAGGTTCCAAAGTTTTCATAGAATCCTACAGTGCAGAAGGAGGCCATTCAGCCCATTGAGTCTGCACTGACCACAATCCCACCCAGGCCCTATCCCCATAACCCTATCAGTTACCCTAACTAGTCCCCCTGACACTGAGGGAGAATTTTAGCACGGCCAATCCACCTGCACATCTTTGGAGTGTGGGAGGAAACCAGAGCACCCACAGGAAACCCACGCAGGCACAGGGAGAATGTGCAGACTCCACCAAAACGGTGAGCCAAGCCAGGAATTGAACCCTGGACTCTGGCACTGTGAGGCAGCAGTGCTAACCACTGTGCCACCCCTCTTTTGGGGAGAAGATCAGCCCTTAACCTAATCCCTGCTGGATCTCCCATTGAAAATGACAAGGGAAACTGACACACTGGATAGAGGAAGGGGGAAACAGACTTTCCACACAGTGAAAGAGAAAAAAAAAGCTTAACAATCACCAGAAAAAAGATTACCAATAGATGTTTTAAAAGTTTAAGAAAGGTTCAAAAAGGAGCAGCCAGAATTTGCACCGAGAACTTCAAAAGCATGGGAAAAATGTAGAACCAGGAGCAGCTGATAGCTGGGGAAAAAAAGCTGGCAGTCTTAAAGTGGTAATGCAGTTAAAGTGGAAATGCAGTTAAATTGGCAACTACAAAAAGGGACAGTTAGCTCTAGATAGGAAAACTGGAGAAGGCTCCAGATGGCGGCAACTCTCAAAAAAGATCCACAAACAACAAAATCCTCAAGCCAAATGCAATGCAAAGCTTCAACAGAGGCAATGATGACCTCAAGGAAGAAGCAATGGAGGACCTCAGAGGAGGAAATAGTAGAACCAAAATGTGAGGTAAAGAAGACTCCAGAAAGAGGGCAAAGAAAGACACAAAAAGACCCAATGATGAGCAATGGAGAGAATTGCAGAATGGAAACAAGTCAACACTTCGTCAGACAGACCCAACCCATAGCATCGCTCGTCCCAAAACCAGAAAATGACACCCGAGGTCAATAGACCTTTCCATTGTCCACCCCTCACCCGCTCCGATTCCCATGATGAGTGGGACAATAAAATTCCGTCCTGTGTGCCAGAAGAAGGTTGCTGAAATGGAGGTGATGGTCTAGTGATATTATCATATTATCATTATTATTATATTACCACTAGACTATTAATCCAGACACTCAACTAATCTTGCCACGCTGAAGCCACAAAGGGTTTAGCTGAAGTTAAGACAAGTAGAAATGAAGATTCCATTCGTGAAATGTACGTGTCCAGGAAAAACATTGTGGATTCCCCTCGGAAGAAACCCGGAAATTAAAGACTTCAAACGAAACTAGGAACTATTGAACGCACAGAGGAATCAGTCAAAAGAATTCAAGCTCGAGAGAAGATATTAAAACTATAAGATGTAATGACTGACAGCAAATCTGGAAAAAAAGTTGCCAAAAAATGAAGTTAAGGAGCATTTAATGAGACAATGTAGAATTGAATCAGGAGGATAAGAGCTTGAAGGAGGAAGCTTGACAATGAGAAATTAAATGAAGAGGTAAAAATATTGAAATTGACGGCAGATTCAGCATTTCAGACAGAGAACCTGAGATAATGAATGGGATTTTATAGCCTCGCTTGTCCCAAAGCCATAAAATGCCACTGAGCTCAATAGACCTTTGCATTGTCCGCCCCTCACCCGCTCCGATTCCCATGGCAGGTGGGACAATAAAATTCCGGTCTATGTGCCAGATGAAGGTTGTGGAAATGGAGGTGATGGCCGAGTGGGATTATCACTGGAATATTAACGCAGACACTCAACTAATGTTCTGGGGACCCGAGTTCAAATCCCGCCACAGTGGGTTGTAAAATTTGAATTCAATAAAAAATACCTGGAACTAGGTATCTACTGGTAATCGTGAAACCATTGTCGATTGTCTGGTCACGAATGTCCTTCAGGGAAGGAAATCTGATATTCTTACTTGATTTGGCCTACATGTGACTCCAGAGCCACAGCAATGTAGTTGACTTGTGGGTGGCACGTTAGCACTGCTGCTTCACAGCTCCAGGGTCCTGTGTTCGATTCTCGGCTCGTAGGGATATGAGGGTAGGGCCTGGGTGGGATTGTGCTCGGTGCAGTCTGGATGGGCTGAAGGGCCTCTTTCTGCACTGTATGATTCTATGAACTGCCCTCGGGCAACTAGGGATGGGCAATAAATGCTGGCCAGCCAGTGACGCCCATGTCGCATGAGTGAATAGAAAAAAATCAATCACTTGAAAAGCAGAAAGCCTGCGACAAAGAGATTCGCACAAGACTATAGTTGAAGCCTCCCAATAAAAGTGTTTATGGTTGGACACACAAGCTTCAAGATCTGATCAATGAGCCATCACCACTACAACTATATTAAAAAAACCAAATTAACTACATAATATGGCATGGTGTCACGATATGAAACTTCAGTATTGGTCCAAGTTAGATCCCTGGGATTATTGTCTCTGTGACCGGATTCCTGTTGTACCCAATAAACATGGAGGGACAGAATATCCATGAGCGTGTGGATCACCTGAGAAGTAGAGAGATGTTCCAGCAGTCAGTACTTCCGTCAAGAAATGTTTTTGAACCTGCAAGCACCAAAATACGTGATCGACCTGCTGTAGACAGAACTGCGGAAGCAAGTCGTAATGACCTGTCTGTGTCAGAACAGTACCGGCTATTACAGTTCCTGCTAACATTGATGCTGTGGCAGCATCTCAGACTACAGAATTATACTGTTCTACAAAGAGCAGAAAAATCCCTGAAAGACCGCAACTTGGGTGTACAATGTTTAGCTAGAGCTCAAGACTGAGTATTTAGTTATTGAAGATTGTACAAAGGAGTTAACCAGGGAGGGATGTGGTGATTGTCCCTTTAAGGGAAACACAGCAGAAGAGGGTCATCTGGTTTGAGGTTCCTAGCTGGAGGCCTGTTCCTGGGCTGTACTTTCCTTTGTTCTTCCTTCCATAGAATCATAGAATCCCTACAGCACAGAAGGAGGCCATTCAGCCCACCAAGTCTGCACTGACCCCAATCCCACCCAGGCCCTATCCCCGTAACCCCCATCTTTCGTTCGCCTGCTAATCCCCCTGACACTAAGGGGCAACTTATCACGGCCAATCCATCTAGCTTACACATCTTTGGACTGTGGGAGGAAGTCAGAGCACCCGGAGGAAACCCACGCAGACAGTGACCCAAGCCAGGAATCAAACCCAGGTTCTTGACATTATGAGGCAGCAGTGCTAACCACTGTGCCACCGTAACGCCCCTCCAAAGATGTGCAGGTTAGGGTGATTAGTGGGGTAAATACGTGGGGCCACACAAGGATAGAATCTGAGTGGGATGCTCTGTCGGAGAGTCGGAGCAGACTGGATGGGCCAAATGGCCTCCTTCTGCACTTTGGGATTCGATGATTCGATTGAAGACAGTTTGCTAAAAGAAACAATGGTAACAGGAGGAGAATCTTTTTCACGCAGCAAGTGCCTAGGGTTTGGAGCGTGCTGCCTGAGAGTGTGGTGCAGGCGGGGTCGATCGAGACATTCAACAGGGAATTGTGTTATTCTCTGACAGGGGGGGAATATACAGGGATACAGGGAGAAGGCTGGGGAATGGCACTGGCTTCATTGCTCATTCAGAGAGACACTTCCCAGAAACAACACATTGATCATGGCTAGGTAATGATTTTTGCTTTCAGTGGTGTTAATTAAAGGGCAAATATTGACCCTTCAGCAGGGAGAATTCCCCTGTTCTCCTTCTGATGTAGTGACCATGGGATTGTCCCCATGCCTCAGCGGGCAGGCATGCTTTGATTTAGTGCGTTGGCGAGGGAGGTGGTGATGTTGTGGAAATGTCACTGCACCCGTGACCCAGGCTAATGCTTGGGGGACACAGTTCCAAACCTCAAGGTGGCAACTCCTGGAGTTTAACTTCAAGGAATAAAGTCTGAAGTTGAAAGCTCACCGCAGTAATGTTGTGAAAACCTCAGCTGGTTTCCTTCACGGAAGGAAGTCTGCCATCCTTACCTGCGTCTGGCCTATATGATGTGGAGATGCCGGCGTTGGACTGGGGTAAACACAGTAAGAAGTCTCACAACACCAGGTCTAAGTCCAACCAATTTATTTGATAGTAAACTCACAAGCTTTTGGTTCACCTGACGAAGGGGCAAACCCCCAAAGCTTGTGAGTTTACTATCAAATAAATTGGTTGGACTTAAACTTGGTGTTGTGAGACTTCTTACTGATATGACAAAACCAGAAGAGAAAGCGCTGGAAAATCTCGGCAGGTCTGACAGCACCTGTGGAGGGGGAATAGAGTAAGAAGTCTCACAACACCAGGGCAAACCCCAAAAGCTTCAAATAAACTGGTTGGACTTTAACCTGGTGTTGTGAGACTTCTTATTGTGTTTACCCCAGTCCAACGCCAGCATCTCCACATCGAGAGAGAATGTTTTGAGTCAGCACATCAGCTCTGACAAAGAGACTTCCAGACTCGAAACTCTGTTCTCCCTCCACAGACACCGTCTGAGATCTTCCAGCATTTTCTATTTTTGTCCCATCGTTCCTTCGTAACCAAAACTCTGCAGCCCTGACACACCCTGGTGAATCTCCTCTGCGCCCCTTCCCGTGCCATCACACCCCTCCTACAATGTGGATTCCAGGGCGGCGCGGTAGCACAGTGGGTTAGCACTGCTGCTTCGCAGCTCCAGGGTCCTGGGTTCGATTCTTGGCTCGGGTCACTGTCTGTGTGGAGTTTGCACGTTCTCCTCGTGTCTGCGCGGGTTTCCTCCGGGCGCTCCGGTTTCCTCCCACAGTCCAAAGATGTGCGGGTTAGGTTGATTGGCTGTGCTAAGAAATTGCCCCTTAGTGTCCAGGGATGTGTAGGTTAGAGGGATTAGTGGGTATGATATGGGGGTAGGGGCTGGGTGGGATTGTGCTCGGTGCGGACTCGATGGGCCGAAGGGCCTCTTTCTGCACTGTAGGGTTCTATGGTTCAACCGTACACAATACTCTCGCTGTGGCATTCCCTGAATACAACACGCGTTAGTCTCGATTTGGCGTTCTGCCGTAAGCCCCCCAGCTCTCTGACTCAGACAGTTACCCACCGCGGTACAGCTGCTACCACCAAATACTCACCACTGATAAGCAATCAGCTCAGGGCACCTAACAAGATATTTTAAGTGGCCGGACCAGTAAGGTAAGTCACTCCCTTAATATCCTAAAGGTCAGGATCTTGGAGCGGCTTCAGTCTGTGAACACACTCCTTGCCGCTCACACGAGATTAAAGGATTTATCTGTGTAGTCGGCCACCTGTTCCGACCCACATCCTCAATCTAGTTTGAACTTTAAATGTAAGGCCGGTGTAAATTAAGACAAGCTGGTTTGCCACCTGGTGTTACATTTATTCATTCGTCGGTGCCACCCCAGTCTTTGTGCCCTGCACGAGTCAGCGTGCAGTTTCTGGCACTTGCGTCTCCTTCATTTCCATCTCGAGACGTTAAGCCTCGGTGCTCCGAATCCAAGAGCGAAACCTGCTTTGCACATCTTTTAAGATCTCTGCTTCAGTCAGCGCTGGGCATGGGAAGATTATCGGTCTCGCAATGTTGTGGTGACGTGACCCCTTTAAAGTGGGGGGGGTGATCCTGGTTGAGTCGGACCCTGTAGAAGGGAAGCCTGGCCAATTGGGGGCTGGGGGGTGGGGATGGGGGGTGGGAGTTGGGGGGGGTGGGGGGTGGTGGGGGTGCGCGTCTCCAGGTGGCTGGGAGGAGTTCGGTTGGAGCCAGGGAGCAGAAGAGAGCAGAACTGAGCAATGTTTCTGTCAGGCATCAACGAATTAGATTATAGAATCACAGAACCCTACAGTGCCATTCAGCCCATCAAGTCTGCACCAACCACAATCCCACCCAGGCCCTATCCCCATAACTCCGTGCATTTACCCTAGCTAGTCCCCCTGACACTGAGAGGCAATTTAGCATGGCCAATGCACCTCACCTGCACATCTTTGGACTGTGGGAGGAAACAGGAACACCTGGAGGAAACCCATGCAGATACGGGGAGAACGTGCAGACAGTAACCCAGTGACTACAGTGTAAATGTTATCACAGTTTAATAAACCCCTTTACACAGAGGGTGGTGAATATCTGGAATGTGCTGCCCAGGGAGGTGATGGAAGCAGATATGAAAGTTTAATTTATTTAAAATTTATTTATTTATGAGTCATAAGTAGGCTTACATTCACACTGCAATGAAGTTACTGTGAAAATCCCCTCGTCGTCACACTCCGGTGCCTGTTTGAGTACACTGAGGGAGAATTTAGTATGACTAATGCACCTAACCAGCAAGTCTAGGATTGTGGGAGGAAACCTGCTTTGGTCGCTGTGTTTCACTAGCTTGCATGTGGACTGATTCTCGGAACCTCTCACACAAAAGCAGCTGGCATGAAACCCTGAGCAAAAACACTCAACGGCAAAGCGCCAACATTTACAAGGCAAGTGCGGCGATATTGGCATCATGTGACAGGGTCGGGGTCATGTGACAGGGTCAATAATCATGTGACAAAGTCAGGAGTCATGTGACAGGATCAAGAATCTTGTGGCAGGATCGGGAATCATGTGATCACATGTCCAGGCTTGCCCCCAACCAGAACTGAGCAATGGAGATTTGCCATGATAGAGATTCCAGACCTATTCTCGCAACAGTGATTACATTTTGAAAGTACTTCCGATACGTGTTGACCCGGGAATTAGAAATTAGAGCGATAAAGACAAAAGTAATGAGGTGTTAAGTAAAAAGTAATAAGGTTCATGGTGGGAGATGTAGGAGGGATATACAAGGTAGATTCTTCACTCAGAGAGTGGTTGGGGTGTGGAATAGACTGCTTGCTGTGATAGTGGAGTCAGACACTTTAGGAACTTTCAAGCGGTTATTGGATAGGCGCATGGAACACACCAAAATGATAGGGAGGGGATAGCTTGATCTTGGGTTTGGACATAGCTCAGCACAACATTGAGGGCTAAAGGGCCTGTACTGTACTGTAATGTTCTTTGTTTCTATGTTTCTAAGTGTCATGCTTGTGGGTCAAGGTCAAGGTGGGATTATTTAGGAGGTGTTGCTTGCTCCAGGCCTAAGATGAAAAATCTCCAAAAGTCCACAAAATCCTCCTGCTTACACAACAAGTCACATGACATTACACCAGCAAAGATTTGTAGTAGGACAGAATCCAGCATTGGGGCAAATCCAGGGTTTGTATGTAACCCCAAGAAAAGGAATGTCTAAGAAAGGGTTAAAACACAGGGCCCACCGTAACTGCGGGCGAACATACCCCATTAACATCTCAGGCTGTCAACACAGTTACTATACAGGTGAGATCATTTCAAGGCCGTGGCGAACAACGTAGGGTTGATACTGATTAGCAAGGCTCCACTGAGCCCAGAGAAGCCACTGTTCCTAGAAACTGGGGTGATGAGACAGTTATCACACCATCAAAATCTATTGATTACACACATCGCTTTTATATCACAAAACAGGTAGACAAGGATAGCCGGACACAACCAATTAAAGTACTCAGGACAATTGACCCACCAAATGTGATCAACTATAATCAGTTCAAGCTTTCAAAGACAAAGAACAACACAGCACAGGAAACAGGCCCTTCGGCCCAACAAGTCCGCGCCGCCATTTTAACATTCAGCGAATGCCTCATTCCAATCCTTCTTCTACCTATGACTTTTGCCTACGCCTCTTGGACTCCACAATACAGGTGTGCAAATTTAGAGAATTATATGTGTGCCAGATTGAGGGAGGTCTAATTTAGGGACAATTTGTTAACACCAAGTGGGGTGTGGGAGGAAACTGGAGCACCCGGAGAAAACCCACGCAAGCACGGGGAGAATGTATAAACTCCCACAGATACTGGCCCAAATCCATGTATCTGCACAGCAAACAGTGATGGTCACTGAGCTGTCGTGTTGCCCGTCAGCTGGTCCAGTTTAAGTGTACACCAACGACGTGAAGCACTAGGCAACTCTCGAAGCAACATCCAAGAGCAGCCCTTGCACAACCCACCGCGTGTATGCCCCTTGTTGGCCAACAAGGTGGACCGAATCACCTGTGGATGTAAAAAAAAGACATCAATAAACATACACAGCTTATACAGAAATGACTTTCGTATCAATGATATCATGTATTACAATACTCTGGACCCCAGAGAACAGTATAAGTAACGTGTACAGCCTGTGTATCTTCAGAATAAGCCTAGATACAGACTAGACTTCACTGACTCCTGGCTGATTCTCCCTTATGCATGTGGAAATGAAACTGTTTTACTGCACGGGGTCTCAAAGACTCCTTGTTTATTCCCCCCTACAGAGGCAACCACTTTAAATACACGACATCCTTCACTTCTCCAGTCCCCTAATGACAACCTTTCTTAATGTTTCAACGATGGACCCAATTAAACAGTAAAAGGATCATTTTGCATCGTTACTTCCCAAATACACAGTTAATAAAACAAGTCTCTCGGAAGGACATCTTGGGTTGAACTCGATGCTTATTTGAGACCTTTGAAGCGTGCTCTTTTCCTTCTATCGGTAATTCTTCACGTGAAACCGTTTCAGTGTCAGCTCCCATTGGTGTTGACGATTCTTCAGAAACATAATCTGGATTTGTCTCTGTGGTTAGTCTCTGTTCAGCGGTATCACCACTTAGAATTTCCAGTGTAAGTACTTCTTGTGCAGCTTCAATGATTTCACTTCTTGAGGCTGGTATCTGGCTGGTACGATACCGTCAAACTCTTCCATCATCCATCTGTACGGTGTATGATACTGGACCTGCTCTTGCAGGATAACAGATTTTTAATTGGTAGTGTTGCTTCTTGCTAGTACTTACGCTGACTGAGTAAATCCTCTCTCTTCTCTCCTGTTACTTCCCAGCAATCCGTGCTTCTTGTTGTCGCTCGACAATCTCTGAACTACCAGCTGGTATTGAAATGTCAAACTTTGTTCTGAGCTCTCTTTTTAAAAGCAGCATCGTGGGTGAACTCTGTGCCATCGCCTGTGCGGTGTTCCTGTGTCGTATCAAGAAGTTATTTACTTGCCTTGACAATGTACATTGGTCTTTTATGGCCTTGATTGAATGGTTGGGTGACTGTATGAATCGATCAGCCAGTCCATTTGTAGATGGATGGCACTGGAGCTGACGTGTTGTGTTGTACACCATTTCTCTTCCAGTACTCTTCGAGCTCCTTGGAAATGAATTGTGTCCAGTCATCACTTACGATCTTCTCTGGTCTACCAAACCTTTGTTTCATCCAGCTATATTTCATTATTATTATGCAAATATTTCATCTGACTTCTCAATAGTTAGTTTTGCTGTTGTGGGTTTCATTATCAGTACTTCCAGCCATTGTGTCCTTACAATTACTAGGAATGCAGTTACTAGGAATGTGTACCTACATCGACTACAAAAACATTTACTAGGAATGCGTACCTACATTTACTAAGAAAACATTTAGTAGGAACGTATACCTACATTTACTAAGAAAATACTTACTCGGAATATGCACTTACATCCAGTAAAAAAGCGTCTACTTGGAATGTGTACCTACATTTACTATGATGTAGAGTTGCCGGCATTGGATTGGCATAGGCACAGTAAGAAGTCCCACGACACCAGGTTAAAGTCCAACAGGTTTACCTGGAGCTGCTCACCTGATGAAGGGGCAGCTCTCCGAAAGCCGTCAAATAAACCTGTTGGACTTTAACCTGGTGTTGTGAGACTACTGACTGTATATCTACGAGGAATGCGTTTCCTAAAAATGTGTGCCCTATACTTACTAGCGACCTGTAAAGTTTTTTTGTTAGTCACAAGTAAGGCTTACATTAACACTGCAATGAAGTCATTGTGAAATTCCTCTCGCCGCCACACTCGGGCGCTTGTTCGGGTCAATGCACCTAACCAGCACGTCTTTCAGATTATGGGAGGAAACCGGAGTACCCGGATGAGACCCATGCAGACACGGAGAGAATGTGCAAACTTCACAAGGACAGTGACCCAAGATAGAATTAAACCCGGGTCCCTGGCACTGCGAGGCAGCAGTGCTAGCCGCTGCACCACTGTGTCCCTCTCGTTGGAAAGTGTAATCTATATGTACCCTTGGCCATGGCAGTTTTGACCATTCCCATGAGTGTAAGTGTTCAATAATGCAATGCTTCTTATTTGTGCAGGAGACTGACGTTGCTCCACTTTCCCTTTGTTCTGGGCATCTAAACCTGGCCACCTGGTGCCTGTTTCTTCACTCTCCCACACCTGCATATTCCTCAATTTGTTGTTCAAGGATTCTTCCACACGAGTTTAAGTTTTATTTATTAGTGTCACAAGGCGGCTTACATTAACAATGCAATGAAGTTACTGTGAAAATCCCCCATTTCCAGCGCCTGTTCGGGTACACAGAGGGAGAATTTAGCATGGTCAATGCACCTAACTGGTACGTCTTTCAGACTGTGGGAGGAAGCTGGAGTACCCGGAGGAAACCCACGCAGACATGGGTAGAACATGCAAACTCCCCCAACGCAGACAGTGACCGAAGCCGGGACTCGAACCCAGCACCCTAGTGTTGTGAAGCAGCAGTGCTAACCACTGTGCCACCGTGCTGCCCTTAGCATGGAGGCAAATCACTCGGATTCCCTTTAATAACATTCCTTTCTGGACTGCCAATTCAAGTCATCTTGTGATGCAGGATTTGAATTCTGCGTTTTTACAATGTACTTCTGTTATTTTTCTTTTCAGGAACATATCTATAACCTTCCCCATCACTGGATCAGTTCCTGTGTGTCGCTGAACCTGAGATGAAGCCTCAGGTGCACTATTCACTTGTGAGAAATATGAGATGTTGATGAAATTTTCTTCAGGTTCTTGCTTGATTTGTAGCGACAATCTTGACAAAACATCAGCATGCGCATGTTGTCGCGATTGACGATATTTAATATCATAGGTGTGTGCCGGTTGGGGTGGCATGATGACAGAGGGGCGGCACGGTGGCACAGTGGTTGGCATTACTGCCTCACGGCGCCAGGGACCCGGGTTCAATTCCCAGTTAGGATCACTGTCTGTGTGGAGTTTGCACATTCCCCCCATGTCTATGTAGGTTTCCTCCAGTTTCTTCCCACAGTCCAAAGATGTACAGGTTAGGTGGATTGGCCATACTAAATTGCCCCTCAGTGTCAGGGGGCGAGCTAGGGTAAATGCATAGGGTGATGGGAATGGGGCTTGAGGGGGATTGTAATAGGTGCAGTCTCGATGGGCCAAATGGCCCCCTTTTGCGCTGTAGGGTTCCTATGACAATATCAAAGACCATCTCCGTAACCTACCAGCTGCTATTTATATAGCCCAAAGATTGTCGTCAATGATCGATGAGCTGTCAAAACTGTAACGCGAGTGATGAAAGCTTCTTACTCCAAATATAACACTCAAAGTTTCTTCTTCCAATTGAACAGAATTAGTTTCTGCACTCGTGAGGATTTATGAAGTGAAGGCTATTGGCTGTTCTTCTCCTAAGGACATTACGTGACACCCCATAGGGCGACGTGTCGCCAGCAAGTTGTAACTTCAACTTAGGATTGAAGTGGGCCAATAACTCTGACATCTTTAAGGTTTCTTTCATCTCTTTGCATGCTCTTTCATATTCCTCTGCCCAATGCCAAGCCTGTTTGACACATTGCAAAGTGTGGAATGACTTCAATAGCGTTGCTAAATTTGATACAAATTTACCATAATTGGCACATCTGGACGACCATGCACAGTTTTCCAGATTTCACAGCTTCCCATCCATTGATTCTGTCTACACTTCCCGCTGCCTTGGAAAAGCAGCCAGCATAATTAAGGACCCCACACACCCCGGACAGTCTCTCTTCCACCTTCTCCCATCAGGAAAAAGATACAAGTGTCTGAGGTCACGTACCAACCAGCACACAAACAGCTTCTTCCCTGCTGCCGTCGGACCTTTGAATGGATCTACCCTGCATTAAGTTGATCTTTCTCTATACCCTAGCTATAACTGTAACACTACGTTCTGCACTCTCTCCTTTCCTTCTCTATGAACGGTATTCATTGTCTGCGTGGCGTGCAAGAAACAATACTTTTCACTGTATACTAAAACATGTGACATAAGAACATCAGAAGTAGGAGCAGGAGTCGGCCACCTGGCCCCTCGATCCTGCTCCGCCATTCAATAAGATCATGGCTGATCTTTTCATGGACTCAGCTCCACTTACCCACCCGCTCACCATATCCCTTAATTCCTTTACTGTTCAAAAATGTGTCTATCTTTGTCTTAAAAACATTCAATGAGGTAGCCTCAACTGCTTCCCTAGGCAGGGAATTCCACAGATTCACAATCCTTTGGGTGAAGAAGTTCCTCCTCAACTCAGTCCTAAATCTGCTCCCTGTTATTTGAGGCTATGCCCCCTAGTTCTAGTTTCACCCAGCAATGGAAACAACTTCCCTGCTTCTATCTTATCTATTCCCTTCATAATCTTATGTGTTTCTATAAGATCTCCCCTCAGTCTCCTGAATTCCAATGAGTATAGCCCCAGTCTTCTCAGTCTCTCCTCATAAGCCAACCCTCTCAACTCCGGAATCAACCTAGTGAATCTCCTCTGCATCCCGTCCAGTGCCAGTTTATCCTTTCTCAAGTAAGGAGACTAAAACTGTACACAGTACTCCAGGTGTGGCCTCACCAGCACCTTATACAGCTGCAACATAACCTCACTGTTTTTTAAACTCCATTCCTCTAGCAATGAAGGACAAAATTCCATTTGGTAGGAAGAATGGTAGGAAGGACTATTACTTACGGGGCGAAAAACTGCAGCAGGCGACGGTGCAGAGGGACCTTGGGGTCCTTGTGCATGAGTTGCAAAAACCCAGCTTGCAGGTGCAGCAGGTGGTCAGGAAGGCGAATGGGATGCTGGCCTTCATAGCGAGGGGGATTGAATATAAAAGTAGGGAGGTCTTGCTGCAGCTGTATAGGGCATTGGTGAGGCCGCAGCTGGAGTACTGTGTGCAGTTTTGGGCGCCGCACCTGCGCAAAGATATTTTGGCCTTGGAGGGAGTGCAGAGGAGGTTTACTAGGCTGATACCGGAGTTGAGGGGGTTGAGCTATGAGGAGAGGCTGAATGAACTGGGCTTGTACTCGTTAGAGTTTAGAAGAATGAGGGGAGATCTCATTGAGACGTATAAGATGATGAATGGGATGGATAGGATAGAGGTGGAGAGACTCTTCCCGCTCAAAAAAGACAGTAGGACTAGGGGGCACAGCCTCAAGATAAAAGGGGGGCGGTTTAAAACGGAGTTGAGGAGGAACTTCTTCACTCAAAGGGTGGTGAATCTCTGGAATTCTCTGCCCGTTGAAGTGGTGGAGGCTGCCTCGCTAAATAACTTTAAGACGCGGGTTGATGGGTTTTTGATAAGAGAGGGGATTAAGGGTTATGGGGAGAGGGTGGGAAAGTGGAACTGAGCAGCGACAGATCAGCCATGATCTTATTGAATGGCGGGGCAGGCTCAAAGGGCTAGATGGCCTACTCCTGCTCCTATTTCTTATGTTCTTATGTTCTTATTACCTGCTGCACCTGCAAACCAACTCCTTGTGATTCTTGTACAAGGACACCCGGGTCCCTCTGCAAAGCAGCATGCTACAATTTTTTACCATTTAAAAAATAGTCCGTTTTGCTGTTATTCCTGCCAAAATGGATGACCTCACATTTACCAACATTGTACACCATCTGCCAGACCCTCACCCATTCATTTAGATTATCTATATCCCTTTGCAGACTTTCAGCGTCCTTTGCACACTTTGTTCTGCCACTCATCTTAATGTCATCTGTGAATTTTGACATACTACACTTGGTCCCCAACTCCAAATCATCTATGTAAATTGTAAACAATTGTGGTCCCAATACTGATCCCCGAGGCACACCACCAGTCACTGATCACCAACCAGAAAAACACCCATTTACCCCCTACTCTTTGCTTTCTGTTAGTTAACCAATCCTCTATCCATGCTAATACATTACCCGTAACACCATACACCTTTATCTTATGGCGCAGTCTTTGATGCGGCACCTTGTCAAATACCTTGTGGAAATCCAGATACACCACGTCCACAGATTCCCCATTGTCCACTGCACATGTAATGTTCTCAAAGAATTCCATCCAATTCGTCAAACATGATCTGCCCTTCATGAACCAATGCTGCGTCTTACCAATGGGACAATTTATATCCTGATGTCTCGCTATTTCTTCCTTGATGATAGATTCAAGCATTTTCCATATTATAGAAGTTAAGCTAACCGGCCTATAGTTACCTGTTTTTTGTCTACCTCCTTTTTTGACTAGTGGCATCACATTTGCTGTGTTCTAATCTGCGGGAATCACCCTAGAGTCCAGCGAATTTTGGTAAATTACCACTGGTGCGTTTACTATTTCCCCTGCCATCACTTTTAGTACCCTGGGATGCATTCCATCAGGACCAGGGGACTTGTCTACCTTTAGCCCCCATTAACTTGCCCAACACTACCTCTTTCGTGATAATAATAGTTTTTAAGTCCTCACCTGTCATAAACTTCCTGTCATCAATTTTTGGCATGTTTTCCACTGTGAAGACCGACACAAAATACTTGTTCAATGCCTCAACCATTTTCTCACTTCCAGTTATTACATCCTCCTTTTCATCCTCTAAAGGACCAATGTTCACTTTAACCACTCATTTTCAATTTACATATTCGTAGAAACTTTTGCTATCTGTTTTTATATTCTGAGCTAGATTACTCTTTTAATCCATCGTACTTTCCTTTATAGCTTTTTTCATAGCTTTCTGTTGACCTTTAAAGATTTCCCAATCTTCTAGTTTCCCACTAATCTTTGCCACTTTGTAAGCATTTTGTTTCAATTTGATATCCTCCTTTATTTCCTTACATATCCATGGCTGATTATCTCTTTTTCTACAGTCCTTCCTTATCACTGGTATATACTTTTTCTGAGCACTGTGAAAAATCGCTTTGAAAGTCCTCCACTGTTCCTCAATTGTCCCACCATAAAGGTTTTACCCCTTAGCCAATAATAGATCAATCAGTTTTGGTCTACTTACTTAAATAAAGATATAAAACACAGAACACTAAAGCACAAACAGGCCCTTCGGCCCACAAGTTGCACCAATCACATCTATACCTACCAGGCCATAGAACTATCTGTAACTCCCAATCCCATTAAATCCCATGTACTCATCCAGAAGTGTTTTAAAAGACCCCAGTGAGTTTGCCTCTACCACCACCGATGGCAGCCGATTCCATTCACTCACCACCCTCTGAGTGAAAAACTTACCCCTGACATCTCCTCTGTACCTGCTCCCCAGCACCTTAAACCTGCGTCCTCTCGCAGCGAGCATTTCAGCCCTGGGAAATAGCCTCCGAGAATCCACCCTATCTATTCCTCTCAACATTTTATAAACCTCTATCAGGTCGCCTCTCAACCTTCGTCTCTCCAGGGAGAAGAGACCTAGCTCCCTCAACCTATCTTCATAAGGCATGCCTCCCAATCCAGGCAACATCCTTGTAAATCTCCTCTGCACCCTCTCAATAGCTTCCACATCCTTCCTGTAGTGAGGTGACCAGAACTGCGCACAGTACTCCAAGTGGGGTCTGACAAGGGTCTTATAAAGTTGCAGCGTTACCTCCCAACTCCTAAACTCAATCCCTCGATTAATGAAGGCCAGTACACCATACGCCTTCTTGACCACATCCTCCACCTGCGAGGCCGATTTAAGAGTCCTACGGACCCAGACCCCCAGATCCTTCTGCTCTTCAACACGCTAAGACTCCTACCCTCATATAATTATATGAGAAACAGTTCAGAAAAGGTTAGAGGGATTGGTGGGGTATATTATGTAGGGATAGAGGGGTAGGGCCTGGGTGGGATTGTGGAGCTGGAGCAGGTCACAGATATAGGGCGGAGTGAGGGAATGGAGGGACTTGAGGCTGAGAATTTTCAAATTGAGGCAGTTTAGGTCAGTAGACGCAGATATGGTGGCTGAACAGAACTTGGTGTGAGTTAGGATGTGAGCGCTTCTAGAGCTTAGAATGTGCTTGGCTGTACCTGTGGGGACTGTATGCAAGTGAGGGCTCGCTGTTTAATAAGTCGAATTAAAACAACACTCTGAAAGCTAGCGGAGTTTGCTGCCAAATAAGCCTGTTGGACTTTAACCTGGTGTTGTGAGGCTTCTTACTGGGTTTACCCCAGTCCAACGCCGGCATCCCCACATCATGAAGACACAGTGGGAAAGCAGCAGTCGGCCTGACGTGGGGCCAAGGCTCCCCCCAGTGGCAGTGCAGAGGAGGGCGGCAAAGCCCTGACTGCGACTCGCAGCTCCTGTTCCTGCTAACCTGCCACAGAGACAAAGCAAAATCGGGCAATTTTCTCCCCTTAAAAATAACTGGTGCGGAAAATTCACCTAAAATGCCTGCTTTGAACAAATTAAGTTCTGTCAGCTGTTCCACAATGTGCGGGGGAGGGGGGGGGGCGGTGGTGGAATCGTTCCGCAGTAACCCACAGGAGGTGAGATCCACTGGAACACACAAACGTACCAAAGCCAACACATTCTGAGGGGTGCCGTTAACTTGAGGTCCTCCCCTTCTCTCTCTCTGCTTCACTGTCTTCCTGGCCATCTGTCTGTTTGTTTATCTCTCTGCGTGTCTGTCCCTCTCTTCCCAAATGTCTCTCTGCCTCCCTGTTGGTCTGCCCCTCTCTGTCAGTCCATCTCTCTCGAAGAACAAAGGACGGTACAGCACAGGAACAGGCCGTTCGGCCCACCAGGTCTGTGCCGGCGCAGATGCCTCTCTAATATTTTCTTGCCTCTATGTGGTCCACATCCCTCTATTCCCCGCCTATTCATGTATCTACCCAGTCGCCTCTTGGAAGTTTTTATAGAACCTGCTTCTACCACCTCCTCCGACAGCCTGTTCCAGGCACTCTCTCTCTGTGTGTGAAAAACTTGCCCCTTACGTCTCTTCTAAACTTCTTCCCTCTCGCTTTCAACCTACTCCCCCAGCAACTGACCCCCTCGGCCCCGGGGAAAAGAAAGGTAGAGGCACTTCATTAATCACAAGTCAGGCTTACATTAACACCGCAATGAAGTTACAGTGAAATTCCCCGAGTCACCGCAGTCCGACCGACGCCTGTTCGGCTCAACGCACCGCACCGGCAACATCTTTCCGGGTGCTGGGGGGGAAAGCGGAGCACCCGGAGGAAACTCACGCGGACATGGGGAGAATGTGCGACAGGCAGTGACCCAAGTCGGGAATCGAACCAGGGACCCTGGTGCTGTGAAGCAGCGGTGCTACCGAGCCACCCTGTCCTCACTACCCGCTACCCCCCCAATTTTTGTATCGTCTGCAAATTTACTAATCAGACCACACATTTCCTCCAAATCATCTAAAGTGATTACAAACAACAGAGGCCCCAGTACTGATAGTTGTAGAACACAGCTTATCACAGACCTCCAGTGAGAAAAGTACCCTTCCGTAGCTACTCTCTGCTTTTAATGCCCAAGCCAGTCTTGTATCAACCTTACCAGCTCACCTCAGATCCCATATGACTTCACCTTCTGTGTCAGTCTGCCATGAGGAACCTTATCAAAGGCTTTACTAAAGTCCATGTAAGCAACATCCACTGCCCTGCCCTGGGCAATATTTCTTGTCACTTCCTCAAAGAACTCAATCAAGTTTGTCAGACGCGACCTCCCCTTCAGAAAACCATGCTGCCTATTGCTAATACGCCTATTTTCTTCCAGATGTGAGTACATAAGAAATAGGAGCAGGAGTGGGCCATCTAGCCCTTTGAGCCTGCCCCGCCATTCAATAAGATCATGGCTGATCTGTCGTGGCTCAGTTCCACTTTCCCACTTTCTCCCCATGACCCTTAATTCCCCTGCCTATCAGAAATCTATCTACCCGTGACTTAAATATATTTAGCAAGGTAGCCTCCATCACTTCAATGAGTGGAGAATTCCAGAGATTCACCACCCTTTGAGTGAAGAAGTTCCTCCTCAACTCCGATCTAAACTGTCCCCCCCTTCCCCCCCCCCATTATTTTGAGGCTGTGCCCTCTAGTTCTGCTATCCTTTCTAAGCGGGAAGAATCTCTCTACCTCTACCCTATCTAGCCCCTTCATTATCTTGTAAGTCTCTATAAGGTCCCCCCTTAGCCTTCTAAACTCGAACGAGTACAGACCCAGTCTATTCAATCTCTCCTCATAGGCTAATCCCCTCACCTCCGATATCAGCCTGATGAACCTTCTCTGTACTCCCTCCAAGGCCAATATATCCTTTCGCAAATGCGGCGACCAAAACTGCACACAGTACTCTGTGTCCATCCCCCACTGAGCCTAGCAGACCACCTCTCCTCCGAGTCTACAATGGAAGTGGTGGTACACTTCCACATTTTGTTCTCCCTTCTTGTAGATTCTGACGCAAGGACCTTGTTGTGATTTCGCCCACAAGGCGCGGAACTGTCCATTTTTTCTGATTCTACATTATTCAGGGTCTGGCAAGTTCTCAACGTCTCAAATAGTCTACTTGCCCAAAGAGAGGCTTTTGGGTGAGTACTTTTCTCTTCAGACTGCAATTAACACAGGATGCTCACAGGTATTGGGCCAGAGGCAGTGTCATCATAATCCCATCCTCGTCACCAGATGTAATGATGCACTTTCACAGGCTTGATTAGAAACACTATTTATTGATAAGAAAAATTGTACAGCAGCCACATGGCTGCCCTTTGTCCCCTACACATCTCCTGCCCAAGAGAGGTCTCCTCTCCACCCTCTCAGGTGATTACCCAGCGTCACTCCCAAATAGTCCCCCAAGCTGAGCGACCCTTACTCTGCTGTGTTACCCTTAAAGGGACAACAGCACCAATCACCACACGGGCCAACTCACCAGAGCGCATAAATCTCCAACTTGCCATCCAAACAATCGGTCCTTTGAACACCACTTACCCCACGTGTGGCATAGCCCACAGATGGCACAAGATCAACCATCTCACAACCCATCGACCCGGAGCGGAAGCCAATCATCCTCAGTTGCCCAGGGACCACTAGGTGACACCACCATGGTCTCACTTCATGAAGCACTTCATTGGTTGTGAGGTGCCGAAGCAATTAGTGATGTCCTGTCCTTGTTAAAGGTGCTACATAAATGCAGGTTGGTTAGTTTTTTCTCTCTCTCTCTCGGCATTCTGATTTGCAAATATTGATTTTATACTTTTTCTTAAATTCCAGCTGTTTTTAAATTCTTCATTAGTCCGACGCATGAAACAGTAAATGATGACTGGTGTTATGTTGGAAATGATGCCTCAGGGGTACACGGGCTTCAATTGTTGGTCATTAAGAAACCAAAGTGGTTTTTAAATATTTTAAGGGATCTGACAGCTTAATAACGAGTTTGACAAATAAGCAGGGGGATGTGATTTGAGCTGCTGTAAATCATAGCCCTTTGCTTCACCGGGTCTCTAAGAATTATTGCTCAGAAAGAAACCAGCCTTTTATTTTCAACAAAAACCCAGCCACTGGCGAGAGGGGATTGCGGGAGAACTCTCATAGTTGCCTGGGTCAAAGTAAAACCTCTGATATTCCTGCTGCTACTCAGGTCAGCTGCTCAAATACAACTAAGACTTGAGGATATTTCCCCGTGGCTGAGACACCAAGGTTAAAGGTTGTTAAGGGGTCGGTGGCGGGGGATTTATTATCTATTAGAACATAGCACATTACAGCGCAGTACAGGCCCTTGGACCCTCGATGTTGCTCCGACCAGTGGAACCAACCTAATGACCCTCTAACCTAAACTATTCTAATCTTATCCATATGCCTATCCACTGACCATTTGAACGCCCTTAAAGTTGGCGAGTCCACAACTGCTGCAGGCACATTTCACGCCCTTACTACCCTCTGAGTAAAGAACGTACCTCTGACATCCGTCCTATAATTATCACCCCTCAATTTAAAGCTATGTCCCCTCGCGTTAGCCATCACCGTCCGAGGAAAAAGGCTCTCGTTATTTTGTTTTTTGCGTGGGCTTCCTCCAGGAGTTGCGATTTCCTCCCACAGTCCAAAGATTTGTGGATTAGGTGGATTGGCCGTGCTAATTTGACCCTTAGTGTCAGGGGATTAGCGGAGTGAATGTGGGGTTATGGGGATAGAGCCTGGGTGGAATTGTGGTCGGTACAGACTCAAGGGGCTGAATGGCCTCCTTCTGTACCGTATGGGTTCTATGATTTATTTTTGTCACATGTATTAATATACAGTGAAAAGAATTGTTTCTTGCATGTTATACAGACAAAGCATACCATTCATAGAGTACATAGAGGAGGAGGAAATGAAAAGGTGCCGAATATACCGTCATAGTCATCTTGGGATCATAGAATCTATGGCACGGAGACAGGCCCTTCAGCCCAAACTGGTCCATGCCGACCAAAATGCCCATCTAAGCTAACCCAATTTGCCTGCATTTGGCCCATATCCCTCTAAACCTTTCCTATCCATGTATCTGTCCAAATGCCTTTTAAATGTTGTCAATGTCCCTGCCTCCACCACTTCCTCCGGCAGCGCATTCCACACACGTACCACCCTCTGTAAAAAAAAGTTGCTCCTCAGGTTCCTATTAATTCTTTCCCCTCTTAACTTTAACCTATGCCCTCGATTCCCCAACCCTGGGAAAAAGACTGAGTGCATTCACCCTATCCATGCCTCTCATGATCTTATACATCTCTATAAGGTCACCCCTCAGTCTCCTAGGCTTCAAAGGAAAAAGTCCTAGCCTGTCCAATCTCTCACTATAACTCAGTCCCCTGAGTCCCGGCAATACCCTTGTAAATCTCTTGTACACTCTCTCCAGTTTAATAACATCTTTCCTATAGCAAGGTGACCAAAACTGAACACTGAACTTCACTGCAGTGTTAATGTAAGCCGACTTGTGACACTAATACAAATAAATTTTAGAAACTTTTGAAAGAGGAGAGACAGAGAGAGCGGAGAGGGTGGGGAGCGCGGAGAGGGCAGACAGGGCAGGGAGAGAGCGGAGAGGGCAAGAGAGCGGAGAGGGTGGGGAGCGCAGAGAGAGCGGAGAGGGCAGGGAGAGAGCAGAAAGGGCAAGAGAGCGGAGAGGGTGGGGAGCGCAGAGAGAGCGGAGAGGGCAGACAGGGCAGGGAGAGAGTGGAGAGGGCGAGAGAGCACTGAGGGCAGGAAGAGCGGGGAGGGGAGGGAGGGCGGGGAGGGCAAAGAGAGGACAGGGAGGACAGAGAGAGTGGAGAGGGCAGAGAGGGCACAGAGAGAGCGGGGAGGGCAGACAGGGCAGAGAGAGGGCAGAGAGGGCAGAGTAGGTAGGGAGGCAAAGAGGGCAGGGAGGCAGGGAAGGGGAGAGGGCAGAGAGGGTGAAGGGAGCGGAGAGATGAAAAGGTTTATGATGTGAATCCCAGAGCTTGGAGCCCAGGAAGCTGAAGACACGACCAGCAACAGAGCAGTGAAGAAAATTTGGGGGGTGGGGGGGTGCTCCAGTGACTGGAACTGCAGCATTGTAGGGTTGGAGGAGACCTCGGAGATAGGGAGGTGAGATTTTTATTTTCTTTTCTTTATATTAGTGTCACAAGTAGGCTAACATTAACACTGCAATAAAGTTGCTGCGAAAATCCCCTAGTCACCACGCTCCGGTGCCTGTTCGGGTACACTGAGGGAGAATTTTGTGTGGCCAATGTATTTGGTGTCATGGATGGATTTGAGAATGGGGATGAAGATTATAAAGTCAAGGAATCGATAGTCCCGGAGCCAGTGTTGTATCGGACTGGTGTGCCTGGGGTCAGCCTGCTATGGATTGTCTATCTAAGTGTGAGCCAAGCCCTTCTCACCAGAGGAGCTGTTTTCCAACCACTCCAAGGACACATCCGACAATCAGCGTGTCAGGAAAATTTACATTGATAATTACTGAGTCCAAATTCCCAATGATTTGCATTCCCCTACATTTTTAAGTAAGTATCCCTACGGAGCATTCACATCTGTCAGATGAGACCACGATTGGTTTACAATGATTGCCCTGAATAAAGTTAATTTACCACCTCTTACCCTTCCAACTTGTCCACATGTTAAATAGAACGTACCACGAAGAAATGTAATGACATCATTCAAGCTTGGTTGCTGATACATGAAATATTCTAATGTGCCGAACATTACATCTTCCAACTGGATTGACTCCTGCACCAATTAACTCCCCCACTAAACCATAAGTGACACTCTTTCTATGTCAGAGACAGCAGATAGTGAAAAAGTTGCTAGACTTGCACTCACGAGGCCGAGACTAATGTTCTTGCAAAGTGAGTTCAAGTCCCACCCCGGCAGCCAGGGGAATTTAAATTTAATTAAAAAGCTCATATCGATATATGACAAACTGCTGCGTTTTCATTAGAAACTGCATCTAGTTCATTAATGCCTCTCAGGGAAAGAGATCCATCTGAAATCGGACCCTGTGTAGTCTATACCTGCCTCCATTAGTGTGACTCCGAGCAAGCCATAGAGTCCCCACAGTGCAGAAGGAGAATATTTGGCCACTCGAGTCTGTACCGATCATAATCCCACCCAGCCCTGTCCCCATAACCCCATGCATTTACCCAAGCCAGTCCGCCTGACAATAAGGGTCAATTTAGCAAGGCCAAACCACCTAACTCATGTATCTTTGGACTGTGGGAGGAAACCGGAGCACCCGGAGAAGAACATACAAACTCTGCACAGACAGTGACCCAAGCCGGGAATCGAACCCGGGTCCCTGGTGCTGTGAGGCGGCAGTGCCAACCACTGGGCCACCGCGCCGCCCATCAGCCGCTCATTTGTATTAAGCTGCTATTGGAAGGTCCAAGAGGAATAAAGCAATATCCCACCCGACTTTGAATGAAGAACAGTACAGCAGAGGAACAGGCCCTTCGGCCCTCCAAGCTTGTGCCGATCATGATACCTGCCTAATCTAAAACCATATGCATTTACAGAGTCCATATCCTCCAGTCCCATCCTATTCATGTATTTGCCTAGTTGCCCCTTAAATGCTGCTATCGTATCTTCTCCCACCATCTCCCCGGACAGCACCTTCCAGACATTCACCACCTTCTGTGTAAAAAACTTCTGTGTAAAAATCTCCTCTAAACTTTTCCCCACGCACGTTAAAACTATGTCCCCTAGTGCGTTTTTATTCGAGGAACGAGCATCTAACTATCCACTCTGCCCAGGCCACTCATAATCTTGTATTCAGGTCACCCCTCAACTTTCACCGTTCCAATGAGAACAAACCGAGTTTCTCTAACATCTCCTCAAAGCTAATACCCTCCAGACCAGGCAACATCCTGGTAAGCCTCTTACGTACCCTACACAGGGCATGGTGAAGGCACTCCGGCCTTCGAACTGCTGGAGCACCTTCCCAAAAGCACATGGGCTGCAATGGGTCCGTAAAGATGATTCACCAACACTGCCTCAAGAGAAACTGGGATGGATAGTAAACTCTGACCTTGCCAGTGATGGCCAAGTCCCAAAAATGAATATCTAAACTCTCCCCTACATAACGGTCCTCTTCCCAGTGCCCTTATCCAAAAGTGGGAGGTCATTCTTGATTAAAATCTCGAGACCTTGCTAGGAATGACTTTTTAAATTCTTTTACAGCAGCTCTTGGCAGGCGGGATTTCTACTCCCGAGGTCCTGGAATTGCATGGAAAGAAACAGTTGCCAAGAGAATGCATTCTCAAATTAAACTGAAATTAAATTGGAATACAGTGTTCAATTCTGGTCGCCACACTACCGGAAGGATGTGGAGGCTTTGGAGAGGGTACAGAATAGATTTACCAGGATGTTGCCTGGTAAGGAGGGCATTAGCTAAGAGGAGAGGTTGGAGGAACTTGGTTTGTTCTCACTGGAGCGACAGAGGTTGAGGGGCGACCTGGTGGAAGTCTACAAGATTATGAGAGGTATGGACAGAGTGGATAGTCAGAAGCTTTTTCCCAGGGCAGAAGAGTCAATTACTAGGGACATAGGTCTAAGGTGCTAGGGGCAAGGTTTAAAGGAGATGTACGAGGCACTTTTTTTTATTCAGAGAGTGGTGGGTGCCTGGAACTCACTGCCGGGGGAGGTAGTGGAAGCAGATATGACCTGAGTTTTAAGGGGCATCTGGATAAATACATGAACAGAACGGGAATAGAGGGATATGGTCCCTGGAAAAGTAGAGGATTTTAGTTCAGATGGGCAGCATGGTCGGTGCAGGCTTGGAGGGCCGAAGGGTGTGTTCCTGTGCTGTAATTTCCTTTGATCTTTGTTCTAAAGAGACTCTCGTCTCTGTGGATTATGACATAAAGCTAGAAATGCGCCCCCCTTCACAGATGACTCCTTCAGTTGAATTTTACGGGGAAACCATACTCCCCATCGCCAACACCACTCCTCCCTCCCTCCCTGCTCCAAATAAAAGTCAGTCAGCAGCGAGCCCACCCACCAAAACACTGACCGTCCTGCGACCACTTTTACACGGGAAGCAGCAATAATTGGCGAAGGCTGAGGCTTCCTACAGTGGCTGGCAGAGAAGTCCTGCCTTGGAGAGCTGCCAGGCCAACAATAGATCAACAGCTGTAAAGTCCCAGCAGTCCCAGCTTCAATCAGTAGCCCCTGCTGTGGTCAGCCCATCAGAGAGGAGGTTATGGAGGACAGACATAGCAATATAGAAGCATAGAAAACAAAAGCAGGGGTAGGCCATTCAGCCCTTACAGTCTGTTCCGTCATTCATTATGATCATGGCTGATCATCAAATTCAATATCCTGATCTCCCCATCCCCCCATATCCCTTTAGCCCCAAGAGCTATATCTAATTTCTTCTTGAGATCGCACATTTTGGCCTCAACTACTTTCTTTGGAAGTGAATTCCATACATTTACCACTCTCTGGGTGAAGAAATTTCTCCTCACTTTAGTCCTAAAAGGTTTACCCCTTATCCTCAAACTATGACCCCTAGTTCTGGACTCCCCCATCATTGGGAACATTCTTTCTGAATCCACCTTGAATCCACCCTGTTAGAATTTTATACATTTCTATGAGACCCTTCCCCTTACTCTTCTAAACTCCGGTGAATATAATCCTAACTGATTTAGGGAGAAATTTTCCAGCAGTGTTTATCCTAAGACTGGAAAATCCCAACCCAGGTCAACGGACCTTTGCATTATCCATGTCCCACCTGTTAACGATTTTCCTGGCGGGTGAAAATTCTGCCCTCAGTCTCTCTTCATATGACATATCTGCCATCCCAGGAATAAGCCTGGTAAATCTCCCCTCTATAGCAAGGACATCCTTCCTCAGATAAAACTGCACACAAATTCCAGGTGTAGCTCACCAACGCCCGATACAATTGCAGCAAAATATCATTATTCCTATCCCTATACTCAAATCCCCTCACTATGAAGACCAACATACCACTTGCCTTCTTTACTGCCTGCTGTACCTGCGCGGTTACTTTCAGATACGTTGGGGTATTGACAAAGTCCTGGTGGCAGATAAAGGGTTGTGAATGTCTGGAATGAGCTGCCAGAGGTAGTTGTAGAGGTGGGTACAATTTTGTCCTTAAGAATGCATTTAGTTACGTGAGTAAGAAGGGTATAGAGGGATATGGGCTAAACATGGGCAATTGGGACTGGTTAAAAAAAAAGGCAGCGTGGACAAGTTGGGCCAAAGGGCCTATTTCCATGCTGTAAACCTCTTTGACTCTATGTAGGCCAGGCTGGGTAAGCACAGCAGATTTCCTTCCCTAAAAGACATTAATGAACCAGATGGGTTTTTACAACAATTGATCATGGTTTCACGGGCATAATTAGACCTTAATTTTTTATGGAATTTACATTTCACCAATAGCCGTAATGAGATTTGAACCTGTGTCCGTTGGGTCTCTGGATTACTAGTCCAGCAACAAAGCCTCTGTGCCACCACCTCCTCATGCCAATGCAACCGAATGAGAAATGCTGATGCTACAATATTTGCTGAACACAGTGGGTGTAATTTCCGCTGTTCTTGATTTGATTTGAGTTGATTTATTATTGCCACATAGAACATAGAACACTACAGCACAAACAGGCTCTTCGGCCCACAAGTTGCGTCCAATCATATCCATACCTATCAGGCCATAGAACTGTCTATAACTCCCAATCCCATTAAATCCCATGTACTCATCCAGAAGTCTTTCAAGAGACCCCAGCGAGTTCGCCTCCACCACCACCGACGGCTGCCGATTCCACTCACTCACCACCCTCTGAGTGAAAAACTTACCCCGACATCCCCTCTTTTGAAAAACTTACCCCTGACATCTCCTCTGTACTGGTATACAGTTAAAATATTGTTTCTTGTGTGCTATACAGCGTACCGTTCAAGGAGAAAGAAAGGAGAGAGTGCAGAATGTAGTGTTGCAGTCATAGCTAGGGTGTAGAGAAAGATCAACTTAATGCAAGATAGACCCATTCAAAAGTCTGACGGCAGCAGGGCAGAAGCTGTTCTTGAGTCGGTTGGTACGTGTCCTCAGGTTTTTGTATCTCTTTCCCGTGGTACAATGATCCTATGTTGAATTAGAAAGATAAACTGATTCAGCTCAATGCTCCATGGTCCCAGAGTCTTGACATCTCAGTGATAAAGACAGTTAGTGTAAAGAAATTAATCATTGGGCGGAAATAACTGTCCTGTTGTAAAAATGGATGGTCCCAGATTATGAATACTTGCTCTCAATGGGATGTTTGAAACAATACAGAGTAGAATGAATCTGACAGGTTACAACTGGGTAATAATGTAGACTCCCAGGCAGCGTCACAGCTGATGTTATTTCAGCCTGAGCTTGGAGAGCAGACGTTAAAAATGAAACCAGAACCAAGTGGTTAGAGTTATCGGGGAAAAGCGAACATGCTGTTGTTCTTTTCTCTGGAAAAGAGGAGGCTGATAGCTCATCAAATAGAATCATCATAGAATCACGACAACGCAGAAGGAGGTAATTCAGCCCATCGAGTCTGCACCGATAACAATCCTAGCCAAGCCCCATTCCCCCTAACCCAATGCATTTACCCTGCTAATCTCCCTGGCACTAAGGGGCAATGGAGGGTAGGTGATGACCTAGGGGTATTATCGCTAGACTATTAATCCAGAAACTCAGTTAATGTTCTGGGGACCTGGATTTGAATCCCACCCCAGCAGACGGTGGAATTTAAATCCGATTTTTTAAAAAAATGTCTGGAGTTAAGAATGTACTTACGACCATGAAACCATTGTCGGAAAAACCTATTCGATTCACTCATGTCCTTTAGGGAAGGAAATCTGCCGTCCTTACCCGGTCTGGCCTACATGAGACTCCAGAGCCACACTAATGTGGTTGACTCTCAGCTGCTCTCGGAACAAGGGCAACTAGAGACAGGCAATAAATGCTGGTCAGTCAATGACACCCATATCCCATCACTGAATAAAAAAAATTAAGCCTGGCCAATTCCCTTGACCTACACATCTTGGGACACTAAGGGGCAATTTAGCACGGCCAATCCTCCTAACCCACAGACCCTTGGACGGTGGGAGGAATCTGGAGGACCCGGAAGAAACCCATGCATTCATGGGGAGAATGTACGAACTCCACACAGTCACCCGAGGGTGGAATTGATTCAGGGTTCCTGGCGCTGTGAGGCAGCAGTGCTAACCACTGTGCCACCGTGATATCTTTAAAATTCTGGATTCGGGTGGAAGGTTTGTGAGGGAGGCTAACACTCGGGGCCAACAATACAACATAGTGACTAATGGACCTAATGGCAAATTCAAAAGAACCTTCTTTCCCCAAAGAGCAGTGAGAATCTGGAACTCGTTCCCGCAAGGAGTCGTTAAGGCGAATAGCGTAGATGTATTTTGGGCGTGCTAGAATATGGGAGAATGGAATAGAAAGGATATGTTGACAGAGTGAGGTGAAGAGCAGTAGGAGATACTTTGTGTAGATCATGAGCAAGGCCAGATTTATTGATTCGGTCTTGGGATGTGCCCATCACATGTGTGGCCATGCTTGCTTTGAACTGAACTACAGTATATTCCGGAGATTAAAATAATAACTCGCACTGCAAATGTTGGCGATAGGTAATGAAATACAAACAGTTGGGAATACAAAGGGTTTTAAAATGAAAAAGACAAAAGGTTTGGGTCAGAGGCTGTTTAGCAGCTTCACAGAAAGATAAATAACTTCAATAAAGCTGAGAAAGAAAGGGTTTGCCTTGAGAAAGAACCTCCCAAGGTCTTGATAATCTCAAAGGATTTAAAACATCAATTAATGGGCCTTGTATTGCCATGAAGAAAAGTAATCAGCCAGAAGGTTTAATACCTGTATTACTAACAGTATTTGTATTATCCGATCAATACTTATGACTGGTGTAAAATCTCAAACCCACTGTGCAAAAATAAACTAGTTATGTAAACTGTGAAACATTTGCATGTTTAATCACATCTTATGCAGAGGAATTAAGGGTTATGGTGGTTAAGTGGAGCTGAGTTCATGAATAGGTCAGCCATGGTCTTATTGAATGGCGGAGCAGGCTCGAGGGGCCAAATGGCCTACTCCTGCTCCTCGTTCTTATGTTCTTACGTCTTTGGACATCCAAAGAACTTCACAGCCAATGGAGTACAAAGAACAAAGAACACAGGCCCAACGAGCCCGCGCCGCCATTTTACCATTGTGAGTGCCCTCTTCTACCCATGACCTTTGTCTACGCCTATTGGACTCCACAATAAAGGAACCATAACCAGATTGAGGGACGACTAATTTAGGGACAATTTGTTAACACCAATCAGCCTAAGAGCACGTTTTTGGGGTGTGGGAGCACCCGGAGAAAACCCACGCAAGCACGGGGAGAATGTGCAAACTCCCGCAGACACTGGCCCAAATCTATGTATCTGCACAGCAAACAGTGATAGTCACTGAGCTGTCGTGTTGCCCATCAGTTGGTCCAGTTTAAGCGTACACTAACGACGTGAAGCACTAGGCTACTCTCGAAGCAACTTCCAAGAGCAGCCCTCGCACAACCCACCGCGGGTACTACTGAGGAGACATGGTGGTAACGTGCTGATGTCACTGGACGAATGATCCAGCAGTCTCAGCTAATGCACTGGGAACAAGGGTTCAATTCCAGCTGATGGAGTTTAAACTCAATTAAAAGCTAGAATTGAAAATTATTACCACTAACGATGGCCGTGAAAATATCATCAGTTGTTGTGAAAACCCATCTGGTTCACAAATGTCCTTTAGGGAAGGAAATCTGCCAATCCTTACCTGCTCTGGCCTGTATGTGACTCTTACCCACAGCTGACTCTCAACTGCTTCTCTGGAGTAGCCGTGTGAGCCACTCAGTTGCAGGGCAATTATAATTCGGAAAAATGAGAGTGGATCTCATTGAAATGTATAAAATTGTGACAGGGCTGGACAAACTTGGTGCAGGGATGTTGTTTCCTCTGGCTCAGGTTTTCTAGAACAAGGGGACACACCTTACTCCGCAGGTGCGTCGGTCCACCTTGTTGTCTAACGAGGGGCATGCAAACGATGGGTCGTGCGAGGGCTGCTCTTGGATGTTTTGAGAGTGGCCTAGTACTTCGCGTCGTTGTGTGTGCTTAAAACTGGACCAGCAGATGGGCACCACAACAGCTCAGTGACTATCACTGCTGGCTGTGCAGATACATGGATTTGGACCGGTGTCTGTGGGAGTTTGCGCGTTCTCCCTGTGGTTGCATGGGTTTCCTCCGGGTGCTCCGGTTTCCTCCCACACCCCAAAGATGTGCTCTTAGGCTGATTGGTGTAACAAATTGTCCCTAAATTATTGTCCCCTGAATCTGGTTTCCAATGGGGGTACCATACGCATACACACGGGTCATGGTAGGTGTAGGAAAATGTTTTGTTAAGATGGCGGCGCGGGCTCGTTGGGCCGAAGGGCCTGTTTCCCGTGCTGGGTTGTTCTTTGTTCAGTCTCAGAATGCAGGGCAGGCCATTTAGGAGTGGGATGAGAAGATACTTCTTAATTCAGAGCGTGATGGAATTCTCTACTACAGAAGTCTTTGGAGGCCAAATCAGTGAATATATTTAAGTTAAAATGTATTTATTAGTGTCACAAGTAGGCTTACATTAACACTGCAATGAAGTTACAGATGTAGTAGGGAATGAGTTAATGAACTTTGTAATACTTGAGAGAATGAGAAAAAATATCCAGTAATCTAGATGCAGCCTGTTTTCATATATTTCAGATAAATGTAACTTTGTTTTTGTGTGCCCAGACTGCTCAGTGCCCTTGCTGTTGTACACAAGTTTCAAGTGACCCAGACAGGGAGATAGCAGCTGCTCTTGCTATTGTACACAAGTTTTATGATAAGCCTGCTTAGAAATGTAGTTGACCCAGCTTGTAGTTAAGTTGTGTCTTTAATTTTGTGGACTTTCGCCTAATATAGATAAGGTTTGACAAGGTTCACCATGGAAGGCTTAGAACATGGAACATAGAACACTACAGCACAAACAGGCCCTTCGGCCCACGAGTTGCGCCGATCACAACAACACCTACCAACCTACAGACCTATCTATAACCCTCAATCTCATTAAACCCCATATACTCATCCAGAAGTCTTTTAAAAGACCCCAGCGAGTTCGCCTCCACCACCACTGACGGCAGCCGATTCCATTCACTCACCACCCTCTGAGTGAAAAACTTACCCCTAACATCACTTCTGAACCTCCCTCCCTGCACCTTAAATCTGTGTCCTCTCGTAGCAACCATTTCAACCCGGGGAAATAGCCTCTGAGAGTCCACCCTATCTATTCCTCTCAACATTTTGTAAACTTCTATCAGGTCGCCTCTCAACCTTCATCTCTCCAGGGAAAAGAGTCCCAGCTCCCTCATCCTAACTTCATAAGGCATGCCTCCCAGTCCAGGCAACATCCTTGTAAATCTCCTCTGTACCCTCTCAATAGCTTCTACATCTTTCCTATAGTGAGGCGACCAGAACTGCGCACAATACTCTAAATGAGGCCTGACAAGGGTCTTATAAAGGGTCTTCTGCAGAAAATGCAGATGTATGGGATTGGGGGTGATTTAGTTAATTGGATCAGGAATTGGCTAGCAGATAGGAGACAGAGGGTGGTGGTTGATGGTAATTATTCATCATGGAGTTCGGTTACAAGTGGTGCACCTCAGGGATCTGTTTTGGGGCCACTGCTGTTGGTAATTTTTATAAATGATCTGGATGAGGGTATAGTTGGGTGGATTAGTAAATTTGCTGATGACACCAAAGTCAGAGGTGTGGTAGATTGTGAGGAGGGGTGTCATAGTTTACAGAGAGACTTGGACAAGTTGCAGAGCTGGGCCGAGAGGTGGCAGATGGAGTTTAATGCAGAAAAGTGTGAGGTAATTCACTCTGGCAGGAATAACAGATGTGTTCAGTATAGGGCTAACGGTAGGACTCTGAATAGTGTTGATGAACAGAGGGATCTAGGTGTATGTGTACATAAATCCCTGAAAGTTGGGAATCAAGTAGATAAGGTTGTTAGGAAGGCATACGGTGTCTTGGCGTTTATTGGTAGGGGGATTGAATTTAGGAGCCGCAGCGTCATGTTGCAACTGTACAAAACTCTGGTGCGGCCGCACTTGGAGTATTGTGTGCAGTTCTGGTCCCCACATTATGGGAAGGATGTGGAGGCTTTGGAGAGGGTGCAGAGGAGGTTTACCAGGATGTTGCCTGGTATGGAGGGGAGATCCTATGAGGAGAGACTGAGGGATTTGAGGTTGTTTTCTTTAGAAAGAAGGCGGCTAAGAGGGGACCTTATTGAAACATATAAGATGATTAGAGGTTTAGATAGGGTGGACAGTGATAGCCTTTTTCCTCGGATGGAGAAAGCTAGCACGAGGGGGCATAGCTTTAAATTAAGGGGTGGTAGTTATAGGACGGATGTCAGAGGTAGGTTCTTTACCCAGAGGGTGGTGAGGGATTGGAATGCCCTGCCTGCTGCAGTTGTAAATGCACCTAGTTTGGGGGCGTTTAAGAGATCTGTGGATAGGTTTATGGATGGAAAGGGATTGGTTTAGGTTAGAGGGTCATTGCTTTTTAATTGGTCGGCGCAACATCGTGGGCCGAAGGGCCTGTTCTGCGCTGTAATGTTCTATGTTCTATAGTGAAGCCTGCATGTCCTAAATATATTCATATATATATTCATTATATACTGCTTATGTGTCATGTACCAACACATTATACATATATATATTATACAACTTGTCAGCATAGATTGTTATACCGGCCCATTAATTTTAACTTGTCTTGTTGGCCTGTATGTTAGCTAAGGGCTAATCACACGCGTCAATTGAGATACCCATGAGGAAATGCCGAGGCAGCCATGTTCCCACGATGGAGGACAACCCAGAACCTGGGAACCTGCTGAGAATGAGAAGATGCGTACGTGACTGAGGGGGTATAAATATATGCTCTTAACTCGTGTTCGGAGGGACGCCTGGGAAACCGCTGTTAGGTGCCAGGTGTATCTCCCAAAAGCTTTTGAATAAACTGCTGTACTTTGACTCACAATTGGCCTCAGAGGTATCTTTACCTACAACACTGTGAAAATCCCCTGGTTGCCACACTCCGGCGCCTGTTCAGGTACACTGCGGGAGAATTTAGCACAACCAGTTCACCGAACCAGCACATTTTTGGGCTGCGGAAGGAAACCGGAGCACCCGGAGGAAACCCATGCAGACACAGGGAGAATGTGAAGACTCCGCACAGGCAGTGACCCAAGCCGGGAATCGAACCCAGGTCCCTGGCACTGTTAAGGCAGCAGTGCCAACCACTGTGCCACCATGCCACCCCGATGCCTCCTTTAAGAAGGAAATAGATTTCTAGTCTCTAAAGGTGACAAGGTATATGGGAACAGCATGAGATAGAGGGTCAACCATGATCATAGGGAATGGTGGAGCACCATTGAAGGGCCAAATGGCCTACTCCTGCTCCAATTTTCTCTGTTAATTAAGGACGGGCAGTAAATGTTGCTTTGCCCGCTGACACCGGCATCGCATGAAAGAAAGCAGAAAAGGTCTGAAGTGTAGTGAATGGCAACAGTAAATTTACACACACACCAATTCCACAAGTGAGATAAACCTTAGCTTACTGATGGTAGATGAATGTTTGCCCAGAGCACCAGGGAAATTTCTCTCTTTGAACAATATCATGGAATCTTTTACATCTGCCTGAGAGTGACAGATAGGGTCTTGGATAAGGTCATAGCAAACAGAGCAGCACTCCCACAGCGCTACAATGATAACTTTGCGCTCAATGCTCTGAGGTGTGACGTGAACCCTCACCCCTCACACATAGAGGCAAGAGTGCAACCATAATGAGCGGCAGCTAGCACTCAAGGCGCTGGAGTTAGTAAAAATGTGTCTCGATGGTCCCTTGCCAGAACACAGCCCTGAGCAATAACTGGGGAGAGGAAGGAGGGGGAAACCAAAGGTGTGGTCAAAGGGTATGTTTTGAGATCTTAATCAGTGAGAGAGGTATAGCAAGGTGGGAGAGCTGTGGGAGTTGGCACAGTGGTTAGCACTGCTGCCTCACAGCGCCAGGGACCCGGATTCAATTCCGGCCTTGGGTCACTGCCTGTGTGGAGTTGGCACATTCTCCCCATGTCTGCGTGGGTGCCCCAATTTCCTCCAACAGTCCCAAGATGCGCAGGTTAGGGGGGTTGGCCACGCCAAATGTGTGGGGCTTTGAGGATAGGGTGGAGGTGAGGACCTGGGTAAAGGTGCTCTTTCAGAAAGTCAGTGCAGACTCAATGGGCCGAATGGCCTCCTTCTGCACTGTCGGGATTCTAAGATTTTTGTGAATGAGTGTTTAGGGAAAAACGTTTCAAGGACTAACGCCCAAAATGTGAATTAAACTTTGCTTCTAGAGATATGAAGGACCTGCTATATATTTCCACCATCTTCTATTTTTATTAATTTTTATCTTCCATAACCACGAGATACTGACTGCAGAATGCTGGAAATCAGAAACAAAAACAAATTGCCACAGACTCAGCAGCCGGGAAGTGTCGGCGGAGAGAGAAACAGAGTTAAAGTTTCAAGTTAATGGTTCAACTCTTCAGAGGAATCTGAAGAAGATTCATGGGGAAGGATTTTCCAGCTGCGCTCGCCCCCAAGACCTGAAAATCCCACCCGAGGTCAAAGGACCTTTGCATTGCCCGTGTTCCGCCTGCTACGATTCCCTTGGCGGACGGGAGGGGAAACTTCTGCACGTGAAGTCTCAAAATGTTAACTCTCTGGCATTATTCTTCACAGAATCATAGGATCCCTACAGTGCAGAAGAAGGCCATTAGGTCCATTCAGTCTGCACCGACCACAATCCCACCCAGGACCTATCCCCCGAACCCCATGTATTTCCCCTGCTAAGGGCAATTCGCCATGGTCAATCCAGCTAACATGCACACATTTGGAGTGTGGGAGGAAACCGGGGCACCCGGAGGAAACACAATGCAGACACGGGGAGAACGTGCAACTCCACACAGACAGTCACCCGAGGTGGAATTGAACCGGGGTCCTTGGTGCTGTGAGGCAGCAGTGCTAACCATTGTGCCATCATGCCACTCCCTTATACCTTCTATCATTCTATTTAATGAACCTACCCAGTTTCCATCCCCTGCTGCCACTCTCTCCCCCTCTCCTGTCCCACTTCCCCTGGCCCCAAACCTGTTTTGTCTTTGCTTTCATTCCCCTTCCCCTCCCCACTCTTCACCCTGTTCTGGATCGCACACTTCCCAGCCACATGGGTCTTCCCCTTCCTCAGCCTTTCCCTAGTCTACTGGATACTTTGCCGTTAAGTGCTTTCAATTCTGAGACCTATAGATTTCGGGACATTAAGCCAATAGAAAGATATGGAGATTAGAACAGGAAAGTAGAGTTGATGTCATGGATCAGCCATGATCTTACTCAATGGAACATCTACACCTCTTTCATGTTCCATAGAATCCTTACAGTGCAGATGGAGGTTGCTTGGCCCATCAAGTCTTCACCAACTGCCCGAAAGAGCATCTTACACATACCCAATGTAACCTGAACACCTTTGGAGTGTGGGAGGAAACCCATGCAGACACGGGGAGAACATGTAAACCCCACACAGACAGTGGCCCAAGCCTGGAATCGAACCTGGGTGCCTGACGCTGTGAGGCAGCGGCGTGCCACCATGCCATGCCATCCCTCAGTCCTGTCTCTCTCTTTCCCCTGGCGTCACCTTCCCTGCTTCCTCACATCTCGGTCCAATTATCCTCTGCCTTTCAACCCTGCTTGACCTGAACACTGCGCTTGTATACACATCTATATGAAATGCTCCCACACTCTTGCCTCAGATACATACAAACTGCGGTTCCAAGATTTTCAGAGAGCGATTATTGGAGCTAGATGCTGCTATTGCATTGATGAACGTGTGAGTTTAACATCAGCTGTAACACCTTCCTGGTAAGCAGTAAGCTTTCAATTTACACTCGACGTGGGTATGAATATTAACAGCAGTACCAATTAAAACCAGCCGCTTATAATTAGGAAGTGAAACGGATGGTAAATATAGTCGTCACTTTCACTGTCAAAGCAACAGTGATTTGTAAATCATAGCTGCTGTCTTTCCACACATTACAACAGTAACTGCATTTCAAAACCATTTCATTGGCACTGCAGTGCTTTGAGATGTCTCGACACGAGGGCGTGAAAGGCACTATGTAAATGCAATTCAGATACAAGGCGGCGCTGGAAGAACGGAAGAAATAGGAGCAGGAGTAGGCCATCTAGCCCTTCGAGCCTGCCCCGCCATTCAATAAGATCGTGGCTGATCTGAAGTGGATCAGTTCCACTTTCCCGCTTTCTCCCCTTAACCCTTAATTCCCCTGTCTATCAGAAACCTATCTACCCGTGACTTAAATATATTCAACGAGGTAGCCTCCACCACTTCAATGGGCAGAGAATTCCAGAGACTCACTACCCTTTGAGTGAAGAAGTTCCTCCTCAACTCCGATCTAAACTGCACCCCGCCTTATTTTGGGACTGTGCCCTCTAGTTCTGTTTTCCTTTCTAAGCGGGAAGAATCTCTCTACCTCTACTCTATCTAGCCCCTTGATTATCTTATAAGCCTCTATAAGATCCCCCCCTCAGCCTTCTGAACTCTAACGAGTACAGGCCCAGTCTATTCAATCTCTCCTCATAAGCTAACCCCCTTATGAGGAGAGCACAGCTGCTCCACAGTTCCAAGGACCTGGGTTCCATGCTAGCAGAAATCTTGGAATAGCAGTTTGGAAGAGCCTGAGAGCATTTCATATCAATATATATATTATAGTGTATATAACTGCAGTATTCAAGCCAAGCAAGATTAAAGGACAAAGGGTACTTGGACCAAGACATGAAGAAGCAGGAAAAGTGACACAAGGAGAAAGAGACAGACAGGAGGGGTGAGTGAGGGACGGAGCAGCAGGGTAGCACAGTGGTTAGCACTGCTGCCTCACAGTGCCAGAGACCCGGGTTCGATTCCTAGCCTCGGGTCACTGTCTGTGTGGAGTTTGCACATTCTCCCTGCGTCTGCGTGGATTTCCTCCTGGTGCCCCAGTTCCCTTCCACACTCCAAAGATGTACAGGTTAGGTGGATTGGCCATGCCAAATTATCCCTTAGTACCCATAGTTGTGTAGGGGAGGGGAGAAAAGTGGTGTTGAGTAAAATGCTCTTTCAAAGAGTTGGTGCAGTCTCAATGGGCTGAATGGCCTCTCCTGCACTGTGGGGATTCTATTCCATATCAATCCTCCCAGGTGCAGGAGGTGGGGAGAGTGCAATAAATGAAGAGTGAGATCTACTCGAGTCGGAAAATAGTTCAGAGGGCCAATAAGAATGGAGTTAAGGTACAGAACAGCCACGATCTGGAGTAAGCTTGAGGGGTGAACGGTGCACTCTTGTTCCAATGTTCCTCAAACAGGCTGAGTCTCTCCACTCTTAATAAAAGGGTAAGGGAACTAGAGCACCAACAAATGTGCCATGGCACCCTGGTCTACCGTGAAGATCTCCCAAGTGTGCTACAAAAAAAGATTCAGAAAGCTTCAAAATTCCTGTGATTAAATGAAACTAACCTTCATCTTGAGCTCTGGGGTTGGCATCTCCAAGACCTGACTGCTGCCTCACAGCTCCAGGGACCCAGGTTCGATTTCTGGCTTGGGTCACGTTCTCCGCACGTCTGCATGGGTTTCCTCTGGGTGCTCCAGTTCCTCCAACACTCCAAAGATATGCAGGTTAGGTTGATTGGCCATGCTAAATTGACCCTTGGTGTCAGGGGAAGCGTAGGCTAGAGGGATGAATGGGGTAAATATGTGGGATTATGTGAATAGGGCAGGTGAAGACTCAATGGGCTGAATGGCCTCGTTCTGCACTGTTGGGATTCTATGATTCTATGGATCTCAGGTCTCCTGCGCAAGTGCCAGCTGGGAAAGAGCCGTACATGTGAAGTTTCGATTTTTGGTCAAGGCCTGTGCTCATGACCAACGGGGCTTGGAGCTGAAGGCAAAGACCCCACTTGGCCACACAAAAACTGAAAACTCAAAACGGGAGCAAAAACCCTGGAAGGAATGAGAGAGAGACAGGGAGAGGTTAAAAAAAAACAGGCAGGAGGACAAGAAGAAGTTAAAAACAAAATCCCTGGAAAGGGAAGATAAAGAAAATAGGAAGTGTGTCTCAAATTTATTTGAGGTGGAGATGCAGGCGTTGGACTGGGGTGGGCACAGTGAGAAGTCTCACAACACCAGGTTAAAGTCCAACAGGTTTATTTGGAATCGCGAGCTTTTGGAGCGCTCACCTGATGAAGGAGAAGTGCTCCAAAAGCTCGAGATACCAAATAAACCCATTGGACTTTAACCTGGAGTTGTGAGACTTCTTACTCTGCTCATTTTTTTCCTGTAGTGTAAAGGTGAGCCCAGGCAGCACGGTGGCACAGTGGTGAGCACTCCTGCCTCACAGCGACAGGGACCCCAGTTCGATTCTCAGCTTGGGTTACTGTCTGCGTGGAATTTGCATGTTCTCCCCGTGTCTGCGTGGGTTTCCTCCAAGTGCTCCGGTTTCCTCCCACAGTCCAAAGATGTGCGGTTTGATTGGCTATGATAAATTGACCCTGGTGTCAAGGGGATTGACGGGGTGAACATGTAGGGTTGCGGGAATAGAGCCTGCATGGGATTGTGGTCGATGCAGATCTGATGGGCCGAATGTCCTCTTTCTGTACTGTACTGCCACCCCAGTATAAATGCATGAAAGGGAAGGTTCAATTCCGGCCTTAGGTCACTGTCCGAAAGACATGCTGGTTAGGTGCATTGGCCACGCTAATATCTCCCTCAGTGTACCCGAACAGGCACTGGAGTTCAGACAAATGAAGGTAGATCTCATTGAGATTTATAAAATTCTAACAGAACTAGATGGGGCAGATGCAAGGAGGATGTTCTGGACAATGGAGGAATCCAGAACCAGGGGTCACAGTCTGAGAATTCAGGGTAGTCCATTTGATTTATTATTGTTAGTTGTATTAACATACAGTGAAAAGTATTGTTTCTTGCACATTATACAGACTAAATATACCATTCATAGAGAAGGAAGTGAGAGAGTGCAGAATGTAGTGTTGCAGTGATAGCTAGGGTGTAGAGAAAGACCAACTTAATGCAAGGTAGGTCCATTCAAAAGTCTGACAGCAGCAGGGAAGAAACTGGTCTTGAGTCGGTTGGTACGTGACCTCAGGCTTTTATATCTCTTTCCCATTGGGAGAAGGTGGAAGAGAGAATGTACAGGGTGCGTGGGCTTCCTTACTTCTGCTGGCTGCTTTTCCGAGGCAGCCGGTAGTGTAAACAGAGTGAATGGATGGGAGGCAGGTTTGCGTGATGGACTGGGCTACATTCACGGCCTTCTGACGTGAATTTAGGATGGAGATGAGGAGACATTTCTCCACCCAAAGAGCGGTGAGCCCGTGGAATTCATTACCACAGGAAGTAGTTGATGCCAAAACTTTGCATGCATTCAAGAGGCAGCTGGATATGGCACTTGGGGGGGGCAAAAGGCATCAAATGTTATGGGGAAAAAGCAAGATTAGGCTATTGAGTTGGACGATCAGCCAACTGATATCCACCGGCACTGCACCCCTGCCCACAGGTTTCCCATGGGTGTGGCGTGACCTCAATGGGGATTCCCACTGACAACAGCGGGATCAGTGGGCCACTTTGTGCTTTGCCAATGTTTGGTTTCACGTTCTTGGTTGGTTGGAATGCTGGGCCAATCCGGTTTTTTATCATGTCAAGGCTCCTATTCTGCTTCCCGCTTTGGGACTTCCAGTGAGCCCTGGTGCCACATGCCTTGCACACATCGAAGAAAGCTGGGCTATTACTGGCCCAGATATCACCAAAATGCAGAATCCTGCCGCGAGCAAACAAAAGTGCCAGCTCCCGCCGGTGGGAAAACGCGACTGGGAAGCCGGAGAATCTCACCCATGAACTCAAGGCGGCGTATTCCGGAACTGAATTTCACACTCTGCTAACCTCTGAGCGCTGACCATTTGTTTGGGGGCTTTTAACGGACTGCAGAGGGATGAAATCATCTCAGATGGACATGCTTTGCACATCCAGTCTTAAAGAAAAATTCTCATAACTAAGCTTGAGGAACCTCCCTGGATGAGTCACTATAATGTTCCTTTATTCTCATAAATCAAAGTGAGTGGCGGAACAGGCTCAAAGGGCCGAATAGCCACTTCCTGCTCCTATAACAAAGAACAATATCAACAAAGAACAACAACACAACACGGGAAACAGGCCCTTCAGCCCGCCCTGCCATTTTAACATGATGAGCGCCCTTCTCTACCCATCCACTCCTCTGTCTTCTATGTTTCTATGAGAAAAGATGGGAGGGCGTTTGAGCGGAGGAGGAAAGGCAGCAGGGATTAATTGGGCCGAATGGCCTCTTTTTATGTCATCCATTCTATGTGATCCTATGCAAAGGGTATGAAGCTCAGGCAATGAGATAGGCAGCATTAATATTGGATAAGGGCAAGCTTTAACTACCCATTGCACAGTCAGAGTAATATCTTGTCATTTTATCAATTCCATTACTGCATCTGTCACTCTCTGACCCCCAAGTCAAGAATTGATGTATTCAATTTCATTCCTGAGAATAACAAGCTTTGATCACTTTTATATTATTTATGGGCAAATATTAACTTCCAAAATTACATTTTTTTTTATCAAATTAAATCCAGCGCGCTCTGCTGAATTTCAGCAGGCAAACACTGCGATGCGCGGAGCGTCAGATTCTCTCTCACTAACATCAAACTTCTCACTCCACTTAGAGGCCCTGTGATACCCTTGGGATGGTTAATCCTCCCAATTATTTTTATCCCTCTAGCTTTCAAGCCCAATCCCAATTAGTCTGCACTGGAGGTGGAGATGAAACAACATAGAGGAGTGTGACGCTGGCAACGCAGCACAGCAAAAAAAAGGATGCAGGGCAACAACACTTTGCATTTATATAGCACCCATCGAGGTAGGAAAACTTCCTCAGTTGCCTCTCCGAGGCTCAGTCATAAAATAATAGACCCCCTAGCCAAAGCTAGAGACACCAGGAGGGGTAAGGTGAGCTTTCTGGATTTTCAGAAGGCGTTTGACAAAGTACCTCACAAGAGGTTATTGCAGAAGGTCGGGGGACATGGAGTTGGGGGTAGGGTGTTAGCGTGGATAGAGGATTGGTTGTCAAATAGGAGGCAGAGAGTGGGGGTCAACGGGTGCTATTCGGATTGGCGGATGGTGACTAGTGGAGTGCCCCAGGGGTCGGTGCTGGGGCCTCAGCTTTTTACCATTTATATAGATGATCTGGAGGAGGAAACCGAGTGTAGGGTGTCGAAATTTGCTGATGACACCAAGATTGGGGGAACGGCAAATTGTGCGGAGGGTGTGGAGAGTCTGCAGATGGATCTAGATAGGCTGGGCGAATGGGCCAGGAAATGGCAAATGGAATTTAATGTTGGCAAGTGCGAGGTGGTCCACTTTGGTAGGAATAATGGTAGGAAGGACTATTACTTACGTGGTGAAAAACTGCAGCAGGCGACGGTGCAGAGGGACCTCGGGGTCCTTGTGCATGAGTCGCAAAAACCCAGCTTGCAGGTGCAGCAGGTGGTCAGGAAGGCGAATGGGATGCTGGCCTTCATAGCGAGGGGGATTGAATATAGAAGTAGGGAGGTCTTGCTGCAGCTGTATAGGGCATTGGTGAGGCCGCAGCTGGAGTACTGTGTGCAGTTTTGGGCGCCGCACCTGCGCAAAGATATTTTGGCCTTGGAGGGAGTGCAGAGGAGGTTTACTAGGCTGATACCGGAGTTGAGGGGGTTGAGCTATGAGGAGAGGCTGAATAAACTAGGCTTGTACTCGTTAGAGTTTAGAAGAATGAGGGGAGATCTCATTGAGACGTATAAGATGATGAATGGGATGGATAGGATAGAGGTGGAGAGACTCTTCCCGCTCAAAAAAGACAGTAGGACTAGGGGGCACAGCCTCAAGATAAAAGGGGGGCGGTTTAGAACGGAGTTGAGGAGGAACTTCTTCACTCAAAGGGTGGTGAATCTCTGGAATACTCTGCCCGTTGAAGTGGTGGAGGCTGCCTCGCTAAATATTTTTAAGACGCGGGTTGATGGGTTTTTGATAAGCGAGGGGATTAAGGGTTATGGAGAGAGGGCGGGAATGTGGAACTGAGCCACGACAGATCAGCCATGATCTTACTGAATGGCGGGGCAGGCTCGAAGGGCTAGATGGCCTACTCCTGCTCCTATTTCTTATGTTCTTATGTTCTTATAATGAAGGATCTTGAAGAATGAGCAGGTGGTAACGAGGGTAAGAGATTTATGGAGAGGATTGTACAGTGATGGCCACAATCAGGTGAATGAACAGTTGCCAGTGGCAGGGTGAATATGCAAGGGTTCATGATCAGTCGATGTATGCGCGTGTATGAGTACATGTGTATATGTAAAAGTGTGCAAAATTTGTATGTGTGCTTGCATGTATGTGTCCTTGTATTTAGTGATAAGGTGGGATTCAAAGTTCAAAGAACAACACAGCACGGGAAACAGGCCCTTCAGCCCAACGAGCCCGCGTCGCCATTTTAACAATGTGCTTTTCCTCCACCCTTGACCCATCTCCCAAAAAAATTCTAAGTGTCGAATTCACGTCAAAACTGGAGTAAATCCCGTTCATTTTTTCAGCGGGATTTTCAAAATGAGCCTCCCACACTCTGCTCTAACAAGATTCAGGTGAAAAATTGGTGGGCAGGGCGTATTCCCGCTGGAGAGGTTGGCAGCATAGCACCGGGCGGGTCACTGTGCACGGGCTGACCAGTCAGTGCTGAGATCGACACATGCGCAGTAGCCCCACTCTGCCAGCCTCCCGATCGCAGGCCAGCCCCGCGACTCCGCCCGCCCCCCCCCCCCCCCTCCCACATCACTGCCCCTCTGACTCCCCCCGCCAAAGGCCCAATCACTGGGCCCCACAGACATGTCTGGGCCAGCCTCAACCCTGCCCCCCCACCCCCTCCACCAATGCCTCCCCCCCCACCACCACCACAACTCCCACCCCCAAGACCACCTTGATTTCCTCTTCCCACCCCAGCAGTCCTGATCTCCCACACCTCACCCCCACACCAGCATCCCCAACATCCATCCACCACCCCTCCCACACCGGCATCCCTGACAAGCCCAAGATGGGACGTAATGCCTCATCCTGTCTTGTGGGAACCTTGAATTGGATTCAATTGGATTTCACATTTGGTTTTTGTAACAAGCAAGGAATGGATTTGGGTTTTCCCGGTCCATTCTGAGCATAGGCTTTGAACTTTAAAACCAGAGTAGATACGTAATTCCAGATACTTTTTATTGAATTCATATACCGTGGTGGGATTCGAACCCGGGTCCCCAGAGCATTAATAGTCTATGGATAATACCATTGCCTCCCCATTACGGCAGTAACTACACTTCAAAAGTGCTTCATTGGCTGCCAAACCCATTAAGCGTCCTGTGTTCAGGAAAGGCGCTACATAAATGCAAGTCTTTCTCTTGGTCTCATTGAACTTAAGAAGAAGGTTCACTTGGACAATTAACTTTGATTTTATTTGATTTGATTTGCTTCATTATTGTCACATGTATTAGTATACAGTGAAAAGTATTGTTTCTTGCACACTATACAGATAAAGCATACCGTTCATAGAGAAGGAAAGGAGAGAGTGCCGAATGTAGTGTTACAGTCGTAGCTAGGATGTAGAGAAAGATCAACTTCATACAAGGTAGGTCCATTCGAAAGTCTGATGGCAGCAGGGAAGAAGCTGTTCTTGAGTTGGTTGATACGTAACCTCAGGCTTTTGTATCTTTTTCCCCATGATAAAAGGTGGAAGACAGTATGTCCAGGGAAGTGAAGACAGAGTCAATGGATGGGAGGCCGGTTTGAGTGATGGACTGGCTTTCATTCGTGACCCTTTGTAGGTCTTGGGCAGAGCAGGAGCCATACCAAGCTGTGATACAACCAGAAAGGATGTTTTCTATGTAATGTTACACTCATAGCTAGAGTGTAGAGAAAGGTCAACTTAATATGAGGTCATAGAACCCTACAGTGCAGAAAGAGGCCCTTCGGCCCATCGAGTCTGCACCGAACATATTCCCACCCAGACCCTACCCCCATATCCCTACATATTATACCCACTAATCCCTCTAACCTACACATCCCTGGACACTAAGGGGCAATTTCTTAGCACGGCCAATCAACCTAACCCGCACATCTTTGGACTGTGGGAGGAAACCGGAGCACCCGGAGGAAACCCACGCAGACACGAGGAGAATGTGCAAACTCCGCACAGACAGTGACCCGAGCTGGGAATCGAACCCAGGACCCTGGAGCTGGGCAGCAGCAGCGCTAACCCACTGTGCTACCGTGCCGCCCCATGATTGCTAGAGAGTTAGAATAGAGTTTTAGAAGGAGTAAAAGATAGAATTAGAGGGTATGCTGGGCACAGCTTGCAAGATGTTGCCTCCAGCAGATACCTTGTGAAACCACCAGAGGGAGTGTGTTTAGAAGAGGAGGGGGCGAGAATTGACGGGTTGAAAAATCACCAGAGATTGCGCCCAGCAACAACGAGCCCCATATTCATGGCTAACACGACACGGTGGATTTCTATCCCACCTGATTAAAGTTCACACACCCTGAAGAACCTGACTGAGCTTTATTTGTTATAAACGCACGCACACACACTTGGATGTACAAATTCATTTTAAATTGCACCACCTTACCTTACTGATTCAGTTTTGCTGTTAAATTTGTGCAAAGGATTCGAAGGCATTAAATATTTATCTAGCGCTGCCTTTCTGACCCTGTGGACCCTCATCAAATTGAATAAATCTCTTTGTCTGCATTGACTTGCAAAGAGCTGCATGTTAATGCTGGCCTTCATGAAACAATGTGGATATCTGGCAAATCTCAGACAAATAAGATGTTATGGGAATAAAATAAATCACACGAGCTAGGATTTACACAGAAAAAAAATGATTATATTATGTGCAATATAAAACTGATTCTGTCTGCCATCCCAGAATGAGATTATGGACGCAATGAAACATCACAAATGCTTCTCCGCTTTCTCCAGTTAAACTCTCACAAGGCCTGTGGACAGTACATTAAACCGGAGTCCAATTATCAATCTAAGGGTTGAAGATGGGCCAAAGCATGCATGACACAAGATCATTTCCTCATGGGGCCTGGGCGCATTGCTAATCGCAGTGTCTGAGACCAGACTTCTTACACTGTAGGTAAGCGGAGATTAGCACAGCATGGAAAGGCAGAGGGAATACAACAGTGAACCGCGATCCCCAACACAACACAGGGTCAGCATGCTCAGAAACACCATCTCCTGCATCTACAACGATGACCTGCGCTGACAAACCAGTTTTAAACATCTGGAGGAATCTCACTGTCGAATTTATCATCAGAATTTGACACTGAGATAGAGAAGAAGGCACGTGGACTGGACAGATGACCTGTTGTCGAAGATGGTGGCACGGTGGTTAGCATTGCTGCCTCACGGCGCCAAGTACCCAGGTTCGATTCGTGGCTCGGGTCGCTGTCTGTGCGAAGTCTGCACGTTCTCCCCGTGTCTGCGTGGGTTTCCTCCGAGTGCTCCGGCAGTCCAAAGATGTGCGCGTTAGGTGCATTAACCAGACTAAAAACCGCCCCTTAGTGTCAGGAGAGCCAGCTAGGGTAAATGTATGGGGCTATGGGGATAGGGACTGGGTGGGATTGTGGTCAGGGCAGACTTGATGGACTGAATGGCCTCCTCCTGCACTGAAGTGGGAGGTTTCAAGGGACGGGATAAAGGATGAACACCAGCAGCGAGAGAGAATTAGGGAGGGAATCCTAGCCGTTAGGGCTGAAGGCACAGCTACCTATTTGGTGGTTGTTTGGCCAGGAGGGGAGGGGAGTGAAACTTGCAAAGGAACTGACAGATACAGAAGAGGGAAGAGCTGATGAAATGCAGAGCTCCCAGAGAATTGGAGAGGAGGAGATAGGGAGAAGGCAAGGCCTTGGAGGGATGGGAATTTCCAAAACCAGCAGTCTATGTCACCCCCCTCTTGAGAGGAAGCAAAATGGAGAATCATCAAGGCATCAGATACATAGAGAGATTTCACTGCGGAGGTGCAGAGGTGAAGTCGAGGCATCGGAGGAAGCTCAAAAGCCTCCAGAGAATTTACCCGCCCAACCCTTCAAGCACCTCCTCTCAGCATGTGGCAGAGCCAGTCATTCGTTCTTCAGACTGATCAGCCGTCTCAGAGTTAGAGCGGAAGCAAGTCCCCGTGGGAAGTCAATGAGCACAGAGGCGGACTAACAAAACACCCGCCATGGGAAACTAAACAGTCTTCAAACATTTCCTGTACTGTTAAAAATGCCCCGAGAGTGGAGATATTAAGACATGCATATCTTTTAACCGGCAAGAAACTACAAAGGGTTGTGAACGGAGCCCAGTCCGTCACTCAAACCAGCCTCCCATCCATTGACTCTGTCTACACTTCCTGCTGCCTCGGCAAAGCAGCCAGCATCAACATAGACCCCACGCACCTCGGGCATTCTGTCTCCCACCTTCTTCCATCAGGAAGAAGGTGCAAAAGTCTGAGATAATAGCCCTGATTTTACCGGTGGAGCAGGCGAGGCTCCATTAACCTCAGGCACAATCTCACAAGCCAATAAAATTCTGGCCAACATACCAACCAACTCAAGAACAGCTTCTTCCCTGCTGCCATCAGACTTTTGAATGGACCTACCTCGCACTAAGCTGATCTTTCTCTACAACCTATGACTGTAACACTACATTCTGCACTCTCTCCTTTCTTTCTCTATGAATGGTATGCTTTGTCTGTTTCGTGTACAAGAAACAATACTTTTCACTGTACACTAATACATGTGGCAATAATAAATCGAATCGAATCAAATCAGAAAAAGGTCCATCATGGAGAGGATAAGGGGAACAATAGGCTAGCCAGCTCCCGTTTGAAATAGATAGAGGGAAGGCCAGCAGCAAACAATAATGACCACAATCAGCCTTTGAAATAAGCATTACAGGCTGCAAGTCAATGTGACACAACAGCCAAAAAACAAAGACTGACCTCTGCTTCTTTTCAATCTGCATCTGGGTGGCAGAGCACGTAAAAGTGACCACTGACACGCACCTTTGAAACTCCCAACAGTGCATTCTGCAATCAATGTTTGCTGACCAGTCCATTTATGAATAATGATATTTGCCCAAGAAGCAAATCTTTAACAGCAGAATGATATGCTAACCTGCTTGAAACTAAATGGGAGGAGAGAACAACAGACAGTTCTCATAGAATCATAGAATCCCACAGTTCAGCCCATCAAGCCTACACCGACCACAATCCCACCCAGGCCCTATCCCTATAATCCCATGCATTTACCCTAGCTAGTCCCCCTGACACTAAGGGGCAATTTACCATGGCCAATCCACCTAACCCACACATCTTTGGACTGTGGGAGGAAACCGGAGCAGCCGGAGGAAACCCCCACAGACAAGGGGAGAACATGCAGACGCCACACAGATAGTGACCCAAGCCAGGATCTGAGCACAAGAGATATTAAAAAGAGGTAAAGATCACTGGACCCAGCCAAAGATGGACCCCCATCTCCACCTTCCCTATGCCTCACTTATTCAGTCTTAATGCGGAGATGCCGGCATTGGACTGGGGTGGGCACAGTAAGAAGTCTCACAACACAAGGTTAAAGTCCAATAGGTTTATTTGGCAGCACGAGCTTTCGGTGATGAAGGAGCAGAGCTGCGAAAGCTCGTACTACCAATAAACCTGCTGGACTTTAACCTGGTGTTGTGAGACTTCTTATTCAATCTTGTTACCGTATCTTTCAATCCCATTTCACTGTTTAACCTTTCCCATTGTTATATCAGCCTAGTTATATTGCTCGCTTCTAAAGGTCATCACTACTCATCTATTCCAAAACTTCACTATTATATATACAGAAACACACTCCCACATTCTACCCTCTGTAAACTTCAGGTCAACTCAATGTAGATACACTCTGGTGTATGGAGTTAGGGCACAGATCAGCCATGATCTCATTGATGAAACAGGCTCGAGGAGTTAAATGTTCCATAGAAAGCATTCTTTCTGGTTGTATCACAGCTTGGTATGAGCTCCTGCTCTGCCCAAGACCACAAGAAAATACAAAAGGTCGTGAGTGTAGCCCAATCCATCTCACAAAGCAGCCTCCCATTCATTGACTCCGTCTACACTACCCACTGCCTCTGGAAAGCAACCAGCCTACTTAAGGATCCCATGCATCCTGGACATTCTCTCTTCCACCTTCTTCCGTCGGGAAAAAGATACAAAAGTCTGAGGTCACGTACTAACTGACTCAAGATCAGCTTCTTCCCTGCTGATATCAGACTTTTGACTGGACCTACCATGTACTAAATTGATCTTTCTCTACAACCTAGCTATGACTGTAACACTATATTCTGCACTCTCTCCTTTCCTTCTTTGTGTGCGGTGTGCTTTGTCTGTATAGCATACAAGAAAACAATACTTTCCACTGTTTACTGATACATGTGACAGTAATAAATCAAATCAAATCCTATGTTCTTATGCACCTAAGCAGTAACAATGTTATAATGATAGCACTTGGAGTTATGTCACCAAAAATCTGTTAAAGCGGCAAGCATAGATTTTTTTCAACTCGCAGACAAAGACAGGCTTTTCTTTTAAAATGGTAAGGCAGAAGATTTAAATAACTTGACTGTTTGACAATTCTTGAGAGTGTGGTAGAGGCAGATTCAAGTGTGGCTTTCAAAAAGGATTAGCAGCTGAAAAAAAAACATTTTCAGTGTAATGATCAGGGAGTGGTACAAGCTGACTTGTTCTTCTGGCTGTTGGTGTTGTGGTATTGTCACTGGACAGCAGTGCCAAGACCCAGGGTAATGCTTTGGTACCTGAGTTCAAAACCCATCATGGCAGATGGTGAAATTTGAACTCAACATGGAAAAGAAATCTAGAATTTAACGTCTAATGACGACCAAGAAATCCATTAATGCAAAAACCCATCTGGTTCACTAATGTCATCTTTAGCTGGTCTGGCCAACATGTGACTTCAAGAATGTGGTTGACTCTTAAAACTGCCCTCTGAAATAACCTAGCAAGCCATTCAGTTCAAGGATTAATTTGGAATGGACAAGAAATGCCTTATCCTTTTAAAAGAAAAGCCTGTCTTTGTCTGTGAGTTGAAAAAAATCTGTGCTTGCCACTTCAACAGACTTTTGGTGACATGACTCTAAGAGCCAGCAACGCCCACATCTCATAGAGTGATAGAGGTTTAGAGTATGGAAACAGTCCTAAGAACATAAGAAATAGGAGCAGGAGTCGGCCATCTAGCCCTTCGAGCCTGCCCCGCCATTCAATAAGATCATGGCTGATCTGAAGTGGCTCAGTTCCACTTTCCCGCTTTCTCCCCATAACCCTTAATCCCCTTGCCTACCAAAAACCTATCTACCCGCGTCTTAAATATATTTAGCGAGGCAGCCTCCACCACTTCAACAGGCAGAGAATTCCAGAGATTCTTCAAAGTTCCTCCTCAACTCTGTTCTAAACTGCTCCCCCCCCCCCCACCCTTATCTTGAGGCTGTGCCCTCTAGTCCTGCTGTCCTTTCTGAGCGGGAAGAACCTCTCCACCTCTACCCTATCCATCCCTTTCATCATCTTATACGTCTCAATGAGGTCCCCCCTCATCCTTCTAAACTCTAACGAGTACAAGCCCAGTCTATTCAGCCTCTCCTCATAGCTCAACCCCCTCAACTCCGGTATCAGCCTAGTGAACTTTCTCTGCACTCCCTCCAAGGCCAAAATATCCTTGCGCAAATGCAGCGACCAAAATTGCACACAGTACTCCAGCTGCGGCTTCACCAGTGCCCTGTACAGCTGCAGCGAGACCTCCCTACTTTTATATTCAATCCCCCTTGCTATGAAGGCCAGCGTCCCATTTGCCTTCCTGACCACCTGCTGCACCTGTTGGCTGGGTTTTTGCGACACATGCACAAGGACCCCCAGGTCCCTCTGCACCGTAGCATGCTGCAGCTTTTCGCCCTGTAAGTAGTAGTCCTTCCTACTATTATTCCTTCCAAAGTGGATAACCTCACACTTGCCAACATTGTATTCCATCTGCCAGGTCCTCGCCCACTCGCTCAGCCTATCTAGATCCCTCTGCCCTTTGGCCCAACTTGTCCATGCTGCCCTTTCTTTTTAAACCACGAAGCTAATCCCAATTGCCCTCATTTGCCCCATATCCCTCTGTACCCATCATACCCATGTAACTATCTAAACACTTTTTAAAAGGCAAAATTGGACCCGCCTCTACTACTACCTCTGGCAGCTTATTCCAGACACTCATCACCCTTTGTGTGAAAAAATTGCCCCTCTGGACACTTTTGGATCTCTTCCCTCTCCACTTAAACCTATGCCTTCTAGTTTTAGACTCCCCTACTTTTGAGAAAAGATATTGACTATCTCGCTGATCTATATTATTTTATAGACCTCTATAAGGTCACCCCTCAGCCTTCTACACTCCAGAGAGAAAAGTCCCAGTCTATGTTTCATGAATGAATTTTAAACAGAGAGCAGAGTCAATGGGCCGAATGGCCACCCTCTGTGCTGTAACCATTCAACAATCCCAGCATGTTGACATGAATTGAAGCATCTCTGCACATGACGCTGAAAAGGAAGAAAAATTAATTTTAAATACAACACCTATATGTACTTGCTCATATGGGTCAGAACAGCACAGAATATGGGTCACAGTAGCACTGCTTTTTCACAGTTCCAGGGACCTGGATTCGATTCCAGCCTCGGGTAACTGTCTGTGCGGAGGTTGCACATTCTCCCCATGTCTGCGTGGGTTTCCTCCGAGTGCTCCGGTTTCCTCCCATATTCCAAAGATGTGCAGGTTAAGATGATTGGTTATGCAAAATAGCCCCTTAGTGATCCAAAATGTGTGCGTTAGGGAGATTATCGGGGTAAATGTACAGGATTTACAGGGATGGGTTGGGGAAGTGGGCCTGGGTAAGATGCTCAGTCGGAGAATCGGTGCAGATTTGATGGGCCGAATGGCCTCCTTCTGCACTGTGGGGAGTCTATGTGGTTCTAAACACAGGCTCAGCACACAAATTCCCACCAATAGTGGGTGGCAGACCACCTTATCTGAGGCAATGGGGTGGGATTTTCCAGCCCTGACCCTTGTGGCAGGTGAGGTGGGAAAATTTGTAGAACCGTCATTCTCCAGCCTTGCCTACGCCAATGCAAACCAGTGCCAGGATCAGAAAATCCCACCCAATGTACGGGAAAGTGTCTGGGGAGAGGGCGCAAAGAGGTTCAGAAAAATATACATCATCAAAGTCGTTCAAAGAGAAAAGTTTATTACTCATCTGATGGAAAATTGAAACTGATTGCTGCCAGGCCAAATTTAACATTAAAACAAACTGCAGCTGTAACTCCATTAACATTAATAAGAACACACACAGCTCCAGAGGTCCTGGCTCTTTGATGGAAGCGTTTCAAAAACTTGGAGATAAAAGAGGCTAATTATTACCACATCAGTTTGAGTATTTATTTGGACATGGCAGGTACATGCTGTAACCCATAATCTCCCTTCATTGAGAAGCGGATTAATTAATCCATTTTCCCACTGTTGTTTGCAGGATTACATAAGAACATAAGAAATAAGAGCAGGAGTAGGCCATCTAGCCCTTCGAGCCTGCCCCGCCATTCAATAAGATCATGGCTGATCTGTTGTGGCTCAGTTCCACTTTCCCACCCTCTCCCCATAACCCTTAATCCCCTCTCTTATCAAAAACCCATCAACCCGCGTCTTAAAAATATTTAGCGAGGCAGCCTCCACCACTTCAACGGGCAGAGAATTCCAGAGATTCACCACCCTTTGAGTGAAGAAGTTCCTCCTCAACTCCGTTCTAAACCGCCCCCCCTTTATCTTGAGGCTGTGCCCCCTAGTCCTACTGTCTTTTTTGAGCGGGAAGAGTCTCTCCACCTCTATCCTATCCATCCCATTCATCATCTTATACGTCTCAATGAGATCTCCCCTCATTCTTCTAAACTCTAACGAGTACAAGCCTAGTTTATTCAGCCTCTCCTCATAGCTCAACCCCCTCAACTCCGGTATCAGCCCAGTAAACCTCCTCTGCACTCCCTCCAAGGCCAAAATATCTTTGCGCAGGTGCGGCGCCCAAAACTGCACACAGTACTCCAGCTGCGGCCTCACCAATGCCCTATACAGCTGCAGCAAGACCTCCCTACTTTTATATTCAATCCCCCTCGCTATGAAGGCCAGCATCCCATTCGCCTTCCTGACCACCTGCTGCACCTGCAAGCTGGGTTTTTGCAACTCATGCACAAGGACCCCGAGGTCCCTCTGCACCGTCGCCTGCTGCAGTTTTTCACCATGTAAGTAATAGTCCTTCCTACCATTATTCCTACCAAAGTGGACCACCTCACACTTGCCAACATTAAATTCCATTTGCCATTTCCTGGCCCATTCGCCCAGCCTATCTAGATCCTTCTGCAGACTCTCCACACCCTCCGCACAATTTGCCGTTCCCCCAATCTTGGTGTCATCAGCAAATTTCGACACCCTACACTCGGTTTCCTCCTCCAGATCATCTATATAAATGGTAAAAAGCTGAGGCCCCAGCACCGACCCCTGGGGCACTCCACTAGTCACCATCCACCAATCCGAATAGCACCCGTTGACCCCCACTCTCTGCCTCCTATTTGACAACCAATCCTCTATCCACGCTAACACCCTACCCCCAACTCCATGTCCCTCGACCTTCTGCAATAACCTCTTGTGAGGTACTTTGTCAAACGCCTTCTGAAAATCCAGAAAGACCACATCCACCGGCTCTCCTCTATCCACCGCCCTAGACACATCCTCATAGAACTCCAGTAAATTTGTCAGACACGACTTCCCTTTAATGAAACTGTGCTGCGTCTGCTCTATCAAGCAATTCCCTTCAAGATGCCTCGCAATTTCCTCCTTAATGACGGATTCTAACATTTTACCTACCACAGACATTAAACTAACCGGCCTATAATTCCCCGCCTTTTGCCTGGCACCCTTCTTAAACAACAGCGTAACATTAGCCGCTTTCCAATCTTCCGGCACTTCCCCGGAGTCCAGCGACGTCTGGAAAATAACCACCAAGGCATCCACTATCACCTCCGCCATTTCTTTCAGAACCCTCGGATGCATTCCATCTGGTCCTGGGGACTTGTCCACAATCAGCCCCTCCAGTCTGTCGAGCACCGCCTTTCTAGTAACAGTAATGTCATTAAGACCCTCCAGTCCTACCACCTTTCCATCGCTAACACCCGGCAAATTATTCACGTCCTCCTCCGTGAAGACAGAAACAAAAAAGTTATTCAATACCTTAGCCATATCCCCATCCCCTACCAATAGGTCCCCTTTCTCATCCTCTAAAGGTCCAACGTTCACCCTAGCCAGCCTCTTCCTTTTTATATATTTATAAAAACTCTTGCTATCCTTTTTCATATTAAGCGCTAGCCCAGCTTCATAGTTTCTCCTACCCTTCTTTATCAACTTCTTTGTCAATCTTTGTTGACATTTAAAACTCTCCCAATCCTCTTCTCGCCCACTACTCTTAGCTACTCTAAATTCCTCCGCTTTTAATTTAACACTTTCCTTCACCTCCTTCGTTATCCACGGCTTATTACCTCTCCTCCTACGGTCCTTTTTGACCATCGGAATAAATTTCCGCTGAGCACCAAGAAAGATCTCCTTAAAGATCCTCCACTGCTCCTCAGCAGACCCTCCCTCCAACGCGCTCTCCCAGTCCACATTCGTCAATTCTTCTCTCATCCTACCGTACTCCCCTCTGTTCAAACAAAGGACGCGCGTCCGGGAACCCACTTTCTCCTCCTCCATCTGCACCAGAAACTCCACCATACAATGATCACTCTCCCCAAGAGGATCCTTCACCACAAGGTCCCTAATTCTACCTGCCTCATTACATAACACCAGATCCAAGATAGCTCGCACCCTCGTCGGCTCCAACACACACTGTTCCAGGAAACTATCCCGGCAGCATTCCAAGAACTCCTCCTCGAGCCCACCGCATCCAACATGGGTCGACCAATCAATATGCAGATTGAAATCCCCCATAACTACGGCTGTCCCATTCCTGCACGCCGCACTTATTTGCGCGTTAACAGCCCGCCCCACCTCCAGATCATTATTGGGGGGCCTATAGACGACACCCACCAGCGTCTTCCTCCCTTTGCTGTTCCTAATCTCCACCCACAATGATTCCACCCTCTGCTCCTTGGCTCCAATATCATCCCTTGCTACCACCGTGATGCTATCCTTAATCAGCAGAGCTACGCCCCCCCCTTTTCCCTCCTGCCTATCCTTCCTAAACACTTGATAGCCCTGTACATTCATCTCCCAGTCCCTGTCACCTTGCAGCCACGTCTCTGTAATGGCCACCAGATCGTATCCATTTGTGTCGATCTGCACCACCAGCTCATCCACTTTGTTCTGAATGCTTCGTGCATTCAGATAAAGCGCTTTCATCCCAGCCTTCACCTGGACCCTATTTGCCGTAACGCCACCAACCATACTCACGCCCCCACTCCCTCTATTATTGGGACATCCTCGGCCTCTTCCCTTACCTGTACCCTATCCTTAACTTTAGACCTCGTAACGTCACCTACCCTCGCACCCTCCCCCCGCAATTAGTTTAAAGCCCTGTCTACAGTCCTCTTTACTCGATTCGCCAGCACTCTGGTCCCAGCACGGTTCGGACCAACCCCATCCCACCTGAACAGGTCCCACCTACCCCAATACTGGTGCCAATGCCCCATAAATTCAAACCCATTCCTCCCACACCAATCCCTGAGCCACCCATTCACTTCCTTAATCCTGTCAACCCTACGCCTGTCTGCACTCGGTTCAGGCAGTAGCCCAGAGATAACTACCTTGTCGGTTCTACTTTTTAATTCCATTCCCAGCTTTTCATACTCCCTCCCCAGATCCTCAGTTTGCATTTTGCTTACGTCGCCGGCACCCACATGTACCACAACGACCGGATTTTCACCCTCCCACTCCAGGTTCCTCTGCAGCCCAGCTGCGACATCCCGGACCCGAGCACCAGGCAGACAACACACCCTTCTGTGCACTTTGTCATTGTGACAAAGGACAGTGTCAATACCCTTCACCCCACTATCTGCAATCACCACTACGTTCCTTTTCCCCCTCTCTTTGCCTATGTCCTGCTGCATCACTGTACCGTGTGCAGTTTGCTCACCAACCTCACCTGCCTCGTCCTCTTCCAGACTGGAAGCAAGAACCTCAAACCTGTTATGCAGATTAAGAGGCTGAGGCCTCCGCTCCTCACCCCCCTTCCTCCTCCCAGCAGCCCCCTCTTGTCCCTGACCCTTAGAGTTAGACAGTCTAGGGGGGGTGGATGTCACTTGCACCCCATTGACAATGGCACCCTCTCTCCTCCTGATGAGCCTCAGTGTCTGTAGCTCAGAGGCCAGCTCATCCACCTTGAGCTGGAGCTCCTCCAGCAACCTGCACTTAACTACAGACATGGTCACTGGGATGGACCCTGGGGTCCACCAGTTCCCACATCATACAGAAACCACACATCACATGCCCCTCCATTATTCACTGTAGTAGTTTTGAAAAAAAATTTTTTTTTTTCCTTGTTTTTTCAAACGAACTCACCTGGCCTTTCTTCCCTCCAGCCCTTTTTGATATTAAGCCCTAATTGCTCACTCTGCTTCCCTCTCACTCCGCTGCCCGCTCCGACACTGCCCGCTGTCTACACCAGGCCTCCTTTTAAACCTGGCGCTGATTTAAAGCTGTCTGGCCCACAACTCCCTTCTAACCACTCCCTCAGAATTCTTAAAGCAGTAAATACAATAAATAAATGCTTTAAACTGTTCTGCAAAGAACAAAGTGCTTTAAACTTATTTTAAACAGGTTTTTAACAGGTAAAATCTTAGCTCTCTCTCTGCTCCTTCACTCGTCTGCTCCAGCAAACAGGATTGCCGCTTGTTTTCCTGCACACGCAAAATAAAGCAATATGCTCCCCTAAAAGAAAATAAAGTAATATATTCCATTCCCAGCTGAGAGGAGCCAATGTTTCAGCTCCTCAAAATGCTGCTTGTCACTGAGGGCATTGCCATCTTGGCCTCATTCCTGGGACGTGGGCATTGCTGCCTGGGCCAGCATTTATTGCCCATCCTTAGTTGCATGAGGGTAGTTGAGAGTCAACCACATTGCTGTGGGCTCTGGAGTCACATGTAGGCCAGACCAGGTAAGGACAGCAGATTTCCTTCCCTAAAGGACATTAGTGAACCGGATGGGATTTTCCGACAATGGTTTCATCGTCATCAGTAGATTCTCAATTCCAGGTATTTTTTATTGAATTCAAATTCCACCATCTGCTGTGGCAGGATTCGAACCCGGGTCCCCAGAACATTAGCTGATCTTCTGGATTAATGGTCTACTGATAATACCACTAGGCCATCGCCTTCCCTTAATGGTGGCCAATGTATAGGAAGCCCCAGTGTTATGACCCAGGTCATACTCAGCTTCCAATCCATTGACTCTGTCTACACTCCTCGCTGACTCGGAAAAGCAGTCAGCATAATCAAGGACTCCACACACCCCGGACATTTTCTCTTTCACCTTCTTCCATCGGGAAAACAGTACAAATGTCTGGTCCACGTACCAACCGACTTAAGAACAGCTTCTTCCCTGCTGCCATCAGACCTTTGAATGGACCTACCTTGCATTAAGTTGATCTTTCTCTACACCCTCGCTCTGACTGTAATACTAGATTCTGCACTCTCTCCTTTCCCTCTCAGTGAATGGTGTGCTTCGTGTAGTGCGCAAGGAACAATACTTTTCACTGTATACGAATACATTTAACAATAATAAATCAAATCAAATCAAATCAGGTCAGAAACTCCCAGGCACTTTACAAAGTTAGCTTAGACCACAAGTTTTGCATTTTGAATTTGACGTGGGTAAGCATAAGGCGTTTCACTCCAGGTATGATTCAAGTTTTTTAAAGTTTATTTACTATTGCCACAAGTTGGCTTACATTAATACCACAATGAAGTTACTGTGTAAATCCCCTAGCCGCCACACTCCGATGCCTGCTCAGGTACACTGAGGGAGAGTTTAGAATGGTCAATTCACCTAACCAGCACGTCTTCCAGACTGTGGGAGGAAACTAGAGGACCTGGAGGAAACCCACGCAGACACAGGGAGAACATGCAAACTCCACACGGACAGTGACCCAAACTGGGAATCAAACGCGGTCCCTGATGCTGTGAGGCAGCAGTGCTAACCACTCTGCCACCGTGCTGCCTAGTATCCCACTAGGAAGCTTTTACCAACATTTAAAAGCACAGTTAACATATCGTAATAAAATTAGCATGACTTTTACCAGTTATAAGAAAAACAATCAAGAATTGTATGAACGTTCGCAGCTAAGTATACTGTTCCAAATCAAAGAACTCCCACAAACATACACCTCATTCTCGGCTTAGCATAGAAAGCAAGTATGTTCGCATGATGCTGGATTTTGTAACACCTGATGTGAATTAATTCTTTAGATGTTGGATTGAAACTCTGACTTTGCCATTTTGGGACATTCAGCACCACTTGAGATTCAAGAGACAAAAACACCACTTGCCTCTCACTTCCAACTAGCAACCCACAGACAGCAGACTTTTCACTACAGAGAGAGATAAGAAACATTGCCTTTGACCTGCAATCCAAACAGCTTCTAACAAAATGAAACTAAAACCTTGGATTTTTACTACGGGAAAATAAACTCTCCAAAGCCAACACTTGCCTGTCAATCATGCAATTCCAAAATGGCCATAAAACTCCAGGACACTGCATTAGCCCAGATTAAAAATAAACAAGATGCCCATTATATTGCTTCAGTAACAATTAGAGGATACCAGCTCAGACATCAGGGCAACGAAACAAAGAGGCCAGGCCTGCTTGAAAAAACCTTCTGAGAATCATGATTAAAATAAATTTCTTCAAGGTCCAGTATCATCACACCAGCCACACACACACTCACTGCCGCTGGTTTGTGGTCAGATCATGATAAGACACTGACTGATACCCAAAACCAGACAGTGATTTAGCATCGAGCTTTGTTACCTGCTTTTTCTCACTGGTTGCTCCTCTATCTCATGTCATATTCCTGTTCTCTCCCCATATACCGTGTCACCTTCAGAGACTAGAAATTTATCTATTTCCTTCTTAAAGGAGGCATGGGGGCAGCGCCGTGGTTAGCACTGCTGCCTTACAATGCCAGCGACCCGTATTCGAATCCCGGCTTGGATCATTGTCCGTGGAGTTTGCACATTCTCCCCATATCTGTGTGGGTTTCCTCCGGGTGTACCAGTTTCCTCCCACAGTTCGAAAGACGTGCTTGTTAGGTGCATTGGCCACGCTAAATTCTCCCTCTGTGTGCCTGAACAGGTGCCGGTGTGTGGCAACTAGGCGAATTTCACAGTAACTTCATCACAGTGTTAATGTAAGCCCACTTGTGAAACTAATAAGTAAACTTTGAAACGTAAACTGAAGTCCTGTTTCTGGAGAGAAAAGTGGGAGGCAACTTCACTTTGACCAGCAGTGCCCCTGGGGAGGGAGCCATATTTGTACATAGATCCCTGAAAGTTGGGAATCAAGTAGATAAGGTTGTTAAAAAGGCGTACGGTGTCTTGGCATTTATTGGTAGGGGGATTGAATTTAGGAGTCGCAGCGTAATGTTGCAACTGTACACTACTCTGGTGCGGCCGCACTTGGAGTACTGTGTGCAGTTCTGGTCCCCACATTACAAGAAGGATGTGGAGGCTTTGGAGAGGGTGCAGAGGAGGTTTACTAGGATGTTGCCTGGTATGGTGGGGAGGTCCTATGAGGAGAGACTGAGGGATTTAGGGTTGTTTTCGTTGGAAAGAAGGCGGCTAAGAGGGGATCTTATTGAAACATATAAGATGATTAGAGGTTTAGATAGGGTGGATAGTGATAGCCTTTTTCCTCGGATGGAGAAAGCTAGCACGAGGGGGCATGGCTTTAAATTAAGGGGGGGTAGCTACAGGACGGATGTCAGGGGTAGGTTCTTTACTCAGCGGGTGGTGAGGGATTGGAATGCCCTGCCTGCTGCAGTTGTAAATGCGCCTAGTTTGGGGGCGTTTAAGAGATCTCTGGATAGGTTTATGGACGAAAAGGGATTGGTTTAGGTTAGTGGGTCATTGTTTTTGTAACTGGTCGGCGCAACATCGTGGGCCGAAGGGCCTGTTCTGCGCTGTAATGTTCTATGTTCTATGTTCTATATTGTCGGTAGCGATGAATTAAGAGGTTGGCAGTTGGTCCACATTCCAAATAAGGGCAGCCACCCACTCCTGAGAGTTGCAAATCCAATCAGTAGCATTGGCCATGCTAAATTCTCCATCAGTGGACCTGAACAGGCACCAGAGTGTGGCGCCCAGGGGATTTTCACTGTAGCTTCATTGCAGTGTTAATGTAAGCCTACTTGTGATACAAATAAGTCAACTGTAAACTAGTAACTGAATTTAAATTCCACCAGCGACCATGGTGGGATTTGAACCCGTGGCTGAAGGTAAGCACAGGGGTACAGCAGGTGGTAAAGAAGGCAAATGGTATGTTGGCCTTCATTGCGAGAGGTTTCAAGTACAGGAGCAGGGATGCGTTGTTGCAATTATACAGGGCTTTAGTGAGACCACACCTAGAGTATTGTGTGCAGTTTTGGTCTCTTTTTCTGAGGAAGGATGTTCTTTCTCCTGAGGGAGTGCAGCAAACGTTTACCAGGCTGATCCCGGGGATGGCGGGACTGATGTATGAGGACACATTGACTAGGTTAGGGTTGTTTTTGCTGGAGTTCAGATGAATGAGAGGGGGATTCTCATAGAGACTTGTAAAATTCTAACAGGACCAGACAGGGAGAACGCAGAAAGGATGTTCCCAATGGTGGGTTGTCCAGAGCCAGGGGTCAAACTCTGAGGATTCAGGGAAGACCATTTAGGACGGAGATGAGGAAATATTTCTTCACCCAAAGAGCGGTGAGCCTGTGGAATTCATTGCTACAGGAAGTAGTTGATGCCACACCATCGAATGCATTCAAGAGGTGGCTGGATAGGGCACTTGGAGCGAATGGGATCAAAGCTTATGGGGTGAAAGCAGGATTAGGCTACTGAGTTGGATGATCAGCCATGATCATGATGAATGGCGGAGCAGGCTCGAAAGGCCAAATGGCCTCCTCCTGCTCCCATCTTCTACGTTTTTATGTTTCTATATCTCCCAGAGCTATTGGAAGACCAGCCCAGTGACATTATCACCTTCGCTACCTAATTCCACTGCAACTTTGCCACACTCAGGGTCTAACTCCATGGATCATCGATACAGGAGTTTCCGGTGAGGTTATCGCAGTGACAGAGAGACAGGCGGACGAGGGTATTCCCAAACCTGGCAACACAAACAAGTAGAAAAAGATAAACAGACAAAACTTTCTGGGCTGTTTTAGTCATCTTTATACCATGGTGTAACTGGAAGATATATGCCTCGGTCAACCACGACAGATGGTGATTACCTGGGAACTGGGTATCGCATAGGCAAGTCACAGGTATGATCTGGATATTTAGTACTGTACATGATGCCTACTACAACCTATATATAAAACACTCGCTTTCAACTTGACCGAGATTCAATTAATATTCCGGTCAGTGCCTGTATTAACTCACTCCATATTGTCACGTTGTTATCAGCAGGAGGTAAGTTTCAAGTTAAAGGGAAAAAGAGAAAGATTAGCATTTATATAGCACCTTTCATAACCTCACGGTGTCTCAAAATGCTATACAGCCAATGAAGCACTCCCGTAGTTACTGTCAAAATGTTGGATACATGGCAGCTAATGGAGGGGCGACCTGATAGAAGTCTACAAGATTATGAGAGACATGGACAGAGTGGATAATCAGAAGCTTTTTCCCAGGGTGGAAGAGTCAATTACGAGGGCGGACTGGTTTAAGGTGTGAGGGGCAAGGTTTAAAGGAGATGTACGAGACAGATTTTTTACACAGGGCGTGGTGGGTGCCTGGAACTCACTGCCAGGGGAGGTAGTGGAAGCAGATATGATAGTGGCTTTGAAGGGGCATCTTGACAAATACATGAATAGGATGGGAATAGAGGGATATTGTCCCCGGAAGAGTAGGGGGTTTTAGTTCTGTCGGGCAGAATGGTCGGCACAGGTTTGGAGGGCCGAAGGGCCTTTTCCTGTGCTGTAATTTTCTTTGTTTTTTGTCTTTTGATCTCAATTTGCACAATGCAGGGTCTCTCACACACACACAGCAACTTGTATAAAAGCAAACTTGCTGCGGATGTTGGGATCTGAAACAAAAACAAAAATGGTGGAAATTCTCAGCACATCTGGACAGCATCTGTGGAGAGAGAACAGAGTCAGGTCAGGATGACCCTTCATCAAAAGCTGACCCTCTCCCCTATCGACGCCCCTGCCCCTTCTAGATCAACACTCAAACTGTTCCCTATTCTCTTCCTGAAGAGTTGGTCACCCTGGGCACAGGGCGAATTGCTCCTGCAGAGGACCAGCATGAATACGATGGGCCGAACGTCCTCCTTCTCTGCCATAACGACTATGTGATTTAGCTATGAGGAGAGATTGAATAAAGTAGGATCGTTCTCCCTGAAAAGACAGAGGCCGAGGGGCGATCTGACAGAGGTTTAAATAATAATGAAGGGCGTAGATAGAGTGAACAGTTGGAAGCTTTTTTCCCAGGGCAGAAAGGACAATTACAAGGGGGCAGAAGTTCAAGGTAAGTGGGGAGAGGGTTCAGTGGAGATGAGTGGGGGGCGTTTTTACGTAGAGGGTGGTGGGGGCCTGGAATGCACTGCCAAGTGAGGTGATGGAGGCAGATATGTTAGTGACATTTAAGACTTATCTGGATAGACAGATGAACAGGCAGGGATTAGAGTGATACAAACGGTTGGTCGAGATAGGACAACATGATCGGCGTAGGCTTGCAGGGCCAAAGGTCCTGTTACTGTGCTGTACTGTTCTTTGTCATTTGCGATTATACTTGAAACACGTTGTCAGTACCCACATACAGTGTGCAAACTCTTGAGCGAGAGATTGGGTTGCTGAAACCCAACGTCACTCAATTGATGTATAGAACATAGAACATAGAACACTACAGCACAAACAGGCCCTTCGGCCCACGAGTTGCGCCGATCACATCAACTCCTATCTATAACCCCCAATCCCATAAAACCCCATATCTTCTCCTTCCTGTTGTTTCACTGATCCCCAGCCTGGCAAAACTGGGATCGACTGTCTCTGCCAGGAATCCACCGTGGAACGTTTCAGCACCAAGCCATGCGTCATTAAACCACCAACAGGGGATGCGGTGGTGGGTTGCAAAGAGGATATAGCTCCAAATAAATCAGCATTGTGTTTCCCGAGTTCAGAGAAAACAAGATGCCGGTGTTGGACAGGGGTGGGCACAGTAAGAAGTCTCACAACACCAGGTTAAGGTCCAACAGGTTTAGTTGGAATCACGAGCTTTCGGAGCTCACCTGATGAAAGAGCAGCGCTCCGAAAGCTCGTGATACCAAATAAACCTGTTGGACTTTAACCTGGTGTTGTGAGGCTTCTTACAGAGAAAGCAAGACAGCTGGGCTGTGAGGGAGTATCGGGAAATGTGCAAACGATGGCAGGCGCCAGGGTAAAGGAGTCAGGCTAGTCCAGACTGGCAGCATCAAATCAGGTGGTCATGTTATTGTGCGAGGCCACACGTTGTAATGTATTGCAGGAACCTGCTGCTATGTAAATAGAAATCCAGTCCTTCAGTCTCGGAGATGCACCATCACATTTCCCTCACTTCATTATCACTCCCGGAGTGTATTCCACCTCACACATTCACTAATTTATTGAATGGCCATAAAATCGCCCTAGTAGTCAATATAAAACGCTATTTGATGAAGCCAGCCAGGTTCAAATGGACCTCATGAATCAGCCAGCTAGCCCGACACCATGGGTGTTTAAAGCACCGTCAAGGAGGCTTAAAGCCCATGTGACTTCATTGGTATAAGAAATTATAGTCAGGAGTCACACCACATCGATTGTATCATTTGCTTAAAATAGTCTGACTAATTCCCCCTAACCTGCATATTTTTGGACACTAAGGGACAACTTAACATAGAATCATAGAACCCTACAGTGTAGAAAGAGGCCCTTTGGCCCATCGAGTCTACATCAACCACAATCCCAACCAGGCCTTACCCCTACACATTTACCCGCTAATCTCTCCAACCTACACATCCCAGGACATTCAGGGGCAATTTAGCATGGCCAATCAACCTAACCCGCACATCTTTGGGCTGTGGGAGGAAACCAGAGCACCCAGAGGAAACCCATGCAAACACGAGGAGGGTGTGCAAACTCCACACAGACAGTGACCCGAGCTGGGAATCGAACGCAGGTCCCTGGAGCTGTGAAACAGCAGTGCTAACCACTGTGCTACCATGCCACCCCATACCATAACCAATCCATCTAACCTGCATACCTTTAGATACTAAGGAACAGTTTAGCACGGCCAATCCACCTAACCTGCACATTTTTAGACTATGGGAGGAAACTGGAGCACCCGGAGGAAACCCATGCAGACACGAGGAGAATGTGCAAACTTCATAAGAACATAAGAACATAAGAAATAGGAGCAGGAGTAGGCCATCTAGCCCTTTGAGCCTGCCCCGCTATTCAATAAGATCATGGCTGATCTGTCGCTGCTCAGTTCCACTTTCCCGCTTTCTCCCCATAACCCTTAATCCCCTCTCTTATCAAAAACCCATCAACCCGCGTCTTAAAAATATTTAGCGAGGCAGCCTCCACCACTTCAACGGGCAGAGAATTCCAGAGATTCACCACCCTTTGAGTGAAGAAGTTCCTCCTCAACTCCGTTCTAAACCGCCCCCCTTTTATCTTGAGGCTGTGCCCCCTAGTCCTACTGTCTTTTTTGAGCGGGAAGAGTCTCTCCACCTCTATCCTATCCATCCCATTCATCATCTTATACGTCTCAATGAGATCTCCCCTCATTCTTCTAAACTCTAACGAGTACAAGCCCAGTTTATTCAGCCTCTCCTCATAGCTCAACCCCCTCAACTCCGGTATCAGCCTAGTAAACCTCCTCTGCACTCCCTCCAAGGCCAAAATATCTTTGCGCAGGTGCGGCGCCCAAAACTGCACACAGTACTCCAGCTGCGGCCTCACCAATGCCCTATACAGCTGCAGCAAGACCTCCCTACTTTTATATTCAATCCCCCTCGCTATGAAGGCCAGCATCACATTCGCCTTCCTGACCACCTGCTGCACCTGCAAGCTGGGTTTTTGCAACTCATGCACAAGGACCCCGAGGTCCCTCTGCACCGTCGCCTGCTGCAGTTTTTCGCCCCGTAAGTAATAGTCCTTCCTACCATTATTCCTACCAAAGTGGACCACCTCACACTTGCCAACATTAAATTCCATTTGCCATTTCCTGGCCCATTCGCCCAGCCTATCTAGATCCTTCTGCAGACTCTCCACACCCTCCGCACAATTTGCCGTTCCCCCAATCTTGGTGTCATCAGCAAATTTCGACACCCTACACTCGGTTCCCTCCTCCAGATCATCTATATAAATGGTAAAAAGCTGAGGCCCCAGCACCGACCCCTGGGGCACTCCACTAGTCACCATCCGCCAATCCGAATAGCACCCGTTGACCCCCACTCTCTGCCTCCTATTTGACAACCAATCCTCTATCCACGCTAACACCCTACGCCCAACTCCATGTCCCTCGACCTTCTGCAATAACCTCTTGTGAGGTACTTTGTCAAACGCCTTCTGAAAATCTAGAAAGACCACATCCACCGGCTCTCCTCTATCCACCGCCCTAGACACATCCTCATAGAACTCCAGTAAATTTGTCAGACACAACTTCCCTTTAATGAAACCGTGCTGCGTCTGCTCTATCAAGCAATTCTCTTCAAGATGCCTCGCAATTTCCTCCTTAATGACAGATTCTAACATTTTACCTACCACAGACGTTAAACTAACCGGCCTATAATTCCCTGCCTTTTGCCTGGCACCCTTCTTAAACAACGGCGTAACATTAGCCATTTTCCAATCATAGAACATAGAACATAGAACATTACAGCGCAGAACAGGCCCTTCGGCCCACGATGTTGCGCCGACCAGCTATTAAAAAAAAAACAACACTAACCCACTAATCTAAACCAATCCCATTTCGTCCATAAACCTATCCACAGATCTCTTAAACGCCCCCAAACTAGGCGCATTTACAACTGCAGCTGGCAGGGCATTCCAGTCCCTCACCACCCTCTGGGTAAAGAACCTACCCCTGACATCAGTCCTATAACTACCCCCCCTTAATTTAAAGCCGTGCCCCCTCGTGCTAGCTTTCTCCATCCTAGGAAAAAGGCTATCACTATCCACCCTGTCTAAACCTCTAATCATCTTATATGTTTCAATAAGGTCCCCTCTTAGCTGCCTTCTTTCCAGCGAAAACAACCCCAAATCTCTCAGTCTCTTCTCATAGGATCTCCCCTCCATACCAGGCAACATCCTGGTAAACCTCCTCTGCACCCTCTCCAAAGCCTCTACATCCTTCCTGTAATGTGGGGACCTCTAATCATCTTATATGTTTCAATAAGGTCCCCTCTTAGCCGCCTTCTTTCCAGCGAAAACAACCCCAAATCTCTCAGTCTCTCCTCATAGGATCTCCCCTCCATACCAGGCAACATCCTGGTAAACCTCCTCTGCACCCTCTCCAAAGCCTCTACATCCTTCCTGTAATGTGTACATCCGGCAATTCCCCGGAATCCAGCGACGTCTGGAAAATAACCACCAAGGCATCCACTATCACCTCCGCCATTTCTTTCAGAACCCTCGGATGCATTCCATCCGGTCCTGGGGACTTGTCCACAATCAGCCCCTCCAGTCTGTCGAGCACCGCCTCTCTAGTAACAGTAATGTCATTAAGACCCTCCAGTCCTACCACCTTTCCATCGCTAACACCCGGCAAATTATTCACGTCCTCCTCCGTGAAGACAGAAACAAAAAAGTTATTCAATACCTTAGCCATATCCTCATCCCCTACCACTAGGTCCCCTTTCTCATCCTCTAAAGGACCAACATTCACCCTAGCCAGCCTCTTCCTTTTTATATATTTATAAAAACTCTTGCTATCCTTTTTTATATTAAGCGCTAGCCCAGCTTCATAGTTTCTCCTACCCTTCTTTATCAACTTCTTTGTCAATCTTTGTTGACATTTAAACCTCTCCCAATCCTCTTCTCGCCCACTACTCTTAGCTACTCTAAATTCTTCCGCTTTTAATTTAACACTTTCCTTCACCTCCTTCGTTATCCACGGCTTATTACCTCTCTTCCTACTATCCTTTTTGACCATCGGAATAAATTTCCGCTGAGCACCAAGAAAGATCTCCTTAAAGATCCTCCACTGCTCCTCAACAGACCCTCCCTCCAACGCGCTCCCCCAGTCCACATTCGCCAATTCTTCTCTCATCCTACCGTACTCCCCTCTATTCAAACAGAGGACGCGTGTCCGGGAACCCACTTTCTCCTCCTCCATCTGCACCAGAAACTCCACCATACAATGATCACTCTCCCCAAAAGGATCCTTCACCACAAGGTCCCTAATTCTACCCGCCTCATTACATAGCACCAGATCCAAGATAACTCGCTCCCTCGTCGGCTCCAACACACACTGTTCGAGGAAACTATCCCGGCAGCATTCCAAGAACTCTTCCTCGAGCCCCCCGCGTCCAACATGGGTCGACCAATCAATATGCAGATTGAAATCCCCCATAACTACGGCCGTCCCATTCCTGCACGCCGCACTTATTTGCGCGTTAACAGCCCGCCCCACCTCCAGATCATTATTCGGGGGCCTATAGACGACACCCACCAGCGTCTTCCTCCCTTTGCTGTTCCTAATCTCCACCCACAACGATTCCACGTTCTGCTCCTTGGCTCCAATATCATCCCTTGCTACCACCGTGATGCTATCCTTAATCAGCAGAGCTACGCCCCCCCCTCTTTCCTCCTGCCTATCCTTCCTAAACACTTGATAGCCCTGTACATTCATCTCCCAGTCCCTGTCACCCTGCAGCCACGTCTCTGTAATGGCCACCAGATCGTATCCATTTGTGTTGATCTGCGCCACCAACTCATCCACTTTATTCCGAATGCTTCGTGCATTCAGATAAAGCGCTTTCATCCCAGCCTTCACCTGGACCCTATTTGCCGTAACGCCACCAACACACAGACAGTGACCCAAGGCCGAATTGAACCTGGGTCCCTGGCACTGTGACGCAGCCATTTGCCGCTGTGGGGCTGCACTTCTGCCTTTAAGATGCTTCTTAACAGCCACCTCCTTGACAAGCATGTTAGACACCTTTCCTTGTATCTTAAGTGACTCACTTTCAAATTTTGTACAACCATGACTCAGTAAAACACCTTGAAACAGTTTTGATGTTGAAGGTGCTATTTAAATGCAGGTCAGTAGGCACAGTGACAGAACATCACGGTGCCTACTGCTCCACTCTTACTGGACCAGGTTAAGAGTCCAACTAGTTTATCTGATAGTAAATTAGTGATTACAATCAAATAAACCAGTTGGACTTTAACCTGGTGTTGTGAGACTTCTTGCTATGTTTACCCCAGTCCAACACCAGCATCCCCACATCAGGACCACTCTTACTGGGCCAATTTATGGGATCCCATGATAAAGGAAGTTGTGGCCTGAAGTCTCGGACTGGGTCATGTCTTAGTTTGTGTCATCACTAAGCCTAGAGTCAATGCAGCCTGACTTACACAAAGCCTAAACATGAGCTGGAGGCCTGGCGTGGATTGGCATGGTGCCAGGTTGTCACTCAGTCCATACATGGTTCAAGTGATTGGATTCAAGATCAATGGACTGGAGTCAATCCAAGTCAAATCAAATTCTCCTTCATGACTCAGGTTGGGTTGGGGAGGGGGTGTTGATATCTGTTTGCGGCTGTCTACATGTGGCAGCTCACAGTTGTGTAAATGTATGTCCACTCGTCTCTGTGCTGTGTAACTCTACTTCCAGCTGAACCTTTGGGTAGCAAGGGAGTCAGTCAGTTTTAAAAGAGATATTTGAAATTCTGATGGGTTTTGGTCACATGAATAGTCAGATACTGGGGGCGATTCTTTGCCCTCACTGTGCCCGCTGCACATCGGGCCAATCCCGAAAAACAGCACGCAGGCCTAAAAATCGGTTCCTTGTCCGATGCCCAACTATTTGTAATCATCTCGGTCCTTTTCCAATGACGCAAACTGGATCGCGATGCTAATTGACTGGATTTCAATCACGTTAGCAAGCTCGGCACACGTTCCTTTCTAGAATGTTCCCACCTCTCTAGCAGGACGTCACTCTGGCATGAATCAGTACTGGTCTCCACTGGGGATGACCTGGCAGTGCCAACCTGGCACATTGCCAGTGCGCAGCAGATGTTCTGGCAGTGGCCACCAGGCACCCCGGCACTGCCAGTTGGGCACTGTCAGTGTGCTGGGGCCAGTGCTAAGACAGTGGAACCTGAGTGATTTGATTTGATTTGATTTATTATTGTCACATGTGGTAGTATACAGTGAGAACTATTCTTCCTTGCACGCTATACAGACACAGGGTAAAGGAAAGGAGAGAGTGCAGAATATAGTGCTACAGTCATACTAGAGTGTAATAAAGATCAACTTAATGTGAGGTAAGTCCATTCAAAAGTCCAGTGGCAACAGTTGTTTTTGAGTCGGTTAGTACACGATCTCAGACTTTTGTATCTAACTTACATCCACCTAACCTACACATCTTTGGACACTAAGGGACAATTTAACATGGCCAATCCACCTAACCTACACATCTTTGGACACTAAGGGACAATTTAACATGGCCAACCCACCTAACCTACACATCTTTGGACACTAAGGGACAATTTAGCATGGCCAATCCACCTAACCTACATATCTTTGGACACTAAGGGACAATTTAGCATGGCCAATCCACCTAACCTACACATCTTTAGACACTAAGGGGCTATTTAGCAAAACCAAGTCACCTAATCTGCATGTCTTTGGACACTAAGGGACAAATTAGCACGGCCAATCCATCTAGCCTATACATCTTGGGACACTATGGGGCTATTTAGCAAGACCAACTCACCTAACCTACATATCTTGGGACTCTAAGAGGCAATTTAGCATGGACAACCCATCTAATCTATATATCTTGGGACATTACGGAGCATGACCAATCCACCTAACCTGAATGTCTTTGGACTGTGGGGGGAAACCGGAGCACCCGGAGGAAACCCATGCAGACATGGGGAGAACATGCAAACTCCACACAGACTGTCACCCGAGGCCAGAATCGAACCCCGGTCCTTGGAGCTGTGAGTCAGCAGTGTCACCCATTGGAAAGAGATCCTTACCCGGCCTGGCCTACATGTGACTCCAGATCCATAGCAATGCGGTTGAGTCTCAGTTGCCCTCAGATGGCAGAGCGAGACACTCAGTTCTTGGGTCATCAGTAATAGGCAACAAATTCTGACTTTGCAAATGACATCCAAGTCCCATGACAAATATATGCCTTCTGAGGAATTTCGAATAGTATCGTTTCAGGGTGGAAGGCCCATCCTGAAAATATTACAGTTTCTTTTATTCACATTATGCAAATACTCAGCTGGAGAACAAGCTGTTCAGAACCAATTAAGATTTCCTGATCACGTTTCAGCAATATCGGAGAAATCCTGGAGAACATCCCCCCCCTCCCTCCCCCTCCCCCACCAACTTCCCCTGCACCTCCCAAACCCCTTTGGTGGCCTAATTTTCCCACGTCTGTTTCTATAATTAATTCTGGTCTGTTTTCCAGCGCACTCCCTGTAGCCAGGAATCTGCTTCACCAGCTTTTACAAGATTTTAATTGCTTCTCAGGAGGCTGCCTTGACTTGATAAAGAGTTACGAGATGAACCAAGATACAACTGTCCCTCACAAATGGAGAAAACAAATCCACCCAGGGGAGCTCAGAAAGAGATCAGAAATACTCCCCCCAGGCATCAAAGGCCCACTTACCTCCATCAGACTGTGCAGTACAATTACAGCAACAAGCAACATTTAAGCAGCACCCTTAGTGTCATTTCTTTCAAAATCCTGAGCGATTTGGTAATGTAAGATGTGACGTCGCATCAAACCATGTAAGGCAATGTAGAGAGAGATAGCCAAAAGTTTGCTCAAAAGACATAGAACCCCTACAGTGCACCAACTCTCTATGAGAGTATCTTACCCAGGCTCAATCCCTCACTCTTCTCCCATAACCTCGTACACCGGCACAGTGGTTAGCATGGCTGCCTCACAGTGCCAGGGACCTCGGTTCGAGTCCCAGCTTGGGTCACTGTCTGTGTGGAGTTTGCATGTTCTCCCCGTGTCTGCGGGGGTTTCCTTCAGGTGCTCCAGTTTCTTCCAACAGATCCAAAGACACGCAGGTTAGGTGGATTGGCCATTCTAAATTGCTCCTTATTGTCAAGGGGATTAGCTAAGGTAGGTGCATGGGGTTATGAGGATAGGGCCTTGGTGGAATTGTGATGGTGCAGACTCGATGGGCCAAATGGCTTCCTTCTGCACTGTAATACTCCATGATTCTATGATTTACCATGACTAATCCACTTAAATTACAGATCTTGAGAAACTAAGGGGCAATGTAGCATGGCCAATCCACCTAACCTGCACATCTTTGGATTGTGGGAGGAAACCAGATCACCCGGAGGAAGCCCATGGAGACACAGGGAGAACGTGTAGATTCCGCACAGACAATGACCCAAGGCCAGAATTGAACGCAGGTCCTTGCTGCAGTGAGGCAACAGTGCTAAACACTGTGCCACCACGTTCTTCATATAAACATACAAAATAGGAGCAAGAGTAGGCCATTCGACCCCTCAAGCTAGTTCTGTCGCTCAATAAGATCATGTCTGATCTGATTATGGTCTCCACGCTATTTTCCTGCCTACCCCTGTTACCATGTAACTTCTTTATTAGTCAAAAATCTATCGACCTTAAGAACATTCATTGACCTTACCTCTGCCACCGTCTGGGGAAGGAAGTCCCAAAGACTCACAACCCTCTGAGAGAAACCATTTCTCCTCATCTCCATTTTAAGTGGGAACTCCTTGTTCTTAAACCGGGTCTCCTAGTTCTGGTCTCTCCCTCAAGGGGAGGCATCTTCTCAGCATCCATCCTTTCAAGTTCCCTCAGTGCCTTACCTGTTTCAATAAGATTACCTCCCATTCTCCCAAAGCTTGCGGCTGAAGCAGTTGAAGTCATGCCTAGAAGCGATTAACGTTGGAGATGCCAGATTCAGAAGGCCACCGTTACTTTGGAGGAGATTTTAATTTGATTTGATTTATTATTGTCACATTTATTAACATACAATGAAATGTAATGTTTATTGCGTGTTGTACAGACAAAGCATACCGTTCATGGAGAAGGAGAGGGTGCAGAATGTAGTGTTACAGTCATAGTTAGGGTGCAGAGAAAGATCAACTTACTGTAAGGTAGGTCCATTCAAAGCTCTGATGGCAGCAAGGAAAAAACTGTGCGTGAGTTGGTTGGGACGTATCCTTAGACTTTTGTATCTTTTTCCCGACAGAAGAAGGTGGAAGAGAGAATGTCCAGGGTGCGTGGGATCCTTAATTCTGCTGGCTGCTTTGCTGAGGCAGCAGGAAGTGTAGACAGAGTCAATGGATGGGAGGCTGGTTTACAAGATGGATTGGGCTACATTCACAACCTTTTGTAGTTCCTTGCGGTCTTGGTCAGAGCAGGAGCCATACCAATCTGTGATGCAACCAGGAAGAATACTTTCTATGGTGCATGTGGAAAAACGAAGAACAAAGAAAATTACAGCACAGGAACAAGCCCCTTCAGCCCTCCATTCCTGCAGCAACCATACTGCCCAACTAAACTAAAACCCTCTACCCTTGCGGGGAGCATATCCCTCTATTCCCATCCTATTCATGCATTTGTCGAGACACCCCTTAAAAGTCACAATCGTATCTGCTTCCACTACCTCCCCTGGCAGCGAGTTCCAGGCACCCACCACCCTCTGTGCAAAAAATCTGTCTCATACATCTCCTTTAAACCTTGCCCCTAGCGCTTAAACCTGTGCGCCCTCATAATTGACTCTTCCACCCTGGGAAAAAGCTTCTGACTATCCACTTTCCCCATGCCCCTTATGACCTTGTAGACTTCTATCAGGTCACCCCTTAACCTCCGTCACTCCAATGAGAGACGTCAGCTCAGAACATGTCAGCTCAAAGTTGATGAGAGTTGTAGCTGACATGCCAAATTTCATTCATCTTCTGAGAAAGGAGAGGCATTGGTGGGCTTTTTTTAACTATAGCATTGGCGTGGAGGAAAATGGAGAGAATGAGGCCATGGAGTGATTTGAAACAAGGGTGACAATTTTAAACTGGGGGTTGTTTGGCCAGTGATTGGCAAACGGGGCTCGGTGCAGGTTTGGACACACAGCAACAGAGTTTTGGACGACCTGAGGTTTAGAGGGTAGAATGTAGCAGACGAACCAGCAAGGAATTATAGGTCATAAAGGCATGAATGGGGGTTTAAACTGCAGGTGATAGGTGGAAAGGCAATTTGCAAGAGGGGATACAAAAAGTTAGCAAAGAGTTATTGATAGGTTAAGTAAGTGGGTAAAATGTTGACAAGTGAAGCATAATGGGGGAAAATGCAAAGTTATTCATTTTGGAAGGGAGAGCAAAAGAACAGAGTATTATTTAAATGGAGAAAAACTTCAGAAAGCTACAACACAAAGGGACTTGGGGGGGACATGAAACACAGGAAGCTAGCACAGCAGGGAATCAGCATGGCTAATGGGATGTTGGCCCTTATTCCAAGGGGGTTGGAGTTACAGAAGCCTTGTTGCAAGTGTACAAGTTACTGGTGAGACCACATCTGGATGACTGTGAGCTGTCCCCTTATTTAAGGAAAGATAATATTTAACTGGAGGCAGTTCTGAGAAGGTTCACTGGGATGGTCCCCACTATGGATGGATTGTCTTATGAGGAAAGGCTAAATAGATTGGGACTCTACTCATTGGAATTTAGAAGAATGAGAAGTGATCTCATTGAAACATATAGGATTTTTAAGGGGCTTCACAGGGTAAATAGTGAGAGGATGTTTCCCTTCATGGGAGAGTCTAGGACCAGAGGACATAATCTCAGTATAAAGGGATGCCAGTAAAGGAACTGTGGGGATAGAGTGCTTGTGTATATTTAGTATTAGTATATTACGATTTTTGATCAGTAGGGAAATCAAGGGTTACGGGGAAAGGGCAGGAAAATGGATGTGACAAATGGCGTCGGATCAGCCATGATCCAATTGAATGGTGGAGCAGGCTCGAGGGGCTAAATGGCCTACTCTTGTTCTTATTCCTTATGGGGTTATTATGACCTGAGGCAAGGCCAGTATCAAATAAACTGAAATGATAAATTCATCTATTTTCCCTTCCGTTCCCACCTTCTCTTGTCGGTCCTGATGCACATTGAATAACCATTCTCATCTTGGGAAGGCACTGGTATAGTGGTATAATCACCAGGTCGTAATCCAGTCACTGCAGGGTAATGTTTGGGGACCCGGGTTCAAATCCCACCACGGCAAATGGTGAAACTTGAATTCAGTAAAAATCTGGAATTAAAAGCCTGATGACGACCGTTGTTGGAAAAACGAATCCAGTTCACTAATGTCCTTTAGGGGAAGGGAAATCTGCCATTCTTACCTGGTCTGACCTACGTGTCTGGCTCACTCAAGAACAGCTTCTTCCCTGCTGCTGTCAGACTTTTGAATGGATCTACCTCGATTAAGTTGGCCTTTCTCTACACCCTAGCTACGACCGTAACACTACATTCTGCACTCTCTCCTTTCCTTCTCAATGAACAGTATGCTTTGTCTGTATAGCATGCAAGAAACAATACTTCTCACTGTATGTTAATACATGTGACAACAGTAAATCAAATCAACACGCGCATTTAACTAACGCCTTTCACAACTTCAGGACACCTCGAAAACGTTTTGTGGATTACCGAGGATTCTTCTCAAACTATCATTCATTTCGGAAATGCCACTTGGCGCACAGCAAGCTCCCAACAATGTGGCTGACTCTTAAATATCCTCTCAAGGCTGGTAAATGCTAGCCCAGCCAGCGACACCCACACCCCATGAATGAATGATTTTTAAAAATCACCGTTATTCACATGTGAATCAGGATTGTAAGACTCAACAGGATGAAATGATCCCGCTACCAATCGGAAATTAAACCCATTGCCCAAATCCCTACCAATCTGCCAATCACATTCTCAACCCGTGCCCACATATGCGTGGATTTTCCAATCCGCAGTGATTTTTATATTCCCAGGTTGTATGGGGATTTGACTTAACAGTTGAGAGAATAAGAGGGATCAGAGCTTAAAGTGCTGATCACACTGCATTCACACTGGGGAGGTGGTGACCAAGTGGTACTTACTCTGGGCTAGCAATCCAGAAACCCAGTGTCATGATCCAGCAGATGTTTGAAAATTTGACAAATGTATTGCCGATTATTGTAAAAACCCATCTGGTTCACTAATGTCCTTTAGGGAAGGAAATCTGCCAATCTTACCTGGTCTGGCCTACATGTGGCTCCAGAACCACAGTAATTGACTCTTAAATACCCTCTGAAATGGACAAGCAAGCCGCTGAATTGAAGGGCAATTAGGGATGGCCAATAAATGCTGAGTGACACCAATTGCTACAGCGCATCTTGAAGATAGTACACACTGAGCGTTGGTGCTGGAGGGAATGGATGCTTGTAGATGTAGTGCCAATCAAGCGGGTTGCTTTGTCCTGGATGGTGCCAAGCCTCTTGAGTGTTGTTGGAGCTGCACCCCCCCATCCAGGCAAGTGGGGAGTATTCCATCACACCCCTGACTTGTGTCTTGTAGATGGTGGACAGGCTCTGGGGAGTCAGAAGGAGAGTTACTCGCCACAATATTCTGACTTGCTCTTGTAGCCACTGTGTTTACGTGATGAGTCCAGTTAAGTCATCGAGTCATTGCAGTGTGAATGTAAGCCTAAAGAGAAAATACTGGAAAATCTCAGCAGGTCTGGCAGCATCTGTAAGGAGAGAAAAGAGCTGACGTTTCGAGTCCAGATAACCCTTTGTCAAAGCTCCTGAATGTAAGATTACTTGTGACACTAATAAATAAACTTTAAAACTTGAAAGCATCACACTTTCTGATAAGATTCTCGGATGGTGATGGCTAACACGAGGGGACATAGCTATAAATTAAGGGGTGGTAATTATAGGATGGATGTCAGAGGTAGGTTCTTTACTCAGAGGGTAGTAAGGGCGTGGAATGCCCTGCCTGCAGCAGTTGTGGACTCGCCAACTTTAAGGGCGTTCAAATGGTCAGTGGATAGGCATATGGATAACATTGGAATAGTTTAGGTTAGAGGGTCATTAGATTGGTTCCACTGGTCGGCGCAACATCGAGGGCCGAAGGGCCTGCACTGCGCTGTAATGTTCTATGTTCTATGTTCTAACATGGTTAAAACAAACAAAAACTGACCAGTCAAGTCATTGCTGATGGTGGGAGCTTGCTGTGCGCCAATTGGCATTTCCGAAATGAACGATAGTTTGAGAAGAGTCCTCGGTAATCCACAAAACGTTTTCGAGATGTCCTGAAGTTGCGAGAGGCGTTATTTAAACGCAAGTTTGAGCCTCGCTTTGAAGGCTGATGGGGGTCTTTGATGACAGAGGAGACTAATGGGCCGGGTTAAAGCCGGCTTCCTGCTTCTTCCTCACATCTGATGTAAATTGCAAATGAAAGATCGGACAAGCTGTGACAGGTTTAATTCATTTCTACATCCCTTACAGATGCCAACAGGAGGCCGCTTCACAGCTTCCCACAGATTCCTGAAATCACCTGGGATCGAGACAAATTACCACCTGCGCCACAGTGAATAAACTTCATTTTCAAAATCGTTTCTTCAAAGAACAAAGCATTTCATCTGAAGTGTTTGATTTACAGCCTCTGTGAGTATAAATGATTGATGAGTGCGCAAGGCTAGCAATCTCCACATTGCACCTAGTCAAAACACACAGAAGGATTTACTTTTCAATGAACAAACACGCCAACCGTTAATACATCCCCTGTCGCTTTCGAGGACCATTAAGACTGCGCTTCTAATTATTATTTCTTTTTGTAATGTTTCTGCACAGCAATACTGCTCCTGCAAGATTTATCCTCGGTTCTGAGGTTAACCATGCAACATAAGCTGACACTCTGGTGCGGTAAACATAGAAACATAAAAGGTAGGAACAGGAGGAGGCCATTTGGCCCTTCGAGCCTGCTCCGCATTCAGTATAATCATGGCTGATTATCCAACTCAATCCTGCTTTCTCCCCATAGCCTTTCATCCCATTAGCCCCAAGTGTGATATCCAGCCACTTCTTGAATACATTCAATGTTTTGGCATCAACTGCTTCCTGTAGTAACGAATTCCACAGGCCTCACCATTCTTTGGATGAAGAAATGTCTCCTCACCTGAATGCTCTACCCCGCATCCTCAGGTTGTGACCCCTGGTTCTGGACTTCCCCACCATTGGGTGGCATGGTAGCACAGTGGTTAGCACTGTTGCTTCACAGCTCCAGGGTCCTGGGTTTGATTCTTGGCTCAGGTCACTGTCTGTGTGGAGTTTGCAAGTTCTCCTCATGTCTGTGTGGGTTTCCTCTGGGTGCTCTGGTTTCAAAGAACAAAACAAAGAACAAAGAACAACCCAGCACGGGAAACAGGCCCTTCGGCCCAACGAGCCCACGCCGCCGCATCCTCCTACACCTAATCAACCCTGCGTGTCTACGAGTGGAACCCCTAACTTAGCCAGATTCAGGGGAGAATAGTGTCAATTTAGTAAACCAATCAGCCTAAGAGCACATCTTTGGGGTGTGGGAGGAAACCGGAGCACCCGTAGGAAACTCATGCAACCACAGGGAGAATGCGCAAACTCCCACAGACACAGGCCCAAATCCATGTATCTGCTCCATGTATGGCGGGGCAGGCTCGAAGGGCTAGATGGTCTACTCCTGCTACTATTTCTTATGTTCTTATGTTCTTATGTTATGTTCACAGCCAGCAGTGCTAGTCACTGAGCTGTTGCGGCGCCCATCTACCGGTCCAGGATCAAGCACACACACCGACACGAAGTACTAGGCCACTCCCGGAACCTCCAAGAGCGGCCCACGCACGACCCACCGTGTGCATGCCCCTCATTTGACAACAAGGTGGACCTTCACCTGCGGTATTTCGTCTCACAGTCCAAAGATGTGTGGGTTAGGTTGGTTGGCCATGCTAAGAAATTGACCCTTAGTGTCCAGATTAGTAGGTATAATATATGGGTGTAGGGCCTGGGTGGGATTGTGTTTGGTGCAGACTTGATGGGCCGAAGGGCCTCTTTCTGCACTGTAGGGTTCTATGATCAGGAATATTCTACCTTGTCTAGTCCTGTTCGAAGGTTAGTGAGGTATTTCTCCAAACCCACTAGTTTTTTGGTGGATTGAGTTAGGAAACGCACACCTGCACAGATTTACAGGATTCACGCATGCATTCCCGACACTTGCACCTCTCCCACTGCCAAAAAGCAGGCACAGTTGGGACCACACTGGAAACTGGCGGAGACCAAGTAAGTCATTTTAAGCTATTTTCAATGTAATTTGAATGTGATTCTCGGGTCTGGGACTGAATTCTCCGTGCCCAGTAACGTCGCACCAGTACAATTTCGCTCCGGTGGGGAGTAGCTCCCTACTTTCAGGGAATTCCCAGGAAACCCTGCTGGAGTGAAGGGAGTGACAATCGGGACCCTCAAGGGGGTCAGGCGGCGGGGGGGGGGGAGATTCGGGCTGGTGCCCCCTGGGCATGGGCACTCTGGCAGTGCCAGCCTGTGCCCTCTGGCACTACCCAAGGGACAAAGTGCCCATGGCCGGGGGGGGGGGCATCTTGGCATTGCCCATCGGGCGTAGGGCAATGCCAAGGGGAACGGGGCTTATTGTGGGCTGGGCTTAGGGGCAATTGCTGGGGTGGAATGGTCCCACTGTGACTCTACATGGGAATCGGTTTGGGCTGGAGGAATGCCAGGGATCAGAGTGGGCTGGGGGGAGTGGGGGGTTGGGGGGGGGTGAATGTGAGTGTTGTTCTGCCTCCACTGGGGGGGGTCTGTCTTCCCGGGGGGGGGGGGGCGGGGGTCTGCCATGGTGGGGGGAGGAGGGGGTGATTGCTGGAGATCGGGATGCTCCGGCACAGGGATGGGGCGGGGAGGGGGTTGGGGTTGGCCCGGAATGCTTGTGGAGGCCACGATAAAGCCGTGGGGGAGGGGGTGTGGCAGGACAGCACTGCGGGGGTCCCGGGCTAGCCAGCTATCGAGCCAGCCAGCAAACTGCAGGTTGACAGTTCGGAGCCGCTGCGCATGTGCGGAGTTTCGGATCTGTTAGACTCCGGTGTGAAGAGGCCCCATCCCCGAGCTTGTAATGAGATTCAAGATTGTGGCCTCTGCATTGCACAGAGTGTGGGAGATTCGAGTCTGAACTGTCACTGAGAAAACAATCAGGATTTACACCATTTTTCCTGCCAGTTCAGCACTTAGAATTTTTTTAGGAGTCTTGTCCATTATAAGTCTCTATGAGATCCCCCCCTCATTCGTCTGAACTCCAGCAAAAACAACCCTAACCTAGTCAATCTCTCCTCATACATCAATCCTACCATCCCCGGAATCAGCCTGGTTCTGAGAGTGTACTGCACTGTCAGAGAGGTACCACCTTTGGGTGGAATATTAAAGTGGTTCAGAAGTTATTTTTTAGTGTCAGGAAACCCAGATGCCAATCTTTTAAATCAGGAGTTCGGAGGCCGGAACTTCAGTTCCCAGCGGACCTCACTGGCCAAAGCGTGATCAGACATACACAGTTGAAACCTATTGTGTGTTTAGAGCGGGAACCAGCCTTGCACTCCTGTGCAGAAGATAAAGAAAAAGAAAGAAGTGAAACACTGTGAAATTACAGGTCAGATGATTTCTACAGTCACATTATTCGAGAGAAGACATCCCAAGGTGCAGGGCTTGGTGTGGGTGCAGGGAGAAGGTTCCAAATCAAGAGGGATGTCCCAAACCAGGGAGTGGGATGGAAAGAGGTCCAGAGAAAGTCCTGGACAGGGGGCAATGATGATGATCAGAGATAGATCCCAGAGGATCAGAGAATGATGACAAGAGCAGAGAAATAGGCTCCAGGTTGATGAGAGAGCTGCAAGGAGCAGACTTGAAACAAAGTGCATTCAAGAGAAGTGCAGAAGATCCCAGATGGCAGCCGAAGGTTGGTGACTCTATGCCATGGGTCATAAAACCTTGGTTAGGCTGCATTTGGAGAATTGCTCTGGTCACCACACTACCAGAAGGACATGGAAGCTTTGGAGAGAGTGCAAAGGAGGTTCACCAGGATGTTGCCTGGTCTGGAGGGTGTTGGCTATGAAGAGAGGTTGAATCAACTAAGAAAGACGGAAGCTGAGGGGAGACCTGGTAGAGGGCTACAATATTATGAGAGGCATAGATAGGGTGGATAGTTGGAAGCATTTTCCCAGAGTGGAAGTGTCAATTACAAGAGGGCACAGATTCAAGGTGAGGGGGGAAAAGGTTAAGGGGGATATGTGGGGAAGTTTTGCACGCAGAGAGTGGTGGATACCTGTACTGCGCTGCCAGAGAAGGTGGTGGAAGCAGGCACATTAACAACATTTAAGAAGCATCTGGATGGGTACATGAATAGGGAGGAAATAGAGAGTTATGGACTGAGTAAGGGTAGAAGGTTTTCTTTCAGTTTAGTTAGGATATCATGACTGGCACAGGGTTGGAGGGCCAAAGGGCCAGTTCCGGTGTCGTACTTTCCTTTGTCCTTTGTTATAAGGGCACTGATACCCTGTTATAGCAGCAATGTTCTGCTTCGCATTGCCAAAGATCTGAAAGCATGCTTGGAAGGTAAAGCTTGAGTGTGCACTAAGATCCAGGAGAAACAGATCTCAGAAAGTGAGAGTGAAACCCTGGAGGTGGATCCTTGTTGAAGCCATCTGAATGAAAGACATGTTTGAAGAGAATTTCCAAGGTGAGAAACTTCATGCAAAACTTCAAACATGGAGATTGAAAATCCTCATAAGAAAAGCAAAGTCTCAATGAGACTGTTTGGCTCATAGGTATCTATATGGCTTGCTGAGGAATCTATAAAATCTGCTTTGGTTGCTTGTGTCATTAACTTTGGAGTTTAGTGTGCCTGAGAGGAGGTGATGGCCTAGTGGTATTATCACTAGACTATTAATTCAGAAACTCAGGTAATGTTCTGGGGACCTGGGTTCAAATCCTACCATGGTGGATGGTAGAATTTGAATTCAATGAAAAAAAAATCTGGAATTAATGTACTGATGACCATGAAATGATTGTCGGAGAAACCCATTTTGTTCACTAATGTCCTTTAGGGAAGGAAATCTGTCACCTTTACTTGGTCTGGTCTACTTGGGTAACCCCAGATCCACAGCAATGCCGCTCAACTGCCCTCCAAGAGCACCTATGGATGGGCTATAAATGCTGGCCAGCCAGTGATGCCCATGTCTCACAAATGAATAAGAACAAACAGCTTGCCAGTTAGTTCACATGGACAACATACTTACCATAAATATTTTAGATAGATATGGTAAATTGATTTATCTTTCCAAATTTGTATGTCTGTAAAGATATAGTCAGGCTGAGGGGATTGTCAATATTTGAATCATTTTCTTCTGTTTGTATTGAGATCTTTCCTATTTTTTTTTCTGGGGAAATATACTTCATTTTTCTTGTTTAATAAATGTTTTATTCTTTGCATTACATATTCATTGGCAGTCTCCTGTAAATTTGTCCAATAACTTTAAAGGAAAAGTTAGGATATATCAAGCCAGGTTTCGCTCTCGGCTCTGACTTGTCCTGACTGACATCAGCTGTGATCGCAAGACAAGAGGTTTTGTTGGATAAGGCTCCTGAGAAGTGCATCTTACCACGTAGCGTTGCCTCATAAAGGTGCCGTATCAATGCAAATTGTTGTCTTTAAGATGTTTAAGATAATTGACAAAAGAGCCAGAGGGAAAATGAAGAGGGTTTTTTTTGACAGAATCAGTTGTTGTGATTTAAATGAGGAAATAAATTCAAGTGGACATTAGTTCAATGGTAGATTGCTCTACCATTGCTCCACCATTCAATCAAATAATTGATCTCTCCTTGGTCTCAAATCCACCTTCCCACCTGTTTCCCAAAATCCCTTTATCCTTTTTCTCATTAGAAATATATCGATATCCTTCTTGAAACTAGTACGAAGTCTCACAACACCAGGTCAATGTCCAACAGGTTTATTTGGAATCGGCAGCTTTCGGAGCTCTAAATGCTCCTTCATCAGGTGAGTCTCAGCTAATGAAGGAACAGCGTTCCAAAATCTCATGGTTCCAAATAAACTTGTTGGACTTTAATGTGGTGTTGTGAGACTTCTTACTGTGCCCACTCCAGTCCAACACCGGCAACTCCACATCATGGCTTCTTGAAACTGTTCAGTGATTCAGACTCCACCATGCTGTGGGGTAGCAAGTTCCACAAATTCACCACCCTCTGCGAGAAGTAGTTCCTCCTCACCTCAGTTTTAAATTTCTCAAACTTCAAGTCTCTCAAGTTTCTCCCTCTCAACCTATACCTGTGACCTCTTGTTCTAGATTTCCCCATATATTTGGTCTACATTTATTTTATCAACTCCTTTTAGCATTTTATATACTTCAGTCAGATCCCCTCGCATCCTTCTAAACTCCAGCGAGTACAAGCCCAAACCGTTTAATCTCTCCTCATGCATCAACCCTTTCATCCCCGGAATCAATCTGGTGAACCTCCTTTGAACTGCCTCCAATGCCACCACACCCTTCCTCAAATAAGGAAACCAAAACTGGACACAATACTCCAGATGTGGTCTCACCGACACCCTATACAATTGCAACAACACTTCTCTACTTCAATATTCTGGTCCTTTTGCAGTAAATGCCAACATCCCGTTTGCCATTTTTATTACGTGCTGCACCTGCATACCGACATTCTGCGATTCATGAACACAGACACCCAGATCCCTCCGTCCAGACGCATTTTGAATCTGTTTTCCATTTAGGAAATAATTTGACTTTCTGTTTTTTTCTGCCCAAAATGGATAACCTCACACTTATCCACATTAAACTCCATCGCCCAAATTTTGGCCCATTCTCCTAGCCTATCCAAATCCATCTGTAAAATCTTTATTTCCTCTTCACTGCTTGCTTTCCCACCTATTTTAGTATTGTCACAAATTTTGCTATGTCACACTCTGTTGCTGCTTGCAGATTATTCAAACCTGGTGTTGTGAGAGTTCTTGCTGTGCAGATCATTTATACAGCCCTTGACGTGGTTAGAACATTACACTGCCCATTGTAAGTCATTAGATAAATGCAAGTCTTTGTCCAGCATGTCCAGCACAGCCTACTTATCAGGTTAGTTATCACAATGTGAGGCTGGTTAGCTCAATTGGCTGGATAGCTAGAAGGTAGTTTGGAATAACATCAACACTGCAGGGTTTAAATCCTGTTCTAGCTCAGGGACCTACTCTTAGTTGAGAGTGGAAGGCAACAACAAAACACCACTGATAAAAGACTGAGAAAGAAACACAAGGTGAAGCATCAGCAGACTATGAGCCAAGAACAGTGAGGGAATCCTATGTACACTTAGCCTGTTTGCTTTAATCTATGCAATACTTCATTTTAAGGTATTTGCCCTATGCAACTAATTCTGCTAAGCTTTAAATCATTGATTGCTAACTTGACTACATGTAGAATCAGAAGGCTAAAAGTTAGTTAAAAATTGACTGCATTCCTGAAGGGTACACAATTCAGGCAAACAAGATTTTCATAACCACAACTGCAAACATTTCCAATAACAAGATAAGGGTTGAAATATAGTTTGGATTTTGTTTTCAAGATCTGTACAAAACAGGGACTGGCTTGCTTAGAAGCCAGTCTCCAAATTTTCTTCTCTTCTCTTTTATCATGTTAATATTTTAAGTTCTGTTCTGACCCAACACACAGCCCCTGCAGGTACAACAAACATGAATGAATGAATGAATAAATGATAATGTAATACTCTGAAATAGCCTTCAGTATTATTGATTAGAGTCAGATTATCTGAAGCTATTTCAGCAACATTTTGGCTGCATTAACCTTTCTTCCAAAAGCCATTAATCACATAGTTCCCGTGTTATATATTCTGGGTGAATGCAAGATAAGACCTAAGACCTCCCCCTAAGCCACGCAGAGTCACATAGCCGATCACATTCGGGAGTAAGAGGTGAAATTCAACTTTTGGCGGAAAAGTAAAGCATATTTATTAGTCACAAGTAAGGCTTATATTAACACTGCAATGAAGTTACTGTGAAATTCCACTATTCACCACAGTCCAGTGCCTGTTCGGGTCAATATATCTAACCAGCGTGCCTTTCGGACTGTGGGAGGAAACCAGAGCATCCGGAGGAAACCCACACAGACACAGGGAGAATGTGCAAACTCCACACAGACAGTGACCCAAGTCGGCCATTCTCATAGAAATATTACCCTGGCCAGAATCATTCCCATGAGAAATGTACCCTGGTTAGAGTCTTTGTCGTGGTTCCCCAGGATGACAACTGATTTTAGCCGATTGGAACAGTGAGTCTGAGTCATAATCCTCCAAGCAGTAGACTTTATTTTCCAGCACAAGACAATAAAGCCGGGATGTCCGGAACAATCCAATGAACCATCTGCTTACAGTCTTTTTATGCACATTACAGCTCCATACCTCAAGATTCTTATCTTACTTTTAAGATTCGACCTTGTTTAGCCACCATTGTTTCTGGGTCGACCCTTTATCTACCTTGCTTGAGATTGGTCACTCATTGTTACATCTCTTTGCTTCTTGAAACCATGGTAGTTATGACCTTTGCCCTTATCTAGACAATTCTGCTTACATAATAATCGTGGTTTAGCTAACTCAGGCCGAATAGTGAAGAAAAACATGCTTAATTTATTCTCTCCTTTTTGCTACAGTCACATATTAAGTTGGACAACTGGGCAGTGTCCATTGTCCTCCCGAGTGGCTACTGTTTACATTCATTAATGAGTGATTACTATACTAACTTCGTTGGGTCACATGCATTGATTATATTGGTTACACTTCATCTAGTCATGCTGGTCTGACTACTATACTAATTACATTAAGTAACATACATTGAGTTGATTAATCATACTGGTCTCATCCCATCTCCCATTTTGAACCCACTTCATCACACACATTCTAATTACAAGTTTTGGAGCAAATTCTCTTACGTCTTCCCATGGGAACTATATCACAGCAAGAATCATTCCTATGGGAATTGTGTTCTGGTAAGAGTTATTCCAATGGGAACTGTGTCCTGGTAAGAATCAATCCCACGAGAACTGTATCACGGCAAGAGTCCAGTATAAATAGCAGAGTATTTAGAAATACCTAATATAATCACAGAGGGTCGGAATGGCTTCATGAAGGGAAAATCAACCTGACAAATGTATTCAAATTCCTGGTGGTAATAACAAGCAGGGTAGCTAAAGGGGAACCAGTAGACGTAATATACTTGGATTTCCAAAAAGCATTTGATAAGATACTGCACAAAAGGTACTGAATAAGATAAGAGGCCATGGTGTTGGGAATCGTACATTAGCGCAGATAGAGGAGTGGCTGACTTACAGAAGGCAGAGAGCTGGGATAAGAGGGACATTTTCAGGATAATTAGTGGAGTGGTTAGTGGGCGGGATCAATGCTGGAACTCTTACCTTCCCTGTTCAATTTGCATGCTAGCTTTTTGGGAACTGTGTCCTGATAAGAGTTATTCCAATGGGAACTGTGTTCTGGTAAGAATCAATCCAGTGGGAGTTTTATCCTGGTAAGAGTTACCCCATGGGATTTGTATCCTGATACAGTTATTCCAGTGGGAACTGTATCCTGGTAAGAATCTTTCCCATGGGAACCGTATCCTGGTAAGAGTTATTCCCATGGGATCAGAAGGGAAAATTGGAAGGGATGGAAACAGTCAGGAAGTCACAGGTCTTGACTGATGATGAAAGTATTTTTCGAGTTTCCCCAGACCCCAACGCAGTAAAAAGAAGCATCTGCCTAGACTGTAAATACAAACCACATGAAACAGGTCTTTTGTACAAGATGACAAACAGCCTACGCAATGGATATTACTGAATTCACAAGCACAACTGGGGGAAAATGCTGTTAATTTCAGACTGACAGATTTGAGTTGAACTGACGTAACTCCCTTTTTTCCACATTGGGTAGAGGTTGACACTTGTAGGAGAGCATCAAAGCTAACTGTAAATGAACTAAATCTGACTTTTCACCTCAAGCATGTTTCCAGACTGGTCTCGATTGAAAGTGTTTTCAATCTGAGTCAGAACATAATGATTTTAAGCCCTGCTCTTGAGATCTACGGGTATAATAATTTTAGCAAGACCTTGCTATTTTTATGCTCCTACCCCTTTGAAATAATGGCTGACAATCCATTTACCTTCCCAGTTCAATTTGCAAGCTAGCTTTTTGTGATTTATGCATGAGGACCCCCCCCCCTCATTGCTTTCTGCAGTCTTTTTCTATTAAATAATATTCAGCTCCTTTATTCTTCTTACCAAAGTGCAGACATTCTCATTTTCCTACATTGTATTCCATCTGTCAAGCTTTTGCACAGTCCCTAACCTGTTTATATCCCTCAGGAAACCTTCTGTACCATCCTCACCATTTGCCTCCCTACCTAGTTTGTGTCATCTACAAACTTGGCAATGGTGCATTCACTTCCTTCGTCCATGTCATTAATATATATCGTAAATAATCGTGGCCCCAGCATTGATCCCCTCCACTAGCCACTCCACTAGTTATCCTGAAAATGTCCCTTTTATCCCAGCTCTCTGCCTTTTATTATCTTATTCAGTACCTTTTGCGCAGTATCATCAAATGCTTTTTGGAAAGCCAAGTATATTACATCTACTGGTTCCCCTTTATCTACCCTACTTGTTATCACCCTAAGAATTTGAATACATTTGTTAGGTTGATTTTCCCTTCATGAAGCCATGCCGACCCTCTGTGATTATGTTAGGTATTTCTGTAATACTCTGCTATTACATCCTTTATAGTAGGCTCGAATATTTACCCAATGATAGATGCTAAGCTAACTGGCCTAGGGATATCTGTTTTTGTCTCCCTCCCTTTCTGAATACAAGTGTTACATTTGCAGATTTCCAATCCTCTGGAATGTTTCTTGAATTTAAGGATTACTGGAAGATAATTGGAACAAAATACCCCCCAATTTTGTTCCAATCATTTATCTTCCCAGTTCTGTTGGATTTAACAACACTATTTCCTGTACTATCTCACAGTCACAACTAATGCATCCACGATCTCTGTAGCTACTTCCTTTAATATCCTGGGTTGCAGCGTGTCAGGTCCGGGGGACTTACCGACCTTTAGCCCCATTAGTTTCCCTAGTATTTTTTTTCTCTCATGACAGTTATTGTATTTATTTCCTCCCCTCTTTTCCCTCTTGGTTATTTAGTATTTTTGGAAATTTAATGAGGACAGATTCAGAGTATTTATTTAACTCCTCTGCCATTTACTGGTTCCCCATTTTTATTTCCGCAGTCTCCTTCTCTAGGGGCCTATGTTCACTTTGGCCTCTCTCTTCCTTTTTATATATTTAAAGAAGTTCTTACTGTTCATTTTGACATTACTTGCTAGTTTACCTTCATTTACCTTAATTACCTTTTGTTGATTTTTAAAACTTCCCCAATCCTCAGGCTTACCACTAATCTTTACAACATTATATTTCTTTTTTCTTTCAGTTTAATATTATCCTTAACTTCCTTGGTTAATCATGATTGATTTATCCCCTTCCTAGAATCCTTCTTTCTCACTGGGCTATTTCTTTCTTGTGAGTCATGAACTACTTTCAGAAACATCTTCCATTGCTGATCGATCGTCTTCCCTGCTAAACTCCATTCCCTGTCCGCTCCAGCCAACTCTGCCCTCATTCCTGTATAATTACCCTTATTTGAGTGTAGCACAGTTGTTTCTGACCCACGTTTCTCACTCTCGAACCAAATGCTACTACGTTATGGCCACTGTTTGTAACGGGATCTCTTATTCTGAGCTAATTAATTAAACTTGCTTCATTCCACATTACCAGATCCCAAATAATCTGCTGCCTGGTTGGATACACAACATATTGATCTGGGCACTTGTCCCAAATACCTGCAATGAGTTCTTCTAGCTCACAACACCAGGGACCCAGATTCGATTACAGTCTTGGGTGGCTGTCTGTGAGGAGTTTGCATGTTCTCCCCAAATCTGCATGGGTTTCTTTCCTGTGCTCTGGTTTACTCCCACATTCCAAAGATGTGCGCGTTACATGGATTGGCCATAATAAATTGCCCCATAATGTCCCAAAGGTGTACAGGTTAGGTAGATTAGCCAAGACAAATGCATGGGGTTGGAGGGATAGTCATGATGTGGAGATGCCAGCACTTGATTGGGATAAACACAATAAGAAGTCTCACCAGGTTAAAGTCCAACAGGTTTATTTGGTAGCACAAGCCACTAGCTTTCGGAGCGCTGCCTCGTCATCAGGTAAGTGGGAGTTCTGGACACAAACAGGGCATAAAAAGACACAAACTCAATTTACCAAGTAATTGTTGGAATGCGAGTCTTTCCAGGTAATTAAGTCTTAAAGCTAGAGACAATGTGAGTGGACAGAGTGTTAAGCACAGGTTAAAGAGATGTGTGTTGTCTCCAGACAGGAGGCTGGTTGAGGCCGTCCTCATGTTTGTGGAACTTGGCCATCAGTTTCATTCAATGAACACCGCTTGAAAATCACCAGGCAACAGTGTTCTCTTCCTGTTGGGGAACACTTCAGCGGTCACGGGCATTTGGCTGCTGATCTTCGGGTAAGCGTTCTCCAAGGCGGCCTTCACGACACTCGACAGCGCAGAGTCTCTGAGCAGAAACCGATAGCCAAGTTCCACAACACATGAGGACGGCCTCAACCAGGATCTTGGGTTCATGTCATTCCATCTGTAACCCCCACAACTTGTCTGGACTTGCAAAATCTCACTAACTGTCCTGTCTGGAGACAACACATATCCCTTTAACCTGTGCTTAATGCTCTCTCCACTCACATTATCTGTAACTTTAAGACTTGATTACCTGTAAAGACTCGTATTCCAACCACTATTTTGTAAATTGAGTTTGTGTCTTTACATGTCCTGTTTGTGAACAGAACTCCCACTGACCTGACGAAGGGGCAGTGCTCCGAAAGCTAGTAGCTTTTGCTACCAAATAAACCTGTTGGACTTTGACCTGATGTTGTGAGACTTCCTACTTGGATAGATAGGACAGAAGGTGTTTGCCCTGAAGGAAGTTTTCGTTTATAGACAATAAAAATACAACAAGACTTACTCCAACTTATAAATCAAAGAAAAGGTTTAACAAAGAAACTTCATGACTCCAAATTTGAGGCCTCACCCTGAGCCATTCCAAGCAATTTCACAATTCTCAAAAGGTTCTTATTTATACTGAGTCAGCTGACCATCACATCATTTTGTCATTGGTTACATGGTTTACTGGGTCAGCTGACCCTTACATCTTGTTGCCATTGATCACATTACAACAGATACAATGCTGTCACATTCTAACAGAGGGGAGGTCTGGGTGGGATGCCCTGTCGGAGAATCAGTGCAGAATCGATGGGCCGGATGGCCTCTTCCTGCACTGTAGGGATCCTATGATTCTCTGATACAGTACGGCTACTATTAGGGGCCACGTAGGCAACTGAGGGAATGTTGCACTGTGGGAGATGCCATAATTAGGATGAGTGACCCCACCCAGCGTGCCAAGAGGGATGCAAAAAATTAACAATTGTATGCTGAGATAGGAATGGAATTGTGGGATCCTCCTGTGCCAGTCTCTGACTGTATGACATCTGTTGCTGGAGATGGTAATATGAATAAGATAGAACAGTGTGACTTATTCTAATGAATTGTATTACATCCATCATGGCTTGGCATCAAATCATTTAGAAGCAGCTTTTGGTTGCAAAAGTCACGTGCAGCTGTAGAACCTTAAAATGATGCACAGTAAGACGTCTCACAACACCAGGTTAAAGTCCAACAGGTTTATTTGGAATCATTTTGGAGCGCCGCCCCTTCCTCAGGTGAGTCAGTTCATTAGGTGAAGGAGCAGCACTCTGAAAGTTCGTGACACCAAATAAACCTGTTGGACTTCTTACTGTGCCCACCCCAGTCCAACGCTGGTATTTCCACATCAGTAAAATGATGCAGTGTTGAAAGAGGCCATTTGGTTCATCACACCTGTGGCAGCTCTCTGAAAGGGTGGTTAATTAGTGCCACCCTGCGAGCACCCCTTCCTTCAGCCTGTCCCAAACGATTTTTCTTCTTGATATAAACATTCAATCCTTGTTTGGGAGCTATCATGGAGCCTTGACACACTGCCCTTTCCATACTGTAGAACCATAGAAATCCCTGCAGTGCAGATAGAGGCTGTTTGGCCCATCACGTCTGTGCCGACTCTCCGAAAGGACATCCCACCGACACCCTCCCTGCTATCCCCATGCATTTAACATGACCAATGCACCTCACCTGCACATCTTTGGACTGTGGAAAGCGGAACACCCAGGGGAAACCCACACAGGCATGGGGAGAACATGCAGACTCAGCACAGACAATCATCCAAGCCTGGAATTGAGCTCAGATCCCTGGCGCTGAGAGGCAGCAGTTCTACTAACCACTGCACTGCCTTTCAGAGTGTGTCAACTCACTGAGCAGAGAAATCCTTCTGCATTTCTTGGCTTTATTTGGTTTCTCTTTGGTTTCCGTGAAATCAGATTCTCCCTATCTCCCGCTTACCAAAATCTCACCTCTATCAAAGCCCCCTTTAAGCTTCCGCGTTCTCCGCAGAACAATTCCAGCCCCACCCCACCTCTCCCCATGACAGACATCCCTCATCCTGGGCGCCATTGCAGGAACTCTATGGTCACAACCCCGGTTTGCGGGGGCAGTGATTAGAACTCCACCTGGTCTGCCTCGCCGTTCATGCGGAAACACGGTGAAGGTTTCAGAGATCCTCCCCTGCGCCTCTTGAAGGTTTGGTGATGGGGCTGATGGTACGTGACCCGTCGTCAAACTTTTGTGACGAGTCCGTTTCGCTTCTTTAGTCTGTGTGGTTTTCACGCTTTTGAAGATGCTTCAGTTTTAGTTTATTTTCCTGTTTCTGGGGAAATCATTTGTGCAAAAACAGAGTAAGAATTTATACAAAGACCAACAAAGAGAACAAAGAACAGTACAGCACAGGAACAGGCCCTTCGGCCCTCCTAGCCGACTATGATGTCTCCTAAACTAAAACCGTACGCACTTATGGAGTCCTTCCATTCCCATCCTATTCATGTATTTGTGTACTTACCCCTTTAATGCCGCTATTGTACTTGCTCCCACCACCCCCCCGGGGAGCACAATCCAGATATTCAACACCCTCTATGTAAAAACCTTGCCTCACACTTCTCCTCTAAACTTTTCCCCGCGCACCTTAAACCTGTGACCCCTAGTGCTTGACTTTTCTACCCAAGGAAAGACCATCTGACACTCTGCCCATACCACTCGTAATCTTGTAAGTGCCTCTCACATCCCAATGCACTTTCAGGGTCACTGTTGTAACGTAGGGATCGGTGCTGGGGCCTCAACTGTTTACCATATACATAGACGATCTGGAGGAGGGGACCGAGCATAGGGTAACAAAATTTGCTGATGACACGAAGATGAGTGGAAAAGCAAATTGCGTGGAGGGAGCGGAAAGTCTGCAGAGAGTTCCGGATAGGCTGAGTGAGTGGGCGAGGACCTGGCCGATGGAGTCTAACGTTAGCAAATGTGAGGTTATCCACTTTGGTAGAAATATTAGTAGGAGGGATTATTATTTAAAGGGCGAAAAGCAGCATGCTATGGTGCAGAGGGACCTGGGGGTCCTTGTGCACGAGTCGCAAAAACCCAGTCTGCAGGTGCAGCAGGTGATCAAGAAGGTGAATGCAATGTTGGCCTTTATCGCGAGGGGGATAGAATATAAAAGTAGGGAGGTCTTGCTGCAAATGTACAAGGCACTGGTGAGACTGCAGCTGGAGTACTGCGTGCAGTTTTGGTCCCCTTATTTGCAAAAGGATATATTGGCCTTGGAGGGAGTACAGAGAAGGTTCACTAGGCTGATACCGGAGATGAGGGGGTTAGCTTATGAGGAGAGATTGAATAGACTGGGTCTGTACTCATTAGAGTTTAGAAGGCTGAGGGGGGGATCTTATAGAGACTTACAAGATAATGAAGGGGATAGATAGGGTAGAGGTAGAGAGATTCTTCCCGCTTAGAAAGGATAGCAGAACTAGAGGGCACAGCCTCAAAATAAGGCGGGGGGGTCAGTTTAGATCAGAGTTGAGGAGGAACTTCTTCACTCAAAGGGTGGTGAATCTCTGGAATTCTCTGCCCATTGAAGTGCTGGAGGCTACCTCGCTGAATATATTTAAGTCACGGGTAGATAGGTTTCTGATAGACAAGGGAATTAAGGGTTATGGGGAGAGAGCGGGAAAGTGGAACTGATTCACTTCAGATCAGCCATGATCTTGTTGAATGGCGGGGCAGTCTCGAAGGGCTAGATGGCCTACTCCTGCTCCTATTTCTTATGCTCTCATGTTCTAATGTAAACCTACTTGTGACACTAATCAATAAACTTTAAGCTATTTGGGTTACTTCTTCATAAAGCCAGCAGAAAAAATGTGGACTGAATGGCCTCCTTCCATGCTCTAACCATTCTATGATTCTACGCTCTGTAACAACAGGAATTGATGCATCTGGTCTTGCACCTCAGTCTACACAGAGTGTAGTACGAAAACATCAAGTGCTGGGTGCCATGAGACAAACAGCAGCATTGACCACAGAGTTCACAACAAGTTAGTGACATCTTGCGGGGGGGTGTGACAGGTGGGGTGGGGAAGGTGGGGGACCGTGGTCTGCTGCGATTCTTAGAATCAGGTGTTAGGTCTGTGTTTGACATCGAGACCCAGAGAGCAAACATTCAGGATGTGTGCGTCTACAGGAGGTTAGCTGCAAGTTACACATAGTCAAGTGCCATAGAGATTTCGAATTGAAAAGCAGGTTTTATAAGCTACCTTTTTCTCAAGAGGGGTGAAGAGAAACTGCATAAACTACAGGGCTTTGATGAAACCACACCAGTATTGCTCGAGTTGATTTGATTTATTAGTATTAGTACACAGTGAAAAGTATCGTTTCTTGCTCGCTGTACAGACAAAACGGAGGAGGAAATGAGAGAGTGCAGAATGCAGTGTTACAGTCATAGCTAGGGTGTAGAGAAAGATCAACTTAATACGAGGAAGGTCCCTTCAAAAGTCTGACAGCAGCAGGGAAGAAGCTGTTCTTGAGTCAGTTGGTACATGACTTCAGACTTGTGTATCTTTTTCAGTGGTTAGCAGTGCTAACTGCGCAATCATATCGCCCTAACCCATGCAGGTTTTAAAGAATCATTTCAAAGGATTCCAGCATCTCCGGCTAGATCAGCATTTATTGTCATCCCTAGCGAGCAATAAATGCTACATTAGCCAGAGATACCGGCACCTTCCGAGAAGCTGGCGGTGAGCTGCCTTCTTGAACCGCTATAGTCCATGTGGGGTATGTACGCCCACAGTGCTGTCAGGGAGGGAGTTCCAGGATTTTGACACAGTGATGGTGAAGGAATGGCTGATATATTTCCAAGTTAGGATGCTGAGTGACTTGGGGGAGGAACTTAGAATCATAGGAATCCTACAGTGCAGAAAGAGGCCATTTGGCCCATCAAGTCTACACTGAACACAATCCCACCCAGGCCCTACCCTCATATCCTTACATATTTACCCACTAATCCCTCTAACCTACACATCCCTGGACACTAAGGGGCAATTTTTTAGCATGGCCAATCAACCTAACCTGCACATCTTTGGACTGTGGGAGGAAACTGGAGCACCCGGAGGAAACCCACGCAGGCACTAAGAGAGTGTGCAAACTCCACACAGACAGTGATCCAAGCTAGGAATCGAACCCAGGTCCCTGGAGCTGTGAAGCAGCAGTGCTAACCACTGTGCTACTGTGCCAGCAGCTTGCAGGTGGTGGTATTCCCAAGGCAAAAGCCTTCACTTTGTCAGTACGATTGGATAAAGCACTGGGTTCGAGTTTCTTCGGCAACAGTCTCGATAAACATTCCATTTTGCCCCAGTGTCAGTTTTGACTTTGAGTTTGCTTTGTTGAGCATTGAGTAGAAGCTCAGTCACTGGGTATGTTTAAAGCATGGGGAGAACGTGTAGACTCCGCACAGACAGCCACCCAAGCTGGAAATTGAATGGGCAGAATCAGGGACGTTGCAGGTGACACCAGGCATGCTGAGCTTTGGGGAGGTAGCTGACTGCAGCATGCCCTGAGATAGTACTTGGTTGATATGCCTTTAAGCCATAACACCTGGCAAAAGGATTCCATTTACCACATTTGTTATAGCTGTTAAATGCAAAGCACGTACTCCATTTTTTAGGTGCTGGTCGTTGCAGTTTGTGCAGGATGTGTTTTGTATTAAAAAGATTTAATCTCCTCTTAGTTCTTTAATGCTCCTCTCAGGTTGTTCATTCAACATGCAAATATTAGCAGTGGATTCCAATGTTAAGACATTTTTCTTAATGGAGTCTCAATAATAGTGACTATGAGGGTGACACAGACGTTAGCACTGCTGCCTCACAACGCCAAGTACCCGGGTTCGATTCCTGGCTTGGGTCACTGTCTGTGCGGAGTCTGCACATTCTCCCCGTGTCTGCGTGGGTTTCCTCCGGGTGCTCCGGTTTCCTCCCACAGTCTGAAAGACGTGCTGATTAGGTGCATTGGCCATGCTAGATTCTCCCTCAGTGTACCCGAACAGGCGCCGGAGTGTGGCGACTCGGGGATTTTCCCAGTTACTTCATTGCAGTGTTAATGTAAACCTATCACTGTGTATTCCGCACGCTACACAGTCTCTAACAAGCTCATCAATGAGAACACCGAATTCACACCTTTTGCAGAATTGTGAGGGTTGAGACGTACGACTCCCTGGATTCATCAGATTTCTGGCTAGGGGGGTTGAAAGTGTTTCTATCCAAAATTACAGAAGGCAATAGCCAAGTAGCATTATCACTATAATCCAGAAACTCAGCTGGAGACCTGGGTTCGAATCCTGCTACAGCAGATGGTGGAATTTGAATTCAATGAAAAAATATCTGGAATTAAGAATCTACTGATGACCATGAAACCATTGTTGATTGTCAGAAAAACCCATTTCACTAATGTCCTTTAGGGAAGGAAATCTGCTATCTGTACCCGGTCTGGCCTACATGTGACTCCAGACCCACAGCAATGTGATTGACTCTCAACTGCCCTCCAAGGACAATTCGGGCTGGGCAATGAACGCTGACCAGCCAGTGACCCCCGTATCCCACAAATAAACAAAACAAAAGAATGCAGATTTGTCCAAACTCCTTCAGTCGTAACTCTTTGCCTTCCCTTTCCTGGAACAGGAAGGAATCTGGAGCAGAATTCTCCAGCTGTTCACACCAACACGATTTTCCTGGCCTGCTGCAGTGATTGAGATTTGGCCAAATCCTCCGACCTCACTGGCAACGGCAACAGGATGTGGATGGCCAGGGAATTCCGGCCTGGATTTCTTCACAGCTTCCCAGCCTGCCAAGTTCAACAACACAAAGGCTTGAACTGATACCGTTCATAGAGGAGGAAAGGGGAGGGTGCAGAATGTAGTGTTAGAGTCATAGCTAGGGTGTAGAGAAAGGTCAACTGAGTGCAAGGTAAGTGCATTCAAAAGTATGATGGCAGCAGGGAAGAAGCTGTTCTTGAGTCAGTTGGTCCGTGACCTCAGACTTTTGTATCTTTTTCCCGAAGGAAGAAGGTGGAAGAGAGAATGCCCGGGGTGCGTGGGGTCCTTAATTATGCTGGTTGCTTTGTCGAGGCAGTGAGAAGTGTAGACAGAGTCAATGGATGGGAGGTTGGTTTGCGTGATGGATTGGGCTACTTTCACAAGCTTTTGTAGCTTCTTGCAGTCTTGGTCATAGCAGGAGCTGTTCCAAACTGTGATACAACCAGAAAGAATGCTTTCTATGGTGTATCTGTCTGGTGACAGTCCTAGTGGACATGCCAAATTTCCTTAGTCGCCTGAGAAAGTAAAGGCGTTGGTGGGCTTTCTTAACTATAACATCAGTAAGGGGGGACCAGGACAGATTGTTGGTGATCTGGACACCTAAAAACTTGAAGACCCATTGATTTAGACAGGGACATGGTCTCCTTTATGCTTCCTGACATGCCATTCCTTCTCAAACCTTTTCCTGTTGTTGCTGATATTCTCATCAGGGATAAGTGAGTCGATGCGCCTGAATTCTCATGCTGTCTTGGCCAGATCCTGATACTATGTAAAGTTGTTAGGTTGTGTGTGAATGCTTAAACAACTTACTAACTTGCTACCCTATTGCTCTTAAATGGTGTGACTGCCGTCCTGTGGGAACACACATCCGGTACCCTTCCACAAACCCCAGTCACTGCCAGGGCACAGGTTGATTGACAAATAATCATAGAATCCATAGATTCCTACAGTGCAGAAGGAGGCCATTCAGCCCATCAAGTCTGCAATGACCACAATCCCACCAGGCCCTATTCCCATAACCCCACATATTTATCCTGTTAATCCCCTTGACACTAGGATCAGTTTAGCATGGCCAACGAACCTAACATTTTTAAAATAATGCATGTTGCTTGTAAATGAATGCATGTTCTAAGAAAAGAATAGATGGATATGCTGATAGGCTTAGATGAAACAGATACATTAGCAACATTCGAGGTGTTTAAAATTTATTTATTAATGTCATACATAGGCTTACAGTAACACTGCAATGAGATTACTGTGAAAATCCCTTAAGTCACCACTCCCAGTGCCTGTTCGGGTACACTGAGGGAGAATTTAGAGTGGCCAAAGTACCTAACCAGCACGTCTTTCAGACTGTGGGAGGAAACTGGAGCAGCAGGAGGAAACCCACGCAGACACGGGGGGAATGTACAGACTCCACACAGACGGTGACCCAAACCAAGAATCGAACTGAGTCCCTGGCGCTGTGAGGCAGCAGTGCTGACCATTGTGCCACTATCTTTACATACACATGAATGAGAGGCGAACAGAGGGAATGGAAATCATGTATTGGTGCAGGCTTGGTGGGCTGAAGGGCCTGCTCCTTTGCTGTTTTGTTCTTTGCTCTTTGAAATACGGTGGGAGTAAACTTATGTGGAGCATTAACTCTAGGGTAGGCCAATTATAAACAGATCATTCAGTTAATGTCATAAAAATTCATTTATGTGGTGTGAGCTTGGCCAGCATTTATTACCCATCCCTAGTTGCCCTTGAGAAAGTGATCATGAGTTGCCTACTTGAACTTCCGTAGTCCCTGTGGTGCAGGTACGTCTTGATCCAGTGGTCGTGAAGGAACGGCGGATATATTTCCAAGTCAGGATGGTGAGAGGCTTGGAAGGGAATTTCCAGGTGCTGGTGTTTCCATGTATCTGATGCTCTTGTCTTTCTAGGTGGTAGAGGTTGTGGGTTTGGAAGGTGCCATCTAAGGAACCTTGGTGAGTTCCTGAGTGCATCTTAGGGTGAACAGTGGGGAACATTTCCCGGGTCGGAAGTGTCAAACGCAAGGGGTCACAGGTTCAAGGTGAGGGGGCAACAGATGTCAGAGGGACGTTTTTTACACAGAGGGTGGTGGGGGCCTGGAATGCACTACCAAGCAAGGTGGTAGAGGCGGACACACTGGGATCGTTTAAGACTTATCCGGATAGTTACATGTACAGACGGGGAATGGAGGGATGCAAACGAATGGTCTAGGTGGACATATGAGCGGCGCAGGCTTGGAGGGCCGAACGGTCTGTTTCCTGTGCTGTATTGTTCTTTGTTTGTTCTTTGTTTATAGATGGTACGCTGGTCTACACTGGTGTATGGACACCGCACCAGCCTCCATTTATCTAATATTGTCAATATATCTTTCTATTCCTTTGTTCCTTATGTGCTTTTCCAACTTTTCTTTAAGTATTCTATACTGTTCACCTGAATTACTGCTTGTGAGAGCAAGTTCTACATTCTTATTATTATCTGGATACAATAGTTTCTCCAGAATTCTCTGCTGGATTTATTAGTGGTTATCTGATATTCATGACCTCTGATACCCCACCAAGTGGAGCGATCGTCCCCACTTCTACCCTATCAAGCCCATTCGTAATTTGAAGTACCTCCAGGAGGTCACTCCTTAGCCTTCTCTTCTTCAGCGAAATTAGTCCCAACATGTCCAGCCTTTGAAGAGAGGCTTATGAAGAGCCTGATAAGCTTATGAGGAGAGATTGAATAGACTGGGTCTGTACTCGTTGGAGTTTAGAAGGCTGAGGGGGGGGATCTTATAGAGACTTACAAGATAATGAAGGGGCTAGATAGGGTAGAGGTAGAGAGATTCTTTCCGCTTAGAAAGGAAAACAGAACTAGAGGGCACAGTCTCAAAATAAGGCGGGGGGGGCAGTTTAGAACGGAGTTGAGGAGGAACTTCTTCACTCACAGAGTGGTGAATCTCTGGAATTCTCTGCCCGTTGAAGTGGTGGAGGCTACCTCGTTGAATATATTTAAGTCACGGGTAGATAGATTTCTGACAGACAAGAGAATTAAGGGTTATGGGGAGAAAGCAGGAAAGTGGAACTGATCCACTTCAGATCAGCCATGATCTTATTGAATGGTGGGGCAGGCTCGAAGGGCTAGATGGCCTACTCCTGCTCCTATTTCTTATGTTCTTTCTTGACTAGTACAAACTCAAATTTCTGCCACGAAAATTTTTTATGCACTTTCTCCATCTCCGTGGAGACTTTTGACGCAGTTATTCCTAAATTACAAGTGCAAGGTAAAAGATTGAGTTGGGGATAGTGCAAGTTTTTTTTTGAACCATCTTTAGACATTCCATCTGGTTCATGGGGAGTTGCGACTTGTGCAAAATTAGCCACATCAGAGGATTCATGAACCCATGAACCCAGAAGAAGTCTTCATATTCTGCGATCATAGGGTGAATTATTTCAACATAAACCACACATTTGATTTCTACCACATTGCGGTGCCAAGCAAGCTCTTATAAGAAGCTTCTGAGTGAGCTTTCTGCTGTCGTGTAGAGAGAATGTGAGGGAAAGGCAAAAAAAAGTCATGGGAAAGTGACAAACATGAGGCAGTTAAGGAGACACACCTCACCACTGTGGCGCAAGGGTTAGGTCGATTGGCCATGCTAGATTGACCTTAGTGTCAGGGGGATTAGCAGGGCAAATATGTGGGGTTACAGGGATAAGGCCTGGGTGGGATTGTAGTCGGTGCAGACTCAATGGGCCGAATAGCCTCTTTCAGCACTGTAGGGATTCTATGACTCTATGATTTCCAATAACGTCACCAGACTGTTGATCCAAAGGTCCAAGCTAATGTGTGGAGGTCATGGGTTCAAATCCCACCAGGGCTGCTAGTGGAATTAATTAATTCAAAACTCAGAGTTAGTGACTATGAGGGTGACACAGACGTTAGCACTGCTGCCTCACAATGCTAAGTGCCCGGGTTCGATTCCCGGCTTGGATCACTGTCTGTGCCGAGTCTGCACATTCTCCCCGTGTCTGCATGGGTTTCCCCAGGGTGCTCCGGTTTCCTCCCACAGTCTGAAAGACGTGCTGGTTAGGGTGCATTGGCCATACTAAATTCTCCCTCAGTGTATCCGAACAGGCACCAGAGTGTGGCTACTAGGGGATTTTCCCAGTTACTTCATTGCAGTGTTAATGTACACCTACTTGTGACACGAATAAATAAATGTTAAATTGAAGCAATCATTGTTTGCTGTAGCAACCCGTGTAGTCCACAAATGCTCTTTAAGGAAGGAAATCTGCTACCTGGTCTGGCTTACATGTGACTTTAGACTCACAGTAATGTGGCTGACTCTCGGCTGTCCCTCTGAAATAGAATCATAGAATCCCTACAGTCCAGGAAGAGGCCATTCAGCCCATCAAGTCTGCACCAACAACCTTATCCTCATAACTCCATGCATTTACCCTGCTAATCCTCCTGACACTAGGGGTCAACTTAGCATGGTCAATCCACTCAATCTGCACATATGAACATAAGAAATAGGAGCAGGAGTAGGCCATCTAGCCCTTCGAGCCTGCCCCGCCATTCAATAAGATCATGGCTGATCTGTCGTGGCTCAGTTCCACATTCCCGCCCTCTCCCCATAACCCTTAATCCCCTCTCTTATCAAAAACCCATCAACCCGCGTCTTAAAAATATATAGCGAGACAGCCTCCACCACTTCAACGGGCAGAGAATTCCAGAGATTCACCACCCTTTGAGTGAAGAAGTTCCTCCTCAACTCCGTTCTAAACCGCCCCCCCTTTATCTTGAGGCTATGTCCCCTAGTCCTACTGTCCTTTCTGAGCAGGAAGAGTCTCTCCATCTCTATCCCATCCATCCCATTCATCATCTTATATGTCTCAATGAGATCTCCCCTCATTCTTCTAAACTCTAACGAGTACAAGCCTAGTTTATTCAGCCTCTCCTCATAGCTCAACCCCCTCAACTCCGGTATCAGCCTAGTAAACCTCCTCTGCACTCCCCCCAAGGCCAAAATATCCTTGCGTAAGTGCGGCGACCAAAACTGCACACAGTACTCCAGCTGCGGCCTCACCAATGCCCTATACAGCTGCAGCAAGACCTCCCTACTTTTATATTCAATCCCCCTCGCTATGAAGGCCAGCATCCCATTCGCCTTCCTGACCACCTGCTGCACCTGCAAGCTGGGTTTTTGCGACTCATGCACAAGGACCCCGAAGGAAACCAGAGCACCTAGAGGAAATCCACACAAACATGGGAAGAAGATGCAAACTCCACACAGACAGTGTCCCAAAGCTGGAATCGAACCAACATCCTTGACGCTGTGAAGCAGCAGTGCTAATCACTGTGCCAACATGCCACCCGGTGGCACGGTGGCCTAACAAGCCACTCAGTTCAAGGACAAATAGGGAGGGGCAAAAATATTGAAGCAATGGCACGGTAGCACAGTGGTTAGCACTGCTACTTCACAGCTCCAGGGTCTTGGGTTTGATTCCCGGCTCAGGTCACTGTCTGTGTGGAGTTTGAACATTCTCCTCGTGTCTGTTTGGGTTTCCTCTGAGTGCTCTGGTTTCCTCCCACAGTCCAAAGATGTGCGGGTTAGGTTGATTGGCCGTGCTAAGAAATTGCCCCTTAGTGTCCAGGGATGCATAGGTTAGTGGGTATAACATGTAGGGATATGGGGGTAGGGCCTGGGTGGGATTGTGTTCGGTGCAGACTCGATGGGCCGAAGGGCCTCTTTCTGCACTGTAGGGTTCAACGAATGCATTTTTTTAAATCCTATCTTGGAACTATATCGCTGTTCCTTCACTGGTGCTGGAACAAATCCCAGGAAGTGTCTGTCTGACGGCATTGTGAGTGTAACTTTGCCACACAGATCTCACCACCACCTCCTCAAGGGAATGGGCAACTCAAACAGTGGCTTTACCCGCAAGGCTAACATCCCATGAGTGAACAGAGTTCAATTCAGGTCGCCACAATGCAGGAAGGATTTGGAGAAGATGCAAAAGAGGTTTACCAGGAAACAGCCAAGGTTAGAGAGTATGAGCTAAAAAAGAGAGGCTGGACAAACTAGGGTTTTTTCTCTGGAGGCTGAGGGGAGACCTGATAGGAGTCTATAAAATTATGAGAGGCATAGACAGCGTTGGCAGTCAGAATCTTTCCCAGAGTTGAAATGTCGAATACTAGGGAGCATAAGGTGAGAGGGGGAAAGTTCAAAGGACTTGTGAGGGGCAAATTTTGTTATGATGTGGAAATGCCAGCGTTGGACTGGGGTAAAACACAGCAAGAAGTCTGACAACACCAGGTTTAAGTCCAACTGATTTATTTGATAGTAAACTCACAAGCTTTTGAGGTTCCCCTCTTCGTCAGGTGAATGGAGAGTTCTGGTCTCAGACAGAGCATATAACAGCACAGGCAGTTTACAGATTACTGATTAGAATGCGAGTCTTTACACCTAACCTGCTGTTCAAGTCTTAAAGTGGCCGACAATGTGAGTGGACAGAGCATTAAGCCCAGTTTAAAGAGATGTGTATTGTCTCCAGACAGTACAGTAAGTGAGGTTTTCCAAACCCAGGCGAGTCACGGGGGTTACAGATAGTGCGACATGAACCCAAGATCCCTGTTGAGGCCATCCTCATGTGTGCGGAACTTGGCTATCAGTCTCTGCTCAGCGACTCTGCGCTGTCGTGTGTCGTGAAGGCCGCCTTGGAGAATGCTTACCTGAAGGTCAGAGGCTGAATGCCCGTGACCGCTGAAGTGTTCGCCAACAGGAAGGGAACAGTCTTGCCTGGTGACTGTCGAACGATGTTCATTCACCCCTTGTCGTAGCGTCTGCATGGTCTCTTTAAGATTTGAATAGCAGGTTAGGTGTAAAGACTCGCACTGTAATCGGTAATCTGCAAACTGTCTGTGCTGCTATATGCTCTGTCTGAGGTCAGAACTCTCCATTCGCCTGACGAAGGGGCTAACCCCGAAAGCTTGCGAGTTTACTATCAAATAAATCGGTTGGACTTAAACCTGGTGTTGTCAGACTTCTTACCAAATTTTTTTTCACAGAGAGTAGTAGGGTGTCTGGGACGTGCTGCCAAGACTGGTGGTGCAGGCAGATACAATAGTGGTGTTTAAGAGGCTTTTAGATTAGCGCATAAATATGCAAGGAACAGAGGGATATGGACCAAGGGCAGACAGAGGGGATTAGTTTAACTTGGGATCATGTTCGGCACAACATTATGGGCCGAAGGGCCTGCTCCTGTGCTGTACTGTTCTATGATCTTTGACCCAGCTCCCTGTTCAGAATGGAACTCTGCCACACTTTAATGCCGTCTGCAGTACCCCCTCGCGAAAGGTCCAAACAAAATTTCAGTTCACTAGATTGCTCACACGTTTCTCTTTCACTGAGTAACTCTTGCTGTTGTGGGCTTTCAGAATTAATCAAGTTATTCCATATTCAAAAGAAATGATTTGACAATCATGGCCTTTCAGTGACCTCCCCAGATTATTAACAGTGTCAATGAGAGTACGTGTGTGGGCACAGTTGAGTGTTAGTTATGCGACTGAACTAGTTAATCCTAATGCCTAAAAACATAAGAAATAGGAGCAGGAGTCGGTCATCTAGTCCCTCGAGCCTGCCCCGCCATTCAATAAGATCATGGCTGATCTGATAGCCTGAGTATAATAAACTCCAGAACCTGATTTCAAATTCCATCATGATGGCATTAGACTACAAAATGTGCTTAAAAATGAAAATCAAAACTCCCGTAAAACCTCTTTTGGTTCACTAGTGCCCTTCAGTGTATGACAACCTCACTCAGCCTGCTCAAAAATGTGTGTCCAGATCCACAGAAATGTGTCCGAAACTTTTGTTCTTCATTCATGGGACGCTTGTATCGATTTGGAGAGTCAGGAGGTGAGTTACCCATCACAGAATTCCCAGCCTCTGACCTGCTCTGGCAGCCAAAGCGTTTATATGGCCAATCCAGTTCAGTTTCTGGTCAATTAACTCCAGGATATTGATAGTGGGCAATTCAGCGATGATAGTGCCATTGAGCGTTTAGGGACAACAGTTATATTTTCCCTTGGAGATGGCCATTGCCTGGCACTTGTGTGGCACAAATGTTACTTGCCACTCATCAGCCCAAGCCTGGATATTGTCCAGGCCTTGCTGCATTTTGGCATGGACTGTCTCAGTGCTGAACACTGCGCAATCGCCAGTGAACATCCTCACTTCTGACTTTATGATGGAAGGAAGATCATTGAGGGAGCAACTGAAGACGGTTGGGTTTAGAACACTATCTTCAGAAATTCCTGCAGGGAAATCCTGGGACTGAGATGTTGGCCTCCAACAACCACAACCATCTTCCTTTATGCCAGGTATGACTCGAACCAGTGGAGAACTTTCCTTCTGTTTGTGCATTCTGCAAGACGTCCTTGATGCTACACCCATTCGAGGCTGAGCTGTGGAGCTGAGTAGACCTGATGAAGTCCAAACTGAGCATCAGTGGGTGGGTTACTGCTGTGTGAGTGCTGCTTAGATTGTGCTGTCAACACCATCGATTTGTTGATAATTGAGTAAATAGTTTCACAACACCAGGTTAAAATCCAACAGGCTTATTTGGTGTCACGAGCTTTTGGAGCGCTGCTCCTTCATCAGGTGAGTGCAGGATTTGTTCCACAAACAGGGCGTATATAGACACAAACTCAATTACAAGATAATGGTTGGAATGCGAGTTTTAGTAGGTAACAGGTGCCGACAATGCGAGTGGAGATAGCATTAAGCACAGGTTAAAGAGGTGTAAATTGTCTCTAGCCAGGACCGTTGGTGAGATTTTGCAAGCCCAGGCAAGTCATGGTGGTTACAGATAGTGTGACATGAACTCAAGAACTGTCGTCGCTTGAGACAATTCACGCCTCTTTAACCTGCGCTGAACCCTCTCTCCACTCACATTGTCTGCACCTGTAAAGACTTGATTACCTGTTAAGACTCGTATTCCAACCATTACCTTGTAATTGAGTTTGTGTCTATATACGCCCTGTCTGTGAAACAAATCTTGCACTCACCTGATGAAGGAGAAACGCTCCTAAAGTTCGTGCTACCGAATAAACTTGGTTTTGTGAGACTATTTACTGTGCCTACCCCAGTCCAACACCGGCAACTCCATATCACTGATAATTGAGAATAGATTGTAGGGTGGCGCAGTGGCACCGTGGTTAGCACTGCTGCTCACAGTGCCAGGGACCTGGGTTCGATTCTTGGTTTGGGTCACTGTCTGTGCGGAGTCTGCACGTTCTCCCTGTATCTGTGTGGGTTTCTTTTGAGTGGTCCGGTTTCCTCCCACGCTCCAAAGATGTGCGGTGGATTTGCCATGCTAAATGGCCCCTTAGTTCAGGGGTTTAGCAGGGTAAATGTGTACAGGAATAGTGTCTGGGTGGGATGTGGTTGGTGCAGACTCGATGGGCTAAATGGCTTCCTTGTGCGTTGTAGGGATTCTATGAATTCAACAACCAACAGGACTTATAGAACCGTAATTGGCCAAGTTGGATTTGTCCCTTTTTTGTTGTATGCAGGAGAATCCTAGGCAATTTTCCACTTTGCCGAGTAAATGCCAGTGTTATAACTCAACTGACATCTGTGATACAGGGGAACTTTTTATTTATTCATTCATGCAATAGGGCATTGCTGACTAGGCCAGCAATTATTGCCAATCTTGGCTCGTTAGGTCATTTCAGAGGGCATTTTAAGAGTCAACAACATTGTCATGGATCTGAGGTCACATGTAGGCCAGACCAGGTAAGGATGACAGATTTTCCTTCCTAGAGGACATTAGTGAACCAGATGAGATTTTACAACAATTGACAATGTCGATTGTCGCAAAACCTGACCATAATTAGACGTTTAATTCCAGATTTTTATTGAATGCAAACTTCACCAGCTGCCGTAGTGGGATTCGAACCTAGGTCCCCAGAGCATTATCATGGATCTCTGGATTACTAATCCAGTGACAATACCACTGTGCCACCGCCTCAGAAGGAAGCCAAGCTGGATCATCCATCCAGGACTTCCGGTGAGAATTACAAATATTTTAGCCTGACCATAAAGACCATAAAACCATAAGGTTTTGGAGCAGAATTAGCCACTCAGCCCATCGAGCCTGCTCCACCATTCAATCATGGCTGATATTTTTCTCATCCCCATTCTCCTGCCTTTTCCCCATAACCCCTGACCCCCTTATTAATCAAGAACCTATCTATCTCTGTCTTAAAGACACTCAATGACCTGACCTCCACAGCCTTCTGCGACAAAGAGTTCCACAGATTCACCATACCCTGGCTGAAGAAATTCCTCCTCATCTCCATTTTAAAGGGTCGTCCCTTTTGCCTGAGGTTGTGCCCTCTGGTTCCAGTTTTTCCTACTAGTGGAAACATCCTCTTCGCGTCCATTCTATCCAGGCCTTGCAGTATCCTGTAAACATCAATAAGATCCCCCCCTCATCCTTCTGAACTCCAATGAGTACAGATCCAGAATCTTCAACCATTCCTCATACGACAAGCTCTTCATTCCAGGAATCATTCTTGTGAACCTCCTCTGGACCCTTTCCAAGGCCAGCACATCCTTCCTTAGGTACGGGGCCCAAAACTGCTCACAATGCTCCAAATTTGCATTTTTGTCAGGCTCCACCCCATTGAGGAGGGGATGACTTGTGGAACCTCCTCCTCGGATTATTTGTTGAATTGTCCACCACCATTCTGACTGGATGGGTGGTAGGCATGGCTGTAAAGACTGTAGGCTTATCTGTTGGTTGTGTGACTATTTAGTTCCGAATCTAGCTTGCTGTTTAGCATGCATGTGAAGCCTTTAACTTTAGCAAATTGGCACCTCATTTTTAGGTATGCTTCATCATCTTCCTGACATGCTCTCTTGCACTTTTCATTGAACCAGTGTTGATCCCCTGGCTTGGTGGAAATAGCAGAATGCGGGATATAGCGGGACATGAGTTTACAAACTGTTAATACAATTTTGCTGCTGTTGATGGTTCACTGCACCTCACTGATGCCCAGTATTGAGCTGTTAGATCTGACCCAAATCTATCCCAATTATCACAGCGGTCATGTCACTCAACACGATTAAGCAATGGCTTCAGTTTGAGGACAGAACTTAATCTCCACAGGGATTGTGCTGTAGATGTTCCCACTAACCTTGCTGTGGAGATGCATCTATGACAGGCGGATTGGTGAGGATGAGGTCAGGTAGAAGGTTTTCACAATAGCTTCATTGCAGTGTTAATGCAAGTCTACTTGTGACACTAATCAATAGATTAACTAAACTAAACTCTTTGGTAACACAGTGGCACAGTGATTCGCGCTGCTGCCTCACAGCGCCAGGTACCCAGATTCGATTCCTGTCTTGGGTCACTGTCTGTGTGGAGTCTGCACATTCTCCCCGTGTCTGCGTGGATTTCCTCTGGGTGCTCCAGTTTCCTCGCACAGTCCAAAAGACGTGATGGTTAGGGTGCATTGGCCATGCTAAATTCTCCCTCAGCGTACCCAAACAGGCGGCAGAGTTTAGCAACTAGGGGATTTTCACAGTAACTTCTTTGCAGTGTTAATGTAAGCCTACTTTTGACACCAATAAATAAACTAAACGAAACTTAGCTCTTTGGTAGCACAGTGGCACAGTGGTTAGCACTGCAGTCTAATAGCGCCAGGGACCCAGATTCGATTCTTGTCTTGGGTCACTGTCTGTGTGGAATTTGCACATTCTCCCCATATCTGCGTTTGTTTTCTCCCATAATCCAAAGATATGCTGGTTAGGTGGAGTAGCCATGGTAAATGCGTGGGATTATGGGGGTGGGGCGGAAGGGAGGGCCTGGGCGAGATGCTGTCTTCCACATTCTCTACAGCATTTTCTCTTCCACCTTCTTCCAATGGGAAAAAGATTCAAAAGTCTGAGGTCACATGTCAAACAACTCAAGAAAAGCTTCTTCCCTGCTGCTGTCAGACTTTTGAATGGACCTACCTCACATTAAGTTGATCTTTCTCTACACCCCAGCTATGACTGTAACACTACATTCTGCATTCTGTCATTTCCTTCTCTATGAATGGTATGCTTTGTCTGTATATACCGCAACTGGAGTATTTGTGCAGTTTTGGTCCCCTTATTTGCGAAAGGATATATTGGCCTTGGAGGGAGTACAGAGAAGGTTCACCAGGCTGATACCGGAGATGAGGAGGTTAGCTTATGAGGAGAGATTGAATAGACTGGGTCTGTACTCGTTCGAGTTTAGAAGGCTGAGGGGGGGTCTTATAGAGACTTACAAGATAATGAAGGGGCTAGATAGGGTAGAGGTAGAGAGATTCTTCCCGCTTAGAAAGGAAACCAGAACTAGAGGGCACGGACTCAAAATAAGGAGGGGGGAGCAGTTTAGAACAGAGTTGAGGAGGAACTTCTTCACTCAAAGGGTGGTGAATCTCTGGAATTCTCTGCCCATTGAGGTGGTGGAGGCTACCTCGTTGAATATGTTTAAGCCATGGGTAGATAGATTTTTGATAGACAAGGGAATTAAGGGTTATGGGGAGAGAGCGGGAAAGTGGAACTGATCCGCTTCAGATCAGCCATGATCTTATTGAATGGCGGGGCAGGCTCGAAGGGCTAGATGGCCTACTCCTGCTCCTATTTCTTGTGTTCTTAGGTATAGCGCACAAGAAACAATACTTTTCACTGCAAATACATGTGACAATAATAAATCAAATCAAATCTTTCAAGACGACAGCGCAGCCTCGATGGACCGAATGGCCTCCATCTGTACTGACACATTGACCCCTCACCTCCGGCCACTGGCTCAGTCTCGCAGGGGATTGCCGGCCTTTAGCCCCGTTACTATTCCCGATTTTCTCTCCGCGTTCAATTTCTCCGCGTTGATTTCAGTCACCCTCTCTGGCTGGTTTCTCAACACAGCTAGCTCAGCGCATCGCTGTGTTTCCTTCGCTGGCCCTGACCCTCTCTCCCCCTCCCCACCCCTCCCCCCGCCACCCCCACCGCCCGCACGTCGCTCTGAAGCCTCGTCAATTGCATTGAGCCACCAAAGAATAACAGTCAGGTTTCACCGTCCCAGCACCCACCCCCCCCGTGTCAAACCATGGTTCACGAGGAGGACGAGGCTGATAAAAATCAGTTTCAGGTCTCAGCTGTCGAGACAAGTAACCTCATCAGATTTTCCCTTTTGCACAAGTCATTTTGAGATTCCTTTTCTTCTGAAGTATGGTTAAACGAGTAACAACGGTAATGTGCAGAGGCTATCAGCACTCCGCGAGTGACTGCTCTTTATTTTTTTTTTGAGTCTTGGCTGATTCTGGCAAGGCCCATGTTCATCGACCGTCCTTTGTTTGCCCCTAACAAGGGGTAGGGGTTGGCAGGTCTTCCTCTCCCTTGGACGGGGTTGGCACCTGCTCCCCCGCCCTCTTCACGGCGACGGTGGTGGCTTTGAGTGGACTTTGGGATAATACCAAGGTAGGTAGCCCGCCTTTTACCGTTAAAAATCGGAGGAGCTGGAAAGCCAGCCATCATTTGGAAAAGGGGGGAAAATGTGGGTTAGTACCTAAGGTGGTGGGGGGAGGAGAAGGCAGGAGAATCCGAGTAGGGAAGCTTTGCAACAGAAATGAAAACCAGCAGAGGATGGGAGAACAGGCCAGTAACTGAGTGGACTACACATTCTAAAGAAATTTAGAACTTTTTTACCGCCTGGAACCATTGGAGTGGGATCCAGAGGGGCAATTTTTTCACACAGAGGGTGCAGAGTGTCTGGAACAAGCTGCCAGAGGTAGTAGTAGAGGCAGGTACAATTCTGTCTTTTAAAAAACATTACATGGGTAAGATGGGTATAGAGGGATATGGACTAAATGCAGACAATTGGGATTAGCTTAGTGGTTAAAAACTGGGCAGCACGGACAAGTTGGGCCAAAAGGCCTGTTTCTATGCTGTAAACCTCTATGATTCTATCAGTCCTATCCCCATAATTCTAGCCCACCAATCCCTCTAAACTATATCTAACTTTGGACACTAAGGGCGAATTTACCATGACCAAACCACCTAACCCGCACGTCTTTGGAGTGCGGGAGGGAACTGGAGAGCCCGGGGGAAACCCATGCAGACACTGAGAGAACATGCAAACTCCACATAAGCAGCGACCCAAGGCTAGAATTGAACCCGGGTCACCTGGCAGTAGTGCTATCCACTGTGCCGCCCTAGTTATTACATTATTGGACATAACAGTGGTGTTGTGGTTGGCGTGGGGTGTGTAGTTGGAGGATAAGGCCCCCTTACCCCCTCCCTGTCCCATAATCCTCTAAGGAGGCAATTTGCCAATTTGTATCATTAAAGGCGCAATTAAATCCCACCTTAGAGGAGTCACCAGCATTTGGCCAATAGACGCGGGGGCAGAGCTCCGCGTCACCTAAGGCGGCCACCAGTTTCATGGAGGGATGGCTTCCCTGCGACAACTCAGGGATCCATCAATGCTAAAGACTCAGTGGCTCCCTACTAGTCGGTTCATTAATAATGATGCAGAGATGCCGGCGTTGGACAGGGGTGGGCACAGTAAGAAGTCTCACAACACCAGGTTAAAGTCCCAACAGGTTTATTTGGAATCACGAGCTTTCGGAGCGCTGCTCCTTCATCATAAATACATAAGAGAAATCTAACAATCTTCAATCAGCAACAATATCTTTAAAAATGTTGCCAATTGTCTTTTAAAAGGAAAAGTAATCAGTGACATTCCTTTAAAATTATGACTTAAAGCTCATTCCTTTTTCACTTTGCTTTCTTAGTCCAACATAGGCAACTAAAAATTTAACTTATGAATACGCCATGAGTACTTCATTCACACTTGGTGAGGGGGGGAAATGGGGAGGAGGGAGGGAGCGGAAAGGGCGTGGGTGATAGACTGGAATAACTTCCAGGTTCCCAACCCAAAATTCAGCCCAGTGTTGGGGTCGGATACGGGAATTAAAATTCACCCTAATCTGAGGGCCAACGGTTAGAAAACAAAGATTACACATTCAGGAGTGTGGCGGTTGATGGCACAGAGGAGCGTAGATGCTGAGTCTAATCTATTGCTAATGGATTCAATCAGATTACATCACCCACCAAAGGGCAGTTAAAAATGCGGTTGGTTCTTCTGAAATAGCTCAGCAAGCCATTCGATTCAGGGCAATTAGAGATGGGCAACAAATGTAAGCCTAGCCAGCGACACCCACATCCCATAAACAAACTTCTAAAAAGTGCTTTCCAGCCAATTAGGTGCTTTTTGAAGTGTTGTAATTCAGAAAGGGTGGCAGTCACTTATCACACAGTAAATTCCCACAAACTGCCACACGATAATGGCCAGATAAGCTGTTTTTGATTGAGGTTTTTTGATTATTTGTTCATGGAACAAGGGCATCGCTGGCTGGCCAGCATTTATTGCCCATCCCTGCCTGCTCAAGGGCAATTGAGATTCAACCACATTGCTGTGGCTCTAGAGTCACATGTAGGCCAGACCAGGTAAGGTCGGCAGATTTCCTTCCCCTAAAGGACATGAGTGTACCCAGAGGGATTTTTCCGACAATGGTTTCGTGGCCATCAGTACATACTTAATTCCAGTTTTTTTTTAACTGAGCTCAAATTCCACCATCTGCCGTGGTGGGATTCGAACCCGGGTGCCCAGAACATTAGCTGAGATTCTGTGTCAATAGTCTAGCGGTAAGACCATTAAGCCATCGCCTCCCCAAGGTTGATTGGGGAGAATTCCTGAAATAATGACATGGGAGCTTTGACATACACCCAAACAGGCAGATGGAGCCTTTGTTTCATACCTTACCCAAAAGACCTCCAACAATCGCTACCAAACGTGCTAAGGATTCCCTGTTTTTATCTTCGGTGAACCCCCTCGCTCTGTTTGAGAGTTAGTGCCGTGGGTTCTTTTACATCCATCCGATAGAGAAGACTGTTCGACTGTCAGTATTGACCATTCAAATGATAACCGTTCTAACAGTGCAGCAGTCCATCGGTATTAGATTCTGTGCTCAATGCTCTAAGCAGGACTTGAACCCACAGCTTCCTGACTTAGCACATTGGGTACTAGCCACTACACCACAGCTAACACATGGGTACACAATGAAAGACGATGCCTTTCAAATAAGACTTGATCCCCGATGTTTTAGCTGCCCATTCAGGTGTATATAAGTCACACCTATTGCAGTAAGCGAAGGTTAGAGAGTTCTCCTGAGATCCCAGCCAACATTCCGCCCTCAGGCAACACCAGTAAACCAGAGTACTGGTTTTTAAGTTTAACTAATTTGGCTCCGACAAAGAGTCATCCAGACTCAAACAAAGAACAAAGAAAATTACAGCACAGGAACAGGCCCTTCGGTCCTCCAAGCCTGCACCGACCATACTGCCCGAATGAACTAAAACCCCCCTACTCTTCCAGGGACCATATCCCTCTATTCCCATCCTATTCATGCATTTGTCAAGACGCCCCTGAAAAATCACTATCATATCTGCAACGAGTTCCAGGTTTAGAAGGATGTGGGCCAAATGCAGGCAAATTGAGTTAGATCAGATGGACATTTTGGTCTGCATGGACCAGTTTGGGCCGAAGGGCTGTGCCACAGATGCTATGATAGTTCCTCAGTTGGGCAACTCTTTGGGGAAGTTCTGAGAACATGGATAAAAGCAGATTATCAAATCACTCCATGATCTTGTACCATGCCCATTCAGAATGCAAAGGATGAAATGAAGAAAAAGGTCTTCAAAGTGATTGCTATATTTTGCAGAGCTAAACCGATTCTTTTTCTCTTATTGTTGACATCTCTGTACTCACAGGAAGCTTCCTGTAATCTGATGAATCTGTATCACAGTGCATGTTGTGGTTAACAACAGATTAGACTCAGCGTCTATGCGCATCTGTGCCTTCAACTGCCACACTCCTGAATGTGTAATCTTTGTTTTCTACCCGTTGACCTTCAGATTGGGCTGAAATTTAATTCCCGTATCCGACTCTTAACACTGGGCTGAATTTTGGGTTGGGAACCTGGAAGTTGTTCCTGGCTGTCACCTGCCCCCCCCCTTTACCCCTTCCTCCTCCCTCTCCCTCCCCGTTCCCCCCTCATCGAGCTTTTCGAATCCCGCAAACAGGATTTTCCAGCCGTAAATCAGGAAAATCAGGAAGTCTGCTCCCAGCCTTCTACGAGTCTCGTAGCAGGCAGGACAGGAAAACTCCCCCCAACGCCAGACATACTGGCCGGAATTCTACCAGAATTGGCACGGGGGAGGATCCAACAACGGGAATCTTTGTTGAACTCGGACGGGAACTTCCGGTCTCGCCCGAGCGAGACTGTAAAATCCAGCCCATTGTGCCAAATAGGGGCAACATGGTAATGTCACTGGACTAGACACCCAGAGGGATATGGACTCAAAACTCTCCACGGAATTGAAAGCTAGTCTTTGTCATGATGATTCTGAAAATACCATGAATTGTTGTAGAAACCCATCTGGTTCACGAATGTCCTTTAGAGAAGGAAATCTGCCGTCCACATTGCTCTGGAGTCACATGTAGGCCAGACCAGGTAAGGACAGCAGATTTCCTTCCCTAAAGGGCGTTAGTGAACCAGATGGGCTTTTCCGACAATCGACAATGGTTATCATAGATTCTTAGTTCCAGATTTCTTTTATTGAATTCAAATTCCACCATCTGTTGTGGCAGCATTCGAACCCGGGTCCCCAGAACATTAGCTGAGTTCCTGGATTAATAGTCTAGCGGTAATACCACTAGGTATCTCCTATCCTAAACGATAAATACAAAATTGTCACCCAGAGATACACCGGGAAATCAGCAGAAACTTCTTTACCCAAAAAGTGGTGAGAAAGTTGAACTCACTTCCACAGGGAGTGGCTGAGATAAATAGTATAGATGTATTATAGGGGACAAGGATATGAGAATGAAGGGAATAGATTTAGATTCAGTTGAGGAAAAAGACCAGTGTTTATGCTGCATAGCACGGTGGCACAGTGGTTAGCGCTGCTGCCTCACAGCACCAGAGACCTAGGTTCAGTTCTTGGCTTGGGTCACTGTCTGTGTGGAGTCTGCATCTTCTCTTTCTGTCTGCTTGGTTTCCTTTGAGTGCTCCGCTTTCCTCCCACACTCCAAAAACATGCCAGTTAGGTGTATTGGCCATGTTAAATCACCCCTTAGTGTCAGGGGGTTAGTAGGGTAAATAAGTGGGGTTATGGGGATAGGGCCTTGGTGGGATTGTGATAGGTGCAGACTCGATGGGCTGAATGGCCTCCTTCTGCACTGTGGGGATTCTATGAATCTCTATTTGAGAATCCTTCCATCTTTTCTCATCTAAACCTACCATTGTCACTCTCCATTCCCTTCTCCCTCAGGCGTTTATCGAGTTTCTCCTTAAATGCATCTTTGCCATTTGCTTTTAAAGTTTACTTATTATTTATTCATCACAAGTAAGGCTCACATTAATGCTGCAATGAACTTACTGTGAAATCGCCACAGTCTGGTGCCAGGTTGGGTCAATGCACCTTACCAGCAAGTCTTTCAGACTGTGGGAGGAAACCCATGCAGACACGAGGAGAACATGCAGACTCCACACAGACAGTGACCCAAACCGGGAATCGAACCCGAGTCCCTGGCGCTGCGAGGCAGCAGTGCTAACTCCTCGTGACAGTAAGCGGCAGTGGAGGAAATGTTCCATCACTGAATATTTCTCTGCCTTAAAACAGCGACGATCGTTCAAATACTATCCCTTTAGTTAAACAGAGCTTTCGGACATTCTGAAGCCATGGAAGACAGTATATAAACACTGGGTGGAATGGACAAGATGGGCCGAAGGGCCTGTTTCTATGCTGTAAACCTCAATGACTCTACATTTGATCTTAAATAAAGTGTGCAGTTTTGGGCGCCGTACTTACGCAAGGATATTTTGGCCTTGGAGGGAGTGCAGAGGAGGTTTACTAGGCTGATGCCAGAGTTGAGGGGGTTGAGCTATGAGGAGAGGCTGAATAAACTAGGCTTGTACTCGTTAGAGTTTAGAAGAATGAGGGGAGATCTCATTGAGACGTATAAGATGATGAATGGGATGGATAGGATAGAGGTGGAGAGACTCTTCCCGCTCAGAAAGGACAGTAGGACTAGGGGCACAGCCTCAAGATAAAGGGGGGGCGGTTTAGAACGGAGTTGAGGAGGAACTTCTTCACTAAAAGGGTGGTGAATCTCTGGAATTCTCTGCCTGTTGAAGTGGTGGAGGCTGCCTCGCTAAATATTTTTAAGACGCGGGTTGATGGGTTTTTGATAAGAGAGGGGATTAAGGGTTATGGGGAGAGGGCGGGAATGTGGAACTGAGCAGCGACAGATCAGCCATGATCTTATTGAATGGCGGGGCAGGCTCGAAGGGCTAGATGGCCTACTCCTGCTCCTATTTCTTATGTTTCTTATGTATACAAATGTTGAAAAACCTGTAGTAGTTTGACCATTGTGGTAAGGTTCATCCCATCACTTGGAGGCTTCATGTCAGCAAGTGGTGGGAAGTGGGGAGGAGAGGAAAGGTTTTTCACTGTGATGTTTTGGTCAGAGTGACAGCCGGACAGGATTGAGAAGCCTACTTCTCATTTCCTGACCAATCAACCACACGCACATATCTAACGGACAACTGTAAAGCACCCCAGCCAGGATAGTTGAGCCTAGTTCAGCACGGGCAGAAATTGGGCCTTCGAGCTATCTGTAGCTCGTGGGCATTGTGTGAAAGGCAAAACAGAAACAACAACAAGCCATGAAAACTGGTGCAAGCACAAGAATATAACTTTCGTTTCCTGAGCACAAGTTAGACCTCTGAACAGAATAAGCACTGCTTCGTTCCAGAGCACACTGGGGCAAATTTATGGATGGGTTTACATAGAAACAAATAAACTAGAATCAGGATTAGGCCATTCGGCCCTTCAAGCCTGCTCCACCATTCGTTTTTGATCATGGCTGATCATCAAATTCAATATCCTGATTTCCCCCCTTCCCCTCAAGTCCCTTAATCCCTTTAGCACCAAGAGCTATATCTAATTTCTTCATGAAATCACACAACGTTTTGGCTTCAACTACTTTCTGTGGTGGTGAATTCCACACATTCACCACCCACTGGGTGAAGAAATTTCTCCTCACCTCAGTTCTAAAAGGTTTACCCCTTATCCTCAAACTATGACCCCTAGTTCTAGACTCCCCCACCATTGGGAACACTCTTTCTGAATCTACCCAGTTAGAATTTTAAAAGTTTCTATGCGATCCCCTCTCACTCTTCTAAATGTCAGTGAATATAATCCTAACCAGTTTAGTCTCTTCTCATATGCCAGACCTGCCATCCCAGGAATCATTTGACCATCTGAGTATGAACGAGACATTTTTAAAATGTATTTATCAGTTCAACTTTTAGGTGCATATGTTTGACTAAGAAACCAAGGCGACAAATGAATGTGCTTTACGTAGAAATTTTAAAGAAATGTTACTGACTAATTTTCCTTGTAAAAGATAATTGGCAGAATTTATGAGCAACACAGTGACATAGTGGTTAGCACTGCTGCCTCACAGCACCAGGGACCCAGGTCCAATTCCAGCCTTGGGTGACTGTGTGGAGTTTGCATGTTCCCCCCCATGTGGATTTCCTCCTGTCTCCTCCCACAATCCGGAAATGTGCAGGTTAGGTTAATTGGCCACATTAAATTGCCCCATTAATGTCAGGGAATCAGGTAAATACAGGGAGGTATGGGGATAGTACCTGGGTGGGATTGCTGTTGGTTCAGACTTGATGGGCTGAATGGCCTCCTTCTTTACTGAAGGGACTCTATGAAAGACATTGATCAAAGATTGTTAGATTTTTCTGACTTATTTAATCAACCAACTAGTAATGAGATCAGTCAGCATGACTTGTTAAATAGTCATTGTGAAATTTAAAGCAATCACTAGTTATTTCGCTGTTACTGTTACCGAGACTGGCTTTCCGTCCAGATTTTTATAAAAATTAATTATTTAAATTTAAAGTGCACCAGCTGCCTTGCTGGGGCTTGAACACATGTCCCCAGAGTCACGTTCTGATGAAGAACCAAGTAGATTCCAAATGCTACCTCTGCTCAGTACAGTTGCTGCCCAGACCAGCTGAGTGGTTCTTGTTCCCCAGAGCCCTTGCTTGGATTACTAGCTCTGCACCAACTTCCCAGTCTCTATGATATAAGCTCTACTACATGTAAGGCCAGCACGGTGCCACAGTGGTTAGCACTGCTGCCTCACAGTGCCAGGGACACAGGTTCAGTTACTGGTTTGGCTCACTGTCTGTGTGGAGTCTGCTCGTTCTCCCCCTGTCTGCGTGGGTTTCCTCCGGGTGCTCCAGTTTCCTCCCACAGTCCAAAGATGTGCGGGTTAGGTTGATTGGCCATGCTAAAATTGACCCTAGTGTCAGGGGGATTAGCAGGGTAAATGTGTGGGATTATGGGAATGGAGCCTGGGTGGGATTGTGGTCGGCAGACTGGATGGGCTGAATGGCCTCATTCTGTGCTCTAGGATTCTAAACCCCAATTTAACCAGGAGTGGCTGGGTTATGGACAAACAGGTTTGGGATATTTTACAATAAATGTGTCCAATTCTGCACTCCACTGTCCAGGAAGGATGATAAGGCTTTGTAACAATTACATACGAATAGACAAGTTAGGAGTAGACCGATTGGCTCAGTGAACCTGCTCTGCCACCCAACAGGTCATGGCTGATCTGATTGCAACTCATCCCCAGATACCAACTTACCCTCAAACACCTCTCACCCCCTCGCTTATCAAGAACCAGAACTAGAGGGCACAGCCTCAAAATAAGGGGGGGGGGGGGCGCAGTTTAGAACAGAGTTGTGGAGGAACTTCTTCACTCAGAGGGTGGTGAATCTCTGGAATTCTCTGCCCGTTGAAGTGGTGGAGGCTACCTCGTTGGATATATTTAAGTCACGGGTAGATAGATTTCTGATAGGCAAGGGGAATTAAGGGTTATGGGGAGCAGGCGGGAAAGTGGAACTGATCCACTTCAGATCAGCCATGATCTTATTGAATGGCGGGGCAGGCTCGAAGGGCTAGATGGCCTACTCCTGCTCCTATTTCTTATGTTCTTATAAGAATCTATCTAGCTCTGTCTTAACAATATTCAAAGGCTCTGCTTCCACTGCCTTTTGAGGAAGAGAGTTCTGGAGATTCACTGCCCCCTGAGAGAAAATATTTCTCTTCGTCTCTGTCTTAATGCACCCCCTGCCAAATTATTTTTAAACAGTGACCCTTAGTTCTCAGTTCTCCCACAAGATGAAACACCTCTTCACATCTCCTCTGTCAATACTCTGAGCATTTTACATGTTTCAATTCAACCACTCTTGGGGTACAAGTCTACCCTGTATAATCTTTCCTCATAAGACACCTTACTCATTCCAGCTATTAGTCTGGTACATCTACCCTGAACTGCTTCCAATATATTTAAACCCTTCCTTAAGTATGGAGACCAGTAACGTACACAGAACCCCAAATGTGGTCTCACCAATGCCCTGTAAAAATTAAACATAACCTTCCCTCCCTACTTCCACATTCAGTTCCCCTCGCAACAAATGATAACATAGAACATAGAACACTACAGCACAAACAGGCCATTCGGCCCACAGGTTGCGCTGAACATATCCCTACCTACTAGGCCTACCTATAACCCTCAATTCCATTAAATCCCATATACTCATCAAACCCCATAGAATAACATTCTATTAGCTTTCCTAATTATCTGTTGCATCTTTTGTGGTTCATGCACTATGAAACTCAGATCCCTCTGCACCTCCGAGATCTGCAATCTCTCACCGTTCAGATATTTATTCTTCCTGCCAAAATGAACAATTTCACATTTTCCCACATTATAGCCCATTTCTCAGATGTTTGCCCACTCACTGGAGTAAAACATCCCTACTGATATATTCCAGTCCCTTGGCAATAAACAGCAACATTCCTTCGGCTTTTCTAATCACTTGTACCTTCATACAAGTTTCTTGTAATTCATGAGCCAGGAGCCCCCAGGACCCAGAGTTCTGCAATCTCGCTCCATTTAAATAATATTCTGCTTACCTATTACCTATTTAGAAGTGTGAGGTAATTCATTTCGGTAGGAGTAACAGATGTGTTGAGTATAGGGCTAACGGGAGGACTTTGAATAGTGTGGAGGAGCAGAGGGATCTAGGTGTATGTGTACATAGATCCCTGAAAGTTGGGAATCAAGTAGATAAGGTTGTTAAGAAGGCATACGGTGTCTTGGCGTTTATTGGTAGGGGGATTGAATTTAGGAGTCGCAGCGTCATGTTGCAACTGTACAAAACTCTGGTGCGGCCGCACTTGGAGTACTGTGTGCAGTTCTGGTCCCCACATTACAGGAAGGACGTGGAGGCTTTGGAGAGGGTGCAGAGGAGGTTTACTAGGATGTTGCCTGGTATGGAGGGGAGGTCCTATGAGGAGAGACTGAGGGATTTGGGGTTGTTTTCGCTGGAAAGAAGGCGGCTAAGAGGGGATCTTATTGAAACATATAAGATGATTAGAGGTTTAGATAGGGTGGATAGTGATAGCCTTTTTCCTCGGATGGAGAAAGCTAGCACGAGGGGGCATGGCTTTAAATTAAGGGGGGGTAGTTATAGGACGGATGTCAGGGGTAAGTTCTTTACCCAGAGGGTGGTGAGGGATTGGAATGCCCTGCCTGCTGCGGTTGTAAATGCGCCTAGTTTGGGGGCGTTTAAGAGATCTGTGGATAGGTTTATGGACGAAAAGGGATTGGTTTAGATTAGTGGGTCAGTGTTTTTTTTTTAAAAAAAAACTGGTCGGCGCAACATCGTGGGCCGAAGGGCCTGTTCTGCGCTGTAATGTTCTATGTTCTATGTTCTATGTTCTATTCTTCCTGCTAAAGTAGACAAGTTCACATTTTCCCACATTATATTGCAGTTGCCAGATTTTTGCCCACTTGCTTAATCTACCTCTATCCCTTTGTTGCCTCCACATGTCCAATTCACAACCTACATTCCTCGTGTCATCGTCAAATTTAGCTACCATACCTTGGGTCCCTTCATCCGAGTCAATACCTTTTCCCAAAGGTAGGGGGCTCTAAAGGGGATAGGTTTAATGTGAGAGAGGAGAGATACAAAAGGTTCCAGAGGGGCAATTTTTTCACACAGAGGGTGGTGAGTGTCTGGAACAAGCTGCCAGAGGTATAGTGGAGGTGGGTACAATTTTGTCTTTTAAAAAGTATTTAGACAGTTACCTGGGTAAGATGGATATAGAGGGATATGGGCCAAATGCAGGCAATTGGGATTTTTTAGGGGTTTAAGACAAAGGGGCTACATGGACAAGTTGGGCCAAAGGGTCTGTTTCCATGCTGTAAACCTCTATGACTCTATTAAAACAAATTGTAAAAAAGTGGAGGCCCAACACTGATCCCGGTGGCACACTACTCAGCTCATCTTGCCAACCAGAAAATGACCCATCTATGCCTACTCTCTGTTAAGAACATAGAACATAGAACACGACAGCACAAACAGGCCTTTCGGCCCACGAGTTGCGCCGATCACATCATCACCTACCAATCCATAGACCTATCTATAACCCCCAATCCCATTTAATCCCATACACTCATCCAGAAGTCTTTTAAAAGACCCCAGCGAGTTCGCCTCCACCACCACTGACAGCAGCCGATTCCATTCACTCACCACCCTCTGAGTGAAAAACTTACCCCTAACATCACTTCTGTACTTGCCTCCCTGCACCTTAAATCTGTGTCCTCTCGTAGCGACCATTTCAACCCGGGGAAATAGCCTCTGAGAATCCACCCTACCTATTCCTCTCAACATTTTATAAACTTCTATCAGGTCGCCTCTCAACCTTCGTCTCTCCAGGGAAAAGAGTCCCAGCTCCCTCAACCTAACTTCATAAGGCATGCCTCCCAGTCCAGGCAACATCCTTGTAAATCTCCTCTGTACCCTTTCAATAGCTTCTACGTCCTTCCTATAGTGAGGCGACCAGAACTGCGCACAATACTCTAAATGAGGCCTGACAAGTTCCTGTTAAGTAGCTAATCTTCTATCCATGCTAATACCCACCTTCACCTAGCAAGGAGATTTACCATAACGGGACCAAGGATGAGGTACTCTTGATATGCAAGGAAACTAGAGAAGGCAATCTTGGCTTGGAACGGAGAAGGTTAAGATTAGAAGACCATAAGAAACAGGAGGTTGTCTAACCCTCCAGTGTTTTCTGCTTTCATTCCAGATTTCCAGCGGTATTTATTATAGGGAAGGTGGGCCTTGTCTAGCAGGTTGGGAGTGATGTGAAAACAGGTCCACATGGAGCAGAAACACTGTTGTGGCCCAGATGGGCCGAATGGCCTGATTCTGTACAGTCACTACAATAGGCAAGTTACTCACAGCATGGCCCAGCTAGCACAGAGTGTGGAAACTGAAGAGAGATTTGAGTTCATGTTGAAACCACGTCAGAACGATGGCTTTCTGCTTCTTTTCCTGCTCACTCCTTTGAAGCTTTCAGAGCGTGAGCGCGCTCAAAGGACATTAACCTACATACTTGCCCGAGCTGTTCTTATCTCGGGTTCCATCAATGCCAGTTGAAACGTTCTAACAAAGAGCACACAGCGGAGATTGCAAAATAAAAATCAAAGTGATTATGAAAGGATTATCTGTCTACCTGCATTGAAATGAAATGACTGGCAGGAAAACTTTACCCACTTTTAACTCACCTCTGGGCTACCAAAGCCCAGTGCAACAGACAATTACAAAGACTTTGCGATGGTTTTGTATGTTGTTGTTGCAATATGATGAACTGTCCCCCAGCAAATATAACACTCAATTTGGACATGATGATGTTTGGTCATAATGGACAGAAGAGACTCAGGGGAAGTTTTTTTTTAATGCTTTACAGATTTGCAAGGTTCCCTGTGACCCGGGAGAATCCAGAGTGGAAATCTTGCGCCTCCTCTGGGCTTTACCTGCTGTTCCCGCTCCTCACTTCTTTGAAGGTTTCACAGCGACAGCGAGCACGGTGGCACAGTGGTTAGCACTGCTGTCTCACAGCGCCAGTGACCCGGGTTCAATTCCCAGCTTGGGTCACTATCTGTGCGGAGACTGCACGTTCTCCCAGTGTCTGCATGGATTTCCTCTGGGTGCTCCAGTTTCCTCCCACACTCCAAAGATGTGCGGGTTAGCAATGCTAAATTGCCCTTTAGTGTCCCAGAATGTGTAGATTAGTGGGGTAAATGTGTGGAGTTATGGGAATAGGGCCTGGGGTGGGATTGTTGTCGGTGCAGACTCAATGGACTGAATGGCCTCCTTCTGCACTGTAGGGATTCTATGATTCCCATGGCTGCCATCACTTGCAATGCCCCTCATCCCGGCTATGGGCAGCACAGTGGTTAGCACTGCTGCGTCACAGTGCCAGGTTCGATTCCTGGCTTGGGTCACTGTCTGTGTGGAGTCTGCACATTCTCCTCATGTCTGCATGGGTTTCCTCCAGGCGCTCTGGTTTCCTCCCACAGACCACAACACGTGCTGGCCAGGTGCATTGGGCCATGCTAAATTCTTCCTCAGTGTAACCAAACCAGTGCAGGGATGTGGCAACTAGGGGATTTTCACAGTAGCCCACTTGTGACACTAATAGATAAACTTCAAAACTTAAACTTTAAACCGTTCTATAAAATGCTGGCTCGGCGTGGGAGCTGTGCCAACCCTGAGCAACCTGCCTGTTTCCTCCATTATGATCGGGGCCCTGTATTTATTGCACCCTCCACGCCACCTGGCTTTCAGTTGTGGCCAACTATTTTGCTTTGTTTTCCTTTGTGGGAAAAAGGTGAAAAATGTGTTTGCCGCCAGCTGGCCACTCCAAAAGAAGAACCCTCACGACGCAAGGTTACAGGCAGGTAAATATTTATCTGCTAACACAGACCCGTAGAACATCTGTGGTCAAACCGGTATCTTCGCTGAGCCAGCTTTGGATACAAGAATTCTATTTGTTCCTTCAGCAAAGCCTTCCACCAGAATCTAAACTTCCCACTGTGTGGAAAGCTACAGAAAGCTGTCCGTGTGTAGAAGCAGGCTAAGGGCTGTAAATACAAATCTTGTCAAGGGTCTGCTTGTGACTTTTATATCCATTTTGCGGAGATGCCAGCATTGGACTGGGACACAGTCTCACAACACCAGGTTAAAGTCCAACAGGTTTATTTGGAAGAGCTTTTGGAGCGCTGCCCCCTTCATCAGGTGATGAGCTTTAACCTGGTGTTGCGAGACTTCTTACTGTGACTTGTATGTTGTCACGGAATCTTTGGAGCTGCTTTTACATCGGGTGGGCTGGGTATTATTTCTCGAGTCAAAGAATCGTTAAATCCCTACAGTACAGAAGAAGGCCATTCAGCCCATCAAGCCTGTACCAAGCACAATCCCACCCAGACCCTATCCTCATGTGCTTACCCTGCTCATCCTTCTGACACTAAGGGAAAATCTAGCTTGACCCATCAACCCTAATCTCCAGATCTTCGTTCAGATTGTGGGAGGAAACCAGAGCCCTCGGAGGAAACCCATGCAGACAACAGATAGTCAACCAAGGCCAGGATCGAACCCAGGTCACTGGCGGTGTGAGGCAGCAGTGTTAAGCAATGTGCCACCATGTCACAGCTTCAAGGAACAAGCGCACAGATTTCTCATTTGAGTGCTTAAAAACACTCAAAATTTCCTTGAAATCTGCTTGTTGTAATTTCGGCATCTATAATCAGCTTTGAAACTAACAGCCTTGTTCTATCGAAAAGTTCTTGTTTGGGGCTCAAGTTTCAGAGCAACTTTATAGCTGTTCCTTCCTTGAGTCTAGGTTTGGATAGTCCATTGGAGTTAAACTCTACAGAAGCTGTGGAGGGGTCAGGCCAGTGTTGTTCAACCAGGGTTCCCAGGAACCTAGGGTTCCATTACCATTCCTATATGGTTCCAATTTTATTGAAAATTATTATTATTTGAAATTATTAAATTATTATTAAAATTATAAATTATAAATTATAAAATAAAATTATTTGAAAATTGTACCTTTTTTTGATTTTTCAAGAGATTATGTTCTTACATTCAACAGAAACTAAGTATTAAAAAACCGCTCTCTGATTTGTTTACTCAATAGTATTTTGCTTTATTTTCGTTCTTGCTTTATAATATGTACACAGTTTAAAGTTTATTTACTAATGTCACAAGTAGACTTACATTAACACTGCATTGAAGGTACTGTGAAAATCCCCCATTTGCCACACTCCGGTGCCTGTTCGGGTCAATGCATCTAACCAGCACGTCTTTCGAGCTGTGGGAGGAAACCCACGCAGACATGGGGAGAACATGCGAACTCCACACAGACGGTGGCTGGAATCAAATCCACCTCCCTGACTCTGTGAGGCAGCAGTGCGAACCGCTGTGCCACCAGTTAGTGAGGGAGAGGAAGAGAGGGTTTCACAGAATGTTACCACTGTGTTAAGTTCCTTGATCGAAGAAAAGATGAAAGCCACTGATTAAATTGCTATCATCTTCTTTCTCTGTAAAGTCAACACTGAGGCATTATTTTGAAATGAGCAAAGAACGAAGAAAATTACAACACAGGGAACAGGCCCTTCAGCCCTCCAAGTCCACCTGACCATGCTGCCTGACTTAATTAAAACTCCTACCCTTCCGGGGACCATATCCCTCGATTCCCATCCTTTTCATGTGTTTGTCCAGATGCCCCTTAAAAGTAACTATCATATCTGCTTCCACAATCTCCCCAGGCAGCGAGTTCCAAGCATCCACCACTCTCTGTATAAAAAATGTGCCTCATATATCTCTTTTAAACATTGCCCCTCGCACCTTAAACCTATGCTCCCCAGTAACTGACTCTTCCACCCTGGGAAAAAGCTTCTGACTATCCATTCTGTTCATGCCCCTCATAATCTTGTAGATTTCTATCAGGTCACCCCCTCAACCTCTATCATTCCATTAAGGGTGGCACAGTGGTTAGCACTACTGCCTTACAGCTCCAGGGACCTGGGTTCAATTCCTGGCTCGGGTCACCGTCTGTGTGGAGTTTGCACATTCTCCCTGTGTCTGTGTGGGTTTCCTCCAGGCGCTCTGGTTTTCTCCCACAGTCCAAGGATGTGTGGGTTAGGTTGGTTGGCCATTTTAAATTGCCCTAAGTGTCCCAGGATGTATAGGTTAGAGGGATTAGTGGGTAAATATGTGGGGATAGGACCTGGGTGGGATTGAGGCTGGTGCAGACTCAATGGGCCGAATGGCCTCTTTCTGCACTGTTTCAAGTTTCTCCAACCTCTCCTTATAGCTAATGCCCTCCATACCAGGCAACATCCTAGTAAATATTTTCTGTACCCTCTCCAAACCCTCCACATTCTTCTGGTAGTGTGGCGACCAGAAGTGAACATTATATTCCAAGTGCAGCCTAACTAAGGTTCTCTAAAGCTGCAACATGACTTGCCAATTTTTAAACTCAATGCCCTGACCAATGAAGGTAAGCATGCCATATACCTTCTTGACTATCTTCTCTACTTGTATTGTCACTTGCCTGAAAGCTTTTCTAAAACTTGCATTCAATATAGTGACTCTTCACACCTCACACAAAGAATAGTTTATAAAAAGTAAATTGGATCAAATAACTGTTCCCCACCATTTTGCCACACTTACCCTATTCCATCATCTCTTCTACCCCTTCTTTGTCACCTACCAATGCCATCCCCTCTCTCACAGGCCATTCCATCTTGTCTGATTCCTCCATCCTTCCCATGGCATCTCCATCCCACCCACGCCAATGCCAACCCTCCCATCAGAACCTCACGAACAAAGAGAAAAGAACAATATAGCACCAGAACAGGCCATTCGGCCCACCAAGCCTGCACCAATACACGGTTGTTATCCCTCTGTTCACTTCTCACTCATGTGTCTATCAAGATACACCTTGAATGTTGCTAACGTGCCTGCTTCCACCATCTCTTCTGGCAATGCGTTCCAGGTACTCACCACCCTTTGTGTGAAAAGCTTCCCCTGCACATCTCCCCTAAGCTTACTACATTTCACCTTAACCCTCTGCCCTCCTGTAGTCAACCCTTCCACCATGGGAAAAAAGCTTCTGACGATCCACCCTATCTACGCCCCTCATAATTTTGTAAACTTCTATCAGGTCACCCCTCAGTCTCCATCTTTCCAGTAAAAACAATCCAAGTTTATCCAACTTCTCCTCAGACCCAAAACCTTCCAGATCAACATCCTGGTAAACCTTCTTTGCATCCTCTCCAAAGCACCCACATCCTCCTGGTAGTGTGGTAACCAGGAGTGCATAATATGCAATAATATGGCATTTTTATTATTAAATTATTATTAATAATAATTTGGCATAATACGCCAAATGTGGCCTAAATAAAGTTTTATACAGCTGTAACATAACTTGCCAACCTTTATACTCAATGCCCCAGCCAATGAAGGCAAGCATGCTGTATGCCTTCTTGACCACCTTACCTACCTGTGTTGCCACTTTCATGAGTCCGTGGACCTGTACGCCCAGATCCTTCTGTATGTCAATGCTCTTAAGGGCTCTGCCATTTACTGTACAAATCGCATCTGAATTTGATCTTCCAAAACGCATCATTTTGCATTTGTCCAGATTAAACTCCATCTGCCATTTCTCTGCCCAAGTCTGAAATCTATCTATATCCTGCTGTACCTTTTCCAACCAGGTTAGCTTTGTTGATGGGATACACTAAACTTCCAACCCTCTAACACATCATCATACACCAATATTCCATCGACACCTTCAGATGCAACAAGTGCTCCAGTCCTCCAAGTACCCCTTGTACCTATGCATGCGCCACGTATCGTCCACTGAATAAACCCACCAAAAGTTGCTGCTACGTAAAACCTTGGTTAGACCGCATTTGGAGAATTGCGTATAGTTCCGGTCACCATACTACCAGAAGAACGTGGAAGCTTTGGGGGGAGTGCAAAGTAGGTTCCCCAAGACGGCGCCTGGTCTCGAGGGCGTTGGCTATGAGGAGAGATTGAATAAACTAGGGTTGTTTTCACTGGAAAGACAGAGACTGAGGGGAGACCTGACAGAGGCCCACAGAATTATGAGAGGGAATGACAGGGTAGATAGACAGAGGCTTTTTCCCAGGATGGGACTGTCAATTACAAGGGGTTCAAGGCGGAAAAGGGAAAGTTTAAGGGAGATGTGTGGGGGAGGTTTTTCACACAGAGAGTGGTGGGTGCCTGGAACGTGCTACCAGAGGAGATGGTGTAAGCAGGACACCAGCAACAGTTAAGAGACATCTGGATGGGTGCATGGATAGGGAGGAAATAGAGGGATACGGACAGAATAAGGGCAGAAAGTTTTAGTTTAGTTTGGGCATTAGGATCAGCACAGACTTGGAGGGCCGAAGGGCCTGTTCCTGTGCTGTATATTTCTTTGTTTTTTTGCTAAAGCCGCCCATTGGACAGACCAACTGGAACAGTTCAAGTATTATTAAAAACTGAGTCTTATAAATATAAGTCATCTCGGAATGTGACGCTGCTTTACAACAAATACTGATCTCTAGCGTTAGATCAATCTCCCGTAACTACAGGAGGCAGAAATTTTCCACGTAATAGAGAATAATTACCACGTACTTGGGTGATTAAATGTATGTGTGCACAACTAATGTATATCTTTCTTCCTTCCCTGTTCAAAATCATTCGACCAGTTTTGTCCTTATGGTCCCCAGGGGGTTTTAGTTCAGTCGGGTAGCATGGTCGGTGTAGGCTTGGAGGGCTGAAGGGCCTGTTCCTGCGCTGTAACCTTCTTCACTCTTTGCTCAATAATCTCAACCAAGTATAGCTAAGCGTGTTTCTGTACATTCTTGTTTGTTTAACAGATTTTTTTTTATTGAAAGGAAACGACTGACCACAAAGCTGATTTTCTTACGAGCACCCTGACTGATCACTCGCAGTGCCTCCACATCTGAGGACCAGCATCTTCGACCTCGACAAGTTGCTCAGGAGGAGAAGGATATCTTCTTTCTGCAATGCTTCGTTTAAGGTGGTCACTCCCGCTGCTGGTTGCGATGCTCTGCTTTCCAGGTAAAAGGAATTTTCCTGTTTCTCTTCCCTGCTGCCGTCAGACTTTTGAATGGACCTACCTCGCATTAAGTTGATCTTTCTCTACACCCTCGCTATGACTGTGACGCTACATTCTGCACCCTCTCCTTTCCTTCTCTATGTACGGTATGCTTTGTCTGTGTAGCGTGCAAGAAACAATACTTTTTACTGCATGTTAATACATGTGACAATAATAAATCAAATCAAATCCTTTCACAGCATTATGCATCGGTGGTAACAGGTCTATCCAGTTCGCTTGTTGTGCCACAGTAGGGAAGTACAGATGGCAACAAGCAACTGCAGCCTGCCACGCCCTGAAATTTTTTTTGTCATGTTTTTTCATTAGTGCCCACAAGTAGGCTTACATTAACTGTGAAAATCCCCCCGTCGCCACACCCGGCGCCTGTTCAGGTGGCACTGAGGGAGAATTTAGCACGGACAATGCGCCTAACCAGCACGTCTTTCCGGCTGTGGGAGGAAACCGGAGCAAACCCGCACAGACGCAGGGCGAACGCACAAACTCTCACACGAACAATGACCCGAGCCCGGGAATCGAACCCGGATCCCCGGCACTGTGAGGCAGCAGCGCTAACCGCTGTGCCACCTGGCACCTTGCCCCAGTCAGTGGCGAATTCCTGATCTCAGTCGCGCTGTCAGCTGTGGAATTGAGAATAGGAACTTTCAGGCAGGGAGAGGTGATGGAATTGGAATGTTAGTCAACGTCTAAATGATGGCAGCAGATGCTCGAGGGGGATGAATGTTCCTATGTCAAAGAGCTACCTGGTGAATTAAGTATTAAAAAGATAGCCTTGCCTTTATTAAATACACTTAGCTGTCTCTCAAAAATATCTTTGCTTATAATGAATGCGCCTGGGAGTTTAAATGACGACCTTTCCTGTGTATTGCCTTGCATTATAATGCGTCGTTTTTTCATTATTCTGTTTGTTATACTGCTTGGTACTTCAATTTTGTCTGTATAAATAACTCTTTTTTCTGCTTGCCCACGCAATAAGTCACCAAACTCCAACAGTAACTCACGGAATTGATTTAATGGAATAAGTCATAGAATGCATCGGGGTATTATTAAATCAAACATTTCAAAATTAGAAGGTTTTTTTCAATTTAACCTATACCAAGTAGGAATAACCTTAGATGTAAATAAAAATGTTTGATGATACAAGCGCTAGACTACTGTCTGCTACTTCATTAATGTTTTATTTAATTAATTTGATACGTTTTTAAATAATATGAGGCCACACCTAGAATACTGTGTGCAGTTCTGGTCTCCTTTTCTGAGGAAGGATGATCTTGCTCTCGAGGGCGTGTAGTGAAGGTTTACCAGGCTGATTCTGGGGGTGGGGGGGAGGGGGGGGGGGGCGGGGGTGGGCAGGACTGACGTACGAGGAGAGATTGAGGAGGTTAGGATTGTTTTCGCTGGAGTTCAAACGAGTGAGGGGGGCGCGGGTGGGGTTCTCATAGAGACTTATAAAATTCTAACAAGACTAGATCGGGTAGATGCAGGAAAAATGTTCCCGATGGTGGGGGAGTCCAGAACCAGGGGTCACAGTCTGAGGATTCGGGGTAGACCATTTAGGACGGAGACGAGGAGACCTTTCTTCGCCCAAAGAGTGGTGAGCCTGTGGAATTCATTACCAGAGGAAGTAGCTGATGCCAAAACACTGAATGGATTCAAGAGGTGGCTGGATATAGCACTTGGGGCGAATGGGATTAAAAGGAATGGGGAGAAAGCAGGATTAGGCTATTGAGTTGATTGTGATGAATGGCAGAACAGACTCAAAGGGCCAAATGGCCTCCTCCTGCTCCCATCTTCTATGTTTCTATAATATCCCTAAACCTCTTGATGTAAATGCATGTATCGTTGTTAACCTTTTAGAATTTAAGGGTCAAAATCAACCCTTAATTTTTTCATGTTATTTTCTCTGGCTGTATTATTTGAGTCGCAGACTGTGGCTATTGAAACCCTTAATGTTGAATTCGTCCCAAAACACTTCACAGAGGCATGAGGGGAATGGGGAGTCACGCACAGACGGATAGGTTCGGAGGGGTGGTCAAATACATACAGTGGGACTTAAGGAGGTTCTAAAGGGAGGAAGGGGAGCAGGAGAGGCAGTGAAATTTAGGGAAGGGATCCCAGAGATTTGGAGCTTGCTCGTTGAAGGAATAGCGATGAATGGTGACACAAAAGTTTTCTGATTTAATTTTGATTTGATTAATTATTGTCACATGTATTAACATACAGTGAAAAGTATTGTTTCTTGCACACTATACAGAAAAAACATACCATTCATAGAGAAGGAAACAAGAGAGTGCAGAATGTAGTGTTACAGTCACAGCTAGGGTGTAGAGAAAGATCAACTTAATATAAGGTAGGTCCATTCAAGGGTTTGATGGCAGCAGGGAAGAAGCTGTTCTTGAGTCAGTTGGTACGTGATCTCAGACTTTGGTATCTTTTCTCCCGGCGGAAGAAGATGGAAGAGAGAATGTCCGGGCTGCGTAGGGTCCTTGATTATGCTGGATGCTTTTCCAAGACGAGAGGAAGTGTAGATGGTGTCAATGGACGGGAGGCTGGTTTGTACTGGGCTACGTTCACAACCTTTTGTACTTTCCTGTGGTCTTGGTCAGAGCAGGAGCCATACCAAGCTGTGATACAAGCAGAAAGAATGTTTTCTATAGTGCATCTATAAATGTTGGTGGGAGTTGTAGCAGATTGCCAAATTTCCTTAACCTACTGAGAAAGAGGAGGTGTTGGTGGTCTTTCCTCTGTGTAGGGGGCTGGAGTTGGAGGAATGAGTATTGGGGGCAAGGGTTGTAGGCATGGGGAATGTTTTACAAACAAGTAGCACAGTGGTTAGCGCTGCTGCTTTACAGCACCAGGGTCCTGGGTTCGATTCCCGGCTCGGGTCACTGTCTATGTGGAGTTTGCACATTCTCCTTGTGTCTGCCAGGGACTCCGGTTTCCTCCCGCAGTCCAAAGATGTGCGGGCAAGGTTGATTGGCCTTGCTAAGAAATTGCTCCTTAGTGTCCTCGGATGTGTAGGTTAGAGGGATTAGTGGGTATAATGTGTCAGGATATGGGGGTAGGGCCTGGGTGGGATTGTGTTCGGTGCAGACTCGATGGGCCGAAGGGCCTCTTTCTGCACTGTAGGGTTCTATGATTCTATGAAGTGGGGTGAGGCATTTCAAACAAGGTGACAAAATAAAGAAGAGGCATTTCTGGTAATTGGGAAGAGCAGGAGCTGATGTAGGTTCACAAATAATGGTGACTGATTTCAAACAGAACCAGTGAGAGTAGCTGAAGTATAAAGAGCAGAATGAGACCCACGTTAAGAGGAGCCAAGCCGGCTACTGAAGATGAACCAAGACGTGGAACTTTTCTTTACTGAGACAGTTTATTGGCTTGTTTGGTCTCACACTTCTCCTGTCCACATCTGATCAGGTCAGATGGTTAGAACATGGTGCTAATAATACCAAGGTTGTGCATTCAATTCCCGTGCTAGGGAATCACAGCTTTCCTCACACAAAGCCTGGTGTCCCAGCTGTCCCCATTAGTATTTGCTCAAAGACAATTAACACCTATCAACAGTTTCTCTTAATCTTAACAATATTATTGACAAGACATTAACAAACCTCGATATGGCTCAAGTTCTCTTGGTGCTTTACAGAAATTTTAAAACATTCAGAGGGAAGAACACATGAGAAACTAAAAAATGTACTCTTAGGATGCTTGTGGTGTTGGAAGTCAAACATCTCAGTTGCAGGATTTTTTCTTAAATTCAATAGAATCCCTACAGTGCAGAAGGAGACCACTCAGCCCATCGGGTCTGCACTGACCCTTGGAAAGAGTGTTCTAGCTAGGCTTACTCCCCCGCCCTATCCCTGTAACCTCACACATTTACCATGGCTAATCCTCTGAATCTACATACCCTGAGACACTAAGAGTCAATTTACTACGGCCAATGTGCCTAACTGGCACATCTTTGTGGGAGGAAGCTGGAACACCTGGAGGGAACCCACGCAGATGCTGGGAGAATGTGCAAACACCACACAGTCAGTCACCCAAGGCAGGAATTGAACCCGCGTCTCTGGCGCTGCGAGGCAGCAGTGCTAAACACTGTGCCACTATACCTCCCAGAAAGATAAGTTAATGGAATATTTAATGCTGCCCAACCCTGCTGCACCTTGCAAAAATAATTTATCTGAAATAGATTTGCGGCAAATACAGTAATTTAAATTTCTATTTTAAATTCACCCGAAAATTGAAATTCAAGTCAATTTAAATCCATGTGACTACCCAATAAATTTAAATCCTCTATAAATTTCAAATCGTGCTAAACTTAAATTCACATTGAATTTAAAACCGTGTTGCTGTTGAACTGAGCAAATTTAAATTCTCGTTCCTTTAAACTCATAATTTAGATGTGCAAATATGGCAATATTTATTTGACAAGCGACATTTCGGAATTTGAACTAAAACAGTAGAGGTGTCATAATGTCTCACGCTTGATAAAAAATAGCTTGGCCATCGAGATAATAAAGGTTTTCTAAAAGCAAAGGAAATCAATTTACTTCCGAATGTATCACTTATGAATCAAACTAAGATTACATCTTGCAAAACATGAGGGTAGCTATCCTGTCAGTTGTAAAATGGGATGAGGGCGAATCTCTAACCTCACGATTATCACTAATTAAAGTCAACAGAAGTCAAAATGGCAAGAGGGGTCGGATGGAATGAATGATTTGCCATCATGCAAAGTCAAAATGAAACCCAAACTTTATTCTCTGTGGCTGGATTGCAGAAAATCTGATGTGGTTAGCACTGCTGCCTCACAGCATCAGCGTTGGATAGTCAGAAGCTTTTTTCCAGGGTGGAAGAGTCAATTAATAGAGGGCGCAGGTTTAAGGTGTGAGGGGTAAGGTTTAAAGGAGATGTACGAGTTAAGTTTTTTACACTGCTGGGGGAGGTAGTGGAAGCATTTTCAATAGTAACTTTTAAGGCAGCATCTTGACAAGTACATGAATAGGAGGGGAATGGAGGGATATGGTCTCCAGAAGGGTAGGGGGTTTTAGTTCTGTTGGGCAGCATGGTCGGTGCAGGCTTGGAGAGCCGAAGAGCTGTTCCTCTGCTGTAATTTTCTTTGTTCTTCGTTGACCTGGGTTCAATTCTGATCTCGGGTCATTATCGGTGTGGTGATTGCACGTTTACCCCGTGTCTGCATGGGTTTCCTCCGGGTGCTCCACTTTCCTCCCACCGTCCAAAGATGTGCCGGTTAGATGGATTAGCCATGCCGAGTGTGTGTGGGGACAGGGCTGTTCCGGAGGAGAGTGGGCGCAGAAACGATGGGGCAAATGGCCTCCCTCTGCACTGATGGGATACTATGGAAACACTTGGGTTTCAGTGGGTGGACGGGCAGCATTTTAGCACGGTCGGTTAGCCCACGGGGTGACAAATATCCAGAGCTGAGTCACTTCGGAACAGCTTGAGTAGAGAGGAAACCTGAGCCTGTGTATGCAGCAAGACATTGCTGTATGGTGCAAAGGTGAGACCTTGCTGTGCAGGTGTCACCCCTGGATAGTATTACAAGATATTGAATCAAGATAGTCAGGGAAAGTGTTAGCGAAAGGTCAGCCACTCATAGATTAGTGTTTATTTTTGTTCTGTCAATATTGGCAGCTCTTCACGAAATAACCTTAGTGATATAACTGCTGAAATCTGCGGCTGGTGCATGGAATCAGAGGATGATTGCAACGGTTAAAATTCCCACCGGCCACTGTTAAAATTATAAATTACTTGACAAATTTACATATCGAGCTTGCGTAGGGCCATACTAATCTTCTCTGTCTCATTCCAATCTTAGGACAACATAGAATCATGTCCGTGTCCGCTCTCTGCAGGAGCGACTTGGCTAATTCAGACCCCCTGCTTTCTCCCTGTAAATCCTTTTCTCCTCAGTTAATGAACCAATTCCCTTTCGAAGACCTGAACTGAATCTGTCTCCACCTCACCTTCGGGCAGTGTGTTCCAGATGCCAACCGCTCGATGCATAAAACCTTTTTCTTCATAGAATCATAGAATCCCATTCGGCCCATCGCGTCTGCACTGACTGGCCAACACAGCATCTTACCCAGGCCCTCCCCCCACCGCCCCCCACCCCCGCCCTATCCTGTATGTCGCCATTACTTCTTTGGCCAATCACCTGAAGTCTGTGCTTCGATCCTTCTGCCAAAGGGAAAAGTTGGTCCACGTGGCAGCATAGCGGAACAGTGGTTAGCACTGCTGCCTCTCAGTGCCAGGGACCCGGGTTCGATTCCCGGCTTGGGTCACTGACTGTGTGGAGTTTGCGCATTCTCCCCGTGTCTGCGAGGATTTCCTCTGGGTGCTCTGGTTTCCTCCCACACTCCAAAGGTGTACGGGTTAGATTGATTGGCCATGCTACATTGACCCCAGTGTCAGGGGGATTAGCAGGGTAAATGTGTGGGGTTACAGGAATAGGACCTGGGTGGAATTGTGGTCGTAATAGACTTGATGGGCCAAATGGCCTCATTCTGTACTGTAGAGATTTTATGATTCTATCTCTATGATTGGTTCTTGTGGAGAGAGCCAATGTTTCAAGAGTGGATGACCCTTCATCAGAGCTCTGAAAGAGCTAGCCAATTATTCCCAACTGGAAATCTGCCCTCCTTACCCGATCTGGCCTACATGTGACTCCAGAGTCACTGCAATGTGGCTGACTCTCAACAACCCTCTGAAATGGCCGTGAGAGACACTCAGTTCAAGGGGAACGAGAGATGGGCAATAAATGCCAGCCCAGCCAGTTACGCCCATGAATTTTTAAAAAAATTCTAACGAGTCCAGAAAATCAATCATGGATCAAGTGTTATCAATAAAGACATTTTATATGACGCTCTCTCTGCCCCAGTCCAGAACCAGTCCAACTCCCTCCTGAAGCTATCCATCATATCGTAAGAGGTGTCATAAAACTGGATCATTAAGATCTTTTTTCTGTAGTGCCCTTAGCTATAAAGAGTTGAATAATCTTCCCCTGTGAGGTGTTGATTGGATTAAATTTCCTAAATCTCTCATTCATCATCTTAATAATTTATTAATTAAATGTAAGTTTAACGGCCAGAACTGACAAAATTAAAACCATCCCCCAGTCCCCGCCGAGACCTTGGGTGGATAAATTATCCACAAAAGGTTATCATTATAACAACTCAAAGCACTTCTCCTGATCATTTTAACCTGTTCAAATAATCTTTCAAAATGAATTGAAATAATGGCCTCTGATGGTGTGACCAGGTCCTCGGGGAGGGGACAGCTTTAAACTGAAGCAATTATTGGTTCTGGTGACTCACAGAGGAACTAGATTAGCACATGCAGACAGTTGTAGCCATCTTCCGTATCATAGAATCCCTACAGTGCAAAAGGAGGCCATTTGGCCCATCAGTTCTGCTCTGACCACAATCCCACCCAGGCCCTATCCCTATAGCCCCACACATTTACTCTGCTAACCCCCCCGACACTAGGGGCAAGTTAGAATGGCCAGTCCACACATCTTTGGACTGTGGGAGGAAACTGGAACATCTGGACGAAACCCATGCAGACACAGGGAGAACATGCAAACTCCACAGAGACAGTGACCCGAGGCCGGAATTGAACCTGGATCCCTGGTATTATGAGGCAGCAGCGCTAACCCACCGTGCCACCGTGCTGCCAGTACTGCATTTTATTACTGAAGCAGTCATCAGGTAGAATTTTACTGTCAGGTTACTTTCAGCGAGAGACTTAGGCAAAAACTTTGTCTTAACAAAAGAAAAGTTTCGGAAATACGTGGGAGTTTTTTATTCACCATCATGAGCTGTGGTGATCTGCAATGCGCTGTCTGGAAAGGCGACAGAAGCAGATTCAAGGCTAACCTGGGAAGTGGATTATTACTTGCAAAGGAATAATATGCAGGGCTGAGGAACAGAGTTGGGGCTGTGGTATTGATTGGTTAGCTCTATCAAGACATTGACAAAGGGTCATCCAGACTCGAAACGTTGGCTACGTCCTCTCTCCACAGATGCACTGCTGCCTCACAGCAACCAGGGACACAGGTTCGATTCCCAGCTTGGGTGACTGTCTGTGTGGAGTTTGCGCATTCTCCTCATGTCTGCGTGGGTTTCCTCCCACAGTCCAAAGATGTATAGGTTAGGTGGATTGGCCACGTTCAACTGAACAAAGAACAAAAACAGCCTGGGAAACAGGCCCTTCGGCCCAACGAGCCCACGCCGCCATTTTAATACTACCAGTCCCCCCCTCCACCCATGACCCTTATCTATTGTTTTTATGGCCATCCACATTGAGGGAAACTAGTTTAGGGACAATTTATTACTTCCAATCAGCCTAATAGCACATTGACCCTAAATGCCATGGGATGCATAGGTTAGAGGGATTAGCGGGGTAAATATGTGGGGTTATGGGGATAGGTCCTGGGTGGGATTGTTGTCAGTGTAGGCTCGATGGGCCGAATGGACTCTTTCTGCACTGCAGGGATTCTATGCTGACAGACCTGCTGAGATTTTCCAGCATTGTTTTGTTGTTATTTCAGATTTCCAGCATCCACAGTATTGTATTTTTATCTTTGAAAGAATCTCCTGGCTTGTGTAACTCTGCAGCCTTTGATTGTCTTCAATGGTGGCATCAAAACTAATGGCAAGATTATTGTCACTAGTTTCATTTCTAACTACGAGATAATGAGTTAGTCTGCAGCAGAGGTGCTTTCGAAACAGCAAGCTCTTCTTTTTGCTGAGTGCCCGAGATAGACACCGAGAGGTTACTTGCAGTGCGTGTTCTATAGGTCTGACTCAAACATCTGAAGGTGAGAAAAAAATATTGCTGCTGAGGCAGATGCGGCCATGGCCTGGTGGTATTATCTCTAGATCATCACTCCGGAAACTCAGCTGATGTTCTGGGGACCTGGGTTCGAATCCCCCCACGGCAGATGGTGGAATTTGAATTCAATTTTAAAAAAAAAATCTGGAATTAAGAATCTACCGTGAAACCATTGTCGGAAAAATCCCATCTGGTTCACCGATGTCCCTTAGGGAAGGAAATCTGCCGTCCTTACCTGGTCTGGCCTATGTGTGACTCCAGAGCCACAGCAATGTGGTTGACTCTCAACTCCTCTCCAAGGGCAACTGGGGATGGGCAATAAATTCTGGCACTGGCAGATGTTGATCTTCAGGTCTGCCAGGGGTCAGCCCAGCTGCAACACCCCATCCTGGGGGAGAGAGGTGAGGTCAACACCCATGTTCTGTGGGCCATTGCAATTCTTGCCAGGAGCTAGCAGGCCCAAAGAATCCCCCCCCTCCTTAGACATTTTATTGGGAAAATTCCACCCACAATGTTTTGGCTTCAACTGCTTTCCGTGGTAGAAAATTCCACAGCCTCACCACTCTCTGGGTGAAGAAATTTCTCCTCATTTCAGTTCTACATGGTTCACTCTGTATCCTCTAACTATGACCCCTGGTTCTGGATGCCTGCACCATTGGGACCGTTCTCCGTGCATCTACCCTGTCTAATCCTGTTAGAATTTATAGGTTTCTGAGCTCATAAGAATCGTAAGAAGTAGGAGGATGAGTGCGATCTGATCTGATCTCAGCCTGAACTCCACCGTCCTGCCATTCACCATAACCCTTCAAACCCTTACCAATTAAAAACTATCTCTCCCTTAAATTTACTCAAAGTTCCAGAGATTCCCCCCTCCCCGCTCCCCAACTCATTCTTCTAAACTCCAATGAATATAATCCTAACCGACTCAATCTCTCCTCAAACTCCCGCCATCCCCAGAATCAGCCAGTAAAAGCTTCGCTGCACTCCCACTATCGCAAGGACATCCTCCCTCAGATAAGGAGAGCTAAAATGCACACAGTACTCCAAGTGTGGCCTCACCAAGGCCCTGCATGTTTGCAGCAAGACATCTGTGAAGGCTCCTGTGAAAGGCAGAACCGGCTCGAAGGGCCAAATGGCCGATTCCTGCTTCAATCATCTATGTTTCCAAGACTCACGAATCCCTGTCTTAAGTGGGCGAGCCCTTATTTTTGAACAGTAACTTTTAGTTCTAGAGATAAAACAGATTGTCACATTGTCAGGTTACTGTTCGCGGGAGGTGCCTGTGCACAAACTGACAGGGAAGACATTTCATAAAGTACCTCATTGACTGTCAAGCACTGTGAGATGTCCTGAGCTGGTGAAAGGTGCTATATAAATGCAAGGTCTTCCTTGAGACTGTGCGTAGATGACTGTGTGTAGTCCAAAGATGCACGGGTTAGGTTGATTGGCCATGGTAAATTGCCCCTTAGTGTCAGGGGATTTGGAGGGTAAATTAGTAGGGTTACGAGGATGGGAACCTGTGTGATATTGTGGTCGGTGCAGGCTCGATGGGCCAAATGTCCTCCTTCTGCACTGTAGACTCTATGATTCAATGAGTGTAGGTATTGGCCATTGACCATTGGTTGCCGTTGAACACAGTAGATTGGAAATACTGAAAGTTCGGTGGGGCGGCAGAGTGGTCAGCACTGCTGCCTCACAGCGCCAGGAGCCCTGGTTCAATTCTCTGGCTTGGGTCACTGTCTGTGCGGAGTTTGCACTTTCTCCCCGTGTCTGTATGGGTTTCCTCCCACAGTTTGAAAGACGTGCTGGCTAGGTGCATTGACCTGAACAGGCGCAGGAGTCCGGCAACTAGGATATTTTCACAGTAACTCCATTGCAATGTTAATGTAAGCCTTACTTGTGACACTAAGAAATAAACTTTACCTTACTTTTCATTGTTGCTTCCTTTCACCTCTCACTCCACACCTCCTCAGGTTACGAAAGCAAAATTACGGTGCTCCAGCATCCCAGAGAAATCAGCGCGTCAGTGGGAATGACGGCCACGATTGCTTGTGAGGCACATCACCATAACGGTGCCCCAGAGCACACGGACATGTACTGGTATATTGGAGAGGAGCGGGACAGACCAATCCTGACCTTCTCAACAGACTCCAATTCCCTGTCTAGTCAAGATGACCGCCTCTACGTTTGTGGCAATCTCTCCAACTTCTATAACATCCTGGTCATAAACAACCTGACGGTGAATGACTCCGGACTCTATGTCTGCGAAGTATCAGTCTCTCTACCTCCTCCTCAGATGAGTGAATATGGAGAAGGAACTCAATTAACTGTGCACGGTGAGTAAAACAGATGCAATTGTCTCTTAATGACATCCCTTGTGGGTTTATTTAACGTATGTTTTATGTCTGATAAATCTACATAATGCTATATAGTTGGGCGGCGTGGTGGCACAGTGGTTAGCACTGCTGCCTCACAGTGCCAGGGAGCCGGGTTCAATTCCTGGCTTGGGTCACTGTCTGTGTGGAGTCTGCATGTTCTCCCCATGTCTGCGTGTGTTTCCTCCGGGCGCTCTGGTTTCCTCCCAGAGTCTGAAAAACGTGCTGGTTGGGTGTACTGGCCATGCTAAATTCTCTCTCAGTGTTCCCAAATAGGTGCTAGAGTGTGGCAACTTGGGGATTTTCAAGTCGTTTCATTGCAGTGTTAATGTAAGCCTACTTGTGACAATAATAAATAAACTTAAAGCTTGATGGAAGAGAAGTTGGCAGATGGGATGTTATTATGATAACCCCCATGATTTGCATACAGGATCATTAATTGACCTCCCAGTTGGGCTTGTTCAATACGAGCTCCCAGAGGACTAGTAATTAACCCATCAGGCGAAGTTCATATATAAAACCCTATATAAAGCAAGACCCTGAGAGGGTCCATTAACCTTTAAGTCCCAGTCGGGACTTGTTGTGTTCACCACAGGCTATTGGTTATTGTTCATTTTAATCCATGCAATGAAAGCACAGTTCCTTCAGAGCCAGCTCATGGAGTTTAAAGTTTAAAGTTTTTAAAGTTTATTTATTAGTCACAAGGAGGTTTACATTAGCACTGCAATGAAGTTACTGTGAAAATCCCCTAGTCACCACACTCCGATGCCTGTTTGGGTACACTGAGGGAGAATTTAGCATGACCAATGCACCTAACCAGTCTTTGGACTGTGGAAGGAAGCCGGTGCGCCTGGAGGAAACCCACACAGACATGGGAAGAATGCGCAGACTCCACACAGATAGTGACCCAAACCGGGAATCGAACCCAGCTCCCTGGCGCTGTGAGGCAGCAGTGCTAATCATTGTGCCACCGTGCTGGTAGACACGGGGAGAACATGCAGACTCCGCACAGAATTACTCTCCATTGTGCCCCTTATTATAATTGCCCACAGAGATCTTGATGAACTATCTGGTCTATCAGATGGGATGGGCTTTTGGGCTGATGGAACTAAGGCTTTAACAGTTCCAGAATTTGACATATCCAAAAAAAAACCTCACGCGCAGAACAAAAAATGAAGTTGCAGGGATCAGGGTTCAGGAAGTTGAACCTGTTTCTTTTACAGCGGGAACCTTGGGGTAAATCAACTGAAGTTCCCGCAGTTACATTAGATGTTTAAAACTCAATTCTCCAATATGATAGAGTGGCACAGTGGTTGGCACTGCTGCCCCACAGCACCAGGGACCCGGGTTCAATTCCCAGCTCGGGTCACTGTCTGCGCAGAGTTTGCACATTCTCCCCGTGTCTGCACGGGTTTCCTCCGGGTGCTCCAGTTTCCTCCTACAATCCAGATTAAGTGGATTGGCCATGTTAAATTGACCCTCAGCGTCAGGGGGATTGTAGTCAGTGAAGGCTCGACGGGCCAAATGGCCTCCTTCTGCACGGCAGGGAGTCTTTGGTTCTATGATCTGCCAAAGAGCCAGAACAGGCCCGATGGGATAAATGGTCTCCTTTTGGACTTGTCCCTTGGTGTCCCAAGATGCGTATGTTAGAGGGATTGGTGGGGTTACAGGGATAAAGGCGAGGTGGGGTTGTTGTCAGTGCAAACGCAATGGGCCAAATGGCCTCCTTCTGCACTGTAGCGTTTCTATGATTTTATGGTCCAAATTTAAAAAGAGGCAAGTTAAAAGGTCACAGCAATGTAAATTCAAGGTGATTCACTCCAGCTAAACACAATAGTCGATTTATGAACTGAGGACAGCTGTTGAATTGGGCAGGTTGAGACAAAACACTGCAGATGTTGGAAACCTGTGACAAAGATAGGGAATGCCGGAAATACTCAGCAGGTCTGTGGACAAGAGAAGAAGGCGAACACCTCATCACTTATTAGCCACCTCTCCGTGGAAACAATTGAGGGGGATGGTCAGGAGAATAGGGTTTATCTCAGTGATGTAAGCCCCACTGGCAAGGCCTTATTACCCATCCCTAATGGCCCTTCAGGAGGTGGCGGTGAGCTCCCTTCTCGAACTGCTGCACTCCAGGAGATGTAGGTACATCCGCAGGGCTGTTAGGGAGGGAGTTCCAGGATTTTGACCCAGCGACAGTGAAGGAACGGCTGATATTTTTCCAAGTCAGGATGGGGAGTGGCTTGGAGGGAATCTTGCAGGTGGCGGTGGTCCCATAGAAATCATACGATCCCCGCAGTGCAGAAGAGGCTATTCGGCCCGTCAAGCCTACGCCAACTCTCCGACAGAGCACCTTAACCAGGCCCACCTCCCACCCTATCCCTGTAATCCCACGAATTTACCCCACTAATCCACCTTAACCTACACATCTTTGGACACAATAAGGATGCAATTTAGCATGGCCAATCCACCTAACCTGCAGATCTTTGGAGTGTGGGAGAAAACTGGACACCCGGAGGAAACATGCGCAGACATGGGGAGAACATGCAAACCCTGGACAGAATTACACTCCATTGCACCTGCTGTCCCATTTTTCTAGGACAGAAACATGGAAGGGTTGTCTATTGGAAAGGCAGGCTTTGGGGCCTAATGCCATTTTCTGCTGCTAAAATGTCTTACAATTTATTTTCAGAGCCAAATGCATGTGAGCCATCGAAGGCCTCCCAACAGATATGGCACAGCATTGGATTCCCAGCTATTTTAGTCTATAGCCTCACTGTCACTCTAACGACAGTGGTGTTCGGTGTGAGTAATTTAAAACAAATTATTATTGCGATTGTTCGTAGTGTGGTCAAGCATTCATGGGTTTCTATCAGGGGAACACCTGGTTAAAGTCCAACAAGTTTATCTGGTAGCACGAGCTTTCGGAGCACTACCCCTTCATCAGGTGAGTGAGCCACAGCAATGTAAAGTCATAGAGGTTTACAGCATGGAAACAGGCCCTTCAGCCCAACTTGTCCATGCTGCCCTTTTTTTTTAAACCCCTAAGCTAATCCCAATTGCCCGCATTTGGCCCAAATCCCTCTATACCCACCGTATCTATGTAACTGTCTAAATGCTTTTTAAAAGATAAAATTGTACCCGCCTCTACTACTACCAGCTTGTTGCAGACACTCACCACCCCCTGTGTGAAAAAATTGCCCCTCTGGATATTTTTATATTTCTCCCCTCTCACCTTAAACCTACGCCCTCTAGTTTTTGACTCCCCTACCTTTGGGAAAAGATATTGACTATCTGGCTGATCTGTGCCCCTCATTATTTTGTAGACCTCTATAAGATCACTCCTCAGCCTTCTATGCTCCAGAGAAAGAAGTCCCAATCTCAGTCCCAACCACAGTAATGTGGTTGACTCTCAACTGCCCTCAGGCAATTAGGGATGGGCAATAAATGCAAACCAGCCAGTGACATACATGTCCCACAAATGAATACAATAATACAGATAATCTGGTCATTGTCGCATTGTTGTTTTTGGGATCTTGCTGTGCGTAAATTGACTGCTGCGTTTCCTATACTCCCGAAAGATGTGCTGTCAGGTGCATTGACCATGCTAAATTCTCCCTCCGTGTACCCGAACAGGAACCGGTGTGTGGCAACTTGGGGATTTTCACAGTAATTTCATTGACTTATCTGATGAGGGAGCAATGCTCCAAAAGCTCATGCTACCAAATAAACCTGTTGGACTTTAACTTGGTGTTGTGAGACTTCTTTCTGTGCCCACCCCAGTCCAACGCCAGCACCTCCACATCATGGTCATCAGGGGATATAGTCAACACAGGTCAATGCCCATAATAGCATTCACAGCACAGTAACAGCCCATTGAGCTTTATCTGTTCACAGGGTAGCACTCTTACCTTTGACTCATAGAGTCTAAAGTTTATTGATTAGTGTCACAAGTAGGCTTGCATTAACACTGCAATGAGGTTAGTGTGAGAATTTCCCAGGGGCCACACTCTGGTACTCGGGTATACTGAGGGAGAATTTAGCACGACCAATGCACCTGACCAGCATGTCTTTCGGACTGTGGGAGGAAACCGGAGCACCCGGAGGAAACCCACACAGAGAAACGTGTAGACTCTGCACAGACAGTGATGCAAACCGGGAATCGAACCCGGGTCCCTGGCACTGTGAGGCAGCAGTGCTAACCACTCTGCCACTGTACCACCTACGAGGCTCTAGGTTTAAATCCCACCCAAGGGCCTGAGCACAAAAATCACGGATAACCCTCCAGCTGAGTACCAAGCGAGTGCTACGCTGTTGGAGGAGCTGCCTTTTCATCAAGGAGTTAAACTGAGGGCCCAACCTGCCCACACGGGTGGATGATCCTGTGAAACCATTTTGAAGGAGAACAGGGGAGTTCTCCCTTGGGCCCTGTATTGGGGCACTAGGCCCCAAAAGCCTGCCTTTCCAATAGACAACCCTTCCAAACCCATGTTTGGAAGGGCCCAATACTTTTCCCTCAATCAACATCTCATGGTGGGGTAATGGCCCAGACGTTAATCCAGAAGCTCAGCTAATAAGGCCATCGGATATAGGAGCAGAATTAGGCCACTCGGCCCATCAAGTCTGCTCCGCCATCCAACCATGGCTGCTACGATTCTCCTGCCTTCTCCTCGTAACCTTTGATCCCCTTATTGATCAAGAACCTATCTATCCCTGTCTTAAAGACCAGTGACCTGGCTTCCACAGCCTTTTGTGGCAACGAGTGCCACAGATTCACCACCCTCTGGCTGAAGAAATCCTCCTCGTCTCAGTTTTAAAGGAGCGTCCTTTCACTCTGAGGTTGTGCCCTCGAGTTCTAATCTCTCCCACCAGTAGAAACATCTTCTCCACGTCCATTCTACCTCAGCCTCTCAGTATTGTGTAAGTTTCAATCTGATCCCCCGCATCCTTCTAAGCTCCATCGAGTACAGACCCAGAGTCCTCAACCATTCCTCATATGATAAGCCTTTCATTCCTGGGATCATCCTTGTGAAGCTCCTCTGGACCCCCTCCAAGGCTGGCACATCCTTCCTTCAATATGGGGCCCAAAACTGGTCACAATATTCCAAATGGGGTCTGACCAGAGCCTTATACCACCTCATCAGCACACCCCTGCTCATTGAACTTGCCTTCTTAACTGCCAACTGAACTTGCAATGTTAACCTTAAGCGAGTCCTGAATAGGACTCCCAAATCCTTTGTGCTTCAGATTTCTGAAGCCTCTTCCCATTTAGAAAATAGTCTATGTCTCTATTCTTCATACCAAAGTGCATAACCTCACACTTTCCCACATTGTATTCCATGTTCTGGGGAACTGGGTTCAAATCCCTCCATGGCAGATGGTGGAATTCGAATTCAATAAAAAAAACCTGAAGTTAAGAATCTACCTTGTCATAGGTAGAGGAGGGCACTCATAATGTTAAAATGGCGGCGAGGGCTCGTTGGGCCGAAGGGCCTGTTTCCCGTGCTGTTTTGTTCTTTGTTCTTTGTACTGATGACCATGAAACCATTGTCAATTGTCGGGAAAACCCATCTGGTTCAAAAGACCTTTAGGGAAGGAAATCTGCCGTCCTTACCCGGTCTGGCCTACATGTGACTCCAGAGCCACAGCAATGTGGTTGACTCTCACCTGCCCCCAGGCAACTGGGGATGGGCAATAAATGCTGGCCAGCCAGCGACGCCCATGTCCCACAAACGAATACAATAAAACAGATAATCTGGTCATTGTTACCTTGCTGTTTTTGGGATCTTACTGTGCGCAAATTGACTGCTGCATTTGCTATACTCCTGAAAGACGTGCTGGTTAGGTGCCGTGCTAAATTCTCCCTCAGTGTACCTGAACAGAGGCCAGAGTGTGGTGACCAGAGGATTTTCATAGCAACTTCATTGCAGTGTTCAGAAGTTTTTAAAGTTTAAAATTTACTTATTAGTGTCACAAGCTGGCTTACATTAACACTGCAATGAAGTTACTAAAATCCCCTCGTTGCCACATTCTGACGCCTGTTCGGGGACACTGAGGGAGAATTTAGCACAGCCAACGCACCTAACCAGCATGTCTTTCGGACTGTGGGAGGAAACCGGAGCACCTGGAGGAAACCCATGCAGACACGGGGAGAATGTGCAAACTCCACACTGACAGTGACCCAAGCCAGGAATCGAACCCAGGTCCCTGGCGCTGTGAGGCAGCAGGGCTAACCCACTGTGCCACTGTGCCGTCCTTTAAGTGACCCTTAATGGTGTTTGATCACCACATGTAATGTAAGCCCACACCTAATGTAAGCCCACTTGTGACGCTAAGAAATAAACTTAAACTTTGGTGCAGGCTGGATGGGCCAAATGGCCTCCTTCTGCACTGTAGGATTCTATGATTTTAAGTATTTAAGTCTTTATAAGACCCTAGTCAGACCCCACTTGGAGTACTGTGCGCAGTTCTGGTCACCTCAGTGCAGGAAGGATGTGGAAGCTATTGAGAGGATGCAGAGGAGATTTATAAGGATGTTGCCTGGATTGGGAGGCATGCCTTATGAAGATAGGTTGAGGGAGCTAGGTCTCTTCTCTCTGGCGAGACAAAGATTGAGAGGCGACCTGATAGAGGTACATAAGATGTTGAGAGGAATAGATAGGGTGGATTCTCGGAGGCTATTTCCCAGGGCTGAAATGGTCGCTATGAGAGGACACAGGTTTAAGGTGCTGGGGAGCAGGTACAGAGGAGATGTCAAGGATAAGTTTTTCACTCAGAGGGTGGTGAGTGAGTGGAATCGGCTGCTGTCAGTGGTGGTAGAGGCGAACTCGCTAGGGTCTTTTAAGAGACTTCTGGATGAGTACATGGGATTTAATGGGATTGAGAGTTATAGATAGACCTGGTAGGTATGGATATGATCGGCGCAACTTGTGGGCCGAAGGGTCTGTTTGCACTGTTCTATTTATTCAGTTCTTTTCTGAAAGTCACCATTCTACCTGCTTCCAGCATGTTCTCAGGCAGCTCATTCCAAGTCACTGCATTAAAATATCATCTCACCTCTAATTCTTTAGCCAATTAATCTGACTCATTGGATTTCTCTCTGTCATTGCCCAGAGCCTGTGTAGCCTAGGTAAGTGGATCTGCTAACAAATGGGGAAAGAAAAACTAATCGAAAAATCCCCGCCCATGCACTCTCACAGCCCACGCAACACATTGCCCACAGCAATGCAAAGTACTCTTCAAGGAAAGAGAAAGCTAATCGTTTCACCAGACTTCAGTCCTGGAGCCTTTCATTTACTAGTTCCTGCCCTCACATTGACCCCACAGCTTGCCCACAGCTAAACTTTGACCAGGTCTGCCACTTTAGACCACTTCCGCACCGAGAGAGAAACATCATAAAAACATATAAGTCTTTTAGACAGAAGGAGGCCATTCAGCCCATCAAGTCTGCATCCACCACAATCCCACCCAAACTCTTTTCCTGTATCCCTAATCCCCCTGACAGTAAGGGTCAATTTAGCATGGCCAGTCCATCTAACTTACGCATCTTCGGACTGCGGGAAGGAAACCAGAGCACCCAGAGGAAACCCACGCAAACACGGGGAGAATGTGCAAACTCCACACAGACAGTGACCCAAGGCTGGAAATCGAACCCAGGGTCCCAGGCGCTGTGAGGCAGCGGTGCTGACCTGCTAACCAATGTGCCACTGTGACACTCTTCACCTGACGAAGAGGGAGTCCCCTCGAAAGCTTGTGAGTTTATTATCAAATAAATCGGTTGGACTAAAACCTGGTGTTGTCAGACTTTTTACTATGTTTACCCCAGTCCAACGCCGGCACATCCACATCACACTCTGCCGTGCACAGAGTGTGCGAGATTCATCTGGAAGCTCCTGCTGAAGAAAACAGCAAGATTTACTCCAGTTTTTACCCGAATTTGAGACTTAAGAGTTCTTTTGGGAGAATCGCTCCCAACATCTTTAATGTTTAGAAACGTATCGATCTCTGTCTTGGGGATACTAATGACTGTGTTTCCACAGCCCTGTGGATTGAGAATTCCACACATTCACTGCCCTCTGACTGAAGAAATTCCACATCTCAGTCCTAAATGGTCTGCCACTTATCCTAGACCACCCTCTCACCCCTCACCCCCACCCCAGCCAAAGGAAACATCCTCCCCTCAGCTACCCTGTCCAGCCTGTAAGAACTTTGTATGTCTCAATGAGGTCACCTCTCATTCTTCTAAACTCCAGAGCTTAAAGGCCTAGTCTCCTCAATCTCTCCTCGTAGGATCAGACTGGGCAGCAGGGGTGGCACAGTGGTTAGCACTACTGCCTCACAGCGCCAGAGACCCGGGTTCGATCCCTGCCTTGGGTCACCATCTGTGCGGAGTCTGCAGGTTCTCCCTGAATGTGCGTGAGTTTCCTCCGGGTGCTCCGGTTCCCTCCCACAGCCCAAAAGACGTGTTGGTTAGATGCATTGGCCATGCTAAATTCTCCCTCAGCGTTACCCAATCAGGCGCCGGAATGTGGCGACCAGGGGATTTTCACAGTAACTTCATTGCAGTGTTAATGTAAGCCTAATTGTGACACTAATAAATAAACTTCAACTTTGGTGACCCTTCACTGCCCTCCGCTACAGCAAGTTATGCTGTAAATATGTGTATAATTTGTTCTTATGCTGGACAAGGCAGTGAAAAGTCAGCGTCTGATAGTGAGCATTTTACTGACACTCCAACTGAACTTCATTCCAGATTCTTCTACTTACTGGCCGCAAATCCTGTGGGACCAAACTCAATCCTGAAGAAGCATCCGGAAGGCAAGGGGAATCTCACCAGAGTTATTTCAGAAGGCGCTCAGTGCCTCTGAATGCAGACTGGGCCAGAGAGGCACATAACCAGGAGTACGAAGATATGGCACTCGTCAGAACTATCGGTCAGAAACCGAAATAGTACAGCAACGTGGGCTAACGCTTTAGGTCTGCATTTGTAGTGAGCTGTGTTATCAGTAATAAGTGCTCATCGCTAATTCTTTTGCATATACTCCCAGAAAGCATTCCCTCTGCAGAATTTCTTCTCAACTGTATAAGTCTTTCTTTGGCGCAGACTGTTATGGTGAAGAGTTTTAAATTGGAATCAAATTAGTCAGGGAGCCACAATTAACGTGCAAAATTACATGTGGGAAAAGACTGGCGTCGCAGTGGGCGAGAATTGTATAACGCAGGAGACAATTTGAAACAGAAATCCAATTAGATCCGCTCCCCTGCTCTTTCCCAATGACAGAACTATCGCACGGAAAGTGGCCATTCGGCCCATCGTGTCTGTGCCAGCTCTCTGCAAGAGCCAAGCCCCACTTCCCCACGTCCTCTCCGGAAAATATCTTTTCAGATAACGATCTAATTCTCCTTTGAGGACCTCAGTTGAACCTGCCTCCACCACTCGCTCAGGCAAAGCATTCCAGATCCAAATCCCTCGCTGCCTAAGAAGAATTCTCCCTCCTGTCACCTCCAGTTCTTTGGCCAATCGTCTTAAATCTTGTCCTCTGGTTACCAACCGTCCTGCCATTGGAAACAGTTCCTCCTTATTCACTCTACTAAAACACTTCCGAATTCAGAATGCCGGCATTATGCCTCCTCAGTCTTCCTCTGATTGATGAGGAGATAAAACACAAAGAAATCCCACAACACCAGTTTAAAGTCCAAACAGGTTTATTTGTAGCAAAAGCCTCAAGCTTTCGGGACAGCCTGTCCCTTCGTCAGGTAGCTGGGAGTTCATCATGATGTGGAGTTGCCAGCATTGGACTGGGGGGGGGGCACAGTCAGGAGTCTCACAACCCCCCATGAAAGTCCAACAGATTTATTTGGAAGCATGAGCTTTCGGAGCGCTGCTCCTTCAGCAGGTGAGTATTATTACCTGTGAGTGTGATCCATCCACTCTTCTATATGATTATGGTGCATCTTATATATTCTGCCTCCCCATTGTTTGAGCAGTATCTGAGGGCAAAGTTTCAGAAAGGCATAAGAACAGAAGAAATAGGAGCAGGAGTCGGCCATCTAGCCCTTCGAGACTGCCCCGCCATTCAATAAGATCATGGCTGATCTGAAGTGGATCAGTTCCACTTTCCCGCTTTCTCCCCATAACCCTTAATTCCCTTGTCTATCAGAAACCTATCTACCCGTGACTTAAATATATCCAGCGAGGTAGCCCCCACCATTTCAATGGGCAGAGAATTCCAGAGATTCACCACCCTTTGAGTGAAGAAGTTCCTCCTCAACTCTGATCTAAACCGCACTCACTCCCCCCCACCTTATTTTGAGGCTGTGCCCTCTAGTTCTGCTATCCTTTCTAAGCGGGGAGAATATCTCTACCTCTACCTTATCCATCCCCTTCATTATCTTCTACGTCTCTATAAGATCCCCCCTCAGCCTTCTAAACTCCAACGAGTACAGACCCAGTCTATTCAATCTCTCCTCATAGGTTAACCCCTTCATCTCCGGTATCAGCCCAGTGAACCTTCCCTGCACTCCCTCCAAGGCCAATATATCCTTCCGCAAGTGCAGCGACCAAAACTGCACACATTTCTCCAGCTGCGGCCTCACCAGTACCCTGTACAGTTGCAGTAAGACCTCCCTGCTTTTATATTCTATCCCCATCGCTATAAAGGCCAGCATCCCATTCGCCTTCCTGACCACCTGCTGCACCTGCAGACTGGGTTTTTGCGACTCATGCACAAGGACCCCCAGGTCCCTCTGTGCCGTAGCATCTGCAGCTTTTCGCCCTTAAAATAATAATCCCTCCTACTATTATTTCTACCAAAGTGGATAACCTCACACTTGCTAACATTATACTCCATCTGACAGGTCCTCGCCCACTCGCTCAGCCTATCTAGATCTCTCTGCAGACTTTCCACACCCTCCACACAATTTGCTTTTCCACTCATCTTCCACTCATCAGCAAATTTCGTTACCCTACACTCAGCCCCCTCCTCCAGATCATCTATGTAAATGGTAAACGGTTGAGGCCCCAGCACAGATCCCTGCGGCACTCCATTAGTCACCAACTGCCAACCAGAATAGCACCCATTGATTCCAACTGTCTGCCTCCTATTAGATAGCCAATCCTCTATCCACGCTAACACCTTACCCCCAACTCCGTGCACCCTAACCTTTTGCAGCAACCTTTTGTGAGGCACCTTATCAAACGCCTTCTGGAAATCTAAAAACACCACATCCACCGGTTCCCCTCTGTCTACCGCACTAGTCACATCCTCATAGAAATCCAATAAATTCGCTAAACACGACTTCCCCTTCACAAATTTGTGCTGTGTCTGCTTGATCAAACCAATCTTTTCTAGGTTCCTCGCTATTTCTTCTTTGATGATGGATTCTAGCATTTTTCCAACTATGGATGTTAAACTAACCGGCCTATAATTCCCTGCCTGCGGCATAACATTAGCCATTTTCCAATCCTCCGGCACTTCCCCAGAGTCCAGTGAGTTTTGATAAATAATTACTGAGGCATCTACTATCACCTCTGCCATTTCTTTCAGAACCCTGGGATGCATTCTGTCCGGTCCCGGGGACTTGTCTACCTTCAGGCCCGTCAGTCTATCAAGCACTACGCTCTAGTGACAGTAATTGCATTAAGGACCTCATCTCCTACCATCCTTCTATCTTTAAGATCTGGCAAACTATTCGTGTCCTCCTCTGTGAAGACCGAGGCAAAAAACTTATTTAAAGCCTCAGCCATTTCCTCGCTAAATCCCCCCTCTCATCCTCCAAGGGTCCAACATTCACTCTAGCCGGTCTCTTCTTCTTTATATATTTGTAAAAACTTTTACTATCTTTTTTTTATATTTAGAGCTCTAAATATAAAATATAGGCATGGCACAGGGAGGCAAGATCCCCGCCAGAGAAACAGTTACACTGAAAACTTGTGAGTTAGGTAAATAACATTCAAAATGATGGATAACACAAGGGACAAGAAACAGTTCCACAACTTTGGAGAGCTAATGAGACTGGTAGCTGCTTCGAAGAACACAGGCGACAAATTTTTCATCCAAAATCCCCATTCGAATAAAACATCTCAAAATCAGTTCAGACGCCATTGTTTTCCATCGCAAGAGTTTCCTCGGAGGATTTTCCACACATGGAGTAAGAACATAGGAGCACGAGTAGGCCATTCAATCTCTCAGCAATTAGACCGAGTGTCAGACGCGGCTCGCCACTCAGCTTTTCACAGCCAGAAGGCTGTGTGTTTATGGTCTCACCCCCGAGGCTTCTCCACATTGTACGCCCTGTCACTCTGGTGCCGCACCATGGGAGTGCTGCACTGCCGGAGGCACCGTCTTTGGAATGTTAAACCAGGGCCCCTTCTGTTTTCTTTAGTGGGTATAAAAGATTCCACGTCATTGATTGAAAGAAGAACAGAGAGTCGTCCCTGGTGTCACGATCAACATCTCTAAAACAGTTTCTAAAATGGCCCGAACACCATGCTGGTTGTGGGATCTTGCTGTGCACAGATAAGCTCCGGCGCTTATTCTTTTCACATGAGCGTCGCTGGCTGGCCAGCATTTATGGCCCAACACCTTGAACTGAGCAGCTTGCGAAGCCATTCCAGAGAGTCAATCACATTGCTGTGGCTCTGGAGTCACGCGTAGGCCAGACCGGGTAAGGACGGCAGATTTCCTTCCCTAAAGGACATTAGTGAACCAGGTGGGTTTTCCTGACAATCGACAAAGGTCATCAGTCGATTTTTAATTCCAGGTTTTTTTTTTAAATCGAATTCAAATTCCACTATCTGCTGTGGCAGGATTCGAACCCAGGTCCCCAGAACATTTGCTGAGATTAATATTTAATAATTGAGATTAATAGTCTAGCGATAATACCACTGCGCCATCGCCTCCCCTAATGTTTCCCACATTAGAACCACATTAAAACGTATTTTATTGACTTTGAAGATCTTTGGGACATGCTTTGATTGTGAAAGTTGCTGTACAAATCTTTCTTTCCATTGGACCCTAGCTAAGGTGTACTTTAACTCCTAATGTCCTGCCATTTTTCCAGATCGTTAACACTCAGTCAAAATGAATAATCTGTTTACCCGGTCCCAAAACCTTTAATTGCCTCCTGGTGTCAATAATCTTTCAGAGGAGAGATTTGTGTATTTGTCCCAGCCAATTGATTGGCCAAGCTCTCATTTTAAGGTTGTCTCCCCTTGCTCAAGGATCACCCACTTTTGAAACAAGGCTGCCCACCTTAATGCAGGCTTCTAATTTCGTATTATCGCAAAAGTAACAGGCAAATTTGTACAGGTTGTCACATTACTGGAGGCTTCTACAATGAAGTGCCTCAACAGAGGTAATCTTTTATTCAAAGGTTACCCTTGAGCGCACTCACTAGCTGCTATAATTTGTCACTGTCAGAAAGAGCTCAGCAGCAAGAGAAATGTTCACCATACAGATTGACTGACTAACAGGGGACGGTTGCCTCCAAAACCGCAAGGCGTATGAGGTTTCGGCGAGCTCTTCAGACTCTATTCCCTCTAAGGATGAAGGAAATTCGGTATGTCGGCTGCGACTCTCACCAACTGGTGCGCCTTACAAATCATTCTTTCTGGTTGCATCACAGCTTGGTATAGGCTCCTGCTCTGCCCAAGACTACAAAGGGTCGTAGGGTTTTTTTTTCCCAAGGTGGCGCCGGAGCGAGGCTACTCCTTGCAAACTGTACCTAGCACACCTCCTAATTCCATCTTTCACTCCTGATTTATGCTTCTAAACCTTCATTCTCTTTTAAACACTCTAATAATGCTGCCATCAGATTATTGAATGGACCTACCTCGCATTAAGTTGATCTTTCTCTACTACGACTGTAACACTACATTCTGCACTTTCTCATTTCCTTCTCTATCAACGGTATGCTCTGTCTGTATAGCACGCAAGGAACAATATTTTTCACTATATGCTAATACACGTGACATTAATAAGTCAAATCAAATCAAAGAATGTGGCCCAGTCCATTACATAAACCAGCCTCCCATCCATTGACTCTGTCTCGCCGTTGATGGCTCCCTGGCAGCAGAGGTCCGAACTGCGGGAAAGCCCGTTGACAGTAGGAGGACCAGGGGATCTCATTGCTGGAATACAATGGGCTTCCTCTGCAAAACAGGTCATGGGGTAGATGGGGTGTCCCACCCCATAGCAATCAGGAATAGCTGTTTCCTCTTTCACTGATTTGAATGCCTTAGACCAGTCTCAACAAAAACACATTCTTCGTTTTAAAAAGAGAATATCTTAGATTTCATGCTAAACTGGGGAAATATACAGTTTGGCTCCTGTAGCCTGTCACAGAATGTGGAGATGCTGGCATTGGACTGGGGTCGGCACAGTAAGAAGTCTCACAACACCAGGGGTTAAGGTCCAATAGGTTTATTTGGAATCACGAGCTTTCAGAGCACTGCTCCTTCATTGGGTGATATACTGATGCAAAAGTCTGCGGTCGCGTGCCGACAAACTCAAGACAGCTTCTTCCCTGCTGCAGTCAGACTTTTGAATGGACCTACCTCGCATTAAATTGATCTTTCTCTACACCCTAGCTATGACTGTGACACTACATTCTCTTGTTTCCTTCCTCATGAACGGTATGTTGTGTCTGTATAATGTGCAAGAAACAATACTTTTCACTGTATGATAATCGATGTGACAATAATAAATCTAATCAAGTCGAAGAGAGAATCTAGCCACCTTTCCTGGGCAGGGTTTTACGGAGCGCTCCAACATTTTACTTGGGAGCACGTCCATGATAAAGCCACTTCTCCACAGTGGAGTGTGAAAATGGCTCAGGCCAAAACTTCTGTTTCCATCTGAGGGGGAAGTGCCACCTCAGCAAGCTGCCCGCCTATCTGATTGGCCAACACTCTATAATCCTAGCAGCACAATGTTCGAGTGATGGCCATCGCTGAGGCTAATGAATTGAATTGATTTGTGATATAGTGAAAAGTATTGTTTCTTGCGCATTACACAAAGCTTACTGTTCATAGAGCACAGAGGGGAAAAGGAAAAGAGTGGGTGTAGGATGTAATGTTACAGTTGCAGCTGGAGTGTAGAAAAAGATCAGTTTAATATATGGTAGGTTCATTCAAAAGTCTGATGGCAGCAGGGAAGAAGCTGTTCTTGAGTCGGTTTGTACTTGACCTCAGATTTTTGTCTCCTTTTCCTAAGGAAGAAGGTGGAAGAGAGAATGTCCAGGGTGCATGGGGTCCTTGATTATGCTGGCTGCTTTTCCAAGGCAGGAGGGAATGTGGACGGAGTCAATGGATGGGAGGTTTATGTGATGGATTGGACTACATTCATAACCTTCTGTAATTTCTTGCGGTCTTGGTCAGAGCAGGAACCATAACAAGCTGTGGTACAACCAGAAAGGATGGTTTCTATGGTGCATCTGTAAAAGTGGGTGAATGTCTTGCTACAGCCAGTACCTAAGAATTATGCATTCCAGGTTTGAGAGGCTGGATGGTGAAGGGTTGTAGGGGGCTATGCCTTTCAAGGGAGAGGGACCTCTAATTGGCAAGGGGACTGTCAAGTTAACAAGCTACTACTCAGAATGATCCGGGTAAAATAGCGGAGAGGTGGGACGAGGCCCACAAGTGGCCACCCATCCACCACCCCTAAAATTGGAGACGGGTCAGGGCAGGTGAGAGGACAGATGGTGGGCAGGCAACATGCACCATTTTACAAGCCCCTGCCCCGTCAGGCCTGGCGGCAGGACAGTGTAAATTCCAACCCCTCAGCCAAAATTCTCCAGCTGTTCACGCCGGCGGGATGTGTTGGTCTCACTGCAGTGAACAGAGATTTGGCTGAGCACCAAATTCTCCTTCCTCATTCGGAGCAGTGGCAGGGTGTGAACGACCAGAGAATTACGACCCTCATTTCTAACTAATCTCTGATAGCTCCACTGGAAATGGATGAAGATTTGCGTCAGATGTGCTCCCTTTCTTCAAGGTCCTATTTGATGCGAGGAAACTCCTTACCTGTTAGAAGCATAGAAGCATAGGAATAGGAGGAGGCCATTCAGCCCATCACCATCTAATTGTTGATCTGTAATTTAACTCCATCTACCACCTTTGGTACCTAAACCTTAATACAATCGGTCGCCTTGAGAAAGGAAGGATGTTAATAAACTGGAGAAAGCATAGAAGAGATTTACAACGATGTTGCCAGGACTCAAGGGACTGAGTTATTGGGAGAGGTTAGACAGGCGAAGACTTTTTTCTTTGGTGCATAGGAGACTGAGGGGTGATCTTATAGAGGTGTATAAGATCATGAGGGGCATGGAAAGGGTGAATTGTCTAAAGCCAGGACAGTTAGTGAGATTTTGCAAGCCCAGACAAGTTGTAGGGGTGACAAGAACCCAAGGTAAACCTACCAAATGAACCTGTTGGCCTTTAACTTTGTGTTGTCAGCCTACAGAGTTTTGATATCCAGAAGTATTAAGGGATATGGGGCAAAGGAGGGTTTGTGGAGTTAGCTTCCTGACCATCCATTGACTCTGTCTATGCTTCTCGCTGCCTTGGAAAAGCAGCTAGTATAATTGAGGATCCTACACACCCTGGACATTCTCTCTTCCATCTTCTTCCTTCAGGAAAAGAAATACAAAAGTCTGAGATCACATACCAACCAAATGGCCTATTTCTGCACTGGAGGGATTCTATGGAAGGATTCTATGACTGTAACGCTATATTCTGTATCCCATCCCTTCCTGCTCCCCAATGTACTCTATAAACAATATGTTTTGTCTTATAGCACACAAGAAATAATACTTTTACTGTATCCCAATACACGTAACAATAAACCATGATCCCAGTGAAGGGCAGAACAGCCTGAAAGAATGTCTTTCTCCTGTTTCCACACCTTTTCAGTCTGGACTCCTCTCCCACTCACCATAGGGATGCTTTCTATCTGCTCCATCATATACCACTATCATCTGGCATGGTGGCATATTTGTTAGCACTGCTGCCTCCCAGCACCGGGGTCCTAGGTTCAATTCTGGCCTTGGGTCATTGCCTGTGTGGAGTTTGCACCTCCTCCCCGTGCCTGCGTGGGTTTCCTCCAGTTGCTCCAGTTTCCCCCCCCCACAGTCCAAAGATGTGCCGGTTAGGTTGATTGGCTGTGCTAAATTGACCCTTCATGTCAGGGGAACCAGCAGGGTAAATATGTGGGGTTAGGGGAATAGGGCATGGGTGGGATTGTGATCAATGCAGGCTCAATGGAATGAATGGCCTCCATCTGCACTGTAGGGGAGTCTATGATTCTAGATCAACACTTAAATCTTCTCCATCCAAAGGAATGCATGCCTAATCTATGCAACCTGCCAATAGTTGCCGTCTAGATTCTCAAATAAGCCACGACAATCTTGACAAAGTATCTATGGGTGATTGACACTCCTACAGAATAAGACAGTCCCTTGATTAGAATACAGGAGAAAAAGGAAGAGAGTGTTTTGAGTTATTGATGGCAAGCTGAATAACCCCTCTCCAGTCTGACGTTCAGTGGTCTCATCAGCATTAAATTTTTATGTAACACTATAGAAGCAGGTAGCAATATAGCAAGGTTACACTTCCAGTGTAATTACTTTCAGCAATTTGACTTTCAAAAGGATTGCAGATAGCAAGGCCTCCTCAGGTACAAAGGAAAGTTGTTAAGAGACATTAAGGCAGCAGACAGCAATTTTACAAGGCAGCTTCTTTACAAGACTGACCTTGGAAGTCACGGAAAATATGCGGCAAACAGGCACAGTATAAAGATATTTTTAAAAGGAGGACGGTTTATTAGTGGCAGGGTCCTCAAAGGATAGGTCTTCATTCAGGGGTTGCAATGCATCAGATAATTTTCTCAGCGCCAAAATCTAGGCTGGCATTATGGTGTTGTACTGAGGGATGGCTGCCCTGTCAGAGGTGCCGTCTTTTGGATGTTGAACCGGAACCCCACCTGCCGTCTCGGGTGGGATTGTCCTGAAGGAAGTTAGAGGAGTTATCTCCAATACCTTGCTCAAATATTTATCCCTCAACTAACGTCACAAAAGCGGATCATCTGATCATTATCACATGAAAGTTTGTGGGAGCTTGCAGTGCACAAAGTGCCTGTCACATGTTCTGCATGACAACAGCAACTGCACTTCAAAAGGACATCATTGGCTTTAAAAGCAGCTTGGAATGACTTGAGATCCTGAAAGGGATTATTTAAGTGCAAGTCTTTCACCTTTCTTTTCCTGTGTTTCTTTGGGTTAACCTGATAAACTGAATCGACACACTGAGGGGTCAATTACAATGCAGCTCCTTAAAGGGATACTGCATCAAAGTGGACAGAGTCACAAAGGAAATGTGAAACATTAAAATCATGGAGAGGTGACAGCCTAGTATTACCGCTAGACTATTAATCCAGGAACTTAGCTAATGTTCTGGGGACCCAGATTCAAATATCGCCACGGCAGATGGTGGAATTTGAATTCGATAAAAAATTAAGAATCTACTGATGACCATGAAACCATTGTTGGAAAAACCCATCTGGTCCATTAAGTCCTTTAGGGAAGGAACTCTGCCGTCCTTACCTGGTCTGGCCTACATGTGACTCCAGAACCACAGCAATGCGGTTGGTTCATGTCAGGTCATGACAGCTGAGTAATGTTGGGGGATCATCTCGGGCAACTCAGAGATGGGCAATAAATGCTGGCCAGCCAGCGTCACCTATTTCACACAAATGGGTTTTTAAAAAATGAGTGAAAGATACAATTCAAAGGGAGTGCTCCTGATGCCCCACCCAATGTTTAGCCTTCCAGCACACAATCAAAACAGGAAGAACGGCCACTCCATTGCCCTTTGCGACACCATGGGGGTGATTCTCCGAGCATGGGGGTGGTTCTCCGAGCTCGCCCGGCACAGCAGATCCGGGACAGTAGCGTGAAATCAATTTCACATTCGCTGCCAAACAGCTTGCGATTCTGCAGCCCCTTTCTAATGTCACGAACAGGGTCAATACTCATTGCCTGTTCAACTCCCAGTGTATGGAATTCTCCACCGGACAATGCCCTCCTGGCAGGGCCCATCTGGCACACTGGCAGTGCCCACTGGAGATTCCAGCAGTGCCAACTGGCCAGGGGGCAATGCCAAGGTGATGGGGCTTGAGTGTCAGGGGGCAATGCCAAGGTGATGGGGCTTGAGTGGGGTCTATGACAGGGGGAGGGCATACAAAGGTGGAATGACGGGGATTTATACAGGGGGGCTATGATGGGGCCTATGCGGGGGGGACACGCATGGGTGGATCATGTCTGGTCACGATGGCTGAGTAATGTTGGGGGATCATGTCGGGGATCATGACGGGGGCATGTTGGGGGTCAGGGTGACCCATCGAGTGGGCCCCCAATGCCGGTGATCCATTATGGAGGGGAGGTGGGGGATCCCGATGTCTGTGGGGGGAAGGAGGGAGTCTCCCACTGCACTGAGAGATTGGGGCACCCTTGCAAAACAGTGCCTGGTGTGCTCTGAAGCCGGGCTCGCTGGCATGTCTACTGGCGTGAAATTCCAGACCCTCCAAAAAAGTGACTGAGTGGGAGAGGAATGCGTTGCGAAATGCCTGAGAGACCAGCTTTTTTGTTTTGGGCAAATAGGCCATTAATAAAAAAAGCACAAAACTTGTCCAAATATCTCACGAAAACAAACCGACACAAGAAAATTACACTGGCAAGCACTTTAAAAATAAATCAGGAGGTGACATTCAGGAATCCTACTGAAGAAATCCCATTCATTGCACATTCCATTTTATTGAAGCATCAATGCAGAATTACAATGCAGCATGTAAAAAAAAAATTATACTTAATCATGAACTAATACGCAGTCAACAATTCAAAAATAGATTTTGCTTTGAGTTGAAATGACTTCAGTCGTGTTCAGCAGTTTGAGAGTTGATTTCTTCATTACCATTTTGGGTCGTGTTAAAGCTGAGATACCCCGGTGTGTAACTGAGTTAGCCATTAGCAGCAAGCACATAATTGATTCAGAAAGTGCTTGCTGCGTGCAGTTAATTGCTTTATATGCCGTGGCAACAAGAAGGAGTGGTGGATGTGGCGGTAATGCTGGAATGGAAGGGTAATTACAATTGTCCGTGGGATGGAGGGGGTAATTATAATTGTCTTGGGGATGGAGGGGGTAATTATAACTGTCCTTATTGTTCCCAAACTAGAAAGAAATTCTTATTTTAAGAAACAGCCTGTTCACTACATCACACTCTCACTTCTAAAGTCAGGAGATTGTGGGTTCAAATCCAGCTCCAGGACTTGAGCGCAAAAGTGGTGGGCAGGCTTTGGGAACCATTGTCACCTATTCCTCCCAAGCTCACACTCTAAACTTACCACGTCATGTCTCAAATTACACACACATTGTAACCCGACATTTTATTTTCTGAAAGAAATCTATTTTACATTTAAATAAATTATCTTTCTTCACCTTGGGAGCCAATTCCGCAGATTGACCTTTTGTTAATTGAAATATTGCTTCCACAGATTAGTTTCATAGAATCCTTACAGTGCAGAAGGAGGCCATTCAGCCCATCGAATCTGCACAGACCACAATCCCATCCAGGCCCCATCCCCATAACCCCACTTATTTACCCTGCTGGTCCCCTTGACAATAAGGGAGAATTTAGCATGGCCAATCAAACCCACACCTCTTTGGCATGTGGGGGTAAGCCGGAGCACCCGGAGGAAACCCACGCAGACACAGAGAGAATGTGCACAGACACCCAAGGCTGGAATTGAACCTGGGTACCTGGCACTGTGAGGCAGCACTGTTAACTACTGTGCCACCGTGCCGCCGAGTCAGACCTCATTCCTGCAGGTATTATTACCTTTCAGTTTACTTAGAAACATACAAAATAGGAACAGGAAGATGCCATTCTGCTCTTCGAGCTTGCCCTGCCACTCATTTTGATGATGACTGATCATTAGCCATGAAAAGAATGACCTGATTTTAACTAATAGTGGAGGTCTTATGGCACAATGGGTAGCATCCATGCCTCTAAGCCAGAAGATTTGGGTTCATGTCCCACTCCAGGCATTGATGACCAAGGAAGATGTGCTCCAAACAGGTTGTGCATCCACTTATAAATCCTTCCAATTATATGCAGGATACAGTCAGCCATGTGACGGAAACAAATTGGTGCCTCTACTGTCACTATGCATGATAAATAACCCTGAGAGGAGGCTACATCAGGCATGTAAAAGTGTATGTTGCCACAGAAATCTGACTCCATGTAGACCAAGTTGGCTGGTGTGGATCAGAGAAATTTCAAATTCACCAACTGCATGGGGTTCGATCTTACTTTTGGTTAGAGTGGATTCGGGACCTGCCTCCTTGTCCTAGCCAAGGTGGAGATGTGGGACGGATCTGCCCTCAGGCTAAGAACTGGATAAGAAGAACTAATAGTCCCTCCCTTTGCATTTCTCTGCATTGAATTTCACCCGTCTTCCCAATTCCCAGGTACATTCGAAACCTCCCACAGCCTTTCCTGTTCAGCTTTCGAGTCTACCACCACTTTGTACCAAAAGTTAACACAAAATTCTCAAATTCATCAACAGCCAACCCAACTATAAGTTAAGTTTATTTATTAGTGTCACAAGTAAGGCATGCATTAACGCGGCAATGAAGTTACTGTGAAAATCCCGGAGTTGCCACACTCCGGCACCTGTTCGGGTACACTGAGGGAGAATTTAGCATGGCCAATGCACCTAACCAGCATGTCTTTCGGACTATAACATCAGTCCTGAAGGAGAATTTTTGAGGAGTATTGTACTGGGGAGTCAACAAGGGGCTGTTACTACTATGGACCTGTTTGCAAGAAATATTCACAGATCGGACACAGCACAGATTGAAGACTGGTCACCCAGGTATATTATACATCAAGAGCTTCCATGTCTATTGCACCTTTAACATAAAAACTGACCCAATTTTACTTTCCATCGAGCCAGTTTAATACCCAAGTTGAAGATCTAAGGTGAAAGTCTACCTCAAGACATAGCTTCCTCTACGCTGTCCCTGACAGTACAGATTAACCTTAACCACAGAAAAACATGACATTGCCACTAAGAATTGGACCAGCACTATGCAATCTTGATTACAAAAAGAATCCTTGTAGGCAAAATCTTTCATGTCTGTGTGGGCTGGATCATAGCACAAACGTTAGAGATAAAGGTTTCTGGTTCTAATATAGCGCACTGGTAGATCAGTCTTAAATCTGACACTAACAATTGCACTGGTAGATTTAATCTCTTCGTTTTTATTCACAGTTGGAGCTCAATAAGTCTCTTTTGGTATTATCACATATTTCACTGCTTTCTTCCTCATTTTAAAGCATAATTAATGGCAAGGTTTAGAAGCAGCGTAGAAAAAATGTTTAAAAAAATTACAATGAGTATTTTCAGTGAGGTGGAAATATAGGCACATAATAAGGTTCCTTGAAATGATACCATGATGTGGGGATGCTGGCGATGGATTAGGGTGGGCACAGTAAGAAGTCTCACAACACCAGGGTAGAGTCCAGCAGCTTTATTTGGAATCACGAGCTTCAAGGAGCAGTGCTCTGAAAGCTCGTGATTCCAAATAAACCTGTTGGACTTTAACCTGGTGTTATTAAACAATACCTTATAACTAAAGGCTCCTTAATTTGTTTTTAAAAATATATGGTCTCAGAAACACCAAAAGCCTCAAAACCCCATCTAATAAAAACAAGAGTTTGACTTATTCAGTCTCAATATTCTGCTTTTATCAATGCATGACACACTGTTCAGACAGAAAAGAAATCCTAGGAAATTAAGGCCGTTACTCAAAATAGCCTTTATTCCGCAGAAACCTCATAGCGTCGTTGAAGCCCTTGTAATACAGTGATTCCATCGTCACTTGGCCCGGTGGGAAAAGTGCCTGACTGAGCCTCACAAAATTGGCAACAGACAGCTGTAGTTCAAAACAGAAAGAGAGGAAGTAAAAAAGAGGAATTATTCCACAAATGCACAATGTTAAAATGTGCTGCTGTACCTTTTCCTCTGATCATTGAAATAAACAATGCTGATAGGCAGCTAATCTAATACGATCAAGGGGTTACATGCAGGGAATGGAACGTTTGCACATTAAAAGGGAAATAGAACAATAGAACAGTTACAGCACAGAAGGCAACCATTGGGCCAGTCGTATCTGTGCTGGTCCTCCGAAGTAATGCGCCCGGTGCCATTCCCCAGCGTTCGCCCCCTATCCCTGCACACTGTTAGAAACATAGAAGATAGGAGGAGGCCATTCAGCCCCTCCAAGTTTGCTCCACCTTTCAACACGATCATGGCTGATCATCCAACTCAACAGTCTAATCCTGCTTTCTCCTCATAATCTTTGATCCCATTCACCTCAAGTGCTATATCTAACCGCCTCTTGAATACATTCAATGATTTGGCATCAACTACTTCCTGTGGTAATGAATTCCACAAACTTACACTCTTTGGATGAAGAAATGTCTCCTCATCTCTGTCCTAAATAGTTTACCCTGTATCCTCAGGCTGTGACCTCTGGTTCTGGACACCCCCACCAACAGGAACATCCTTCCTGCATCTACCCTGTCTAGTCCTGTTAGAGTTTTATAAATCTCGATGACATTCCCCCTCATTCATCTGAAGTCCAGCAAAAACAGTTCTAACCTAGTCAATCTCTCCTCATTCATCAGTCCCAACATGCCCAGAATCTTCCTTTTCAGATAACAGTCTAGTTCCCTCCTGAATGCCATGATTCAGTCAGTCTCCACTACATTCCCAGGCAGTGCATCCCAGATTCTAACCACAACTCTATGCCTTCTGGTCTTGATCCTTTACCGATGGGAACAGTTTCTCCCTGTCTAATCTCTCCAAACCCCACTTGATTTTCGACACCTCGATCAAATCTCCTCTCAATTTTCTCTTCTCCCAGAACTTCTCTAATCTTCCTTTGTACCTGAAGTTCCTCACCTCTGGAACTATTCTCTTGAATCATTTCCAAACCCACTAATGCTTTCGCATCCTGCCCAGAACTAGATGCAATGCTCCAGATGAGGTCAAATCAATGTTTTATCGATTTATCGTAACTTCCTTGTTTTTGTATTCTACGTCTTTCTTGCTAAAACCCAGGATGCCTTAGGCTATATTAATTGTGCAGTCAATCTGTTATCTTCAATGATATATGCACATGCACACGCAGGTTCCTCTTACGCTCTCTATCGAATTGTATGCTTTAGTTTATATTAAAGAGAAATGTCTTCGGAGGGGGCAGAGAAAATTGACAAATTATCACCAACTGTGTAACCTGAACCAGGAAATTCGAACCAGAGAACCATTGCATCCTTACAGTGCAGAAAGAGGACATCTGGCCCATCAAGTCTGCACCGACTCTCCAAAAGAGCATCCCACCCAGGCTCTCCCCTATGCCCTGTGTAATCCTGCACATTTACCATGGCCAATCCACCTAATCTGCACATTTTTATACACCAAAGGACAATTTACCGCGGCCAATCCACCTAACCTGCACATCTTGAGACTTGAGACCGAGGAAACCTTATCACCAGGAGGAAACCCACTCAGACACAGGGAGAATGTGCAGACTCTGCACAGTCACCCCAGGCCAGAATTGAACCCAGGTCTCTGACACTGAGAGAAAGCAGTGGCAACCACTGTACCACTGAAAAGGTTTGCTGGATCTAATGGACTCAGGAAGCAGGACTACCACGTGATGTCAGGAATGCTGAGAGTTTCAACAAAGTTTCTTGCATCTGGATGCTTCACAAGAAATGGGATCAGAAGTAGGCCACATGGCTCATTGGACCTCTTCCACCATTCAATTAGATCATAACTGATCTACTTCAAATCCCCTTATCCCTTAATGCCCAATAATCCATCAATTTCAGATGTGACCATCATTCAATAAGCCTGAGTGAAGAAATCTCTAGTTTCAGTTCAAAATGGCTAACACCAATTTGATAAAAATGGTTGAAAACAGGTGTTAGACCTACTACATGTGTAAATAGGACCTCAATGTTAGGTTTTAGGCAACCACATAGGGTGACTGAAAAAGGGCCAGGCCCAATATTGGGTTGGTCACCAAATTGACCTTGTATGCGTTTTCTGACCGATTTAAAGCCCTTAATCTTTATGGCAAATAAGAATAAATTGGAATATTAAGGTCATAATACAGTGAGCCCACCGTAAAGCAAAGCAAATCTTTGTTCTCCACACAGTTTCAATTTGCTTTGATATAGTGCCAACTCAGGGTCCAAATCCAGATTCAGGTCACAGCGAGGTCAATAACTGCATCATTGGTGTGGAGACGTTATGGTGTCAGCGGCCTTTGCAAAACTGCACTATAAATATACAAGTGCTTAAACAATGGAAAGTATTTAAATCAGCATCTTTCAGATAAGGAAATTTTTTTTTTTTAAATATTTGACTGGTGAATGTACTTTGAAAAGAACTTACGATAAAGTCCTGCTTTGCAATCGTGATGTACAAATTGCTTTGAGATTTGTCCTGCGGGCAGATATCCAATTTCCCACTGAAAGGTGAAATAGTCATGGTCTGTCCAGTGGGTAAGATTGGAAGTCTGTTTGTTAATCCACCGTCAATCCAAGCCTAACAAAAAACAGCAGGGTTTTTGAATGAGTCATGTTTACGAGGTCAGACAGAGTAAGGCAGAATTAATAAATCTTGTGTATGTACAATTACAAAACTGTTACCACATCTGATTTTGCTTTTAAAAATCATCCATCCTGTACCAATTGCCACTCTGAAATTTTCCCCATTTTATTTATGACACCAGTTTTTAAAGTGTGGATGACATTAAGTGAATTTTACTGAGGCAACAAAAGATAGACTTGTATTTACACAGCGTCTTTCACGACCTCAGGACACCGCTAAGTGTTTTACAACTACTGAAGTATTCTTGAATTACATCAGTGACAACAGTATTTTACTGGATGCCGCAATGTAGAAACTGGAACAAAGCAACCAATTGTGCACAAACATCAGTGAGATGATGTTTAATGTTGGCAAGTGTGAGGTGGTCCACTTTGGTAGGAAGAATGGTAGGAAGGACTATTACTTACGTGGCGAAAAACTGCAGCAGGCGACGGTGCAGAGGGACCTCGGGGTCCTTGTGCATGAGTCGCAAAAACCCAGCCTGCAGGTGCAGCAGGTGGTCAGGAAGGCGAATGGGATGCTGGCCTTCATAGCGAGGGGGATTGAATATAAAAGTAGGGAGGTCTTGCTGCAGCTGTATAGGGCATTGGTGAGGCCGCAGCTGGAGTACTGTGTGCAGTTTTGGGCGCCGCACCTGCGCAAGGATATTTTGGCCTTGGAGGGAGTGCAGAGGAGGTTTACTAGGCTGATACCGGAGTTGAGGGGGTTGAGCTATGAGGAGAGGCTGAATAAACTGGGCTTGTACTCGTTAGAGTTTAGAAGAATGAGGGGAGATCTCATTGAGACGTATAAGATGATGAATGGGATGGATAGGATAGAGGTGGAAAGACTCTTCCCGCTCAAAAAAGACAGTAGGACTAGGGGGCACAGCCTCAAGATAAAGGGGGGGCGGTTCAGAACGGAGTTGAGGAGGAACTTCTTCACTCAAAGGGTGGTGAATCTCTGGAATTCTCTGCCCGTTGAAGTGGTGGAGGCTGCCTCGCTAAATATTTTTAAGAAGCGGGTTGATGGGTTTTTGATAAGAGAAGGGATTAAGGGTTATGGGGAGAGGGCGGGAAAGTGGAACTGAGCCACGACAGATCAGCCATGATCTTATTGAATGGCGGGGCAGGCTCGAGGGGCCGGATGGCCTGCTCCTGCTCCTATTTCTTATGTTCTTATGTTCTTATGTTCTTATGATAATCAGAGAAGTTATTTTTATAATGTTGCTTGAGAGATAAATGTTTGTCAGGGCACCACTGCTTTGCTTTGAAATAGTGCTCACCTAGAAGAGAAGACTCCGTTTAACTTCATCCGAATCTCCAACAGTGCTCACCTGATGGAACAGCACTCCAAAAGCTTGTGATACCAGATAAACCTGTTGGACTTTAACCTGGTGTTGTGAGGCTTCTCAGTATCGCACTGGAGTGTCAGCCTGGATCTTTTGCTCAGGGCTCTGGGGTGGGACTTCAACACAGAACCTTGAGGCTCTGAAACAATAATGACCCGTAGCTGAGACCTAGTAATAGGAAAGGCCAGTCTGGCAGCAGGGAGAGGAAATTTGCTGGAACAGAACTGGAACCATTTTTCACATGTAGGACTGTCAAGATGGCACCAGTGCAAGGTGAATTCTTGCAAGCTATCCCCAGCACACCATCTCTTACTCCCATCCTATGCTTTAAAAACTGTACTCTCACTCTTTTAAACTCTCTACACTCTAGTTATGGCTGTAACACAGTATTCCACACCCTCTCCTTTTCTTCTATGTACGCTATGAACGGTATGTTTTGCCTGCACAGCGGGCAAGAAACAATATTTTTTACTGTATCATACATGTGACAATAATAAATCCAATCAAATGTCTGGAATCCATTTCAAACTCTGTGATCCATCTCAAGCTCTCTTGCTCTGTCCATAGCATAAAAATGCACTTAGGCAGCCCCAAGCATTTCTCCTTACATCAAGTCTTCAGGTACCTTTCAAGGAATATGAGAAACAGGGCATTAGTCCCTTGGACCTATTCTATCATTAAGTTAGATTATGGCTGATCTTAATCTCAATTTCATTTTCCCATTTTGGCCCCATATACATTGAAACTCTAATCTCAGTTAACAAATGTCTCTCCACCTTCATGTTAAAAGCTTTAAATCCTCATAAAACTGGGGACAGGAGGGCAATTTGTTTCCACTCTGGTTTGATGGGCTCTGAGATAGCTGCCAAGTACAATGAGTGATGAGTGATCTGCAGGCCACGTGAGGCATGAAGAGTCGGGTAGCTGAGTTGTTTGGAGGTTTGTACAGTCTCGCCAATGGCATGCCTAGATTTCACCTCTACATGTTCCTGACAAAGTCTCCGGATGTGCTTGGTGGTTTCCTGAATGCACTTTCTCCATTTTGGTCAGTCACAGGCTGGGATTCCCAGTAATTGTTTGACCTCTTCAGCGAGCACATCCCCCAAGTGTTTGTGCAGCAGAAACTCCTTTATCACTATTAATGTAATACTATGCTCCACTACAACCAATGTGCTACTGTACCCCTGGAACGGTGCAAATCAAATCTAACCATTACCTTTTCTGCTCACTCCAGTCAGAAACAGCATGTACAGATATTGCGCAGGTACAATCAGGCTGCTCTGTGATGCCAATTACTCAAGCAACATTCACTGTCCACCCTCATCATAGAATGGTTGCAACACAGGAAGCCATTCAACCCATCATATCTGTTGCAACACTCTGCAAGAACAACTCCCTTTGTCCCACTTCCTCACCTTTGCCCTGTAACACTGCATAGTTTTGTCAGATAATAATACAATCCCTTTTGAATGCATCAATCACACGTGCCTCCACCACGCTGTCAGGCAGTACTTTCCAAATCCTGCCAAGTCACTTTGTAAAAAATAGTTTCTTTATGCCTTCATTGCTTCTTTACCTTAACTCAGTGTCCATTGATTCTTGATCCTCCCACCAGGTTCTCCCTATCTGTTCTGTTCCATCCCCTCATAATTCTGAATCCATCTATCAAATCTCCTGTCAACCTTATCTTCTCCGAAGCAGTAAATTCTCCAGTCTATCTCAGTAACTGAAGTTGCTTATTCCTGGAATCATTCGCATGAATCTTTTCTGCACCATCTCTGATGCCATCACATCCTTCTCAAAGTTCAGCATAACCTTTTTGCTCTTGTACTTCATGCCCATATTAATAAAGCCCAGGATGCTGTATGCTTTTTTAACTTCTCTCCATCAGTCTTGCTACCTTCCATGATCTCTGCACAAATACACAGGTCCCTCTACTCCTGCACCCCATAAAGAATTATATCCCTTATTTTATATAGTCGGTCCATGTTCTTCCTTTCCAGACGCTCCACTTCACCACATTGAACTTCATCTGCATCTTTTTGCCGACCCCGCCAATTTGTCTATGTCCTTTTGAAGTTCTAGTAATTGACTCTTCCACCCTGGGAGAAAGCTTCTGACTATCCAACTGCACAGTTAAATTGTACAGCAAAAGTAGCTGAAGGCAGCAACTCACAAAGATTCCTGAAGGATATTTTTGTTGGTATGGCTTACTGGGTTTCAATCACACTTTATAATCTACATTAATAATATTCCACCACACATTCATTCCAGAACAACAGTTTACTTTCCAATAAAGAATACTGACATCAGTGTGAATAAGCTTTGGGTGCCAAGTGAAGAGAGTAAATAGTTACTTTGTGTTTTATATCTGAAGTTGATGATTACTAATCCAAAACCTAGGATTTGGCGAAGGTTCATGACTTGGGAACAGTTATGGATTCTGTGCTTAATTCGAATTCTTCATTCAGTCTATTTCTTCTTTCTCCCTTTACATTTCATGTTGCATGCTCTGCACCAATGATTTAAGAAGTTTACCATATCAACATCGGTAACCAAGGCTATATAATTCCAGTTCCACAACACTGTCTGCTTATGCCTCTACCTTGCCTCATCATTCTTTCGTTGCTCTCCAAGAGAGAATTCACAAATACGCTCTTTAATTGCCTCACTGGCTCTGCTTTTCAGATATTTCAGGTCCAAGTATCCTCTTGCCAAGCACCACCAGCTTCCCGTCTCTCCACAATTTGGTTACAAAATCCTTGTCCTCTTCCATTACCTTCTCACCTAACCCACAAACCTCTCCAGCTATGTGTCAAATTTCATCTGTTCCTCTCCTGTAAAGCAGCTTGGGACGTTAGACCGCGTTAAAGAGGATACTTCAATCCAAGTCGCTGTGTAGAGATCTTGGATTGGTTTTCCCACAAGCAATGTACGAGCGCTGGCTCCACACCTGCTACATCGTTCAGCGTTCAAAGGTAGCCTTCTCCACGGCGACACATTCAACGTGCTGCACGCACATTTCCACCACCCCAGCTGATGCTCAAGAACCCTGTTGTGCCTCCATCTGCTTGATCACCGTCAGAGACAAGAAATACCTGCTGGTGGCATAGCGGATCTGACACAGCTCCTATCATAAAAACCACAGCTCCAGAGCTGAGCGATGACGGCACCATAACCATGCAATCACACTGTGACCTGCATACTATATTCCTGCCACGCGATTTCTTTTAAGTGCAACAATGAACATTTCGCAAAGGTATTCTTGGATGTTTGAAGCATTTAATTGAGGTGGGGGAGCGGATAGTGTTGCTGGTCATTGTGCTGCTTTGCTACTTGGGTCAGACTTGTAGGAGTACAAGTTATAAGTTTAAGGTGCGAGGAGCAGACTTAAAGGAGATGTACGAGGCAAGTTTTTTTTTTACACAGAGAGTGGTGGGTGCCTAGAACTCACTGCTGGGGTAGGTAGTGGAAGCAGATGCGATAGTGACTTTTAAGGGGCATCTGGACAAACGCATGAATAGGAAGGGAATGGAAGGATACGGTCCCCGGATGGGTAGGGGGTTTTAGTTCAGTCGGCAGCATGGTTGGTGCAGGCTTGGAGGGCCGAAGGGTCTGTTCCTGTACTGTAATTTTCTTTGTTTTTTCTTTGTTCTTACAACCAAAATGAAACATTGATCGTGGGGGTGCAATGATGTAAGCATACGTGTAGTGCCCAGTTCATGACTAACAGAGATCACATAAACGAGAGAAAATGAATTGGAAGAAAAAGTAGTGATCAGTTCCTTCTTTTCACCCTTCTTTTAGGGTTTGATAGGGCAATCAAGGAGAAATTGTTTTCACTTGCAGGATGGTCAGTAACTAGAGGTCACAGATTTAAGGTAATTAGCTAAAGGATCAGAAGTAGGATAAGGTGAAATGTTTTATATAGAAACATAGAAACATAACATAGAACAGTACAGTCTGAGCTGTGTTGTGCCAAGCTATGTCCAAACCCAAGATTGAGCTATCCCACTCTCTATCATTCTGGAGTGCTTCATGCGCCTATACAATAACCGCTTGAAAGTTCCTAAAGTGTCTGACTCCACTATCACAGCAGGCAGTGTATTCCACACCCTGACCACTCTGAGTAAAGAATCTACCTCAGACATTCCTCCTATATCTCCCGCCATGAACCTTATAGTTATGCCCCCTAGTAACAGCTACATCCACCCAAGGAAATAGTCTCTGCACATCCACTCTATCTATCCCCCTCATCATCTTACAAACCTCTATTAAGTCACCTCTCATCCTCCTTGCTCTAAAGAGAAAAGCCCCAGCTCCCTCAACCTTTCCTCATAAGACCTACCCTCCAAACCAGGCAGCATCCTGGTAAATTTCCTCTGCACTCTCTCCAATGCTTCCACATCCTTCTTATAGTGAGATGGCCAGAACTGCACACAGTCTTCCAAACGTGGTCTCACTAAGGACCTGTATAGTTACAACATAAGCCCACGGCTCTTGAACTCAAACCCACTGTTAATAAACGCTAACACGCTATAAGCCTTCTTCACGGCGCTATCCACTTGAGTAGTAACCTTCAGAGATCTGTGGATATGAACCCCAAGATCGCTCTGTTTCTCCACATTCCTCAGAACCCTGCCATTGACCCTGTAATCAGCATTCAAGTTTGTCCTACCAAAATGAATCACCTCGCACTTATCAGGGTTAAACTCCATCTGCTGCTTTTCAGCCCAGCTCTGCATCCTATCAATGTCTCTTTGCAGCCTACAAGAGCTCTCCACCTCATCCACTACTCCACCAATCTTGGTGTCATCAGCAAATTTACTAACCCACCCTTTAGCCCCTTCTTCCAAGTCATTGATAAAAATCACAAATAACAGAGGACCCAGCACTGATCCCTGTGGTACACCACTGGTAACTGGCCTCCAGTCTGAACATTTTCCCTCCACGACCACTCTCTGTCTTCTATGAGACATGATGTGGAAATGCCGGCGTTGGACTGGGGTAAACACAGTAAGAAGTCTCACAACACCAGGTTAAAGTCCAACAGGTTTATTTGATAGTAAATGCCACAAGCTTTCAGAACGCTGTTCCTTTGTCAGGTGAGTGGAGCATTCTGATCAGAAACAGTAAATATAAACAGGGCATCGCTCATTCTCTTGCAGCAACCTCTCCTTGAGGAACACAAACATGGGAACAGTCAACAGGGCAATATAATGGGTGATCCTAATGTTCAAACCTGATCGAAAGTCAAGGATTTCAGGAGAGGAAAAGGGGCAGGAAGATGGGTAGAGAATTTAATGGGGTGATGGGGAAGCAAGTTACAGTGTAAGAAAGGTACTAGATTTCAAGTTCTTCTCGATCAGAAGCTATAATCAACTGGGTCAACGTCAATGCAATGGAACTCATGTTTTTACCTCATATTACTTCTAATTTTAGCTGTGCACAGTATGAGGCCAGCAACTTAACATGGGCAGGGTGTCAACGAAAGAAAAGGAAATCATTTCTAGTAGATACTTTCATGCACAATTTTGAAATGCCTGGGAGCATGGTGCAGGTGGGTTGCCTCACATCCTTTAAAAAATACTTGGATGAGCGCTTGGCACATCATAAGGTTATGGGCCAGCTGCTGGTAAATGGGATTAGTTGGAAGTTCAGGTTTCCTCGCATGCTGGTGTAGACTTCTAGGGCTTCTGTGCTGTATGATTCATTGATTTTATAAATTATGCTGGGCAATAAGAGGAAGCAGGTTAAGTCTTCTATCAAAATAACAGATAGAGGAATCCCCTCAGAAGGACAAATATTTTTGTTACTAGTAAATTGCACAGTATGATTTTGGTCTGTAGCATCAGCTTTCCAACAAACAGAGCCATTCTTAGGAGAGCTTCCCCATTTTATATTTTGGTAGTCTACAAGACTTTGTCATTCTGCTTCTTGCTTCAATTTATTCAACTCTTGTTCTCAACTGCTGCACTTCTGCCCTCAAGCGTCCATTTCTATACTGCTGCTGTCAGTTTGCAACAGACAGACGTTAAGATAAAGGAAAGAGGCAATGACCTAGTGGTATTATCGTTAGGCTATTAATCCAGAAACTCAGCTAATGTTCTGGGGACCCAGGTACGAATCCCGCCACGGCCAATGGTGGAATTTGAATTCAATAAAAAAATTTCTGGAATTAAGAATCTACTGATGACCATGGAACCATTGTTGATTGTCAGAAAAACCCATCTGGTTACTTAAGGGAAGGAAATCTGCCATCCTTACCTGGTCTGGCCTATATGTGACTCCAGAGTCACAACAATGTGGCTGACACTTTACTCGCTGAAGGGAATTTTCACAATTACTTCTTTGCAGTATTAATGTAAGCCTATTTGTCACGCTAATAAATGAATGAATGAAATGGCATAACAAGCCACTCAGTTCAAGGGCAATTAGGGATGGGTAATAAATGCTGGCCCAGCCAGTGATGCCCATATCCCATGAATGAATTAAGAATAAATTCAGGTCCTCACATGCAGTGATACAGTGATAGCATCCCTACCTCTAGACCAGAAGGTGCGGGTTCAGGTCCAGCATCAGGACTTGTAGGCCACGAAGGATCATTCATAACACAGTTCAATGGACTGATAATCAGCTGGGGAATCCTTCCCCACAAGATAAAAGAAAGTGTGAAGTTATGCTTAAAAAGATATGTAATTGATGTGTAATTTACACATGAAATTCCCGATGAAATTTCTACAGAAAATGCACATAACTTATCAAAGCTATTATGTAGAAACTAACTTATACTTACCTCTCCTTTATACTTGACTGCCTTGACCCCAGCATAAAATGGCACAAAACTACTGGCAAGAAGAACCTGATAAAAAATAGAAAGTGTCAGCTTTCAAAGATAAAGCTACCAAGGTAACATTTTTCTGCTTGTAAATGACTTAATGTGAATCCCTGCATGGTACTGACAAAGACAAAGAATCCCCCAGTTTGCGCTGAGCCATTTGTGGGAGCTTGCCGTGTACAAATTAGCTTCCGAGATTCTGACATTATAAGCAGTGAGCAGACTTTGAAAAGCGCTTCGCAAGCTGTGACTGATGTTCAGAGTTAGTAAAAGACATTTTTTTTTAACGCCCCCACAGAATTTTTATCTCTGGGGTTGCCCTGGCAAATTATCTTTGGTTCTCAGAGATTCCAGTGGAACATGTGAGTATAGGCTAATCCTAGATGGGTCTGCTAATGGATGACGTAGACTACAAGACATCCACAGATTTCGGATGCACAGGGCTTGGTAGGGCAATGATTCGTCAGCTGCCTGTCTTTCTCTTCTGCAACTGGTTGTGGACCCACTGTGTCATATTTTACGCCAATCTGATAATCCATCCCACTGGTTCCATGGGTTGCCACGGCCCTCCAGCACCAAGCCATGCAATTGTGTTTCATGGATGGTACAAGGCAATTGAGGGAAATTATTAGAGATGGCACTCTCAGTACATAGCTTCTCCTGCCAAGTATCACAAATTCAAGCCTGGGCTCGGTGGGGTTTAACGTCTATTAATACTAATGGAAAAAAAAATCACATAAGAACATTTCAATAATAACCTTTGTCACCCATTGAATCTGTTCCCAAGCAGCACAGCTACAACACTGGCATCTACCCAACTTTATGGGGCAGCACAATGGTTAACACTGCTGTCTCACAATACCAGGGACCTGGGTTCGATTTCCAGCTTGGGTCACTGTCTGCATGAAGTTTGCATGTTCTTCCCATGTCTGTGTGGGTTTCCTCTGGGTGCTCCAATTTCATGTCACAGTCCAAAGATGTATGGCCATGCTAAGTTGCCCCTCAGAGTCAGAGGGATTGAGGTCAGTGCAGACTCGATGGGCCAAATGGCCATCTTCTGCACTGTAAGATTCTATGTTCTAAATTTGGAAAATTACCCAGGTATCTCCTGCATACAAGAAGCAGGACAAATCCAACCCAGTCAATTGACACCCATCAGTCTGCTCTCGATCATCAGTGAAATGATAAAAGGGGTCATCAATAGTGCTATCAAGCAGCACTTGCATTGCAATAATCTGTGACTGACCCCAGCACCACTCATTTCCTGACCTTGTTACAGCCTTGGTGAATATATGAACGAAAGAGCTAAACTCAAGAATGAGATGAGAATGACTGCCTTTGACATTAAGGCAGCATTGGACCAAGTGCGGCATCAAGGAACCCTAACAAAGCTGGAGTTAAAGGGAATCAGAGGAAAGTTCCCCACTGTTTGGAGTTATGTCTAGTCATTGGAGGTCAACCTTCTCAATCCCTGGAGTTCCTCAGAGTAGGCCCAACCATCCTCAGCTGTTTTATCAATGATCTTTCTTCATCATCTTCTTCAAGATCAGAAATGGAGATATTCACAGGTGAATCCACAATGTTCAGTGCCATTCATAATTACTCAGATACAGAAGCAGCCCATGTCCAAATGCAACTAAACCTGGATAATATCCAATCATAATCTGGTAAATGGTATGTAACATTCATGCCACACAAATGCCAGGCAACAATCAACTCCAACAAGGGAGAATCTAAATTTGACATTCAATGGCATTACCATTGATTAATCCCCCCTACTATCAACATCCTGGGGGTTAACATTGACCAGAAACTGAACTGGACTAGCCATATAAATATTATACCTACAAAGAGCAGGCCAGAAGTTAGGAATTCTATGGCAAGTATTCACCACCTGACTCTCCAAAGCTTGTTCACCATCTACAAGGCACAAAAGTGTGATGGAATAGTGTCCACTTGCCTGGATGAGTGCAGCTCCAACAATACCCAAGAAGCTTAATACCATCCAGGACAATGCAACCCACTTGATTGGCACATCCACAAATACTCACTCCCTCCATCACCAACACACAGTAGTAGCAGCGTGTATGATCTACAACATGTACTGCAGGAACTCAATAAGGTTCCTTAGACAGCATCTTCCAAACCCACGACTGCTACCATCTAGAAGGACAAGGACAGCAGATACATGCGAACACCAACACCTGCAAGTTCCCCTACAGCTACTCACCATCCTGACTTGGAAATATACCGGCCATTCCTTCACTGCCCCAGGGTTAAAATCCTAAAACTCCCTCCCTAACAGTAGTGGATGTATCTACACCATATGGACTACAGCAGTTCACCACCACCTTCTCAAGGGCAATTAGGGAATGGGTAATAAATGCTGGCCTAACCTGCAAAGCCCACATCCCGTGAATGAATGCATTAAAAAAAATTATATCCCTGTAAGGAGTGATTGCTTTCAGCTGACCAGAAAGACGTGGTAAAATAAGGGGAATATTTTCACTTAAAAAATGTACGGGCCAAGAGTTTTTATTGATAACTTTTTTTTAATACTCAGATTTTTATAGCCTGGTCATTTCAATATGTGAGAAAAATATTGAGAGCAGTTTGCATACTATATTCTCAAGATCTAATCTGCAATGTCACAAGTAAATCTAAATGAAAACAGTTTGCGAGAACAAAATATGACATTTATAAGAATTTGTTGATATTAAGGGAAAACCAATGGCAATAAATCACAATGTACTGCAATCATAAAACACCAATGCATTGGACAATAAGCTATGATAAGATCAGGATCAGCTTTATAATAAAATTTCCTGTGTCCGTCCTGATCATCGTCAATATCATGACCTTCCTGTCTGCCATTTTTCTTCCTCCTCATTAAAAGTTGTGGCCCATCACTTTTACCAACACCTTCTCTCTCTTCCCTTCTGCAAACAACAGAGTGTATCCTGTTGGGAGCTCTGAATACAGGAATATAGAAACATAGAAACTAGAAGCAGGAGTAGGTTATTCAGCCCTTTGAGTCTGCTTTACCATTCATTTTGTTCATGGCTGATCATCAAATTCAATAACCCAATCCCTCCTTTCTCCCATATCCTTTGATCCCTTTAGCCCCAAGAGCCACATGTAATTTCTTCTTGAAATCCAACAACATTTTGGCTTCAACTACATTCTGTGTTGGTGAATTCCACATATCCACCACCCTCTGGGTGAAGACATTTCTCCTCATCTCAGTTCTAAAAGGTTTATTCCTTATCCTCAAACTATGACCCCTAGTTCACAGTAGTTAGCACTGCTGCCTCACAGTGCCAGGGATCCAGATTCAATTCCCAGCTTGGGTCACTGTCTGTGTGGAGTCTGCACATTCTCCCATGTTCTTTCTAGGTGGGTTCCCTCTGTTTCTTCCCAGAGTCTGAATGTGCTGGTTAGGTGCATTGGCCATGCTAAGTTCTCCCTCAGTGTACGTAAGAGTGTGGCGACTAAGAAATTTTCACAGTAACTTCATTGCAGTGTTAACTTGTGACCAATAAATAAACTTTACTTAGTTGGGAACATTCCTTCTGAATCCACGCTGTTAGAATGTTATAAGTTTCTGTGAGATCTCCCCTCACTCTGCTAAACTCCCATGAATATAATCCTAACTAACTTAGTCTCTCCTCATATGACAGACCTGCCATCCCAAGAGTCAGCATGGTAAACCTTCGCTGTGCTCCCTCTATGGCAAGGGCATCCTTCCTCAGATAAGGCCACCAAAACTGAACGCAATACTCCAGGTGTGGCCTCATCAATGCCCCATACGATTGCAGCAAAAAATATCCTGGATATCTGGTGTACCTCTCTTCCCCCAGCAAGGTACACCCACGGCATGCATCTTCTACCCACCACTACCATCGCTATCACCATCCCAAAGACAATATAATAAAACTTCATCTTAAATTGGCATTTGCTCGCACATAACCTGAGTATTGCTGAAAGAAAGACATGCTGTTGAAGCTTTTCATATTGCACTCATCAGGCAAGCAGAAATGACACATTTCAAATGGAGCATTAATTACACCAACGACCAATTTAAAATTACCAGTTGAGTTTGCAATCTGTTTCACTTAAGACTTGCTAGAAGCTACATATATTCATATTCAGTGACCTGCCCTCTGCACGCAAAAGGAACATGTCCAGGCATTGCACCACTTTTTTTAATTGAACAAAAGCATGGGGAGAGACAGGGCTCAAATCCACTCTGGCCACAGGAAAGGTGACAGGGGGCTAGAGGAAAAAGTCAGGTAATTACAGGCATTCATAATTTATCACATCTATCATGCTTCGAATGATCCATTCTAGTTACAATTTTCTGGCCTCATATATTTAGTTACTTGAAGCAAACACAATCCTTAGTGAATCTGCATTGTGAGTTAGATTGAATGCCTCCCCAATGACCCTCAGTCTCCCTCCCCAATTAAAGGATGGTGGGCCAGCTAGCCTGCTACCCTTTCCCCATCTTTTTCTGTCTTTTCTCCTCAATTTCAATTTCTATTTCCCTCTTTTCCTCACTTTTTTTTGCAACTCTATTACTCCTCAATTTCCTCACTCATGGGGAGACTGCAGATGAGGCACATCAGTGGTAGGGAAATTAGAATCATAGAGTCCTTACAGTACAGAAGGAGGCCATTCAGCCCACTGAGTTGTACCAACCACAATCCCATGCAGCCTCTATCTCCGTAATCCTTATTTGCCCTGCTAATCCCCCTGACACCAGAGTTAATTTAGCATGGCCAATTAACCTAATCTGTACAGCTTTGGACAAAAAATTCTGGGGGACAGAATTAATCTCCATTCAGAGAAGCAAGGATTAATCAAGGATAGTCAACTTGGCCTTATCAAGGGGAGATTATGACTATGAAATTTGATTGAATTTTTCAAGGGGGTGAATAGGTGTGATGATGTGAACAGTGCAGTTGATGTAGTCTATGGACTTTAGCTTTTGTTCCATACCATGAGATCCCCGATTACTCTTAGCAACTGCTAATGAGACTGTTGTAAGTTAGTGTCACCTCACCTTACCTTTCAATTATTTTTTTTTAAGTCACCAACACCCTCACAATCACAGCATGCCTACATTCTCGTGGTCAATACCTACCTCCTCCTCCACAGTCTCCCCATGAGAGAAGAAAATGATAGAGTCACAAAAAAAAGGGACAAAACGGAAAAAAAACAAAAAAGGGGGAAATAGAAATAGAAAATGATGGGAAGGGCAGAAAAAGGGGGGAAAAGGGTAGGGGGCTAGCTGGCCCTCCATCCTTTAATTGGGTAGGAGGGGTGAAGGTCCTTGGGGAGGTATACAATTCAACCCACAGTGCAGATTCACTGAAGATTATGTCTGCTTCAAGTAATTAAATACACGGGGCCAGAAAATTGTCGCTGGAATAGATCATTGGTGGCATGATAGATGTGATGAATTATGAATACCGGGACAAAGTAGATAAAATCAGGGTGACTGCAGTGATTGAGAAGCTTAGAACAAGGGGTCATAGACAGGAATAAGAGATTAAGGACAGAGAACGGGAGATTTATTTTCCATTCTTTGCACAGAGGGTTGAGAATGTGGCATTGAGTATCAGAGTCAGTGACTGAAGTGTTGTAATCGTAAAATCCCTACAGTGCAGAAGGAGGCCAATGGCCCATTGAGCCTGCACCAACAACAATCCCACCTAGGCCTATCCCTGTAACCCTGCATATTCATCCCGCTGGTCCTCCCTGACATTAAGAGGCAATTTAGCACAGTCAGTCTGCCTAATCTGACTGTGGGAGAAATGTAATGTAAGAAAAGTTATGACAGAAACTGCACTTCTCAGAAAATCAGCTGTAAAATACTTCAGGATGCCCTGCACTGGGAAAAGTTCTATATAAAAACAAATCCTTTATTATCTTCTTTGTTTAATATTTGCCCAAATATCCATTTTCCTGCAATCTAAGATCAGTTACCGTTATCAGGTCCTCCCTGGTGGGATAGGAGGAGATCAAACAATTTCTCAGTGTGTTGACGTTCGTGACTGACACGTGGAGTCGATTGTGAGCTTTCTCATGGGCATCAACGGAAAGAATGGATTCCATCCCCTCCCTGAGGAGGAAGAACACAAATCATATTCCATGCTTTCAACTGTTAAGCATTCGCAGCCTGTCTAGAATGATAAGTCTCTGTGAAAGGAAAGGCAAAATCTATGTGATTCATACACAAGCTTCATGCAATCTAACCAAACCATAACTCAGCCTCAATCATGTTCACATTTTGAGTTAAGCAGTGGTAACTGCAATTGTTGCAACCCTGAACATGGCATCGTAAGAGAGAACATGAATAAATAGGAACAGGAAGAACGTAAATTATAGCATGGTTACGGTACAGAAGGAAGCCATCGGCTTATCGTGTCTGTGCAGGCTCTCTGCAAGCGCAGCTCAGCAAGTCACTCACCCCCACCCCTGCCCTGTAGCTCAGCTTTTCTCCTCTTTGGTTTTTTTCCAATTTCCTTTTGAAAGCCCCGATTGAATCTGTCTCCACCACACTCTCAGGCAGTACATTCCAGATCCTAATCACTCGCTGTGTGAATGTGTCTCCACCACACTCTCAGACAGTACATTCCAGATCCTAACCACTCGCTGCATAACAAAGATTTTTCTCATGTCGTCTTTGGCGATCACATTATGACCCTTGTGCCAATAGAACGTTTTCTCTACATACTCTGTCTGGACATCTCATGGTTTTGAATGCTATGATCAAACCTCCTCCACCTTCCGTTCTCCAAGGAGACCAACCCCAGCTTAATTCTCTGATATCTCCACATAACTAAAGTTCCTCATCTCTGGAACCGTTTTTGTAAATCGTTTCTGCAGTCTCTCTATAAAGCCATGGCATCCTTCCCAAAATGTAAGGCCCAGAATTGGACACACTGCTCCAATGTTTTACAAAGATTTATCATAACTCCCTTACCTCTGTACTCTCGGCCTCCATAGACCCTAGAATTCTCCATGCCTCTTAAACCAATTTCTCAACCTGTCCTGCCACCTTCAATGATTTGTGCATATATGACCAGGGGCTGCATGTTATGTGTCCTTGTTGGGCATGTTTTTGGTGTGGGGTGGGGGGGGGGAGACACAAAATAAGGCAGGTGCCCATTCCACAAACTTCCCACCCGTCCCTCCCCCATAATACGGAGAGTGAGCAGGGTGCCAAAATCTGTCGACTTAAGTGTTTATTTGGTGGAGATGTTTAATCCTCAGAGGTGACAGACCAATAACCACCTGCACTCGATCTCAGACAAGAAAATTTCCATTGGTCATTAGTTTCGGCAATTATATTGATTTGAATATTTTTAAGATTCCACTAGGAATATTTACAAGGAAACCTTTTCTTTCTGTTTACAATGTTACTAACGCACACCGAGCAGAGAAAATAAAGAGAAATTTACATTAACATAATAAAAGCAGGCCAAATAATCTCCTTGTCTGCTCCACCATTCAACAAAATGATGGCTGATCTTCTATCTCAACTCCACTTTCCTATCTATTCCTCATATCCCTTGGTTCCCTCAATGTCAATAGTGCATCCACATCCTCAAGACATCTTAAAGCACTTCACATTAACAGCAAGGAAGCACAAGTGACAATTGAGTTGAACCTGGAGGTGTTTTACTCTTGGTTCTGTTGGCGAGGGAGGAATGTTAATCTGGAAAACATCCTTTCCTCCATCTACACGGCAGGGAAAGCTCTGTGTTTCTCACTGATCAGCAACACATGGAACAAGACAGTCACAGAATAATCAAGCACCCAGAGGGGGGCTAGCCAGCTCTGAGAGTACAATGTTGGGCTGAGTGCCTCCCCGGTGATTGGGTGGGAGCGGGGTGGAGGCCAGTCCCCTCTGGACAACAATCTTCAGGAATGTTGTGGAGCTGGGAAACATTCAGGTAACCACTTAACATTTGGAGGCAGTCTCTTTAAGGTTGGCCCTTTAATTAGAATCATAGAACCCTACAGTGCAGAAAGAGGCCCTTCGGCCCATCGAGTCTGCATATCCCTACATATTATATCCACCAATCCCTCTAACCTACGCATCCCTGGACACTAAGGGGCAATTTCTTAGCACGGCCAATCAACCTAACCCGCACATCTTTGGACTGTGGGAGGAAACCGGAGTACCTGGAGGAAACCCACACAGACATGAGGAGAATGTGCAAACTCCATACAGACAGTGACCCGAGCCAGGAATCGAACCCAGGACCCTGGAGCTGTCAAGCAGCAGTGTTAATCACTGTGCTACCGTGCCGCCCCTAAGGTTAGGCAGTGTGTCAAATTATCTTAAACATGCAAGCTACGTTCTACGCAGCCCAATTTCAGGAAGAAGTCCTGAAATAGGTCTTAAACCCTTATACTGCATATGAAAACCACCCTCCATATATCGAGTTGAAAGCCCTGGAAGTCTATACTGGATGTGGAAATGCCGGCGTTGGACTGGGGTAAGCACAGTAAGAAGTCCCACAGCACCAGATTAAATTCCAACAGGTTTTATTTGGTAGCACAAGCTTTTGGAGCGCTGCTCCCTCTTCTCCTGACTGGCAATACAGCCTTGAGGGACTGAGCAACCTTTTCTGCTCCTGTGTTCTTCTCTTACCTCAACTGCTTCATAAAGTCATATCCAGGTGTTATGGCTCCAAGTTTCTGTTTCCGAACATCAGCTGCAAATCCGTAAATAAATTCTTTGCATTGCTGAGAAGCAGAGGTGGTGGGTGGGTGAGGGGATGATGAGTTGGCGGGAGGGGGCAGTGGGGGGGAAAAACAGGAAAAGAAAAATTAGAACAGCTTTTCTCCCATCATTTTGAGGCTTAATTAAGCCATACAGAATAGTAAGGTTTGAAAATCAGCCACTTCATAAAATGATGCAGCTCAGGGGAAGGCCACTCAGTCCATTGGATCTATGTTGGCTCTTCGAAAGAACTACCTATTTAATCCCACTCCCCTGCCCTTTCCTCCATAGCCTTGCTAATATTTCCCCTTTGGTCAATTTTTTTTGTTCATTCATCGGACGTGGGGATTGCTGGCTGGCCAGCGTTTGTTGCCCAAACCTAGTTGCCTTTGAAAAGGTGTTGGTGAGCTGCCTTCTTGAATTGCTGCAGTCCACGTGCTATGGGTTGAGCCACAACGCAGAGGGAATTTGACCTTGCGACCGCAAAGAAATGGCGATATATTCCCAAGTTAGGATGGTGAGAAGTTTGGAGGGGAACTTGCAGGTGGTGGTGTTCCCATGTGTCTGCTACCCTTGTCCTTATGGACGAAAGTGGTCATGAGTTTGGAAGGTGCTTTCTAAGAATCATTGGTGAACTTCCCGTTTATTATTGAATCGGATTCTACCGTTCTTTCAACCAGCCCCATTTCATATCAGAACAATTCACTGCATTAAAATAAATCCTCCAAATTATGTCTCTGCTTCTTATGGCTTAAATCTCTGTCTCCAGTCACCAGTCCTGCCACTGGGAAGAATTTATCTTCATTTAGTCCATCAAAGTCCCTTGGGCTGGATTTTACGGCTTTGCTCACCCCAAAAACGTAAAATCCTGTCCAAGGTCAACAGACCTTCCCATTCTCTGCCCCTCGCCCATTCCGATTCCCGTGGCAGGCAGGGCGGTAAAATTCCAGTCTTTATGATTTTGAACACCTCCATTAAATTTCCCCTTAGCCTTCTCTGCTCCAAGGAGAACAACCATAGCTTCTCTAGCCTCACAACACAACATATGTGCTGCGTACTGGCAATATTCGAGCAAACCTCTGCACCACCTCGACATCTTTGCTAAAATCTACTGTACACAATGCTCCAACTAGTGTCTAACTGGTTAGGTTTATTAAGAATTAGTGTTACATCCTTGCTTTTGTACTCAGTGGGCCAGATTTTATCTTTAAAAGTGGTGTACAGGACCTGGATACAGAAGCCCCCATTTTTGCATGTAGGGGAAAGGGAGTAGCCATGATTCACACAGGTGGGAAATAAGAATTCAGCACAACCGTTTGAACCTAGAGTTGAGCTCAAACAGACCACATTTTGGCTGGTCCAACTACATGCTTACATGTAGCCACAATGTGGGGGTTGTGTATTGATGGGAGAAACCATTATAAATGCTCTTGAAGGGGCGGAATGGTAAGGTCTGTATAACTATCATGATCTTAAGTTTTTTTTTCAAACCCCTGCTCTTCAAACTTATAAAAAGTCAGCAGCTGCCGCTGAGAGTTGAACAAAATCCTCTGCTAGACTGCGTGGATTGACAGGCCATCTGCCAAAACTTAGATGAAAACAGTAGCATCGGTTCATGCAGTTTCAACAGAGATATTTGTTGAAATTTTCACAAGGGCTCAGTTTTTATTATGAATGCTTGACTTAATTTCAAAAACTGTATTATCTCAGTAACAGGTTCTGAGTTCACAGTTTGATTGAAAGTTTAAAGAGGCCGTTAAAGGATTTGCTGTTTTTGATATGGGATCTGAATAAAAGTGTGTCTGTTTTTAGAAGATTAATCACTTATTGTTTGAAAGCTTTGAATGAGTTTCTGGAATGGGAAATTATTTTGCTGTCAAGTGTGGAGAAATGAGAGCTGTATTACATTCTGATTCCTGAGGTTAGGGCGAGTTGGGAAAGAGAATATGAGGGGCCAAAAGGGTTGGTTGAGCATGTCAGTTGGCTTGGCAGTTATGAAAGTCTGGGAAAGGCGTGGTGGCAGCACTGAGTTGGCATGAAGGTTATGAGAGGCCAAGAGGAAAGGATGGGTGTTGTGCGTGTGGGGGGGGAGGGCGGGGGGGGAGGGGGGCGGTGAAATCAGGGCTAGAGGGCCTAAGACTGTCTGAAACAATTGGGACAAAGTCGCAGAGAACTGAGACAGGCTTTCTAACCACTCTGCCTCAACACTCGCCTGCTCCTGTCGCCACCAATGTTCTGCCCCAGAGTTGATAGACCTGACTCCAGCCCACCCCGCCCTCTGGAGTTAAAATTGTATGATTCAGGATACTTTTTAATCGCGGCATGTCCAGCGAGTCAGAAATCTGTCACGTAAGTTACATGCCTTGGGAGAGAAAGTCAAGGTCTGTGTTTATAAAGACAAGGATTCTTTATGCATGTCAAAAGTGTAAGTGTGGACATTAGGTGAGGATAGAATGAGGGATAGGCATAGTACTTGCTACCCACATCATGCTTATTGGTAGCCGACAATCACCCTCAAGGTTTCTGGTGTACGGGTGGACATTGGCATAGCAGCTTTAGGGTGCATCATGGACATTAATCACCACTTCCTGAAGAGGCATTGGTGAGGCCACACCTGGAGTACTGTGCACAGTTTTGGACCCCTTATTTGAGGAAAGTAGTAGTGGCATTAGAGGCAGTTCAGAGGTTGTTCACTAGATTGATTCCAGAGATGAAGGGTCTGTTGTATGAAGAGTGACTGAACAATTTAGGCCTATACTCTCTGGAATTTAGAAGAACGAGGGCAGATCAAATTGAGGTATACAAGATGATAAAAAGTATGGATAAAGTGAACGTGGAGCGATGCTTCCTCTTGAGGGGCATTCTAGGATGAGAATAAAGGGTAGCAAATTTAAAACAGAGTTGAGGAGAAACTACTTCTGCCAAAGGGTTGTGAATCTGTGGAATTTGCTACCCCAAAGTGCGGTGGATGCTGGGGCAGTGAGTAAAATTTAAGGAGGAGTTAGACAGATTGGTAACAGGTTGAAGGGTTACGGGGAGAAGGCAGAAAAATGGGGGTGAGAAGCATATCAGCCACGATCAAATGGCGGAGTGGACTCGATGGGCCAAATGGCCTAATTCTGCTCCTATAGCTTATGTACTAGAGACAGGGAAATGCAGCCCACTGCACAGTATCCATCCTATCACCTAGAAACATTAAATATACACTAGTGGGCATTAGGTTTTATTATCAGCATGGAATCCCGTACCCAGTAACACACTAAAAATAATATCACACAGCTGTGAATGCTGGAGTTCTGACAGGTGTAGCAGTTTCTTGAAAACAAAGGAACGACAGATTGGTCCTGAACATTGGCTGAAGGCCATGGTTTATACACCATTGAGCACAGGAGTGTTGCCAGAACTGGTTTTAGGACTGATCAAAATAAAGAGGGGGCAGGGGGAATCCAAGAAACAGTCACAGAATCACCAAATTGTTACGGCACAGTGGAGGCCATTCGGCCCATTGTGTCTGCACCAGATCTTCAAATGAGCGTCATGATTTAGTGCCATTACCCTGCCTTTTCCCTGTACCCTGCACATTGCTTGAACAGAAACAATCATCTAATGCCCTCTTGAATGCCTCAATTGACCCTGCCTCCACCACACTTCAAGGTAGAGCATTCCAGACCCAAACCACTCACTGTGTGAGAAAGGTTTACCCACATCACATAAGCTTCTTTTGCAATCTTCATTAAATCTGTGTCCCTCTCATTCTCGATCCTTTTATGAGCAGGAACAGTTCCTCTCTCTCTTCTCTGTCCAGCCCCCTCATGATTTTGAACATCTCCATCAAATCTCCTCTTAGGCCTCTTCTCTCCAAGGAGAAGAGTCCCAACCTCTCCAATCTATCCTCACAACTGAAGTGTCTCATCCCTGTGTATAGATAATGCTAACTAATATCTAAATGGGCAGCCGTGGATTTAATGGTCACTCAACGGATTTCATAATATCTAGAAAATGGTGATGAGGACTGACTGAAATGAGAAACTTAGCAGGAGGTGACAGGAAGTAGAGAAGGGCAAAAGTGACAGAGCTACCACAAATGAGAACAAAACCTCAGCATAGAGAAAAGGGTCACCTTTCAGAAGCTTTGGTGCAGAAAGTGCTTTACTTGTATTTATGTAGATAGCACCTTTAATTATATTAGCATATTCCAAGGTACCCCACATGACAAAAAGACAAAAATATTAACACTAAACCAAAGAAACATTAAGACAGGTGACAAAAGATTTTGTCTAAGAGGTAGGTTTTAAAGGTGTGTCTTAAAACGCAGAGAGGTTTAGGGAGAGAATTTCAAGGTTCACAACTGAAAAGTACAACCAACAATTACAGGACAAAGGTTCTTAGGAACGCACACAATGCCAGAATTGGAAGAACACAATGTCTTTAGATGTTGGCATGGATGGACGAGAGTACAGAGCTAGGAGGGTGAGACCTATGGGTATGGGTTGATTTAAGTGCAATAAGAATTCTACAATCTGAGGCACTGGTGAATTCAGGTGTGTTCGGAGGGGGCAAGTGAGCACAGTGGGTGTTTGGGACTTGAGTTAGGAGTACGGAACAGCACAGTGATTGGCACTGCTGCCTCACAGCTCCAGGGACCTGGGTTTGATTCATGGCTTGGGTCACTGTCTGTGCAGAGCCTGCACATTCTCCCTATGTGGGCGTGGTCTTCTCCCCCCCCCCCCCCACCCCGAGTGCTCCAGTTTCCTCCCACAGTCCAAAGATGTGCGGGTTAGGTTGATTGGTCATGCTAAATTGCCCCCGAGTATCCCGGGTTGTGTAGATTAGAGAGGCAAATGTGTGGGGTTGTGGGGATAGGGCCTGGGATGGGATTATTGTTGGTGCAGACTCAATGGGCCAAATGGTCTCCTTCTGCACTATAGAGTTTCTGTGAATCTATGATAAGTGTAGCAGAGTTTTGGATGAGTTGGAGGTGTGTAGCTAGCCAGCAGATTTGACCAACCCTTTGGGGTCGGGAAGCAAATCGCATTCTAAAGCTTGAGGAGTTCCTTCAGAAATGCACTGGAGCGTCAGCCAAGATTATGGGAGCATTTTCCCTGTGGTATTTCCATGATCTGCCATTGGGATCAAATATGGCTCAGGCCCTACCCAATGGAGGAATCAGTGAGTGGGGCAGCCAGTCAATGATCAGAGAGCAGGCTCACCATTCAATTACAGTCAACAGGTATTCCTCAAAGCTGGAGGGTCAATCAGGACTCTCAATGTGAAAGGAGCAACAGCCTGTAATGGAGGGTAAGAAAGGGAGGGGGCACTTCAAACAGGAGGCGTCCTCTCTCCCATTTTCTTAAATTTAAATTTAAAAAATGACTTTTCAGATAGACCACCACTCTGGGGAGGGAGACTTCCAGAATCCAACCTGTGGTTGCTGTAGCAAACAAGCAGGCAGCGAAAGCCTCTAGGCTACCTAAAGTGCTAGCCTGTAATCTGCTACCTGGAGTCAAACTCCAAGCAGCTAAATTAGCCCCCACACTCAACCTGCAGGACAACTGGAAAATCCCATTCAGTCTCCTTTAAGAGCTTCAGCAGATCCTTAATGAGTCACACATCCTTTCCATTGTCCTGCCCCCATATCTCCACCCACACTGTCAATCCACTGCAAAAATGACACCATGTAGAATGCAGCCAGGAAAGCAGCACACTGAAAAAACTTTCACAGCGAGTGGTTTGGGTCTGGAATACACTGTCTGGATGTGTGGTGGAGGCAGGTTCAACCGAAGCATTCAAGAGGGCATTGTGTGATTATTTGAATAGAAACAATGTGCAGGCATAAGGGGAAAAGGCACTAAATCATAACACTCATGCGCAAAGCCAGTGCAGACACGATGGGCCAGATGACCTCCTGCTGTGCAATAACAGGTTTCCATTTCTTTGATGGCCTTAATGCAGGAAAAGGAGATCTGGTTTCTTCAATACTTTTGAATATGATCCAAACTTTGTCAACTCTTGTGGCCGCCAACAAGTTAAAAGCCTTAGGATATACATACACCCTTCTCTCTCTGGCTGTGCACATGTTTGTGTGTTAAAATATACACATGGATCTATATCTGCCTCAGTCTCGGTGTCCATCCCTTTTTAGGATAAGAGGAAGCAAATTTAAAACAAAAGTTGAGGGGAAACCACTTCTCCCAAAGATTGTGAATCCGTGAATTCGCTACCCCAAAGTGCGATGGACACTGGGACAGTGAGTAAATTTAAGGAGGAGTTAGACAGATTTTTAATTGGTAATGGGTTGAAGGGGAATTGGGAATAAGTGGGATGAGGAGCAGATCAGCCATGATCGAATGGCAGACTGGACTTGATAGGCCGAATGGTCTAATTCTGCTCCTATATCTTATGAACTTAAGCTGATTCATTTCTCCACTTCTGTGGGGTCTCTGCATTCTCTACCTTAAGGAGCCCAGCGTGAATGGCTAAAGCTTTTATCTCAGGGCAGCAGCAGAAGGGAGAAGAATTAGAAAGATGGCAAGTTTGAATTTTAGGAAAAAGTAAAGAAAGAATTTGCATCTATATAGAACCTCTGATGACCCCTAGTGCTTTACAGCCATTGATGTACTTTTTTGAAGTTTATTCACTGCAGGAATCAGGTACACATCAAGCTCTCACAAATAAGAATTCAATAATGGGAAAAGAATCAGTTTTGTTGATATTGGGTAAAGAATAAATATTGACCACGGAGGATTTCCCTAGCTTCTTTGAAATAGTGGCCTTTGGATCTTTTGCACCCACCTGACAGAGCAGACAGGGCCTCAGTTTAGCCTCTTTAGCAGTGGTTAGCACTGCTGCCTCACAGCGCCAGGGACCCGGGTTCAATTCTAGCTCGGGTCACTGTCTGTATGTTCTCCCATGTCTGTGTGGGTTTCCTCTGGGTGCTCTGGTTTCCTCCCACAGTCTGAAAGACGTGCTGGTTACATGCATTGGCCATGCTAAATTCTCTCTCGGTGAAGCCGAACAAGTGCCAGAGTGTGGCGACTAGGAGATTTTCACAGTAACTTCATCACAGTGTTAATGCAAGCCTACTTATGACACTCATAAAAAAGTTTTAAACAAAAGATAATATCTCCCTCCAACAGTGTAGTGCTCCTTCAGTACGGTGCTGAATTGTCAGCTTAGATTATGTGCTTGGATCTTTGCGACGTGACTTGAATCCATAACAAGCAGACTCCAGAGGCGAGAGAGCTACCCACTGAGCCACAGCTAACTTTTCAAAAGTTTTTCCACCGTTTCAAGCCTGATTAAGTAACGGCTGTGTCATTATAGCTGCAATTTCTGATACTCTGGCATTATACATCAATGTGGATTACATGACAGTTCAGAGCACTCATCACAGCTTTGGTTACCACAATACAAAATGAATAAAGAGACCATGACCACAACATAAGCTGCATTACCACAAAACTAAAAATAAGACATTATTATTGGAGACTCAAATAAATAACTATTGATTTGCGCAGAAATAGTTAAGATGGATGAGTGAACACCATCACTACAACACTAAATATTTATGTAGTGCCTCTAATTCAGAAGGCTCTCGAATCTAACTGAGGTGCCCAGTTTTTTGGAGGGTGAAAATAGCAACAAAAAGTTTTCCACTTACTAGCGAGAAAACATAGGCCAGAATTCTCCAACCTCGCGCACCGGAGGCTGGGATTCTCCAGAGTCACTGCACGAAATGGAGATTTGGTTGTGTGCCAAATTCCCTGTTCTCACGGGTAGCAGCAGCAAGGGCTTGCGAGACCAGAGAATTCCAGCCATAATTTTAAGACTCGTACTAGAAGCAGAATACGGAGCCAGATTTTGTCATCAGTGGCAAAGTGATGGAGCTCACCACTGACCCCATAGAAAACAAAAGATGGAGCACAGTGTTTCCCAGGCATTCCTTTTGGTTAGAGAACGTATTTTTCAAATGGATTTCTCATGACGAGCCCCCATCTAAATTAACACGCTCACGATGCGCAAGTAATGAATGTAAATAGTGTTTTAATAATGCTTTTAAGAGAACAAGAGAATTACTTAAGAGCACTAATTTGAGGACTTGTGTAGGCAGTGATGAGGCAGAGCAGGCAAACCAGGGATAATGGGTAACTGCAACTCCACTAAAATTCTTTGTGCAATCATCAAACTGTTTCGATTGTGGTTGAAGGTTGCCTGTTAAGGATACAGATATACACAATCTCTTCACAGATCACATCCAACGCAGGCAGCAAATGGCTAAGTTGGTATTATCAGCAGTTTCCCCCGATTTAAATATTGAGCAGGATGCCACTGTAACTTAGATTATATAAAAACTTCTCATGCACATACAAGGTTACTTTCCTTCCATTTTATTACAGAGTACGTTTTCTTTATTTACTTGTTCACAACTTATGGCATCACTGGCTAGGCCAGCACTTTTTGCCCATCCCTAATTGCCCTTGGGAAGGTGTTGTTGAGCTGCCTTCTTGAAACGCTGCAATCTATTTTGTGTAGGTACACCCACAGCGCTATTAGGATTCTGACCCAGGAACGGTGAAATATTTAAGTCAGGATGGTGTGCCTGGACAGGAACCTGCAGATGCCCCTGTCTTTCCAGGCAGAAGTGTTCGTAAGTTTGGAAGGTGCTGTTGAAGGAGCTTTGCCGAGTTGCTGCAGTGCGCCTTATAGATAATGCACCTACAAGGTGGTGGAGGAGGTGAATGTGGAAGATGGTGGATAGCGTGCCAAACAGGCAGTTTGCATTGTTCTCAGTAGTGTCGAGCTTCTTGAATGTTCTTGGAGCTTCATTCAGCCAAGCAAATAGGAGCATTTCATCATACTCCTGACTTGTACCTTGTAGATGGTAGACAGCTTTGGGAGTCAGGAGATGCATTACCACAGAACTGCCAGCCTCTGATCTGCTCTTGTAGCCACTGGATTTACATTGCTGATCCAGTTCAGTTTCTGGTAACCCCAGAGTTTTGATGAGGAGGTGTATTCAGTGATGGCAATGTCATTGAATGTCAAGAGGAGATGGTTAGATTATATCTTGTTGAAAATGGTCAATGTTTAGCACTTGCATAGCGTAAATGTTACCTGTCCAGTTCTTACTGCATATACACACAGATTGCTTCAGTATCTGAGGAGTCGCAAATGGTGCGAACATCCAATTTTTGACCTTATGACAGAGCAAAGGTCATTGGTGAAGTAGTTGAAGATGGTCGGGCCTAAGACACTACTCTGAGGAACTTCCGCAGTGATGCCCTGGAACTGAGATGATTGACCTCCAACCACTACAACCATCTTCCTTAGTGCGCCAGGTATAACTCCAACCAGCAGAGTTTTCCCCGATTCCCATTGATTTTAATTTTGCTAGACTCATTAATGTTGCTCTCAGTCAAACGTCGCCTTGATGTCAAGGTCAGTCACTCTCACCTCACCTCGTGAGTTCATGTTTGGATCAAAGTTGTAATGAACACTGGGGCTGGGTGTCCTTGGCAAAATCTAAACTAAGGGTCAGCAAGCAAGGTTTTGCTAATTGCCACTTGAAAGCACTACTGAAGATAAATTCCACCACTTTGTTGGTGATAAAGAGAAGACTGATTGACCAAGTTTGTTTTATCCTAGTTTTTGTGTACAGGACGTACCTGGGAAATTTTCCACATTGCAGAGTCGATGCCAGAGGTTGGAACTATATTGGAACAGCTTGGCTCAGGATTTGACAGGTTCTGGAGCACAAGTCTTCAGTACTATTGCCAGAATGTTGTCAACTCCCATAGCCTTTGTAGTTTTCAATGTCTTTATCTGTGTCCTGATATCGTGTAGAGTGAATCGAATTGGCTAAAGACTGAAATCTGTGACAGTGGGGACCTCAAGAGGTGACCAAGATGGATCATCCACCCAGCACTTCTGGCTGAAGATGGTTGCAAATGCTTCATACCAACATATGAAATAGGAACTGTCTGCCATTTGGCCCCTCAAGTCTGCTCTCCCATTCAATAAGATCATGACTGATCCACTTGTATTTAAATTCCATGTTCCCATCTGCATTTCCCCCCTCCTCACCCAGATAACCTCTGATTCTCTTGCCTAACAAGAATCTATCTACCTCTGCCTTAAACACATTCAATGACCCCCACCTCCACCACCTTCTGAGGTAGAAAGTTCCAAAGTTGCACAAAAAATTTCTCGTCATCACTGTCCTAGAAGAGCAACCCCTAATTTTAGGGCCCCCCTTAGTTCTGGGCTCACCCACAAGAGAAAACATCCTTTCCATCCTCGACAAGATCATTCAGGATCTTCTTTACTTCAATCATATCAATCTTCATTCTTCTAAACTCCAGTGGAAACAAGCCCAATCTGTCCAGCCTTTCCCTATAAAACCCAATCTTTCTAGATACGAATCTAGTAAATCTCCACTGAAGCACTCCTTTTCTTTTGCATTGATGTGCTGGGCTCCACCGTCACTGAGGTTGGGGATATTCATAGAGCTTCCTCCTCCTGTTAGTTGTTGAAGTGTCCACCATCATTCACTTTGGGATGTGTCAGGACTGCAGAGCTGAGACATGATCTGTTGGTTGTGGAATCACTTAGCTCTGTCTAAAAACTTCCCTGTTTGGAATGCAAGTATTCCTGTGCTCTGGATTCACGGGATTGGCACCTCATTTTGCCTCGTCACGCAACTGGCATGCCCTCCTGCACCCAAGCTTAACCTCAAGGGAAATTAGGGATGGGCAATAAATGTTGACCTTGCTTGCAATGCACATCCCAAGAATTAATTTTTTTTACAAATAAAATTTTGTTCCTGCTGCTGGCTCGTGGAAACCTTGTTTTGAGTTGCTAGATATTTTGAAATGTATCCCGTTCAGCACAGCAGCACTGCCACATGGTATCTTCAATGGGAAGGCGGGACCATATCACCACAAGGACTGTGAGGTGGTCATTCCAACTGATGCTGTCATGAAAAGATGCATCTATGACAGGAGGGTTGGTGAGGACGAGGTCAAGTAGACTTTTCCCTCACCACTTGCTGCAGACCCAGTCCAGTAGTTATGTCTTGGTTATGCCCTTTAAGTCTTGGCCAGCTGAGTTGGTAGCGGTGCTTCTGAGCAACACTTGGTGATAGACAATGAAGTCCCCTAACCAATGCACATGCTGTGCCATTGCCACTCAGTTGTATCGAGCCACTACAAAGTCTAGAAGGGATGAGCAAAGACATAGAATACCCAGCTACGGCCTAGGCACTGGTAACAACAATGGCAAACCCAGCCATTAACCCTGCAACACCCTCCTTACTAAGATCTGGGAGCTTGTGCCACACTTGGGGGAGCTGCCCCACTAGTCAAGCAACAGCCTGATGTAGTCATTCTCATGGCATCATATTTAAATGTTTCTTAAGTGTTCAAAATGGAGGAGTACAGATTCATCAGCTGAGTGGAGACAATGGTAATCAGCAGGAAGTCTCCTTTCCCACGGTTTGACCTGATGCCATGAGATTCAATTGGGTCCAGCATCAATGTTGAGGATTCCAGGGGAATCTCGACTGTATACCACTGTGCTGCTATCTCTGCTGGGTCTGTCCTGCCAGTGTGACAGGGCATACCCAGGAATGGTGATGGTGGTGGTGGAGCATTGACTGGAAGGAATGATTCTGTGAGTTTGTCTGTTAGGCTGTTACTTGACTAGTAGGACAGCTCTCCTTATTTTGGCACAAGCACCCAGATCTTAGTAAAGATGTCTTTGCAGAGCGATAGGGCTGGCTTTGCCGTGCTGTTTGTGGTTCCCTAGTCAATGCTGTAAGGTGTGTCTGCCTGCTCATTCCTTTTAGACCTTGCAGCGGTTTGATACAACTGGGTGTCTTGCTACTGCAATTTCAGATCAACAATTAAAACCAAGGATACTAAAGAGGCCAGAATCAGAGGACAGCAAATAACTGAAGAGGGTTGTGGACTGTAAGTTTCAATAAGATCTCCTCTCATCCTTCTAAACTCCAAGTACAGACTCAGAGTCCTCAACCATTCCTGAAATGACAAGCTCTTCATTCCAGGGATCATTCCTGTGAACCTCCTCTGGATCTTTTCCAAGACCAGTACATCCTTCCTTAGATATGGAGCCCAAAACTGCTCACAATACTCCAAATGGGGTCAGACCAGAGCCTTATACAGCCTTAGAAGTACATCCCGGCTCTTGTATTCTAGCCCTCTCAACATGAATGCTAACATTGCATTTTATCTTCCTAACCGGTGGCACAGTGGGTTAGCACTGCTACCTCATGGTGCCAGGGACCAGAGTTCAATACGCGGCTTGAGTCAGTGTCTGGGTGGAGTTTGCACGCTCTCCCCATGTCTGCGTGTGTTTCCTCCGGTTACTCCGGTTTCCTCTCACAGTGCAAAGATGCGCAGGTTAGGTGGATTGGCCATGCTAAATGGCCCCTAATGTCAGGGGACTAGCTAGGGTACTGCATGGATATGGGGATAGGATGGGATTGAGTCTGCGCATTCTCCCCATATCTGCATGGGTTTCCTCCAAGTGCTCCAGTTTCATCCCATAGTCTGAAAGATGCGCTGGTTAGGCGCATTGGCCACGTTAAATTCTCCCTCAGTGTACCCGAGTGCCAGAGTGTGGCAACTAGGGGATTTCACAGTAACTTCATTGCATTGTTAACGTAAGCCTACTTGTGACACTAATAAATAAATAAAATGAGAAATCGAGTAAGCACCGTATGCAATATGGTGTGGGCATTTACATGCAAAGGTGCTGCATAATGGAATTCCAGGAATAAGTAATCCATGGAGCGGTACTTATTGTAACTCCTTTCTTACTCACCTCCAGTTTTTCAGGATGTAAAAGTAAAACAGCAGCAACCAGAGCTCCTCCAGAGGCTCCTGCATAGTTCTGGATTTTACTCAGCAATTTGTTTCCGTGTCTGTGAAGAGCAACTGCTGCCCCCAAGTGGTAAATCCCCAGAAATCCACAGGCACTGAAAGTCAGGTTCAGGGGGCACATATTCACTGCAAGAATGGAAAGAAAGAACAAGGTGAGGATCGTAAAATGAAGCATCCAAGCTCCCCCCCCAGCCAAGTTCCAGTGGTTAGCTGTAGCATCCCAGCTGTCAGTATTGGTGAGGACTGCTAAGTAACTCAGCATAGGCTGGTGTACTCCCTGTAGGTCCCTCCAGCATTGTTTCTCTCAGACTCACACTGACAGCAGGAGGGTAGTGTATTTTTAGCATCAAGTACACTTCCACAGCCTTTGCCAGCTAGTGGCATTGGCAGTTGCAGGTTCATAAAACCTTAAAGCAGAGAAAGTGGACATTTGGCCCATCAGCCTCATTAATTCTGCCCTTCCCCCTGAACACTGCAACTTGTTCATTTTTAAGCATATACTCGTTTTCCTTGTAAAGGTTACTATTAATTCTGCTTACCTGTGAAAGAAATGACCATTTTCCCTACTTTTTTTTGCAATTAAGGCAGTACGGTGGCACGGTGATTAGCACTGCTACTTCACAGTGCCAGGGACCCGGGTCACTGTCTGTGTGGAGTTTGCACATTCTCCCCTTGTCTGCATGGGTTTCCTCCGGGTAATCCAGTTTCCTCCCACACTCCAAAGTTGTGGGTGTTAGGTGCTAAATTGACCCTTAGTGTGCCAAGATGTGTGGGCGAGGGGTATTAGCAGGGTAAAAGCAAAATACTGCTTTTGTGACAATTATGAAGGGTCACAGGCTCAAGGTGAGAGGGGCGAGGTATAACTCCGATATCAGAGGGACTTTTTTTTACGCAGAGGGTGATGGGGGCCTGGAATGCGCTGCCAAGTAGGGCGGTGGAGGCGGACACGCTGGCATCGTTTAAGAACTAGCTGGATAGTCACATGAGCAGCCTGGGAATGGAGGGATACAAACGACTGGTCTAGTTGGACCAATGCGCAGCACAGGCTTCCTGTGCTGTACTGTTCTTTGCTCTTTGTTTGTTGTACTGCGGATGCTGGAATGTGAAACAAAAACAGAAAATGCTGGAAAATCTCAGCATGTCCGTCATCATCCATGGAGAGAGAATAGAACCGGCTTTGAGCCTGGATGACCCTTCGTCAGAGCTCAAAAATCAGCAGGATTGGGGTTGGGCATGGGTGAAGCGTTCTGATAGAAAATGGGTGCAGACTTGGTGGGCTGAATGGTCTCCTTCAGCACTGTATGGATCCTATTATTTTAAATTTGCATCCTTTTGCCAGTGGAAACAGTTTCTCCCCATTTACTATCAAAACTCTCATGATTTTGAATATTTTTACTAAATTGCCTCTTGATGAAAACAATCTCAGCCGTTCTTACATCTGCACATAACTGAAGTCCCTCACCCCTGGTACCACCAATAAGGTCAACCCCCCTTTGCACCATAACGAACATACGAATTAGGAGGAGAAGTAGGCCACTCGGCCCCTTGAGCCTCCTCTGCCATTCAATAAGATCTGATTGTGGCCTCAACGCCACATTCCTGCCTAATCCCCTAGCTAATGAAGGGCCAAACCTTCAGATCAACACAAAGGAAGAGCAAGTCAAAATATGATTACATTTTACAAGGAGCGGATCTGAAATCAGTTACAAGTCAGACCGTAAAAAGTAGAAGAGGTAAGCCATTTCGGCCCATCAAGTCTGCTCCACTATTCAATGAGATCATGACTGATCTAATATATATCAGCCTCAGCTCCACTTTCCCACCTTATCCCCGTAACCCTTGATTCACTTACTGATTACAAATCTGTCCAACTCAGCTTTGAATATACTTAATGATCCAGCCTCTACAGCATTCCGTGGTAAAGAATTCCACAGATTCACTACCCTCAGAGAAGAAATTCCTCTTCATCTCTGTCATAAATGGGTGATCCCTTACTTTGAGATTATGCCCTCTGGTCCTCGACTCCCACAACAGACAATAACCTCTTAGCATCTGTCAAGCCCTCTGAAAATTCCATACGTCTAAATAGGGTCACTCCCATTCTTCTAAACTCCAGTGAGTACAGGCCCAACCTACTCAACCTCTCCTCATAAGAAAATCCCTCCATATTTAGGATAAACCTAGTGAACCTTCTCTGGAATGCTTCCTTCCTTAGATAAGGGGACCAAAACTGTTCACAGTATTCCAGTGCGGTCTAGGTAGTGTCTTGTATAGTTTTAGCAAGATTTCTCTTTTTTTCATACTCCATTCCCTTTGAAATAAAGGACCTTAGCATCATGGTTCAGAATGCTCTGGCAGTGCATGACCGATGCTACAAAGCAGTAAAGGACATGGATCCATACACCATCTTCCACAACGTTGAGCTATCCCAAAGCATCTTATTGCCAATGAAATACTTCTGAAGTGAAGGTACCATTGTGAGGGAGCAATAATAAAACCCCATTGCTTACAGCAAGATCCCACAACCAACAAGGAGGTAATGACATGGCAGTTAAGAGACACATATTGGCTCAGGACACTGCCCAGGATTCCCTTAATCTTCTAATAGCATCATGGTCTTGTATACATGAAAGAATGAACAGGCCTACAGTTTACTACTGCTTCTGGAGGGCTGCAACCAAAGCCAAAAGTATTAACAGGGCTATTTAAAATGAAACCAAGTATACTACTTGATCAAATAAAAATACAATACTGCAGATGCTGGAAATCTGAAATAAAAACAGGAAATACTGGACAAAGTCTGGCAGCAACCGTGAAGTGAGAAACAAAGTTGATGTTTCGATTCCCGGTGACTCTTCTATATAACTACCTTGTACTTGTATAAGACTTTGGTTAGGCCTGATTTCAAACAATGCATGCAGTTTTGGCTGGTGACATATTTCGATGAGAGTCACAAGAATAAGAACCTTTAGTTACTCAGATAGACTTTATAAACTGAGTGTATTGACTTTACAGATTTCACCTAGACTTTGAAGTGATTTGAAGGCATGCTTATTTATTAATGTCACAAGTAGGCTTACATTAATGCTACGATGAAGTTACTGTGCAAATCCCCTAGTCGCCACACTGGCACCTGTTCGGGTACACCGAGGGAGAATTTAACATGGCCAATGCACCTAACCAGCACGTATTTCGGACTGTGGGAGGAAACTGGAGCACCCACAATGAGTAAGGATAGGCAACAACATCTCCTCCACGATCATCCTCAACACCAGTGCCCCACAAGGCTGTGTACTCAGCCCCCTACTATACTCCTTATACACCTATGACCACGTGGCCAAATTCCTCTCCAATTCGATTCTCAAGTTTGCTGACGACACTACCATAGTTGGTCGGATCGCAAACAATATCAAGACAGAGAATCCAGTGAACTGGTACGGCAACAGTAATCTCTCCCTCTACGTCAACAAACTGAAGACGTTTGTCATCGACTTTAGGAAGCGAAAAGAAAAACATGCCCAAGTCAACATCAACAGGGAACAAGTAGAAAGGATCGAGAGCTTTAAGTTTTTAGGTATCCAGATCATCAACAACCTGTCCTGCTTCCCCCATGCCAACATTATATTTAAGAAAGTCCACCAACTCCTTTATTTTCTCAGAAGGCTAAAAAAATTTGGCATGTCAGCTACGAATCTCACCAACTTTTACGGATGTACCATAGAAAGCATTCTTTCTGGTTGCATCACAGTTTGGTATGGCTCCTGCTCTTCCCAAGACCACAAGGAACTACAAAGGCAGACAAATTGTACAGTATGTGGTAGAATCCCTACAGTACAGAAGGAGGCCCATCAAGTCGATAACATCCAGAATCCCACCCAGGCCTTATTGCCATAACCCCACATATTCACCCTTCTAAACCCTTCAACTTAGCATAGCCAATCAACCTAACCTCTACATCTTTGGTCCATGCGAGGAAACCAGAGCACCCGGAGGGAACCCATGCAGACACAGGGAGAATGTGCAGACTCCACATAGACAATGACCCAAAGCTGGAATTGAACCTGGGACTCTGGCACTGAGAGGCAGCAATGCTAACAGTTGTGCCACCATGCCACCTAGTTTGACAGCCATAGCTAAGGTGTAGAGCAATATCAATTTAATGATGATGCCACTTTTCAAAACAGCACCGCCAATATGTTTTCCTTCATCCTCAATCGTGGTTTTCCACCCACACACCTGACGATTGGTCATCCAGACTCAAAACATTGGCTCTATTCTCTCTCCACAGATACCATCAGATCGGCTGAGATTTTCCAGCATTTTCTGTTTTTGTTTCAAATTAGAGCATCCGCACGCAATATCAATATTACTTATCCTGGCCTACATCCTTGCAAAATACATTTCATTGACTGTAAAACATATTGGAGGGTCCCAAAAGGCAATATTAGTGCTGCTCCAGGAATTGAAGATCCATTGCCATAACTCAATGCTGTGGGCAGCCCTGGAGGAAAATTACCAACACTACTTCTGTCATTTTTCTTGAATTCTTCTCTTTTTCAGATATTAAAACGTTGGGGTGGGGGGGGCAACTAATAGCTGGAGCTGGTGTGAGAAGGCAAGTTGAGAAAATTGTTGAGTCCCCTGCTGGCATCTCCACATCATGGCAAGCCATGGGATGAAATCCCCATTTAATCAAACACAATGCTGGATAAAGTCAGGAGAGAGAAACAGAGTTAACTTAAAACATTGGCTCTATTCTCTTTCTCTAGGTGTTGCCAGACTTGCTGAAATTTCCAGCATTTCGTTTTTGAAATTGTTAACGCCAGATTGGCAATGTTGACTCTATTTCTCTCTCTCCACAGATGAGTTTCAGATTTCCAGCGACCACAATACTTCGCTCCTGTACATTTAATCCATCGTTAGCACTGCAGTCTCACAGCACCAGGGACCCAGGTTTGATTCCCGGCTTGGGTCACTTTCTGTGCAGAGTTTGCACATTATCCCCATGTCTGCATGGGTTTCCTCTGGGTGCTCCGGTTTCCTCCCACAGTCCGAAAGACATGTTGGTTAGGTGCATTGGCCATGCTAAATTCTCCGTCAGCATACCCAAACAGGCACCAGAGCGTGGCAACTAGGGAACTTCCACAGTAACTTCACTGCAGTGTTAATGGAAGGCTACTTGTGACACTAATAAATAAACTTTAAACTTTATGAATGCAGTGGGTTGTGAGGCGATGTGCAACGTAGACTCACCATGCTAAGGGAGAGATCAGCAGTGCTAAGCCATGGGGGGGGTTGACAGGAGTTTAAAAAGCCTCGGGCCGGGGCAGCTTGTCTCTGGCGGCTTCCTGATCCTGATCCCAGTAGTTGCAGCAAGAGCTGCAGGCTGACATTGGGCGGCTCTGCTCCCACCCAGGCCACAGGCTCCACCCCGGCGCCGCTTGCTGAAGGCCGCACATGGCAACCGGGGCGGGGCCTCCTCGGACACACCCCTCGCTCAATCCCCGCCCATTCACTCAGACACCGCCCCCTCACCAACTCCGCCCAAGCCCTCAATCCCGGCCCATTCACAGACCCCGCCCACTCACAAACCACGCTCCTCACACTGACTCCGCCCAATCCCTCGAAAACTCCGCCCCTTCTCCTAAACTTCGCGTCCTCCCTCGAACACCGCCTCCTCTCCCTCGGACCCCGCCCATCTCAGGGACCCCGCCCTCTCACTCAGACGCCGACCCCGCCCCTCTCATAGACCCCGCCCTCTTCCCTGGACCCCGCCCCCTGCCTCCGGCCCAGCCCCTTCGAACTGACTCCGCTCCTCCTCAAACTCCGGCCCTTCAGATCCCGCCGCCTCACTCAAACTCCGCCCGTTCACTCAAACTCCGCCCCTTCACTCAAACTCCGCCCTTCGCTCTGGCTCCGCCCCGTTCTCTGACTCCGCCCCTCACTCTGACACCGCCCCTTCACTGACTCCGCCCCCTCATTCTGACTCCGCCCCCTCAGTCTGACATCCCCTCCCACTCTGACTCCGCCTTTCACCCTGACCCCGCCCCCTCACTGACTCCGCCTCTCCTTCTGACTCCGCCCCCTCACTCTGTCTCCGCCCCCTCACTCTGACTCCGCCCCCTCGGGTGCTGCAGGTGGGGGTCAAAGCTGATTGTCGATGTTGTCCCGCTCCCTGGCCGTTGACTCTATTATACCTCCCAGCCGCTGGGCGGCGCTGCGCTGGCTGAGTTGGTGCTGGAGGCTGGACTAAATTTACTTTAAAATGTCCTGGATCCCCACTGAAAGTCCTATAGAAACATAGAACATAAAATAAAAGAGCAGGATGAGGCCACTCAGCCCACGAGTCTGCTCCAACTTTCATCATGATCATTGCTAATTGTCCAACTCAATAGCCTAATACTGCTTTCTCCCCGTAACCTTTGACCCCATTTCTCCCATGTGCGATATCCAGCTGCCTCTTGAATACATTCAATGTTTTGGTATCAACTACTTTCTGTGGTAATTCCACAAGCTCACCACTCTTTGGGTGAAGAAATGTCTCCTCACGTCTGTCCTAAATGGTCTACCCCGAATCCTCAGACTGCGACACCTGGTTCTGGACTTCCCCACCATTGGGAATATCCTCCCTGCATCTAGCCTGTCTCGCCTAATTAGAATTTTATAAGTATGAGATCCTCCCCTCATTCATCTGAACTCCAGTGAAAACAATCCTGTGAATCAAACCTGGGACCCTGATGCTAAGAGACAGCAGTACTAACCATTGTGTCACCATGCCGCTTCAGGGGTGTGGAGTACAGGGCTGTGAGTCAAGTGCATGAGGATGGGATTCAAAGGGACATTTGGGTGTCTTTGGTACAGCATGACCAAGATGGGGTTTCGTGAGGTGTAAGTCCTGCCTCACAAATGTGTTTGAATTATTTGAGGAGCTATCTAAGTGTGTAGACAAAGGTAGAGCAGTTGCTGTCATATACATGGTTTTTAGTAAGGTGCTTGATAAGGTTCCCCATGGTAGGCTCATGAAGAAAGTAAGGAGGTGTGGGATAGAAGGAAATTTGGTCAATTGGTTAAGTAACTGGTTGTCTCATAGAAGCCAGAGGGTGGTGGTGGTGGAGGGAAAATTTTCAGACTGGAGGCCAGTTACCAGCAGTGTACCATAGAGATCAGTGCTGGGTCCTCTGCTTTTTGTGATTTTTATCAATGACTTGGAGGGGGGGGCTGAAGGGTGGTTTAGTAAATTTGCTGATGACACCAAGATTGGTGGAGTAGTAGATGAGGTAGAGGGCTCTTGTAGGATGCAAAGAGACATTGATAGGATGCAGAAAAGTGGCAGATGGAGTTTAACCCTGATAAGTGCGAGGTGATTCATTTTGGTAGGACAAACTTGAATGCAGATTACAGGGTCAACGGCAGGGTTCTGAGGAATGTGGAAGAACAGAGAGATTTTGGGGTTCATATCCACAGATCTCTGAAGGTTGCTGCTCAAGTAGATAGAGCTGTGAGGAAGACTTATAGTGTGTTAGTGTTTATTAACAGGGGGTTTGAGTTTAAGAGCCATGGGGTTATGCTGCAACTATACTAGACCTTGGTGAGACCACATTTGGAATATTGTGTGCAGTTCTGGTCACCTCACTATAAGAAGGATGTGTAGCATTGGAGAGAGTGCAGAGGAGATTTACCAGCATGCTGCCTGGTTTGGAGAATAGGTCTTATGAGGAAAGGTTGAGGGAGCTGGGGCTTTTCTCTTTAGAGTGAAGGAGGATGAGAGGCAACTTAATAGAGGTTTATAAGATGATGAGGGGGATAGAGTGGATGTGCAGAGACTATTTCCTCAGATGGATGTAGTTGTTACTAGGGGGCATAACTATAACATTCATGGTGGGAGATATAAGAGGGATGTCTGAGGTAGATTCTTTACTCAGAGAGTGGTTGGGGTGTGGAATGCATTGCCTGCTGTGATAGCGGAGTCGGACACTTTAGGAACTTTCAAGCAGTTATTGGATAGGCAGATGGAAAACACCAGAATGATAGGGAGTGGGATAGCTTGGTCTTGGGTTTGAACATAGCTCGGCACAACATTGAGGGCTGAAGGGTCTGTACTGTGCTGTACTGTTCTGTGTTCTATGGGATGAATGACCGTCTTAAGAACATAAGAACATAAGAAATAGGAGCAGGAGTAGGCCTTCTATGTTATATCATTTCTATTGCTTGAATTTGTATAGTTGCAGCAACATCTCTACTTTTATACTCCAGACTCCTTGAAATAAAAGCCATTGTCTTCCCTATTCGCTTCTGTACCTGAATGCTAACTTTCTGGGTTTCATGAACAATGAGCACCTCAAGTTCATTTGTGTTATCATGGGGCATTCTATATAGTTCCATTCTCCTGAAAGTACACTCCCAACTTCCTTCCACCTGCTGTGTCGAAGGGTCATCTAGACTTGAATCGTTGGCTCTATTCTCTCTCCATAGGTGCTGTCAGACCTGCTGAGATTTTCCAGCATTTTCTGTTTTTGTTCCTTTCACCATATTTCATTTATAATTACAAATTATTGGCTGCATTGTGACATTTCTTTGCTGCAACTATATCAGCCAAGTGGCATCTTGTTAAGGTAAAGAGATATCTAGAACTGGCAGTTTGAGTATCCTTTAGGGGTGGCATGGTGACACAGTGGTTAGCATTGCTGTCTCAGTGCCAGGGACCTGGGTTCAAGTCCCGGCTTGGGTCACTGTCTGTGTGGAGTTTGCACATTCTCCCCGTGTCTGCATGCGTTTCTTCCAGGTATTCCAGTTTCTTCCCACACTCCAAAGATGTGCGGGTTAGATGGATTGACCATGATAAATTGTCCCTAGTTTCAGGGGATTAGCAGGGTAAATATGTGGGGTTACAGGAATAGGGCCCGGATGGGATTGTGGTCAGTGCAGACTCAATGGGCCGAATAGCCTCCTTCTGTACTGGAGGGTTCCATGTTCTTTCCACCTGCAAATGGGGGTGACCTGTAATGACACCTCCAAGCCGCAAGACGGTGCTGTTTTGCTGTAATTGCACCATCGGCCATGAATTTTAATAATACCTCCCAGCCACTGGTCATGCTGAAATTACACCAATTATCATTATACTGTATTATATAAATATTCCAATGCCGTTGTGCTGTAATTATACATCGCGGACCTCGACGGCGTGATACTATGATAAATTGTACCATATAATGGGTTGCAATGATACCTCCCGGCCGCTGGCGGCGCTGTAATATAAATATCACCGATGGAGGCGGGCTGTATTGATACTTCCCGGACACTAGCGGCGCTGTAATACGGTTAATATCACCAAATGCGGTGAGCTGTATTGATATCTCCCGGGCACTGGTGGCGCTGTAACACAGTATAATCGCCCCCGGCGGCGCTGTAATATAAACAACGCCGATAGCAACAAGCTGTTAACACTGATGGTGGTGTCTTGTAATCATGCCTCCACGCCACTGGCGGCGCTATCACGCCGTTAATAACCCCAATGGCGGCGGAATGTTGTAATGGTCCCTCCAAGCCGTTGGCGGTGCTGTCATGCCAATAATAACACCGATGGCGGTAGGCTGTAATGATGCCTCCAAGCTGCCTGGGAGCGCTGTCACAACGGTGACAGATGGCGGCGGGATGCTGTAATGATGATTCCAGGCCGCTGGTGGCGCTGTCACGCCGGTAATAACCCCAATGGCGGTGGGCTGTAATGATCCCTCCAGGCCGCTGGTAGCGCTGTCACGCCGGTAATCGTTCCAATGGCGGTGGGCTGTAATGATCCCTCCAGGCCGTGGGTGGCGCTGTGCTCCGCCGGAAGCGGGCCCTGGTTGCTGGGGGACAGTTTCCGGGAGGCTTGCGGGCGGGAGCCGCATGGAGCGCTGAGGCTGAGCTCCGAGCACCGAGCCCCGCATTCTGACGGTGTGTGGTCCCGCGCAGGGCTTGTCGCCGGCCCCCATGGTCTTCCTCAGGTGTTTCCCGCCCCCGGCCGAGGGAGTCAGGCTCCAGCAGGCGGAGATCGCGGCGGTCCTGGACGGCAAAGGCCTCGGCACCGGCACCCTGTACATCGCCGAGAGGTGAGAGGGCGGCCGGAGGCGCTGGTGGGGGGTGGGGTGCTGAGGGGGAACGGGTCAGGGACAGGGGGAGGAGGGGGACGGAGAGGAGGGACAGGGGGAGGAGGGGGACGGAGAGGAGGGACAGGGGGAGGAGGGGGACGGAGAGGAGGGACAGGGGGAACGGGGGGAGGGGGGACGGAGAGGGGAGGGGGAACGGGGGGAGGGGGGACAGAGAGGGGAGGGGGAACGGGGGGAGGGGGGACGGAGAGGGGAGGGGGGGACGGAGAGGGGGGAGGGGGGATGGAGAGGGGGGGGAACGGAGGGGGGGATGGAGGGGGGGGGAACGGGGGGAGGGGGACGGAGAGGAGAGGGGGAACGGGGGGAGGGGGACGGAGAGGGGGAACGGGGGGAGGGGGACGGAGAGGAGAGGGGGAACGGGGGGGAGGGGGACGGAGAGGAGGGGGGGAACGGGGGGAGGGGGGACGGAGGGGGGGGAACGGGGGGAGGGGGGACGGAGGGAGGGGGACGGAGAGGAGAGGGGGAACGGGGGGGAGGGGGACGGAGAGGAGGGGGGGAACGGGGGGGACGGACAGGAGGGGGAGGGGGTGGAGGGGAGGGGGGAGGAGAGGAGGGGGGACGGAGAGGGGCAGAGGAGGGGGGATGGAGAGGGGCGGAGGGGACGGAGAGAGGAGGGGGGAGGAGGAGGGGGGACGGAGAGAGGAGAGGGGACGGAGAGGAGGGGAGGGGGGACAGAGAGGAGGGGAGGGGGGATGGAGAGGGGGGGCAGGGGGAGGAGGGGGACCGAGAGCGGTGGGAGGAAAGTAGGGGGAAGAAAGAGGAGAGGGAATAGAGCAGGGAGGAAAGAGTTGGGGAAGGGGGAGAGGGGAAGAAAGCAGAAGGAGACGGGCAAAAAGAGCAGGGGAGGGGGAGAAAACTTGTGGGAGGAAGTTGGGGGGCACTGAGGGGGAACAAGCAAGCAGTGGAGGGAGAGGGAGCAAGTGCAAGCTGGAGGAAGGGTGACTGGTGGAGAGAATGAGTGACGGAAGTGAAGGATAGTGAGTAGGTTAAGAACAAATGGAGATGGAGGCAGGGGAGAAAAAGGGTATGATGAAGATGAGAAGACGGGTTGAGGATAGGAGGGGGCAGAGCGCCTTTACAGGAGCATCATCAAACAGTATGACACCGGTTCACACATCGAGTGTAGATTTCTGAAAGCTTTGTCAAAGAGCTTTAAAGGAGTATCTTAAAAAAGGAAAGTGAGGTGAATAGGTGTGGGGAGGGAATTTCAAAATTTAGGGCCAAGATAACTGGAAGCATGGTCACCAATGGTGGGATGAATAAAATCGGGAATGCAGAAGAAGCCAGAATTAGAGGACCACACATACCTGAGGGTGTGTGGCGCTGAGTAGATCACAAAGTTAGGGAGGGGCAAGGCCATGGAGAGATTGAAGTCAAGATCTTGTTTGTCTGGAGCCAGCGTAGGCTAGTAGGCAAAGGGGGATTAGGACGGGCTGTTGCAATCTAAGGCATGGACAGAAGAGTTCAGCCTGTGGGATACCAGCCAGGAGTGCATTGGAATAGGCGAGTTTACAGAAAATGAGGGAGAAAATGATGGTTTCAGCAGTAGATGAGCTGAGGTGGTGACTGAGTTCGGGTGATGTTGCAGAGGTGGTAATGGAGTCTTAGTTGTGCATGAACATGAGGTCAGATGCTTATCTTGGGGTCAATTGTGTCAGCAAAGTTGCAAACTGTGTGGCTTAACAATCAGTAACTGGGAATGGAGTCTGGAGCAGGAACCGAAACGATGGTTCCAATCCTCCCAATATTGGAGGGAACTTGTGCTCATCTTGATGTGCAGTCTGACAAATTAGCAAAGGTGTGGGAGAGGACAGTGATGCTGAATTGGGGATCTTCAGCGTCCGTGTGAATATGAATGCTGTGCCTTTGGCTGATGTCACTGAGGGGTGACGCGTGGATGAGAAATAGGAGAAGGACACGGATAGGTCCTTGGGAGACACCAGAGGTAACAGGGCAGGAGCAGGAAGAGAAGACATTGCCGGAGATTCGCTAGCTACCGTAAGAATAGAGTGCAGTCTCTCTCAGCTGGATGACAATAGAGAGGTGTTGGAGGAGAATGGCGTGGTCCGTAATGACAGTGGCTGCAGAAGGCAAAGAGGGAAGATTTATCCTGCATTGTGACTGATCAGAGCTACTTTGATACTATTTCATTCATGGGACATGGGTATCATTAGCTGGCCAGCGACTATCCCCAAGGCAGTTGAGAATCAGCCACATTGCTGTGGCTGTGCATCACATATAGGCCAGACTGGGTAAGGATGGCAGATTTCCTTCCCTAAAGGACATTATTGAACCAGATGGGTTCTTCCAACAATTGACAATGGTTTCATGGTCATTCGTAGATTCTTAATTCCAGATTTTTTTATTGAATTCAAATTCCACCATCAGCCAACATGGGATTTGAAGTCGACTCCCCAGGACATTAGTTGAGTTTCTGGACTGATAGCCTAATAATACCTGTACTGAGGCAGGGTGGAAATCTAATTGCAGGAATTCAAACGTGGGATTCTGGGAAAGGGGGTGCTGAAATGGGATGACATTGAGGGAAAAGCAGTGAGAGCGGGATGTTGATGAGGGGATCAGGATATTGAATTCGATGATCAAAATGAATGGCGGAGTAGGGTCAAAGAGCTGAATGGCCTACTCCTGCTTCTAATTTCTATGTTTCTAAATGGGAGATTCAAAGAGAATGGTGTTAGAGGGTTCAAAGTGGGGAGGGTTGCTTGCTGGACACAGAAAAGGGGGCCTCGGAAGATCTCAGACGCCTTTGGATAGAAACCAATTTTCACTTCAAATTATACAAAGGTGAAGAAGTTTGCTGTAAGCGTTTTATTATTCATTGTCAGGATGTAAACAATTTTTACTCCTCATCTTGAGGGTGGGTAGTGGCCCCTTGCAGGAGAGAATTAAGTGTTAACCATGTTGATATGCATTTGCAGTCACATCGACCAGAGTATGTGATTTGATTTATTATTATCTCATATATTAGTATACAGTGAAAAGTATCATTTCTTGCACGCTATACAGACAGAGCATACCATTCCTGGAGAAGGAAACGAGAGTGCAGAATGTGGTGTTACAGTCATAGCTAGGGTATAAAGAAAGTTCAACTTAATGCAAGGTAAGCCTGTTCAAAAGCCTGACAGCAGCAGGGAAGAATCTTCTTGAACCGGTTGGTACGTGATCTCAGACTTTTGTATTTTTTCCCAATGGAAGAAGATGGAAGAGAGAATGTACAGGGTGCATGGGTCCTTAATTATGAGTTAATTATGGGAGAGCAAGAACAACAGGTTTCCTTCTGGAAGGAGCATCAGTTAACCAATGGGGACTTCAGCAACAATGGGATAGCTTCACAGTTACTTTTACTGATCCCAGCACTTTGCTTCCAGCTTTTTAAAGATGAGTTTAAATTATCAAGCAGCGATGTTGGTCTTTGAGTTTGCATCATCTGGGTTATCAGTCCAGCAACATAACCACTGCTGTACTTACATTTTAAAGAAGGAAATAACTTTAATGCATTGCATGATTGCTATTGAAAGGGTACAGAGGAGATTTACAAGGATGTTGCCTGGACTGGGAGGCATGCCTTATGAAGTTAGGTTGAGGGAACTGGGTCTCTTTTCCCTGGAGAGACGTAGGTTGAGAGGCAACCTGATAGAGGTTTATAAAATGTTGAGAGGAATAGATAGGGTGGATTCTCAGAGGCTATTTCCCCGGGTTGAAATGGTCGCTACGAGAGGACACAGTTTTAAGGTGCGGGGAGGAAAGTACATAAGTGATGTTAGGGGTAAGTTTTTCACTCAGAGGGTGGTGAGTGAATGGAATCGGCTGCCGTCAGTGGTGGTGGAGGCGAACTCGCTGGGGTCTTTTAAAAGACTTCTGGATGAGTATATGGGGTTTTATGGGATTGGGGGTTATAGATAGGTGTTGATGTGATCGGCGCAACTCGTGGGCCGAAGGGCCTGTTTGTGCTGTAGTGTTCTATGATCTCGCACCTTAAGCAACTCACTTTGTCAACGTCAAATGTGTACCATTTACAAGATGCATTGCAGAAATTCGCCAAAGATCCTTGGACAGCACCTTCCAAACCCATGACCACGTCTCGAAGGACAAGGGCAGCAGATAAATGGGAACACCACCACCTGCAAGTTCCCCTCCAAGACACACACCCACCATCCTGGATTAGAAATATATCGCCGTTCCTTCGCGGTCGCTAGGTTGTTCTGATGAAGGGTCAATAGCTTGAAATGTTAGCTCTGTGTCTGATAGAAACATGTTTTTAGTGAGGAGCTGAAGGAGATCAGCGTTAGTAAAGAAATGGTTTTGGGGAAATTGATGGGATTGAAAGTGGATAAATCTCCAGGTCCTGATAATCTTCATCCCAGAGCACTTATGGTAGTGGCCCTGAAAATACATCCATTGGTGGTTATTTTCCAAAATTCTTTGGACTCTAGACAGGTTCCTATAGATTGGAGAGTAGCTAATGTAAACCCGCTATTCAAAAAGGTAGGTAGAGAGAAAACAGGGAACTTTTGACCAGTGAGCCTTACGTCAGTACTGGGGGGAGCTGCTAGAGTCCATTATCAAGAATTTCGTAACTCAGCATTTGGAAGGCAGTGGTATAATCAGACAAAGTCAGTTTGGATTTACAAAAGGGAAATCATGCTTTACAAATCTATTGGAATTCTTTGAGGATGTAACTAATAGAGTTGACCAAGGAGAACAACTTAATGGGGCTTATTTAGACTTTGAGGCCTTCCAACAAGGTCTCACATAACAGACTGCTATGTAAAGTTAAAGCACATGGGATTGCAGGTAATGTCTAGAGGTGGATAAAAAGCTGGTTAGCAGATAGGAAGCAAAGAGTTGGCATAAATGGGTCTTTTTGGCAATTCACCAAAGATCCTTAGAACCTTCCAAACGCACAATTACCCCTTCTTACCAAGCACTACTTCACCTGAAGGGAGCATTTGGTATTCACATCCTCTGCACAGCTGAAGGTTTATTTATATTTTTTCATCCTCCACTAGCTCCCTTGACGTATCAGGCATTTGACTCTGCACAGTTAGTATCGGAACAGCAGCTTGCTGCTTGATCAGTGCCTGAATGGGAGTTTCTATCTAAGTTACTTCTGAAGACAGCGCTGTGTATTCTGATGTGCCAGTTGCTGTGTCCCAGCATATGCACTGCATGCATAAATGATGCTAGCAGCTTCTTGCCAGAGGCAGGGATCTTTGGTGGGCCTATTGAAACCAGGGAGTGGGCTGGTGCCTTGCTCTTGGAATAATGCTGACCGTACAGTTTGTTGACAATACTACTTGTGTGAAAATGTAAATGGATTATTGTTTGGCCTGAAGACTGGATTCACATTTTCGCTATTCATCGGCTCATGCGGCTCACAGCTGATGTAACCCAATAAAGATCCTCCTCAGAATGCTGATGTCTTTCCAGGATACAGTGCAATCTGCATGAATTTTCTACCGTCTACACTGTCTCTTCCTCCCTCCTCCCTCTCCTCTCACTTTCTCTCTCTCCCTCCCTACCCCTCTGCATGGTGGTAATGTTAGTAGACCAGAAAGCCAGAAGCCTGGTCTACTTGTCCCGAGACATGAGTTCAAATCCCACTTCAGCGGCTGGAATTTACAATTACAATGCTATAAGTTTAATAGCTAGTGTCAGTAAGGGCAATCATGAAACTGGCGGATTGAGGCAAAAACCCATCTGGTTCGCTCATGTCCTTCAGGGAAGGAAATCTGCTGTCCTCACCTGTGACTCCAGTCCACAGCAAAGTGGTTGACTCTTAACTGCCCTTTGAAGTGACTGAGCCACTCTGTTGTATTCTGATGGTAATTAGGAATGAGCAATAAATACTGGCCTTGCCATTGACACCACACCTCATGAATGATTATAAAGGCACCCAGCACTGAAGAGAGTTATTCAGCCCATCTGTGCTTGAATCGGGAGGAATGTATTACTCAATGGTTTTTGAAGTGGGTTAAAACTACCACCCCACCCTCCCACGCAGCACCCTCATTCCCTTCTGTAATCCTTTAAACTTTTGGTTGGTCACTTACCATGCCCCCCACTTGAGTTATTTCATTTAAGTTCAGTCAAAGTTTTCTCCAAATCATTTAATTTTTTTCTCTCATAATACCTAGGATCTACTCTGTAGGAGAAGTTTTGTCTTTCATTCCAGCCTGTGTGGGAATAATCTGCATCTTTTATACTGCATGCAGTTAGTGACATGAGAATGCTAGTGGCTGCTATTTAAAAGTTTGCCTTGGTGTGTATTTTTTTGTCCCATTTGAGGTGAGGGTTGTTCTTGCTGAAGAACTAAACACAATTTATTGAGGGCAGTTAGTGCCAGCGTTAAGCGCAGGTTATGTGTAAGTGTGTATATCTATACCGTTCTTTGCATTTCAGAATCAGTTGGGTTATTGTGCCAGTTCTCATTGTGCTGAATATCTCCCGTTTAGTATTGAACTGCAGGGAATTGTACACGGGCAGTGAATGTGCCTTCTGTAAAGCTGCCAATTTGGCTGTCAAGCTGATTTAATGTCAGTGCAAAGTCTGAAGGACAACAATACCAAAAATATATAGGATGCTATAAGCGGGATAAGGGTTCAGCGTGCCCACAGGTAGACACGGAACAACAGCTCTGACACTACATGCCATTGCAGTCTGTCTCTGTATCTAGATAGCAACCAGATTGTACCATGAATTATAAAGTGTGCGCATGAGGTTTAAAGTAAGGCACTTTTCTTTAACGTTTTGAGCTCCAGTCTAGCACCCCCCTGTATCACCGCTTCTCACAACAGCAGGCACCCCCGTAGCTTCTCTAATTCGGTGTTCAGTTAATTAAAAGCACTGCTCGTGTCCTCTGGGTGCATGTCCACGAGGAATTTGAGAATATTCTGAGTGTACACAGACAGAAGTAGCACCTGGAGCAGGGAACAGTAATAACGTGAATCGTACGGCACGTACTGCTCTTTCAAGGTGTTTGGAAAAAAACTGCTAGAATTTTGGGGCGCTCAGCTGAGAAAGAAAAATCACTGCATTTATATAGCGTCTTTCACAACCTCAATGTCCTAGAAGCATCTTAATGAAGTAATTTTGCAGTGTGGTTGCTGTGAAGTGTTTAGGAAATGCAACAGCCAATCTGTACACATCAAATGCCCTGAAGCAATGATTTGGTAATGTCCCAAGCAACCTGTTTAAATGATGTTGGCTGAGGAATCAGTTGGCCAGGTTCCTGGAGTAAGTTCCCATAATATACAATTAGTCTAATAGGCCGAGCTACTCTCATTCTAAAGGTGGCACCTCAGACAGTGTAGCACTCCCTGAATACTGCACTGGAGTGTCAGTCTAGATTTTTGTGCTCAGGTGTCTAAATCTACAGTTTTTTGACTCAGGCCCTAGTGCCACACACCCTGCTGATGATTTAACGAGATGGCGAGAAGATCACAGAGTACATTCATGCCCGGTTTATAGAATCCCTGCAGTGCAGGAGACGGCCATTCAGCCCATCGAGTCTGCATCGACCGCAATCCCACCCAGGCCTTATCCCCGTAACCGCACGTATTTACCCAGCGAGTCCCCCGACACTCAAGGGCAATTTAGCCTGGCCAATCCACCTAACTCTCACATCTTTGGACTGTGCAAAGAATCCGGAGCACCCAAAGTAAACACAGGGAGAACGTGCAAACTCCACACAGGCAGTGACCCAAGCCGGGAATCAAACGGGGGTCACTGGTGCTGAGACAGCAAGGCTAACCACTGTGTCACCGTGCTGCCCTAATATGTATGTTATACATCATCTTATTCCAGAATTTTGTTTCTACTTCCTGAGGAGCACTTTCCATGTGTAGGACGTTCTTCGTGTGAACTAGTTTAAACCCCTATCTGTTTTATTCCCGTGGCTTGAGTAAATAATTTGCCATTTAGAGTTGTATGTCACCTCCTTAAGAAGCGATAAAACCTAAGTTTTGCGACTTTGCTTCCAAGCTCATTTTTCTGATGTTGTAACATTGGTTTGTCTTTCTGAGAGAGATTTGAAAGTCTTGTGTCTTGGTGACCAGAAGTGGGTCTGGTGTGCAGAGTATAAACTTGCTGTTGCACACCGTGTCACTTGTTTTTGACCAGTGTCCACTGTTTTCAGATATGTATTCGTTTAGTTTTGCAATTGAAATTATAAGATGTTTCCTTGTTAAACCAATTTCTATAGGTGGCACAGTGATTAGCACTGCTGCCTCACAGGGGCAGGAACTCGGGTTAAATTCCAGCCTTGGGTAATTGTATGTGTGGAATCTGCACATCCTCACTGTACTTGCATGGGTTTCCTCCGGGTGCTCCGGTTTCTTCCCACAGTCCAAAGATGTGCAGGTTAGGTGGATTGGTCATGCTACATTGTCCCTTTGTATCCCGGGATGTGCAAGCTGAGGGGGGGGAGGTGGTGTTAAACTTGGTGAATGCGAGGTTATGGGTATAGAGTCGGGGAGAGGGCCTGGGTAAGACACTGTCTCAGGAGAGACCGTGCAGACTATGGGCTGAATGGCATTTTGCACTGCAGGGATTCTATGATGCCTTTTAGCCAACCAGCCAGCAGTTGACAGGAATATGGACTGATTTCTCTTTTCTCCTCTTTCTTTGTCTAGTTGAAGTACTGATCCACCAGCTAGGGGACAAAACTACCACGATCTTGCTCTGTGTGGCTCATAAGCTTGCCGAGTATTTATCCCCTGATCAATCCAGGCAGCTCAGCCAGTACAGTTTCTTGCTCCATAACATTGTGATTTTTGCTCCTTTAGGTATTTATCCATCTCTGTTCAGAAGCTGCTATTGAACCTGTGTCCTCAACTGCATTTGGCTGTGCACTCTAAATGCTAACCGTTCATCCCATGAAATAGTCTTTCCTCGTGTCACCTCTGATTCTTTTCCTAGTCATCTTAGACATAAAGCCTCTGGTTTTTGGTGGGTGGAAGTGGTTTCCTGATTGACTCTGTATTCTAAACTCTTAATGATTGTAAATGTTGTGATCTGAACCTCCCCTTAACCACCACAACTTTAACAAGGACAACCCCAGCTTCTCCAGCCCAACCACGTAACTAATCCCTCTTTGCAACCATTCTAGTAAAAGCTTTTCTGTGACCGCTCTTGAACCTCCGCATCCCAAAGTACAAAAACCATCGTCACTGGGATTGAAACGCTTGCATTGCTGGATGGTGACCTGTTGTCAGCAACTCTCCATCAATGGCTTGAAATCAATAGCACAGTGTGACTTAATGAAATCGAAACTCTTGCAACATCCGCATTCATGACAAAATATGGACATTGTATATGTTACCAAGGACTTCTATAAAAGGAACATGATGTAGAGCAGCTAATGCACGATCATGCTGGATAGTTGAAAAGGGTGAGAGAGAAGATTCAGTCAGGACGCTGGGTTGTGAGGTCTTTGCAGACCGAGTGGAACCTACGCTTTTTCTTTTTGTCGCACCTTCGATCCTATATTATTGGTCCATTTTGAATGATATGTTGAATGTCGTAAGTGCGGAAACTGAGAGATACAACTGCCCGTTAGCATAAAGCAAGCTGCCGCAAACAGCAATTTGCTTTTCAACATCATCTGTTTTTGTGACATTGTTCGCGGCCAGGTTAATAGAACATAGAACATTACAGCGCAGAACAGGCCCTTCGGCCCACGATGTTGCGCCGACCAGTTACAAAACAATGACCCACTAATCTAAACCAATCCCTTCTCGTCCATAAACCTATCCACGGATCTCTTAAACGCCCCCAAACTAGGCGCATTTACAACTGCAGCAGGCAGGGCATTCCAATCCCTCACCACCCTCTGGGTAAAGAACCTACCCCTGACATCCGTCCTATAACTACCACCCCTTAATTTAAAGCCATGCCCCCTCGTGCTAGATTTCTCCATCAGAGGAAAAAGGCTATTACTATCCACCCTATCTAAACCTCTAATCATCTTATATGTTTCAATAAGATCCCCTCTTGGCTGCCTTCTTTCCAGCGAAAACAACCCCAAATCCCTCAGCCTCTCCTCACAGGACCTCCCCTCCATACCAGGCAACATCCTGGTAAACCTCCTCTGCACCCTCTCCAAAGCCTCCACATCCTTCCTATAATGTGGGGACCAGAACTGCACACAGTACTCCAAGTGCGGCCGCACCAGAGTTGTGTACAGTTGCAACATGACGCTGCGACTCCTAAATTCAATCCCCCTACCAATAAACGCCAAGACACCGTATGCCTTCTTAACAACCTTATCTACTTGACTCCCAACTTTCAGGGATCTATGTACACATACACCTAGATCCCTCTGCTCATCCACACTATTCAAAGTCCTCCCGTTAGCCCTATACTCGACACATCTGTTATTCCTACCAAAGTGAATTACCTCACACTTCTCCGCATTAAACTCCATCCGCCACCTCTCGGCCCAGCTCTGCAACCTGTCTAAGTCTTCCTGCAAACTATGACACCCTTCATCACTATCTACCACACCTCCGACTTTGGTGTCATCAGCAAACTTACTAATCCACCCAACTATACCCTCATCCAGATCATTAATAAAAATTACAAACAGCAGTGGCCCCAAAACAGATCCCTGAGGCACACCACTCGAAACCGAACTCCATGATGAATATTTACCATCAACCACCACCCTCTGTCTCCTATCCGCTAGCCAATTCCTGATCCAATTCCCTAGATCACCCCCAATCCCATACATCTGCATTTTCTGCAGAAGCCTACCATGGTGAACCTTATCAAACGCCTTACTAAAATCCATATACACCACGTCCACTGCCTTACCCCCATCCACCTCTTTGGTCACTTTCTCAAAAAACTCAATAAGGTTAGTGGGACTAACTCCCTTACTCTTACACAGATGGGGCCTCAGTTTAACGGCTCATGCAAATTGCAGCACCTCTGACAGTGCGGCACTCTCTCCCCACTGCACTGGAATGCCAGCCTAGATTTTCTGTTCAAGCCCTGAGTGAGACTTGAACTCTCAACCTTCTGACTCAGAGTGAAGGGTGCTACCCTGGGTGATAAATGTGCGTTCTGTTTAATTTCACTGGTTTTAATTTGATTTGATCCGTTTGCCAAGAAGGGGCTGGGAAGTGACCAATTTAAAATGCAAGTATTGGTGGACCAGGAGCTAATTGAAACAGGTTCTCCTGACCATCCTCCCAATTTACACCCTATATAAGCTTATGTTCACCCCAAACTGAACCAGAGGCTTCATGCCTAAGGTGACTAGGAAAAGAATCAGAGATGACATGACAAAAGGCTATTTCACTGGATGAATGGTTAGCATTTAGAATGCACAGCCGAATGGAGTTATCCTAAAATAATCAGAAATGAAAACGGAAAATACTGGAACAAGATCTGACAGCATCTGTGGAGAGAATACAGCTAGGCTGTGACAAAGGGTCATCCAGACTGGAAACATTGGCTCTATTCTCTCTCCACACGTGCTGTCAGACCTGTTGAGATTTTCTGTTTATGTTCGTATCCTAACTTGTATCCAGTCCTCTCTTCATCCCTGTGCCCAATGAAGTTTATTGACTCTGTCCCGTCCTTGTTTTCAATTCCCCCATCCACCACCGTCCTGACCTCGCTTTTCCTTTCCCTTTGAAAGACATCTGAGATGTCTGTGTTCCTTCAATTCTGCTGGCAATTGTGCATTGCTGACTTTATTCACCACGTCATTGTGTCTTTAGCTGTGCGACTCCTAAGCTGTGCAGTTATTGGGGTGGCATGATGGTAGGGATAGCATAGTGGCACAGTGGTTAGCATTGCTGCCTCACAGTGCCATGGACCCAGGTTCGATGCCTGGCTTGGGTCACTGTCTGTGCAGAGTCTGCATGTTCTCCCTGTTTCTGTGTGGATTTCTTCCGGGTGCTCCCGTTTCATCCTACAGTCCAAAAGACATGCTGGTTAGATGCATTGGCCGTGCTAAATTCTCCCTCTGTGTGCCCAAACAGGCACTGAGTGTGGCAACTAGGGGATTTTCACAGTAACTTCATTGCGGTGTTAATGTAAGCCTACCTGTGACACTAATAAATAAACTTTAAAACTTATAAACCTTACCTGCCAAAACCTCTTCATCTTCATTTATCTGTCTCATCCTTTAGTATGTTCCTTTAAACCTATCTGTAACCAAGCTTTTGGCCACGTGTCCTAATGTTGATTCCTTTGTCAGTTTATCTCCTGATTACATTTTTCTGAAGGAACTTAAGTAAGGTGTTTTACTGCATTAAGTATGCAATTAAAGAAAAGTTGTTGATATTACAGTCTTCCACCATGGATGGAATGGAACACCATGGATGTTCCAGTCCTCTGGAACCTGTAGCAAAAAGGAGCATTAAAGAGGTCCTTTCTAATATGATTCATAAGAGGCAGAATACCGATAGATTGAGCACAATAGTGCAATTATCTGTGTGTGCCTTGTAATATGTCTGCACAATATTTTCCTGGTTGTGGGTTTTTGCATGCCTCTGTAATTGTACAGACTGTGGAGCATGTAGCGAGTATATGTTTTTGTAAGTGTTACCTTGTAGGGATTAATTGGCCCTATGGGAAAAATTACTGATGTTCCATTCTCATGTTTCCACAGAGTGTGATCCCAAAAACATTGGTTATAGGCTTGTAATAAAGATAGAATTCGATTGACCATATCAGTGTAAACACCAGCACTTGATTTTGAACATTTTGCTAGTTTCTCTCTGAGGGAAAGTTTGCTTCTTGTATTTGCTGTCCACTTTTTAGCTGATTACCTGTGATGTAGGATAACCTTAGAAACAGCAAGGACCATATTTCAAGATTATTTTTTTAAAACTGTCTGCCAGCCTTCTCAAAGTTTTACCTTGTTCTGATTTTCAGCCGACTGTCTTGGTTTGATGGATCTGGAATGGGATTCTCCTTGGAATATCCGACCATCAGTTTACATGCCGTGTCCCGAGATGCCACTGTTTATCCACAGGAGCACTTGTATGTGATGGTGAATGCCAAGCTAGGAGGTGAGGCTTGTGTCCTTTCATTTTTTTTAAACTGGGGAGTTAAGTGAGGTGGGGGTGTGGGGGTCCTGTTTTGCCTACTTCCCCTTGGCTCTCGAAAGCATTTGCCATTTATGGAGTTTAGTGGCAGTATTCCGGTACCTGCAGCAAGTAGATTTACCACACTGTTCGACTGAGGACATCAAAGCTTATGTCACTCATCTGTCCCCCTGCTATCCAATCATTTCATAGCATAGCTCATGCAGGGAAAGGCCTTCAGTCTATCTAGCCCAACAGTGTCCAATCTCTGTTTCTATGCTGACATGTGATTATTGAACTCCGTAACAATCTGACTCCTGAAATGCAAGCAGCTTGGTTTCATTCAAGTTCATTTCGCTCACTTGTTCAATGATCCCGATAGAATCTAATGAGCCTGGAGGACTATTCTTGACATTAGTACCTTACTGGTGAGTAAATTCTAAATCAGATAATCCAATACAGGATCTGTTAGCATTAGAACGCGAGTGTCAGCTGTGACTCAGCGGTAGCTCTCTTGCCTGCAGGTGAGAACATTGTGTTCAAGTCCATCTTCACAGAATAAGTAAGCAAATTATCACATAGTTGGATATTCTGTAATTCAGGTGAGGCATTAAACCGAGCACCTCCTGCCCTTTATCATGTCACATTTTTCAGAGGATGTGGCTGTCACTAGTAAGGCCAGCATTTATTGTCCATCCCTAATTGCCCTCGAGCTTACTAGACCATCTTAGAGTGCAGCTAAAATAAGTAATCTGCATTGCTGTGGCTCTGAAGTCACATGTAGGCCAGACCAGATAAGGTTGGCAGATTTCCTTCCCTAAAGAGCATTAGTGAACCAGAACTGCTGTTTGTGGGGAAATGCTATGTGCAAACTGGCTGCCAAGTTTACCACTTTGCAACAGTGACTGTATGTTAGAAGTGATTCATTGACTGGAAAACACTTGGAGACATCAAGGCATCTTGAGCTCATGAAAGGAGCTATATCAAATCTTTCTTTGCAGTTCCATGATATGTATCCTAAGAGCAACAAAGATTGGGAAGGCGATGGCAAATTGGTATTATCGCTGGATTGTTAATCCAGAAATTTAGCTAATGTTCTGGGGACCCGCGTTCAAATCCCAGTACAGCAGATTATGCAATTTGAATTCAATAAAAAAACAATCTGGAATTAAAAATCTATGATGTTCGTGAAACCATTGTCAATTCTCAGAAAAACCCACCTGGTTCACTGATGTCCTTTAGGGAAGGAAATCTGCCTTCTTTACCCGGTCTGACCTACATGTGACTCCAGAGCCACAGCAATACGGCTGGCTCTCAGCTGCCCTCCAAGGGCAACTAGGGATGAGGAATAAATACTAGCCAGCCTCTGGCGCCCATGTCCTATGAGTGAATAGAAAAAAATGTGGGCAGCCCTGATGGAACTTGACCATCACAACAACACCTTTTATTTGCTGGCTAAACGTATTTACAAAAAAAAAGAAGCAGAAGCTAGAGTTAATGTTTCAGGTCGATAACCTTGCGCGGTTCTGACGAAAGGTCATCAACCTAAAGCATTAACCTTACCTTCCTCTCTTCACAGATGGTGCCTGGCCTGCTGAGTGGATTCCAGCTTTTTCTATTTGACTTTTTATTTTTTGGTTTTTAAAACAAATACTGCTCGACAGTGATACTTTTGCTGAAATAACAATGCTATCTTTGCATACAAGCCGAGGAATGTAAAGAAACAAATATGGATGAAAAGGTCCCTGATGGAGAGGAGGGGGAGGATGACGATGACAGTGATCCAATCACAGAAGTTCGATTTGTGCCAGTGGATAAAACAGCCTGTGAGTACCAGTTTGTCTACAGTCCTAGCAGGACATCCATTCCTTGTGTCAGTCACTTTATGTGGAGGAGACGTCCAGAATGTGAACCAGCTCTCCCCACCTCTGCCCTACTGTTGTGATCAGCTTGGCCTTTAACTTTTCCAATATGCATTTGTGAGTCATGTTGACTGTTTTAAATACCTTTAGCCAATTGTGTCTCTACTTGCTCTTTAATGGAGAAACTAATCACTCTATCATCCTTTCTCCTGAAGAACTGTACCTCTGCTTTACATTTCAATTTCATTTTCCTTAAAAGATGCTGTGGTATCTGCCTTAATGAGACACAGCAGCAAAGCATTCTGTCCTTCAATCTTCCACTTAAAATTCCCGTTCATCCTTCTTGCCTGGGGCTACCATTTTAAATTGATGTCTGCTGGCTCCAGAGCCAGACAGAGCAATCTTCATGGGTTCACTACATTAAGACATTTTTTTAAAGTAATAAGAAACTATTACAAAGAAATTGGATTTACTGAGCTCCTTTCATATACTGGGGTCATCCCAAAGAATTTCATGGGCAATTAAATAGTTTTAAAGTGTACTGATGGTCCTTAACTTGGCAGAGGCAGCAGCCAGTTTGTGCACAGCACTAGTTTCACAAAGCACAGTGAGCTAAATAACCAGGTAATCTGCCTCCGGGTATTGTTAAAGGGATAAAGGGCAACACCCTCTGATCTTTTAATAATGCTGTGGATCTTTTAAACTCATGTGAGAGGGCAGGCAGAACCACTGTTGAATCACCTCGTCCAAAATGACAGCACCTCTGACAGTGACATACTTTCTCAGTACTGCACTGGAAAGGTGGGATTTCCCAGCCGCGCTCGCCCCAAAACTGGAAAATCGCGCCCAAAGTCAACAGATCTTTGCATGGACTGTTCCCCCCAACCTGCTACGATTCCTGTGGTGGGCGAGATGGGAAAATTTTCCCTCAAGTGTCAGCCTGGATTAGTCTTTGGAGTAGGACTTGAACCCACGACCTTCTACCCCGACAGCAAGAATGCTGCCCACTGAGCTGCAGTTTCGTGGAGTGTAGTGAGGTGTTGTCTCAGTGACTGAAGTTTCTCCTGATAACTATGGTCTCCCATTCCAGGCGTCATCCTGTGGGTTTTATGCTAATTGGTGGAGCTCTCTAGCTGTATGTAATCAGGATCATGGCTGCTGGCCCGACTTGACTGCAGCTTTAGCTCTGAGCAGCACATCGTCTGGGACAATAGAATTGCCTTAGTATTCCAGAGGGAACACCGAGAGGATTGCACATCAGAGCCCGCTGGGCATTTTATGTTGGCTGACAAAAAAAAAATTCTGTACTGTTCTCACAGAGCGTGAATAACTGTGAGACTACTGAAGCAGTGAAACCACTTCTCGAATTCTCTGCAGGGCTATTGGAAAATAAAACTTCATTAACACAGAGGTTTTTATGTTTGCAGTTCACTTCCAGAGATTAACTTTTTATTTCATCCAACTATTAAGGTACAGATCAGAAAGCCTGATGTAATGATGCTCGACTAGATCCCAACAGTTTTTCTGTTTTGGCATTAGAACATAGAATATTACAGTGCAGTACAGGCCCTTCGGCCCTCAATGTTTCGCTGACCTGTGAAACCGATCTAAAGCCCATCTAACCTACACTATTCCAATATCATCCATATGTTTATCCAATGACCATTTAAATGCCTTTAATGTTGGGGAGTCCACTACTGTCGCAGGCTGGGTATTCCACGCCCTTACTACTCTGAGTAAAGAATTTACCTCTGACATCTGTCCTATTTCTATCATCCCTCAATTTAAACCGCTTGGGCTAGCCATCTCCATCCAAGGAAAAAGGCTTTCACTATCCACCCTACCTAATCGTCTGATTATCTTATATGCCTCTAAGTCACCTCTTAACCAACTTCTGTCTAATGAAAACAGCTTCAAGTCCCTCAGCTTTTCCTCATAAGACCTTCCCACCATGCCAGGCAACTTCCTGGCAGATCTCCTCTGCACCCTTTCCAATGCTTCCACGTCCTTCCTATAATGCGGCGACCAGAACTGTGTGCAATACTCCAAGTGCGACAGCACCAGAGTTTTGTACAGCTGCAACATGACCTCATGGCTCCGAAACTCAATCCCTCTACCAATAAAAGCTAACACACCGTGCACCTTCTTAACCCTATCAACATGGGTGCCAACTTTCAGGGATCTACGTACATGGACACCAAGACCTCTCTGCTCATCCACATTACCAAGTATCTTACCATTAGTCCCGTATTCTGTATTCCTGTTACTCCTTCCAAAGTGAATCACTTCACACTTTTATGTATTAAACTCCATTTGCCACCCGTCAGCCTAATGCGTGAGGATAAGATATTTCACTCCTGGTATGATTCTATTGAAACGCTAGGGAGCTTTTATCAAAACAAATTTTATTTAACAATACAGTTTAACTATAACGAATTAGCTCAACTTTTACAAATTTAAATCTTTAACATGACAAGATATGCTTCTTAAGAACATAAGAACATAAGAAATAGGAGCAGGAGTAGGCCATCTAGCCCTTCGAGCCTGCCCCGCCATTCAATAAGATCATGGCTGATCTGTTGTGGCTCAGTTCCACTTTCCCGCCCTCTCCCCATAACCCTTAATCCCCTCTCTTATCAAGAACCCATCAACCCGCTTCTTAAAAATATTTAGCGAGGCAGCCTCCACCACTTCAACGGGCAGAGAATTCCAGAGATTCACCACCCTTTGAGTGAAGAAGTTCCTCCTCAACTCCGTTCTAAACCGCCTCCCCTTTATCTTGAGGCTGTGCCCCCTAGTCCTACTGTCTTTTTTGAGCGGGAAGAGTCTCTCCACCTCTATCCTATCCATCCCATTCATCATCTTATACGTCTCAATGAGATCTCCCCTCATTCTTCTAAACTCTAACGAGTACAAGCCTAGTTTATTCAGCCTCTCCTCATAGCTCAATCCCCTCAACTCCGGTATCAGCCTAGTAAACCTCCTCTGCACTCCCTCCAGGGCCAAAATATCCTTGCGCAGGTGCGGCGCCCAAAACTGCACACAGTACTCCAGCTGCGGCCTCTTAACTGCTAACCTATCTCTATTAGTTCCAATTCAAGCAATATTCCTCATATAGATTTAAACTCCTCTTCAGAATCAGTTATCAACACGCAGGCTTGGCAGTCCTTGAGCCTCCAGAACACCTCTGGAGAGAGAGCCCTATTTTCCCCTAGCAGGTCCCAAACAGCCTCTAGCGAGACAGAGACATCTCTTGCCTCTTTCAGAACCCAGCCTACTTTTCCCTGGATAAAAGCAAATTACTGCGGATTCTGGAATCTGAAACCAAAAGAGAAAATGCTGGAAAATCTCAGCAGGTCTGGCAGCATCTGTAAGGAGAGAAAAGAGCTGTTGTTTCGAGTCCAGATGACATTTTGTCAAAGCTAAAAGACATAAAAAGTAGGAGATATTTATACTGCAGGGGAGGGAATGAAAGATTAGTCATAGCCGCAGAAACCAGAGAAAAGACTGCTAATGGCTGTCCACAGAGAGAATAAAGGGTGTGAATGGCCAAACGGCAGAGAAGCTGTAAGTTGTGACAGATGGAGATGTTTTGGAAGGGGGAATGGGACAGAGGTAGAATGTAGAAAAGGGAAAGCGGGGGAGAAAAGATAAGGGTAAGGGAAAGGCAAATCAGCCCTCTTTGTTTTCATTCTATTCTTTTTTACTTAATTTATTACTGTTTTCTATCTTTTATTTCTTTATGGTCTTTATTCATTTTTCTTCCCTCCCCCACCATACTCTTTCCTTCTCCCTACTTCATCCCCTTTTCCTTACGTTTTCTCCCCCACACTTCCCCTTTTCTACATCGTACCTCTTTTCTACATTTTCTCCCCCTCCTTCTCCCCCTCCTTCTCCCCCTCCTCCTTCTCCCCCTCCTCCTTCTCCCCCTCCTCCTTCTCCCCCTCCTCCTTCTCCCCCTCCTCCTTCTCCCCCTCCTCCTTCTCCCCCTCCTCCTTCTCCCCCTCCTCCTTCTCCTCCTCCTCCTCCTTCTCCTCCTCCTCCTTCTCCTCCTCCTCCTTCCCCACATCTCCATCTATCACCACTTACAGCTTCTCTGCCATTTGGCCATTCATACTTTTTATTCTGTCTGTGAACAGCTATTAGCAGTCTTTTCCCCTGGTTTCTGTGGCTATGACTCATCTTTTTTTCTCTCTCTCTCTCTCTCTCTCTCTCTCTCTCTCTCACACTCCCCCCCAGCAGTACAAATATCTCCCACTTTCTGTGCCTTTTAGCTTTGACAAAGGATCATCTGGACTCAATGTCAGCTCTTTTCTCAACTTACAGATGCTGCCAGATCTGCTGAGGTTTTCCAACGTTTTCTGTTTTGGCTTGCTTTTTCCTGTAAGCTGAGCTTCTCCCCTTAAGCACATGATTCTCTCAATCAACGTAAGCAAAATCCTACTCTAAAACCCGGGGGGGAAACGGAATAAACAAAAATGCATTGACTCAGATTAAAACAAACACATCCCCAACTAAAGTCAGTCATCAGCCTGCATCCTCAGCATGTGAGCTGCCTGGTGCCCAGACAAATTAGCACCGTGTGAAACAGAGCTGAATTTTAAACATACCCCTCAAAGGAAACATGATATAAATACACTTCTTAAAAGCACAGTATCATATCACAACTCGTATACATTACCAACCTGCCCTTCCCCACCTCGCCCTTCAGGAATCTGTTAGACTTTGAGTGCAGGATGAGTGAATCCAGTGAAACTGATAACTTGAACGAGCCATTAAACCACATCCTGTCGCCCATCACTATTGAAGTAGTCAGGGGGTTCCGGGCAGCATTTATCCATTAACTCACATTGCCAAAGCATTATCTGGTCAGTGTAGGCAGGAGTTTGCTGTGTGTAAATTGGCAACCGTGCTTCCTGCGTTTTGGCAGTAACTAACGTGCAGTGACTCAAGGTAAAGAACAAAAAAAAGTACAGCACAGGAACAGGCCTCTAAGCCGATCATTAGACTAGAGCCTTAATGCTCATTTGGAGAGCCAGTGCAGACACAGTGGGCTGAATGGCCTCCTTCTGCACTGTAACGATTCAGTGACTGTAGATCAAAAATACCCTATTGGCTGTAAAGCTCTTTGAAATGTCCTGAGGTGGTGAAAGGCACTATATAAATGCAAGCTTTTTCTTTAACTGTTCCTTCACAGTGGAGCCGATGTTCACGGCAATGTGTGACTGCCAGGCCCTGCACCCTGACCCAGATGACACTGACTCAGAGAATGATTTTGAGGAGGATGATGAGGAGGGAGAGGAATATGATGTGGAAGCACATGGTTAGTAAGATCTTTTTCCAGTCAATTCTACACATAATAGCTATTTCAACAAAAAATAAAAACTATAATTTTCACTGCTTTGTAATTTTCCTGCATTTAAAAACCAAAAGCCTGTGAGGGCGCTCCGAACGCTGTATTACGGAAACCTCTGTGTGATTTGGACCTTCGTTCACTGAAGCTTTTGAAAAGATTCTGCTGTTGACCTTTGGATACAGAATGTGACTTGTCCCATCACAGCATCCATGTTGTAGCCCACATTGTGTATTGTGGCAGTGAACTTCACCAAGCGTGTATTGATTTGATTTGATTTATTGTTGTCTCATGTATTAGTATACGGTGAAAAGTGCTGTTTTTTGCGTGCTGTACAGACAGGGCATACTGTTCATGGAGTACAGAGGGGAGAAGGAAAGGAGAGGGTGCAGAATGTAGTGTTCCAGTCATAGTTAGGGTGTAGAGAAAGATCAACTTAATGCAAGGAAGGTCCATTCAAAAGTCTGATGACAGCAAGGAAGAAACGCTTCTTGAGTCGGTAGGTACGTGACCTCAGACTTTTGTACCTTTTTCTTGACGGAAGAATGTGGAAGAGAGAATGTCCGGGATATGTGGGGTCCTTAATTTTGCTGGCTGCTTTTCCAAGGCAACGGGAAGAATAGACAGAGTTGATGGCTGGGAGATGGTTGGAGGTAGTTCTGGAATTACTTCCAAAGCATATGATTGCCCACTCTGTCACTGTCAGCAATGGTCCAGTGGACTAGCCCTCTCACCCTTCATAGAATCCTGCAGTGCAGAAGTAGGCCATTCAGCCCATCAAGTCTGCACCCACCACAATCCCACCTATCCACATAACCCCATGCATTTACCCCAGCTAGTCCCCCTGACACTAGGGCAATTTAGCATGGCCAGTCTACCAAAGTCGCACATCTTTGGCGTGTGGGAGGAAACCAGAGCACCTGGAAGAAACCCACACAGACATGGGGAGAACATGCAAACCCCACACAGTGACCCAAGCCAGGAATTGAAACTGGGTCCCTGGCACTGAGAGGCAACAGTGCGAACTCAAGTTCAAGTTGCAAATTGTGTAAATCGATTGACACGTTTCCTCTGCTATGACAGTAGTTGCAATTCAGAAATCCTTCGTTGTCTGTAAACTGTTCTGTAAATGCAAGGTTTATTGTCTGGTGCATTGTGCCCATTATCCTGTTTTGGGTGTAGTGGCGATTTCTGCCCATAGTGTTTTGGTGAAGTTAAAGCCAGCCATGTGCAATGGGACAAGAACAAAGGTGTTGGTTACAATGTACCTTCCCAGTCCAGCTTCTGAGAAATAAGTATTTTTTTGATGTGGACTATTTTCTGTGGTGCCTCAATCGACTTTGTGTAAGGATTAAGGTTTGGAGAAAGTTCCCATCTGATGGGTTTGTTAATTGGACCTCCTCAGTGAGTAAGGCGTCTCTGAATATTCTGGACACGATGGTTCCAGATTCTGGTGTTCTGTCTGTGTTGAGTGAGCTGAATCATAGAATCTCTACAGTGCAGAAGGAGGCCATTTGGCCCATCGAGTTTGCACCGACCACAATCCCACCCAGGCCCTATCTCCAAAATCCCATGCACTTACCCTAGCTGGTCCCCCTCGCGCTAAGGGACAATTTAGCATGGCCAGTCCACCTAATCTGCACATCTTTGGGCTGTGGCTGGAAACCAGAGCACCCAGAGGAAACGCACGCAGACACGGGGAGAACATGCAAACTCCACACAGACGGTGATCCAAGCCGGGAATCGAACCCGGATCCCTAATGATGTGAGGTAGCGGTGCTAACCACTGTGCCACCGTGCTGGCCTCTGCTGGGGAGGCAGGCTAACTGCAATTTCAAAATGGCACTGAGGCTTGGTGACTTCTTCTGAGCTGTCCTCAGTCTAACCTCCCATTCTACTTTTTACTCTTTCTGTGCTTTTAAAAATGTACTCTGACTCTTTTAAATTCCCTAACAATGCTACTACATCTGCACCCTCTCCTCCTCCCCTATCTAGTCTATGAATGATGTGCTTTGTCTGTACAGCACACAGAAAACAATATTTTTCCATGGAATTCCAATTGGCCTCCACTCAGGCCACTTTTTTCTCTCAAGTGAGAGCAGCATGTACTGGAAGTAGACACCTGTGAAAAATAACTAAGCTAATGTTTTGGAAGACTGAGATATAAGCATGCATAACAATAGAGGGGGAGAAAAGGCAGCTACTCCCACTATGGAGTGTGAGCTGGATGACCTGCAGACTGCATCATCATAAACCATTTGGGTGGCACAGTGGATAGCACTACTGCCTCACAGCGCTAGGGACCCTGATTCGGTTCCAACCTCAGGTCGTTGTCTGTGTGGAGTTTGCATGTTCTCCCCATGTCTGCAGAGGTTTCCTCCCATAATCCAAAGATGTGCGGGTTAGATTGATTGGCCGTGCTAAATTGCCCCTTAGTGTCCGGGGGATTAGCAGGATAGATGCAGGTTACTGGATTAGGGCCTGTGTGGGATTGTGGGTGGTACAGATTCAATGGGCCAAATAGCTGCCTCCTGCACTGTGGGGATTCTATGGTATTTGATGATGCATCCAAACCTTCCCCCGTTCCCTCGAGTTTATGTTTTTAGTCACAGTTGCTTTTGTGTTTGTCTTTATTGTCTGTGGCTTTGAACAGAATGATTATTTTGCCTGCAAGTTCAGCCAAAGCTAGATTGAGGGAGGAATTACAATCAAGCAAGACACAACGCAAACAGTTGTCTGTGAGCAAGTGGATTATGTCATGATCTATTGGCTCTGTGTTCCATCTCTGCCACTGTCATGTTGTTGACGAGATTGATTTCCTTTTCTTTACACCCTGGCAAGACTGCCTGGCTTTCTGCCCCCATACGTTAATCCAGTGGAGAAAAAGTACTCACACAGTTTGGCTCTAACTGTGTGAATGCCAGTAGTATTCTTGACGAGTGTTGAATGGTAGCACAGCTTTCTAATAAACTCTTTAGTTTTCCAGAATGTGTTGTTCAGAAAGACCTGAGGGGAAGAAGACTAGCCGACTTAAGTGACGTGGAGGTGAGGGGAGTGGTGTGGCGGGTAGATCCACTGGAATCTGACAGTGCAGAAGGAGACCATTCGCCCTGTCATGCCTGCATGACGACAATCCCACCCAGACCCTATCCTGTAATCCCAGGTATTTACTGTAACCTACACATCCCAGGACACTAAGGGGCAATTTAGCATGGCCAGTCAACTTAACCCGCACATCTTTGGACTGTGGGAGGAAACGGGAGCACTCGGAGGAAACCCACGCAGAGAATGTGCAAACTCCACACAGTCATCCAAGGCCGGAATCGAACCTGGGTCCTTGGCGCTATGAGGTAGCAGTGCTAACCGCTGCGCCACTGTGCTGCCTTGTTGTGTCACCGTGCCGCAATAGTCCTAGAGTTGCTATGGAGAACAGGCAGGAAAAAGTTGGGGCCCAGGATCATGAGCAGGCTTATGGGGCTGAATGGTCTACTTCTGTTTCATATGTTCTGATGAGTAGGTTTGTCAAAGATACACACTTTAGTGGGTCAGTTGGCCTTTTCTTAGTCTACGTATTGTTGAGTATCTTCTGTTTGCTTTGTTGCTCTTGCTAATCGTTTTGCTTTTTAAGACCATAAGACACGGGAGCAGAATTAGGCCACTTGGCTCATCAGGTCTACCCCGCATTCAATCATGGCTGATACTTTTCTCATCCCCGTTCTCCTGCCTTTTCCCCATAACCCCTGATCTCCTCATCAATCAAGAACCTATATATCTTAAGGAAGGTTTTAAGATTTTCAGTGACGTATTTGACAGTAAGTAAGAATGTTCGAAAGATAATAGGGGTGGCATAGTGGTTAGCATTGCTGCCTCAGCGCCAGGAACCCAGGTTCGATTCCCGGCTTGGGTCACTGTCTGTGTGGAGCCTGCACATTCTCCTCGTGTCTGGGTGGGTTCCCTCCAGGTGCTCCGGTTTCCTCCCGTGGTCTAAAGATGTGCGGGTTAGGTGGATTGGCCATGCTAAATTGTCCCTTAGTGTCAGGGCGATTAACTGGGGTTATGGGAATGAGGTCTGGATGGGATTGTGGTTGATGCAGATTTAATGGGCTGAATGGCCTCATTCTGTACTATAAGATTCTATGATTTTTTTTAAATATGGATGCTGCCTGATGTTTAAAATTCCATTTCTAGACCATAAGACAAATAGAGATGCTTGAAATTGCACAAGAGGGAAAAAGCTAAATAGAAAAGAAAACGCCAGTATTTCAACCGTTTAGTCAGAGCTGAAAAGCAACAGAGATCTCTTCCAGGGGACAGAGAGATGCAGCAAAAAGAGGGATTGACATGGATGTAGTTGGATGATAGATGTCAAAGTGCAGTTGCAGGCGAGCTACAGTGAATGAGTGAGGATAGCGTGAACCAGACAAGCGTGATGTACCACGACAGGAGATCCCCAGTACAAGCAGCTCCAGGGGAATTTCACAGTAACTTCATTGCATTGTTAATGTGAGCCTTATTTGTGACTAATAAATAAACTTAACTTTATTCCAAGCAACATTTGAGCAGTTGGTATTTTCCACATTGTATTTATTTTTAAATCTACAGCCATGAAATATGACTCAGAATGGAGTCTTAGAAGCTTTCTTCATCTTCGCTAACTTGGTATAATCGATAGCTGCACATTGCAGGAATTGAACAAGTATATTTGAGTGATCCGCTTCTTGCACCCTGCAAATGCTTTGCCACCTCCAGCTGATTACTGCCAATGCCAGTAGCCACAAGGTTATTGATCGGGAAGGCCATTTGGCCCATCTTGACTTCTCTATCCAGAATGATCCCAAAGCTCTGCCACTCACTCCTCTATCATCATTGCAACAGCTGATTGAATTTCCTTTTCATTTTATGGGATGTAGGCATCATTTGGCTCCAATTTTGCGAAGGCTTCTTGATGCCTTACTTGGTCGAATGCTGCCTTGGTGTCAGGGGCAGTGACTCTCACCTCGCACCTGACGTTCAGCACGTTTGACCATGTTTGAACCAAGGCTATAATGAGATCAGGAACTGAATGACCTCGGTGAAATCCAAACTGAGCAGCCCATGAGCAGGTTATTGTTGAATGACTGAGACGGTAATTAGCCAGTTTTTTTGTGTACAGGACATAACTGGGCAATTTTCCACATTGTGGGGTAGATGTCCGTGTTGTAGCTGTACTGGAAAAGCTTGGCTAGGGGTGCAGCAAGTTCTGGAGCACAGATCTTCAGTATCGTTAACGAACGATTCCTGGGTTTATTCATGCGTTGAAACTTTTTTTGTGAAGGATTTCTGATAATCTTGAATATGCCTGTAACTGCTTCCGTCTGTGTACCCCTCGTCCTCTTCCTGCAATTGAATTTGGGACAACTTTTTCCAGGTTGACGTCCCTACCGTTTGCAGGATTCTAAGGTCTGTTAGATTATCACTCAAGCAGTGTTCCCCCTATAGAATATAAGAATAGTTCAGTCTCCCTGTTGTACCGCGGAGCTCCTTGTCATTGCCACTTGGTCACCCATTCACTCATCTTGTGTGCAGCCTGTTGGTTACATGCTTGGCCTATTGCCCATTGCACAGCACAACTTAGAGGGTGCATTGTATTTGGCACTTCCTTTCAAAGGCCGAGAAACCAAAAGTTTCAAGTTTCATAGAAACTAGAAGCAGGAGTAGGCCATTCAGCCTTTCGAGCCTGCTCCTCTATTCATTTTGATCATGGTTGATCATATTCAATATCCTAATCCCTCCCCTTTTTGCCACATCCCTTTAGCCCCAGGAGCTGTATCTAATTTCTTCTTGAAATCTCACAACACTTTGGCCTCAACTACTTTCTGTGGTAGTGAATTCCATACCTTCACCATCCTCTGGGTGAAGAAATTTCTCCTCCCCTCAGTTCTAAAAAGGTTTGCCCCTTATTCTCAAATTATGACACTAGTTCTGGACTCTCCCACCATTGGGAACATTCTTTCTGAATCTACTCTGTCTAACCCTGTTAGCGTTTTATAAGTTTCTATGGGATCCCCTCTCACTCTTGTAAACTCCAGTGGATATAATCCTAACCAATTTGGTCTCCTCATGACAGACCTGCCTTCCCAGGAATCAGCCTGGTAAATCTTTGCTGTACTTCCTTTATAGCAAGAACATCCTTCCTCAGATAAAGATATCAAAACTGATCACAAGGGTCCTTTTCCTTGTCAATCATTTAGACTTCTTGTGACTGAGGATCGGCTTAATGTCTCCTCCTTGTCCTGCCTGTGTCAACCTGAGGAGGAATATTTGCAGTGCTATTTGTGTGGTCTAGCCAGAGCACATTGTGCTTTTCTGTACCCTCTCCAAAGCTTCCACAGCCTTCTGGTAGTGTGGCGCGGCCAAAGTCATAACTATATAACTACTTTTGGTTTTGTCATCTACGTTGGCTGCAGAGTGTCCTGATCATCCCCAACCATGTGGCAGCTGCAGCACAATATCCTCCCTGCATTAAAAGACTCCCCACACAAGCTGTTGATACAGGCGTTGTGGAAAGTGCCCCCACTGCTTCAAGGGGCTGCTATTAAGGATGACTTTGGCTGTGCCACAGTACCAGAGGCTGTGGAGGCTTTGGAGAGGGTACAGAAAAGATTTATCAGGATGTTGCCTGGTATGGAGGGTGTTAGCTATGAGGAGAGGTTGGAGAAACTTAGTTTGTTCTCACTGGAACGACAGAGGCTAAGGGGCAACCTGATAGAAGTTTACAAGATTGAGAGGCATGGACAGTGAAAAGCTTTTTCCCAGGATGGAAGAGTCAATTATTAGGGGGCACAGGTTTAAAGTGCGAGGGGCAAGGTTTAAAGGAGATGTACGAGGCAGATTATTTACACAGGGTACTGGGTGTCTGGAACTCGTTGCTGGGGAAGGTAGTGGAATTGGATACAGTAGTGACTTTTAAGGTGTGTCTTGACAATTACATGAATAGGGTGGGAGTAGAGGGATAAGGTCCCTGGAAGGGTAGGGGGCTTTAGTTAAATTCCGGCCACTGCATAAATTGCACATGCCTGTCATTGATCTCCTTCCCTGAAATCATCACCCGCCTGATGAAGGAGCAGTGCTCCGAAAGCTTGTGGTTCCAAATAACTGTTGGACTTTAACCTGGTGTTCTGAGACTTCTTACTGTGCCCACCCCAGTTCAATGCTGGCATCTCCACATCGAAGTTAGTGATAACAGTGGTGTTTTGCTTTTACTCATTTCAGCCATAGGTGGGCAGTGTTTGCAAAGAAACCACAATACGATTGCAGTTCTGCTCAGTGTAATCTTCCTGAACACTGTCATTTGGAACAATTAATGTAAAGCTACTGGTGGACTTTATGGCTCAGTAATGTTTAAAAGGCTTGCATTGTCTCCCGTATTCATAGATTTTTACTCAGTAATTTGTTGTGACCTGGAATTCAACCCCAATTTAACCCCAATAGGGCTGTTAAAGTGCCAGAAGTAGCTTTCATACACAAACTAGAAGCAGGAGTGGGCCATTCGGCCCTTTGAGCTTGCTGCACCATTCATTTTGATCTTGGCTGATCAGCAAATTCAGTATCCTGATTTCCACCTGCCCTGTCCCTACACCCCCTATCCCATGATTCCTTTAACCCCAAGAGCTATATCTAATTTCTTCTTGAAATCCGACTATGCTTTGGTAATGAATTCAACAGATTCACCCCCACCTGGGTGAACAAATTTCTCCTCACCTCAGATCTAAAAGGTTTACTCCTTATCCTCAAACTATGACCCCCTAGTTCTGGACTCGCCCACCATTTGGAACATTCTTTCTGAAGCTACCCTGTGAGAATGTTATACATTTCTGAGATCCCCCCGCTCTCTCCCCCCCCCCCTCACTCTTCTAAACTCCAGTGAATATAATCCTATCTGATTTGGGTCTTTTCATATGACAGATCTGCCATCCCAGGAATCAGCCTGGTAAACCTTCACAGCACTTCCTTTGTAGCAAGAACATCCTTCCTCAGATAAGGACACCAAAACTGTGCACAATATTCTAGGAGTGGCCTCACCAATGGCCTGACAATTGCAGTAAAACGTCCTTATTCCTATACTCAAGTCCACTTACTATGAAAGCCAACATACCATTTGCCACCTTTACTGCCAGTTGGATCTGCTGCTTTTAGTGACATGCGTGAGGACACCAAGGTCTCACTGAGCATCCACCTCTTTCAATTTGCATTCATTCAAAGGCAGATCAGGCCTTCCAATTTCTGCTCATAAAGTGGATAACCTTACTTTCATACTTCATTTTCCCCTTAATTGCTTGGTCTGCCTTTGCTGAATTTTAAACTGAAATTTGTTATGAATCAATAACATCTTTAAGCAATAATGCAACTCCACTACCTTTTCCTTTCTGTCCTTCCTAAACACTGAATAGCCCTCAGTGTATAGTTCTCATCATTGGTCACCTTGGAGGCATATCTCTGTAATGCCAACTACATCAAACCTCTTTACATCTGTTTGTACAATTAATTTATCTGTTTTATACTGAATGCTTTCAACAGGGAGTCGAACTTTTTTTGTGCTTTCAATTGGAAATCTAACTTTTTAGCGTATCTTCACTCTTTTCCCCTTTCGGGGAATGGCGGTCAGTTGGTGGAAGAATTTGCAGCTCATTATTAACCCTTTGAACCGCATCATGAATGCTCCTTCTGGGCCAGCAGGTGCTGGTGTGGGACGTGACCCCAGAGCTTCTGACCCAGAAGAGGCAGGGACCCTACCCATTGTGCACAACGCCTTAGGGAATCAAATGTGTCGCTGAGAAGGAAAACAATTGCCTGTCTGTTGAGAAAGAGCAAGGTAGTGGAGACCACTTTGAAAAAGCTGGGAGAGGCACTATGGGCCGAATGGCTCCCTGTAGGGTATAATTCCAAATTACAGTAAGCAGTAATTATTTCAGTTGGTTTTAAGTAATAACAAAAAGTCTTCACTGCCATAAACAGCACAGAATGACTTTAATAGTTTCTTATTCCCTTGGTTTGGAAATGGCAGGTTTCTGTGAGGGCTACGTATGTATTGTTGGGAAAGCCCCTTTATTTCTGCAGTGCACTGACCAGTCTGGCGTGTGATCCATTGAGTGAATTCTGCAATCCTTTTATTAATGCTCGTTGCCCTTTGAAATCTAATGGTCCATTTCTCCCTTCACTCCTGACAGAGCGAGGACAAGGAGATGTTCCCACGTTCTACACATACGAGGAAGGCTTCTCCCATTTGAACCCTGAGGGACATGCGACGCTACAGAGACTCGAAGGCATGCTAGCTCAGTCAGTCAGTCAACAGGCTTTCCATATGGCTGGGGTGCGGACAGAATCATCAGCAGTTGACACTGAAGGTGAAGTAAACTCAACCCTGTTTAAGCTTAAGGCGAGGTGGGGGGGGGGGGGGAGTGGTGCGTGGGGGTGTAATCCTAACAATTAAACACCAACAAAATTTGGAAGTGTAAACAGTGAGAACAGTGGCAGAATTCAGAACTGCTGAAATAGGGCGACAAGTGGCAGGTAAATTTACTGCAGAGGAATATGCAGTAATGCCATTTGAAAGGAAAATAAGGCCATGTAAATAAGTGGCAAATTTTAAAATGAGTGCAGGAACCTGGGATTTGGGTACATAAATTTTGGTATGTATGTACGTGTATGTTTGTACTTACATAAATGTGGTAGGATATATTGATATATTCCTATACCCAGGTCCAGCTCATTAAAATAAATTAAAAGCAACTGGGGTCCTTATTCAACCACTGCATAATTCCAGTCAGTTTGGTAAAATAACCAATATTGTTTGAGCCAATTTCGTACCCATTCTACTACTGCCTCTTTAATTGCATGGGTTTTAATTTTAGTAACAGGCTTTCTGTTTGGCATTTTAACATATCCGAGGAAGATTAAAGTATTGTCCATCCCATCCAGATTCGGTGACTTTGCTACCGAGAGCAACGCCAAATGTTTAAATACTTCCTCTTTATCTATATTTTACCTATCTAGTTTCTCCACTACCTGTTTTTTTTTGTAACATTGTTGTGGCATTCATTTCTCTAAAGAGAAATACAAAGTATTGATTTAGTACCGTTGCTCTGTCTCTGCAGGAAGATTTCTTTTTGATCCCTAATACAGCAGCACCTGTCCTTTGCCGCTCTATAAATAGAATCATAGAGGTTTGTAGCACGGAAACAGGCCCTTTGGCCCAACTTTTCCAAGCAATCCTTTTTTTGGACCGCAATTGCCTGCGTTTGGCCCATATCCCGCTACCCATCTTACCCGTGTAACTTTCCGAATGCTTTTTTAAAAAAAACAAATGTGTATCTGTCTCAACAGCTATCTCTAGCAGCTAATTTCAGACACTCACCTCCCGCTGTGTGATAAAGGACTGTAGTATGCCTTTCAATGTTGCCTGCTTATCTTTTCTCATCCATTGTGATCTTTCTTTAGTTGTCCAGAAAACTCCAAATTTGCATGTCCTTCCTTTACATCCTCGTAGGAATGTATATAACCTAGAAGGAGAGATTAAATCAAGAATGTCCCACTTGAATTAAAGATTTAATGACCTTGTTTGTTTCTCTGTTTGATGCATTATGAAGTCCTTGAGTTGAGTATATTAGGGGTTGAGCTGCAGCCAACAAGTTTGAGTTGCACGTGACCTTTATGCCTTCCTGTCAGTTGCAGGTATGATAAACAAAGGTTATAGCAGTAAACCTAACCATGCTTCCTCCCTACTGATATTCATTACTTGCACTGCACTTTGCAAGCAATCTTTTCACATTCACCTTGGAATGACCAGCTCGTTTTTCATAGAAGGTTCAAAAAGCCAGCCACCCACTTTCCAGCATTTGGCCCATTGCCCTGCAGGTTACAGCACTTCGGATGCATGTCCTTTGAAATGAGTTGAGGGCTTCTGTCTCTACCACCCGTCAAGCAGAGAGTTTCAGACCTCACCCACCCTTTGGGTGAAAAATGTTTCCTCCTCTCCCTTCTAATCCATCTGCCAATCACTTTAAAATCGTTGCCTCTTAGTCACTGAGTCTTCTGCTGAAGAAATTGGAGCAAAGAAAGTTGCAGCACAGGAACAGACCCTTCGCCCTCCAAGCCTGCCCTGACCGTGCTGTCCAACTGAACTAAAATTCCCATCCTTCCAGGGACCAAAAAAACAAGGAAAGTTATTGGCTCCTCAAGCCCGATCTGCCAGCATTCAATTAGACCTTTACATAACTCCATTTAGCCACCTATGCTTCATATCACTAATAAAAATCCAGTGACCATGGGTCTGGGAAGCTGCAGTTGAACCCCCGTATCCACAGCCTTCTGGAGCCGTACATTTCTGCTGTATTGTGTGAAAAAGTCATTCTTGATTTCACTTCTAAATAATCTAGTTGTACCTATAAGAAAATGGGCGGTGCAAAAGGAGCTAATTTAGTATCTATAACTGAGGTTTGTACCTCAAAAGCAGCATGACCTCTTTGACTTTGAGCTGCATGATGAATTAATAGCTAGTAAAGATGACTCACACTAGAGGGATCATACATGTAGGAAGGTCAATGTTATGTAAAATGTACTCGTGCTGAGCTAACTCAGACAGAGTAGGGATCAGACTGGGATTTTTCCATTCCGATTAAGTTACTAAAGTAACAGAGAATGTCTTTCTCTAAAATCTTGGGGATATTACGTTATCTTCTTAAATGGCTGCTGCTATTTTTAGGACTTCATTGTTGTGTGGTGATTTAAAAAAAACAAGTATCGTGATATTTGTGGAGTTAACAAAAAGGAACATGAACTTATATAGCAACTTTTTTACAACCCGCAGACATCCCAAAGCCAATTAGTTGCTGCTCCTTCACGTTTTCATATCCTCCAGACCCGACTATTCAAATTCACTGTTGTCTGGTCTCCCACATAACCTGCCATAAACTTGAAGTCATCCAAAACTCTGCCCAACTCTTGACTCTCACCAAATCCTGTTCCCTTACTACTCACTGACCGACACTGGCTCCTAGTCAATTCATGTGTTGATTTTAAAATTCTCATGCATGTTTTTACATCCTTCCTGGTCCCTATGTCTAATTTGCAGCTCCACAACCCTTCTGAGATGTTTGCTTCCCTCTAATTCTGGGTTGTTGAGCATCACCAATTTAATTGTTTCATTGGTAGCAATACCTTTAGCTGCAAGGCCTTAAGCTCTGGAATTCCCTCCCAGCACTATCCTTCTCTCTTCCTCATTTTCCTCCTTTAAGACATGCTCTCTAAAACCTCCCACCTTGACCAAACTTGGTGTCAAAAATATTCCTGTAAAGCATTTTGGGATGTTTTATTATGTTAAAGATGTTATATAAATATGTATAAGGGGATGTGTTGGTGCAGGGGTATTATCACTGAGTTAGTAATACAGAGACTCCAGATAATGCTGTGGGGGTTGAAGTTCATATTAATTTGAATTCAATAAAAAAAATCACAAATTAAAAGTATAATGACGACCATGAAGTCACTGATGCCCATTAGAGACGGAAATCTGCCGTCCTTACCCGGTCTGGCCTACATGTGACTCCAGAGTCACAGCAATGTGCGTGACTGTGAAATGGCCGAGTGAGACAGTCAGTTCAGGGACAATTAGGGATGGACAACAAATGCTGGCCCAGCCAGCAACATCCAAACCCCATGAATTAATTTTTTTTTTAAAAGGTTAAATCTGGCAACCAGTTTGCACACAACGTGTTTTACAAACAGCACAAAGTTAAATTACCAGTCAAGCTGCTTTTTAAGTTTTAGTTGGAGGCTCGAACACCAGAACTGAGTCCCAATATGTGGGATAAGACCAACGAGCAATGAGAGATTGGTACCACAGTTAATTTTCATTATTCTTTTTATTCCTTCATGGGATGTGGGTGTGGTTAGCAAGGACAGCGTTTGTTGCCTATCCCTATACGCCTTTGAGCTGGTTTGTTCAGCCATTTCAAAGGGACGGTTGAGACTCAACCACATTGCTGTGGGTCTGGAGTCACATGTAGGCCAGACCAGGTAAGGAAGGCAGATTTCCTTCCCTAAAGGACATTCGTGAACCAGATGGGTTTTTAATGGCAATTAATCGATCTCCATTGATGAGACTAGCTTTGTGGCAGAGTGGTTAGCACTGCTGTCTCACAGCACCAGCTGCAGTCACTGTCTGTGCGAAGTCTGCACTTTTTCCCTGCGTCTGCATGGGTTTCCTCCGGGTGCTCCGGTTCTCTCCCGCAGTCTGAAAGACGTGCTGGTTGGGTGCATTGGCCATGCTAAATTCTCCCTCAGTGTCCCTGAACAGACACTGAAGTATGGCGACATGGGGATTTTCACAGTAACTTCATTGTGGTGTTAATGTAAGCCTACTTGTGAGACTAATAAATAAACTTTAACTTTATTTTATTAATTGAATTTAAATTCCACTAATCTCCCGGGTGGGATTTGGACCCGTGTCCCCAGAGCATCGTTCTAGGTTAGTAGTCCAGTGACGTTACCACTCCACTACCATCTCGCCAATATATCTCTGCAGTCCTGTCATTCTTTGGGATCTAATTGTAACCTCTCTTTGTAGATGGAATGGAGGTGGATGCTGCTCCAGTAGAAGCTGGACAGTTTGATGATGCTGACGTGGATCACTGGTAAGAGCTGATTTAAAGCCTCGTCTTAAAGCAGTGTTCCCGGTGTTATATAATGTCGAGGGAATGTAAGGGTTTTTATTCTTGTTATTAGCTGATCAGGTGACCAGCTGGAAAATGTTTAAAAAAGCAAAGCAGCTGGTGTCCCACAGGCCCGTCCCTCCCACCACCCTGCACTCATGTTGGTGGGACCATCGTGACTAAATACTTCCCATATCCTCCCTCCAGCCATGTGGGATAGTCCACAGAAAGAAAATACAAGGAAAGGGCCCTCATAAAAACTCCCTCTCTGATTCCCTCAGGCAATCAAAGCCAGTCCCAGAGATCACACCTCATACATGTCATCTGTAAGAGCACTCTCCTTCGATACCATTTTTGCTAGATGTTTGTGCAGCAAAGGTTCTGGGGATGGTGGGGCTGATGTATGAGGAGAGATTGACTAGGTTAGGACTGTTTTTGCTGGAGTTCAGATGAATGAGGAGGGATCTCCTAGAGACTTATAAAATTCTAATAGGACTAGTCAGGGTAGATGCAGGGAGGATATTCCCGATAATGGGGGAGTCCAGAACCAGGGGTCACAATCAGAGGATTCAGGGTAGACCATTTAAGATGGAGGAGATGAGACATTTCTTCACCCAAAGAGTGGTGAGCCTGTGGAACTCATTACCACAGGAAGTAGTTGATGCCAAAACATTGAATGGATTCCAGGGGTGGCTAGGTATAGTACTTGGGGCAAATGGGTTCAAAGGTTTTGGGGAGAAAACAGGATTAGGCTATTGAGTTGGACGATCAGCTGTGATCGTGATGAGTGGCGGAGCAGGCTCAAAGGGCCAAGTGACCTCCTCCTGCTCCTATCTTCTACATTTCTATGTTTAAACCATAACCTCACAAGTAAACAGTCAAAGAAAACGTGTTGCTCTGTTTTCTTGGTGCATGTAATCTGCTTAATGTCTTAGTGACATTCTGTAGTTAGCATTGAAAACAATCCCAAAATGGAATCAATACAATAAGGGGAGTGGGGGAAGTCAAGTGGCTGGATTTAACCAAGGGGGCAGGAGGAAAGCAGAGGCCATTTCTAACCCTACTTCCTGAACCGATTGCTATCTTGAGTTCCCCCAATGTGTTTAAATTTATTCATCTAAAAGGTTTAGACAACTCATATTGAAGGGATACTACCTTTCTGCAAAGTTTTTTTTGCAAACCCTTATCAGTTTTCTCCTGTGCCTACTTTAGAGGATCTGACACCTTGATGGAAGAGAGCTACTTGGGCACCTGCTCCCCTCTAGGTTCCTCACTCAAGTAGACATTGCTCATGGGCAAGCCTTTATGGCGAATATTGGAGCTGTTTGCCCAGGACACATCCTGGGAACATCGCTGCTGAGGCTGATCCCTTCCTCACCTGCCACCTACACTCGTGTGCTTTGAGGAGAAGTGGGTCCTTAGACACGTGATCAGGGATGGGCATTTGTTCCATTCCCACTGACCCACAGCTCAGCTTCAGAGGTATCAAGGCCAGTTGTGATGCTTCTTCTTCCTGTGGCTGTGAACTCCACGCAAACCAGGTCAGAGACTGATCCTCCTGCTCTGCGTCTGCTACAAAATCACTGATAACCCAGTAAACAATTGTGTTTTTTTTTGAAGTGTACAATGTGTCATCACTAATCACATCTTTATATATTTGCGTTTTAAACTTTGTGGCCTGTATCATCATCTACCCCATCAAACATTACAAAAACTTCTAGAACACTTTGTTTTTAAATAATCTTCGATAGATTTTTGATTTGATTTATTATTGTCACGTATTAGTATACAGTGAAAAGCATTGTTTCTTGCGCTATACAGACAAACAATATCGTTCATAGGGAAGGAAAGGAGAGAATGCAGAATGTAGTGTTACAGTTACAGGGTATAGAGAAAGATCAGCTTAATGCAAGATAGCTAAGAGATTGAATGAAAGCGTTGTTAGAGAGTTTAGAACAGTTAGAATGACGTTTTAGAAGCCTAGAATGAGAGTTAAAGATAGAATTAGAAGGTGTGCTGGGCACAGCTTGCAAGGCCCATTCCAGCGCCATCTTTGTTAGATGGAGGTTGCAAGTTATCGAAACAGCATTTCGTGACTTACAAGGCGAGAGTGATACCAACTAAGCCACACTGACAGGCAGGAAACCAAGAAAAAATCCCCTTCTGTAAGGAAATGTTCAGCTCCTGCCGGCTCCAATCAGACCGGTTTGCTAATACTGTGACACTGCTCGGCTGCGGGATTTGGCTATGATTCCCACAAGGAGCTGACACGCCGAAATATTGAGTTTCCAGTTGTAGGGAAGGAGAGAGCTTATTGGGGCCACTTTTCAGGGTCTTGGGGCAAAGTTGCTACAGACTTAGTGACTCCTGGTCTGGCAACACCTCGATTTTAAAAACTCTCATCTTTGTGTTCAATCCCTCCATGACCTTGAGCCTCCTGATCTCTAACCTCTGCAACCTTTCATGATCTCTGCATTCTTGCAATTCTGGGTCAATAACAAATACCTGATTTTTATCGCTTCTCCATCGACAGCTGTGGCTTTGGCTGCTTGGGTCCCCTCCTGTCTCTCCCTCTCTTTCCCACCCCCACCCCCCCAACTTTGGCCACAAGTCCTCTTGTGTTGCATTTGACTTGGTATAACATTCTACCTAATTGCATTCTTGTGAGGCACCTTTGGGGCGTTCTACCACAACGTTCACTGTATAACTGCATCTGTTGTCCAGCTGGGCAATGGTGATTGAGGTAAACAAATAAAAGGGAAGTTGAGCGATTTGTTCATTTGGCAACCTCCCATGGGATGGCACTGAGCCCTCTCTGTACAGTTTCAAGTATGCCAGTACAGCATCTGAAGTTTCACTTACGTCATTACTTACAGAGAGTTTAGATAGGCTCTCTACATAGAATCACAACAGTGCAGAAGGGGGCCATTTGGCCCATCGAGTCTGCACAGACTCTGCAACACAGCGTCCCACCCAGGCCCTATCCCCGTCATCCCACATATTTATTTTGCTGGTCCACCTAACCCGCATAACTTTGGACTGTGGGAGAAAACCGATGTACTCAGAGGAAATCCACACAAACGGGGAGAACAGGTCAAATGGGATGAAGGAGTATAATATCAAGTGTAGAGAACCAGAAGGACCTTGGGGTCTGCGTCCATAGGACTCTTAAATCGGCCTTGCAGGTAGAGGATGTGGTTAAGAAGGCGTATGATGCGCTGGGATTGAGTTTAGGAGTCAGGAGAAAATGCTGCAGCTTTATAAGACCCTAGTCAGACCCCACTTGGGTACTGTGCTCAGTTCTGGTCGTCTCATTACAGGAGGGATGTGGAAGCTATTGAAAGGGTGCAGAGGAGATTTACAAGGATGTTGCCTGGATTGGGTGGCATGCCTTATGAGGATAGGTTGAGGGAGCTCAGTCTTTTCTCCTCGGAGAGACGAAGGATGAGAGGTGACCTGATAGAGGTGTATAAGATGTTGAGAGGTATAGATCAGGTGGATTCTCAGAGGCTTTTTCCCAGGGCTGAAATGGTTGCTACGAGAGGACACAGGTTTAAGGTGCTGGGGAGTAGGTACAGAGGAGATGTCAGGGATACATTTTTCACTCAGAGGGTGGTGGGTGCGTGGAATTGGCTGCCGTCGGTGGTGGTGGAGGTGAATTCGATAGGGTCTTTCAAGAGACTTCTGGATGAGTCCATGGGACTTAATAGGATTGAGGGTTATGGGTAAGCCTAGTAGGTAGGGATATAATCGGCACAACTTGTGGGCTAAAGGGCCTGTTTGTGCTGTAGTTTTTCCTATGTTCTAACATGCGAACTCCAGACAGACAGTGACCCAAGGATGGAATTGAACCTGGATCCCTGGTGCTGTGATGCAGCAGTGCCAAGCACTATGCTGCCCTTTTTCCTGTGTGAATGCTGTAGTGGCCATGTTCAGTGTTGCCTTATTGAACATTCACATTGCTTACTCAAGACAGACTAAAGTTTGAACCTTGGATCTTCCTGTCCTTTACAAATGAGCTACTCATTGACTAATGCAATGTGGAAGTGTAGCATTCCTTGGCCCGTAAAATGCACTTTACCCCTCTGTCAATAATTAAAAGAAATCTAGTAGCAAAGAAAAGGGAACTACATGGTGATGACAAATGAATTCCTTAATATTTGAACTTTGATTTGGAAGATTTGTACTTTGTGTTCAGTAGTTTTATTAATATATTCAATTTATTCCTGATTGCATAGTTTTATGCTGCATTGCTGATATCCATTTCAAAGTCTGCCTGAGCTGAAACTAAACAAATCCAGCTAATCTGGGAAAGAGATTCTCTGAAACTGCCAACAGCCTGTGGGTTAATCCATTGTGGCACCACAAAAATCCTCCTTCATTTTGATTGATCTACTGGCTGGCTGTTCAGAATGTTACAACAAATTAAACAATCTTCTGGACATCTTGGCCGTGATCTCACATTGATTTAGGTGCTGAGATTTATCCCAACCCTATCAAGTGGAGACAGTGGCATAGTGGTAATGTCACTGAGCTAGTAAGCCAGAGGCCCAGGTAAATGATCTGGGGAGACATGGGTTCAAATCCCATCATGGTAGTTGGAATTTGAACTTGTTAAATGAGCGGGTGCTTCCTCTTGTGGGGCATTCTAGGACGAAAGGTCTTAAGATAAGGAGCAGCGAATTTAAAACAAAGTTATGAAGAAACTACTTCTCCCAAAGGGTTGTGAATCTGTGGAGTTTGCTACCTCAAAGTGCGGTGGATGCTGAGGCAGTGAGTAAATTTAAAAAGGGGTTAGACAGATTTTTAATTGGTAATAGGTCAAAGGGTTATGGGGAGAAGGCAGGAAAATGGGGACGAGGTTCATATCGGCCATGATTGAATGGTAAAGCAGACTCGATGGGCCAAATGGCCTAATTCTGCTCCGATGTCTTATAAATCTGGAATTAAAATTAGTCTCTGTAATGGGGACCATGAAATCCATCCATTTCACTAATGGCCTTTAAAGAAGGAAATGTGCAGTGCCCTAAGTCTCCCGACCCACTGGCCTTTGAAATGGCCCAGCAAACAACTGAGTTAAAAGGTAACTGGAGATGAGCCTTGCCAAGGACTCCCGCGTGAAAGAATATAGAGTCTTAAATCCCCAACTGAATGGCACAGTCGCCTTGTCTCATTGCTCGGAATTGCACTTGTTAAGATACCAATTTGGAGCCTGAAAGCATTTGTGATTGAGCCACTCAAAACCAAATTGTAATGTAATCCAGAGAAGATGTGCATCTTCTGAGCCATGCTGTGTTGAAAGTGTATCTTAATATGGAACATCAAGCTGAAGGGAAAATGCAGTATTTACTGGGCTTTGTAGCAGACAGTGGTCAGCAGGACTCTGGCTTCTACTGTGTTGCAGGAGAAGGAGCCTGACACCCCCTGAAGTAGAGGCATGGGTTAGTGGGGATGGAAGAGGTGAGATGAATAGAAAAACAGTCGTTATCTCAAGTTCCAACAGCAATTGTAACAATGATAGAGAACAGGATAGGTTGGGGAGGGAGAGAGTTTGTAAACATGGGGCGTTGGGCGGAAACACTCTTGGTGAAGGAGATACCTGACTGAACGCCACAAATCTGAAAGTCCGCTGAATCTGGTTTTTCAGCGTTTGCTGGTAGTGACAGAGCTGCAGTGAGCATGGCACTGTGAATGAACACAAAATAAATGTTAGCAGGAGACTTAGGCCACATTTGGAGTATTGTGTACAATTCTGGCTGCCATACTACCAGAAGGATGTTGATGCGTTGGAAAGGGTGCAGAAGAGATTTACCAGGATGTTGCCTGGTTTGGAGGATATGGACTATGAAGAAAGGTTGAACAAACTTGGATTGTTTTCACTGGAGTGTCGGAGGATAACGGGGACCTGATAGAGTTTATAAGAATATGACAGGCTTGGATAGTGTGGATAGTCAGAGTCTTTCTCCCAAGGTTGGAGGGTCAATTACTCAGAAGTATAGGTTAAAAACAAGAGGAGGAAAGTTTAAAAGAGATGTAAGGGACAAGTTTTTCACACACGGGATGGTGAATGCCTGGAACGCGCTGCCGGGAGTGGTCATGGAAGCAGATTCTATAACAATGTTCAAGAGGCATCTAAATAGATACATCAATAGAGGAATATGAAGGCAAGAAAATAGATTAGAGAGGCATCTGTGTCGGCACAGACTTGGTGGGCTGAAGGACCTGTTCCTGTGCTGCACTGTTTTTTGTTCTTTGAGTAGTCCATTTGGCCCCTCGAGTCTGCTCTGCCGTTCAATAATATTGTGGCTGACCTAATTGTTGTCTTAATGCCACCTTCCTGCCTGCCTAGGCTCCAGGATGTTTCATCACAGATTGCCCTGTATTAAGAACTCGGACCGTGAGCGTTTGCAGTCTGTTTGTCTCCAGTGTGCATCTGCTTGAACCTGATTCAGTCTTTACCTGATATGCAAGCAGTCACATTCCAACACTGATTGCTGTGGCAGAGAGTTTGTTTGACTGACAATTAGTTTAATTTTCTTAATTCCCTTCCTTGACGGCGAGTTATTGGTGTCATTTGCAGCTAAGTCATTGGGAAGTGTTCTTTGGCTCTGTTAGACTTTGGGGTGAGGTGGACAGAGTGGATTTCTTCAGTGGGAGACCCAACTGGCTCCAAAAATGAAGTGCCAATTATGAAAACCCAGTTCCAATTTGACCCCGTGTGGCAACCTTGCAAACCTGATATCTCAGCCAACAGATTGAGCAGTACACTGGGACACTTGATTTACCAGCCAGCCAAGTTCATGAATGGGAGCTGGAGAAGGACCAATCACGCTGGAATCCGTCCCACTTGGCTCTCATTAACCCTGCAGCATAATGGCCAGGAGGTTAGGCTAGTCCAGACTGCATTAATGTCAAGAGGCAGGTTGATGCTTTGAGTTGATAAACTGCTCTCACTCGAGGGACTGGGATCAAATCAAAAACCGTGAATAGCTTCTCCATTTTCTTTTTTTTAAAAAAAATCAATCACAGTTGCAGGTGCTGGAAGTCTGAAATAAAACCGGAAAATGCTGGGAGCGCTCAGTGGGTCAGGGAGCATGTTGAGGGAAACTGAGTTAATGCTTCGGGTCAGAAATCCTTGGTGAGATCTGGAACATATTGGAGATGAACTGCTTTTTTAAGTTGCACGCTATTTTCCTCATTTGAGGAGTTACTTTAGTGTTGATTCAATGTTCGGTTGATTGGCAGTTGACTGGATTTTTGCAGTGCCATTTTGTACATTCTGGAAGGTGTATCTTGTTGAAGTCAGATTGTAGTATTGAAGCAATCTAAAGGGAAGGATTTATCTTACTCAGATTTGTGTGGAAGAGTTATTATTGTTAAGGACATTGCGAGCAAGGCTTGGGCTTCCAAAGATAGAGCCAAAAATTGTAAAATGATATCCAGCTCAATTCTCTGCAACCTTTTCTGGACTTGCGTCCACTTCTGAACTATCAATCTGTGTATCCAATATCAAATTACATGCAAGGCTAATCTGTGTTAGTGAAACTTGGCCACAGGATTTTTGAGGCACGTTGTGTAGCCTCTGGATTCTCACGTTGAGGGTGGGAAATAACAGTTGGCGTGTCCAGCAATCTCATTTCTTTCTCCAAAGCCCTCACCCAGTTGGAGAGCATAATTGGAATAGACATTGGATAAGCACAGAATCTGGCCAGTCTTCAACATGAGAGCATTTAAAGTTTTCTTTAATTTGAACCAATTCTCGGCATGTGGGCATCTCAGGCAAGTTGGGCATTTATTTATTGGCTCTTCCCGGTTGTCCTTCAGTGTGATGAGCCACTGCCTTAATCTAGAACCATTGAATCCTTACAGTGCAGAAAGATGCCATTCGGCCCATCATGTCTGCACCATCTCTCTGAAAGAGCATCCCACTCAGGACCTCCCTTCCACCCTATCCCCATAAACCACCTAACCTATGCATCCTTGGACTGTGGGAGCAAACTGGGGCACGAGGAGGAAATCCACGCAAACATGGGGAGAGAACGTGCAAACTCCACACAGACAGTGACCCAAGGCCAAAATTAAACCTGGGTCCCTGGTGCTGCAAGGCAGCAGTGCTAATCACTTTGCACTGTGCCACCCAATCTACTGCAATCCATGTCAAGATGATACTTGGGTTAGAGGGAGCCAGGACTCTGATCCAGCAACCCAAGGAACAATGATATATGCCCAAGTCAGAGTAGTTGTGTGGTGTTGAGAGACCTCGAGGTGGTAACCCAGGGACTGAGGCTGATGCTCTGAGGACATGGGTTCAAATCCCACCATTGGCAACTGGCAGAATTTGAATTCAGATAATAAATCTGGAATTGTAAAGCTAATCTCTAACAGTGACCACAAAATTATCTATGTTATAATTCACTAATGCACTTTTCGGAAGGAAATCTGCCATCCTGACCTGGTCTGGCTTACATGTGACTCCAGAGCCACAGCAATGTGGTTGTCTCTTAACTGCTTTCTGAAGTGGAGCAAGATAATCTATGAGGGCAATTTGGGATGGACATCAAGTGCTGGCTTTGCCAGTGATTCCCACATCCTGTGAAAGAATTTTTAAAACCTTGCTTCTGTGTATTTTTAGGTGACAGGTGTTCCAGGTTTAGGAAAGAAAATAGCCTATCTGACAATCAGAGTGGTGTTCAGTAACATGGACCCAAGACACTGATATTTGCCTGATGACATGTAAATTCAGCCCACACCCAAAAGGGTGGGGCTGGGCTGGAAGGCGATGAAAAACAACCCTACTGTTTTTTGGAAAAAAAGACAACTATTACCTGGTTTCCTCCGGGTGCTCCAATTTCCTCCCACAGTCCAAAGATGTGCGGGTTAGGTTAATTGGCTAAATTGACCCGAGTGTCAGGGGATTAGCAGCGTAAGTGAAGGGCCTGGGCGGGATTGTGGTCGGTACAGACTTGATGGGCTGAATGCCCTCCTTCTGAGATGCAGGGATTTTGTAATTAACCTTGACCCCTTTGTTTCCATTATTTAACTTTTAACCGTTTTCTATCTTTTATTTCTTTATTGTCTTTCTTTATTTTTCTTCCATTCCCCCATTCTGTCCCTCTATTTTAAACCCCCTTTCCTTACCTTTGCTTCTCCTTTCCCCCTTTTTTCTCAATTTTACCTCTATTCCCCCTCCTCCACCCCACATTGTCATCTGTCACAGTTTACTTTCTGATTCAGCTTCTCTGCCATTGGGCTATTCATACCTTCTCTTCTTTCAATGGACTGCCATCAGCATCCTTTCCCCTGATTTTTGTCACTGACTCATCTTTCATTCCCTCGCCCTGCAGTATAAATATCTTCCACTTTCTATGCCTTTTAGCTTTGACAAAGGGTCATCTGCACTTGAAATGTCAGCTCTTTTCTCTCCTTACAGGCACTGCCAGACCTGCTGAGATTTTCCAGCATTTTGTCTTTTGGTTTCAGATTCCAGCATTCAGAATAATTTGCTTTTATCATATAATATAATCCCTACAATGCAGAAGGAGGCTACCCGGCCGATCGAGTCTGCACCAACAACACACAAGCCCTATTCCCATAACCTTATACATTTGCCCAGTTATTCCCCTAACACTAAGGGGCAATTTAGCATGGTCAGTGCACCTAACCAACACATCGTCAGTCTGTGGGAGGAAACCCGTGCAGACTCTGCACAGATAGTGACCCAAGCCAGGAATCAAACCCGGTTCCTGACGCTGTGGGGCAGCAGTGCTAGCCATTGTGCTACCGTGCCACCCTACCACTATTTAAAGATGTATTTTTAATCTAACTTTCCATTTCTGTTGCAGAAGGGCCTCAACAATCAACAAGTGTTCCTAATTTACGAAGACTGCATCTCATCGTGACGTGACAGTGGGTGACCTGATTAACAGAAGTTTAATTAACATTTGAAGGAAACAAAGACAGCTGCCTAACCTGGTTTATGTGTAACAAAACTGCTGGGGGGTTTAAAATGTGTCCTGTACTGACAGCTACCACTTAAATTGCTCAATATGAAGTTGGGATGCGAAGCTTTAATATAGTGCTGTTTTCATAGTGTACGTCACGTTTTGTGTCAACAAGTGTTGCAAGATTACGATGTTAAGTAAAACCTCTTTTGTACTAAGTGGATAACTGATTTCAGCTGCTTTCTGACTCTTATTTAGGGAACCTGGGGTGCAGGGGTTCATGAATATAGAAGGGCTCCAAAATGTTTTGGGCAGATTTTCTGGTTTGTATTTTTTTTGCCATGTAACTAAAGGGCAACAATGTTTTAAGACTACAAATGTTAATCTTGACAACAGTTTTAAAAATAGCTGGTCAATAATTGTATTTGGATTAAAGCTATAGATGTTTTTTTTAGGGGAAACATGAATAAATTGCAAAATTTGTACCTCTGCAGCTGAAGGCGAATTAAATAACAAAACTCATAATTCTGGTTAATCTCTGGTTATTGTCGCTATAAAGCTTGTGGGCAGTAGGCGGGCAATGTTAGAGCAGGCTGGAAGGCCCAAATGGCTTGCTTCTGGTTTTCTATGTAGCGTTGCAATGGTGCAATCTCAAAGAACAATTAATTAATTTTATAAATTAATTCTCTCTCTCTCCCTCGCTGCAGAATCGCTTGCAACACATCCTCCTTGCAGATTCTGCAGAGAGAGAATTAATATATAAAAGCAAAATACTGCAGATGCTGTAAAACTGAGTACTAACAGAAAAGTCTGGTTGCATCTATGGGGACAGAAACAAGTAACGTTTAGAACAAAGAACAAAAACAGCCTGGGAAACAGGCCCTTCGGCCCAACGAGCCCGTGCCGCCATCTCAACACCACCTGTCCCCCTCTCCACCCACGACCCCTGTCTAATGTTTTCATGACCATCCAGATTGAGGGAAACTGATTTAGGGACAATTTATTCCTGCTAATCAGCCTAACAGCACATCTTTGGGGTGCAGGAGGAAACCGGAGCACCCGGAGAAAACCCACGCAAGCACGGGGAGAATGCACAAACTCCCACAGACACCGGCCCAAATCCATGTGTCTGCACAGCAATCAGCGATAGTCACTGAGCTGTTGTCTTGCCCAGTATCTGGTCCAGTTTAGGCACACACTAACGACATGAAGCACTAGGCCAATCTCGAACAACCAAGAGCAGCCCCAGTACGACCCATCGCCTGTATGCCCCTCGTTGGACACAAGGCGGACTGACTTAAAACCTGTGAATGAAAAGGGAAAAACAAAACAGGGCAGCACGGTGGCACAGTGGTTAGCACAGCTGCCTCACAGCGCAAGGGACCCGGGTTCGATTCCACCCTCAGGTCACTGTCTGTGTGGGCTTCCTCTGGGTTCCCTTTGATTTCCTCCCGCAATCCAAAGATGTGTGGGTTAAGTTGATTGGCTAAATTGCCTCTTAGTTGTCAGGGGAATTAACAGGGTAAATATGGGGCGGTTGCAGGGATAGGACCTGGGTGGGTGCAGGCTCGATGGGCCAAATGGCCTCCTGCACTATAGATTGTGATTGCTCTTATTCGGAACTTGGAGTGATGTTTGTTCATGTACGCCAACAAAATCCTCCTAAACAGTGGGATACTGACAAATTTTCCTATTCCACGGAATCATAACAGTCGGAGGTACGGACCATGCAAAGGTCTGTTGACCTCAGGCAGGATATTCCGGTTTTTGGGTGAGTGCAGCTGGGAAATCCCGCCAGGGAGCTATAGGAAAATTATCAGTTCACAGTTGTCAAGTTGTGTATCCTATCCAATACTGGGCATTGGATATGGTATTGTGTAGAGGGTGTCAAGGAGATTTACCAACATAGTTACAGATGTAAGGAGTTAAGTTATGTAGAGAGATAAGAGACGTTAAGATATTTTTCTCAAATAAGGTTTGAAGAGTGATTTAAGAACTATTCAAAATTGTGAACAGTTTTGAGAAGAGTAAGTTAGTTTTTGGCAGGGTTGTAACCAGGAATATTATTGGTGCAAGAAAGAGGACTAATTGGATAGTTTTCAAAGAGCCAGCACAGATTCATTGGACCAGATAGACTGCTATTGGACTGAGATTCAATTAAGACGTTTGACCAAAAGAATCTCAGAATCCCTACAGTGCAAAAGGAGCCCATTCGGCCCATCAAATCTGCGACAGAGCATCTTACCTGTGCTCTTTTTCAACCTATCGCCACATATTTAACATGGCCAGTCCACTTAACCCACACATCTTTGGATGGTGGGAAGAAACTGGAGCATCCGGAGGAAACCCCCACAATCATGGGGAGAATCCTCACAGACAGTCACCCGAGGCTGGATTTGAACCTGGATCCCTGACGTTGTGATGCAGTAGTGCTAACCACTGTGCCACCGCTCCACCCTTCGCGTCCTGGCTGAACCAGAGAATGGAATCTGACAGCTCAGGCTTCTCAGGCTGTCGAGTTCTGTTATTTCTGGATGGAAAGACGACATGTAACCTTTCAGCATCCAAGCTCCAGATTAGAACTTTCCAGACAAAGGCTTCAACAGTCTGTGGGTAATTATGTTCTGATCCTTAACAAGGCCTTAATCCTGGAATACTTAACCCATTGAGGAACAGCCACCACTCCCTTTAGAAAATCACTTAACACATCTTAAACTGGCCCGCGACAGCTTTCAAGATGATTATCAGTTTACCCTTATTCAGACTCCTGTACCTATTATGATCTAGGAGCAGAGGTAGGCCATTTGGCCCGTCAAGTCTGCTCTGTTGTTTCATAAGCTCACAATTGACTTGATGATTGTCTCTACTTTCCTATCCCTGATAGCATTTGACTTTATTGTCAGTCGAAAATCTGGTCTAACTCAGCCTTAAAAACATTCAATGACTCAGCCTCCACTGCTCTCTGGGGAAGATGAACACAATAAGAAGTCTCACAACACCAGCTTAAAGTCCAACAGATATATGTGGTAGCAAAAGTCAGTAGCTTTTGGAGTGCTGCTCCTTCATCAGGTGAGTGGGAGTTCTATTCACAAACAGGGCATGTAAAGACACAAATTCAATTTACAAAATAATGATTGTGAGTCTTTACAGATAATCGAGTCTTAAAGGTACAGACAATGTGAGTGGAGACAGTGTTAAGCATAGGTTAAACAGATGTGTATTTCTCAAGACAGGACAGTGAGATTTTGCAAGTCCAGGCAATTTGTCAGGGTTACAGATAGTGTGATGTGACCCCAAGATCCCGGTTGAGGCCGTCCTCATACGCGGAACTTGGCTATCATTCTCTGCTCAGCAACTCTGTGTTGTCGTGTGTCGTAAGGCTGCCTTGGAGAGTGCTTACCTGAAGATCAGAGGCTGAATGTTCGTGACTGCTGAAGTGTTCCCCAACAGGAAGAGAACAGTGTTGCCTGATGATTGTTGAGCAGTGTTCATTCACCTGTTGTCGTAGCGTCTGCATGGGCTCCCCAGTGTACGATGCCTCAGGACATCCTTCCTGGTGGTATATGAGGTAGACAACGTTGGCTGAGTTGCTACCCCATTTTGAGGGAAAACGTTTCTCTTTATCTCCAAAGTAAATGGGTGAGCCTTATTTTTAAACTGTGAGTTTTAATTCTGGTCTGTCCCACGAGTGGAAACATCCTTTCAGTATCCACCCTGTCAGGATCTTGCATATTTCAATAAGATGGTCTCTCATTCTTCTGACCTCCCTATAGATACAGGTCCAACTTGCCCAGTATCTCCTTATAAGGCAACCTTCATCCCATGAATCATAGAGTCCCTACAGTGCAGAAGGAGGCCATGCGACCCATTGAGTCTGCACCAACAATAATCCCATCCAGGCCCTATCCCTGTAATCTGACATGTTTACCCCACAAAGCTCTCTAACCTGCACATCTTTGGACTGTGGAAAGAAACTGGAACACCCAGAGGAAACGCACACAAACATGGGGAGAACGTGCAAACTCTTCACAGACAGTGACCCAAGCTGGGATTCGAACTCAGGTCCCTAGAGCTGTGAGCCAGCAGTGCTAACCACTATGCCACCCAACCTTCTCTGCATTGTTACCATGATTAAATCCTTCCTTAAATAAGGTGACTAAAACAATACTTCGGACGTGGTCTCATCAGTGTCCTGTACGATTGGAGCCAAACATCCGCGTTTACATTCCTTTCCCTTGCATTAAATGACAATATTCCATCTGCCTTTCTAATCACTTGGATACACTTTGCCATTACCATCAAACTAAGGAACCAACTCTGGTTTGATGTGGAGTGCAGGAGAACATGCCAGGAGCAGCACCAGACATAACTAAACATGCAATCAACCATATAGGATCCCTACATTGCAGAAGGAGACTCTGGCCCACTGAGTCTGCACTGACCACTATCCCACCCAACCCGTATCCCTGTAGCCCCTCGTATTTACCCTAGCTGGTCTCCCTGACACTAAGGGGCAATTTCACATGGCAAATCCACTTAACCCACACATCTTTGGACTGTGGGAGGAAACCGGAGCATCTGACGGATACCCACACAGACACAGGGCAAACGTGCATACTCCAGACAGACAGTGACCTGAACTGGGAATTGAACCCAGATCCCTGGCACTGTGAGGCAGCAGTGCTAACCACTATGCCGCCCGAACATGTTTTACAGACACAAGACATTCATTCTGTTTCCCCACAGATGCTGCCAGACCTGTGGAATTTTCCCAGCATTTTCTGTTTTTGTTTCACATTTCCAGTAGCTGCACTATTTTGCTTTTATAACTAAAAGTGAGGTGCTAACCTGGTGAACCACAGGACTACAGTAACACAGTGGTCAGCACCACTGCCTCACAGCACCAGGGACCTGGGTTCGATTCCCAGCTTGGATCACTCAAGGGTGTCAGGGAGGGGTGGTACCTCTGATGGGGGAAACATATCGTGCCCTTTTCAGGGCGGTTTGTCCACCCTTTGTCCCCACCTGGCACTCAGCTCTCACCTGTGGCTCCCCGTAGCTGTTTGCAAGCGACAGCGGCCACACCCCAGGCAACGGCCTTGACAAGCCGGCTAAACCAGGTGAGGGTCTCAACCCTCTGTGAGATAGGGAGATGGCTCTCCCAGCATGTGGAGACAAGACTCTTGGGAGTTCTCAGTCTCTTGGGATTTCTTCCCTCCTGAGTACAGATGGTACAACTCTCATTACAGAGAGGGCTCAGATCCTGCAGAGATGGGCTGAACACTTTGAAGCCATCCTCAACCGAGGATGGTCCAATGGAAGGTCCAATGGTCAAGAAGGTGGTCTCTGCAAGCATCGTGGAACGCAAAGAGCAGGTCAAGATACGGAAAACATCCTGGTCATCCACCGCGCCTAGTCCCATCTCTTGTCTTGACTTTTGTCTTGCCACTGGATCCAAATGGGAATTGGGAAGAGAGAGTGAGGCTGATGCTACACAACTCTCCCTCACCTTGATCCAAATCAAGCACTAGTCTCGACACAATCATCATCATCATCATTGTCCTGTTCAACCTTTGAAGTCTTGTGGCGATGGGCGAGCAATGAAGGGAGCTGGGAGCTGTAGTCTCGGACCTGCACACAGGCGGCTCAGGTCTAATGGTCGTTTTCCGCTGACCGAAGCAGCGGTGAAACTCGACGTCTACCTGGGCAACTGGGAGTCCTCTTCAGGAATGCACTGCTCACCTCCGTAGAATGAGGAAGGGGCTAGAAAATGTGCCCTAAACATTGCCTGCTTCACTACACCCTGGCCAGTTTACCGTGGCTGGCAGGGATCTCATCTTGCAGTCGAACATACAAAATAAAACACAAGGTGACACCGCTCACCATTGGCACTTGGAACGTGCGCATGCTTTTGGACAACCCTATGGCAGACAGACCAGAGAGAAAAGCAGCCTTAGTTGCCAGAAAGCTTGCAAGATACAACGTTGACATTGCAGCCCTGAGTGAAACTCATGAACATAGGTCAGCTGACTGAAACTGGAGATGGATTCATTTTTTTCTGGAGCAGATGCGACAGCAATGATCATTGTGATGCTGGAGTTGGATTTGCCATCAGGAGTCACCTTGTTTGGAAACTTGCTAGTCTACCCAAGGGTGTGAACGACCAACTTATGATAATACAGCTTCTGCTACAGAACAGAAGTCAAGCCACCCTGATCAGCGCCTATGCCCTCACAATGAACAACCCGGATGAGATAAAAGACAAGTTCTACGAAGAACTAGACACCCTACTATCAGCTGTGAGCAGTACCGAGAAGCTGATCTTGCTTAGCGATTTCAATGCAAGAATAGGGTGTGACCCTGCAATTGGCATAGAGTCATTGGGAGGCATGGAATGGGCAAGTGAAACAGTAACAGCCTACTCTTTATGAAGATCTGTGCAGCACACAACCTCCTCATCACCAACACAACCTTTCGTCTGCCTACCCGTAACAAGACCTCCTGGATGCACCCCGTTCTAAGCATTGGCATCTTATCGACTATGTCATTGTCAGGAGAGAAGACAGGCAGGATGTCAGAGTGACCAAGGCCATGTGTGGTGTTGACTGCTGGACAGATCACAGGCTCATTGTCTCCAAAATGAGGATTCGCATCAGACCCAAGAGGCGATCACAAGGAAGCAATAATCAATGAAATATGAAAAGAATCAACGCAGCAAAGCTAAAGAACCCCAGCACAGCTTCAGCACTGGCTGAAGACTTAGAAATCAAGCTTGCTGACTTATACCCCACAGGCAGCGCTGAGGACAACTGGGAATGCTTCAGGGATGCATCTTCACTGAAGATGCTCGGGCCCTCCATCCGCAAGCAGCACGATTGGTTCGATGAGAATGATGAGGAGATACAGGCTCTACTTGTTGAAAAGCACCATCTTCATCAGGCCTGTCAGAACAACTCATCATCAGCTGCCAAGAAAAGTGCTTTTACCAGTGCTCACAGGACAGTCCAAAGTAAACTGCGTAAAATGCAGGATGCCTGGCTGAGCGCCAAGGCAGATGAAATACAGGGATACGCTGACAGAAACGGCTTGAAACGATTCTATGAAGCCCTCAACACTCTCTACAGACCTCAGTCTCTTGGGAGTTCCTCCCTCCTGAGTACAGATGGTACAACTCTCACTACAGAGAGGGCTCAGATCCTGCAGAGATGGGCTGAACACTTTGAAGCCATCCTCAACCGACCGTCATCATTAATGATGAGGCAATAGACAGGATTCCCCAGGTTGATATCAACAGCACCATGGATGACCCACCGGTAGTAGCTGAAGTCACGGAAGCTGTCAGCCAACTATCCAGTGGCAAAGTCCCAGGGGCAGATGCCATACCCGCAGAGATCTACAAAGCTGCTGGTCCTGCACTTATTGAGAAGCTCACCGAGTTGTTCCAGTCCTTTTGGAAGCCAGGATCCATTCCTCACGAACTTAAAGATGTTTCCACCGTATGCCTCTACAAGAGGAAGGGCAATCGGCAAGTATGCAACAACCATCGAGGAATCTCGCTGCTCTCCATCACAGGAAGAACCCCTGCAAGAGTCCTGCTAAATCATCTGGTCACTCATCTGGAGCTGGGCCTGCTTCCAGAGTCACAGTGTGGCTTCCACAAAAGTTGCGGGACTATTGACATGATTTTTGCTGCGTGCCAACTTCAGGAGAAGTATCAGGAGCAGAATCGTGAGCTCTACACAACCTTTGTCGACCTCGCGAAAGCCTTTGACGCTGTAAGCTGACAAGGCCTGTGGAGAATCGTGTCAAAGTTCAGCTGCCCTCCCAAATTCATTCAGATGGTACGCCGGTTCCATGATGGCGTGGTGGCCAGAGTACTGGATGGTGAAGAATCCTCTGAGGCACTCCCGGTCACCAATGGTGTCAAACAGGGCTGTGTGCTCACACCCACGCTGTTCAGCATGGTGTTTACAATGTTGCTGGAATCAGCCTCAAGTACAGAATGGATGGGAAGCTCTTCAACCTATTACCAGACTTCAAGCTATTATCAAAGTGAAGAGACTGTTCTGAGAGACTTCCTCTTTGCCAATGACTGTGCCCTGTGTGCTGGCTCAGAGCCAGAGATGCAATCGGTATGGACAAATTTTCCACTGCTTGTGACAACTTTGGACTCACCATCAACATTAAAAAGACCGAAGTCATGCACCAGCCTGCTCCTCATGCACCGTACACAGAACCCATAATCACAATCAAAGGGCAGAAACTACGAGCAGTGGACCAGTTCACTTATCTTGGCAGCACCCTCTCGCAAGCAGTGACTATTGGTACAGAAGTTAACTGCAGAATAGCAAAGGCAAGTTCTGCTTTCGGTAGACTGCGCTCCACTGTATGGGAACATTGAGAAATCAGCCGAGCAACAAAACTGAAGGTCTACAGCGCCATGGTACTCACTACCCCCCTGTGTGCCTGTGAAATCGAAGGCATGCAAGACAACTCAATCATTTCCACATGACTTGTCTTTGCAGAATATTATGCATCAGATGGCAAGACAAAGTATCAAACACTGAAGTTCTCTCTAGAGCAAGTCTACTATCAGTCTGATGAGAGCGCAGATCCGGTGAGCCGGCCATGTCATCCGTATGTCAGATGAGAGCATACCCAAGCAGCTCCTTTTTGGGGAACTCTCTGCTGGAAGTCGCTCGCATAGATGGAAGAAGAAATGTTACAAAGACACACTCAAGGCCTCCCTGAAGTCGCTTGACATAGACACGACCACCTGGGAACGCTGGCACTAAACCACCCTACCTGGAGCTGCCTCAACCACAAGGGCTGTCAAGCTTACGAAGCAAGGTCTATTGCTGAACCACAACTTAAGCATGAGCTGCGCAAGTCCAGAGCCACTAGCACAACAACTACAGTGCCTACACAAGTCTGTCCAATATGTGCCAGGACATTCCCTGCCCGAATTGGTCAGATCAGTTATCTTCGGACACACCACATCCAGCCTCAAAATGACTAATGGTGTTGAGGTCCTCATCGACGACGATGGACGAACAACAAGGCTCACTCTCCATATGGAGTCTGCATGTTCTCCCCATGTCTGTGTTGGGTTTCCTCTGGGTGCTCCAGTTTCCTCCCATAGTTCTGGTAGGGTGCATTGGCCATGCTAAATTCTCCCTCAGTGTCCCCGAACAGGCATCGGAGTGTGGCGACTAGGGGTTTTCTCAGTAACTTCATCGCAGTGTTAATGTAAGTCTACTTGTGACACTAATAAATACATTAATTAATTAATACAAGTGTCCTAAATAGCGGAAACAGCATGAAACAGGTGGAGATAAGTGAACCCACATCCAATGGATCAAATCAAAAATCTGCATTCCAATCAGTCATGCTTGCTGGAGGACAATGAGATGCCTGATCGGAAGAGGAGATTCCATAAAGGTCCAGCACTGAGCCATCACCCCAGCACCTCAGTGCAGAAAACCAGTGTGAAGTGTTTGCAGCGATCTTTAGGGAGAAATGCCAAATGGATGGTCTGTCTCGGCCTCTTCCTGAGGTCTCCATCATTACAGAAGCCAATCTTCAGCCAATCCAATTCACTCCACCAGATATCAAGAAATAGTTCCAGGCACTGGATGTGCCAAAGTCCATGTGCCCCAGCAACATCCTGGCTGTCCAGCTGAAGATTTACAGATACCAGAATGAGCAGTAGATACAACCTCTGTTCTAGAACCAGTCCAGTTACATTTTGAAGGCATCTGTCACAACAATGAATTTCAGAGGCTCAGTACTTTCAGAAACTAGTTACTGCCTAGTCAAATCTATAAGTTTATTTTTACACTTTGGTAGTTTAATTGTACCAATAAAATACTCTTTGCCTCAGCACAGAGCACTCTGTCTTCAGAAGACCTTACATGGCCACTCCTAGCACAGCTCCCAATCTCTCTTTAAATATGTTTTTCCTCCTTCATCTTTCCCCATTGCACTTGTCCTTCAAAATTTACTGTTCCCCATAAAAATCTTTTATGTTTTCCTTACGGAGCACGGCATGCTTGCCTTCATCTGCCGGGGCATGGAGTTTAAAAAGTGGCAAGGCATGTGGCAGCTTTATAGAACTTTAGTTAAGCTGCACTTGCAATATAGTGTTCAATTCAGGTCGCCACACTACCAGAAGGATGTGGAGGCTTTAGAGAGGGTGCAGAAAAGATTTACCAGGATGTTGCCTGGTATGGAGGGTATTAGCTATGAGGAGAGGTTGGAGAAATTTGGTTTGTTCTCACTGGATCGACAGTGGTTGAAAGGAGACCTGATAAACGTCTACAAGATGATAAGAGGCATGGACAGAGTGGATAGCCAGAAACTTTTTCCCAGGGTGGAAGAGTCAATTACGAGGGGGCATAGGTTTAAGGTGCGAGGGGCAAGGTTTAAAGGAGATATATGAGGCAGATTTTTTACACAGAGGGTGGTGGGTGCCAGGAACTTGTCGGGGAAGGTAGTGGAAGCGGATACGATAGTGACTTATAAGGGGCTTCTTGACAAAAACATGAATAGGATGGGGATGGAGGGATATGGTCCCTGGAAGGGTAGGGGGTTTTAGTTTTCCTCCCACACTCCAAAGATGTGCTATTAGGCTGATTGGTGTAACATATTGTCCCTAAATTAGTCTTCCCTCAATGTGGAATGCCATAAGCATAGATAAGGGTGGAGAGGGGGACTCATCATGTTAAAATGGCGGTGCGTGCTCATTGGGCCGAAGGGCCTGTTGCCTGGGCTGTTTTGTTCTTCGTAGTTCAGTTGGGCAGCATAATCGGTGCAAGCTTGGAGGGCTGAAGAGCTTGTTCTTGTGCTGTATTTTTCTTATGGCTACCACTTTTAGTTGAAATGTAATAACTTTGCCTTATTTATTTATGAACTTTTCTTACTTCCCATTGAAATTCAATAGCAAAAAATCAAAATCTTCACTGATTTCTTAGAGTCATAGAGGTTTACAGCATGGAAACAGGTTCTTCGGCCCAACTTGTCCATGCCACCTTTATTTTTAACCACTAAGCTAATCCCAATTGCCCGCATTTGGCCCATATCCCTCTATACCCATCTTACCCATATAACTATCTAAATGACTTTTAAAAGATAAAATTATACCTGCCTCTACTACTACCTCTGGCAGCTTGTTCCAGACACTCACCACTCTCTGTGTGAAAAGATTGCCCCTCTGGACACTTGTGTATCTTTCCCCTCTCGCCTTAAACCTACGCTCTCTAGTTTTAGACTCCCCGACCTTTGGGAAATGATATTGACTATCTACCTTGTCTATGCCCCTCATTATTTTATAGACCTCTATGAGGTCACCCCAATCTATTCAGCCTTTCCTTATAACTCAATCCATCAAGTCCCGGTAGCATCTTAGTAAATATTTTCTGCGCTCTTTCTAGTTTAATAATATCCTTTCTATAATAGGGTGACCAGAATTGCACACAGTATTCCAAGTCGAGCCTTACCAATGCCTTGTACAACTTTAACATGACGCCCCAAATCCTATATTCAACGTTCTGACCGATGAAACCAAGCATGCTGAATGCCTTCTTCACCACTCTGTCCACCTGTGACTCCGCTTTCAAGGAGCTATGAACATGTACCCCTACATCTCTTTGTTCTGTAACTCTCCCCAATGCCCTACTATTAATGAAGTCCTGGTTCAATCTACCAAAATGCATCACCTTGCATTGGTCTAAACTAAACTCCATCTGCCATTCGTCAGCCCACTGGCCCAATTGAAAGATCCCGTTGCAATTGGAGATAACTTTCTTCACTAATGCAAATTTCTACCCATTTTATATTTACCTGTAGAACATCTAGCTTGGCCCTATTCATTTCAAATGCCTGCCTTTCACCCTTTAATGTCCTCAACTTTGTTCACACTTGGTCTCCAGCTCAGTTAGTTACACACAGTCTCTCACACACACAGAACTTACAGTCCCCACAAATGCTGCTTTATAGAATACCACAGGGAGACAAATTTTGGACATTGATAGAGGAATGGCAATAGACATTCAAGTTGAATGTTGTGTGAGTTGGAAGGGAAGTGGTTCCTATGCATCCTCCTGGTCGTAGAGGTTATATTTTGGGAGGTACTGCCAAAGAAACCATGGAATCATAGGATCCTTATAGGGCAGAAAGAGACCAGTTGGCCCATCAAATCTGCAGCAACTCTCCAAAAGAGCAAACTACCCAGGCCCTCCCCTCTTTCTTCCCTTTCTCTGTAACCCTGCACATTTAGCATGGCCAACTGTCTTAATCAACACAACTTTGACTGGCACGAAACAGGAGCACCCGGAGGAAAACTACATAGACACAGAGAGAACATGCAAACTCAAAAACGTATAGTCATCCAAGGCCAGAATTGAAACCGGGTCCCTAGTGCTGTGTAGCAGCAGTGTTAACTACTGTGCCATTGTGCTGTCCAGCATGCCATCTAAACATTGGCGAGTTGTTGCCATGTACACACTGCAGCCGTGGACAGAGTGGATATTTAAAATGGTGGCTGGGTTGCCAATCATTGCTTTGCCCTGGGTGATGCTGAGCTTTGTTTTTGCAACTGCATCCATCCTGTCAAGTGGAGAATATATAATTGCAATCCCAGTTTGTGCCTCTTAAGTGAAGGGGAGACTTTGGGAAGTCAGAGTGTCATCCCTTCACTGCAAAATACCCACTCTCCGACCTGCTCCCACAGCGACAGTATTTATGTGTCTGAACCATCTCTGTCACTGTCGCACTGGAACTGAGCAACTATCAGGTAGGGGCTTAGTAAGGGATGGGAATCTAACGGAGTGAGGGAATCACCGGGGTGAGCCATGTGACCACACAGAGCAGGTAGAGTTGATGTCGGGTGTCGCCTCCACTCAGCAAATAGCTTCCCACTCCTCACTGTCAACAATAGATGAGGAAAAGAAATGAGCAAGGTGGCCGAGGTTTGTGTGGACCATGGGAGGTATTTGCTTTGTGTCGCTTACAGTGTTAAATACAACTAATAGACTCGAGTCAAATGTTTGTTCTACCTCATGATTTCCTCCCCACTTTTGTTTTGTAATTTTTGTTCACTAGTTCATTTATTTCCCTATCTTAATTCCTTAACTTTGTGTTTGTTCCAGTGCCATTCACCCTCTCAAAGAACAAAGAAAATTACAGCACAGGAACAGGCCCTTCGGCCCGCCAAACCTGTACCAACCATGCTGCCTGACTGAACTAAAACCCCCTACCCTTCCAGGAACCATATCCCTCTATTCCCATCCCATTCATGTATTTGTCCAGACTCCCCTTAAAAGTCACTATCGCATCTGCTTCCACTACACATCCCCCGCCGCCCCCACCCCCCGCCCTCTCACCCCCTGCCCCCTCACCCCAGCAGTGAGTTCAGGCACTCACCAATCTCTGTGTAAAAAAAAAATGCCTCATACATCTCCTTTAATCCTTGCCCCTCAGAATTTAAATTTGTGCCCCCTAGTAATTGATTCTTCCACCCTCGGAGAAGACTCCTAACTATCCACTCTGTCCATGCCTCTCATAACCTCGTCACTTTTTTATTTTACACAAAGGGTCATCCAGACTCGAAACATTAGCTCTGTTCTCTCTCCACAGATGCAGTCAGATCTGCTTTAAACACGAGATAGATAAAATTTATTTATTTGTCACAAGGAAGGCTTACATTAACACTGCAATGAAGTTATTGTGAAATTCCCCTAAGTCGCCACACTCTGGCACCTGTTCAGGTCAATGCCCCTAACCAATACGTTTTCCAGACTGTGGGAGGAAACCAGAGCATCCATGCAGACACGGGGAGAACATGTAAACTCTAAACAGACTGTGACCCAAGCCAGAAATTGAACCCAGGTCCCTGGTGCTGTGAGGCAGCAGTGCTAACCCTTGTGCCACCGTGCAAAGGTATTCAGGAATTTGGGCCAAAGGAGTTAGGCTACAGTTCAACAATATGTAGACATCCTACTGTGCAGAACGAGCCATTTGGCCCATCCAGTCTGCACCGACAACAATCCCACAGGAGAGGGAGAGAGAGAGAGAGAGAGAGTCAAAGCTAAAAGAAGATATAAATAACAGAAATGCTCGAAATAGTCAACAGATCTGGCAGCGTCTGTTAGAGTTACAGTTTCAGTTCTGTGATCCTTCATCAGAACCAAGTCAGAAATGTAATCAGTTTGACCAAGTGAAAGGGAGGTGGGGGAAGGAGAAGAAAGGAGAGATTAAATAATGAAAAGTTTTGTGGTGGGAAATCAAAGTGAGTGGTACCCGAACAAGAAAAGAAACTAAAACAGAAAATGCTGGAAAATTTCAGCAGCTATATTGGAACAGGATCAATAAGATCAGGGGGGTTGCACGGTGGTTAGCACTGCTGCCTCACAGCGCCAGGGACCCGGGTTCAATTCCTGGCTTGGGTCACTGCTAGTGCAGAGTTTGCACATTCTCCCTGTGTCTGTGTGGGTTTCCTCACACAGTCAAAAGTTGTGTTGATTAGATGGTTTAGCCACAGTACAGAGAAGGGCAGAGGGGAGGGCCTGGGTGGAATGCTCTTTCAAAGAGTCGATGCAGACTCGATGGGCTGACTAGCCTCTTTCTGCACTGTAGGGATTCTATGGTTCCTTTGGCAGTACCTCCCAAAACATAACCTCTATCACCGAGAGGGTGCATAGGAACCAGTCTTTCTCCCGTTGGCTAAATTGCCCTTTAGTGTTCTGGGATGTATAAGTTAGAGGGATTAGCGGAGTAAATATGTGAGGTTACGGGGATAGGGCTGGAGTGGGATTGCTGCCGGTGCAGACTCGATGGGCCAAATGACTGGTTCTGCAATGTAGAGATTCTATTGCTGAACTACGGCCCAATTCCTTTGGCCCGAATCCCTGAATACCTTTGCTTAACAGAACTTTAAAACAGGTCTGACAGCATCTGTGGAGAGAGAACAGAGCTAATGTTTTGAGTCTGGATGAACTTTTGTCAGAGCCCGTGTAAAATAAAAAAAACAATGTGACAAGAGGTGTGACTGGCAGTTGGGCAAACACAAAATAAAAGAATTAAAAAAGGGAAATAAATGAACAAAAAATACAGAACAAAACTGGGGAGGAAATCATGAGGTAGAACAAACATTTGACTCAAATCTATTAGCTGTGTTTAACACCGTAAGCGACAGATGCAAATACTCACTTGTCAGAATTCAAATCCATAAAAACAGCAGCAAGACATGGAAATGCTAATCTGAGGTAAATGTGTTATAAAATTTCATGAGGCTTAGATGTCAGCGTTGGACTGGGGTAAACACAGTAAGAAGTCTCACAGCACCAGGTTAAAGTCCAACAGGTTTATTTGGTAGCAAACACCACTAGTTTTCGGAGCGCTCGCTGCCCCTTCGTCACCTGAAACTTCTTACCATCTGTTTCAGCAGATTTATTTCAGATTTCCAGTAACCGCAGTATTTGGCTTTTGTTTTAAATTAACAATGTCCATATTGTCCACAACCAATTAAACATGTTTCTTCACGGCAGATAAGAATGCAAAAGCCCAGCAGGTTTTGTGTTTTGACAGTTCTGTTTGTCTTATCGGGGAAATACAGGGATGAATTCCTCTCCATTAATTCACAATTCCCCAAGTCCAACAAAGGTGATATTCTACATTCGATTGCCTATTTCTCTGAGTAATTCACCCCAACGTTTGAAGGAGAGTTCAATGGATCTTTGCTGAACTGCTTATGTTTCAATACTAGGAATGGGAGGAGGCCATTCAGCCCTTCCAGCCTATCTTGTTCTGCTATTCCACTTGGATCATGGCTGAGTACCTGAACTCCATTCACCAGTTTTAGTTTGGTGATGAAACCCTAAGTTATCTTAACCCAAAGTTTGGAGATCAGGAACTCCAATTTCCTATGAACCTTGGGTCTGGCTGGGTACTGCTGCACTGGATGGTGCTACCTATTTTATGTTCTCTGGGCTGCAGAATGGCCCAGTGCGACCAGGTAGAAGAATGTCAGGAAAAGCAGACCAGATGACGTGAACCAGTGCGCCATAACCAAGCAAGTTTCCCAGGGAGCAGGGCGCAGGGAGAAGGACCCAGAAGGAAGTCTCAGGTAAGGGACAAAGACAGGGATCAGGAAAGGTTCTGTTAAGCCAAAAGAGAGAGGGAAAATAGACTCTGAGTTAAAATGAGAGTTACAAAGAATAGACTTGAAGTGACCTTGAGAAGGCCTGAAAATCCAAGAATCATAGAATCCCTACAGTGCAGGAGGCCATTCAGCCCATCAAGTCTGCACCAACAACAATCCCACCCAAGCCCTATCTCACTAACCCCATACATTTACCGTGACACTAAAGAGCAATTTCCCATGGCCAATCCACCTAACCTGCACATCAAAACAAACAAATAACCTCCCTAAACAGCTCCAGGGACCTGGGTTTGATTCCTGGCTTGGGTCACTGTGTGGAGTTTGCACATTCTCCTCGTGTCTGTGTGTCTCCGGGTGCTCTGGTTTCCTCCCACAGTCTAAAGATGCGCGGGTTAGGTTGATTAGCCATGCTAAAATTGCCCTTTAGTGTCCTGAGATGTGTAGATGAGAGAGATTAGTGTGTATAATATGTAGGGCCTGGGTGGGATTATGGTCGGTGCAGACTCGATGGACCAAATGGCCTCTTTCTGTACTGTAGGGTTTCTATGATTAAGCCCAGTCTTGCATTAGCACCTCTGCTAAATTGATCAGTTTACTGAGCCCTAGAACTGATTATTCAGCTAACTAAACTCCAGCAATTATAAGCCCAAACAGTACAATCTGTCCTCATAGGTCATCTGGGGAGCAACTAATATTTGTTGTCAATGTATACAGTTAAGGCACTTGGTAAGCTTTGTAATGTGGTTAAATCTGTACGCAATGACACACATTAAGAGCAAAGCAGTTCCCACTGAGGGAAAGGGAAAGGCAAAGGCAAAAGCTTTATTGGAATTGTTTAATTTCCTTGGTGTCACGACCCTCACCTGTTCCAATTGCATATGGAGGTTTTCGAAATGTAAATACGTCACACCGGTGTTTTAGCGATTGCTCTTCTCAGCAATGTAGATTGGCTTCAGTATAACATAGAGGAACATTCATTCAACCTTGAACCAGGCCAGGATGAGCTTTATGCTGACCAGTCCTGATTTTAATCTAAACATCTTGATGGGAATAGAAGAGGTGGCAGGGTTTGGGTTAGGCACCATTTTGCACCCTGCCCAACCACAAGTCTTATCAACCTCTAAACAGGTGTCCAATCCAAACCCACCGCATTACACCAGGGGAGGGGTTAAGTTAAAATCAGGGGTTGGCACCAAAAAAAAGGAAACAAATCCATTCCCCATGATCAGTGTAGTCTGCCTTGACCCTTAAGCAAAGTTTCTAATGTGCTGGTTGAACTATTTCAACCAGGGGCATTGGCACATACTGTGGGCACCACCACTATCACAATGGATAAACATGATGTGGAGATGCCAGCGTTGGACTGGGCTAAGCACAGTATGAAGTCTCACAACACCAGGTTAGAGTCCAACAGGTTTATATGGCAGCACTAGCTTTCAGAATCTCAAGCTCCTTCGTCAGGTGAGTGAGGACTTGTGTTCACAAACAGGCCATATAAAGACACAAACTCAATTTATAAGATAATGGTTGGAATGCGAGTCTTTACAGGTAATCAAGTCTTAAAGGTACAGACAATGTCAGTGGAGACTGGGCCAAGCACAAGTGTGAATTGTCACCAGACAGGACAGTTAGTGAGATTTTGCAACTCCAGGCAAGTTGTGGGGGTTACAGATAATGTGACATGAACCAAGATCCTGGTTAAGGCCGTCATCACGAGCAGAACTTGGCTATCAGTTTCTGCTCAACGATTCTGCGTTGTCGCGTGTCGTGAAGGTCGCCTTGGAGAACGCTTACCCAAAGATCAGAGGCCGAATGCCCATCACGGGCATTCAGCTCAGGATTACAATGGATAAACGCTACTGTTCTCAATGCACAAGCTGCAAGAATTCAGGCCATGACATTCATTCAACAAACCACTAACTGAGGACTGGCCAGCATCATACTGGGCAATGAAGGCAGATTACTGCATGAATGACTATAAATTGGGAGAGGGGAGTGTGCAGTGGGACCTAGGTGTCCCCTTGTGCACCCATCACTGAAGTTAAGCATGCAAGTGCAGCAGGCAGTAAAGGTGGCCTCCATTGCGAGAGTTTGAGAATACAGGAGCAGGGATGTGTTGTTGCAACTATACAGGGCCTTTGGTGAGGCCACACCTACAAAATTGCGTGCAGTTTTGGTCTCCTTTTCTGAGGAAGGATGTTCTTGCTCTCGAGGGAATGCAGTGAAGATCCACCAGGCTGATTCTGAGGATGGCGAGACTGATGTATGAGGAAAAATTGGATAGGTTAGGATTGTTTTTGCTGGAGTTCAGACGAATGAGGGCAGTATTCTTACAGAGACTTATAAAATTCTAACAGGACTAGACAAGGTAGATGCAGGGAGAGAGTTCCCAATAGTGGGGGAGTCCAGAACCAGAAACAGTCTGAGGATTCGGAGTGTACCATTTAGGATGGAGATGAGGAGACATTTCTTCACCCAAAGAGTGGTAAGCCTGTGGAATTCATTACCACAGGAAATAGTTAATGCCAAAATAATGAATGTATTCAAGAGGTGGCTGGATTTAGCATTTGGGGTGAATGGAATCAAAGGTTATGGGGAGAAAGCAGGATTAGGCTACTGAGTTGGACAATCAGCCATGATCGTGATGAATGGCAGAGCAGGCTGGAAGGGCCAAATGGCCTTCTGTTGCTCCTATCTTCTATGTTATTATGAATGCTGGCCTTGCCAGCAACCCTTACATCCTATGAAAGGATAAAAAAGTTTTTGGAAATAATGGACAAAGTAGATTGGATTAATCTTTATCAATTTTAAACTTTTTAAAAAATTTATCCATGAACATTTCTTCACAACGTCAAGGATTGATTGCTTAATCGGAATGTGCTAAGGAAATATATCAAAAGTACGTCAGGCTCAGTATCAGATGAATATCTTCCGATGCATCCAAGACACCCAAGAGTCACTCCTTCCGTGTAAATAAACCCTTCTTCGAAAGGGCAATTCAATAAAGTTCGTCAAGCCCCACACAATAGATTACCACATTATCATGAAAAATACTCCCCTCTCCAAAAGGCGCTGACTCAGTCTGCTCCATGGTTTTGTGGGCATTAGATGTCCTCTGAATCCTTGCCCAAGCAATCATTCTTCGTGTGTGAGCCTAAGCAATGAGTGTCAACTGACAATGCCTCGTTCTCAAGATCTCTTTCAAGCAGGATGGTCACTGGGTAATGATCAGAGCTTTGTGTTGCCTTTCCGTGGCCTCGCTCACCTAGTATCACTGCTATTTTGGTCAAACGGGGCAGTCTCAAAGTCCGCTGAGAATCATCTTAGATGCACAATTATTCTCCTCCTTCTCGTCGTAACATTCAGATCACTGCCATTCTCCTCTCTGCCCCAATGTACCGTGGATATACTAGTTTGGTAGAGTCTGTGTATAGACCTCAGCATAAGAGCTGCAAACTTTTGCGTGTCTGTGGAGCTCAGCGTGACACTGAGCCAGTGAAATCATTGACAGAGTCTAATCTTTCATGGTCCCAATCGGAAAGTAGACCACTGGCTGTGTGTGAACTCTGATCTCCTGACACACATCCGCAGACAAGTGGTTCTTCAAACATTATACGACACAGAAGAGGAACTGAATTGCTAAGATGCTGCTGGTCATTTATTGATATTTTTGACTGATTTGTTAAAGTATTAAAAATGCTTCACTGTGGGACAGATTCACACAGATATCAAAGTAACTCAGGTCATCTGAGCTTGCAAATGTCGCAGGCGATTAACTCTGATGATCCCATTGAATCAAGCCAAATAATGCTGCTCGTGACAGTCCCTCGTTACTCAACATTGCTGGTGAAATTGAAAGACGACTAATTCTTATTTACAGTAACTCTTCCTCTCCCTCTGATGGATCTCCAGAAGGCAATAAAGTCCATAATTCATTCGAACAACCCCAGGCTGCCCCTTCAGGCTCTTTTCTCCTTGGCCTCTTGTACATCTGTGTCTGCACTGGTGCAAGGTGCTGACTTTGTGCCAAACAACAAGATCGCCGTCATTGCACCTTGAGAGAAGGGGAAGGGACAAAAGTAGGAGCAAATGAGACAACAGCACACAAAATGCATGAACCAAAGTCCCTGAAAGTAGTAAGACCAGGAAATAAGACATTTAAGAATCACAGAATCCCAACAGTGCAGGAGGAGGCCATTCAGCCCATCGAGCCTGCCCAATAACAATCCCACCCAGACCCTATCCCCGTAACCTGCCCATATTTATCCTGCTAGCACTCTAATATTAAGGGGCAATTTAACATGGCCAATTTAACATAACCCGCACATCTTTGGTGTGTGGGAGGAAACCAGAGCACCCAGAGGAACCCCACACAGACACGGGGAGAATATGCAGACTCCACATGGACAGTGCCCAAGACCAGGTCCCTGGTGCTGTAAGGAAGCAGCGCTAACCGTGCCGCCCTGTGCGCTGTCTGAGAGTATGGTGGAGGTAGGTTCAATCATGGCTTTCACTATTTCATCTGAAGAGAATAAACGTTAGGAAAGTTGGAGGATTGGGACGAGGTGAGTTGCCACTGCAGAGAGCTGGGGATGCAATGGGCCAGATAGCCTTTGCCTATGCTGTCACAATTCTAGAATTCTATATCTCCTTACCCATGAAGGGTCCAAGCCAGTAAACGAAGCAATATTCAAGATACGTGTTTCCAGTGCAGTTGAAAGTGATCGAATAAGCCAGTGCGGGGTTAAACACAGCCCCTGTCAGGTCTCCAGCTGCAAAGAGGAAAATCATTTTATCCAAACCCATTTAACATACAGAGACAGAATGGCACTGCAGTAATGTTACTTAACAGGCAGCCTGTCAAAATGACTTTGAGAGGCAAGATCAAACCTGGAATAAAAAGGTTGTATTAATGAAACTACCCGACTGTCATAAGCACAGAATCCCTACAGTGCAGAAGGAAGCCATTCAGCCCATCGAGCCTGCACCAACAACAAGCCCAACCGTAACCCCGTGTATTCACCCTGCTAATCCCCCTGACACTAAGAGGAAATTTAGCCTCTAACCTGCACATCTTTGGACTAAAACCCGCCTGGTTCACTCATCTCCTTTAGGAAAGGAAATCAGCTATTCTTGCCTTGTCTGGCCTACATGTTAACTCCTGAATGTGATTGTCTTCTGAAGTGCTCTCTGAAACGGCAAAGCAAACCCACTCAATCATATTATAATCAAGGTGGTGGTGGCTCATCACCATCTTCTCGAGGGCAATTAGGGATGGGCAATAAATGTTGAGCCTTGCCAGCCATGCCCACATTCTGAGAGAAGGAAGAGATAAAGCCAACAGAAGCAGGAAAAAGCCTCTCGGTCAAGAAATTAATCCATTTTTGACAGATCCACCACAACATCCCAATTCCTTCTCTGCCCAGAGAAATCACCTCTTGAATCTTGCTTGCTTTGTGGGTGGCATGGTGGCAAGCACTGCTGCCTCACAGTTCCAGGGACCCAGGTTTGATTCCCTGCTCGGGTCACTGTCTGTACGAAGTTTGCAGGTTCTCCCCGTGTTTCTGGGTGCTCTGGTTTCCTCCCACACTCCAAAGATGCGTGGCTTAGGTGCATTGGCTATGCTAAATTGCCCCTTAGTGTTCCGAGATGCATAGGTCGGAGGGATTAGTGGATTAAATATGGGATAAAGCCTGGGTGAGATTGTGGTCGGTGCAGACTCAATGGGCCAAATGGCCTCCTTTTGCACTGTAGGGTTTCCATGATATGATTAATTTTATCCCACAGTACAAGAAAGGAAGAGAAAGAATGAAGAGACCGCAAGAAACTACAAAAAGTTGTGAATGTAACCCAGTCCATCACTCAAACCAGTCTCCCATCCATTGACTCTCTACACTTCCCACTGCCTCCGCAAAGCAGCCAGCATAATTAATGACTCCACGTACCCCAGACATTCTCTCTTCCACTTCCTTCCTTCAAGACAAAGATACAAAAGTTTGAGGTCACGTATTAACGGACTCAAGAACAGCTTCTTCCCTGTTGCTGTCAGTTTGAATGGACTTACCTTGCTTTCAGTTGATCTTTCTCTACTCCCTAGCTGTGACTGTAACACTACATTCTGCGCTCTCTCTTTTCCTTCTCTATGTAAGGTAATATTTTGTCTGTAAAGCGTGCAAGAAACAATACTTTTCACTGTATGCTAATACGTGACAACAATAAATCAAACCAAAATTACTGACAATCTTTCTCAACTGCAGGATGTCCCAATGTGCTTTGTAGCCAAGTTCAGTATTTTAAAGCAATAGGGAACATAGATTTTGTGACATTTTGTAACGCAGAGAGTTGGGACAACCTACTGCAGGCACCTCAAATCACTGGAGAAGTACCACGGGTGGTACCTTTGCAAAATTCTCCAAATGTTGTGGTAAGAAATGTGGCCAATAGCATCTTTTGCTCCGAAACCAACAGGTCCAACCCTGAGGTGCTAATCACTCAAACACAGGAGGTATGGGAGGTATGGCGGGGGAGGTTGGGGGGTTGCTCAGCGTACAATTTTCACATTCCAGAGTAAGAATCGCAGTTTAACCAGTTGTTTTGACACCTGATTTCATCCCTCTGTGGGCAAGGTACCAGATTCTTTACAACCTGACTTTGGTGCCGTGATGGTGGGGAGACACAGTTGTTCAAATGACCCATTCCTTCGCAGCACAGGTAGCACCGTGGCAAGCACTGCTGTCTCACAGCGCCAGGGACCTGGGTTCAATTCCAGGCTCAGGGTCACTATCCGTGCAGAGTTTGCGCTTTCCCCCTGTGTCTGTGCGGGTTTCCTCCGAGTGCTCTGTTTTCCTCCCACAATCCAAAGATGTGTGGGTTAGGTGGATTGATCGTGATAAATTGCCCCTCAGTGTCAGGGAGATCAGCAGTGTGGGGTTTCGGGGCTATAGCCTGGGTGGGATTGTTGTCGGTGCAGACTTGATGGGCCGAATGGCCTCCTCCTGCACTGTAGGGATTCTATGGGTTAGCATGGCTATGCAGCCCCTGTTGTGGAACAGCTGCCAACACTCACCATGTGTTCACACATGAAGGGCAATTCCTTTATCAAGTTTATTTGTTAGTGTTGCGAGCAGGCTTACATTAACACTGCAATGAAGTTGCTGTGAAATTCCCCTATACAAGATGGCAAGAAAATTGTGGTGGGGGAGGAATGAGTACGATAAAAAGTCCCGAGTCGCCTGAATGTGAGCAGTGCAGTGTGAATCAGCTTTCCACTCAAGCCAAGGAGAAATCCTGCTCCATAGCAACACATGGCAGGCAGGTATTTAGCAGCCTTAATTAAGATAAGCTCAGGAAAGTGCAGGGTAAACAAAGGCAACGAGACTTTACATGAATGTGACAGCAAAGGGGCAATGGATCCTGATCATGAACAATCATGATCAAAACAAATGCCGGAGCAGGCTCGAACAGTCGAATGGCCTACTCCTGCTGCTATTTTCTACACCGAGATGCTGTTTCCTATTGTGTATGGGGGAAGAGACCAAAATCAGGGATTATCATAGACAAAGGGTCGTCTGGACTCAAAACGTCAGCTCTTTTCTCTCCTTACTGATGCTGTCAGATCTGCTGAGATTTTCCAGCATTTTCTCTTTTTTGGTTTCAAATTCCAGCATCCGCAGTAATTTGCTTTTATCCAACTATCAATATGAGATGGTCACTAATAAATCCAATAGGGAATTCCGGAGAAATTTCTTTTCCCAGTGTGGTGAGAACGTGGAGCTCACTACCGCTAGCAGCAGGTGAGGCAGGCATTTCAGGGAAAGCTGGATCAACATGAAGAACAAAGGAGTCGAGGATTTGGTGACAGACAGAGGAAAAGGAGTGGGAGGAGGAGTATAAGGACTGGCACAGACTATCTGGGCTGTATGGCTTTATCTGCACTGTACACTATGTAATTCTGAGCATCAATCACATCAAAGGCTGAAACCGCATTCATCCCAGAATCCCGATTGTGTTTCAGATGCAATTTGTTGCATCACTGACTAGCAAACACAGCGGCCGCTGCTCCAACTGCTTTAGGATTCCTGCAGGGATCAGGTACTGCTTACACACACATTAGACATACAAATGTTCTGGCGTTCTAATGAGTTGCTTTCAGCTCTGCACTGAACCAGCCCCTCTTAGCTCAAAAAAGAACATCACACGGCTCAGATGAGACGTTAGACTGAGGGTCACCTCAGACAGGCGAAAAATAAACTCCACGGCACTGCTTTGACAAGCAGGAGAGATTTCCCTGGTGTCCTGGTTAATTAACATCAATAAAACAGATTATCTCTGGTCATTATGACACTGCTCTTAGCTTGCTATGCACAGATTCTACCCCTTCCCAATAACATTATACTGCTACTTTGGCTGGAAAGAGTTTTGGGATATCAGTGGTTGTAAAAGACACCATATAAATGACAAATCTATCTGCCTTCATGAATCCCAGCTTTGTCAACCTTTCAAATTATATCCATTAGCCCCATAATCCAGCTGTTGCCTCCCCCAAGTGAGGCCCCCCACCAAGTTTTGGGGTGGGGGCAGTAGACATTGAAAAGCAGCGTAGCCAGTTCCCCAAAATACCACCAATAACAGTTAGAGTGGGGGATGGGATCAAACATCTACCTGGAAATCATTAGATCATTCGTTCAGCAACTGAACATCCTTCAAAATCAGACTTTAACCCTTCAGCAAGTTTTCATTCAACTGTACAATTATTAAGCTAAACAATTAACCAACATTTCCCTAGAATGGGGCAGCACTGTAGCACAGTGGTTAGCACTGCTGCTTCACAGCTCCAGGGACCTGGGTTCGATTCCCGGCTTGGGTCACTGTCTGTGTGGAGTTTGCACATTCTCCTCGTGTCTGCATGGGTTTGCTCCAGGTGCTCCAGTTTCCTCCCACAGTCCAAAAATGTGTGGGTTAGGTTGACTGGCCGTGCCAAATTGCCCTTTAGTGGCCTGAGAAGCATAGGTTAGAGAGGATAGTGGGTAAAGTAAATAGGAATATGGGGATAGGGCCTGAGTAAGATTGTGGCCGGTGCAGACTTGATGGGCCGAATGGCCTCTTTCTGTACTCTAGGGATTCTATGAACATGCTTTTTTTGCCCTGTTGTTCAACTCAAGTGGCAAACTATACCTTTTCAAACACAGGAAGTAATTTTTACCAGCAATTTTCTTTCCACTTTACAAGGGAATCATTTTCTCTTTTTTATTACTTTTGTTAGACAACGGTATTAAAAGCTGGGGAATCAAGGCGAATAGATGAAGTTAAGGCAAAAACCAATCACAACGTAACTGAACAGCAGAGCAGGCTAGATGGGCTGAATGACCTCTTCCTGCTCCAATGTTCCTCCTGTTCCTTGAGGACACTATCACGCTCCAGGAATACAGGAACATTCCAGTCCCACACTGAGGTGTGAATTCTTCACATCAGCCTAAAAGCAGCTGGGACTATTCAACTATTGCAGCCATAACCTCCTCTAACACCCACATTAATGTGCTTCCAGCAGGAGTCGCTGTCTAGGACAACGATCGCTGGCTAGTCTCTAGGAAGCTATAGCAACAGAGGAACTATTCCTGGCGTCTTGGGCAATATTTATTCCCCAAGTCAATCAAATAAACTCAGCAGGTCTGACAGTGAGTGTGGAGAGAGAAAGAGAGTTAATGTTGAGTCCATATGACATTTTCAGCCAGAGTGCTGCTGTGGCCCTGGCGGTGATTGGATCGTGGGGGGATGGGAGGGTGGGTACAGAGCCTGCTGAGGCCAAATCCTGCACCTCCGCCACCTCAGTTATCTGCTGATTATCACATTGCTGTTTGTGGGAGCTTGCTGTAATCAAATAAGAACATAAGTAATAGGAGTAGGAGTAGGCCATCTAGCCCTTCGAGCCTGCCCCGTCATTCAATAAGATCACGGCTGATCTGAAGTTGATCAGTTCCACTTACCCGCCTGCTCCCCATAACCTTTAATTCCCTTATCGATCAGAAATCTATCTACCCGTGACTTAAACGTATTCAACGACGTAGGCTCTTCCACTTCAATGGGCAGAAAATTCCAGAGATTCACCACCCTTTCAGTGAAGAAGTTCCTCCTCAGCTCTTGTTCTAAACTGACCCCCACCCCTTCTTTTAAGGCTGTGCCCTCTAGTTCTGGGCTGCTGTGTTTCCTACTTTACAACAGTGACTATACTACAAAAGTACCTCATTGGCTGTAGAACACTTTGAGACGTCGTGAATATAAGAAAGACGCTATAAAAAGCACATACTTTCTTTAATGCGGTCAACTCCCAAATGCTCTCTGAAATGGCCCAGCAAGCCACTCAGCTGATCAAAGTACTGGCAGGAGTTCAGGACAAAGGCCCACAGGCAATAAATGCTGGTTGTGGCAGCGATGACCATCTCCCAAGAAACAAATACAAATAGAAGTAAAACTCAAGAGTAGTGGAAAGGGAGTGATGGCAATTGGCTAAACAATTACGATCATAGTAGTGGTTTTCCTTGGAATGCATAGATCCTATTGTGCAGAAGGAGGCCATTTGGCCCATCGAGGCTGCACCAAACACAATCCCATCCAGGCCCTATCCCCATAATCCCATGTATTTATCCTAGCTAGACCACCCTGACACGAAGGGGCAATTTAGCATGGCCCACAGTAACACTGCTGCCTCACAGTGCCAGGGACCCGGGTTTGATTCCTGGCTTGGATCACTGTCTGTGCGGAGTTTGCACATTCTCCCCGCGTCAGTGTGGGTTTCCTCCGGGTGCTCCGGTTTCCTCCCACAGTCTGACAGGTGTGCTGGTTAGGTGCTTTGGCTGTGCTAAATTCTCCCTTGGTGTATTTGAACAGGCGGAGTGTGGCGACTCGGGGATTTTCACAGTAACTTCATTGCAGTGTTAATGTCAGCCTACTTGTGACTAATAAATAAGTAAACATTAAACTCACACATCTTTGGAGTGTGGGAGGAAACCATGGCACCCCCTAAGGAAACCCCACACAGGCATGGGGAGTATGTACAGAATCCGCACAGTGACCCAAGCTGGGTCATACTTATAGAGGCCTATAAAATAATGAGGTGCATAGATCAGCTGGATAGTCAACATCTTTTCCCCAAAGGTAGGGGAGTCTAAAACTAGAGGGCATAGGTTTAAGGTGAGAGCGGACAGATACAAAGGTGTCCAGAGGGGCAATTTTTTCACACAGCGGGTGGTGAGTGTCTGGAACAATCTGCCAGAGGTAGTAGTAGAGGCAGGTACAATTTCATCTTTTAAAAAGATTACATGGGTAAGATGGGTATAGAGGGATATGGGCCAAATGCGAGCAACTGGGACTAGTTTGGGGTTTAAACAAATAAGCGGCATGGACAAGTTAGGTCGAAGGGCTTCTATGACTCTATATGCACCGTACCCACCTGCAATCACGAGGAAGGTAATCATCGCAGCCACCGCATGTATCTTGTGTGTCTGCTCGAGGCACTGAAACCTGAAGAGGGCGGCTCTCAGTGCAAAGGCACAGAAGAACTCTGCGACCAGCCCTTGGCCAATGGTGGTGTTCAACGCGGAGGTGCATTCGGACTGGTGAAGGCGACGGTGCCAGTGCAGGTCCGACAAGTCCATGGCCCACACCATCTCTGACAGCTGTCGGGCTATCGAGGCAGCTCCAAACTGGACCAGCATTTTGCTGGCTGTCACCTGGCCGTTGCTCTGCCCGGAAAAGAACTGCTCCAGGCAGCTCAGGGGGTTGCAAGTGGCACCGTCGAAGGTGGCGAGGTGGACGATAGTTATGGTGTAGGTGAAGGCCAGCCCTGGAATCCAGCCCAGCAGCCCGGAGCGCCCCAGGAGCCGCAGCTCGTGCGTGCAGACGCACAGCTGCAAGGTGGAGAGAAGCTCGCCCGCCACCTCCAGCAGGAGGGCCTTCGGCCTCGGGCAGCTCTGCCTCCCACCGGAGTGCCGGCGGGGCCACAGCAGCTCCCTTGTCGTGTGGCGCAGCAGCTGGCACACCGTCACCACGCTGGCCAGGACGCCGACTGAAACCAGAACATCCTCCATCCTCCGGCACTGGACAGGCGGCGCAGGGGTAGGAAGCCACCTGACGGGCGAGAGGGTGGATTCAGACCTGCGGGCAGTGGATCAGAGGGGAATTTGGAGCTGGGGGGCGGGGGGGGTGAGGTGGGGAGTAGGGAGAGGCAAGTTTGGAGGGAGGGATTGTGTGAGAGGAGATGGTGGGGAGGGTGTGGAGGAGGAGGTGGGGGAGGAGGAGACGGTGGAGGGTGAAGGAGATGGTGAGGGGGGGTGTGGAGGAGATGGTGAGGGGGGGTGTGGAGGAGATGGTGAGGGGGCGGGTGTGGAGGAGATGGTGAGGGGGGGTGTGGAGGAGATGGTGAGGGGGCGGGTGTGGAGGAGATGGTGAGGGGGGGTGTGGAGGAGGAGGTGGGGGAGGAGGAGACGGTGGAGGGTGAAGGAGATGGTGAGGGGGGGTGTGGAGGAGATGGTGAGGGGGGGGTGTGGAGGAGATGGTGGGGGGGGTGTGGAGGAGATGGTGAGGGGGGGGTGTGGAGGAGATGGTGGGGGGGGGTGTGGAGGAGATGGTGGGGGGGGGGTGTGGAGGAGATGGTGAGGGGGGGTGTGGAGGAGATGGTGGGGGGGGTGTGGAGGAGATGGTGGGGGGGGTGTGGAGCAGGAGGTGGGGGGGGTGTGGAGGAGATGGTGAGGGGGGGCGGGTGTGGAGGAGATGGTGAGGGGGGGGTGTGGAGGAGATGGTGAGGGGGGGGTGTGGAGGAGATGGTGAGGGGGGGTGGAACGGAGAGGAGGAAATGTAGGAGGGAGTGAGGTGACGGAACGGTGTGAGGTAATGGGGTTGGGGGGGTGCTGAGGGGGGATGAATCAGTCTGCAGCCGCGGATCCACAGGAGCCGGCCGGCGCTCTCTCCCCTCAGGCCTGAGCCGCTCCCTCTCTCTCTCTGTCCCGGTTTGTGTCTCTATCTCTCAGCCGTTGCCTCTCTGACAGCCCCGCGACTGGAGGGGGCGGCATCGCGACACGTGGGAGGGGCGGGGCCTCGGCACTGGGGCGGGGATTCCACATAGGGGCGGGGCCTAGAGTATCGGGCGGGGCTTATTCATGGGGGCGAGGCCTCTCCAGACGGCTGCTTCTTCGGGGCTGGTGTCTCAGGGCGAGACGAAACACCGGGGTATGGTGCAATGGGACTGGTTAAGGGATAAACCCCCCCAAGGCAGGGTGCAATGGGATTGGTTAAGGGATAAACCCCCCCAGGGCAGGGTGCAATGGGATTGGTTAAGGGATAAACCCCCCCCAGGGCAGGGTGCAACGGGATTGGTTAAGGGGGTAAACCCCAGGGCAGGGTGCAATGGGATTGGGTAAGGGGGCAAACCCCAGGATAGGGTGCAATGGGATTGGGTAGGGATCAAGCTACAGGTGATGGCTAAGTGGGATACCCTCTGTGAAAAAATTGTCCCTCTGGACCCTTCTATATCTCTCACTGTAAACCTATGTCCTCTAGTTTTAGACTCCCCCTACCTTTGGGAGGGTGGGACTCATTGTCTAACTCATTCTGCACTTCCCATTCGATACAAGCCCATTTTATATTACTTGGGCAGATCAATTTCATCTCTAACCTCTGTAAAGACATGTGTTTGAGATGCAAACTGGATAGACGCTTGAGGTGGGAAAAATTCTAAGACTTTGGAGAAAGGACAGGAGAATGGGACTAACTGAACAGTTCTTTCAGAGGGCTGGCACAGGAATGATGGTCTGATTGGCCTCCTTCTCTACTTTATGAACCTATAGTTTTTCATGTTGAAAAGAGATCAGAAATGTGCAACCTGGGTGATTTTTCCAGAAGAAAACTTTTACAAGATAATGGTTGGAATGCGAGTCTTTACAGGTAATCAAGTCTTAAAGGTACACACAATGCGAGTGGAGAGAGGGCCAAGCACAGACTAAAGTATTATCTCCAGCCAGGACAAGAGATGTATATTGTCTCCAGCCAGACAGTTAATGAGATTTTGCAAGCCCAGGTAAGTCGGGGGGTTACAATAGTATGACATGAACCGAAGATCTCGGTTGAGGCCGTCCTCATGTGTCCAACCATTCTCTTGTAAATTGAGTTTGTGACTTTATATGCCCTGTTTGTGAACACAACTCCCATTCACCTGATGAACAGGCAGTGCTCCAAAAGCTTGTGGCTTGTGCTACAAATAAACCTGTTGGACTTTAACTTGGTGTTGTGTGACTTCTTACTGTGCTTACCCCAGTCCAATGTTGGCATCTCCACATCATGGTTGCGAATGATTCCAGATCCACAGCAATGGAGTTGACTCTTAACTGCCTTCTTAAATGGCCTCATAAGACACTCAATTCAAGGGTAATTGGGGATGGGCAACAAATGCTGATGTTGCCAGTAGCACCCACATCTCACGAAAGAATAAAGAAAAATCCAAAACTGAATTGTCAACTTCCCTGATTGCAAGATAACCTTCCTGCTGACTTCATGTCCATTATCAACAACATTTGAATTTATATAGCTCCTTTAATGTAGTAGAACATCTGAAAGTGCTTCACAGAAGTGACTACCAAACAGAATTTGACACCGAAGAGATAAGGAGATATTATGACTGATGACTAAAAGCTTGGTCAAAGAGGTAGATGTTATGAAGAGTCTTAAAGGAGATAAAGGTAAGAAGGCAGAGCTTTCAGCAGGTAATTCCAGAATTTAGGGAATTTACAAAAGGCCATTATTGGAGGAGCGCAGAAATCTCAGAGGGTTGTAGGGGTTGAGGAGGTTATAGAGAGGGGTGAGAGCATGAAGCGATTGAAAGCAAATCTGCAATGACTGTAGTTTTCCTCGTGTGACATTTAGAACATATAACATTGCAGTGCAGTACAGGCCCTTCGGCCCTCAATGTTGCGCCAACCAGTGGAACCAATCTAATGACCCTCTAACCTAAACCATTCCAATGTTATCCATATGTTTATCCACTGACCATTGAACGCCCTTAAAGTTGGCAAGTCCACAACTGCTGCAGGCAGGGCATTCCATGCCCTTACTACCCTCTGAGTAAAGAACCTACCTCTGACATCCATCCTATAACTACCACCCCTTAATTTAGTGCTTTGTCCCTTTGTGCTAGCCATCACCATCCGAGGAAAAATGCTCTCACTGTCCACCCTATCTAACCCTCTGATCATCTTGTATGCCTCAATTAGGTCACCTCGTAACCTTCTCTCTAATGAAAATAACCTCAAGTCCCTCAGCCTTTCCTCATAAGACCTTCCCACCATACCACGCAACATCCTGGTGAACCTCCTTTGCACCCTTTCCAATGCCTCCACATCTTTCTTATAATGCGGCGACCAGAACTGTACGCAATACTCCAAGAGCGGCCACACAGAGTTTTGTACAGTTGCAACATGACCTCAAGGCTCCGAAATTTAATCCCTCTATCAATAAAAGCTAACACACCATACGCCTTCTTAATAACCTTATCAACCTGGGTGCCAACTTTCAGGGAGCTATGCACATGTACACCGAGCTTTCTCTGCTTGTCAACATTACTAAAGAGTCCTTCCATTAGCCCTATATTCTGTACTCCTGTCACTCTTACCAAAGTGAATCACCTCACACTTTTCCGTATTAAACTCCATTTGCCACCTCTCGGCCCAGCTCTGCAGCTTATCTATGTCCCTCTGCAAACTATAACATCCATCCTCACTGTCTATGTAGCCTATGTAGCCCTGCTCGACATGATAATTTTATTCTCTCAGCCTTTTTTGTTATTCCCAATCTCAACTTTCTGTCTTTCAGAAGGTACCAAATATATTAGACATGTTAGCAAAATTGAAGCCCATAGGATACAAAACGCAATAGCAATATTTTTAGGGTGGTGACAGCTGCCATCCAGAGAGTTGGCGGGCAACATATCCCCAATGACCCACTGCCATTTTATACATTGAAGAGTGTTGATTGGCAGCAGGTGGGACTTCTATCCTCACTTGGACAAAAGACCCACCTTGGAGAGCTGCCAGCCAATGAGGCCCCATCTTCAGAGAGATTAATGAGAATTGTTCCAGGGAAGAGGGAACACAATTCTGTAGGTAGATTGGAGAAGACTTAGAGCAGAGACAAGTAGAAGAAAATCTGATAGAGGTGTTTAAAATCTAGTGCTAGGGGACATGGATTAAAAATTAGCGGTCTCTCATTTAAGGTAGCAGTGAGGAGAATTTATTTTTCCCCTCAGACATTGGGAGTCTTGAAATATTTTTTCCCAGATAGAAGTAGAGGCAGGGTTAAGGCATGGCACACATCAACTCTGGTCTCCCAGATTGCCTGGATTCACTACAGTTTGCTTATCACAACAGGTCAGGGGACAGCATGGTGGCACAGTGGTTAGCACTGCTGCCTCACAGCACCAGGGATCCAGCTTCAATTACCGGCATGGATTACTGTTGGGAGTTTGCACGTTCTCCCTGTGTCTGCATGGGTTTCTTCTGGGTGCTCCAGTTTCCTCCCACAGTCTGAAAGACAAGTTGGTTCAGTGGCTTGACCTGAACAGACACTAGAGCATGATGACTAGGGGAATTTCACAGTAACTTCATTGCACTGTTAACGTAAGCCTTACTTGTGACGAATAAAAAAACTTTAACTTTAGATCCACAGCAAATGCCATCTCCCTGGCCCTACACACAACCCTGGAACACCTAGACACTTTTAAGGCTGAGTTAGATAGATATTTAATTGACAAGGGACTCAAAGTGTATAGGAAATAGATAGGAAAGTGGAGTTAAGACCATCAGATCAGTATGACCTCATCAAATGGTAGAGTAGGCTCAAAGGGTCAAACATCCTACTCTTGTTCCTAATTTGCAGGCTGGCATCATAGATGGTTTAGCAAGAGTAAATAAAGAGCTGTTCTCAATGGCTGAAGGGTTGACAACCAGATGGCACAGATTTTAGGTCATATGCAAATGAACCAGAATTAGCACAAGGAAAAATGTTTTTTTTAAAATGTATTTATTAGTGTCACAAGTAGGCTTACATTAACACCGCAATGAAGTTACTGTGAAAATTCCCCAGTCGTCACACCAGCACCTGTTTGGGTACACTGAGGGGGAATTTAGCATGGCCAATGCGCCTAACCAGCACATCCTTCGGACTGTTGGAGGAAATCGAAGTACTCGAGGAAACCCATGCAGACACGGGAAGAATGTACAAACTCCACACAGACAGTGTCCCAGCTGGGAATCGAACCTGGATCCCTGAGTCTGGGTTTTACACAAGTTGTTCCAATTTAAAACGCACTGCCTGATAGGCTGGTGGGTACAGATTCAGAAGTAGTTTTCAAAAATCATTGAAAAATAAGTGCAGGGAAATAAATTTGAGTTATTGTTCTTGAAGTAGATGCCACAGTCACAATGTCTGCCCTGTACAATTCCATCATAAACTTTGAGTACTTCTGACCATTGCACATTGCCTCTCGTGGAGCATGTTGCAACAAGTCGTGCTGTGTGGAAACTAGTTCTGTCTTGTTTGGTACTGTAAGCAAGCCAATCGAGATGGTCATTGAAAATTCTTGGCTGCTTTTTCTCTGGCGTTGCTTTCATCTGTGTTGTTGACATAATTAGAATAATGTTCTTGCTGGGATAGAAGATTTTGTACCTTACCTACTGCTTTCCACCAGATCTGGCATCTTGCTGTCTTCTGCCTATTGTACCCAGCATATTGATCAAAGTCACCCTGAGTGAACAGTTCGTGACTCCTGTAAGTCTGCTGTTAAAGCTGTAACAGTGTTGAAAAGTTAGCACTGAGATGAGGAGAAATCATTTCACTCACAGGTGGTAAATATTTGGAATTCTCTGCCCCAGAGGGTCGTTGATGCTCCACTGTTGAATGAATTTAAAGCTGAGGTGGACAGACTTTTCGTCTCTCAAGGAAATCAAAGGATATGGGGAATGGGCAGGAAAGTGGAATTTAAGCCCAAAATCTGCCGTGATTGTATTGAATGATGGAGCAGGCTTGATGGGCCCTATGGTCTATTCCTGCTCCTACTTCTTATGTTCTAACAGTCTAGAAGACAATTACTCTGGCTTTTTATCCAGGCTGTCTCTCAAAATTTTTCAAAATTTTTGGCAATGCAGCTTGCTCTTCTACAGACAAAACAAGCTTTTCACTTTAATCTCAGCTTGATTCTGATCTTGCTGGACAAGCTTTTCACTTTAATCTCAGCTTAATTCTGATCTTGCTGGTCTTGTCAAAACATCATAAGTTATTACTCGATGTGGTAGAGCTGCTTGAGTGATGTTGGATTTTGCAACCCCTGACCCCTCATTCAATGGAATCGTGGGATCATTAATTTTGAATAATATATCAAAAATAAGATCTCTGGATTCATGATGTAGGGGCAGCATGGTGGTACAGTGGTTAGCACTGCTACCTCACAGTGCCAGGGATCCGGTTTGATCCCTGGCACTGTCTCTGCAGAGTCTCCCCGTGTCTGCATGGGTTTCCTCTGGGTTCTCCGGTTTCCTCCCAAAGTCCAAAAGATGTGCTGGTTAGGTACACTGACCGTGCTAAATTCTCCCTCAGTGTACCCAAACAAGCACCAGAGCATGGTGACTAGGGGATTTTCACAGTACCTTCATTGCAGTGTTAATGTAAGCCTATTTGTGACAATAATACATAAACTTTAAATGATGATATCCCCCACCCTGAAGTTATCTTTCAAACTTGTGCCACCCGACCTGCATTTTCCCTTCCATTCCCACAGCCTTGTTCTTGCAAATTTGCTCAGATTCCTTTTATTCTCTGAGAAAAGTGATTCCTCTTCCTGCTCCAACTCTCACATGTTCATTTTGGGGATCACTGGGGGAATTTCACATTAACCTCACTGCAGTGTTAGTGTAAGCCTTACTTGTGACTAATAAATAAACTTTACTTTGGTGGATCTGGTCGATTTCATGATGGGCAGTTTTTTTTTTAAACAATAAAGTCTTGTCACGTCCCTAAGACATGAAAGGAATCATAAACTGTTTAAAGTCAAAACTTACTCCTGCAAATTCAAAACATGGAATCTGCGAGGCCGCAGCTGGAGTACTGTGTGCAGTTTTGGTTGCCGCACTTACGCAAGGATATTTTGGCCTTGGAGGGAGTGCAGAGGAGTTTACTAGGCTGATGCCGGAGTTGAGGGGGTTGAGCTATGAGGAGAGGCTGAATAAACTAGGCTTGTACTCGTTAGAGTTTAGAAGAATGAGGGGAGGTCTCATTGAGACATATAAGATGATGAATGGGATGGATAGGATAGAGGTGGAGAGACTCTTCCTGCTCAGAAAGGACAGTAGGACTAGGGGGCACAGCCTTAAGATAAAAGGGTTTAGAACGGAATTGAGGAGGAACTTCTTCACTCAAAGGGTGGTGAATCTCTGGAATTCTCTGCCCGTTGAAGTGGTGGAGGCTGTCTCGCTAAATATTTTTAAGACGCGGGTTGATGGGTTTTTGATAAGCGAGGGGATTAAGGGTTATGGGGAGAGGGCGGGAATGTGGAACTGAGCCACGACAGATCAGCCATGATCTTATTGAATGGCGGGGCAGGCTCGAAGGGCTAGATGGCCTACTCCTGCTCCTACTTCTTATGTTCTTATGTTCTGTTCTAACAAAACATAGACGGCTGTCACAGGTCATGTGATTCTCCAGTTGGCTACAGTTTCAGGAAATTTCCTATAGCATTTACATGACAAAAGCAACCATCATCAATGTGGAATCTGACATCTTTCTTTGTGAAGACACATTCCAATCAATGAAACCAGGGAGCAGCAGATGGTCAGTCTCTCCAGCCCTACACTCTGGTGTAGCGTGTTGGAATGCTTGGCTGTGTTAAAGATGCGATAAGAAGTCTCACAACACCAGGTTAAAGTCCAACAGATTTATTTGGTAGCAAACGCCACTAGCTTTCGGGGCTCTGTCCCTTTGTCAGGTGAGTGGAGAGTTCTGATCACAGAGCATATAAAGGCACACACTCAGTTTACAGAATACTGATCAGAATGTGAGTCTTTACAGCTAATCAAGTCTTAAAGGTACAGACAATGTGAACAGAAATAACATTAAGCATAGGTAAAAGAAATGTGTATTGTCTCCAGACAAGACAGTAAGTGAGATTTTGCAAGCCCAGGCAAGTCATGGGGGTTATAAATAGTGTGACATAAATTCAAGATCCCGGCTGAGGCCGTCCTCATGTGTGCGGAACTTGGCAATCTGTCTCTGCTCAGCAACTCCGCACTATCGTGTATTGTGAAGGAATAACCTGGTGTTGTGAGACTTCTTAATGTGTTTACCCCAGTCCAACGCCGGCATCTCCACATCTTGAAGATGCGATACAAGTCTAAATTGTTCCTGTTGGTTCGGGCAGAGGTGAAATTACAGGGACACTGTCCCCTTTCCCAGATAAGAGTCATCCTCAATGTCACTGGAATGTGACATGTGGAAAAACCAGTCAGGCGTGGGTTGATCCGTGAATAGAAGTGGATGGTCTAGGACGAGAATAGGGTTGGGCTGTGATTACCCCCTGCTGTCCCCACACTCTGTAACCGCCAACGTTTATCATCTTACCAACAGACAAGAAATAGCATGAGAGCAGCTAACTTTGAACAAAAACAGAAAACACTGGAAAGTCTCAGTAGGTCTGACAGTAACTGTGGAGAGAGAATAGAGCCAACGTTTCGAGTCTGGATGACCCTTCATCAGAGCTGGTAACATTTTGCCAGCATCTAACTTGACACAGTCCAAACTAGTAGCCCTTGGTCTAATCTACGCCAGACAGTCTTAGAGCCAGTGGAAATAAATAATAGGCTTTTCCTCCCATTTCAGTCAGCATCCCATTACAACTGGGTTTAACCATATATCATATGGTTTAACCATATCTAACCAACACAATTCCCGTTGGAGCTATTTGATAAGTTAGGAACAGGAGTTGATTTAATCAGTATTTCTTTCTGAATAAAATATAAGCCACGGGGTGGCAGTGCTCACAAAGTAAACCAGGCTTTTATTCATTCACAGGATGTAAAGCATCGCTGATAAGGCCAGCGTTTATTTTCCATCTCAAATTGCCCTTGGGAAGATGCTGGTGAGCCGCCTTTTTGAATGCAAATAAGTGGCTTGCTCAGCCATTTCAGAGGGCAGTTAAGGGTCACATTGCGATGGGCCTGGAGTCACAGATACGCCAGACCAGGAAAGAACAGCAAATTTGTTTCATTTAAAGTATATTAATCAACCAGATGGATTTTTACAATGATCTGACTGTTTTATGGTCACCATTATTGAGGCTAGCTTTTTAGCTCCATATTTATTTTGTTGAATTTAAATTCCACCAGCTGCTGTGGTGGGATTTGGACTCAAGTCTGTGGAACTTTGATGAAGGGCCACCCAGACTCGAAACGGCAGCTCTGCTCTCTCTACACAGATGCTGTAAGAAGTCTCACAATACCAGGTTAAAGTCCAGCAGGTTTATTTGGTAGCACGAGCTTCCGGAGTGCTGCTCCTTCATCAGGTGAGTGGAGCACCTGTTGGACTTTAACCTGGTGTTGTGACACTTCTTATTGTGCTCACCCCAGTCCAACACCGGCATCTCCACATCATGCATAGATGCTGTCATAACCTGCTGAGATTTTCCAGCATTTTCTGTCTTTGTCTCTGGATTACTTGTCTAGTGACATAACCACTAAGTTGTGAAACATCTGGAAAGGATGTTTTCTATGATGTGTCTGTAAACATTGATGAGAGTTATACTGGATATGCCGAATTTCCATAGCTTCCTGAGAATGTAGAGGCGTTGATGGACTTTCTTAACTGTAGTGCAGCATGGACAGGTTGTTGGTGATCTGGACACCTAGAAACTTGAACATCTCAACCATTTCCACTACGTTCCCATTGATGTAGACAGGGGCATGTCCTTCACTATGCTCCCGAAAGTTGATGACAATCTCATTTGTTTTACTGACATTTGTTTTGGGGGAGAGATTACTGTCGTCTCACCAGTTCACCAGATTCTCTATCTCTTTCCTGTACTCTGGCTCATCATTGATTGAGATCTGACCCACTAAGGTGGTGTCATCAGCAAACTTGAACATTGAGTTGGAGGGGAATTTGGCCACACACTCATAAGTGTATAAGGAGTATAGTAAGGGGCTGAGGACACAGCCTTGTAGGGCACCAGTGTTGAGGATGATTGTGGAGGAGGTGTCGTTGCCTATCCTTACTGATTGTGGTCTGTGAATTAAAAAGTCTTTTGCATCAAGGTCAGAGATTGTAATGATCCTTAACCAAATTGCCTAACTGATCAAAAGTTTGTGTGTCTGGAGCTTCAGGTTGCGTCAGATTCCTCTCAGATTGTAAGTTGGTGGGCCACTGACTGCGAGAAACTTCTGTTTCTCATTGGTTGCTATTTCGTACACCATGAAGTAATACCAGAGGCTCTAACTATACAGCCCCCAAGTCTCAATCTCAGGGTCAGATGGTTCTGTCTTCCCAAACAATGTCATCGTAAGATGGAGTCTTTACTTTTTCGCATGTTGACTTTTCAGTGGGTGGCATGGGTGACACAGTGGTTAGCACTGCTGCCTCACAGCACCAGGGACCCAGGTTCAATTCTGGCCTCGGGTCATTGTCTAAGTGGAGTCTGCACATTCTGTGTGTGGGTTTCCTCCAGGTGCTCCAGTTTTCTCCCACAGTCTGAAAGATATGATGGTTAGGCGCATTGACCCAAACAGGTGTCGGAGTGTGGCGACTAGGGGAATTTCACTGTGACTTCATTGCAGTGTTAATATAAGCCTTACTTGTGACTAATAAATAAAATGAACCTTCCCCTTCCAAGTCCGCACTGCGGGCTACCAATAACTGAACCAGATTTTTCTTATTGTCAGTGTAATGAGGCAACTCAATGCAGCAAACAATTAACTAAAAGGTTTGTTGATAATAAGAACTGTATACCTGATCACAGTTAATACAGTCTACTCTTAACAATACCCTGATTCCAACTGAAGTCCTCCGGTCCCAGGAATGCTTACCTTCTCCCCTGCTTAGCCCAGGTTCATGCATTTGTGCTCCATTAGCTCTGGCCCGGTCACATAGCCAGCAAAAGATTGTTCCTTAGAGGGGCTATGCCACCACATCTTCGCTCCTCTCAACTAAGTCATTAATGTAAAAATTTGAGGCCCCAGCACAGAGTCCTGTAGGACTCCACTCGTCACATCCTGCCAATCAGACAAAGACCCATTTATGCAGACTCTCTGTCTTCTGCCAGCCAACCAATCTTCTATTCACACTAATATGTTACCCCCTGCACCACAAGCTTTAATTTCCACAATAACCTCTTATGCAGCATCTTATCAAATGCCTTCTGGAAATCTAGAGACTCTCCTTTATCCAAGTGCATGTTGTTATTCGTATAACATAACATAATCTGTGGTGATTTACAAATATGTAACTTGGAAATTGTACTTTCAAGTTAAATTGACTGGATTAAATAAGTGTGCAGCAGGGGGCAGTAAGTGCCAAGAATAAAGGATGGGGAGTTTGAAAATGTTCCTTAATGTTTCTAGTTTCTTAGTAATTTTTTCATATAAAATGAATGAGGAAAACCATTTAGAATAAACATTTAAAGTGTATGTGTTTTTACTTTTTTTGCATTTGAAAGCATGGGTGGCACAGTGGTTAGCACTGCTGCCTCACAGCACCAGGAACCCGGGTTCAATTCCCAGCTTGGTTCACTGTCTGTGGAGTTTGCACATTCTCCCCATATCTGCATGGGTTTCCTCCAGGTGCTCTGGTTTCTTCCCATTATCTGGAAGACATACTGCTTAGGTGCATTGACTTGAATAGGCGCTGGAATGTAGTGACTAGGGGAATTTCATAGTAACTTTGTTGCAGTGTTAATGTAAGCCTTACTTGTGACTAATAAATAAACTTTTACTTTTCTAAATTTCCACAAAGCCTTTCAGAACCTCATCCCAATATCCTTAAGATATATCCTTAAAATACTGTAGATGCTGGAATCTGAAACAAAAACAGAAAATGCTGGATGACCCAGGCTCGAAACATTGGCTCTATTCTCTCTTCAAAGATGCTGTCAGACCTGCTGAGTTTCTCCAACATTTTCATTTTTTGTTCCCAATTTCCTTTGCTGTTAATGATGTACTGTCGATGTGTAGTCATTGTTGTAACATCGGAAATGCTGCGAACAACTTACACAAAGATAGCAAAGTGATACAGATCAGGTCATCTGTTTTTACTGAAGCTGGTTGAGGGAGGCATTGACCAGAACATTGAACTCCCGCATATAAAGTAAAATACTAGGCATGCTGGAAATCTGAAATGTAAGAAGAAAATTCTGGAAACACTTGACAGGACAAAGAGAAACAGAGCTAACAGTTCAGAATGGTGGTTATCGAGTGGTGTTCATTCATCCATTGTCGTAGTGTCTGCATGGTCTCCCCAGTGTACCATGCCTCAGGACATCACCAGGCAAGAGTGTTCTCTTCCTGCTGGGGAACACTTCTGCGGTCACGGGCATTCGGTCTCTGCTCTTCGGGTAAGTTTCTCCAAGGTGGCAATCACAACACGTGACAACACAGAGTTGCTGAGCAGAGACTGATAGCCAAGTTCCGCATACATGAGGACGCCCTCAAAAGGGGTCTTGGGCTCATGTCACGCTATTTCTAACTCCCACGACTTGACTGGGCTTGCAAAATCTCACTAACTGTCCTGTCTGGAGACAATACACACCTCTTTAACCAGAAAGTCTCTCCACTCACACCGTATGTGCCTTTAAGACTTGATTTGCTGTAAAAACTTGCATTCCAACCATTAATTTGTAAATTGAGTTTGTGTCTTCATATGCCCTGTTTGTGAACACAACTCCCACCCACCTAATGAAGGAGCAGCGCTCCGAAAGCTAGTGGCTTTTACTATCAAATAAACCTGTTGGACTTCAACCTGGTGTTGTGAGACTTCTTACTGCTTTTCAGTGATTGCAATGTGATGACCAAATGCAATGACATCATCCAAAGCAGCCACTTCCGGTCCGCACCTCAACCAACCCTGAGCGCCGGGTGGGCGGTGCCAGTGCCGCTCCCTGTGAGTGACGGGCGCCTGGACCAATTGGAACCGGGATCGGGGATGCGGTGTCCAATACGATGACTCTGCACGTGGGGGGCCGTACACGTTACGTTGAGCGGGAGGGCCTAACCGGAGGAGGAGCGGCCCGGAGCCTGAGGGGGAGTGAGGGAGGAAAACCGCCGGCAGCGCCTGGGAACCAGGACCCACAACCAGACCGATACCGTGACAGAACCCCCGCATGGGCGGGTAAATTCTGAGGCGAACGAACTCCAGCTTCTTGTCAGCGTTGCGTTTGCGGGCGGGAGGTGAGGAACGTGTTTTCTCCAACTCATTTCGATGGCAGGTTCGAAGTAGCCAACCAAGCAGCAGCTGAAGAGCCGGGACCCGCCTCGCCGCCTCCTGGCGACGGTCGCCGTGGCAACGGGCGCGCGGGGGCCTGGCCCGTCCCTCCGTCTCCCGGCAACGGTCGCGGTGGCAACGGCGCGCAGCATGGCCCGGCCTCTGCCGCCTGGCAACTGTTGTCCTGGCAACGGCGCGCGAACCTGGCCCTCGCCTACGCCGCTTGGCGACGGTCGCTATGGCAGCGGATCGCGTCGAACGTTGTGTGCGCCCAGAGCCAGTGCTCAGTTCCCGTTCAGCCCATCCCGCTCGTACTAGCCCTTTCCTTGAGTTAGCCAATTAGTTCCAGTCTTCTAACCCTTTCTCATTAACTTTATTTTTTCCTGTTCAACTATTTATCCCTTTTGAACATTGTTAAACCTGCTTCCAATAAATTGACAATACATTACAGATTAACAACACTTGCTGAATTTGGTTAAAAAAATTCTCATCTTTCCTTGCTTTTATTTCCAAGTATTTTAAATCTGTGTCTAGTGTTTATTTTTTTAAAATTCATTTGTGGGACATGGGTGTCGCTAGCTGGCCAACATTTATTGCCCGTCCCTAGTTGCCCCTTAGAAGGCGGTGGTGAGCTGCCTTCTTGAATTGCTGCAGTCCATGTGTTGTGTGTTGACCCACTCTGCCATTAGGGAGGGAATTCCAGGATTTTGACCCAGTAACAGCAAAGAAATGGCGATATGTTTCCAAGTCAGAATGATGAGCGGCTTGGAGGGGAATTTGCAGGTTGTGCTGTTCCCATGTATCTGCTGCCCTTGTCCTTCTAGATGGAAGTGGTTGTGCGTTTGGAAGCTGCTGTCTAAGGATATTTGGTAAATTGCTGCAGTGCATCTTGTAGATACTAACAGCAGCGTGTACTCAGTGTTGGTGGTGGAGGGAATGGATGTTTGTGGATGTGGCGTCAATCAAGCAGGCTGCTTTGTCCTGGATGGTGTCAAGCTTCTTGACTGTTGCTGGAACTTCAACCATTCAGGCAAGTGGGGAGTATTCCATCGCACTCCTGACTTGTGCCTTCTAGATGGTGGATGGACTTTGGGGAGTCAGGAGGTGACACGCTACAGTATTCTTAGCCTCTGACCTGCCCTTGCACCAACTGTTATATGGTGAGTCCAGATGAGATTCTAGGCAATGGTAACCTCAAGGATGTTGATAGTGGGGGTTTCTGAAATGATAACATCATTGAGCGTCAAGGGGCGGTGGTTAGTGCATCTCTTATCTACACATTGCCTGGCATTTCTGTGGTGCGAATGTTACTTGCCACTTGTCAACCGAAGCCTGGATATCGATCACTTTAAACAATTTTGCCTTATTTGAGTCCTCCATAATTTTGAATGCCGCTGTTATATTTCTGGAGCCTTTTCTACTCTTAAGGAGGACTATCCCAGCTTCTGTATTGGAAAAATGCTCATATCACACACTTACTCAAAGAGGTTGGGAAACAAAATGTCAGAAACAATTGGTAAATTAGTTTAACTTCTGTCAAAAAAGAAAAAAAAAGGAGTTTCTGAGGCAGCACCATGTTTAAAAAATTTGATGAGAAGGAAAATGTTTCAAACTGCATCCAGCTGAAAACATCTGTTATTAAAGGCATTAAGAATCAGTTGCTGGATCAGTTTCCAGTCATTGAACCATGGTTAAACCAAATCATGCCAAAGAAGGACCCTGTAAAAATAGTAAAATGCCATGAACATATAGAGATCCTGACTGTTAATGGAGAATTGTTGTTCTTCAGACAGAGTGAGGGATCTTTCTACCCCACCTTACGATTACTTCATAAATATCCTACTATCTTGCCACATCAACAGGTTGATAAAGGGGCCATCAAGTTTGTGCTCAGCGGGGCCAATATCATGTGTCCTGGTCTAACTTCCCCTGGAGCTAAGCTTCACCCAGCAGACACTGACACTATAGTTGCTATAATGGCAGAAGGCAAGCAACATGCCCTCTCGGTGGGAGTTATGAAAATGCCAGCAGATAAAATTGAGCAAGTCAACAAAGGTATTGGAATTGAAAATATGCATTACTTAAATGATGGCCTTTGGCACATGAAGACATACAAATAACACAAGTACCAGCAATGAGATACCTGCTAGAAAGAGAACATGGACAGACCCTGCTGCAAGACATGGAAACATTGGCACTATTGTTTTTTTAAATTTTGTATTGTGTAATTCCAACACTTCAAGGTGGAGGAAGAAAACAATTTTGTGTTTCGTCTGTCCTGGATTTATTTAACCTATTTAAACTTGTCCAACTTACTGAAGGACTTGTAATCTCATCAAGGTATGCAGCAGAAAGAAATTGGGAAATTGTTAGAATCCATTATAAAGAAAGCAATAAGCGGACATTTAGAAAGTCAAAATGCCATCCATCAGAGTCAGCATGGTTTTATGAAGGGTAAATCATATTTGACTAATTTTGCTTGAGTTCTTTGAAAATGTAACAAGCAAGGTGGATAATGGTGATCCTGTAGATGTAGAATATCTGGATTTTCAGGACGTGCCATGCAAAAGGTTAATACACAATGTTAGTTCTCATGGGATTAGGGGTAATTGATTAGCTTGGATGGAGGATTGGCTGACCAAGAGAAAGCACAGAGTTGGGATCAATGGGTCTTTCTCAGGTTGGCAAGATGTAATTAGTGAGGTGCCATAGGGTTTGGTCCTCGGGGTCTGAAACATTTACAATCTATATTATTGACTTGGATGCAATGAAAAGTGGGTGCCATAGCAAAATTTGTAGATGACACTAAAATAGGTGGGCTATTAAGTTGCGATAATGAAATAAGAAATTTGCATATGGATAGGTTAGGTGAATGAGTCAAAATTTGGCAGATGGAATTTAACGTGGATAAGTATGAGGTTATCCATTGTGGCAAGAAAAATGTAAAAGACAAATTATTATCTAAATGGAGAGAAACTTCAAAGTGCTTCAGTGCAGAGAGATCTGGGTGTTCTTGTGCATGAATCGCAGAATCTTGGCATTTATTGCTAAAGGAATAGAATATAAAAATAATGATGTATTGCTGCCACTTTACAAAGCATTGGTGAGACCACATTTGGAATATTGCGAACAGTTTTGGTCCCCTTACTTGAGGAAGCGTTTAGTTCCATTGGAGACAGTTCAGTGGAGCATCACTAGATTGATAAGAGATGAGTTTGTTTTATGAAGAGAGATTGAGCATTTTAGGCATATACTCACTAGAGTTTAGAAGAACGAGAGGAGATTTAATTGAAGTGTACAAGATGATCAAGATTCCTTTAGTTATAAATGCCAAAATTCCATTTGCTTTCCTTATTACTTGTTGTATCTGCATTCCAGTTTTCCGTCTCTTGTGCACAAGGACACCCAGGTCCCTCTGCATCCAAGCACCCTGACATCTCTTCCCATTTTAAATAGGAAGTTGCCTTTCCATTTTTCTGACCAAAATGGATAACCTCACACTTATCCACATTAAACTCCATTTGCCACATTTTGGTCCACTCTCCTAATCTGTCTATATCCATTTGTAAATTTCTTAACCATTTGTAAATTTCTTTCAACCCGGGTCCCTGGCACTGAGAGGCTGCAGTGTCGCCTTGTAGAAAAAGATCAACTTCATATTAGGTAGGTCCATTCAAACGTCTGCTAGAAGCAGGGAAAAGGCTATTCTTGAGTCAGTTGATGTGTGACCTCAGACTTTTGTATCTTTTTCCTGACGGAAGAAGGTGGAAGAGAGAATGTCTGGGCTGTGTGGAGTCCTTGATTATGCTGGCTGCTGTTCCTGAGGCAGCAGGAAGTGCGGACAGTGTCAACGGATGGTTTAGTTAATATTTTTAGGTAAGTATTTGTGTTTAACAAATTTGTGAATTTATAATTTATAAATGATTAATTTATGGATATAAATTATACATTTAATTACAAATTTATGAATTATCCTGATCCCACATTGAGCTGTGTTGCTACATGGTGGTTGTGGTTTTACTGCTTGGAGTTGGAGAGTAAAATTTCCCAGGACGTGATTGCTCTGTGTTGATAGTGAGTGAGACTCCAAACCTGTTTCTGTGCTGTATCTGGTCCACTTGTTTACCTATGGCTTTACTCCCCTGTAGAAGAGAGCATCTTCACAGGGTACTCCATTAAGGGCATTTGCAGGACAAAACATTGCCTGGAGATGTCTCATTGCCCAGCTGGCTTGCTTTTCTTTTATTTATAGTTTGTCTCTGTCTCCTTTCTCCTGGTGAATGAAACTATAAAATCTCTCTCGTGTCACTTGTTTTACATTCTTCATTTTTGGGCTGGGGGCATTATCATAACAATGTGCGTGATCAGAGTTTGGAGATCTTTAATTGCCTGCCAATTTGCATTATTGATAGTGTGGGGAAGGGTGGGATAGTGAATCTTCTGTTTTGTGGCAGATAATAAGAATCAGTTCTCTGAATGCATTCCTGTCAAATCTCATTCATTTTAGTAAGATTTGGGCATTTTAAGTAATGAATTTAAAAATAGCAGGAAAAGGAAAAATGTTAAAAGTGCTCACCTTATGGTTTTGTACCTGAATGCTCAGAGTGTTCCAAGCAAAATAGTGAGTGGAGTTTCTTGTGCGCTATTCAAACAAAGCATACCAATCACAAAGAAGGAAGCAAGACAGTGCAGAATGTAGTGTTACAGTCATAGCTAGGCAGTAGAGAAAGATCTACTTAATACGAGGTAGATCCATTCAAAAGTCTGACGGCAGCAGGGAAGAAGCTGTTCTTGAGTCGGTTGGCACGTGACCTTAGATTTTCATATCTTTTCCCCGACGGAAGAAAGTGGAAGAGAGAATGTCTGGGGTGTGTGGGATCCTTAATTATGCTGGCTGCTTTGCCGAGGCAGCAGGAAGTGTAGACAGAGTCAGTGGATGGGAGGCTGGTTTGCGTGATGGACTGGGCTAGATTTGCACAGATAGGTGTAAAGGGACAAGATATAGTTGGCGTTATGGAGGTGGTGGAGTTGCATTGTTGATGAAAGATGATATTGATACAATATTGAGGAAAGATATTAGCATAAGTGATGTGGAATCTGCATGGGTTGAGTTAAGAAACAACAAGAGGTTAAAAAAAAATTGGTGGGGGTGGTATACAGACTACCAAATTGTAGTGGTAATGGTAGGAAAAGCATTAGACAGGAAATCGGAGATGCACGTGTTAAAGAAACTGTTATCGTGGGTGACTTTAGTCTGCATATAGTTTGGGAGAGTCAAATTAGTCACAGCACAATAGAGGGGGAATCTTTGGAGGGTACACGTGATGGGTTTCTGGAGCAATATAATCATAGATAATCATAGAACCCTACAGTGCAGAAACAGGCCCTTCGGCCCATCGAGTCTGCACCAACCACAATCCCACCCAGGCCCTATCCCCATATCTCTATACGTTTACCCGCTAATCCTTCTAACCTACACTAAAGGGCAATTTTAGCGTGACCAATCAACCTAACCTGCACATCTTTGGACTGTGGGAGGACACCGGAGCACCCGGAGGAAACCCACGCAGACACGAGGAGAATGTGCAGACTCCACACAGACAGTGACCCGAGCCAGGAATCGAACCCAGGTCCCTGGAGCTGTGAAGCAGCAGTGCTAACCACTGTGCTACCGTGCCGCCCCAAATACATTGGGAAATCAACGAGATCAGGCCACCTTGGACTGGGTATTGTGCAATGAGAGAGGATTAGTTGGCAGTCTAGTTGTGAGAGAATCCTTGGGGATGAGTGACCATAATATGGTAGAATTCTTTATGAAAATGGATAGTGAGGTAGTTGATACTGAGACCAGGGTTCTGAATCTCAGTAAAGGTAACTATGTTGGTAAAAGGCATGAATTCACAATAATGGGCTGGGAAACATTACTGAAAGGAAAGACAGTGGACGGGCAATGGCAGGCATTTAAAGAACAAATAGGTGAATTCCAGAAATTGTTTATTCTTATTTGATTGAGTGGTAAGGGATCTGTGGCCAAACCATACAAGGGAAATTAGAGATAGTATCAGATTCAAGGAAGAAGCATAAAAACTGGCAAGAAAAAGCAATAGGCCTGAGGATTGGGAGCAGTTTAAAATTCAGCAAAGGAGGACCAAGAGGTAGGTTGATTAAAATAGAGAATGAACGTAAGCTGGCAAGGAAAATAAAAACTGACTGTAAATGTTTCTATAGATATGTGAAGAGAAAAAGATTGATAAAAACGAGTGTAGGCCCCTTACGCTCAGAAACTGGAGAATTCATAATGAGGAATAAAAAATTGACAAATTAAATTTGTACTGTATTCATGTCTTCCTTTTGTGAAGACATGAATAATGTGCCAGAAGTTCTGAGAGAAGCAAGTTTTTAGTAAGGAGCTAAAGGAAATCAGCATTAGTAGAGAAATGGTTTTGGCAAAGTTGATGGAATTGAAGGTGGATAAATCTCCAGGTGCTGATAATCTTCATCCCAGGGTACTTAAGGGAGTGGCCCTGGAAATAGTATTGAACTCCAAATGCTTTGGATTCTGGAATAGTTCCCACAGATTGGAGGGTGGCTAATGTAAGCCCACTATTCAAAAAAGGGAGGTAGCGAGAAAACAGGGAACTAAAGGCCCGTGAGACTAACTTTGGTACTGGGGAATTGCTAGAGTCTATTATCAAGGATTTCATAACTTGGAACTTGGAAGGCAGTGGGATAATCAGACAAAGTCAGCATGGATTTACAAAAGGGAAATCATGCGTGACGAATCTATTGGAATTTTTTGACGACATGACTAGTAGAGTTGACCAAGGAGAACTAGTGGATGTTGTTTATTTAGACTTTCAGAAAGCTTTCAACAAAGTCACATATGCAGACTACTATATATTAAGTTAAAGCACGTGGGATTGCAGATAACATCTGGAGATGGATAGCTAGTTAGCAGATAGGGAGCTAAGAGTTGGCATAAACGGGTCTTTTTCTGATTGGCAGTCAATGACTGGTGAGGTTCCACGGGGATCTGTGCTAGGACCGCCACTGTCACATATATTCATAAAAGCAAATTACTGTGAATGCTGGAATCTGAAACCAAAAGAGAAAATGCTGGAAAATCTCAGCAGGTCTGGCAGCATCTGTAGGGAGAGAAAAGAGCTGATGTTTCGAGTCCAGATGACCCTTTGTCAAAGACCTTGGAGTCCACATTCAGTCACTGAAAGTAAGTGTGCAGCAGACAGTAAAGAAGGCAAATGGTATGTTGGCTTTCATAGTGAGAGATTTGAGTACAGGAATAGGGATGTTTTGCTGTAATTGTATAGGGTGTTGGTGAAGCTACACCTGGAGTATTGTGTGCAGTTTTGGTGTCCTTAGCTGAGGAAGAATTGAAACTAGAAGCAGGAGTAGCCATTCAGCCCTTTGAGCCTGCACCACCATTCATTTTGATCATGGCTGATCATTGAATTCAATATCCTGATCCTCCCCATTCCTCCCATATCGCTTGATCCTTTAGTCCCAAGAGCGATATCTAATTTCCTCTTGAAATCAGACAACGTTTTGGCCTCAACTACTTTGTGATAGTGAATTCCATACATTCACCACCCTCTGGATGAAGAAATTTCTCTTCACCTCAGTTCTGAGAGGTTTACCCCTTATCCTCACACTATGAACCCTAGTTCTGGACTCCCCCCACCATTGGGAGCATTCTTTCTGAATCTATCCTGATTAACCCTGTTAGAATTGTATGTCCTTGCTCTGGAGGGAGTACAGCAAAGGTTTACCAGGCTGATTCCTGGGATGGCAGGTCTGTCATATGAGGAGAGACTAAGTTGGTTAGGATTATATTCACCAGAGTCTAAAGAATTTGGTTATCTGACCTAACATCCCCTTATGTGTCTTAGTGGCATACTGTCCCTGTGAAGTGCCTTGAAATGTTATATTACATTAAAGCTGCAATATAACTATAGGTTGTCGTTGTCGGGCAGTATGTTCTAACAGTGCTGTTCTTTGAAAGAAAAACATCTTCTGCCTTCAACATCTCTCCTCTGGTTGTTTTTGCCATTAACCAGTTATTGACCCTCCAGTTTCGCCATGTGATTGAAACCCTTTATCATTCTGGTCAAGTCTACTAAATTCCTCTCTAACTCTCTCTGCTCCCACCTTACTGAAGTTAAAATCATAAAAACCCTACAGCGCAGAAGGAGGCCACTCAGCCCATCAAGACAGCAACCCCACCCAGACCCCATCCTCTCATATTTACCCCGCCAATCCTTGTGACCTACGCATCCCGGGACACTATGGGGCAATTTAGCATGGCCAATGCACCTAACCCGCACATCTTTGGATTGCGGGAGGAAACTGGAGCACCCAAAGGAGACCCACATGGACATGGAGAAAACGTGCAGACTCCGCGTAGGCAGTGACCCAAGCTGGGAATTGAACCTGGGTCCCTGGAGCTGTGAGGTAGCAGTGCTAACCACTGTTACCAGCATGTCGCCCTTAATCTTACTATCATTCTGGTAAATCTCCTCTGCAAGGCCTTGATGTGCATCTGCAGGTCTATGGACAACAGTTGTGAAAATATGAATATGGTCCATATGTTTTTCAAATATAACATTTAGTTTTAGGAATTAATGTTTAACTGTAGAAAATGGCATGAATGCAATTACAGCAAGCTCGGAGCCTGTTACACTAAAAGATCAGAGTCATGTTGTCCTAATAGGTTAACAGCTGGAACAGTGAGGTAATTAAAATGGTAGGCTTTAGAGATTGCCAAAAAACCTCAAGAAATGTCTATTTGAAAAAGTGACCCATGCCTGATTAAGACACAAAGATAGAGCTAAAGCAGCAGGTCGGCTTACTTGACTAAAGAACTGGAAACATGATGTCTGCAAAGCTTGCAGTAATGGCAGTCCAGAGAGCTGTTTTTCTTCTTGGGAGATAGAACTTAAATGAGTTTAAAGTATTCAGGGAACCCTGAAAGGTTATTAATCCCATTTATTTAATCAGATCAAAAATAAATGATAAATGAGAGCTAATTTACCTACAAGATCGGTTTGAGGTCAGCAGGCTACTTCATTATGAATATTAAGAAGGCTCCCTGGTTTCAGTTTATTTGGGTACTTGCTGGGAGAGGGGCTTGCAGTTTGGACCTTTTGCAGTTTGCAGCTCACTGAGAGAATTTAGCCAGGGTAAGTAACATATAGACCTGCACTGTAAGAAGGAGTGAATAACTGATATCTTCGTTGACCATATGCCGAAACAGAAGTTGGAAGATTGCCTTGTTTGAAGCTAGTGGGAGAATCTACTGTGGTCCTCGGTGTGTTATTGCTAGACAAAATAATTCGCTTTGAGATATAGATTGAGGGACTGGGCATCCACAGTGAAGAGATGGCCAATGAAAGATTTGCAGCTGAAGAGAATTCTCTGGAGGATTGTGGTTTACTTCTGGGTGATCCCTACAGAAGTAAATAACTTAAAGCTGTGTCTTGAATGAGAATTCTTTGGGAAATAAGAAGCAAACCTGATGCTTAACGTTCAATCATAAGCTGTAGTGTTAACTTAAACATACGTTTTGATTATTGCTTTTATATACAGTAAAGTTTTTTTTAATGAATAGTGAAATCCTGTGGCCTAGTTCTATTGGTTAGAACAAGGAATTTGGATTTCATTTTAAAATGCTAATGGTCCCTAAGCGTCGTCACAAAGTGCAGTCAAAAAGAAAACCAAGGCTGAAATTTTTAACATGGTGGGAACTTATCTGAAGGTGCCTGCCACTGCCATTTTACACTCCATGATATGGAGATGGTGGCGTTGGACTGCAGTAAACACAGTAAGAAGTCTCACAGCACCAGGTTAAAGTCCAACAGGTCTATTTGGTAGCAGAAGCCACTAGCTTTCGGAGCGCTCGCTGCTCCTTCAGGTGAGTGGGATTTCAGTTCACAAACAGGGCATATAAAGACACAAACTCAATTTGCAAAATAATGGACTTGCACTCCAACCATTGTTTTGTAAATTGAGTTTGTGTCTTTATGTGCCCTGTTTGTGAAAGAACTCACCTGACGAAGGAGCAGTGAGTGCTCCAAAAGCTAGTGGCTTTTGCTACCAAATAAACCTTTTGGACTTTAACCTGGTGTTGTGAGACCTCTTAGTGATTTTACACTCCAACAAGCATTGATTGGCATAGGCAAGACTTTCGTTCCTCCTGGGAGGAAGTCTTACCATAGACAGCTGCCAGCCAATCAGATCAGTTGGCAGCTCTCCAAGTCCCTCCAAGGACAGCGCTGCAGTGGCCAGAAGAGGCACTGCAAGAAGCTTCTTGCACTGAAGTCCAGGGAACTTGGGTTAAAGGTAAGTGTCAGGGGTCCAGATGGGATGGTAAGGAAAGCTTGAGGGCTTGCAAGGTATGGGGAGGGGTGTTGTAAATCAGGGCCTTGTGTTGGGCAACACCAACACCACCACTAGGGGCCCGAATTCCCAGCTCGTGTACAGTCGCTGCATGGCTGGAGAACCGAAGGGAATCCTGTCCGTGCAATTTTATACTCCATTCCGACCTCAGAGTCCACCAGGGCAGGTGAGCAGGCAGAATATAAAGTTCTCCTTTTGGTTTGTGATGATGACGTAGTTTCGCTTTTGCAATCCAGGGCTTACTCAGCCTGTTGCTATGAATGTGCTGCATAAGGTAAAAACAGCAGGCAACTCATTTTTAAAGTAGTGTCAGTGATTCTTGGGTGATGGTGCAGCAACTGGAAATGAATTAAAACCATCAGTGACAGGCATGTAATTGCCAGCTCTCTCACCTTTGTTACGTAGCTCAAAGCACATCCTCCAGAGAAACTCACATGCAGGAGGCTGTTTGGTCCATCGTGTTCTCTGTTGGTAACAGTCTTTTTGACTGTTTATCACTAGTGCCATCATTTGTAATGAAATTCCAAGCACTTTAAGTGAGTTGTTGTAACTTTAAAAGAAGATGATTTGTATCACTTGCATTTTGGGTCCTGTTTGAATGTGCTGCAAAGTAGCTAGGGCGTTTTATTAACTATTTTTGTTCCCCTCTTGGCACAGTGGTTAGCACTGCTGCCTTATAGCGCCAGGGACCCGGGTTCAATTTGGCCTTGGGTCACTGTCCGTGTGGACTTTGCATGTTCTCCCTGGGTCTGCATGGGTTTCCTCCGGGTGCTTCGGTTTCCTCCCGCACTCCAAAGATGTGCGGGTTAGGTTGATTGGCCATGCTAAAATTGACCCCAGTGACGGGGATTAGCAGAGTAAATGTGTGGGGTTACGGGAATGGGGTGGGATTGCGGTCGGCACAGACGCGATGGGCCAAATGGCCTCTTTCTGCACTGTAGGGATTCTACGATTGATTTTTCCCCTGGAGCATTTGTTTTAATGTAATTCAAATTGCAAACTGTATTTATTATCATTGTAGGAACAGGAGGGGAGCTTAAACAAATGTCTGCATTGAAGCTGCCTTCAGTCACATCACTGAATGGTTGCCTTGTCTTCACTGAGTGAGTTTGTACTCCAGTCTCTCTCAGCAGTGGCATGTGAAGCTTCATTCTTTTGAGCAATCAACTCAGCAATATGCTTGATTTAATAATTAGAGACAGAGTACTCACTTGGTTGAGTGGTTTGTCAGCTGTTGAGATTTGTTTTACCATTTGTCTGAGCCACTGTTTTTTCTCCTTTTCTAGTAGGAGAGGTCAGGAGTCAGGACCCAAGATTACTGTTTTCATTTGTGCTGTTGACATGGTCTTGCTTATGCAACCCACGTCTTACTCAGCCTGTTGCTATTAATATGCTGCACAAGGAAAATGCAGCAGGTAACTCATTTTAAAGCAGCATCAGTGATTCTTGAATGATGCTTTTAATTCAGTTGCTGCGTGATTGGTGACAACTCGAAGCACTTCTTCCAGAGACATTCACAGCATAGGAAGAGGCCATTTGGCCCATCATGTCTGCCTGTTCCTTGTTGAAACAATGAATCGGGCTGCCCCTGTTGCCATTGCTCTATACCTTGATTTGATTTATTACTGTCACGTGTATTGGGATGCAGTTTCTGTATTAATTCTTGCGCGCTATATTTATTCAGTTATTTACTTTGTTTATTAGTCACAAGTAGGCCTACATTAACACTGCAGTGAAGTTACCGTGAAAATCTCCTAGTTGCTGCACTCTGGCCCCTGTTTGGGTACACTGAGGGACAATTTAGCACGGTCAATGCACCTAACCAGCACGTCTTTTGGACTGTGGGAGGAAACCGAAGCACCTGGAGGAAACCCACGCAGACATGGGGAGAATGTGCAGACGCCACACAGACAGTGACCCAGGCCGGAGTTGAACCCGGGTACCCAAAACAAACCATTCATAAAGTAAGCATACCACTCATAGAGTACTTTCCCTTGTTTCAAATCCACATTTCCTTTTGAGGTGGTAATAATCTCTGTTGTTCGTGGCCAAGCAATCCAAGCTCCCAACAACACTGTGCAGCAAGAAATGACTTCCAACTTTCCTCCTCCTCCAATTTCAAATTGTTGACCCTTCATCCATTGTTATTACTTTATACTGTAAATAGTCCCTATTTGCATTTGAAGAGATAATGTGTATACTTGGACTGTTCGAAACTTCCTACATTTAAGTAAAAAGGCAATAAGTATCTTGTGCCCATCATTTTATTTTACTAGCAAAAGCAGTCTGGCTACTTCATTCATCCTTCTGCAGGAGTACTTGGGATTTTGACAATGGGAAGTGATCTGATTCGAGCTGTTTCCAGTTTGGTTGAAATGGTACTTCTTTCACCTCCTAAGTTTGAAGGTTGTCAGTTCCGAGACCATGTCCACATAATATATAATCCAGTGTATGGTGCTACACTGCTGGAGGTAGTAGCTGTTACTTTGGGGGTGGAGGGGATATCTTAGGTAACTAATGACAGCACTCGAAGAGCACTAGGAGATACTCTGCAGCTTTCCTCTATTAAACAACACCACGTGAAATAAGTTAGTTCAACATTTGTCTCCTGTGTCCCTGTTTCGTAAGCATGTATGTAGCTTCTGACAGAGAGAGAGAGAGGTTCTTGATTGGTAAGGTGATCCAAGGGTTATGGGGAAAAGGCGGGAAAATGGGATTGAGAAACATATCAGCCATGATTGAAAGGCGGAGCAGACTCGATGGGCCGAATGGTCTAATTCTGCTCCTATATGTTAGATCTTATCATTTTGCATACATCAGTATTCCATCAACATCAATAAGAGAGATTCCAATTTGTATAGTTCCTTTCAAGATGTATCAAAGCACTTATCAGCGAAATAAGTGCAGTCATTTATGGATAAGTTTTCACAAACTGTACAGACATAATAAGCGGATAACTTTTCTCAGTACAATTGCATTAGGAATGAATATTAGACAGAGCAGTGGAAGGAAATTCCCCTGCCTTTCTTTGTGTCAAGTTTTTGTACACTTGAAAGGGGCCTCTGATTAACATTTTATCTGAAAGGCAGCATGTTCTGACAGTAGTACAATGCTAACTCAGTACTGTACAAAGAGTCAGCGCTGATTTTATGCTCCAGTCTCTGGAGTAGAACTTGAACCCACAAATGTTCTGACTCGGAGGAGTGCTCACTCATTCAGCCACAGCTGACACATGAGATGAATGGCTTGTTAATCCATTTTTTAGTGGTTGCGGGAGGAGAGCTGGCCTGGAAGCCATGCAAACCACCTATTCCTCAAGGACTGATATGGAAGCTCCGTAACATTTCAGCCCGTGTCACCGAATGTGCAAACAGAGTTTGGAATTACACCTTCGCCATGGTAATAGACAAGACAGTCCTCCCCAGTGCTAGCAATAGGATTTCAGTCAAATGTAACAGAACGGCACTTTAATACTCTGACCGCATGATCTGTAGAGAAACACCCAGCAGTACAATTATCGACCGTGACCTGCTAAATGTTGTGTAGTGGTTAGAGACGCTGTTTAATTCCTGAGGAAACTCCTGGATATCATTCATCTGTCACTGCTGGTGGGGCAATTTTCAACTGGAGGAAGCACATCATACAATCTTAAGATGTACTAGCTTGAGGTACATTTTGCCTTTTTTTTTAAACTGTAACCGCACGTTGTTAATGGTGATGCTCCATGAGGGCCTTGGAAAAAAAAAACTTGTCACTTTTCCAACCTATTTCACCTAGTCCAGTATGATATTTGATTTGATTTACCATTGTCATGTGTATTGGTATACACGGAAAAGTATTGTTTCTTGCATGCTGTACAGACAAAGCATACCCTTCATAGAGAAGGAAAGGAGAGAATGCAGAATATAGCGTTATACCCATAGCTATGGTGTGGAGAAAGATCAACTTAATGCAAGGTAGGTCCATTCAAAAGTCTGACGGCAGCAGGGAAGAAGCTGTTCTTGAGTTGGTTGGTACATGACCTCAGACTTTTGTATCTTTTTCCTGACGGAGAAGGTGGAAGAGAGAATGATAGGGCCAGAGGATACGCCCTGCATTTGGAAAAGGGAAAACTCAGAGCTAATCTGTTTGGAATTTGTTCAGTGAACAAGTGGTTGATGGACTCCCCAGCAAGGCAGTGAAGTAGATGATAAATCATTTAAATTAAAACTGGCTTTCTTTCAGCACATAACATTTTTGGGTTATTGTTATAATGAGTCATGAGAGTCATGACAAGTGGTAGAATGCACTTATGGATTCCCGAAGTACTCAACACTGCAATTTTCCTCAGTTCGTGGCTGTCTCCATTGTAGATAAGTTAATATGGATTGATTGCAATGATTAGTCAATCTCTCCATTATTGTGTATCATTGACAGCCAGGATGGTCAAAGATGGACTTTGGCCTTTTCCCTTTTAGAAATCCTGATGTTGCTGTGGCCACATATGTTGTGTTGATAGTCAGAGACAGAAGACCCTTCTTGAGTGTGGACGTGTTGTAGCACCACTTTGTAAAGTGTGCATCTTAGACCGCAAGAAGCGGCATAATGGTCAATGGTCAGTGTTTAGCACTGCTGCCTCATTGCATCAGGGACCTGGGTTCAATTACAACCTTTGGTCACTGCCTGTGTGGAGTTTGCACAGTCTCTCCGTGACTGTGTAGGTTTCCTCCTTGTGCTCTGGTTTCCTCCCACAGTCCAAAGATGTGCAGGTTAGGTGCATTGGCCATACTAAATTCTCCCTCCGTGTACCCGAACAGGCGCCAGAGTGTGGCGACCAGGGGATTTCCAAAGTAACTTCATTGCAGTGTTAATGTAAGCCTAGTTGTGACACTAGTAAATAAACTTAAAAAAAACCTAAAGTTTAAAAAAAAAGAAATAGCCAAAAAGCAATTTTGCTGAATTGGGTAAAATTTGGCTGCAGGTAATTTTTTTTCTCCTTTTTAAACCGAGTCTCCCCAGTGACCAATAAATGAATGTGGCAATTTTTCATGGTGAAGGGATGGTGATAGCCACATCCCAGTGGTCAGTACTCTGGGACAGAAAGGTTGTGGGCTCAAATGGTAGGGTTCCAGTACCTAACTGAGGAACTATTGGAGGAGAGGTGTGGATTAAAAGAACCATGGCATTATTTTGAAGAAGAACAGGGGAGTCTCACCCTGGCCAATATTTATCCCTCAACAAGTATCTCCAAAGCAGGTTATCTGGTCATTTCATCATTGTTTGTGGAAACTTGCTGTACAGAAAATAGTTATTATGAGTGATTACTCTTCAGTTTTTTAATTCTTTCTTTCCTCCACTGGTAGAATATGACCCTGTATTTAGGAAAGCAGTTGCATTATGTGCCACTGATGCCATTTGAAACATACGAATAAACAGGAGGAAACTAACCCATAACCTGGAGAAGGTAATGTAAAAGATGGTGATGAAAGGAGAGAAAATACAGGGGAAATTGAAATCCAAAGATGTGTGAGTTAGATGGCTTAGTCTTGCTAAATTGACCCTTAGGGTCAGGGGGACCAGCTAGGGTAGATGTATGGGATAGAGCCTGGGTGGCATGGTAGTCAATGCAGTCCCTTTGGGCCAAATGACCTCCTTCTGCACTGTAGGGATTCTATCATTCTAAGATTTAAGTTGAATTTCTGGGAAGTTATTTTCTAGGCTGTGAACACTACTGAGCTGTACTGGCACTAACAGACCTGCAGCATATAGTCAGTGGAGTTCTCGCCCTCCTGGCTGTCTGTCATAGGTCATCTCCCTGCCTCTGTAACCTCCAAACCTACAATCCTCCATGATCAATTTACTTTGCTAATCCTGGCCTCTTGTAGATCCCTAATTTTCTTCTGTTTTCTCCCATTGCTGGCAATGCCTAGCTTCTTAAGTTTTGGGTGAATTCCCTCGCTAAATCCCTCCAACTTCTCCTTTAAGGACTCTGCGTAAAACCTACCTGGATGACCAAGCTTTTGGTAATGTCCCAAATTATCTCCTTGTGTGGGTTGGTGTTCAGTTTAGTTTGATCACCCCTGTGATTTGTCTTAAAGGATGCTTTACTATGTAACCGTGCTATATAAATATGAATTAGTGTTTGTTACCCAATTTTGGTCTTAAGTAAATTTTACGGCGTGGGGGAGCATGGAGTGGAACCTAACAAATTCCACTTGCTCCCAGTCGTTATATTTCAGGGTTCTGCTGATGCTTATAAAAGATTAATGACAAATCTGTAGACACAAATTGTTGCTTTGCCTCTTGCTGTCTGTGGAATCTGTATCGATTCCGTGGCATCATTTGACCTTGTCTCATTCTTTTGGGTATATTAAGCAGCCTCAAATTATTACAAAGTCCAGTTAGCAGATCTTGTTGCTGTCTAAATGCTGTGAACAGGAGGTGTCCTCCTTAAGGTTTAAAGGTTATTTTGTTGAGTTGGCAGCTCTTGCTGCCTGTTTTGCATTCTTTTGTATCTAACCGATTTGTGGCCTTCTGTTTGATTTGCGAGAATAAATAATTCATAAGGTTTTAATGATGGTAATGTTTGCCCTCTTGGCTCTGTATCTGACTGGGTAACCTGAGGAATTTTTTAAAGGGATGTTGTCAAAAGACAAATTCTTTTCTCTTGTGGCAGGAGCAGAACCCATCGGCTGACTAGCTTTTTATCACCAATGTTTATGTTTGAATGTTATTGTTATAAGATAGTAGGTGGGGAGAGTGGTGCTCTGGAGAGACAGTAGTATATCACAGCAGTGCCCGATGTTGTCTGAATGTGTGCGTTTTCCAGTTGGCTTGGCTTTGATGCCAATACGATAGCCTCCTTATTGCCAACTCAGCTGAGATCTGTTAATTGGAAGTTTCAAGCAAGGATGAAACCTTCCTGTTATCAGCTGCTAAATGTGTGGCTGGGCAGAACTGGATTTGCTGCACGACTAAATGATCTTATCCAGAGTTAGCAAGAGGGTATTACCATTGAATTTGATGTCCTAAGGCCATTGAAGGGCCAATTTAGTTAAGGATCCTCTCCATTCACATTACAGTACTTCACCCAATTTGATCCCCTCCAGGCACCAAACAGCCTATCAAGGATCACCCGTTTAAGTATAACTATTTTATTGCGCATGAGCAGAAGCTTAACTTATCATAGAAACTGTAATCATAGAATCTCTACAGTGCAGAAGAAGCCATTCAGCCCATTGAGTCTTTACCCATTCTCTGATAGTGTGTCTTCCCCAGGTCCTCTCCTCCACCCTAACCCATAATCCCTCACGTTTACTATGGCTTATCCCTCTAACCTACACATCCTGGGACACTGAGGAACAATCCACCTAACCTGCACATCTTTGGACTGTGGGAGGAAACAGGAGCACCTGGAGAAAACCCACGCAGAAACAGCGAGAGCTCCTTCAGGAAGACAACAACTTCTATTTTATCTAACACGTTTTAACATAATAAAACTTCCCAGGTACTTCACAAGAGCATTATTGAACAGAATATGACAACGAGCCACATAAAATTACATTGCGGTGGAGAAAAGTTTATTTTCTCTTGCAACAAAGCCTTGTATAATTCAAGTTTTGTACTTTCTGTAGAGCATTTAATGCAGTACGAGGTCCCACTGCATTTCAAAGGAGTATCGTAGAGGAGAGTCTGACAAAGGAGAAACCACCAAAATCTTGACCAAATTTTTAAGAAACTGCTTAAAAGTGGAAACAAAAAGGTGGGAAAAGTTTGTGGAAGGAGTTCTAGAGCCTAGCTATGGCTTTAGCAACTGAAGCGGTGGATTGATTAAAATCTGGAACACGCAAAAAGCCAGAATTAGAGGAGCACAGTTTATTCCCCAATTCTCTTCAATTGGATGAGATAACAAAGTAGAGCGAGGCGAGGCCGTAGAGGGACTTTATAAAGTTTATTTATCAATCGCAAGTAGACTTACGTTAACACTGCAAGAAAGTTACTGTGAAAATCCCCTAGTCACCACACTCCAGCGCCTGTTTGGGCACACCGAGGGAGAATTTAGCACGGCCAACGCACCTAACCAGCACGCCTTTCAGGCAGCAGGAGGAAACCCATGCAGACACGGGGAGAATGTGCAGACTCCACCCAGACAGTGACCCAAGTCGGGAATCAAACCCAAGTCCCTGGTGCTGTGAGGCAGCGGTGCTAACCAGTGTGCCGCTATGCCGCCTCACTTAAGGATGAGAATATTACAAGTGAGACATTGTTTATCTGGAAGCCAGTAGGTACTTGACCACAAATTGGCCAATAGGACTTGGTGTGAGTTAGGACACTGAAATGTCCTCCAGTTTATGGGATGCTGCCCAGGAATAGTCCTGACTAAAGAAAACAATGGCATAGGATAGAGTTTCAGCTGTGGATGAGCTGAGGCAGGGATTGAAACGTACAATGTTACAGAGGTGTAGGTAGGTGATCTTGGTGATGTCAAGGACATGTGATTGACTGCCAATAAATAATTTCCTTATCTGAGAATCCCATTTGATTTGTTACGAATGCCCACAGTGGTTTTACAATGGCCTCTAGTTTTTGATATCTGTTTCACTGAGTCAAGGCAGATAGAAATCTGCTGTCAGGCAGGATTTGTACTAATCACCATCAGAGTCCATTGGCCAATCGATACTATAATCACTGTCTGTCCCCAGCTAGTTAGCAGCCAGTGTTAACTATTAATTGTTTTGATTTTGCTTCAATCTGGGGTTAGCTTTGTTCTTGCAGAGCAAGGAGATTGCACCAAAAATTTTCCACTTATTCTAGTTCCAGGCAAAGTGAACCTCTTCCGCTGAGAAATGGTTTTGTTCATTTAGATAAAAGAATCTTGCCATCAGCAGGTTTTGCCAAAGAATGACCATATTAACTTTTCTTGCCTTTATGTAAAGTGCCTTTTGCATCAAAGCATCTCTGTATTGTGCTCACAAATGAATTATTTTTTGAAGTGTGGGGGTGGTTACATGGACCAAATTTAGTGCATTGGCAATCAATGCATTTGGAGAAGTTATACTTCCAATGGAGTGCATCACACAAGATTAAAACTTATTGATTTTATCATTACCTCAGATTACTCCCACCACAATCATTACCTGTGGTAGACCCATGACTCCAAAGTGTACGTAACTCAAAATGCATTCCACAGATAGAATGCAACTTTGGAAAAACAAAGGCTGGAATTTTACCATCCTGCCCACCACTGGAATCGGAGCGGGCGAGAGGCAGAGTATGGGAAGATCTGTTGACCTTGGGTGGTATTTTACAGTTCCGGGATGAGTGAGACTGCAAAATTCGACTCAAAATCTATAAGTATTTTTTTCAAGGGCACTTGATGTGAAAATTGTAGACACTCGCTGGTGTAAAAAGAAATTAAAATTTGTCCAGTGTGTACATATATATTTGTATCTCACTAACATGTTGGTGACGTAACTGCAATGCTTGGTAAGAGTTTGTATTGGTGCATCAATTCAGTGAGTTAATCTCACTTGAGAAGCCCTGAGCAAAAGCCAACAGGAAACAACACACTTGTACTTCTTTGAAGTTTGCTCCAACCTGTTGGCACAGTAAGAAGTCTCACAACACTCGGGTTAAACACCAACAGGTTGATTTGGTAGCAAACTCCACTAGCATTTGGAGCGCTGCTCCTTCATCAGGTAAGTGGGAATTCTGTTCACAAACAGGGCATATAAAGACACACACTCGATTTACAGAATACTGATTGGAATGTGAATCTTTACAGCCAATCAACTCTTAAAGGCACAGACAGTGTGAGTGGAGAGAGCAATTAAGCACTTGGTTAAGTATTAAGACTATTGTCAACAGCGAACTAGCCAGCCTTCAGGAGAACAATGACTATGGCATCACACAACCCTGCCACAGCGACCTCTGCAAGATGTGCCGGATCATCAACATGGATGTCATCATCTCACATGAAAACACCATCCACCAGATACATGGTACATACTCTTGCAACTCGGCCAATGTTGTCTACCTGATACGCTTCAGGAAAGGATGTCCCGAGGCATCGTACACTGGGGAGACCATGCAGGCGCTGCAACAACAGATGAATGAACACCGCTCGATAATCACCAGGCAAGACTGTTCTCTTCCTGTTGGGGAACACTTCAGCAGTCACAGGCATTCGGCCTCTGATCTTTGGGTTCTCCAAGGTGGCTTTCATGACTCACGACAGTGCAAAGTTGCTGAGCAGAGAGTGATAGTCATGAGGACGGCCTGAACCGGAATCTTGGGTTCATGTCACACTATCTGTAACCCCCACGACTTGCCTGGACTTGCAAAATCTCACTAACTTTCCTGCATGGAAACAATGCACACCTTTTTAACCTGTGCTTAATGCTCTCTCCACTCACGTTGTCTGTACCTTTAAGACTTGATTAGCTATAAAGACTTACATTCCAATCATTAGTCTGTAAATTGAGTTTGTGTCTTTATATGCCCTATTTGTGATCAGAACTTCCACCCACCTGACAAAAGAACAGCCAGTTCCGGAAGCTAGTGGTGTTTGCTACAAATAAACCTATTGGACTTTAACCTGGTGTTGTGAAACTTGTTAACCTGTTGACGGCAGAGATTACTGGTACTTCACTGACTAGTAGACGCTATTACCTAGTCTGTTGCAAAACTGTTTGAGTGGATTTGTAAAGTGATTGCATTGAAACATTCAAAGATGAACACGGAATTTTTCCAGTGTCCTGCTCATCCATACCCTTCAGTGTCAGTTGTGGCTCAGTTAGTGGCACTCTTGCCTGAGTCAGGTTCCAGATCTGCTTCAGGATTTAGCACACTTGTCTAGACTAAAACTCCCAATACAGTACAGAGTGAGTACTACACTGATGGGAGGTGTTGTCTTTTCAATCATAAAATCATAGAATTCCTACAGTACAGAAGGAGGCCATTCAGCCCATTGAGTTTGCATCAACCACAACCCCACCCAGACCCTATTCCCCTAACCCCACATATTTACCCTGCTAATCCCCCTGACACTAAGGGCAATTTATCATGGCCAATCCACCTAACCCCCACATTTTTGGACTGTGGGAGGAAACCAGAGCACCCGGAGGAAATCCATGTAGATATGGGGAGATTGCACAATCTCCACACAGACAGTGACCCAAGGCCAGAATTGAACCCAGGTCTCTGGCACTGTGAGACAGCAATGCTAACCATTGTGCCACTGTGTCAATCAATGACTGTGGATGAGCTGTTATGGTGAGGCACCATCTGCCCCCTCAAATGTTGCAAAGGATCCCATGGCAGTACTTGAATAAAAGCGGAGCTGTTATCGTCAGTGTTCTGGCTAATATTTTTCCCTCAATCCACATCACGCAAACAGATTTTCTGGTCATCACATTGCTGTTTGTGGGAACTTGCAGTGCCACATTTTCTATCTCATACCAGTAACTACATCTCAAGAATAAAAGTACTTGATTAATTGTAAAATGTTTTTGGATATTTAGTGAAGTGAAAGGTGTACAAGTCTCTTCACCTTACCACCCCCCCACCCCGTCATTTTCCATTACCCACCTCCCCTTTCATGCTCTCTTTTTTTATATTCAGTAATGGGACATGGGTGTCGCTGGCTGGCCAACATTTATTGTCCATCTCTAGTTACCCTTGGAGGGCAGCTGAGAGTCAACCACATTGCTGTGGCTCTGGGTCACATGTAGGCCAGACCAAGTAAGGACGGCAGATTTCCTTTCCTAAAGGGCATTAATGAACCAGATGGGTTTTTCTGACAATTGACAATGGATTCATGGTCATCGGTGGACTCTTAATTGTATGTTTTCTTATTGAATTCAAATTCCACCATCTGTCATGGTGGGATTCGAACCTGGGGCCCCAGAATATTAGCTGAGTTTATGAATTAATAGTCTAGTGATAATACCACTAGTCTATCTCCTCCCTTTACCCCTGCCTTCGTGTTCTCTCTCACTTTTTCTCTCTCCCCACCCCCTTTCTCTCTCCCCCCCCTCCCTTTTCCCCTTCCCCTGTGCTCTCTACACCCTATCCCCACTCTGAATTGTGCTCTATCCTCCCCCACCTTCCCTCTTTCTCTCTCTCTCTCCCTTCTCCCCCACCCCCCCCCCCCACCCCGCCCCCCCAACCCCTCCCTGTCTCCCAAAACCACCAGTATCATCAAATCCAGATGAATAGTTTTGTTCATCTCATTGCTGTTTTTTGGGATGTTGCTGACGATGAATAACTTACTGCACTGGGTGTGAAATTATTTTGACAGTGTTGTAGGGTGTTATATTCGCCTCACTATTTCTTTCCTCCACCTCCACACACACACACACACACACACACACAAACGCACACAATCTTTTTTTTAAAGGAAAGAAATGGCATTTTCCCACTTTGGCAGAGACTGCTCCTGCCAGTCTCGGCACTTCCAGCATGTTCAATTCCTTCATCTTGTGTCTCAAGTGCTTCCTTTCCTGTCAACATTCTCCCTTCTTCTCGACATGCTGATTACATTTCTGAATTGCTTTTTTTTAACGTGCGTCAGTTTGCCAGTCTTTGACAAGTGGAGTTCTTCATGTGAATCTCGAATATGAATGCAAGTCGGCGGTTTGACAGTGAAGGATGACACAGCTGGTCCCAGTCCCACCCACGTGCCAGAACCTCCCCTGTATGTCTATCCAGCATTGCAGGTTGCAGAGCCGCAATCAAGTGAAACGCTGGTATGTTTTGCTTCTGTGTGTTGTGCCAGGATTCCCTGGAATCCCTGTTGCTGCTGTTATTGACATTAGCTTAGCACAGAGTTGCGACTGATTTCTGTGGTCACCTGTGCTCAGTAACACAAATCTTGGAGCCAGAGCTGCTGGGTTCAGATCCTTCTGTAAGGATTTGAGCACTTAATTCAAATTGACACTCCAGAGGAATGCCGGGAGAATGCTACAATGTCAGAGATGCCATCTTTCGGAGGAGACATGAAAACAGAGGCCCTGATTGCTTCTTTAGGTGGGCTTCTTCCCTGCTGCCCTCAGACTTTTGAATGGGCTTGCCATATGTTCAGCTGATATTTCTCGACATAGTAGCTAATTCTGCACCCTTTCCTTCTTGCCTATGTACTCTTATGCACGGTATGTTTTGGCTTTATAGCACACACAAGAAACAAAACTTATTTACTGTATGTTAATACATGTGACAATAATAAATCAAATCAAAGACCATGGAGGGTTTGCAAACAAGGATAAGAATTCTAAAATTCAGTAATTACTGAACAAAGCATCAGTGCAGCCTGGTGAGCAGGGTGGGGAGTGGGTGCAAGTTTGGACACAAGCAGCAACATTTTGGCTGAACTCAATTTGATGTAGAGTGGCGAAATAATGGCAAAGCAGGACAGCTTGGGATACCCGAGTTTCGTGGTAACATGTACAAGAGTTTTTCAGCAGGGGACACGCAGGGTGTAGTCAGGTGAGCACCAAGTGGAGTCTTGGTGAGCAATGTTCTGTTGATTCCATGAGGGTCCCTCTGATGTAGCCTTTTCAGACTAACATACAATATTAAACACACTAAAGCAAATGGTGCAAATGGGCTCTACTAACCTGTATCGCAGGGTTGAAGACATAATCTAGGCTTAGTTTGCTCTAGTTTTAGTTTATTTATTAGTCGCAGGTAGGCTTACGTTAACACTGCAATGAAGTTACTATGAAAATCCCTTAGTTGCAACACTGGAACTGATGCGGCAACAAAAATCTCTCCCTCAATGCCAACAAAATTAAAAAGATTGTCATCGAGTTCAGAAAGCTTGAAGGAGAACATGCCCCTGTCTACATCAATGAGGATGAAGTAGAAAGTGTCGAGAGCTTCAAGTATTTAGGTGTCCAGATCACCAACAACCTGTCCTGGTCCACCCATGCCGACACTAGTTAAGAAAGCCCACCAACGCCTCTACTTTCTCAGAAGACTAAGAAAATTTGGCATGTCAGCTGCGACTTTCATCAACTTTTACAGATGTACCATAGAAAGCATTCCTTTCGATTGTATCACAGCTTGGTATGGCTTCTGCTCTGCCCAAGGCTGCAAGAAACTACAAAACGTCTTGGATGTAGCCCATTCCATCACGCAAACCAGCCTCCCACCTATTGACTCTGTCTACACTTCCCACTGCTTCAGCAAAGCAGCCAGCATAATTAAGGACCCCACGCACCCCAGACATCCTCTCTTCTACCTTTCTTCGGGAAAAAGATGCAGAAGTCTAAGGTCACGTACCAACCAACTCAAGAACAGCTTCTTCGCTGCTGCTGTCAGACTTTTGAATGGACTTGCCTTGCATTAAGTTGATCATTCTCTACACCCTACCTATGACTGTAACACTACATTCTGCAGTCTCTTTTGTTTATTTCTCTCTGTATGCTTTGTCTCTATAGCACACAAGAAACAATACCTTCCACTGTACGTTAATACATGTGACAAAAATAAATCAAATCAAAACTCTGGCACCTGTTTGGATACACTGAGGGAGAATTTAGCACGGCCGTTACACCTAACCAGTACATCTTTCAGACTGCAGGAGCAAACCGGAGCGCCCGAAGGAAACCCACACAGACACGGGGAGAATGTGCAGACAGTGACCCAAGCCAGAAATCGAACCTGGGTCCTTGGCGCTGTGAGGCAGCATACTATGCCACCGTGCTGCTCGCTGAAAGCTGACCCTTCAGTGATGTTGGACTGCATTGCCTCGGCTGCTGTCTCCCAGATAGAACTTCAAATTGACCTGTTTGGGTTGAAATAGCAGATTCTGTGGAACTATTTGAAAAGCAGGGAGTTCTCGTGTCAGGCCCACATTCATTCTTTAATCAACGATAGCAAAAATAGATTTAACAAGTCATTCATTTCACTGCTGTGTGGGGCCTTGCTGTGGTACAAATTGGCTGCCATGTTTGTCACAGATAACAACAGTGAATTAATTTTGAAAGCTAAATCATTGTTCGTGAATTGCATGTCACAAAGTTGTGCAAGGCACAGCATAAATGCAGGTTTCTTTTTCTTGATTAAACTGAATAATGCTGCAGTAATCAAACACATCATGCCTTACGGCTATAAACATTGTGTTAATTACACCCCCAATTCGCATGGATTGCAATTACAAAATTACAAATAAAAATGTCTGTACGTACTAGGTGTGTCTACAATGACAAACTAATTGGTCCTGATCAGGGTGATTCTTAAGAGTTAGCTTCATTTATTACAGCAAGTATGTGTCCTGTAACAGCCCTTGGCTGTTGTCCTGTAGAGTATTTTCATGATATAAAGTTATTGCAATCTATGATTTTGTTAGATGTACCTATCACTTACAACAGCTTGTGGTTCTATTTAAAAAATTAAACTCTTTGAAGTCTCAAAAATAGAGAAGAAATCGTCATATTAAAGGAACATGCTGTGATCTAGAATGCGCTACCTGTGAGGCTGGTGGAAGCAAATTCAATAATAACTTTCAAAATTAAATATGTGCTTAAAAAAAACTTTGGGTCTTTTGGGGAATTGCTTATTTAAGGTTATTTATTAGTGTCACAGGTGGGCTTACATTAACACCTCAATGAAGTTACTGTGAAAATCTCCCAGTCGCCACACTCCGGTGCCTGTTCAGGTACACTGAGAGAGAACTTAGCATGGCCAATCCACCTAACCTCTTTTGGATTGCGGGAGGAAACCGGAGCACCCGGAGGAAACCCACGCAGACACTGGGAGAATGTGCAGACTCCGCACAGACAGTGACCCAAGCCAGGAATCGAACCTGCGTCCCTGACGCTGTGAGGCAGCAGTGCTATCCACTGTGCTGCTTCAAGTGTGCTACCATAGTGGTACCAACTATAGGAGGAATATTGGTCAGGTCACTGGGGGCCCCTACTTGCCTTTGATGCCCAGGGATCTTTTATATCGTCTTGAAAATGCAGCACTGTTGACAGTGCCAGTTCCAGAATACCAGACCTAAGGCAAAAATACACACAGAGCACCGACTCATATTCCTGCTGCCTGAGCATTGGAATTCTCTCCCCAACCTCTCTGCCTTTCATATTTCTCTCTCTCTCTCTCTCTCTCTCTCCTCCCTCAAGAAAACTCCTCATCTCTGATCATTTCCCCAGACAGCTAGCCAGAGATCAGTGACAAATGAGAGAGAGAGAGAAGTATAGCATTTTAAGCACAAGCTCGGCTGTTCAATATGCCATAGGATTACAATCCTCTGAAACTGAAATAATACAAATTCTCAAAATTGACAAAATGTCAATTTCTGTTTTACTTGCCGCAGATTATCCAACAGGACAGCTTACTGTGAGCTGACTTAATTCAATAAGAAACAAGATGCCCAAAAAGAAAATCCAATATGCATTGCCCCGCGCACAAGACAGGATTTTTAAAGCGATAACTCAGTAAGAGGATTATTTCCATATAGAGTTAGTTTAAACAGAATTACTGATCTGAGCTTAAACTGGCTGATGTGGAGTCATGAACAGCATTTATCCTGGTTATTTCCCTGCCTCTAAGAAGAGCAGACCATCGTGCATAGTCAGAGCAATTTTGTTTTAATAATTCTACAAATCTATAACATTCGGCCCTCATTTCAAACAGAGTAAAAAACTCAATTTATTATTGTTGCATATATTAGTATACAGTGAAAAGTATTGTTTCTTGCGACAAAATGTATACACGGAGAAGGAAAGGAGAGGGTGCAGAATGTAGTGCTACAGTCATAGCTAGGGTGAAGTGAAAGATCAACTTAACACGAGGTAGGTCCATTCAAAAGTCTGAGGGCAGCAGGGAAGAAGATCTTGCCAGTTTCATTTCAATGCTTCTACTGTAGACTGCACAATGCAGTTTCTTTCTACTCCCAGTTATTCAATAACATTTTTCACAGCAAGGTTTTGCTCTCATTCAAACCAGTGAATGTAATTAAAATGGAATTTTTTTAAATCAAGAAACTAAAACAACAAAGTGGAATTATCTATTAATTTGCATTAATGTCACATGGCTAGTAATCCAGCGACCCCGGGCTAAAGCTCTGGGGACAGGTGTTCAAATCCCAGCATAGCAGCTGTGGAATTTATATTCAATTAATAAAAGCCGGAATTAATTAATTATTCAATTAATAAAACTAGTCTCAGTGATGGTGACCATGACAACGATTGTCATGTAGAACCACCTGGTTCACTAATGTCCTTAAGGGAAGGAAATCTGTCGTCCTGCAGAGTGTTGTAACATGAATCATGCGAAAATTCCCGCTGGAGAGGCCAGCAGCGTAGCGCTGAGAGGGCCACTGCGCACGTGCTGATCTGTCAGCCCTGAGATTGGTGCGTGCCCAGTGACCCAGCGCTGCCGGCCTGCAGATTACTGGCCAGATCGATTTGCTGCCCCCCCCCCCCCCCCCCCAACCAATCCCCCACCTCCAAACATGCTTGGACTAGCCTCAACCTCTCTTCCTCCCACCTCCTACCCCCCCGCCCCCCCACCCGCAAGGCTGACCGCACTTCGCCTCAATGGCCAGCCCCAATCATTGGTCTCCCTCCCTCCCTCCCTCCCTCTGTCACTCAGCCCAAATGCAGAGTGGCAGCGTGACACCCCCCCCCCAACTTGTTGGCACTGCCTGGTGCTGGGTGGGCAGTGCCAAGGTGCCCCCTGGGAATTGACACTTTGCCCCTTCAGCAGCGACACAGGGCCCAGGCTTGCAATGCCCAGCAAGCATCCCCCACCCGGCACCCGACCTCCTGAGGGGCTTTGATTGCTCCCCACTTCACTGCAGCGGGTTCGAGCTGCCGACTACCCGCAATACTAAACCCCACTGGGGTAGACTACTACTGGCAGAGGGAGATGCTTGCGGGCATGGAGACTTCAGTCCTGGGCCCCCTAATGATATTGAAATTGTATGGTAATGCACATTACCATAATTTAGATGGGGAGTTGGGGGTGCAGAAATCCAGCAGCTGGAGACCGGCCCCCACTAGAGTCTCCTGGCCCGCTGTGCTACAAAAACAGCGCAGCGGGATGGGAGAATCGCCTCCCCCCCCCTCCCCCCCCAACAATGTGGGAGACCAACCAAGGGCATAAATGAGAGTTCCAGCAGCAGATAAGCTGAGGCAGGGATAAAATTTGATGATGCCACGGAAGTGATGAATACAAGTTCGGAAGCTCATCTCAGGATGAAACGTGACACTTAAGGTTGCAAACAGACTGACTTAATCCCAGGCTGCTTACCAGGGAGAGGGATGGAATCAGTACCTGGGAACAGAGTTTGGAGTGGGATGCAAAAACAATAACTGAGTAAAACATTTTGAAAAGATCAGACTGAGCATAAGAAAAGGACCATAAATTCGCCAAGAGTTTAGGACTGAGGTTTTGCCCCCGGGGCAGATTTCTTTGATTTCCATGTTTTCGTTCTTTGTTGTCCTGCCAGCTCTTTCAGCCTTTTGTGGTGGGGGAGGGGAAGGGAAGGGGGGCTGGTTTCAAGATGGGGGGGGGGGGGGGGGGAGGTGGGTGGTACCTCTGGTCTCTGCATGCCAGGAGACCCCGAGACTGAGTCTTATCAAATTCAGCTAAGCTCAGCTGTAGCCTGGGTCTGGATGGAGTGAGCACAGGAAATCGACACTGACAACTCATCAGGGCTGGAATTTTGGCTTGCATGTGTGGAGACAAAACCTTGGTTTCATCTGAGTGATAATAGGGTGCTGTGATGAGGGAGGGGAGAGCTAGAGAATGAGCCTAGGGGTAGCAAAGGTGATTCGAGTGTTTCTTTCTCGCCCTCTTAATTATTATGCACTTTGCAACTTGGCACTCAGTATGGAAGCCTCTTTTCTGAGCGAGTGAATAGTGTGGGGTGGGGGGGGGATAGGATTAGTGGAGAGAAAAGGCTGGATGAGAAACAAAGGAAGGTTCGCTCTGAACAGCAAGAGTTTGCGATGGAGACATCAAAAGGGTGAGATTTCTGTGACCATCGTGGGAGGGGTGTTGCAGCTTGATGTTGCTCTACAACAACTTCAATTCCTACCTCTTTAACGTGGGACTTCAGTAATGCAATGAAAAACTAAATGGGCACTCAGCCAAGGAGGGAAATAATTAGGAAGGCTCACCAAAGTGGGTTTCAAGGAGAAGCAACCAGGTGGAGAGACAGAAGGAATTTGAAAAGGAATTTCTCCAGTGCATGGGGCTTAAGTAGCTGAATACACGGCTGCCAGTTGTAGGGCAAAAGGTAGGTGGAGAATGCAGGCACCCAGGGTGATTATAAGGCTGGAGTAATTTACAACTGAGGATTTAAACTCCATTTGCTCCAGTGTTAGTGTTTTGCTCTAGTTTTAAACTAGAATCACTTGGTGCTCGCACTGTAATGGTGAATGCATTCTGTATCTAACCTCTGCAGGATCCGCAAGGCAGTTTAGCCATCATGCTACATTCACAGTGGAGATCATGCTGAATAAATTAAGCCACGTAACCTGCCATGATTCATTTTTATTTTTTTGGCTGCAAAAACGTTTCACAGTTATTTTTAAATAGAAACCAGTCACTGGGTGATATCTCAACGTGTCTGATCCTTATGTTGTACATAAACCGTTACTTCATCAGTTTAATCATGTGGATTTTTGTGAACTTTTCCTGCTGAAAGTAAATATAATCAGATCTTGCCTCACTTGTTGACTCATGTTTACGAACTCCTAAGTTCTTAAATCGTGACCTTTTATTTGATGAAATTTGACCCATGTTGACTCAGCCTTTGTTGCTCGTCATGTAACACTACATTCTGCACTCTCTTGTTTCCTTCTCTATGAATGATATGCTTTGTCTGTATAGTGTGGAAGAAACAATACTTTTCACTGTATGCCAATACATGTGACAAATCAAATCACATCCATTTAGAAAAGGAATCTACAGTAACCTCATCACAACATCCACTTTCTGGTATGTGAGTTTGTTCCAAATGTGGACCAACATATATGCATGGATGAGTTTTCTGCATCCAAACTGGATTTATCTTTCATCAGCCTAGGCTTCCCCCATCCCCAACACTGCTCCAAGTTGTCAATTTACTGCACTGTTTATAACATTCCTCTTGATTTTTTTTTGGTCAGAGTGGTCAAGATGTTGAAGGGACTCCACTGTTGATCGCTGAAGTCAGGCTTTATACAAATATGTTGTTTACTCAATACTGTCGTCAGTCTGGCGGCTCGAACTGGGCGGCACAGTGGCACAGTGGTTAGCACTACTCTTCACAGCGCTAGGGACCCAGGTTCGATTCCTGGCTTGGGTCACTGTCCGTGCGGAGTCTGCACGTTCTCCCTGTGTCTCCATGGGTTTCCTTTGGGTGTTCCGTCTTCCTCCCACAGTCCGAAAGATGTGATGCTTAGGTGCATTGGCCGTGCTAAATTCTCCCTCTGTGTACCTGAACAGGCGCCGGAGTGTGGCGACTAGGGGATTTTCATACTAACTTCACTGCAGTGTTAATGTAAGCCTACTTGTGACACTAATAAATAAACTTTAACTCCATGGTTCTGATGCCAAATGTGGGAAGCTCATATGCTTCAAAGAGTTTACTGAGCTTGTGTTGAGGATATTAAATGTTTTCCCTTTTTCCATTTCTCTCGCCAGTAGAGAAGAGAGGACAGGTCAATTTTGATTTGATTTTATTATTGTCACATGTATTGTGTACAGTATTGTTCCTTGTGCGCTATTCGGGTAAAGCATACCGTTCATAGAGAAGGAAGCGAGAGGGATGCAGAATGTAGTCACAGCTAGGGTATAGAGAAATGCAAGGTAGGTCCAATCCAAAGTCTGATGGCAGCAGGGAAGAAGCTGTTCTTGAGTCATTTGGTACCTGATCTGGGGTTTTTGTATCTTTTTCCGATGGAAGGGAGAATGTCTGGGGTGTATGAGGACATTTAATTATGCAAACTGCTTTTCTGAGGTAGCAGGAAATGTAGACAGAGCCGATGGATGGGAGTCATGCAAGACCGCTAAATATTGAGGTTTGAGCCTTGGACCTTGCTGGTCTGTATCTTAATCAGCAGTTGCATTTAGTCTGTTATCAGAGGAGATATTGCTGTCTATTTTGATTTCCTTTTTTTTCCCCTCCCTTCAAGCATAAGACCCTGCTGTATGTGTTTGAGAGATTGGTTATGAAGCTTAGTGTGAAAACAGCAGCTGTGTTACAGCCCTGTGAGATGAATGCGTGAGCGGCTCTGATATTTCTCTGAAATCCTGAATTTACCAGTTTTGACTGCACAGCCTAGTAATGCCGCCAGTCTTCCTACAGACTTCTGGGCATTTTGATAATGTGGGGATTAATCCTCAAGGCTGCCAGTCAATATTTCAATTTAGATCAAGGAAACAATTTGAATCATAATTCTATTGATGTACACTGCTGGTGCCTTTTTAAATATTTTTCTCCAATCCTCTTGTTGTCTTAAGTCTTCTGATTCATGTTTCTCAATTCTATTCTCGAATGCATGCACACTTTCCAGCAAGCGGTCAGTGTTTTTCTTTTTCTGTTCTCTGCAAAGAGTTGCTGATGTATTTTTTTGATTTGATATAATGGCGGGGCAGGCTCGAAGGGCTAGATGGCCTACTCCTGCTCCTATTTCTTATGTTCTTATGAGTAGGCAGGTGGTAATTAAGACTGGTGCTTTTCTGGAGATGCTTTGCTAAGATAATTTTGTACAGAAAGTTGAAAAAAAAATGACTTCAGGGTCATGACTGCTCTGAAAATTAAAAGGTATTGTAAAATCACCATTGTCCTGGATGACCACAGGCTGCTCTCTCTTTGAGGGGGAGGGCTGACTTGGTGGAGATTTTAACCTGAGGGTCGCCATAGCTCAGGCAAGGGGCAAGGTTGAGAAGGCGGGGCCTTCATGAATAGCCTTCACCAGTACAGGAATTGAACTTGTGGTGCTGGTGTTGCTCTGCATCACTAACCAGCTGTCCAACCAACTGAGCTAAACCAATCCCCGCACCGAGAAATAATTGACTGTTTGCAACTCCACAATCTTATTATTAGGCTTGCAATTTCTGAACTAATCATCACTCCATCACAAACTGCCTACTTCCATCCAAAACTGTTATGCACTAAATGCTTTCCCTTGCTGACCTTTGACAGACTCCAGTCCCTCTGTCTCAAATCATTGTTTAAATCCTTAATAACCGTCATACCTTGCTATTTCTGCTAACTCATCCAGCCCAAGCACGAGGAAATGCAAGTACAACAAAAGGCTTGAACAAATGGGTTAACTTTTGTTGGAACAATCTGATTATGCAACAATATAATGGAGGTTTCACATGTTGAAAGAATGAAGCAGGGGAGATGGAAGCGGGTTTTTTCCAGTCATTGTCAAGAACAAGAAGCCATAGATACGAGATTAAATGCAAGCTAGTTAGCATTAAGGGCAGGAGAACCTTGAGTTAAGGGGGTTGTAAGTTAATTTCCCATTCTAGTTGAGCGCAAGTTCTAGGGTGACATTCTGATTATTGAGGAACTGCTACCTTGTTGGAGGTGCTTTCTTTCAGTTGTCTTTTTGCCCTCTTGGGTAGATATAAAGCATCCCATGACACTTTTTTTGGGCCAGTGGGCTGATGAATGGCAGATGGAGTTTAATTCAGATAAACGCGAGGGGATGCATTTTGGTAGATTAACTGACTAATTCCTACCCTGATTCAATGGTTTGGGCACTGGGGAGAGTTCAGAACAAAGCTATCTGGGAGTACAGGTTCATAGCTCCCTAAAAATGGAGCCACAGGTGGACAGGGTGGTGAAGAAGGGATTCAGCATGCTTGGTCTCACTGGTCAGAACACTGAATACAGATGTTGAGACATCCTATTGAAGTTGTACAAGACATTAGTAAGGCCACATCTGGAATACTTTGTACAGTTCTGATCACCCTATTATAGAAAGGATGTTATTAAACTAAAAAGATTGCAGAAAAGATTTACTAGCATGCTATCTATCAGGACTTGATGGTTTGAGTTATAAGGAGAGGCTGGATAGACTGGGACTTTTTTTCTCTGGAGCATAGGAGGCTTAGGGGTGATCTTATAGAGGTCTATAAAATAATGAGGGCCATAGGTCAGCTAGGTAGTCAATATCTTTTCTCAAAGGTAGGGGAGCCTAAAGCTAGAGGGCATAGGTTTAATGCGAGTGGGGAGAGATACGAAAGGGTCCAGACGAGCAATTTTTTTCACACAGTGTGGTGAGTGTTTGGAATAAGCTGCCAGAGATAGTAGTAGAGATGGGTACAATTTTGTCTTTTACAAAGCATCTAGGATAAGATGGATATAGAGGGATATGGGCCAAATGTGGGCAATTGGGACTAACATACTAGTAAAAACTGGGAGACATGGACAGGTTGAGCCAAAGGGCTTGTTTCCGTGCGGTAAACTTCTATGCCTCTGTAAGAGGAGAGAGCACTCTCCTGTGTCCTGGCAAATATTTACCCCTTAACCTGCATCCTGCAGAGGGCTGTCCAGTCACCGTCAGATTACTGGTTGTGGGACCTTGCTGTACATAAATTGACAACAATGTTTCTTACATTGCAACAGTGACTGAACTTCTGAAGTATTTCATTGGCTATGATGTGCTTTTGGGTTGTCCTCGTGTTGTGGAAGGCATTGTACGAATGCAAATTTTCCATTCCTTTCTTATTGTGAAGCTGTGGAATTCAATTCTGAGGGTGAGTGGGTTGAAGCAAAAACAATTGCCGCATTCAGTATTTAGATTGATTAGGTGGATGAAAGAGAAGAGATTTGAGAACAGAATCCCTGACTTTCCACTCGAAAAGGCACTCTTACTGATTCAGTAAATAAGCGTGTTGACCCAGATTCTGTGAAGCTCTTAAATAACACTTAACCCATAACCCTGTGAATTTTAGGTGTGACTATTACCACTGAGCTAAGCCTAATGGAGTGAAAATCAAAGAGAGTAGATGGGTTGGCAGCTTTGTTGCAAGTTGTTAATTGCTTCCCATCAACTGCAAGGTAAACATAATAGGGTTCAGTTATGATTTGATTTATTATTGTCACGTATTTGTATACAGTGAAAAGTATTGTTGCTTGCACGCTATACAGACAAAGCATACAGTCTAAGAGAGAAGGAAAGGAGAGTGCAGAATGTAGTGTTGCCGTCATAGCTAGGGTGTAGAGAAAGATCAACTTAATGCGAGGTAGGTCCATTCAAAAGTCTGATAGTAGCAGGGAAGAAGCTGTTCTTGAGTCGGTTGGTACGTGACCTCAGACTTCTGTATCTTTTTCCTGACGGAAGAAGGTGGAAAAGAGCATGTCTGGAATGCATGGAGTCCTTAGTTAGGCTGGCTGCTTTTCCGAGGCAGCGGGAAGTGTAAACACAGTCAATGGATGGGAGGCTGGTTTGCTTGTCCTTTTGTAGTTTCGCTTTTGCTTTTGCGAAACCTTTTTGCTACAGTTGAATTGCTGGTCACCACTTGCTAGTCGTCTTCACATGGACAAATATAACTTCAGCTAAACACTGCAAGGCAAAACTGGAATTCAGCTATGAGCTGTGTAATTTTCAGAGTGGTTGCTAAAGTGTACGCTGTTGTATTAGATGCAAGTGCAATATCTGCCTACTAGGTGGTGAAGTCATATTAATGGGAACTGAAATTGCTGTTCCAGGAAGCTCTGTGGATGATGACCCAGTTGATGTAATCATTTTTATTTAATGCATGTGTTCTGCATCGTTTTGTTGCTTAAACCAACTTGATGCATTGACTTTAACAACCTCCATGGGTATTATAAAGTGATGCAGGATGGACAGTAAGTGTCCTCTGGGGGTATTTGAAGCATTGGTAGCAGCAAATAAATAAGAATGTATGTTTGCATTTTCTATGGATATTGAAGAGTCATGGTTACGTTACTGGACTTGTAACTAGAGCTCCCCACCTGGCAGCATTTTGGGAACATCTTCAATTGTTCAATTGTTCAAGGCGGTGTCTCAACACCACTTTCTCAGGGCACCTTGGGATTGGCAATGAACCTATCTCATCAGCGATGCCCACGCTAACATACTTGGGGGATTTTCTTTTGAGAGGGATTCCTCGTCATGATTTTTATCCTTCCATGAGCTGCCCAGCTCATGCAAGCAGCGAAGCTGAACGAGAGAATAAAAACATTGCATGTTGTGTTGTCAATGCGTAGCTGATATTTTGAGATGAACTATTTACCCTAAGCAGCTATTTGCAGTTAAAGTGACTGCTGTAATTTCGAGTCCACCATCCTTCTGGTTATCACCGCCATGCTTCCATCTCCATAAGATGATGGACTCACAGCAAATCAAATCTTTTGAGGATGGGGTGGTTTTAAATGGTGCAGTTGATCCCTGAGAAGCTAATTCTGCCACAAGTATACCAAGTGAAGTCATTGTAGGTTATTGTTTTTGGTGATGGCGCCTTTCGACAATTAGATGAAGCCACTGATTATCACATATGTGATATTAGTGTATCTTTAAGAGATTGTTTTTAAGCATGGTCGTAGCCTTAGGTGATGTCATTGCTGGGAGGAGAGAAAAAAAACTGCTGGTCAGGTGACAAGGGTTGATTTTAGTTTTTGTTTTGATTGCTGTGTTAGAGGCAGTCTTAGAAGTAAGCTGGAAAAGAAGTCTCTTTTTCTCAGTTTTGCTTTGAAAATTTAACCAGTTAGCTGAAAGAAGGGGTTGATGCCATGCTGCAGTAAAGAATCTATGCTTTGGTGTTTTGGGGAGCTGATACGACTGCAAGCTGCTCTGAGTTTTCAAGATCATTTGAAATCCACGTTCAACCCAGAGAACTGGATTCCACTATCGTGTGAGCTTTGGTCTGTGCAGTGATAAATCTGTTTAAAGGGCTTTGTTTATTAGATTTTGGTTTTAATTTGAACACACTAGAGATATGAAGAATTATACATTATAGTTGGTTGTTTTATTTCTTGTTTGTAACTGATAAAAGTTCTTGCTAATTTTATTACCATACATATTAACTACATTCTTACATAAACTTTTTTTGATAAAAGCTCCCTCTTGGGTCACTTGAATCATTCCTGAAGTGAAACATCTCATGCTTATCCTAGCCAAATTCAAAATGCAAAACTTGTGATTTATGCTGGCTTCATAAAACACTTTGGAGTTTCTGACCTGAACCATAACACTAGATATAGCACTTGGGGTGAATGGGATCAAAGGTTAAGGGGCGAAAGCAGAATTAGGCTATTGAGTTGGACGATCAGTCATGATCGTAATGAATGGTGGAGCAGGCTCGAAGAGCCAGGTGGCCTCCTCTTGCTTCTATCTTCTATGTTTCTAGTAAAAAATCTCACAACACCAGATTAAAGTCAACAGGTTTATTTGGAATCAGGAGCTTTCACAGCACTGCTCCTTCATTAGCTGAGTGGAGAGTTGGATTCACAAACACGATATACATATAGAGACTCAATTGCAAGATAATGATGAGTCTTGGCTATCAGTTTCTGCTTGGCGATCCTGTGTTGTCATGTGTCTTTAAAGGCCGCCATGGAGAACGCTTGCCCGAAAATCGGAGGCTGTATGTCCTTGACTGCTGAATGTTTCTATGTTTTTATACGTGCTAGCCCACATGTTTTTTTCCTGCTATCTGTTCGTGTCAACAAGGTGTGAAAATCAATGACTAAGGCCTCCATGTCATGTTTACAAGCATCCTTGAGATGGGTGTTCTACAATTCATCTGGCACCAGCTGACTCGCCATGCAGAAAAAGCTCTGGTATGCAGCTGTCTTCCACATAAAACATACCTGACCCAGTGAATTCGCTCCCCCTTGACGCACTCTAACATACTTGGGTGATTTTCTTTTGAGAGGGATTTCTTATTGTGATTTTTATCCTTCTATGAGCTGCTCAGAATGTACTGCAAGCAGCGAAGCTGAATTGAGCTTCCTGTAAGTTGTCCATGTTTCAAACTCAGGCTTCACAAATTTGGTTTGATTTATTATTGTTGCATGTATTCGTATAGAGTGAAAAGTATTGTTCCTTGCACGCTATATAGACCGTTCATAGACAAGGAAACGAGAGGGTGCAGAATGTAGTGTTACAGTCATAGCTAGGGTGTAGAGAAAGGTCAACTTAACGTGAGGTAGGTCCATTCAAAAGTCTGACAGCAACAGGGAAGAAGCTGTTCTTGAGTCGGTTGGTACGTGACCCCAGACTTTTGTATCTTGTTCCCGACGGATGAAAGTGGAAGAGAGAATGTCCGAGGTGCATGAGATCCTTGATTATACTGGCTGCTTTTCCAATGCAGTGGGAAGTGTAGACGGAAGTTATACAAATTGGCATCTTTGTCTTGAACAGTTAGCTTGCCATTATCCCATGTACGTTCTGAGTTGGCCAAAGGCGAGAGTTGCTATTGTGTGTGTACCAAACTGTGCACCAGAGACAGATTTTCACCACTTGATTCATGGTAGGACAATTTGCTAACTAGTTTTGACTTGATTTATTGTTCTCATATCTATTAGTATATGGTGGGAAGTATTGTTTCTTATGCACTGGACAGACAAAGCAAACCATTCATTGAGAAGGAGAGGGTGCAGAATTTACTGTTACAGTCATATCTAAGTTGTATAATAAGATTCCAGAAGGGTGTTATTTGGCCCATTCAAGTCTGCACCGAACACAAACCCACATAGACCTTATCCCTGTAGCCCCACATATATACCCTGCTAGTCCCCCTGACACTAAGCAATTTAACGTGACCAATCAACCTAACCTGCACATTTTTAGACTGTGGGAGGAAACTGGAACACCTGCAGGAAACCCACGCAGACACGGGAGAACATGCAGATTCCACAATGGCCAAAACTGGCAATCGAACCCGGGTCCCTAACGCAGTGAGGCAATGGTGCTAATGTCTGTGTCACCATATAGGATATAATAAAAGGGGTTAAGATGGAGGAGAAAGGTCACGGTCTGGGGATGATGGGACTGCTGTATGAGGAGAGGTTGACTAGGTTAGGGTTGTTTTTGCTGGAGTTCAGACGAGACTTAAAGTTCTAACAGGACTAGACAGGGTAGATGCAGGGAGATGTTCCTGTTGGTGGAGGAGTCCAGAACCGGGGCGGGGGGGGGGAATGGAAAATCAGGATATTGAATTTGATCAGCCAAATCGTAATGAATGGTGGAGCAGGCTGGAAGAGCTGAATGGCCCACTTCTGCTTCTAGTTTCTATGTTTCTAGGTCCTGTGGGAATAAATAATTTTGGATTCTAGGTCACAAAAGCGGCAGGGAATGCTGGAGGGTCTGTGCCGATCCGCAGCATGTAGGGAGAGAGAGATTGGAACTAAGGTCTCCAGTCTGAAAAATGAGAACAGAGCTGATGGCTTGAGTCGAGTCTGAGCACCTCCTGGGGCATTGGCCCAGGAGGGCCACAGATGCTGTCTCCACAGATGCTGTCAGACCTGCTGAGAACTTCCAGCATTTTCTGCTTTGCCAGACTTTCACAAGGCTTTCGACAAGGTCTCATATTGCAAACTACCATGTCAAGTTAGAACACATGGGATTGTGGGTAGTGTCTTGAGATGGACTGAAAGCTGGTTAGCAGATAAGAAACAATGAGTTGGCATAAATGGGTCTTTTTCCGATTGGCAGGCAGTGACTATAGGGATCTCTGCTCGGACCCCAAATGTTCACATTATATATTAATGATTTGGAAGAGGAAACTGAATGTGTTATCTTCATATTTGAAGATGATACAAAGTTGAGTGGGAGGGTGAGCTGTGAGGAGGTTGCAGAGATTCTTCAACGTGATTTGGACAGGTTGAGTGAGTGACCAACTCAATGGCAAATGCAGTATGATGCGGACAGAAACAGGGGAATGTATAATAAGGGACAAAAAAATGGCTGAGCAACTAAATACATACTTTGGTTCTGTCTTCACAAAAGAGGACACAAATCAGATATCAGAAATGTTGGAAAATGCAAGATTCCCCCTCCCCTCCGTCTGTCTGTGCCCCTCCCCTCCCCTCCGTCTGTCTGTCCCCCTCCCCTCCCCTCTGTCTGTCTGTCCCCCTCTCCTCCGTCTGTCTATCTGTCTGTCCCCCTCTCCGTCTGTCTGTCTGTCCCCCTCCCCCACCGGCCCAACTTCTCTGTCTGTCCTCATTGTATGTTTTTGTTTCTTGCTCCTTCTTTCTTCTCCCCACTCTCTGATCTTTGTCTTTCTGTCTCTCTTGTGTATTTGCTGCATTTTCATCGCCCTTCTTTAGCCATCTGCTATTCACACAGCCTCTTGAGCAGCATACTGAGCTGGTGGGGGGAACCTCCTTTGATGTCACACAGGAGACACTGGCTCCTGCTTAATTGATGATTTCTAACAATGACATTTTTGCTGTGCAGTGTCGATGAGCTTATCGTCAGGAAGATAGCCATGGATTCGGCAGCTAAATATGACTGACTAATGCATGAGCATTGTTAAGGAAACATCTCTTGTACAACCTGCAAGTTTAACAAAAGTTAAAGCATCCATACAGCAATGAATGAAAAGGATGATGGAATTCAACTGAAATGCTGTAAGATATACTTGGCAATGAAGATATAATAATACTCCTTGTATACAACATACAATCAACATTTTCATCAAATTAATTTTTAAACCGTGGGAGCAGAAACTTTAACATGAGATCCTGTGAAGTAAAGGAAGATGAATCCTCCTCATTGTGCATCTATTTTCCTTCTCGTAAAAACATCCAAAGCCATACATATAGTTGGAAACAGCTTTGACTGTTCATTGAGTGACACAGTGGTTAGCACTGCTGCATCACATGGCCAGGGACCCGAGTTCAATTGCAGTGACTGTCTGCACATTCTCCCTGTGTCTGCGCGGGCTTCCTCCAGGTGTTCCGATGTTTAGGTAAGGGGAATAGTGGGGTAAATACATGAGGTTACAGGGATAGTGCCTGGGTAAGATCATCTGTCAGAGAGTTAGTGTGATCTTGATGGGCTGAATGGCCTCTTTCTGCACTGTAGGGATTGTATGATTAGATAAATGCACATGTAAACTGAGCCACGGACACAAGGAAAGCGCGAACCCTGGCCTGTGCACAGTTGATTGATCTCCACTTGACCAACGCTGGATGCAGTTACCTTTGACTCCTGTGTAAGTATGTTTAATGTGTGTGCAGATTTACACAGTGGTTTGCACTGCTGCCTCACAGTGCCAAGGACCTGGGTTTGATTTCCAACTTGGGTCGCTGTCTGTGTGGAGTCTGCACGTTCCCCCGTGTCTGTGTGGGTTTTCCTCCGGGTGCTCCGGTTTCCTCCCACAGTCCGAAGGACCTGCGGGTTAGGTACATTGGCCATGCTGAGTTCTCTCTCAGTGTGGCAACTGGGGGATTTTCAAAGTAACTTCATTATAGTGTTAATGTAAGCCTACTTGTGACACCAATAAATGAACATTAAACTTTAAACATTGTACACTTTTCCCCTTCTCCCAGAATACCATAAGCGCAACTTCTTTCAAGTAGTGCTCCCCTGTTTAGGCAATGAATGTTCAGTTTTCCAACTTGCTTTGTTTGCTCCACATCGTTAAGCGTTGTGTCTAGTAACAACCCTAATCATTTTCGACTCCTTCCTTATCTCTCTCAATGCCATTTGTGTAGCACGTGCCACCCATTGTTTCCTTCCCTTTCTTGGCTTTCTGCTTGTCCGCCTTAAAATTCGTCTGAAGACCGATCTACCACTTGCGTATTTAGTCTACCACATTCAGCAACTTCCAGGCTTCCCCTTTTGTTGGGTTTGTACTGTCAGCGAAATGTGACAATTTGTCATCGGGTTTCTGAATCCAATCAAAGGAAATTAGAAACAGAAGTGAGGATCCCAACACTGATATCTGCCCGTCCAAATCAGCGCTTGACAATACTCTTTATCAAGTGGCCGCTGTTTTCTACACTACAGCCACTCTTTTATCCGTTCTCTGGTTATACTTTTACTCAGTGAGAAACTAAATAAGTGCTTTTGCTCCCCAGAGTTTACATAATAACCTTCTGTGGCAAAGTTTTATCAAGTGCTTTTCTGGAAATAGGGATAGTTTTACATGGACTGTTCCGTACCAATTAATTGTTGTGACGAAACTACGCTTTTATTTAAATATAAAAAATTATGCTCCTCCACACAGATGAGCTCGCCAATCTGGGGTTGAAGCCATCCATGACGTGCCATATGAAAGTATCTGTAATCTCATTTAGTGGTGTGTTTTTTTTTCTCTCTCCCCCATCTCTCCCAGGGTCATTAGTCATGCCTGAACACATCTTGGTCCACAGCAAATGTCAGCATTGACCACCAATCTTCATTTGGGAAATGAGGAATTAACCAGTTGGATCAATGCACGAATGGATGGTTGCTTGCCAGCTGTAAAGAACAGCTGCTTCCTATCAATCAATAGCACCATTAATTTTGAAATTAAGTACATCACTTTTTTTTTAAATCAAAATGTTTTCCAACGAAATATTTTAACCACATTCAAAAATTAAAAGGAGAATTTCTTCTAATGTGGTATAGACTGAAATTGGAAAATGAAACTAATATTAATGATCAAACTCATTATCTGACAACTCCCTAAATTTACTGTCTGTGGTGTTTAGTTCCATTGGGGTTGATGACTGGTCCTAGGATTCAGCTTCACCAGTCAGTAGGTTAAGGAGAACCTAATAGTGGCTGGAAAGGAAAGACTACAGAATTTGGTCAGCTCTGCTGTACTTGCACCCTCCTTCCTTACTCCCACCATTAGCGAGTAGGGTGACCAGAGTGTTAATCAAGCTGTGAAGCAGAAAGCTGATCTTGCCTCAACCTCAACTCCACTTTCCTGCCCATTCTCTCTCCATAGCCCTTCAACCCATTGATTTATTAATTAAATTTGCTCAATGTCTTGGCATCCACTGCACTCTGGGGTAGTGAATGCCACAGGTTCAAGACCGTTTTGAGAGATGGAGCCCTCATCTTTGTTTTAAATATGTTACCCCTTATCCTAAAACTATGAACTCTTGTTCTAGAATGTCCCCTAAGAGGAAGCATCCACCCTACGTCTACTTTGTCAATACCTTTTATCATATATACCTCAATTGGATATCCTCTCATTATTCTAAACTCTAGAGAGCATAGGCCTGTACTGCTCCATCTCACATCATACGACAAACCTCTAATCTTTTGAATCAATCCAGTGAATACCTTTTGAACTGCCTCCAACGCCACTACATCCTTCCTCAAATAAAGGGACCAATGCTGTACACAATATTCCAGGTGCAGTCTCAATAATGCCTTGTGTAGTTGCAACAATACTTTTCATTACTTTTATACTCTATTCTTTTAGCTATAAATGCCAAAATTAAATTTGTTTTCCTTAGGAAGAATGGTAGGAAGGACTATTACTTACGTGGCGAAAAACTGCAGCAGGCGACGGTGCAGAGGGACCTCGGGGTCCTTGTGCATGAGTTGCAAAAACCCAGCTTGCAGGTGCAGCAGGTGGTCAGGAAGGCAAATGGGATGCTGGCCTTCATAGCGAGGGGGATTGAATATAAAAGTAGGGAGGTCTTGCTGCAGCTGTATAGGGCATTGGTGAGGCCGCAGCTGGAGTACTGTGTGCAGTTTTGGGCGCCGCACCTGCGCAAGGATATTTTGGCCCTGGAGGGAGTGCAGAGGAGGTTTACTAGGCTCATACCGGAGTTGAGGGGATTGAGCTATGAGGAGAGGCTGAATAAACTAGGCTTGTACTCATTAGAGTTTAGAAGAATGAGGGGAGATCTCATTGAGACGTATAAGATGATGAATGGGATGGATAGGATAGAGGTGGAGAGACTCTTCCCGCTCAAAAAAGACAGTAGGACTAGGGGGCACAGCCTCAAGATAAAGGGGAGGCGGTTTAGAACGGAGTTGAGGAGGAACTTCTTCACTCAAAGGGTGGTGAATCTCTGGAATTCTCTGCCCGTTGAAGTGGTGGAGGCTGCCTCGCTAAATATTTTTAAGAAGCGGGTTGATGGGTTCTTGATAAGAGAGGGGATTAAGGGTTATGGGGAGAGGGCGGGAAAGTGGAACTGAGCCACAACAGATCAGCCATGATCTTATTGAATGGCGGGGCAGGCTCGAAGGGCTAGATGGCCTACTCCTGCTCCTATTTCTTATGTTCTTATGTTCTTATACCAGTTTTTTGTGATTCATGCACAAGGACCCCCAGATCCCTCTGCACTGAAGCACCCTGGAGTCTCTCTCCCTTTAAGTAATAAGTTGTCTTTCCATTTTTCCAAACAAGATGATAACCTCACATTTTAGCCCATTAAACTCCATCTGCCACATTTTGGCCCACTCCCTAACCTATCCATATCCAATTGTAAATTTCTCATTTCTTCATTGCACCTATTTTAGTGTCATCTGCAAATTTGGCTGTAGTACCTTCTATCTTGGTATCCATTCATTAATATAGATTGTAAATAGTTGGGGCCGAAGGCCAAACCCTGTGGCACAACGATGGTTACATCTTGCCAACCAGAAAAAGACTTATTTATCCCAACTTTCTGCCTCTGAGTTAGCTAGTCTACTATCCAAGCTGGTAAATTATCCCTAATTCCAAGTGATTTTACCTTGTGTTATTAACCTTTTGTGTGGCTCTTTATCAAACGCCTTCCTGAAGTCCCGATGCACTACATCTACAGTATCCTCATTATCCACTTGGCCTGTTACATCTTTGAAGAACTCTAGCAAAATAAGCACGATTTTCCCTTTATAAAACCGTGCTGACTTTGATGGGTTACATTTTGACTTACCAAATGTTCTGTTACTACTTCTTTGATAATGGATTCTAACAGTTTCCCAGCAACAGATGTTAAACTAACTGGTCTACAGTTTCCTACTTTCCACCTCCCTCCCTTTTTGAACAAGGGTGTTCCATAAGCATTTTTCCAATCTACTGGAACCTTTCCCGCTCCCAGGGGATTTTGGAATATTGTAACCAAGTTCATTGAGTCTCTTGGAAATGAGTTGAGCCAGGTTCTGTGCATTGTGGATTATAACATGTCTCAGTCATTTTGAGCCTTGTGTTATGTTTTGGAATGAGTTGACTTAGCCGGAAGATTTTAACCATTAGCTTGCACGCCAAGACGTAAATGATAGTGCAGTTCAATTCTGGTCTCTTGTGTACCCCCCACTTTAATCGCTTAACCTTTGGTGGACATGCCTTCATTTGCTTAAAACTTAAGCTGTAGAATTCTCTCCCTAAACTCGACACCTCTCTACCTCTCTCTCTTCATAAGATAAGTAAAAGAGCTTTGCAAAACATTTCAGTACGATCATTACACACAGTGCAATGATATTCAAATTTCCTACATAGATCATGTTCCCCTCTTAAGTTTCTTCAATACAATTCTGATGGATGAAATATTCACTGTATACATTCAATGTGAGTCATACAGCCCAAGGAGGTCCTATACATTTCTCCTCCCCTCAGTGAACAATGGGCTGAAAGGTCTAAGATAGTGACCTTCCCCCAGGACACTTTTTTTTTGCAAAAATATACTTCATTTGTAAAATATCTGAAAGAACGTTACAAACATTGCAAAATGGCCACCGCACACAGTGTGATAATATCCATGTTTTCTACATACATCATGTTACAATCTGAGATATTTCAGTGCAGTCGAAGAATAATTACATTTCAAAATGGTCATTACAAATGTATTTCAATGGTCTACATAGCTCATGTTGCACTCTGGAGGTGCTTCCACGCAATTGTGATAGGTGTAATATTCACCGTATACATTCGATGCGAGTCGTGTAACCTGAGAGGGTTCTGTACAATTCCTCTCCCCTCAATACACTGTGGCTGAAAGGTCTTAGACAGCGACTGTGAAGAGGAGGGGAAGGGGGGCGATGATTGATTGCGGTGGGAGGCAGAAGGGGCTGGTGATCGCGCGGGGTTGGTGGGGGAAGTGAATGCTGGCTCTGATCGAAACTGAGGAACCCCTCGAGCCTCAGTGATGGGTGGGGGCAGGTTTATTGCATTTCTGATCGAGGCACCCTTCAAACATAACGCTCCAACCTCTGAGCAGCCCGGTTTTGCCTGGTGTGTGTAGGCCCTGCCCCCCACCCCCCTCTATGATGGTGTGAATCACACCCACTTGATTTTATTTGGCAGTGTGGAGTGAAACTTGCTGGTTTCCTTGTCAGAAACAACACTCTGCCGTTTTTTGGTAAGATCCTCCCAATTTGATCTTTCCCCATAGCCCTGCATGGTTTTCCGTTTCAACTATGTATTCAATTTTGACAAGTTATTTATTGAACAAGCTGCCACCACCTTTTTCAGGCATTGCATTCCAAGTGACAATTTGCTGTGTAAAAAGCTTGTACTTTGTACATTCTGCTCTGCCTTTAGGCCTTCTTGCTAAATTATCCATAACCTGTGTCCCCAGGTTACAAACCCCTCTGCCAGTTGAACTAGTTTCTCCTTAATCCTGTTTTTGTCTGAGCCTGCCGTGTCTGCTTACTACTGTAAATTACACAGATTTACGCTGCTTCTGGTGGAGTGTTGAACTAAGTGTATAACTTGATGTAGATTTTGTGACATTTAATTTTGTGCCTGCTCAGTTGGCTGTAAGCTTGCTGATGGCTGAAGGGGTCTGTGGACAACATTGGACGGTAAAAGTAAAAGTAGGAGAATCCACTTTCGTTAAATAGAATTACACAGAAATAGACTGGGCTCAACTAGTTTTTATTTGATTTATTATTGTCACATGTATTAGCATACAGTGAAAAGTATTGTTTCTTGCGCACTGTACAGACAAAGCATACTATTCAGAGGGAAGGAAAGGAGAGTGTGTTGAATGTAGTGTTACAATCATGGCGAGGGTGTAGAGAAAGATCAACTTAGTGCGAGGTAGATCTATTCATAGGTCTGATGGCCATGATGTGGAGCTGCCGGCGTTGGACTGGGCACAGTAAGAAATCTCTCAACACCAGGTTAACATTTCCAACAGGTTTATTTGGAATCACGAGCTTTCAGAGTGCTGCCCCTTCATCAGGTGAGTCACTCATCAATCACCTGATGAAGAGCAGTGCTCTGAAAGCTCGTGCTACCAAATAAACTGATTGGACTTTAACCAGGTCTGATGGCAGCAGGGAAGAAGCTGTTCTTGAGTAGGTTGGTACGTGCCCTCAGACTTTTGTATCTTTTTCCTGACGTAAGAAGGTGGAAGAGAGAATGTCCGGGGTGCGTGGGGGTCCTTAATTATGCTGGCTGCTTCTCCGAGGCAGCGGGAAGTGTAGATAGAGTCGATGGATGGGAGGCTGGTTTGTGTGATGGACTGGGCTTTGTTCACGACCCTTTGTAGTTTCTTGTCCATGATGGTGTTTATTTTTGATGTGAGCCTCTTGCATTTTGTCTCATCAGCATATTGTTCTTGTAATTAAAGAACAAAGAAACGTACAGCACAGGAACAGGCCCTTCGGCCCTCCAAGCCAGCACTGATCATGATGCCTGCCTAAACTAAAACTGTGTGCACTTACGGAGTCCGTATCCTTCCATTCCCATCCTATTCATGTATTCGTCTAGTTGCCCCTCAAAGGTCACTATCGTATCTGCTCCCACCACCTCCCCAGGCAGCGCGTTCCAGACATTCACCACCCTCTGTGTAAAAAAAAAACTTGCCTTGCACATCTCCTCTAAACTTTTACCCATGCATCTTAAAACTATTTCCCTAGTACTTGACCTTTATCGTTCCAGTGAGAAACTGAGCTCATTCAACCTCTTCTCGTAGCTAATACCCTCCAGACCAGGCAACACCCTGGAAAACCTCTTCTGTACCCTCTCCAAAGCATTCACATCCTTCTGATAGTGTTTTGACCACAATTGTACACAATATTCTAAATGAGGCCTAACTCAGGTTCTCTGTAGCTGCAGCATCACTTACTAATTTTTATACTCAATGCCCTGACTGATGAAGGCAAGCATGTCTTGTGCTTTCTTGACCACCTTATCCACCAGCGTTGCCAATTTCAGTGATTGGTGAACATGTAAGCCCAGATCTCTCTGCCTGTCAATATTCCTAAGGGTTCCATCACTTACTATATAATTCCTACATGCATTGGACCTTCCAAAATGCTTTTTCTCTCACTTGTCCAGATTAAACTACATTTGCCATTTCTCTGCCCAAGTCTCCAACTAGTCTATATCTTGCTCTATCCTCTCACAATCCTCTTCACTATCCACAACTCCACCAATTTTTGTATCATCTGCGAACTTGCTATTTGATTTGATTTATTATTGTCACATGTATTATCATACAGTTAAAAGTATTGTTTGTTCCGTGCTATACAGACAAAACATATCCTTCATAGAGAAGGAAACGAGACAGTGCAGAATGTAGTGTTACAGTCGTAGCTAGGGTGTAGAGAAGATCAACTCAATGCAAGGTAAGTCCATTCAAAAGTCTGACAGCAGCAGGGAGGAAGCTGTTCTTGAGTCGGTTGGTACATGACCTCAGACTTTTATATCTTTTTCCCGATTTAAGAAGGAGGAAGGGAGAATGTCTGGGATGCGTGGGGCCCTTAATTATGTTGGCTGCTTTGCTGAGGCAGTGGGAAGTGCTATATTTTCCTCCAAATCATTTATACATACTGCGAACAGCAAAGGTCCCAGAACTGATCCCTATGCAACATTGCTAATCACAGCTTTCCATTAAAAAAAAAACTCCTTTACTACTACCCTCTGTCTTCTATAACCAAGCCAGTTCAGTATCCATTTTGCCAGCTTTCATCTGATCCCGTGTGACTTCACCTTTTGTACCAGTCTACCATGTATAGAAAGTATTGTAGTTGATACAGAGGATGTGTTGGATATTCTAGAAGGGTTGAAAATAGATAAGTCCCCTGGTCCTGACGGGATTTACCCTAGGATTCTATGGGAGGCAAGAGAGGTGATTGCAGAGCCACTGGCTCTGATCTTCAGGTCGTCGTTGGTCTCTGGTATAGTACCGGATGATTGGAGGACAGCGAATGTTGTCCCATTGTTTAAGAAGGGGAGCAGAGACTTCCCTGGGAATTATAGACCAGTGAGTCTTACTTCTGTAGTGGGCAAGGTTTTAGAAAGAATTATTAGGGATAGGATTTATAGTTATTTGGAGAGTAATGAATTGATTAGAGATAGTCAGCATGGTTTTGTAGCGGGAAGGTCGTGCCTTACTAACCTTATTGAGTTCTTTGAGAAGGTGACCAAAGAGGTGGATAGGGGTAAGGCAGTAGATGTGGTATATATGGATTTTAGTAAGGCGTTTGATAAGGTTCACCATGGTATGCTTCTGCAGAAAATGCAGATGTATGGGATTGGTGGTAATTTAGGTACTTGGATCAGGAATTGGTTAGCAGATAGGAGACAGAGGGTGGTGGTTGATGGTAATTATTCATCATGGAGTTCGGTTACGAGTGGTGTGCCTCAGGGATCTGTTTTGGGGCCACTGCTGTTTGTAATCTTTATTAATGATCTGGATGAGGGTATAGTTGGGTGGATTAGTAAGTTTGCTGATGACACCAAAGTCGGAGGTGTGGTAGATTGTGAGGAAGGGTGTCGAAGTTTGCAGGGTGACTTGGACAGGTTGCAGAGCTGGGCCGCGAGGTGGCGGATGGAGTTTAATGCGGAGAAGTGTGAGGTAATCCATTTCAGTAGGAATAACAGATGTGTTGAGTATAGGGCTAACGGGAGGACTTTGAATAGAGTGGAGGAGCAGAGGGATCTAGGTGTATGTGTACATAGATCCCTGAAAGTTGGGAATCAAGTAGATAAGGTTGTTAAGAAGGCATACGGTGTCTTGGCGTTTATTGGTAGGGGGATTGAATTTAGGAGTCGCAGCGTCATGTTGCAACTGTACACAACTCTGGTGCGGCCGCACTTGGAGTACTGTGTGCAGTTCTGGTCCCCACATTACAGGAAGGATGTGGAGGCTTTGGAGAGGGTGCAGAGGAGGTTTACCAGGATGTTGCCTGGTATGCAGGGGAGGTCCTATGAGGAGAGACTGAGGGATTTGGGGTTGTTTTCACTGGAAAGAAGGCGGCTAAGAGGGGATCTTATAGAAACATATAAGATGATTAGAGGTTTAGATAGGGTGGATGGTGATAGCCTGTTTCCTCGGATGGAGAAATCTAGCACGAGGGGGCATGGCTTTAAATTAAGGGGGGGTAGTTATAGGACGGATGTCAGGGGCAGGTTCTTTACCCAGAGGGTGGTGAGGGACTGGAATGCCCTGCCTGCTGCAGTTGTAAATGCGCCTAGTTTGGGGGCGTTTAAGAGATTGGTGGATAGGTTTATGGACGAAAAAGGAGTGGTTTAGATTAGTGGGTCAATGTTTTGTTTTTAAAAATAAGACTGGTCGGCGCAACATTGTGGGCCGAAGGGCCTGTTCCGCGCTGTAATGTTCTATGTTCTATGTTCTATGTGGTACCTTATCAAAGGTTTTGCTAAAGTCCATGTCTACAACATCCACTGCCTTTTCCCTCATGTATCATCTTAGTCACTTCCTCAAAAAACTCAATCAAGTTAGTGAGGCAGGACCTCCCCTTCACAAAACATGCTATTTATCGCTAATAAGACTACTTGTTTCAAAATGTGAGTAAATCCTATCCCTGAGAATCTTTTCCAATAATTTTCCTACCACTGACATAAAGCACACTGGCCTAGAATTTCCTGGATTATCCCTGTTGCCTTTCTTAAACAACGGAACATCCTTCGGTCAGAGAGCCATTTTAGTACAGATGAAGATCATTTGGGCAATGAAGTCGCTGTCAGCTCTCCACAGAGAAATCATGTCAGTTCATTTCCCTGCTCTATTCTCATAAATCTGCAAGTTTATTTCCTTTTGTCTATCCAATTTCCTGTTGAATTCATGCATTTCCTCTACCATCATTGGCAACGAGTTCCAATTTGTGTCTTTAGAGAAAAAGGTCAATTTTATTCCTCATGCTTATTTAGCTTCTCAAATACATTTATTTGTCTCAACTGTTCCTTGTGATAGCGAGGTTCATATTCAAAAGCTTGTGATCAAAAAATTAATAATTCCACAGCAAACTTGAGACATATTGCTTCACTTGCTTGCCAAACTGTAGTCCTGTTACTGAGCAGTTTCAACAATGTTCTAAGCATCATTATTGTTTGGAGCAGTTGGTTTGTCGGAACTTGTATAGACCAGATACATGGCATTTCAGGCTACATCACTGAGTATCATCCTTTGAGTTCCTTGGTTGGCTATATTCCCAGAGAGAAAAATCATAATCTTGTTTCTTTCTGAAAAGCAGAGGTTAAGGGATTTGATTTATTACTGTCACATGTATACAATGAAAAGCATTGTTTCTATCCAGATAAAGCATACCATTCATAGGGAGGGAAAGGAGAGAGTGCAGAATGTACTGTTACAGGCATGGCTAGGGTGTAGAGAAAATCAACTTAATCGGAGATAGGTCCATTCAAAAGTCTGACGGCAGTAGGGAAGAAGCTGTTCTTGCGTCGGTTGGTACGTAACCTCAGATGTTTGTATCTTTCTCCTGAGGGGAGAGGTTAGAAGTGTGTGTGTGTCTGGGGTCCTTGATTATGCTGGCTGCTTTGCCAAGGCAGCGGGAATATAGACGGAGTAATTGGATGAGAGGCTGGTTTCAGTGATGGACTGGGCTTCGTTTGTGACCCTGTATAGTTTGTTGTGGTCTTGGGCAGAGCAGGAGCCATACCAAGCTGTGATATAACCAGAAGGAATGCTTTCTATGGTGCATCTGTAAAAGTTGGTGAGAAACACCAAATTTCCTTAGTCTTCGGAGAAGGTAGAATTTGGGGCTATCGAGCTCTGTGATTTCAAGATTGCGTACGAATTTTGATCCGTCCAATGTTAGCTCCAGCTGCTCTGGTCTGGCATGGCATTAGCAGTGCCGTTAAATGTTCCATATACAAACATTTTAAAAATAAAAAAAGTCTTGCATTTTATTTAAGAAAAGAATCTCCTTTTAATGTCGCAGTGACTTTCTGTAAGGTTGTACACAGCAGTGTTCTGGGAGGTTGATTTTCAATTCCTGGAGACTCCAGGCCATTCCTGCAGGGCTGGCAACACAACAATGCATTCACTTTAATCACTAAACAAATGTCACCTGGTTTATTGGAAAAACAGTCTGAGTCATTCCACTTTGGGCACTGCTCCATATTGACAGTCAGATAACAGAAATCCGGGGGGAGAAAAGGTTTGAGGAAAGAAGCCTCATTTACTTAACACGAGCTTTTTTTTAAAAAAATTGGGCCTTCAAAGCGGATATTGATCAAGAGGGGGCTTGCTCCTGAAAAGCAGAAAGATTTCCCAACCAGTTTATCTTGGGAAGCCTTGGTCACACCGAACAACACATTGAATATTTTGGATTCTCTTGTACGAGTCCTAACAGCACTCATTATTGTACTCAGTAAGGAGTATGTCTGGAATGAGTTTATGGTCTTGGAAAAGAATGTTGTAATTACTAAATGAATACTGGTTTTCAGAGTGTGTCTGAATGGAGGACTTTTGTTTAAAGTAGCCATTATTTGGAGAAAAAAGTACTTGACTGGTGCTTCCCAATCTTGTGTGAAAGATTCTGGAGATGTTCACTTCAGGGTATTGATGTCGCAGTTTGTTTTTGTCTCTTTCCCTCCCTGGTGACATTGAACGATGCTGGGTATATTTAAGGTACCTACCTAGTCAATTGTACAATTCCTTCCTTTTAAAAGGCTTGTCTTGTTTTCAATCCCACCCCTGTGCTGACTACCCTTCTGAGATCTCTGCCTCTGCAAATTTTGCCTCCTGTACATCCCTGATTTTTATCGCTCTATCAGCGGGTGACTGTGCCTTCAGTCGCCTAAGGCCTGAACTCCCTAAGCCTGTCATCTCTATTCCTGTGGTAACTTGAGACCACAAATAAGGTACTCAAATGTCGTTTAAAGAATGATCTCCTTTTTATATATAAAGAAATAACAAAGTTTAACAACAGTAACTCAACAGGACAGTAATAACTATGAAAACAGGAGCTCTAGTAAAATGGGCCTTGCTCGCACCACACTCTTTTGTAGAGTGAAAAGCCCACCGAAGCCTGCACATGCTCAGAGCTCTCAACAGATGCCAGTAAAACAATTCCATCGGAGAAAAGGCTTATAAAAAAACATACTGTACTCAAAATGACACTCTGTAATACGCTCCTTAAAGCCTATTTGGGTGACGTGTTTTAATGACGCTTGGTGCTTCTAGATATCAAATGCTGTTTAGTAATCATGCCTATAACTGCCTGAGATTATGTTATGGCAACGGTGCTAAATAAATGCATTTAAAGTTTTATTATGTTAATATTGGCAGTTGTTAGGTGCATTGGCCATGCTCTTTTCTCCCTCCATTGTACCTGAACAGGGACTGGAATGTGGGACTAGGGGATTGTCGCAGGAATTTTGTTGCAGTGTTGCCCACTTATGACACTAACAAATAAAGTTTAAAAAACTTAATTCTAGCCTTCACAAGGCCCTGCTTCAAACATGATACTGACATCATTCAACCTGACCTCACCAGCTCAGAGACAGGAATCAGAGCCTTGATTTAATGTTCATCCAAAAATGACGCCGCTGAAACTGCAGCACTCCCTCAGTACTGAAGTGTCGGTGTTGGTCCAAACTCTTCGAATGGCACTTGCATTCAATATCTGCTCAGTCGGAGCTGGAAATGCAACCCATAGAACATTGAAGGAGACCATTTGGCTCTTTCAGTCTGCACCAACCACAATCCCATCCAGGCTCTATCCCCATAATGCTGCTTATTTACCCTAGCTAGTCCATCTGACACATTTAGCATGGCCAATCCACCTGACCTGCACATCTTTGGATTGTGGGAGGAAACTGGAGCACCCGGAGAAGACCCAAGCAGACGCAGGGAGAACATGCAAACTCCACACAGACAGTGGTCCAACCCAGGAATCGAACCAAGCACCCTGGCGCTGTGAGGCAGCAGTGCTAACCACTGTGCTGCCCCACCATGGTTGGCACAGAAGGGGCAAGTGCATGCAGTGGTAAGTGCGACTGTAGTTTCTCTTGAGGTGGGTGGGTGAGAGCTGTCTGTGTGGAGTTTTCACGTTCTCCCGGTGTCTGCATGGGTTTCCTCTGGGTACCCTGGTTTCCTCCCACAGTCCCAAGGACGCGCTGGTTAGATGTATTGTCCATGTTAAATTCTGCCTCAGTGTACCAGAACAGGTGCCAGATTGTGGTGACTAGGGAATTTTCACAGTAAGTTCATTGCAGTGTTATTGTAAGAATACTTGTGACTAATAAATAAATAAACTCTTAAATTGGAGTGAATCACGTTCCTCTTCTAGACCGTGATTGTTTGCAGTCTGTTCAACTACTGAAGACCTCGCAGCTGAACCTGATGCTGGCCTTGCATGGTGTTTTCCACCAAGAGCCTCTGAGTAGTGATCAGAATTGAGAACTCTAGCTGGTTTCATTTGTTTTGTCTTCTCTTCCCTGATCCAAACATCACCTAGTCTGCATGGCAAAGTTACTTATGACTTTGAACCAACTGTGTCACAAGGAGATGTTTCACTTAACCTTCTGACCAGTGTTTATGCTAGGACTCCGTCACACTGCGGGGGCTGAAAAGAGCAAAATCCTGGCTCCAAATAGTTCATCAGTTTTATATCCTTTGCTTGTAAATAAATAAATAAAGACAAAATACATGTTGACTGGACGTTGGTAGTTTGCCAGTTGCAGCGTGAATCAGATTATCGCTTCAAGTATTTTTTTTAAATGTGAAGAGTTTATTGCAGCGTCTTATTTAAAGCAGATTTCGTTCTAATTCTGGGTATGCTTGCATCTTTACTGCTTTATGTCACTGCAGAACTGAGACTTCTTAGATGTTATAGATACCTGTTTATTAAGTCTAACTTGGGCACGAAGATCCAAGCTGAGACACACTTGCAGTACTGATGGAGTGCTGCACTTTCGGAGATGCCAGTTTTCGGACCAGATGTTAGACCGAGATTTTGTCTGCTCTCTCGGGTGTATGTTAAAGTGGTCACTGTTGTAACTTGGGAAATGTGGCAGCCGACATCGAGGACCCACAAACGGCAGCGTGGAGTGGTCAGATTTGTCATAAACGCAAAATGCTGCGGATGCTGGAATCTGAAACAAAAACAGGAAAATCTCAGCAGGTCTGACAGCATCTGTGGAGAGAGAAGGGAGCCAACTGTTTGAGTCTGGATGACCCTTCGTCAGGTCTCTGGAATTGTTGATTTTCTCTCTCTCCACAGATGTCTGAGATTTTCCGGCGTTCACCTGTTTGTGATGTTGGTCTGAAGGATAAATATCGGCCGGGGCGCTTTCTGAATAGCACCGTAAGATCCTTTACATCCACCTGCGGGCAGAAGGGCCTGTGTTTAATGTCTCATCCATTATACAGCAGCTCAAAACAGAGTAACACGAGCTCAGTAACTCACTGAAGTATCAGCACGGTTCACGTTCCCAAGTCTAAATTCAAAACCTCTGACTCCAGGCTGAGATTACAGTGACAGAGCCACAGCTGACTACCACAGTGCTGCTTTGTATCCTGTCCTGACTTCAAAGGACAATAACTAAATCTTTTTTTTTGATAACTCTTACACAAAAAAGGTCCGCAAAAGCTTCAAGTCCTGGAGAATGACGCTACTTTTCTTAAATGACTAATCAAGAGCAGTCATTCCTTCCTGCAGTGTGGAGATATAATGTCCTCCTAAATCTCAGTCGGGTGTAGCTTGTCAGTAAAATCCTCAGTGTCGAGGGTGAGTGCCCACAGACTGAACACATGTGGTGAAAATGCTATATATTCCCCGGCGCTAACAATCTGCCAGATACAGGGGTGGATGTGTAACACACACGTAGAGTATATTTAAAAATTAGGTGGGTGAGATGTGCTTACTTTGCTCTGGACCTGCTACATTGAACGTGGGCGTACTGACAAAGCAGCAGCTGCGTATTCCCACTCCGTTCACTGTTTGACCTGGAGGCTGTTCAGGAATGGAAACACTGTCTTGACTATTTAGAATTTTTATTCTCTCTCTACCCCAGGGCCGCAGTAGCGTTAGTTAGTTAGTCTGGCGCAGAACAAGGCAGCACGGTGGTTAAGCACTTCTGCCTCACAGCGCCAGGGACCTGGGTTCAATCCCGACCTCGGGGTCACTGTCTGCGTGGACTCTGCACTACCTGCGTGGGTTTCCTCCGGCTGCTCCGGTTTCCTCCCACAGTCCAAAGATGTGTGGGTTAGGTGAATTGGCCGTGCTAAATTGCCTCCTTAGTGTCAGGGGACTAGGAGGGTAAATATATGGGGTTATGGGGAGAGGACCAGGATAGGATTTTGTCGGTGCAGGCTCAATGGGCCGAATGGCCTCCTTTTGCGCTGTAGGGATTCTATGATTCTAATAAGGACAGAAGGCAGGAGCTGCATGATCTACCTTGTAGTGGCTTTACTCACCGAACCATCCGGGAGCTGCCACTGTTCAGCTTCAGGTTTATGTGATTGTTTGTTGAAAACTTTGCCTGGAAAGCTCTTTGAATTAGAGTTAGCATGTTGTTGAATTTTAATGTATTCATTGGGCCAGTGTCAGCATGGGGAGAACAGGACAGGTTGTTGGTGATCTGAACACCTAAAAACTTGAAGCTCCTGACCCTTTCTACATCATCCCCGTTGGTGTAGACAGAGGCATGTTCTCCACTATCTTCTGCCTCCAAGGCAGTGAGCTACAGCTGACGCCATGAATGTACAAGTCTTGGTGCCACTGTCACATTTTAGTCATTGTCTTTGATTTTGCGACCCTTTTTATGTAATATTGTACTTTCTCCACGTGCAAATTGTGATTAGCGGAGTCTGCAGAAAGACGGCTTGCAAGAAAAGGAGGTCTCTATCAACACACACACAATTCTTCAGGTTTGTAGGGGAGACTGCAGGAACTGGGTTTGTTCTGACTTGAGCAGAGAAAGTTAGGGACAGATGCCAAAGTGACTGCAGATGTTTCTCTTTTCAATTTCTTTTTGTTTTGTTGAATGTAACCGTTGCTGGTAAGATTTGTTGTCCATGCCTATCTGCTATTGAAAAGGTGGTAGTGAACCACTGTAGTCCGCGTGGTGTAGGTACACCCATACTGCTGTCATAAAAGATATAAGAAGTAGGAGCAGGAGTCGGCCATCTGGCCCCTCGAGCCTGCTCCGCCATTCAATAAGATCGTGGCTGATCTCTTCGTGGACTCGGCTCCACTTACCCACCCGCTCACCATAACCCTTAATTTCTTTTATTATTCAAAAATTTATCTATCCTTGCCTTAAAAACATTCAATGAGGTAGCCTCAGCTGCTTCACTGGGCAGGGAATTCCACAGATTCACAATCTTTTGTGTGAAGAAGTTCCTCCTCAACTCAGTCCTAAATCTGCTCCCCCGCATTTTGAGGCCATGCCTCTTAGTTCTAGTTTCACCCGAAAGTGGAATCAACTTCCCTGCTTTTGATCTTACCTATTCTGTTCATAACCTTATATGTTTCTATAAGATCTCCCATCATTCTTCTGAATTCCACTGAATATAGCCCCGATCTATGCAGTCTCTCCTCATAAGCCAACTCGCTCAACTCTGGAATCAACCTAGTGAATCTCCTCTGCACCCCTCCAGTGCCAGTATATCCTTTTTCAAGGAGACCAAAACTGTACACAGTACTCCAGGTGTGGCCTTACCAGCACCTTATACAGCTGCAACATAACCTTGCTGTTTTTAAACTCCATCTCTCTAACAATGAAGGACAAAATTCCATTTGCCTTCTAATCACCTGCAAACCAACTCATCGTGATTCTTGCACAAGGACACCCAGGTCCCTCTGCACAGCAGCATGCTGCAATTTTTTACCATTTTAAATAATAAAATCGATGACCTCACATTTACCAACATTGTTCTCCATCTGCCAGACCCTTGCCCACTTACTTAGACTATCTATACCTTTGCATATTTTCAGTGTCCTCTGCATACTTTGCTCTGCTGCTCACCTTAGTGTCATCTGCGACTTTTGACACACTGCACTTGATCCCCCAACTCCAAATCATCTATGTAAATCGTAAACAATTGCAGTCCCATCACTGATCCCTGAGGCACACCACCAGTCACTGATAGCCAAGTTTCTAATGCGGTGATTCGGAGGGTGAAAAGGTTGACGTATGAGGAGAGATTAAACAGTTTGGGCTTATTTTTGCTGGAGTTTAGACGGATGAGAGGGGATCTGATCAAGGTATATAAAATTTTAAAAGGGATCGATAAAGTAAATGTAGACTAAATGTTTCCTCTTGCCATACGGACTTATAAGAATTTATAGCTCATGGAATAAAAGGGACAATAACAACATGGATTCAAAATTGGCTGAATATTAGAAAGAGTAACAGTCAACGGATATTTTTTGGGCTGGAGGAAGGTTTATTGTGGTGTTCCCCGAGGGTCGGTATTGGTTGCTTTTCCTGATGTATATTAATGATCAAGATGTTGCTGTGCAGGGGACAGTTTCAAAGTTTTGCGGACGACACAAAATTTGGAAGTATTGTAAGCTGTGAAGAAGACAGTGCAGAACTTCAGAAGCACGTAGACAGGTTTGTGGAGTGGGCAGATGAAGTTCAGTGCAGAGAAGTGAAAAGGTAGGAAGAACATGGAAGACAGTATAAAAAAAACAGTAAAGTATGTGAATAAGTTGTTAAAGATGGCAGGACAGGTCAGAGAGAAGTTAGTAAAGGATAGTATTCTGGGTCTTAATAATGGGGGCATAGAGTATAAGTGTAAGGAGGTTATGATGAACTTATGCAAGACACTAATTAGATCTGAGCTACAGTAATGTGTGCAGTTCTGCACACCACACCATAGGAAGGATGTGGACATGCTGGAGAGAGAGTGCAGAAGAAGTTTATAAGAATGGTTCCAGGAATGAGAGAGTTCAGTTATAATGAAAGATTGGAGAGTTTGGGACTGCTGTCCTTAGAGAAGAAGGCTGAGAGCAGATTTGTTAGAGATGTTCAAAATCAGGAGGGGGCTGGACAAAGTGGATGTTTCAGCTGAAAAAAAGGATCAAGAGCAAGAGGGCATAGATTTAAAGTAATTGGTGAAAAAAAGCAAATGCGATATGAGAACAAATGTTTTCACACAGCGAGTGGTTTGGGTCTGGGATGCACTTTCCAGTGGAGGCAGGTTCAGTTGAGGCATTCCAGGCAGCATGAGATGCTAATTTGAATTGAAATAATGCGTTGGGGTATGGGGAAAAGGCAGGGGAATGGCACTAAGTCACTATGCTCATTTGGAGAACCAGTGCAGACACACTGGCCCAAATGGTCTCTTTCTGTGCCTCAACAATTCTGTAATTCTGTGACTGTTTAAGGTGTCAGACAAGATGCCAGTCAAGCAGGTTGTCTTGTTCTAGGGGGGGTGGTGGTGATGTTGTAGGAACTGCTCTGGGCAAGGGGAGAGAATTCCAGCACACTTCTGGCTTGTGCCTTGTAGATGGACAAGATTTGGTGAGTCTGGAGATGAGTTTTCCCCTCAGATTTTCCAGCCTCTGACCTGCTTAGTAGTCACAATATATAGCTGGTTCAGTTTCTGATGCGGGGCATTTTTCCTCCAATGAACAACAAATTTTCTAGCCCGAGTTGTTATAGACTTCAGTTCTGCTAACCGCAACGCAATTCACCAACTTCTACAGATGCACCATAGAAAGCAGATTGTATCACCGATGGTATGGTTCCTCCTCTGCCCAAGACCACAAGAAATGACAAAAGGTCGTGAATATATCCCAGTTCATCACTCAAACCACAATGTGATGTCGATGGTGATAATTATCTGATGCAAACTTTGTGGTTGCTTTCAAGCAGCACATTCCAGTTCATAACTATATTTTCTTTTAAATCTCCTCTCGTTATCTTATATCAGTGTCCTCTGTGTGGAAATGGGGTGTCTTGTCAGAATTTTGACACATGAAGTCCTTGTTCAATTTTTAATTTTTAATAACTTTGGATATCTACATGATAGAAAACTGTAAACAATATAGGAGCCTGTGTGGAGTTTGCATGTCTCCCCTGTGTCTGTATGGGTTTCCTCCCAGTGCTCCAGTTTCCTCCCACACTTCACAGATTTGTGGATTGGCTATGCTAAATGCATGGTTACAGAGATGGGAGAAGATTGATTGATGAAAAGGTGGATGCTCTTTCAGAGAGTCAGTGCTGGCTCAATGGGCTGAATGGCCTCTGCGTGCAGAGATTCTATGATAGGAAAACAACACTAACTTTTAAGATGTTAATCTAAATCTTCTTTGAAAATGGCAACAGTGTTTGATTTATTATTGTCACATGTATTAGTATACAGTGAAAAGTATTGTTTCTTGTGCACTGTACAGACAAAGCATACCATTCATAGAGAAAGAAAGGAGAGAGTGCAGAATGTCTGTTACAGTCATAGCTAGGGTGTAGAGAAAGATCAACTTAATGCGAAACAGGTCTGATGGCAGCCGGTAAGAAGCTAATCTTGAGTCGGTTGGTACGTGACCGCAGGCTTTTGTACCTTTTTTCCGACAGAAGAAGGTGGAAGGGAGAATGTCTGGGGTGTGTGAGGTCTTTAATAATGCCGGCTGCTTTTCTGAGGCAGCAAGAAGTGTAGACAGAATCAGTGTATGGGAGGGTGGCTTGATTGATGAACTGGGATATATTCATGAACTTTTGTAGTTTCTTCTGGTCTTGGGCAGAGCAGGGGCCATACCAAGCTGTGACATAACCTGAAAGAATGCTTTCTATGGTGCATCTGTAAAAGTTAATGAATTGTATTGTGGTTAGAGGAACTGAAGTCTATAACAACTCGGGCTAGAAAATTTGTTGCTTATTGCAGGAAAAATGCCCCAAATAGCAACTCTAACCTTTTCAGCCAATTGTTCGGTGTCACACGTTCAACCAAAGGTACTAAAGAATAAAATTGCGCAAGGACTTCATAAGCACCATCTACACGTATGTATCTTAACAAATGTACTTTATTTATTACAAACAGTTTGGCTGGCTCACAGCAAGTGTCAGTGTGGATGAAATTAGATGGGGGGGAGCTGGTTATCGCGAATGGGTAATAGCTAATCTACGTGTTTTAGAATCTTCCCAATAGAGTTTTCCCAATGAATGATCACTCAGTGGTTAGTACTGCTGCCTCACAGTCCGAGTGTCTTGGGTCCAATTCCAGCCTCGGGTCACCGTGAATGGAGTTTGCACGTTCTCCCTATGTCAGCGTGGCTTTCCTCGGGGTGCTCCGGTTTCCTCCTACACTCCAAAGTTGTGGATTGGCTGTGGTAAATTGTTCCTTCGTGTCAGGGGGACTAGCAGGGTAAAATATGTGGGGGCACGGGGATAGAGCCTGGGCAGGATTGTTGTCAGTGCAGGCTTGATGGGCTGAATGGACTTCTGCACTGCCGAGATTCTGTGACTGTAGTCGTTGGAATTGAAGACTAGAGAAAGTGAAGAAGGAGCTGGCCATGTACTATTGTTTATTTCCCACCCCTCCCCAGACCCCATTTACCATAGATCGGTGTTTCTAGGTGGTGGGGAGCAGAATGTGGAAGGAAAGTAAACTTTTCAAAAAGTAGTTAATGTGATATTATATGTGACTGACCATCTGCGCGTGACACTTGGGCAGATGTTGATGGAAATAAATACTCTCTCTCAGACTGACGTTTGACTAAAATCTTTTGCACTCCAGTGCACTTCCCGTATGTGGGAATGATTTATTTTTGTTATGTAAATACAATGTTTGTATTCCATCAAGACTTCCCACTACACGACTATTAAAATCGTTAATGGTTAATTACAATAACAATATTCTTCAAGTCATAAAGATTATGCTGTTGTTGGTTAATTCCTGTTTGTGGTGATCCGGGTGAAGCTGGAAATAACTGATCCCCAACAGTCTGTAAGAATTTAGAACATTTTCACTTGTCAAGTTAAAGGTAAACTGAATTATCATAGGATAGATAGAATCATAGAAACCCTACAGTGCAGAAGGATGCCGTTCTGTTCATCGAGTCTGCGCCAACAACAATCCCACCCAGGCCCTATTCCCATAACGCCACATATTTTACCCTGCTAATCCCCCTGAAACCCAGGGTCAATTTGTCACAGTCAGTCAACCTAACCCACACGTCTTTGGAGTGTGGGAGGAAACCGGAGCAGCCGGAAGAAACCCACACAGAGCGTGCAAACTCCACACAGTCACCCAAGGCCGGAATCGAACCTGGGTCCCTGGCGCTGTGAGGCAGCAGTGCCACCTGCCCACAGGGAAATTCAAGTTTTAAGTGCTTCCTTCTGCGTATGCTGTGGTTTTCTTCCTAAATATTTGCTCTGGTAGACCGAGCGAGGAAAAGTTAGATTCTTGGGGCTTGAACAGAGAGGCCTGAAAGTATGCAGAAATCTAGGAGATGTATTTTGGCAAGTGGATTGTACGGAGCCTAATGGTTTAGATCAATTTCCACTGTGTACAATATGCACACGTTCTGTCACAATTTCCTCAACGAGTTAAATTTGAGTAGCCAGATTCTTTCATGTGGAGAACAGATTTTTTTTTGCCTTCTGAAGGAGCTGTCTCATCTGAACATAAGAACATAAGAAATAGGAGCAGGAGTAGACCATCCAGCCCTTCGAGCCTGCCCTGCCATTCAATAAGATCATGGCTGATCTGTCGTGGCTCAGTTCCACTTTCCCGCCCTCTCCCCATAACCCTTAATCCCCTCTCTCATCAAAAACCCATCAACCCGCGTCTTAAAAATATTTAGCAAGGCAGCCTCCACCACTTCAACAGGCAGAGAATTCCAGAGATTCACCACCCTTTGAGTGAAGAAGTTCCTCCTCAACTCCGTTCTAAACCGCCCCCCCTTTATCTTGAGGCTGTGCCCCCTAGTCCTACTGTCTTTTTTGAGCGGGAAGAGTCTCTCCACTTCTATCCTATCCATCCCATTCATCATCTTATACGTCTCAATGAGATCTCCCCTCATTCTTCTAAACTCTAACGAGTACAAGCCTAGTTTATTCAGCCTCTCCTCATAGCTCAACCCCCTCAACTCCGGTATCAGCCTAGTAAACCTCCTCTGCACTCCCTCCAAGGCCAAAATATCTTTGCGCAGGTGCGGCGCCCAAAACTGCACACAGTACTCCAGCTGCGGCCTCACCAATGCCCGATACAGCTGCAGCAAGACCTCCCTACTTTTATATTCAATCCCCCTCGCTATTAAGGCCAGCATCCCATTCGCCTTCCTGACCACCTGCTGCACCTGCAAGCTGGGTTTTTGCGACTCATGCACAAGGACCCCGAGGTCCCTCTGCACCGTCGCCTGCTGCAGTTTTTCACCACGTAAGTAATAGTCCTTCCTACCATTATTCCTACCAAAGTGGACCACCTCACACTTGCCAACATTAAATTCCATTTGCCATTTCCTGGCCCATTCGCCCAGCCTATCTTGATCCTTCTGCAGACTCTCCACACCCTCCGCACAATTTGCCGTTCCCCCAATCTTGGTGTCATCAGCAAATTTCGACACCCTACACTCGGTTCCCTCCTCCAGATCATCTATATAAATGGTAAAAAGCTGAGGCCCCAGCACCGACCCCTGGGGCACTCCACTAGTCACCATCCGCCAATCCGAATAGCACCCGTTGACCCCCACTCTCTGCCTCCTATTTGACAACCAATCCTCTATCCACGCTAACACCGTACCCCCAACTCCATGTCCCTCGACCTTCTGCAATAACCTCTTGTGAGGTACTTTGTCAAACGCCTTCTGAAAATCCAGAAAGACCACATCCACCGGCTCTTCTCTATCCACTGCCCTAGACACATCCTCATAGAACTCCAGTAAATTTGTCAGACACAACTTCCCTTTAATGAAACCGTGCTGCGTCTGCTCTATCAAGCAATTCCCTTCAAGATGCCTCGCAATTTCCTCCTTAATGACGGATTCTAACATTTTACCGACCACAGACGTTAAACTAACCGGCCTATAATTCCCCGCCTTTTGCCTGGCACCCTTCTTAAACAACGGCGTAACATTAGCCGTTTTCCAATCTTCCGGCACTTCCCCGGAATCCAGCGACATCTGGAAAATAACCACCAAGGCATTCACTATCACCTCCACCATTTCTTTCAGAACCCTCGGATGCATTCCATCCGGTCCTGGGGACTTGTCCACAATCAGCCCCTCCAGTCTGTCGAGCACCGCCTCTCTAGTAACAGTAATGTCATTAAGACCCTCCAGTCCTACCACCTTTCCATCGCTAACACCCGGCAAATTATTCACGTCCTCCTCCGTGAAGACAGAAACAAAAAAGTTATTCAATACCTTAGCCATATCCCCATCCCCTACCACTAGGTCCCCTTTCTCATCCTCTAAAGGTCCAACGTTCACCCTAGCCAGCCTCTTCCTTTTTATATATTTATAAAAACTCTTGCTATCCTTTTTTATATTAAGCGCTAGCCCAGCTTCTGCAGACTCTGGGTGAGTGATCCAAAGCAGTTAACATGACCTTGGGATCTGGGGTGTGGAGCAAGGGAGCAGGGATATACGTGCTAGACATGAACAGTAGCCGGTTCGTTCTTTTTTTTTTAAAAAGCCTCTCGAGCCTTTCCAATCAAGCATGAAATCCTGGAATCTGACAACATCGGAGGAGGCTGTTCAGCTCATAAAATCCCTACTGTAAAGAAAGAGGCCATTTGGCCCATCGAGTCTGTACTGATCATAATTCCACCCAGGCCTATTCCTGTAATGCCATACATTTTGCCCTGTTATTCCCCTGACACTAAAATCAATTTAGCTGTGCATTTAGCACACAGACACGGGGCAATTGTGCAAACCCCACCCAGTGACCCGAGGCCGGAATTGAACCTGGGACCCTGGTGTTGTGAGGCAGTAGTGCTAACCACTGCGTCAATGTGTCATTCCGCTTGTTTAAAACTTATTTATTAATCACAAGTAGGCTTACATTAACACTGCAATGAAGTCACTGTGAAAATCTCTCCGAAACAGCAATTCAGTTTAGTTCCAGATCTTTCTCCATGGCCCTGCAAATTTTTTTCCATTCCAAGTATATATCCAGTTCGTTTTTGAAATATCTTTGTGTCTGGAGAGCTGTTTGCTTTTGAGTCAAAGCAGAGCCTGTGTGGTTAATTTGGTTTTGAGAACTCGTAACTTAGTTATGTTATGACAGGTTGAAAATGTACCTCTTCATCTGTGGAAGCACTGACTGTTTTGCTGTCGGAGGTGATGAATGGCTAGACTAATGTCTGGCCTGAATGAATATCACATGACTTCATTATCCTTGCTGGTTGGGCTATCAATTTCTTTGATTCCCAGGAATAAACATCTCAAGCAGAAAATCCATACGGTTATGGTTTTGCTTGGCAGTGTTTCACTGGAAAGAAAAAGGCATTTCTTTTTAAATCAACAGTTTCTTCCCTGCTGTCATCAGACTTTTGAATGGACCTACCTCGCACTAACTTGACCTTTCTCTACACCCTAGCTATGACTGCGACAGTACATTCTGCACTCTCTCGACACAAGCGACACGGCGGCACAGTGGTTAGCACTGTTGCCTCGCCGCGCCACGGTCCTGTGTTTGATTCCTGGCTTGGGTCGCTGTCTATGTGGAGTTTGCACGTTCTCCCCATGTCTGCATGGGTTTCCTCCAGATGCTCCAGTTTCGTCCCCCAGTCCAAAAGACGTGCTGGTTAAGTGCATTGGCCATGCTAAATTCTCCCTCAGTGTACCTGAACAGGCACCAGAGTGTGGGAACCAGAGGATTTTCACAGCAGATTCATTGCAGTGAGAATGTAAGCCTATTTGTGACACTAACAAATAAACTCTTGTTTCCTTCTCTGTGAACGGTATGCTTCGTCTGTCTAGCACATAAGAAACAATACTTTTCATTGTTAATACGTGTGACAATCATAAATCAAATTAATACTCCTTTCTTCCAGTTCAAGCTTCTACCTAAAAAGCAGAGGGGGTATAATTGGGGTCTTAACGTAATCCCTTAACCACATCTCTGCTCCTTGAGGCAGTCAACAAGCTGCGGCAAGTGAACTCTGCTACGAATATCCAACTTCACACGCAAATCTGGCATAGAGGGTGTTGATGCAAATTAAGTGTGTTCTTTCGAGACTTATAGAAATTTTAAGGCATCTTGTTTTGTAATAGTTTCTGTAAACTAAGGGTGGTTGGGGGGGGAGTTTATCCATTGTTGCTTTTCTTAAAAGAAAAATGTTTTGCTTCTGTTGATCTTGTTTGTATTAAAGTAGAATTGTTTAGTTACCATAGGCTGGCATATACTTTCAGTGTATTTCTCCAGGGTATGTATTGATGACAAACATGGCTATTGTTCACTTGGGCATGCTGTGTCTTGGATTACTCCGCGAATAAGTTTTGGATCAGGAAGCCTGAACTTGCCTGTGAGAGTGCTTCTTTGTGTCGGGCATGGAGGAGTGAGGGGAAGACAAGTTGCTGGAAAAATGCCGAATCATAACGAAACGTTGCTGGTTTTGTCTCTTTTTAGTCACGTGCTGGGTATTGACTGCTGGCATCAGGATGGCTGGAGATTTCAAAATGAATAAAGCAGTACCCGCGTGCAAAGTACTGCAGCTGCTGGCAAATTGAAATTTTATGAGCTCTTGAGAGAGCAGAAGGAACCTTGGCTTAACATCTCTGGAAGACAGCACCTCTGGCATCCTCTCACACATGCACAGGAAGCATTAACCAATATTCCCCTTGTTTAAAGCCTATTTATTAATCACAGGTAGGCTTACATTAACACTGCAATGAAGTCACTGTGAAAATCCCCTAGTCGCCACACTCCTGCCCCTGTTCAGGTACACTGAGGGAGAATTTAGCATGGCCAATCCACCTAAGTCATGATGTGGAGATGCTGGCGTTGGACTGGGGTAAACACAGTAAGAAGTCTGACAACACCAGGTTTAAGTCCAACCGATTTTATTTGATAGTAAACTTGTGAGTTTACTTATCCATCTAACCCAGCACGTCTTTCGGACTGTGGGAGGAAACTGGAGTTTTGTTTGAAAGTGGTTTACTGGTTTCGGTTGGCAGTGTTTCACTGGAAGGAATATCAATCTTCCTTTCTTCCAGTTCAGATTTCATACTAAAGAGCTGGCGCGGTGAGGTGGCTGCGGGGGTGGGCAGCAGCCTCAGTGACATAATTCCTGATGAGCATCTCCACTTCCAACAAACATCCAAGTGCTGTGTGTTCTTTCATGACTTGTGGAACCTTTAAGGAATCATGCTTTGTAACAGACCGTGTAAGCTATATGGGGAGTGCTGGGGTTTACTAGAGGGATCTGTGTATTTGTGTGTTATGTGGGTGTGGGTATGTTATAAGGGTGTTTTGATTTGATTTTTTGTCATGTATGTTAGTATTCAGTGAAAAGTATTGCCTCTTGTGTGCTATACAAAACATACCATTCATAAAGAAGGAAAGGAGACAGTGCAGAGTGTAGTGTTAGTCATAGCTAGGGTGTAGACAAAGATCAACTTAATGCAAGGTGGGTCCATTCAAAAGCCTGATGGCAGCAGAGAAGCAGCTGTTCTTGAGTCGCTTGGTGTGTGACCTCAGACTTTTGTATCTTTTTCCCGACAGAAGAAGCTGGAAGAGAGAATGTCCTGAGTGCATGGGGTCCTTAATTTTGCTGGCTGCTTAGCTGAGGCAGTGGGAAGTGTAGACAGAGTCAATGGATTGGAGGCTGGTTCGCGTGATGGATTGGACTACGTTCATGACCTTCTGTAGTTTCTTGCGGTCTTGGGCAGAGCAGGAGCCCATACCAAACTGTGATATAACCAGAAAGACTGATTTCTATGGTGCATCTGTAAAAGTTGGTGAGAGTTGTAGCTGACATGCCAATTTCCTTTGTCTTTTGAGAAAGTAGAGGCGTTGATGGGCTTTCTTAACTATAGTGTTGGCATTGGGGGATCTGGACACCTAAAAACTTGAAGCTCTTGACTATTTCTACTTTGTCCCTGTTGGTATAAACAGGAGTTTTCCACTGTGCTTCCTGAAGTCAATGACAATCTCCTTCATTTTGTTGATGTTGAGGAAGAGATTATTGTCGCCGCAGCAGTTCGCCAATGCTCTGTTGTATGGGTGTGTGTTTGTGTGTATGTGTTGTTGAGTTTAAATGTGAGAAGTGACCATTTGGATGAGGTATTGGGGCACTACAGTGGAAGTGAGGGAGCCTTATGGAAGTGTGATGAAGAAAGTGAAGAAAATAAAGTCTTGGCAGGTTTTCAGAGTTGGTTATCTTAACTGTTTGTGTTTTCAATCAAGATCACTCTTGTGTCCCTTTTTATTAATAAGGTCTGTTGGCTATTTTTCATGGTGTGGCTACTTCCCGGAGAGAGCAAGACAGTTTTTGTTTTCGTGCTGACCAGTTTCATTTCTTAGTTAAAAACTTGAACTGAAAGCTCCTTTTGGAGGTTTCTCTGCTTGCAGCCCAGAACTTCTCTGTGCCAGCAGTCCTTTACAAGTGAGATACAACAATCTGTGTTAACTGAGGAGTGGGCAAGAAAAAGGATAAGCAAGGCTTGTAGTTAGAACGCAATTCATAACAGTGGCTGCACTTGAAAGTAATTCCTTTATCACGTGGACAATCATTTTGTGCTAAACTCTGTAAACAATTTCTTCCAACATAAGTGAGGGCAACTTCTCCTTGTGGTTGTCTTGGTCTTAAAACCACTGCCTGGTGTAGTATCGAGCCCCACAAATGGCTTCCGTGTTCTTGGGGCGCAGCAGGGTACAGGAGAGCTAGGATTTCTGCTCCTGGTCATTGTAGAATGATCCTTGCTGGGAATTGCCCACATGCAGGCATTCTGGTCACTTCTGCGCACTGAGACTCTTAGAATGAAAGTAGGAGAGGGACCCGTCTACATTTTTCAAGAATCTGAAATTCTGTCACTGCTGTCTCCCTGGGCTTTAATGGTGCTGTAAAATTAACATTGCCTCTACACCACATTCCTGCCATTCCTGTCTGAAATGGGCATAGCAGGTAGCCGCTGAGCTGGGCTGATTTATTGATCTGTTTGCTCATGATCACATTCATTTTCTTTTCTTGACCTGAACCTGCTCAGTCATCTGTGTGTGTTTATTTTTTAACACGTCACTCTGATCGTTGTATATCGCCTTTTTAGTGTTTGAACTTGTTCTAACCACATCGAAACATTATCACCTGAGTGCAGTTTAATCTTATCAGTGTTTTCCTCGAAACCAATCAATCTTCTCTCTCTCTTTCTCACCCTGAATGCGCTAATCTCTTGCTGTAAGATTCTGTGATTATCGTTGACCAGCAGTCTCTCACCTAATTGATCATTCTTAACTTCTGAGTTTAAATCTCAAGTGGTGACACGCTATTTAATCACACAATGGGGTGGGGCTGGTGCGTGTGAGAGAGAAAGAGAAGTTTATAGCAGTGTCTGGTTTTGCCTCTATCTAATATCCACACACTCTCACTTTGCAGAAACGGGTCACTGAGGGATTTGATTTGATTTATTATTGTCACATGTAATAACATACAGTGAAAAGTATTGTTTCTTGCGCGCTATACAGACAAAACATATTGTTCATAGAGAAGGAAATGAGAGAGTGCAGAGTGTAGTATTAGTAATAGTTAGGGTGTAGAGAAAGATCAACTTAGTGCAAGGTAGGTTCATTCAGCAGTCTGACAGCAGCAGGGAAGAAGCTGTTCTTGAGTTGGTTGGTTGGTGACCTCAGACTTTTGTATCTTTTTCCCGACGGAAGAAGGTGGAAGAGAGAATGTCCGGGGGTGTGTGGGAGCCTTAATTATGCTGACTGTTTTTCTGAAGCAGCGGGAAGTGTAGACTGAGTCAATGGATGGGAGGCTGATTTGCATGATGGACTGGGCTATGTTCACGATCTTTTGTAGTTCCTTGTGCTTTTGGGCAGAGTAGGAGCCCATACCAAGCTGTGATACAACCATAAAGAATGGTTTCAATGGTGCATCTGTAAAAGTTGGTGGGAGTTGTAGCTGACATGCCAAATTTCCTTAGTCTTCTGAGAAAGTAGAGGCGTTGGTGGGCTTTCTTAACTATAGTGATGGCAAGAAGCTATGTCTGGTTCCTTCCTCCTCCCCCCGCTCCCCCCCCCCCCCCCCCCCCACCTTCCCTCCCTTCTCCAGAATCCTGATTTCATATCACTCATCCAATGGATCCCTATTAACCCTTCCCCGTCACCCTCATTCCAGTCAACTGATCCTCGATTTTAGGTTGTACCCAAGATCCACTTTGGTTGAACAGTTGCCTCCACCTTGTTTGAATAGTTTGCATAGTTGTATTAATTTGCATGGTGTGGGCATCACTGGCCATTCCAGCATTTATTGCCTGTCCCTAATTGCCCTTGAGAAGGTGGTGGTGAGCTGCTGCCTTGAACTGCTGCAGTCCCTCAGGTGTAGGAACATTCAGTGCTGTTAGGGAGTGAATTCCAGGAGTTTGACGTAGCAACGTTGAAGAAACGGCGATATGAGTTTATGTTAAGAGGGGAAAGAATTAATGGGAACCTGAGGAGCAAATTTTTACACAGAGGGCGGTATAGAACAAAGAACAGTACAGCACAGGAGCAGGCTCTTTGGCCCTCCAAGCCTGCGCCGCTCATGTGCCCAACTAGACCATTCATTTGTTTCCCTCTATTCCCAGTCTGTTCATGTGGTTATCTAGATAAGTCTTAAATGATCCCAGCGTGTCTGCCTCAACCACCTTGCTTGACAGTGCATTCCAGGCCTCCACCATCCTCTGTGTAAAATACGTCCCCCTGACATCTGTGTTGAACCTTGCCCCCCTCATCTTGAACCTGTGACTCCTTGTGTTCGTCACCTCCAACCTGGGAAAAAAGCTTCCCACTGTTCACCCTATCTATGCCCTTCATAATTTTATACACCTCTATTAGGTCACCCCTCATCTGCCATCTTTCCAGGGAGAACAACCCCAGTTTGCCCAATCTCTCCTCATAGCTAAGACCCTCCATACCAGGCAACATCCTGGTAAACCTTTTCTGTCCTCTCTCCAAAGCCTCCACGTTCTTCTGGTAGTGTGGCGACCAGAACTGGGCGCAGTATTCCAAATGTGGCCTAACCAACATTCTATACAGTTGCAATATCATATACCAACTTTTATACTCTATGCTCTGTCCAATAAAGGCAAGCATGCCATATGCCTTCTTCACCACCCTCTCCACCTGTGCTGCCACCTTTAGGGATCTGTGGACTTGCACCCCCAGGTCCCTCTGTGTGTCTATACTCCTGATGGTTCTGTCATTTATTGTATAGCTCCCCCCTATATTAGATCTACCGAAATGCATCACTTCGCACTTATCTGGATTAAATTCCATCTGCCATTTCTCCGCCCAGTTTTATCTATATCCTGCTGTATTCTCTGACAATGTTCGTCACTATCCGTGAGTCCAGCAATCTTTGTGTTGTCGGCAAACTTTCTGATCACACCAGCTACACCTTCTTCCAAATCATTTATATATATCTCAAACAGCAGAGGTCCAGTACAGAGCCCTGCGGAACACCACTAGTCAGAGACCTCCAGCCGGAAAAAGACCCTTCCACTGCTACCCTCATGGCCAAGCCAGTTCTCCACCGGATTGGCGGATGGTGACTAGTGGAGTGCCCCAGGGGTCGGTGCTGGGGCCTCAGCTATTTACCATTTATATAGATGATCTGGAGGAGGGAACCGAGTGTAGGGTGTCGAAATTTGCTGATGACACCAAGATTGGTGGAAAGGCAAATTGTGCGGAGGGTGGGGAGAGTCTACAGAAGGATCTAGATAGGCTGGGCGAATGGGCCAGGAAATGGCAAATGGAATTTAATGTTGGCAAGTGCGAGGTGGTCCACTTTGGTAGGAATAATGGTAGGAAGGATTATTACTTACGTGGCGAAAAACTGCAGCAGGCGACGGTGCAGAGGGACCTCGGGGTCCTTGTGCATGAGTCGCAAAAACCCAGCTTGCAGGTGCAGCAGGTGGTCAGGAAGGCGAATGGGATGCTGCCTTCATCGCGAGGGGGATTGAATATAAAAGTAGGGAGGTCTTGCTGCAGCTGTATAGGGCATTGGTGAGGCCGCAGCTGGAGTACTGTGTGCAGTTTTGGGCGCCGTACTTACGCAAGGATATTTTGGCCTTGGAGGGAGTGCAGAGGAGGTTTACTAGGCTGATGCCAGAGTTGAGGGGGTTGAGCTATGAGGAGAGGCTGAATAGATTAGGCTTGTACTCGTTAGAGTTTAGAAGAATGAGGGGAGATCTCATTGAGAGATATAAGATGATGAATGGGATGGATAGGATAGAGGTGGAGAGACTCTTCCCGCTCAAAAAGGACAGTAGGACTAGGGGGCACAGCCTCAAGGTAAAAGGGGGGGTGGTCTAGAACGGAGTTGAGGAGGAACTTCTTCACTCAAAGGGTGGTGAATCTCTGGAATTCTCTGCCCGTTGAAGTGGTGGAGGCTGCCTCGCTAAATATTTTTAAGACGCGGGTTGATGGGTTTTTGATGAGAGAGGGGATTAAGGGTTATGGGGAGAGGGCGGGAATGTGGAACTGAGCCACGACAGATTAGCCATGATCTTATTGAATGGCGGGGCAGGCTTGAAGGGCTAGTTGGCCTACTCCTGCTCCTATTTCTTATGTTCTTATGTTCTTATCTAGCCAGCTCCCCTTTGTATGTGGAATGAGCAGCTGGAGGAAGTGGTTGAGGCAGGGACATTGGCAACATTTAAAAGGCATTTGGATAGGAAAGGTTTAGAGGTATATGGGCCAAATGCAGGCAAATCAGGTTAGCTTAAATGGGCATCTTGGTCGGCAAGGACCAGTTTGGTCCAAAGGGCCTCCCTCCATACTGTGGGTTCTATGATTTATATTTCCAAGTCAGGATGGTGAGTGACTTAGAGGGGAATTTCCAGATGGTGGTGTTCCCAGGTATCTGCTGCACTTATCCTTCTAAATAATAGCGGTCATGTGTTCAGGAGGTGCTGCCTAAGGAATCTTGGTGAGTTCCTGCACTGCAATTTGTAGACGATATGCACTGCTGCTATTATATAAGAACAACTTTCGGAAGTATAGTGGAGGACATATCCCTGTCTACATCAACGGAGATAAAGTGGAAATGATCGTGAGCTTCAGGTTTCTAGGTGTCCAGATCATCAATTTTTTCTTGTCCCTCCATGCTGATACTATAGTTAAGAAAGCCCACCAACACTTCTACTCAAGAGGCTAAGGAAATTTGACATGACTGCTACGATTCTCACCAACTTTTACAGATACACCATAGAAAGCATTCTTTCTGGTTGTATCACAGCTTGGTATGGCTTCTGCTCTGTCCAAAACCACAAGAAACTACAAAAGGTTGTGAATGTAGCCCAACCCATTAAGCAAATCAGCCTCCCATCCGTTGACTCTGTCTACACTTCCCACTGCCTCAAAAAAGCAGCCAGCATAGTCAAGGATCCCACGCACCCTGGACATACTGTCTTCCACCTTCTTCTGCCGGGAAAAAGTTACAAAAGTCTGACTCAAGGACAGCTTCTTCCCTGCTGCCATCAGATTTTTGAATGGATCTACCTTGCTCTTTCTCTACACCCTAGCTGTGACTGTAACACCACATTCTGCACTTTCCCCTTTCCTTCTCTATGAACAATATGCTTTGTATAGCACAAGAAACAATACTTCTCACTCTACACTATATGTGACAATACATCAAATCAAAATCATTAGTGGTGGAGGGAGTGACTGAGTGTGGAAGGGATAGCAAACAAGAGAGGTGCTTTGTCCTGGATAGTGTCGAGCTTCATGATGTTGCTGGAGCTGCACTTATCCAGGCAAATGGAGAGTATTCGATCACAGTCCTGACTTGTGTTTGACTCACCTGATGAAGAAACAGCATTCCGAAAGCTTGTGGCGTTTACCATCAAATAAACCTGTTGGACTTTAACCTGGTAAAAAAGTCTGACAACACCAGGTTTTAATCCAACCAATTTATTTAATAGTAAACGCACAAGGCCTTCACGACACACGACAGCGCAGAGTCGCTGAACAGACTCTGCGCTGTCGTGTGTCATGAAGGCCTTGTGCGTTTACTATCAAATAAATCGGTTGGATTAAAACCTGGTGTTGTCAGACTTTTTACTGTGTTTACGCCAGTCCAACGCCGGCATACCCACATCAGGACTTTAACCTGGCATTGTGAGACTTCTTATTGTGTCTTGTAGACAGTGGACAGGCTTTGGGAAGTCCAGAGTTACTCACTGCAGGATTTCTAGCCTTTGACATGCTTTTGTAGCAGTGTTTATTTGGCTAGCCTAGTTCAGTTTCTAGTCAATGGTAACCAGCCCCCTCCCCCTGGGATTTTGATATTGGTAATGCCATTGAATGTTAAGGAGCGATGGCGATGGTTTGGCAATGGGTTAACCAATTATTTATAAAGAGAGTGAAGAGACCCAGTGGTGGAAACGATACTACAACGATACTGCAGGGAGTGCAGAGGAGGTTTACTAGGCTGGTACGGGAGTTGAGGGGGTTGAACTATGAGGAGAGGCTGAATAAACTAGGCTTGTACTCGTTAGAGTTTAGAAGAATGAGGGGAGATCTCATTGAGACGTATAAGATGATGAATGGGATGGATAGGATAGAGGTGGATAGGCTCTTCCCGCTCAGAAAGGATAGTAGGACTAGAGGGCACAGCCTCAGGATAAAGGGGGGGCAGTTTAGAACGGAGTTGAGGAGGAACTTCTTCACTCAAAGGGTGGTGAATCTCTGGAATTCTCTGCCCGTTGAAGTGGTGGAGGCTGCCTCGCTAAATATATTTAAGACGCGGGTTGATAGGTTTTTGATAGGCGAGGGGATTAAGGGTTATGGGGAGAGGGCGGGAAGGTGGAACTGAGACACGACAGATCAGCCATGATCTTATTGAATGGCGGGGCAGGCTCGAAGGGCTAGATGGCCTACTCCTGCACCTATTTCTTATGTTCTTATGTTCTTATTTTACAAAGAGCTATCTGGTCATTCATCTTGATGCTGTTTGTGGCAGCTTGCTGTGCAAAAATTGGCTGCTGTGTTTGCCTATATCACGTTGAGTAATTCATTAACTGTAAAGCATTTTGAATGTCCTTGGGCAGCAAGGAGAGTGAGAAATGTGAATTATTTCTTTTAGTCATGTTCCTACTGTACTTCACAACCAGCACTTTTATCAATTAAAGTTATTTTGAAGGCATTTTTGGTACAATGTCTCTGTACCAATTGCCATTTCCCCGTCGGGGAGAGTAGGTTGGTAATCTATTGTGATTTAAGATGCTCGAGCAGCAACCGAAATATGATGACCCAAAAAGCTCTTTTTTTTTAATGAGGAAGCTTTCTAATGGTGTTAAAGTGGCGTCAGGGGGTTTAGCAGGATAAATACGTGGGGTTAAGGGGATGAGGCCTGGGTAGGATAGTGGTCGGTGCAGGCTGGATGGGCCAAATGGCCTCTCTCTGCAGCGTAGGGATTCTAAGTGCCACAGATAAACGCACAGTAGCAAAGCGGTGAGTAATCCGTACAATCTGCTGTGGAGAGCTAAGACGTGTGTTCACAATCTTCCTCGGAGTGGGCCCAGTCTCATCTGTGGCGTGTGGAAATCAGAAGTGTTGGAAATTTGGCACCCTTGGATATTCTCCACTTACCCCAAAGGAAGGAAGGTGACACAGAGGAAGACTCGCACACAGCAGCCAGTAAAGAAGTAGCAGAGGCCAGGTGTAGATGCAACTGTGTGCAGTTTTGGGCGCCGCACGTGCGCAAGGATATTTTGGCCCTGGAGGGAGTGCAGAGGAGGTTTACTAGGCTGATACCGGAGTCGAGGGGATTGAGCTATGAGGAGAGGCTGAATAAACTAGGCTTGTACTCGTTAGAGTTTAGAAGAATGAGGGGAGATCTCATTGAGACGTATAAGATGATGAATGGGATGGATAGGATAGAGGTGGAGAGACTCTTCCCGCTCAAAAAAGACAGTAGGACTAGGGGGCACAGCCTCAAGATAAAGGGGGGGCGGTTTAGAACGGAGTTGAGGAGGAACTTCTTCACTCAAAGGGTGGTGAATCTCTGGAATTCTCTGCCCGTTGAAGTGGTGGAGGCTGCCTCGCTAAATATTTTTAAGAAGCGGGTTGATGGGTTTTTGATAAGAGAGGGGATTAAGGGTTATGGGGAGAGGGCGGGAAAGTGGAACTGAGCCACGACAGATCAGCCATGATCTTATTGAATGGCGGGGCAGGCTCGAAGGGCTAGATGGCCTACTCCTGCTCCTATTTCTTATGTTCTTATGTTCTTAACTTGCCCCCACGAACTGTTGTCTGGAGGAAAAGAAAATTTAAAAGAAGGTACATTGTGATTTCTCAGTTTCATTTCCTCAAAATTATGGCCTTTAGTTGGTTAAGGTTCATCCCAGTAGAGACACCAAATAATTTGTGAAAAATTGTATATTTTTCCTATGTATTCATAATTACAATTTCAAGCTAATACAATTTATAATTACAATTTCACTGCAAGCTCTATATTTTCTTTTTCCTAGTCCTGATGGTGTTAATTTATGCTTCAGGGGCTGGTGTCACTCTCTGACTGGGGAAGCATAAAAAACTAGAAGAAACTGGAAGAATATTGCTGCTGCTGACTTAGTGCAGATAATTGGAACTTTGATTGACAGCTCAGCCTATCTGACCTAAATTGCAATATCAACGTGTTTTGATATGGCTTCAGTAGTAGCTTGGGTTACCCATGCTGAGGAGTGAGGGGGAAATAATAGGCTCACACTACCAGCTCAGGAGTGAGCTTTCGTAACGCACGGGACAAAGCAAAACCTCCTCTTGAGATTCTGCATAAACTCTCTTCATTTGCCTCACTGAAGATCCAAGGTTTAACATGTGAATTGAATTGGAAATAGATTGTTGGAATCAAGTCTGCAAACTGCCGCTCCTCTGGTTGCTAAGGTGGGGGGAGGAGGAGCAGTTTGATGTGCTTATAAAATGCATTTCCCAATCTAGACATGTCGCACATCAGTGACAGGGCCAAATATATTTGCTTTTAATTTGTGGTAAAGGCCAGATCATTGGAACTTGAAGTTTAGTTATTTGTTGTAAATTGCAATGAAGTTCCACTCGTGTTTTAGTTGGTTAGTGAAAACTTGTAACTTTCTTGTTGCGTGATTAATTGATAAATTACATTTATCAATTTACATTTTACAATTACATTTACATTTTGATGGCTGTGTTTCTTTCCTCCCGCAGTCTGGAAGATGTGCTGGTTAGGTGCATTGGCCGTGCTAAATTCTCCCTTGGTGTACCCAAACAGGCGCCGGAGTGTGGCAACTAGGGGGTTTTCATAGTAACTTCATTGCAGTGTTCAATGTGAGCCTACTTGGGACACTAATAAATAAACTTTTAAAGAACTTTAAAACTTTTGTCTCTTTCCTGATGGTGTTGATTCATATTGACGTAGGCTTCAAGGTCTGGCATCACCCTTTTGGTTCTCTGGTCAACTGGGGACTAACTTTACTGGAATCTGCTGAACACATTAGTTGTGGTCTTTCTTCGGTTTGTAATACTGTCTTGCCTCTTTGAGTCTAAACATTGAATTCAAGATCTGTTACAGACTTGAGCACCTAACCCTAGGCTGACACTCTGGTGAAATACTGAGGGGAGGTGGTGGCATCGTGGTATTGTCATCGTAATTCAGAGACCTGAAGTAAGATCTGGGGACCTGGGTTCAAATCTTACCAAGGCAAATGGTGACATTTGAATCCAATAAATTAAAAAGTTTAATGATAAGCGTGAACCCATTGCTGATTACACAGAAATATAGAAGATAGGAACAGGGTGAGGCCATTTGGCCCTTTAGGCAACTTCGCCATTCACCATAATCATGGTTGATTATCCAACTCAATAGTCTCATCCTGCTTTTTCCCCATAACCTTTGACCCCATTTGCCACAAGTGCTCTGTCTAGCTGCCTCTTGAATACAGTCAGTGTTTTGGCATCAACTACTTCCTGTGGTAATAATGAATGAAGAAATGTCTCCTCATCTCCATCCTAAATGGTCTACCCTGAATCCTCAGACTGTGATCCCTGGCTCCCCTACCATTGGGAGTATTCTCCCTGCATCTACCCTGTCTAGCCCTGTTATAATTTATAAGTCTCTGAGAGCCCCCCTCATTCATCTGAACTTCAGCAAAAGCAATCCTGACCTAGTCAATCTCTCTTCGTACATTCCTGGAATCAGCCTGGTAAACCTTTGTTGCACTCCCTCGAGAGCAAGATCATCCTTCCTCAGAAAGGGAGACGAAAACTGCACACAATGCTCTAGGTGTAGCATCACCAAGGCCTTGTATAATTGCAACAGTTCCCCTTTAGGAAAGCAAACCTGCTTTCATGTGATTCCAGCCCCACAGCATTGTGGTTGATTCTTAAATGCCCTCTGAATTGGAGGGCAATTAGAGATGGGCAATGCTGGCCTTAAAAGGGCTGTTTTGTTGCAATTATCAAGGTCCCATCTGCCTTTTTTTTGGGGATGTTAAAAGATCAGGGCACCTTCACTCATGCCCTAGTCGCCAGTAAAAACAGATTTGGAGGTGGTTTACCTTGTTTGTGGGACTGAGATATGTGTATATTGGTTGTATATATGTGTATATTAATATGTGTATATTGGTTGTATATATGTGTGTATTGATATGTGTATATTGGTTGCTATGTTTTCCTGTCAGTCATTGTACTTCAAGAATAATTTTAGTTGAAGAGTTCTGTGCAATGTCCTGACGATGTAATATAATTAGCCATAAATAATAACAGATCAGTAAGGAGTACAGTTGGACAAAATAAGTGACCCCAAGCCAATGAAGGAGACCATAGAAAGGTTTTACGGGGAAGGAATGTTGGAGGACAGATTTCTAGAGCTTAGGGGATCTAACCAGTTGAAAACACCGGTGGACTGAAGCAAATGGTGCATATACAATGGGCCAGAATTGGAAGAATGATGAGCCCCCAAAGGGTTGTAGGGCTCGAGGAGGTTGCAGAGTAATATAGGGGATGAAGCTGGGGGGAGATTTTGAGCGTGAAAATTTTAAACTCGAGGTGTTATTGGACTGAAAGTTGTATAGTTCAGTGAGCACAAGGGCGATCATAAAACAGGAATTGGTGTGAGGTGGGATATGAACAGCAGAGTTTTGGCTGAGTTCAACCTTACAGGGAGGATGAAAAATGGCACAGCATTTGAATATTCTTAATACTCCCACCCCGTTGCAGCATTTAGTTGTTAAATCGTTCCATTGTCTTTTGGCTGCACTGTCCAGAAATCCATTCCGTGTGTTGCTTACACGCTGTGTGAAGAACTTTGCGATATTATTCATAAATTCATTCAGTAGCAACACTCTTGTCTCCGTGCCAGAAGGTCATTGGCCCAACCTTCACTCCAGTATTCAAGTACTCAATCTGACATCCTAGCATCGCACGTAATCTGAGGAAGGAACAAGACACCAGACCGAAGCTCTTTTAAGTGGATACAAAAGAATGCACAACAATATTTGAACAGAGGAGCTGGTTTGTGGGACCTTGCTGCATCCCATTAGTCGCTTTGCAATTAGCCTCTCCAGTGTAACAACTGTGACTATTTTGAAAGCAATCCATGAACTGCGAGGCACTCTGGAAGGGCTGGAGGATGTGTTGAGTGCCATAGAAGAGCAAGTTCTATTTCTCCCTTCTGCCATGTTGTTGCACTGGTCAGGGAGAAGAGAGGTTTATTTTCAGTCAGTCTTGACCCAGATCGTAAAGGACAGACTTACATTTATATGGTGCCTTTCACAAACTCAATGTCCAAAACTACATTGCAGTTAATGAAGCACTCTCGAAATGTGGTCACTGTTGTAACGTAGGAAAAGTTAAATAAATTTTAAACTTTAAAACTTTAAGTTTATTTATTAGTGTCACAAGTAGGCTTACATTAACAGCACAATGAAGTTACTGTGAAAATCCCCTAGTCGCCACAATCCGGTGCCTGCTCGGGTACACTGAGGGAGAATTTAGCATGGCAAATGCACCTAACAGCACATCTTTCAGACTGTGGGAGGAAAGTGGAGCACCGGGAGGGAACCCATGCAGTCATGGGGAGAATGTGCAAACTCCACACAGGACAGCCCATCTATGCAATGCACCCCCCTACCCCCTAATGAGTTTAAACATCAGAGTCAGAATTTTCCAGCCTTTCATGCCCCACCGCCACTATATGTAGATAGTGTGGACTATGTACAAAATGCACTGCAGCAATTTACCAAAGATCCTTAGACAGCACCTTCCAAACTCACAGCCACTTCCATCTAGAAGGACAGCAGATACATGGGAACACCATCACCTGCAAGTTCCCCTCCAAGCCTCTCACCATCCTTACTTGGAAATATATCGCCGTTCCTTTTCAGTCGCAGGGTCAAAATCCTGGAATCCTATCCCTAACGGCATTGTGGATCAACCCATAGCACGTAGACTGCAGCGGTTCAAGAAGGCAGCTCACCACCACCTTCTCAAGGGTAACTAGGGATGGGCAATAAAATGTTGGCCAGCCAGCGATGCCCATGTCCTACGAATGAAGTAAAAAAAAAAGCCAGGACGGAGAATTTGACTGTAATGTAGGAATCAAATCTTTTGTTCACCGTGACTGGACCAGGGAATCCTGGTGCCGTGAATGGCTGGAAAATTCCGACCCAGATTTTTTTAGTGATGTTGATTGAAAGATGAAGACTGACCGCAACACCAAGGAAATCTACCCTACATTTCAAAATGAACTTGATGGGCTGAATGGCTGCTTCCTGTGCTGTCATTGACTTTGACTCTTGTGCTATGGGATCTTTCACATTCACCTGAAAGGGCAGATAAGGCCTCAGTCTAGTGACTCATCCTCCACGTGAATGAGTATAGGAAAGCTGCTCTTGAAATTAGACTCACCAACCAGCCTGTAATATATTGTAATAAAACAGTTTATCTACATTATGAGGATGGGTATAGAGGGATGTGGGCCAAACGCAGGCAATAAGGACTAGCTTAGTGGTTTAAAAAAAAGGGGGAAGTATGGACAAGTATGACCAAAGGGTCTGTTTCCATGCTGTAAACCTCTATGACTCTAACTGTGCCCGATGAATTTCTTCAGCCTTGAATGTTTTTCAAGAAGCAAGTACCTGAATTTTGTTACTGGGCCTAGTGAGTTCTTGAATTTTAAAAACTGCACTTTGGTGGAAGTACTCGGGTTGTGTAACTTGGGTTTCGTCTCGGATTCACTGTTAAGAACGTTCAGGAAAGGCCACGTCACTCTGTGTAAACATAACCACTCCATGCAACATGGACTTTGGCATCTTTGTTAAGGAGACATTTCTAAGTTTTGAGAGAAAATATTAACAGGACAAATCTATCTTTTCAAAAAGAATTTCCTCTAACTAGCCTTTGACATTAAATACGGGTTTTATGAGTTACAGTTTGCAAGTGGCCTTAAACATTAGGCTTGGAAATCGCCCATCACTAAATGAAAAGTTTGGTTTGAACTTCTGAGATCACTCCTAAGATTAATTGAAAGCAGGGTTTGGTTTTGGAATATGAGTAATTGCTGACAGGAAATGTACAACATAACTTTATTTCCCTTTTATTCATAGAATTGTCAGCAGTGATCTCATGTTTGTGTCAGAGCTTGCTCCAGTCCATGTCCCATATCATTCCTCTTCCTGAAAAATAACTACATTCTACCTGACTTTACAGTTAGCCTGTTTTATTTATATTTCATTTTTTGTAGTTTTCATTCCCATTCCCCCCGCCCCCCCCCCCTCCAAGAAAGTTGATGATTCCTTAGCGGAAGCAGCATTTGCGTTGCCATCCCTGCACTTTTTCAAGAGGCTGTATTGTTATAACAAAGCTTAAAAGAGGTAAATGCCAACAGATTATTTAAAGTCAGGTGGGAGGTGAGCAGACACTGTTTGCACGAAAGACTGTTAGTCCCTTCCTGGTATCCACACACAACTTTTCAGTAAAAATAGCTGGTTGGAATGTTTTCCTTCTGCATTGAATGTGAGTGATTTACAGATGCACGCTATCGGTGGTCATGATCATCTGCCAACACCTTGATTCTCATCCTTGTTGTGGGCAGGTGACGGCCGAGTGGTATTATTGCTAGACTATTAATCCAGAAACTCAGCTAATGCTCTGGGGACCCGGGTTCGAATCCTGCCATGGCAGATGGTGGAATTTGAATTCAATAAAAAATACCTGGAATTAAGAATCTACTTGATGATCATGAAATCATTATTGATTGTCAGAAAAATCCACCTGGTGCATTATTATACTTCAGGGAAGGAAATCTGCCAATCTTACCCAGTCTGGCCTACATGTGACTCCAGATCTTAGCAATGTGGTTGACTCTCAGCTGCCCTTGGGCATCCAGGAATGGGCAATAAATGCTGGCCATGTCCCATGAATGAATAAAGCTTCCAAATCCCTTCACGGCCTTATCCCTGTCCCCTCCAGCCTACGTTCTTCTTGACCTTTTGTGCTCCTCTAATTCTGGCCTCTTGCATGTCTCCAATTTTGCTCACTCCTCCATTGGCAGCCATGCCTCATCTATCTAGTCATGATGTGGGTATGCCGGCGTTGGACTGGCGTAAACACAGTGAAAAGTCTGACAACACCAGGTTTTAGTCCAACCTATTTATTTGATAATATACTCACAAGCTTTCGGGTTAGTCCCTTCGTCAGGTGAATGGAGAGTTCCACCTGACGATGGGACTAACCCCGAAAGCTTGTGAGTATATTATCAAATAAATAGGTTCATCTATCTAGACCATAAAGCTCTGGAATTCCCTTGCTAAAGCTCTCAGCCTCTCCACAGCTCTTTCCTCCATTAAGGTGTATCTTGGAACTCAGCTCTTTCATCAAGAATTCGGTTGTCTGGCCTTGTAACTCTGTCAAACTTTATTTGTCCTGTGAAGCATCTTGGGATTAGAGATACTATTTAAATGCAAATTGTTGTGCTTTTTCATATGTCCTTTTGAGCACAGTTGCTTGTCACATGTCCTTTTGAGCACAATCCTTATCTTTGTTCCTGCTAAGATAATCTAGATTCATACAGATCCACAACTGAACCACTCAGCACTTTCGAAGAAGATTTGGGAAGTCCCTCCTAATGTCCTGGCAAATCTTTTGTCCCTCAACCAGCACTGTCTTTTTTTTAAAAAATGAAACACATCTGTTCATTATCATATTTAAGTTTTTGTGACTTCTGTGCAAACTGGCTGCAGCACTTTCTAATAGCTACAAAATAAAAAATACTTAAAGTAGCTGTAATTTTCTTTGCAAAGTCCCAAGATCATGAAAAGCACTGCAGAACATGTGGGTCTTTCTTGCATCCTGACTATATTTCCTTTCTTTAAACCTCTTTCTTTTTCAGTCTTAATCCGACACCTCTCTACCTCGCTTTCCACCATTAAGACGTTGTCTAAAACCAGCTCTTTGACTCAGCTTTTGGTCGTATGATTTCATGTTTTCCTTGCGTAAAGGCAGAGTACTGCGGATGCTTGAAAGCTGAAATAAAAACACTGGATAAACTCAGCAGTTTGGGCAGCTTCTTTGGAGAGAGAAGTTTATATGACCCTTCCACAGGATGGACTCAAAACATTAACTGTGTTCTCTCTCTGCAGATACTGCTAGACCTGCTGAGTTTATCCAATGTTTCTGTTATCCTAATGTAGCTAGATGTCATATTTGGTCTATATAATGCTCCTGTTAAGTGCCTGGGGATGTTTTATTATATTATAGGCACTATAAGTTTTAATTGTACTGCTTGCATCCCCTGACTCTGGGTTGATAGACTTCTGTGTGCAGCCTCAATTGTTTTAACCCCTTTACCGTGGAATAAATGCCTTTGCTTTAACGTTGCAATGTGGAATTCAGAAGAATGAGGGGAGATCTCATTGAAACGTATACGATTATGAAGGGAATAGGTAAGATAGAAGCGGGGAGGATGTTTCCACTGGCAGGTGAAACTAGAACTAAGGGACATAGCCTCAAAATAAGGGGGAGCAGGTTTAGGACTGAGTTGAGATGAAACTTCTTCACCCAAAGGGTTGTGAATCTGTGGAATTCCCTGCCCAGTGAAGTAGTTGAGGCTACCTCACAATGTTTTTAAGGCAAGGATAGATAAATTTTTGAACGGTAAAGGAATTGAGGGTTATGGCGAGCGGGCGGGTAAGTGGAGCTGAGTCCACAAAAAGATTAGCCATGATCTTATTGAATGACGGAGCAGGCTCGAGGGGCCAAATGGCCTTCACCTGCTCCTAGTTCTGATGTGTAACCTATTGCAAGGCTGCAGCGGAAAGTATGTGGAACTGAAATATGTGGCCTACCCCGCTAGAGTGTGATGAGTTGATGTCTCAGTGCATTGCACGAACCCTGCTGTTTCCTTTTATCTGAGATGAAAGTTATGTCTTGAATTTGGGAGTTAAAAAGGCATTGTCTTACTTTCTGATCTGGCCTTTTTTTGGCATACGTTTTTTGCTTTTGTTCAGTTCGTGCTAATGATTAGTATGGTTATTGTGCAGTTTAGTTTGGCCGTGGGCAAGAAAATAAATGTCAGCTGGATCTTTGTCTGTATACCACGCAAGAAACAATACTTTTCACTGTATGCTAATACATGTGACGATAAATCAAATCAAATCATCTCTACACAAAATGACACCTCAGGGGATTGAGGAAATGACTTGTGGTGAGCTGTCTCAGAAAGGACAGCATGGTAGCACAGTGGTTAGCATTGCTGCCTCACAGCTCCAGGAGCCTGGGTTCAATTCTCGGTTTGGGTCACTGACTGTGCAGAGTCTGCACGTTCTCCCTGTATCTGTGTGGGTTTCCTCCCACAATCTGAAAGATGCGCGGGTTGACCATGCTAAATTGCCCCATGGTATCCCGGGATGCGTAGGTTAGAGGGATTAGCAGGGTAAGTATGTGGGGTTATGGGGATAGGGCTGGGTGGGATTGTTGCCAGTGCAGACTCAATGGGTTGAATGGCCTCCTGCACTGTGGGGATTCTATGAACCCAAGCAATGTAGAGAAAATTTCTGATCATTTTATTGTATGATTGATTTGGTTGAGTTAACTCTGAGCAGAAGGGTCAAAACAAATATGGGAAATAGAAAATGGAGAAATAAGCCAGGACATCCATTCCTCATACACTGTCCAGTGGCTGACTTATTGGTGGTTGGACAAAAGGGTGAGTAAGTCCTGGGGACCATGAGTGAGGGTGAGATTGATTTGTTTGTGACTAATCAATGATAGCGAGGTTTGTAAATGAGTGAAAGGAATGGCAGAAGTGGAATACAGGAATGGGGTGATGTTAGTGTGTGAGAGAGGGGGAGCTGTGAGAGTGGGGCAGGGGGGCATTGTTTGAGGGCGAATGGGGTGTGACAGAGAGAGCTGGGAGGGAGAAGGGGAGCTGGGAGCCGATGGGAGGTGGGAGAGAGGGACCAGGGGATGTGGTGACGGGGGGAGCTAGGGATGTGTGGGGTGGAGGGGGGGTGCAGGAGAGGGGCAGGTGGGGTGGTGGGAGAAGGGGAGCTGGGAGCAGACAGGAGGCGGAGAGGAGGGGGAGTGGGAGAGAGGGGGGGATGCGGTGACGGGGGGGGGAGATGGGGATATGTGGGGTGGAGAGGGGGAGCTGGGAGGGGTTGGAGAGGGGCAGGTGGGGTGGTGGGAGAAGGGGAGCTGAGAGGAATGGGGCGGGTGGGGGGTGTTGGGAGAGTGGAGTAACAGTGCTGTCGGAGTCATTTCACAGAACAGTTCTTGTTTAGAAGGCATTCTGTTTTAAAGTTACCTGAAGCTGCAGTTCAGATCCATGGACTGTTACGTTGTGCCCCTACATTCTGAATGCAGTAAATGCTCCTAAATAACACACTTTCCCCTGATTCACATTATTAACCAGCAATTAGATTAGAACAAAGCCAATCCCATATTGCCCAGAGGATGACTCTGTTGAACATCAGCTAGTGGAGATTGTCTGCGTTGGATTTATTTCCCCCCCCCCCGCCTCTCTCTCTCCCTCTCCCTCTCCCTCACCCTCTCCCTCTCTCCTTCCGCAACCAATGTGAGTCACTGAGAACATGACATCATGTCTGGGGAGGTCCCAGTCACTGTGTGCTGTTACTTGTGTTGTACACCGGTATTAGATGTTTGTGGCAGGAGAGGGAGAAAGAAGAGGAGCCGATAGGAACAATCCTTAAATTAGGTAAGGTCTGGTAGCTTTTTAAAGAAGGAGAGCTGTGTGTGTGAGTGTGTGTGTTTGTGGGAGGATTGTGGAATAGGCAAACGTGGTACAAAGCAGTGCAAAGATTGAGCCTTTGTTGAGGTGAGGCTTGTGTTCTGAGGCAGTGCTGTGTGAGTGTTTGTATTGTCTGATCTAGCTGTCAGTGCTTGGGGACTGGAGGGGGATGGGGGAGACATGATATATATCGGTGTGATTAATAAGCAATTACTGCGGGTGACAAATGAGGGAAGGCTCCTGGTGGTGCAGGTGAAGACTGTATGATCGAAAGCAAGATATTCATTCATTCTGTTGTGCTGAGCTTCAGTATCTGACTGAAGTGGCCTAGCATTGAAGGTGTAACCAAAAGATTTTGGTCCTTTTAAGAAAATGATTGAGATTTGTTTGCTACTGTGTTTTGTGAGGAGCTGGAGTGATAATACACATATTTGCCTCTTAATATAACTGTTAAAGAGTGTTTCATGCTGAGCTGCTTTATCAAGCTCTGGTACTGAGCTTGGGTGCTTTTTAGCACAACAGCATTTGAATGGATTTCCTGATTCTGAACTTTGATTGAGGAGTTTTAGCACACCAAAGTTCTGTCATTTACTCTCCTGCTGCAGGCTACACTTCAGGAGACGCAGCTGCTTATTTTTGGCCTCTTGCAAATGCAATGCCAGGGAATGATTTAAACTGAATATTTGGTGGTTGCTTTCAAAGTTGCATGTACACCTGGATCTGTTTATTTGATTGGGGCATCTTTTGAAATTTGTGTTGACTTTAAACAAATGACTGTACTCTTTGTACTGTGAAGGTGCAAAGAATCAAAGGCGAAAATGTATTAGTGCAACTTGTTTTGCTTTGCCTCTTTCTCTGCCTGTGAGACTGGAGTCTCTCTCTCTCTCTCTCTGTCTCTTTATCTCCCTGTCTAAATTTTGCTGTGCCTGTTTTCTATTTCTTTTGCCTCTTTCCTATTTCCTCTTCTTCGTCCCTCTCTTCCCTCCCTCCTTCCTCCCCTTCCTCCCTCCTCCCCCCTTCCTCCCTCCTCCCCCCTTCCTCTCCTCCCCCTTCCTCTCCTTCCCCTTCCTCCCTCCTCCCTGTCCCCCCCACCCCACCCCACCCCACCTCCTTCTTTCTCTTCCAACTCTCCCCACCTGGCACTGCACTTATATTGGACTTGTTTCCTTGTTTAAAACAAATAGCCATGGACTTAAAGTACTAGGTTCTATATGGATGTACACATCCCCACGTAGCTACTTTAATGTAGTGCTTTGTCAGCCTGAGACGTTTGCATTAACTGTTATGACCAGGTTTGTGTAAAGTGATGTGCTCTTAAAGCATTGGTTGGAAATTGGGTTGGTTTTATTTTGCAGGAATCTTTGCATTTGTTCTTTTGCAGGATTAGGGGTAAATGTTTCTGAGTGCATGAGTTTATTCATTAGATGTTGGTGATATTGTGTGAGGCTGTGTAACTTCATTGATCATCAAAGAAAGGACTTGCATTTGTATAGCGCCTTTCGTGGAGATGCCCCAAAAGACTTTACAGCCAATCTAATGCTTTAGAAGTGCATTCATTGTTGAAATGTAGAAACTAAAGCATAAATTACAAAACAGCAGGATCCTATCATGATAATGGCCAGATAATTTTACTAGACAACAACAACAACAACAGCTTTTATTTATATAGTATCTTTAATGCTGAAAAACCTCCCATGGTGTTGTGAGGAGCATTATCAAGTAAAATTTGACACAAGCCACAAAGGTGGTGTTGGAGCAAATGATCAAAAATGTGGCCAGCGTTAGATAGCCTCTTGAAGAGAGGCGGAATAGAAAGGTGGAATAGTTTAGGGAGGGAGTGCCTGAGATTTGAAACTACAAAACTTCCATTCCAATCAATAGTTGCTTGAGTTGTAGGATTACATATCTGAGGGTTTTGCAGCTGTGGGGGGAGGTGAGGTAGTATGAGATGGTGAAGCCACGGAGGAATTTGAAAACCAGGATGAGTCACGTAATTGGGAAGTAAGGAAGCTATGCTAAAGCTGTTTCGAACCTTGGCTAGACCACACTCAGCACCGTGTAGAGGTCTGGTCATATTATGAAAAGGATACGGAGACAGTGGGGAGAGCTCACAGAAGCTCATGAGGATGTGGTTTCACGTATCAGGGAAGGATTGACAGGCTGGGTCTCTCAACAAGGCTGAGCATTGATCTAATAAAAGTCTTTAAAATGGTCAAAGGTTTGGGAAAGACGTGGAAATGGAGTGTTTTCTCTTGTGGGAAAGAGCAAAACGGGGCCACCAATGTAAGATTGTTACTAAGAGCTCCAATAGGTAATGCCGAAGAAATGTCTTTACCGGGAGAGCATGGTGAGAATCTGGAACGTGCTACCACAAGGTGTGGTATAGTGAATATGGATTTAAGCGGGAACTGGATAAGTATACAACAGAGCTGGAAAGAGAGGAATACAAAGATAGATTTAGGTGGGAAGAGGCTCAAGTGATGCATAAACATTGACATGGACTGGTTGGACTAAATAGCTTGTTTCTGTACTGTATGTTCTATATAATCCTATATATCTGGTGCTGGACCACCTTGTCAGTACTGCACTAGAAGTGCCAGCCTGAGTTGTGTGTCTCTGGAGTGAAAAACTCAAGCACAAACTTGCACCCTTTTGTAGTACAGCCAGTCCAAATAGGATACAGGATGTGCGAAGTTAAAGTTTATTTATTAGTCTCACAAGTAGGCTTACATTAATACTGCAGTGAATTTACTGTGAAAATCTCCTACTTGCCACAGTCTGGTGCCTGTTCGGGTACAACTGAGGGAGAATTTAGCATGGCCAATACACCTCACCTGCACGTCTTTCAGACTGTGGGAGGAAACTGGAGCACCCGGAGGAAACCCACACAGAGACAGGGAGAACGTGCAGACTCTGCGCGCGGACAGTGACCAAAGCCAGGAATTGAACCCGGGTTCCTGGCTGTGAGGCAACAGTGCTAATCACTGGGCCACCGTGTTACCCCCACCTCGTATGGTGTGTTTTGATGGTCTGTTCCTTTTACTTAAATCTGGCAATATTAGTGCTGTCGCAGAGTTGCTTCCATTTTTGCATAGTTTAATTTAGCTGAGAAATGTTTGCAGTGAGTGTAAATTTGTGATAACATAAGAACGTAAGAAATAGGTGCAGGAGTAGGCCATCCAGCCCTTCGAGCCTGCCCCGCCATTCAATAAGATCATGGCTGATCTGTCGTGGCTCAGTTCCACATTCCCGCCCTCTCCCCATAACCCTTAATCCCCTCTCTTATCAAAAACCCATCAACCCGCGTCTTAAAAATATTGAGCGAGGCAGCCTCCACCACTTCAACGGGCAGAGAATTCCAGAGATTCACCACCCTTTGAGTGAAGAAGTTCCTCCTCAACTCCGTTCTAAACCGCCTCCCCTTTATCTTGAGGCTGTGTCCCCTAGTCCTACTATCCTTTCTGAGCGGGAAGAGCCTCTCCACCTCTATTCTATCCATCCCATTCATCATCTTATACGTCTCAATGAGATCTCCCCTCATTCTTCTAAACTCTAACGAGTACAAGCCTAGTTTATTCAGCCTCTCCTCATAGCTCAACCCCCTCAACTCCGGTATCAGCCTAGTAAACCTCCTCTGCACTCCCTCCAAGGCCAAAATATCCTTGCGTAAGTGCGGCGACCAAAACTGCACACAGTACTCCAGCTGCGGCCTCACCAATGCCCTATATAGCCGCAGCAAGACCTCCCTACTTTTATATTCAATCCCCCTCGCTATGAAGGCCAGCATCCCATTCGCCTTCCTGACCACCTGCTGCACCTGCAGGCTGGGTTTTTGCGACTCGTGCACAAGGACCCCGAGGTCCCTCTGCACCGTCGCCTGCTGCAGTATTTCGCCCCGTAAGTAATAATCCTTCCTACCATTATTCCTACCAAAGTGGACCACCTCGCACTTGATGAAGGGAGAAGCGACAGGATGGATGTTGAGAATATTTCCCCTTGTGTGGGGTAGTCTGGAATTAGGGGACACTGATCAGCAGTATATTTTTGTGGTTTGAATATTCCTTGAACAAATGCAGTGTCTGCACAGCTTTGAAGCATGCTCCTGAGCTGCCTTCGTTTCTCACTCGACGATGCACTGTGACAAGAAGTCTTCCATTTGAGATGGTGATGGAGGGGAAACTATGGTTGGGCAGCACGGTTGGTGCAGGCTTGGAGGGCCGAAGGGCCTGTTCCCACGCTGTAATTTTCTTTCTTCCTTGTTGTTAAATCTCATCTCTCTTGAGGGTCTCTGGAACTCTCTTTGCCGGAGAGCAGTGGAGGCGGTGTCATTCAATATATTCAAGGCTGAGTTAGGTTTTTGATTGACGAGGGAGTCTATGGTTATGGGGGGCATACAGGAAATGGCACTGAGGTCATCATTCAGATCAACTAAGATATTATTGAATGGCAGAGTAGGCTTGAGGAGCCGAGGATCTTGTCCCTAGATCGTGACCGGAACTTACTGGCTGTTCACGCTGGTGGGATCTTCCAGACGGCGCACTGACACTGTGGGGGCAGTGAGGAGTGCCCTCAATGGAAAACCCACCAACAACAATGGGACTGGAAGATCCCATGGCCGGCCAATGGCGAGCCATGCAGAAAATCCCGCCCTTGTATTTAAAGTTGATTTATCTAGTAGTCACAAGTAGGCATACATTAACACTGCAGTGAAGTCACTGAAAATCCCCTAGTCGCCACACTCCGGCGCCTGTTTGGGAATTCTGGGGGAGAATTTAACATGACCAGTCCACCTAACGTGCACATCTTTGGCCTGTGGAGGAAACCAGAGCACCTGGAGGAAATGCGTGCAGACACGGGGAGAATGCGCAGACTCCGCACAGACAGTGAGCCAAGCAGGGAATTGAACCCAGGTGCTGTGAGGCAGCAGTGCTAGCCACTGTGCCACCATGCCGCCCCATATAAATGTACAAGTGGGAACCTTCTTTGACTGCTTTGACTTTATTTCAACCAGATTTTCTTCAGTTGCTGGAACACTTTAACCACAGCAAATAACCCCCTGGCTGTGTTGAACACAGCAGCCGACGTAGGCTATGAAAAAGACCCACTAAATTCAGGGTACCTTCAAAATAACCCAGTATATAGCAGTCTGCAAAAGACATGGCTCATGAGCAATCCATGAGATCCAATGCTTGTGCTTATTCTCTCCTCCTCCCTTCACTGTTAGCTGTAATTGCCCTCTGCCTTTCCCAAATGACCATCTCCCTATGTGCTTGGTGGTGCGCGTTGGCACTTTATAAATATCCATGCCAGTCTCAACATTGTGGGAAGTTTGGTTCATTCTCCTACTCCTGTGCAACCTGAAGATGTTGAGCTGATTCTGATACCCTTAACCCTTTACTGGTTTATGTCACGCCATCACACGTAGCATCAAAGGGGGCCACCTGACCCACCATATTACTGCCTTTTGTCTTTGATAAAAACTATCTGATTAGCCTCCCTCCTCATGCTCTTTCCCTGTAAGAAGTATTTTCGTATTATTTCACAATCCTCTCAGGCGTGGCATTCCAGGTTGTGCTAAATAGCTGTGCTTTTTTTTAAAGTCAATTTGCTTAAGCATTTAGGTGGGCAGGTTAGGGCTTTTCATGCGTTGGGCAGACTCGATGGGTTAAAGGGCCTTTTCTGCGCTGTAGTATTCTGTGAGAAGTTCTTGTGTGGAAATCTGTTTTCTGATGACTGACCTATCTGCCAAAGAGAAGAGTTTCTCTTAATTTATTCCATTGCTTTATGCCGCATATAAGGTAAGGTCGCCATAGCCGCAGATGCCAATCGGCTGCTTTTTACTTTGAGGGAGAGAGCTGACTGGAAGTGATTTAACCTGAGGATCACCAAACCTCAGGCGAGAGGCAAGCTTGAGAAAGTGGGGCCTTCATGGGAATTGATGCCACACATACGGAGGGTCAAGGCTGAATTTTTCCAATCTGTATGGTTTAGCCATCAAGAAAGTGCTCTGATTTTTACCCCATAATGGGAATTAAATATCCTGCCTGTAATGCCTTTTGCTCAGGGGAACTGCTTTAGAACTTAAATCTTCAAACAGGTCGGCTAAGGGTAAGTCTGCATCCTGAATATATGGTGAACATCTAAAATCTGGCCCAGTGTGTACATATATAACTTGGAGCTCTTTATTATCTGAGCATATTTAATCATTAATTTGCCTAATCTTCAGTGGTTGATAAGTCACCAACAGCTTGGGTTTCCTCTTACTGCAGAAAAATACCCCCAAGGTGCCTCAAAGGAATGGACTCGGATGGAAATATTGACATCGAACACAAGGAGGAATTGTTAGAATAGGTCAAGGCATCAGGTTTTGAGAAGCATCTTAAAGGAGGTGAAAGATGTAGAGGGGGAATTGGGAGCCTAGACAACTGAAGGCATGGCCATCAGTGGGGGTGTGAGAGATGTATAAAAGATCAGAACTGTCCTTGGAAGGTGGCAAAGCTAAAGAAGGTTACAAAAATGGAACAAAGCCATAGAGATGTTTGAACACAATCGTATTTTGTATTTCATAGAATCATAGAATCCTACAGTGCAGAACAAGGCCATTTGGCCCATCGAGTCTGCACCGAACCACAATCCCACCCAAGCCCTATCCCCAAAACCCCATGCATTTACCTTAGCTAGTTCCCCTGACACTAAGGGGGGCAATTTAGCATGGCCAGTCCACCTAAACCACACATCATTGGACTGTAGGAGGAAACCAGGAGGAAATAAATGTAACTTCTGGTACACCAATACCTCACCAGGCAAATCGAATTTAATGTTGGCAAGTGTGAGGTGGTCCACTATGGTAGGAAGGACTATTACTTACGGGGCGAAAAACTGCAGCAGGCGACGGTGCAGAGGGACCTCGGGGTCCTTGTGCATGAGTCGTAAAACCCAGCTTGCAGGTGCAGCAGGTGGTCAGGAAGGCGAATGGGATGCTGGCCTTCATAGCGAGGGGGATTGAATATAAAAGTAGGGAGGTCTTGCTGCAGCTGTATAGGGCATTGGTGAGGCCGCAGCTGGAGTACTGTGTGCAGTTTTGGGCGCCGCACCTGCGCAAAGATATTTTGGCCTTGGAGGGAGTGCAGAGGAGGTTTACTAGGCTGATTCCGGAGTTGAGGGGGTTGAGCTATGAGGAGAGGCTGAATAAACCAGGCTTGTACTCGTTAGAGTTTAGAAGAATGAGGGGAGATCTCATTGAGACGTATAAGATGATGAATGGGATGGATAGGATAGAGGTGGAGAGACTCTTCCCGCTCAAAAAAGACAGTAGGACTAGGGGGCACAGGCTCAAGATAAAAGGGGGGCGGTTTAGAATGGAGTTGAGGAGGAACTTCTTCACTCAAAGGGTGGTGAATCTCTGGAATTCTCTGCCCGTTGAAGTGGTGGAGGCTGCCTCGCTAAATATTTTTAAGACGCGGGTTGATGGGTTTTTGATAAGAGAGGGGATTAAGGGTTATGGGGAGAAAGCGGGAAAGTGGAACTGAGCAGCGACAGATCAGCCATGATCTTATTGAATGGCGGGGCAGGCTCGAAGGGCTAGATGGCCTACTCCTGCTCCTATTTCTTATGTTCTTATGTTCTTATGTAAACAATGGCTGAGCCAGCCACACCTGTAATCCACTGAAATAAAAAAAGTCTGTCAACAAGTGGGCGATTCACACAAAATCTCTAAAATTTAGTCATACAATGAGAAATATTCTGTGTCCACAGTTATACAGCTACACTCTGGTCTCATTCAGTCTTGGGTTTTTTGTGCCTACTCAACTATCTTGTTGGTGCTAAAGTTTTAGAAGCAGCCAGGTGTCATAGAACATTACAGCGCAGTGCAGGCCCTTCGGCCCTCGACGTTGCGCCAACCAGTGGAACCAATCTAATGACCCTCTAACCTAAACTATCCCAATGTTATTCATAATGCTTATCCACTGACCATTTGAACGCCCTTAAAGTTGGCGAGTCAAATTCGATGATCGATTCGGTTCTGCAGCTTCCTCTGTTCCTATCCAGTCAGTAAGTTAAGCTGCTGTATATGTTCCAGTGGAATAGGTAAATGAAACTGAAGCACATCGAGTGTGATGTGAATGAACGGTGGAGCAGGCTCGAGGGGCCTTTTCCTGCTTGTATCATAGAATCCCTACAGTACAGAGGGAGGCCATTCAGCCCATCGAGCCTGTACCAACCACAATGCCACCCCAGGCTCTATTCCCGTAACCCCACACGTTTATCCTGCTAACCCCCCCGATACCAGGGTCAATTTAAGTTGGCCAATCAACCTAACCCGCACAGCTTTGCACTGTGGGAGGAGCATCTGGAGAAAACCCACACGGGCTTGGAGAGAAAGTGTAAACTCCGCACAGACAGTGACCCAAGGCCGGAATTGAACCTGGGTCCCTGGCGCTGTGAGGCAGCAGTGCTAACCACTGTCCTGCGTCATGGAAACATGTTTCTAAGTTCTAGAGGGATTTGCATTATTTGCAAAGTTAGGGGAGTCTAAAACTGGAGGGCATAGGTTTAAGGTGAGAGGGGAGAGATACAGAAGTGTCCAGAGGGGCAATTTTTTCACACACAGGGTGGTGAGTGTCTGGAACAAGCTGCCAGAGGTGGTAGTAGAGGCGGGTCCAATGTTGTCTTTTAAAAAGCATTTAGATAGTTAGATGGGTACGACGGGTATAGAGGGATATGGGCCAAAGGCAGGCAATTGGGATTAGCTTACCAGAGGGTAAGCTCTGACAGATGAGGCAGCAGTCTGTAAAACACACCAGGTCCACAGATCCTTAAAAGTGGCAGTACAGGTGGGAAAGGTGGTGAAGAAAGCGTATGGCATGCTTGCTTTCATCGGCTGGGGCATTGAGTATAAAAGTATACCCCAATAAGTTTGGAGGTCGGGGGGCAGGTGGGTCTCTGTGATTATTGGTGCTGTTTTCTCAGGCTGGTGTGGCCTATTACGTAAATCAAGAGCCTGTCAGCCTAACACGTACAGAAGCCACATTCCAGCAGACACAATCAGGAAGCTCCCAAATCCATTAATTCTTGATTACATTAAGCCACTTTTCATTTACTGTAAGATTGTTTGCACATCCGGCTCAGAATCCAGCATGAGTCATCACAGGCTAACGAATACTTCTGAATAATAAAACCAAACACAATACAATGCATGTTTTTTAATGAAAGGCAGGATTAAAAATCCATTGATAGAATTTATTGCTATTCCATTCCTTCTCCGGACTGTGGTGCTTAATTCTGGGGTTATAACAATACCTCGCTTAAATAGCCATTATTGATTTGTTTTTGTTCATTCATGGGATGCTAGCTAGACCGGCATTTATTGCCCATGTCTAATTGCACTTCAGAAAGTGAGAGCCGCTGCCTTGAACCAGGCAATCCATGTGTTGCAAGAAGACCCACCCTATTGTTAGGAAGGGATTTCCAGGAGTTTGGCCAAGGAACATCGATATAGTTCCAAGCTGGGATGGTGTAAAGTTTATTTATTGGCGTCACAAGTAGGCTTACATTAACACTGTAATGAAGTAAATGTGAAAATCCCCTAGTCGCCATACACAGGTGCCTGTTCTGATACACTGAAGGAGAATTTAGCATGGCCAATGCACCTAACCAGCACATCTTTCAGACTGTGGGAGGAAACCGGAGCACCCGGAGGAAACCCACGCAGACACAGGGAGAACGAGCAAACTTCACACAAACAATGCCCCAAGCTGGGAATTGAACCTGGGTCCCTGGCACTGTGAGGGTAGTGTGTGGCTTGAGTGAGAACTTGCAGATGATTGCTGTGTTCCCACATATCTGCTGCCCGTATCCTTTGGAAGTTGCTGTCAAAGGAGCTGCGGATGGATGGTACACCCTGTTGCCTTTGTGTTTCACTGATGGATGGATGGGTGGGCTGCTTTGTCCTCAATGGTGTCGAGCTTGAGTGTTGTTGGAACTCATTTGGGCAAGTGGAGATACAATTCTGACTTGCGCCTTGCAGATAATGGACAGACTTTGGAAGTTTGCAGTTTATTAGTGTCACAAGTAGTCTTACATTAACACTGCAATCAAGTTCCTGTAAAAATCCCCTAGTTGTCACACTATGGCACCTGTTCGGGTACACTGAGGGACAATTTAGCATGGCCTATGCACCTAACCAGTGCGCCTTTTGGACTGTGGGAGGAAACCTGAGCACCGGAGAAAACCCATGCAGAATGGTGCAAACTCTGCACACAGTGACCTAAGTCTCGAATCGAATCCAGGTCCCTGATGTTGTGAGGTAGCAGTGTGCCACTGTGCGGTCCATAGGATGTCGCGAGATGAATTGCACTCTGCAGCAAGGTCTGTAGGCATTGTATTTGTGTGGCTGGTTCAGTTCAGTTTCTGCTCAATAGTAAAACCCCCATCCCGCCTTTAAGGTGATCATTACCTGGCACTTGTGTGGCACAAATGTAACTAGGCTCTTATCAGCTCAAGTTTGAGTACTGTGCAGGCCTTGCTGCATATGGAAGTGGACTGTCTGGGCAGTTGCATCATAGAACATATAGAACATGGAACACTACAGCACAAACAGGCCCTTCGGCCCACAAGTTGCATCTTACATAGTGGTGGCAAACTGTTCATATCTGCTTCAGATTTATTTTTGATGGTTTAAAGGTAGCTATGATGAGGATTAGCAAATGATGAACATGAAGGTTAGGTTTTGCATGATACTGAACCTTTTGGGGATATTCAAATGGCGGACTGAAACCACAGACCTGGATGTTTTTATGCAACCAACCATTGTCCACATTGTACAATAAATGGCTGAACCAGACTGTTCACAGCTTGATGTTATATTTGATTCTGTGATGTACTTCCATTCATACATCCATGGAATCATTAAGACTACCCATTTCCACAGGGAGACCATGCAAACTCCACACAGACTGTGACCCAGGTCCCTGGCACTGTGAAGCAGCAGTGTTAACCACTACGCCACTCAAATCCTAGATCTTTACAGTCCTCGAATTCTATGCTTTGTCATCATCTCTAACTTGAATTGTACCATCGTTGGTAACCATTCCTTCAAATATCCAAAGCACTTAGCTCCCAGATTTCCTCCCTAAATTTCACTGTGTTTCGAACTCCCTTTCCTCCCTTTAAAACTTGCCTCTGCTGAATCTGCTAGTCATGTGCCCATATCTAATGTCTCCTTGTGTAACTTGTCAAACTTATAATATTCCTTTGAAATGCCTCGGATCAATTTATTATGCTAACGCTTCTAGATAACCCGAATGTAATGAAAGGCCATCTCCTTTATCATTTCTCTTGCGAGCATCATTACATAAAACAGTCATAATTCACCCATGGATTGGCACATTTTAAATTTGATTTATTACTGTCGCATGTATTAGTGCACAGTGAAAAGTACTGTTTATTGTGCGCTATACAGACAAAACATACCGTTCATAGGGAAGGAGAGGAGAGAGTGCAGAATGTAGTGTACAGTCATAGCTAGGATGGAGAGAAAAATCAATTTAATGCAAAGTAAATCCATTCAAAAGCCTGACGGTAGTGGGAAAAAGGCTGTTCTTGAGTTAGTCAGTACATGAACATAAGAACATAAGAAATAGGAGCAGGAGTAGGCCATCTAGCCCTCCGAGCCTGCCCCGCCATTCAATAAGATCATGGCTGATCTGTTGTGGCTCAGTTCCACTTTCCCGCCCTCTCCCCATAACCCTTAATCCCCTTGCCTATCAAAAACCTATCAAACGCCTTCTGAAAATCAAGAAACACCACATCCACCAGTTCTCCTCTATCCACCACCCTAGACACATCCTCATAGAACTCCAATAAATTCGTCAGACACGACTTCCCCTTAACGAAACCGTGCTGCGTCTGCTCTATCAAACAATTCTCCTCAAGATGCCTCGCTATTTTCTCCTTGATCACGGATTCTAACATTTTACCTACAACAGACGTTAAACTAACCGGCCTATAATTCCCTGCCTTTTGCCTGCCACCCTTCTTAAACAACGGCGTAACATTAGCCGTTTTCCAATCTTCCGGCACTTCCCCAGAATCCAGCGATGTTTGGAAAATAATCACCAAGGCATCCACTATCACCTCCGCCATTTCTTTCAGAACCCTTGGGTGCATTCCATCCGGTCCTGGGGACTTGTCTACAATCAGTCCCTCCAGTCTGTCGAGCACTGCCTCTCTAGTAACAATAATGTCATTCAGACCCTCCGCTCCTACCATCTTTCCGTCGCTAACACCCGGCAAATTATTCACGTCCTCCTCCGTGAAGACCGAAACAAAAAAGTTATTCAAGGCCTCAGCCATTTCCCCATCCCCTACCACTAAGTCCCCCCTCTCATCCTCTAAGGGTCCAACATTCACCCTAGTCAGCCTCTTCCTTTTTATATATTTATAAAATGACTTCAGACTTTTACATCTTTTCCCAAAGGAAGAACGTGGAAGAGAGAACGTCCGGCATGTGTGGGGCCCTTAATTATGCTGACATTGAGGTCTTGAAAGCTGCTCTATAAGTGCTAGCTTTAAAGAGTCGCTAAGTACTATGTTCTTTTCTAGTTGTCAACTAGAAATATGTGGTAGTTTGAATTTGAAAGAGCAAAAATGGATAGGATATGATTCTTGGTCTACATATGTTCCCAGTGGTGGGGGAATCCAGAACTAGAGGTCATAGTTTGAGGATAAGGGGTAAATCTTTTAGAACTGAGGGTGAGGAGAAATTTCTTCACCCAGAGGATGGCGAATGTGTGGAATTCACTACCACAGAATGTCGTTGAGGTCAAAAATTCTGATTTCAAGAAGAAATTAGAGAGAATTTTAGGGGCTAAAGGGATCAAGGGATGCAGGGGCAGAGAATCCGAATATTGAATTCGATGATCTGCCATGATCAAAATGAATGGTGGACCAGACTCGTCGGATCGAATGGCTAATTATAGTTTGTGTTTCCATGAATTAACTACGATTGCATTTTACGGCCATTATCTTTGGGCAAAAGAGGAGAAAATCCAGCCATGGTTCCTCTTCCTAGTTACTGTTCAGCAGCTTACAGGCAAGTGCTTACATGGATGTCAAAATTGCTGAAAAATAAAATACTGCAGTGGCAGGTAATCTAATGAGCTCAAAGAATCCTGAAGGCACTCAGTGGGTCAGGCACCATCCATCTAAAAAAAAGTTGGTTGATGTTTGAGGTATCCGAAGTGTACAGTGTAGAGATTGGCTTTGATACCCATCACGATCAGTTCAGACAGTCAGAAGACAGTCTAGGCATCCACGTGAGTATAACCTGCCCAAGATACTGAAAGCCTAATCTTACAAGCGATGCTATCTTCAGGAGAGCCTGCGTCACTGGCATCCATGACTCAGTTGGTAGCACTCACCACACGGTTAGAATCCTATGGGTTTAAGTCCCACTCCAGTGTTTCCTCCCATAGTCCCAAGATGTGTGGGTTAGGTTGATTGACCGTGCTAAATTGACCCTAGTGTTAGGTTTATAGGGTGAATATGTGGGGTTATGGAAATAGAGCCTGGGTGGCATTGTGGTCACCGCTGGCTCGATTGCCTGAATGGCTTCCATCTGCACCGTGGAGATTCTATAATTCTATAATCCCAGAGCCTTTAGCTCAAGAATCTAGGCTGACACTCAGGGGTATGACACTGTCAAGTCCCCTTAGGTCGTCTTGGGTGGATGTAAAGAATACCACTGTATTCGAGGAATAGCATGGAGTTATCTCCTGTGTTCTGCCCCATATGACCTTATAGAGGTCTATAAAATAATGAGGGGTATAGACAAGGTAGATAGACTCCCCTCACTTCGGGAAAAGATATTGACTAAAACTAGAGAGCATAGGTTTAAAGTGAGAGGGGAGAGATACAAAAGTGTCCAGAGGGGCAATTTTTTTCACACAGGGTGGTGAGTGTCTAGAACAAGCTGCCAGAAGTAGTAGTAGAGGTGGGGTACAATTTTGTCTTTAAAAAAGCATTTAGATAGTTACATTGATATGAAGGGTATAGAGAGATATGGGCCAAATGCGGGCAATTGGGATTAGTTTAGGGGTTTTAAAAAAAAAAGACGGCATGACAAGTTGGGCTGAAGGGCCTGTTTCCATGCTGCAAACCTCTATGACTCTATATGTGTCCCCTGTACAAGATAACTCAAAGTTCCAGATTATCTGATTCATCATCTCATTGTTCTTTGTGGGGTCTTGTGTAAAATTGGCTGTCATGTTTCCTATAGTATAACAATTCAAAAGTAGTGTAAAATGTCCTGAGATCATGAAAAGCAGTAGAGAAACGCAAGTGTAACTTTTACTTGCATTTAAAAACCAACAACGAGAGTTGTATTGTCTCCTGGGGATGAGTGCGTCCTACATTAGTCTGCAGCATGCCGGGTTCTTGTACATTTAAATCTGTAATTCCAAATATCTCTCTTCTCCCTAAGGGCCTCAATAATCTTACCTGATTCAGTGCATGAACTTTAGGGCTTGGGGCGAGTGGGATCAAAGGTTGTGGGGAGAAAGCAGGATTAGACTATCGAGTTGATGATCAGTCATGATCGTGATGAATGGCGTAGTAGGCTTGAAGGGCTGAATGGCCTCCTCCTGTTCCTATCTTCTATGTTTCTATGAAGCAGAATAGCCCTATTTTATCCCATAGGTTTAATTTACTGTCCTCCCTGAAATTGCCAAGAAGGTGGAATCAGTAAATTTTGGGGGAAATAATGTTTCCCTCTGTGCACGGAGGGGATGAGGACGGTAGTAAAGGTTGACCCAGATTTTGCAGTAGTGATGGTAGAGATGGTGAAACCGACTAAATTCACCATCGTTACACATCTGAAGCAGGCAGCAACCTCTGGAGTCTGCACATGTGCAGTTAAACGTGGAAATTCAGACCTTTCTGTCAGTGTGATTCTAAACTTCTCTGTAGGATGCACTGTTGAAATTCCCGCAGAGAGTAATCACTCAGAATTCACCTGTACAACCCTTTTTCTGTTTTAAAATTGGCGAGCTGTACTTATGAGGTATCATTTCATTTTTAGCAGTGTGTTAAGTTTATAATTAATGCTGAACTGCCTCACTGGCCCTGAAAAATTTATTTTTATATTTGTGCAATGTCAAGTTTTTCATATGATTAATATTGCACCTAATTTTTATTTTTTTAAACTTAAGCAGTAATACTTCAGCTTCTCCCTTAATCCCATGTGTATGCCCCAGTTTTGATTTCATGTTCTGTAAGATTGTACTTAAAAGGTGAAGGATGGCTCATGCTTGTAATTTCCTGATTTGCTATCTATGAGAATGCCTGATTGTGATTGGCTGCTTAATGCTGTTCTTAACATAGAAACAAGAAGCAGGAGTAGGCCCTTTGAGTCCATGACACCATTCATTATGATCATCGCTGATCATTGAATTAGTTATCTTGATCTACCCCCCACCTTTGACCCCTTTAACTCCAAGAGCTATATCTAATTTCTTCTTGAAATCAGATAACGTTTTAGCCTCACCTACTTTCTGTGGTAGTGAATTCCACACATTCACCACCCTTGGGGTGAAGAAGTTTCTCCTCACCTCAGTTCTAAAAGGTTTACCCCTTTATCCTCAAACTATGACCCCTAGTTCTGGACTCCCCCCACCATCGGGATCATTCTTTCTGAATCTACCCTGGGGATGCCCTTTCATTTGGTGTCGGGTTCAAACCCAACGTTCGGGAAATGGGAAATCCAAGCAGTGAGTGTCAGATCTTTGCAGGTAGCTTTCTTCAAGGCCAGTGAGCACCATTAGTTCATGGCTTAATGGGATATATGAATGGTATTCTATATTAAAGATGTATTCCCACATCTGCTGTCAACACGTTTTACCTTCACTTTTAGTACCTCACTTTTATCTGCATTTTAACAGTTTTTTTAAAGGGCTTTTTTTCCACCACTTTGCAAAGGTAGAAGTGAGATTGAGCTAAAATAGTAGCCTACATAGACGTGATTACTGGCTGACACTGCAGATGCTGCGTGTCTGCAGCACTGCCTTTTCTGTTTTTCTTTAAATTAATTCATACTTTTGCTGTTTTAATAACTTTGAAGCATTTGTCCACAAGCCCACTGTTGCCAAGATTTTTCTGATGGATAATGCTGGATATGAGAAATGTTAATACAGTCGTGTTATTGATTTTTGTCCTTCCGATCTTCAGTCGTGTGTAGAGTGAGTAATTTGACTTAAATAACATTAGTTGGTGAATAACTGGTTGGATTAATTTGAGGTGATGAATTAAGTGCTTCACAGAAGGAGCACATTGCCATAACATTCAAGACTAATTGGTGATTTTATCTTCCTCTGTAAAGCATTGGTGGCAACAGGCTAAATAAACCCAATGGGTGCTGTTGAATTATTGGAATGATCTATGCTGATGATGTACAATCAAAGGATCCACAGATGCTGAAGTATCCACGGTACCAACTAACTTGGAGTTTTATAGGGGACACGTAGTTGCGATGGGAAATGTTGAAATGGGTGTGACTGTTGCAAAAGCCCTGTTCTGTCAACGCAATTAGTGCAGTGATTATTCTTTCACATTATTCCATGGGATGTGGGCATTGCTGATGAGGCCAGTGTTTGTTGCCCTTGCAAAAGTGGTGGCGAGCTTCTTGAACTGCTGCAATGCTAGTGGTGTACGCAAGCAGTAGATGTGACATTGAATGATGAGATGAGTATTGAGTGTAAGTGCATTCAAAACAAAAATGAATGTATTGAATAAACGCTAGGATAAAATCTTCAGTCTGGATACATTGCATGTTTTAAAACAATCCCAGAGAAGAGATGTCAGAAATATTACTTGTATTTGATCATCGAATCATAGAATCCCTACAGTGCAGAAGGAGGCCATTTATCTGGTCTTTGAAAGGCCTTCAGTAAGGTGACCATAACAGACTAATGAATAAGGTCAAAGTATGTGGAGTCAGGGAACAAGTGAAAGAACGGAGAACATAATTAGAGGGTGTAGTTAGTCAGAGTGGTAGAAGATGGTAAATGGCGTTCCACAAGAATCAGTGCTGAGATCATGCCTGCTCACAATTTCCATCAATGATTTAGACTTTGGAACCAAAAATCTATTTCTGAATTCTAATTCTAAATTTGTGGATGTCTTCGAAATAGATACCAAGTTTAGTCAATGCTGAGGAGAACCCCAACAAACTACTGGAGGACAGTAGTGAATTTGCAAAATAGGCAACTACTTGGCAAATATTAGCACAGATAAATGTGAAGCCGTATATTTTGGTAGGGAATGTAGGGAAGTCAATTATTACTTAGGAGGTGCAGGTCCAAGTGGATGGAGGAACAAAGGGTTTTCAGAATTCAAATGCGTCAATCGCTAAAGGCTGGGCCACGGGTAAGCAAATCTGTTTTTTTTGAAAAAGACAACAAACCTCTGGGCTTTATTTTGAGTCATAGAGGTTTACAGCATAGAAACAGGCCCTTCAGCCCAACTTGTCCATGCCGCCCTTTTTTAAACCCCTAAACTAGTCCCAGTTGCCCACGTTTGGTCCATATCTCTCCATACCTATCATACTCATATAACTGTTGAAAATAAAATTTCTAGAGGGATAGAATTGAAAGTACAGAGATTAGGCTCAGCCTATGTTGAACTTTGGTTATCAAGTTCATTTCTGCTTGCCACGTTATCAAAAGGATATTGAGGCACTGGAGAAGCTGCAGAATAGCTTTACAGCGACGATACCAGAAATGTGAGAGTATGAATATCTGGAAATGATTAACATTCTTTGTCTCATTTCTCTTGAAAAAAGAAGACTTAATAGAGATCTTTAGAATGATGTAAGGTTTGGAAAGAGTGGATATAGAGAATGTTTGTCTTGTGGGGAAGAATATAACTAGAGGCCATGAATATAAGGTAGTCACCAAGAAATTGAAAAAGGAATTCAGATGAAACTTATTTAGGTAAGGAGTGAGGAGAATGGGCAACACATTACCACAGTGAGTGAATAGTAAAGATGGAGAAATCAGACAAGTATATGAGGCAGAGGGAATAGTTTACATTGGTAGATTTAAATAAGAAAATATGGGAGGAGGTATAAGCAGATCATGAACTAGTTGGGCCAAATGCCCTGTATGTAATTACAACACACACCACTGAGACAAAGATTGGGAATGACAGTGAGATCAGTGAAGAAGTATTGGTTGATCATGAGCTTGGGTTTTAAATGCCTTAGGATTGCAGGTGGCAGAAAGGACTGAGGAAAGTAAGTTCTATTGGCAGACGCACAATCCTGAGAAAGAATGCATTTGAGTTTGCAATGGTCCTTATTTCAACACACCAAAGTTGTGGGAGGATGGTCAGCATGTCGTAGAATGTTGTATTTTCCATAATAATAATGCTTAAAATACGGGCACAGTGGCAAAGTGGTTAGTACTGCTGCCTCACGGTGCCAGGGACCTGGGTTTGATTCCCAACTTGGGTCACTGTCTTATGGAGTTTGCACATTCTTCCCATGTCTGCGTGGGTTTCCTTCCACACTCCGAAAGATGTGCTGGTTAGGTGTATTCATAGAATCATAGAATCCCTACAGTGCAGAAAGAGGCCATTCGGCCCATTGAGTCTGCACCGACCACAATCCCATCCAGGCCGTACCCCCATATCCCTACATACTTATCCACTAATCCCTCTAACCTACACATCTTGGGACGCTAAGGGCAATTTTAGTATGGCCAATCAACCTAACCCGTGCATCTTTGGACTGTGGGAGGAAACCAGAGCGTCTGGAGGAAACCCACGCAGACATGAGGAGAATGTGTAAACTCCACACAGACAGTGACCCAAGCTGGGAATTGAACTCAGGTCCCTAGAGCTGTGAAGCAGCAGTGCTAACCACTGTGCTATCGTGCCGTGCTAAATTCTCCCTCAGTGTACCCAAACAGGTGTCAAGTGTGGTGACTAGGGAATTTTCACGTAACTTCATTGCAGTGTTAATGTAAGCTTACCTGTGGCTAATAAATAAACTTGAACCTTACCCCTCCATCAGTGCCCCTTTAACAGCACCTCCCAAATGATAACCTCTGCTCCTTGATAGACTAGGTCAGCAGCCACATGGTACCATCTCAGACAGACACCCTCCTGTCTTGGAATTACATCATTCGCACTGCTGTCTCACAGCATCAGGGACTCGGGTTCAATTCTCGCCTGGGTCACTGTCTGTGTGGAGTTTGCACATTCTCCCTATATCTACTTGGGTTTCCTCCGGGTGCTCCGGTTTTCTCCCACAGTCCGAAAGACTTTCTGGTTAGGTGCGTTGGCCCGGGCTAAATTCTCCGTTGGTGGCGCCTGTTTGGGTACAGTGTGCGGCGACTACGGGAATTTCGCAGTAACTTCATTGCCGTGTGAATGTAAGCCTACTTGTGACTAATAAATAAACTTTTAAATCTCTTTCTTAAGGAATACATAAGTTCTCTACTACCAAACGACTATTTGGTATTTTTTCTTCAGGCACGTTGACAAGATGGAATCAGCTGCTTAGAATAGAGCTTAGGAACTTCTACATTGTTGGTAGATGGTAACAGCTATAGAAACACTGTCTGTGGCTCAAGATCCTTCCCTTCTTGGCCTTTTGGCTAAGATCAAGTATGGTATTGACATGCTGTGCTTGGTTGAAGTCATTAGGTTACATTTCAGCTTCACTTGAAGCAATTTTTAAAAATGGCACCCTGGTCTTTTGGCTAAAATGCAAATGAGATCAAGCCTTGGAGAAGGAGCTATGCCTACTCCAATCAGCTTGGACCATCTCGATCAAGCACAAGACAGGAGGTGAGAGCCTTGTCTTGTCATCTTGGATCGGGAATGTCTCAACTTTTTGACACTCTGAATTGGACTTGATTGGATTGAATTGGAATAAAAACAAGATCCTTCTCTTAGGAATCCAGATTAGATCACATGTTACACATGAACATGAAAACAATAGAACGTTAATGAGACCGAGATGTTCAAACGAACTTCTGAATCACCCCAAAAAGAGCGTATCATGTGTGTTTACGCTTGACTTGACCGTCTCAATTTGGTTCCTAATGCAGTTTTAAAAACAATTGTGTGGGCTTAACTGAGAATCTCTTCCTAATTCTTTGGGGAGTGAAATTCCTAGCTTTCAGCTTTATACCTCTGTCCTAAGGGAGTATACTGCGGAACTCAAGAAACTGAGAGTCCAAACATCTATTATGCTTTATCTGAAAAACCTACTCCCCAGTTCATTCATGCCCCTTTGAATGAAATGCACCCAAACATTGACATAATATTCCAAGATGTGGAGATGCCGGCGTTGGGTAAACACAGTAAGAAATCTCACAGCACCAGGTTAAAGTCCAACCAGTTTATTTGATAGTAAACCCACGAGCCTTCGGAAGCGCTGTTCCTTCGTCAGGTGTGTGGAAGGCCTCTGATCAAAATCTTCACCGCACCTGGCAAAGGAACAGTGTTTCCGAAAGCTCGTGGGTTTACTATCAAATAAACTGATTGGACTTTAACCTGGTGTTGTGAGATTTCTTATTATAATATTCCAAGTGCAGGCCTAATCAATGATTTGCATAGAATTGGAATAACTCACCTAGTTCCACAGTTCAATGCATTTGTGTGACTTCAGTACAATAACTAGCTCTGTTATAAACTGACCTGCATTCATCGGATACTAGATCCGGATGAATCATCAAATTTGTTTATTCATTCACGGGACATGGGTGTCACTGGCTGGCCAGCATTTATTGCCCATCCCTAGTTGCCCTTGGAGAGCAGTTGAGAGTCAACCACGTTACTGTGGCTCTGAAGTCACATGTGGGTCAGATCAGGTAAGGATGGCAGGTTTCCTTCCCTAAAGGACGTTAGCGAATGAGATGGATTTTTATGACAAATTGACAATGGTTTCATAGCCATCAGTAGATTCTTAATTCCAAATATTTTTATTGAATTCAAATTCCACCAGCTGCCATGGTGGGATTCAGTCGTCTAAAGATGTGCTGGTTAGATGGATTGGCTGTACTAAATTGCCCCTTAGTGTTAAGGGGACTGGCTAGGGTAAATACAGGGCTAGGGTAAATACAGGAATTTGGGTGGGATTGTGGTCAATGTAGACTCCATGGGCCAAATGATCTCCTCCTGCACCGTAGGATTCTATGAACCCGGTTCCCAGAACATTAGCTGAGTTTCTGGATTAATAGTCTAACGATAATACCATGGGGCCATCGCCTCCTCTCCTACAAGATAGTATATGTGCAAGATAGCAAATAGGGCCTCACCTTTGAGTCTCATCTGAAAGACAGCACCTCCAACAGTGCAGCCTTCCCTCATTACTGCACTGGGGTGTCAGCCTGGATTGTATACTCTCGTCTCTTGAGTGGAACTTGAACCATCAAATGTCAGCCTCTGATTCCACAAATGAAAATGTTGCTAAGTGAGTCATAGCCGATACCTAAAATTACCCAAGCACCTTTTGTGAAAACTGTGTCGTGTTCGCCAAAGTTCAAATGCCTCCATAAAACTCGCATCTCGATCCTAATGGTAGTAGAGTTCCCTAATTCTGTCAGTGAGGCAGCAGTTTGTGTTCTTTACAAATTCCATTTGTATCATTCCAAACTTTTTTTCTTTCACTGCGGCTATTAAACCTACTACACCTTGCAAATTGTTTTGCATCCAGTTTCCAACTGCGATTTCTCGAGGACGTGAGCCCGTGCTGAGCTAATCAGTCCACAGGCATTAGCAGCCAAAGGGATGATTTCAGTTCATTTGGGCGACTCTTCCTTGATGACACCACACCAGAGCCAGTTCTGTATTCTGCAGAAGTCCAAGCAGCCCACTTGATTGGCACTTCATCCACCGCCTTAATAAGAACATAAGAAATAGGAGCAGGAGTCGGCCATCTAGTCCCTCGAGCCTGCTCCGCCATTCAATAAGATCTGAAGTGGATCAGTTCCACTTTCCCGCTTTCTCCCCATAACCCTTAATTCCCTTGTCTATCAGAAACCTATCTACCCGTGACTTAAACATATTCAGCGAGGTAGCCTCCACCACTTCAACGGGCAGAGAATTCCAGAGATTCACCCTTTGAGTGAAGAAGTTCCTCCTCAACACTGATCTAAACTGCCCCTTCCTTGAGGCTGTGTCCTCTAGTCCTGCTGTCCTTTCTAAGCAGGAAGAATCTCTCTACCTCTACCCTATCCATCCCCTTCATTATCTTATACATCTCTATCAGATCCCCCCTCATCCTTCTAAACTCCAACGAGTACAGATCCAGTCTATTTAGTCTCTTTTCATAGTCCAACCCCCTCATCTCCGGTATCAGCCTGCTGAACCTTCTCTGTACTCCCTGCAAGGCCAATATATCCTTTCTCAAATGCAGGGACCAAAACTGCACACAGTACTCCAGTTGCGGCCTCACCAGTGCCCTGTACAGTTGCAGCAAGACCTCCCTGCTTTTATATTCTGTTGCCCTCACTATAAAGGCCAACATTCCATTCGCCTTCTTGATCGCCTGCTGCACCTGCAGACTGGGTTTTCACTCATTTGATCGCAGGTGCATAAAAGCTACAGTGTGTACTATCTATAAGATGCTCTGCAGCAAGTCATCAGTGCCCCTTCAACAGCACCTCCCAAATGGTAACCTACACAGCAGCTACACGGGACCATCTCAGATAGACACCCTCCCGCCTTGGAAATATATCATTCCCATTGCTACCTCACAGCGCCGGAGACGTGGATTCAATTCCTGGCTTGGGTCACTATGTGGAGTTTGTACATTCTCCCCGTATCTGTCTGGGTTTCCTCCCACAGTCCGAAAGACGTTCTGGTTAGGTGCATTGGCCGCACTAAATTCTCCCTCAGTGCACCCGAACAGGCGTCAGAGTGTGGTGACTAGGGGATTTTCACAGTAACTTCATTGCAGTGTTAATGTAAGCCTACTCGTAACTAATAAATAAACTTTATTATTTTAAGTCTGTGGATGTTGGTCAGGCATCGATACCTTAACTAACCCTCCTTCCCCCTCAGTCCAGAGTTATTCAAACTAAATCTAGCACCACTATCCTGCCTCATCCCTGGCTGCGATCAGTGAATTATAATTGACTGGGATCAAACTTGAGATCTCTCGGGCTCAACATCACACGTGGGTGACGAATTTACCAAGTTGACTGATGACGACAGTACCTTCTGTTACTTGCAAAGTGCTCAAGAGATTATATTCACAGTCTTGTGCTGAGCAGATAGCTTTTTTGTGTTAATAGATGACTCGGGATGGAATGCATTAAAGGAGGGGATTTTGATCATTGTTCAGTGTTTGCCAGAACTCTGTCGCCAGAAGCTTTTTGTTTTCCCCGATGCTGCATTTCAATATTGTCTGTGACTCTTGAGTCAGAGTACAGACCCTATTTCCCGTGGGTTTCTTCTGAAGTGCATCGTGTAGGTGGCACTTGACCTGAAAAGGCCGTCTCGTTCAGAGTTTGACTATTGTCCTCAAGATTCCAGCTGGTTGCAATTGATCTGTAGATCATGTCCTTCTGAAATCTTCACCCTCAAATTGAAATATGCACCTCCAGTTAACTATTTGCTGTATTAAGTCTTGGTTATCTGTGGTTTTCTTGTAAAGTTCTTCTGCTTTGCATGTTTTTCTCCAGCAATTGACACCAGATTGTGTAAGCAGCTTTATTGAGATGTATAGGATTCTTAAGGGGCTTGACGGGGTAGATACTACGAGGTTGTCTCCCCTTGTGGGAGAGTCTAGGACCAGAGGGCATAACCTCCAGAGTAAAGGATCACCAACACGTTAAGGGTAGGATGAGGGGGGATTTCTTCTCGGAGGGTAATGATTCTGTGGAATTCTTCTTAGACACATGCCCTTAGACAGAGGGCTGTAGAGACCGGCCCATTAAGTGTGTTTAAGGTTGAGAGAGACAAATTTTAAATCCACAATCTATAAGGGAATTGAGCGTTATGGAGATAAGATGGGAAAGTGGAATTGAGGATTACAGTTTAAAGTTCATTTATTAGTGTCACAAATAGGCTTACATTAACACTGCAATGAAGTTACTGTGAAAACCCGCTGGTCACCACACTCCAGCGAACTGTACTGGATCCAGGCAATCTGGGAGGCTGGAATTGGTTCTCGTGACATGACTAACCTTTCGAAGCACTCCATAATGATGGATGTCAGAGCCACTGGTTGATAGTCATTAAGGCACGCTGCTTGGCTTTTCTTTGGTACCGGGATGATGGTCGTCTTTTTGAAGTAGATAGGGACCTCAGCTTGGTGTAAAGAGAGGTTAAAGATATCTGCGAATATCCCCGCCAGGATCTGAGTGCTCGTCCGGGTACCCCATCCGGGCCCGTCGCTTTCCATGGTTCGGGCTTTGAGAAAGCTGCTCTGACATCAGCAATGGTGATCTTGCATACAGGTTCATCTGAGGCTCCTGGGGTGGAGGGCATATTCTCGCTGACCTCTTGCTCAAAACAGACATAGAATTCATTGAACTCATTAGGGAGGGGTACGTTGGTGGTGGTGATTTTACATGTCTTCATCTTGTAGCCTATTATGTCTTGCAGGCCTTGCCATTGTTAGTACAAGATGCACTGTGGAATGCTGCAAAGGCCTGGGCCAATGTACCCCACGATATTTTGATAAATGGATAGCTCAACTTGTGGCCATTTACCATGTTTCTAAAAGGTGACTTTGTAGTAGAACCTGATTTTGGTGGTTTCCATGTGTCCAAGGAGAATAAAAGATTGTTGAAGGTATATTGGCATAGCCAAACAGGAACAAGTCCAGTTGTTGGCTGAAGAAGCTGTTGAGGATTGTTGAATATTGACAATGTATTGTTTGCCACCAACTCTCACTGTGTACTGTCTGTGAGATGCTCTGCAGTAAATCATCAGTGCCCCTTCAACAGCACATCCCAAATGGTAACCTGAAACGTGCAGCAATGCTGGTGATTAAGAACAAAGAAAATGAAAGTGATAATGATGAAAATGGTGCGTTGGATGAACAGGATAAAGTGTCTATTGACTGGTGCATAAGCATTACAGAGGAATTGATTTGTGGAATGGAGCTGAAGAGCTTCATTATAGAGACATATATAATGTGTGTCGACAAAATTCAAGAGGTGTTGTAGGGACAAAGGAACGTGAGTAGACCATTCAGCCTTCAAGCCTGTCCTGCCATTCAGTAAAATCATGGCTGATCTGTGTCCTAACCCTATGTACCTGCCCATGTCCTTTGATACTCCTGCTCAATAAAAGTTTCTCCATCTCAGACTTAAACCTAACAATTGAACACGCATTCTCCGTCATTTGGGGAAGAGAGTTTGAAACCTTCTGCAGTAGAAGTGTTTTCTAACATCTCTTCCTGAATGACTTGGCCCTAATTTTTAGATTATAGCCCCTGGTTCTAGAGCCTTCGACCAGTGGAAACAGTTCATCGTAATCGACCTCTACCTTCCCTGTAAATATTCTGCTGACTTGTATCAGATCACCCCTCAACCTTTTGAACCTGAGAGAATAAAGGCCTAATTTGTCTAATCTCTCCTCGTAACTTGACGTCCAGGTATCATTCTTGTAAACCTGCGCTGAATGCGCTCTGTGGCTGAAACATGCTTCCTAAGGTGTGATGCCCAAACCGGTTCACTGTACTGTAAGTGGCGTCTAACTCGGATTTTATCCTGAAAGGAGGGCCCACAAATTTGAAACAACTTGTGCTGTAGGACATGTTTAAAATGAGTAGAATGGAGACTGAACTTTCAACATCTGCGACTATCCATCCACAGCAGCGCCCACTCCTGATGTTCCTCCTGATGCTGATTCTTCCTTTGTTGAGAAGTAATTGACACTTAAATATTTATAGGATCAAGAAAACAAAAATAAAATAAACAGTCTTGTATTTCTTGGATAATATTAAGTGCACTATACAGGACCTAAAATCCTCGACCTGAAATGTTAACCCTGTCTCTCCTATCACAGATGCTGCCTGACCTGCTGAATATTTCTGTTTTTTTGGGTTGGGACATTGTGTGAGGGTCTTAAAATTATAAGTTTCAATGCACGGCTCATTTTAAGCATAATTCACACACGTTACGTGCTGCATGTTTATTTGGGGAAGGTTTTCAATTTTTAATGAGACTTGTGTTTATGCCAGAGAAAAAAGAGAAATAAAAGCAGCCCTCATCGAGGGTAATATTTTTTAATATAAAATAATGCAAATTGAAGTGGGACAAACAATTGCTGCTGCACTTGAAGATCTGGGCAGAATGTTGAAACCTTCCTCCTATAAACAGACCAGTTTTGGGATGCTTGCATCTATGGCCATGACCCCAGTTCAGTGTTGTTGAGGGTGATCCTCTCAGACATTGGGCTTGATGGGCAGATGTAAAAGTTTAGAGTTTGTTTGTTTATTGTCACAAGTCGGCTTACGTTAACATTGTAATGAAGTTCCTGTGAAAATCCTCTGGTTGCCACACTCCGGTGCCTGTTCAGGTACACTCGAGGGGGAATTTAGCACGGCCAGTGCACCTAACCAGCACGTCTTTCAGACCGTGGGAGGAAAATGGAGCACACAGAGGAAACCCACATGGACACGGAGAGAACGTGCAGGCTTCACACGGACAGTCGCTCAAGACTGGAATCAAACCTGGACCCCTGGCGCAGTGAGACAGCAGTGCTAACCACTGCGCCACAATGCCATCCAAGATCGAGGAGACTTGCATGCATTGTGGTTGCGTGGCTAACTCCTAGCACCCAAAATTCCAAAATCATCTTGTACCCAGATACACGCACGGCTTAAGGAGCAGGAGAAACTCCATTCTGTTATACCCATTTTCATTGCACAGTAATTGGGTAGACGGTTTTCCTTTGGCATTTTAAGGAGATATAACAATAGATAGCTGCACATTGTACATAACATTGTACTGCTATGTGAGTGAGTACACATGGGGCTCAGTTTGTGGTGTGAACAATTTGAGGATTCAGAACTGCATTGCACGGCGTTAACTGGTTTAAATTTGATTTTTCCCATAAACTATTTCTAACAAACGAAATAACACAGGTGGGAGTATTTTAAAAAAAAAGAACTGGTTTGACCTCTTTGCAGTAGATTGGATTTGAACCCGGAGGATGAGGGCAATTAAGGTGAATTTAATTCATCTGAGTGGCCACGTGATCCTAAATACCAACAGCAGACTATGTAACATTCTTTCCTAACAAGGTTGTTCAACTTGTATAGAGTTGAATAGAGTGTTGGCTCCTTTGGTTCAGCTACCAATTATTTCCAATCTTCCGTTCTCCCCTGTAATTTTTTTCTCCTTCAAGTTTTACGCGAGTTCTCTTCATGGTATTATGATTAAATCTACTTCCATCGAGCTTTCAGGCAATGTATTCCTAAACACACAATCTCACTTTGTTTCAACTAAAAAAAAAAGTCTTTCTGTCGAATCATCATAAATCTGTGTCCCCGGTCACTGACTGGAGAAGGAATTTGGAATCAGAGAGTGCCGTTTATCACTACAGGATGCCTCAAAGCATTTTAAAGCTCGTGATGTACTATTGATTTTTTTTTATTCTTTCATGACATGTGGCCATACCCAATTGCCCATAAACTAAGAGGTTTGCTGGGCCATTTCAGAGGGCAGTGAAGAGTCATCAACCACATTGCTGTGGGTCTGGAGTCACACATAGGCCAGACCAGGTATGGATGGCAGATTTCCTCCCCTAAAAGATATTAGTGAACCAAATGGGTTTTTACAACAGTTTCGTGGTCACCATTACTAAGAGTGGCATGGTGGTTAGTGCTGCTGCCTCGTAGCGCCAGGGACCTGGGTTCGATTCCCTGGCTTGGGTCACTGTCTGTGTGGAGTTCACGCATTCTCCCTGTGTCTGCATGGGTTTCCTCCAGATGCTCCAGTTTCCTCCCAGAAATGTGCTGGTCAGGTAGATTGGTCACACTAAATTCTCCCTCAGTGTACCCGAACAAGCGCCAGAGTGTGGCGACTAGGGGATTTTCACAGTAACTTCATTGCAGTGTTAATGTAAGCCTACTTGTGATTAATAAATAAACTTTACTTTAGGACTAGCCTTTTTTAAAAAATTCCAGATTATAGAACATAGAAAAACTACAGCACAAACAGGCCCTTTGGCCCACAAGTTGCGCCGATCATATCTCTACCTACTAGGCTTACCTATAACCTTCAATCCTATAAAGTTCCATGTACTCATCCAGGAGCCTCTTAAAAGACCCTATCGAATTTGCTTCCTCCACCACCACCGACGGCAGCCAATTCTACTCACCCACCACCCTCTGAGTGAAAAACTTACCCTGATATCTCCTCTGTACCTACTCCCTAGCACCTTAAACCTGTGTCCTCTCATAGCAACCATTCCAGCCCTTGGAAAAAGCCTCTGAGAATCCACCCAATCTATACCTTTCAACATCTTATACACTTCTATCAGGTCACCTCCCTCAACCCATCCTCATAAGGTATGCCACCCAATCCAGGCAACATCCTTGTAAATCTCCTCTGCACCCTTTCTATAGCTTCCACATCCTTCCTGTAATGAGGCAACTAGAACTGAGCACAGTACTCCAAGTGGGGTCTGACTAGGGTCTTATAAAGTTGCAACATTATCTCCTGACTCTTAAACTCAATCCCTCAAATGATGAAGGCCAGTACATTATACGCCTTCTTAACCACATCCTCTACCTGCGAGACCGATTTAAGAGTCCTATGGAATAAATAAATAAATGATCCTATTATTTTGTTAATCGAATTCAAATTCCACCAGCTGCCTTGATGGGATTTGGATCCATACCCCAAAGCAATAATCTGGACCTGTGATTTACTAGCCCAATGACCATTACCGCTATATTGAATATAAAAGTAGGGAGGTCTTGCTGCGGCTGTATAGGGCATTGGTGAGGCCGCAGCTGGAGTACTGTGTGCAGTTTTGGTCGCCGCACTTACGCAAGGATATTTTGGCCTTGGAGGAAGTGCAGAGGAGGTTTACTAGGCTGATACCGGAGTTGAGGGGGTTGAGCTATGAGGAGAGGCTGAATAAACTAGGCTTGTACTCGTTAGAGTTTAGACGAATGAGGGGAGATCACATTGAGACGTATAAGATGATGAATGGGATGGATAGGATAGAGGTGGAGAGACTCTTCCCACTCAGAAAGGACAGTAGGACTAGGGGGCACAGCCTCAAGATAAAGGGGGTGCGGTTTAGAACGGAGTTGAGGAAGAACTTCTTCACTCAAAGGGTGGTGAATCTCTGGAATTCTCTGCCCGTTGAGGTGGTGGAGGCTGCCTCGCTAAATATTTTTAAGACGCGGGTTGATGGGTTTTTGATAAACGAGGGGATTAAGGGTTATGGGGAGAGGGCGGGAATGTGGAACTGTGCCACAACAGATCAGCCATGATCTTATTGAATGGTGGGGCAGGCTTGAAGGGCTAGATGGCCTACTCCTGCCCCTATTTCTTATGTTCTTATGACATGAGGTAAGAAGCGCAGGAGCCTATTTGCACACAGCAAAGTGATAACAACCAATTCATCTGCTTTTTTTTAAAAGAAAAGGTGTTGTTGGACAAATGTTGGTCAGAGCAGTGGAGAGAGCTGTGTCCTGCTGTTCTTTAAAACAAGTGCCAAAGTATCTTCTACGTTAGGGTGAAGAGGGTAGTTGGGCTCTGCTTCACCTGTGGCACCTCCCACCTTCTCAATGTTGAATTGTGACAGCCTAGGTTTCTGTGTTCACTTGGAAGCTAAAGCTACAACTGAGCCGCAGCCAACACCACCTCGAAGAAAACGAATTTGTATCTGGCTTGGGTTTTAGTTTATAAAGCTCAGAAGGAACTCATCCTCTTTTCCTGCATGGTTCTTTCTTACTCTTGTGTAACTCTTCAACTGTCAGAGTTAGTCATAAGCTAGACAGCTTGTTGGATGCTGAATTAATCAGCAGGAAATGTGTCCCAATGACGTATCTTCGAGTGGCTGTCTGATGTATATATGATTTTCTGTTTTGTTTTGGGTCTTGCCAATGCTTTCTCTTTCCTTTTGCACTTAGCATTTCCTTTCTCTCTCTCTCTCTCTGTCTCTCACTTTCTCTTTCCCAATTTCTTTGCCTCCTTATTTTTGGAATTATATCTCATACGGGGTGACACAATGGTGAGTGCTGCTGCCTCACTGCGCCAGAGACCCGGGTTCAATTCCCGGCTTGAATCACTATCTGTGCAGAGTCTGCACATTCTCCCCATGTCTGCATGGACTTCCTCTAGGTGCTCCGGTTTCCTCCTACAGTCCAAAGATGTGCGAGTTAGGTGGATTAGTCATGCTAAATTGCCCCTTAGTTTAAAGGGGACTAAATAGGGTAAATGCATGGGTTTATGAGAATAGGGCCTGGGTGGGATTCTTGATGTGGAGATGCTGGCATTGGACTGAGGTAAACACAGTAAGAAGTCTGACAACACCAGGTTTAAGTCCAACCGATTTATTTGATAGTAAACTCACTAGCTTCCAAGGTTTGCCTGTTCATCAGGCGGATGGAGAGTACTGGCCTCAGACAGGGCATATAACAACACAGACAGTTTACAGATTACTGATTAGAATGTGAATCTTTACACCTAACCTGCTGTTCAAGTCTTAAAGTGGCTAACAATATGAGTGGAAGGAGCATTGAGCACAGGCTAAGGAGATGTGTATCGTCTCCAGACAGTACAGTATGTGAGGTTTTGCAAACCCAGGCAAGTCATGGGGGTTACAGAAATTTGTCAGTGCAGATTCGATGAACCGAATGGCCTCCTTAAGCACTGTAGAGATTCTATGATTCATACTTTCTTTTTTTGCCTGGTAATGCTCTGAAGGAAGTGATGGGCGCAAATTTATCCCTGCTAATCAGTAACATACATTGATCCTGCAATTATGAAGGCATCAGTGTGTACCCACCAGTTCTTGAATTTTGGCTGTTGCAAGGCTGTCCAATTGAAAGATGTATTGCAGAGAATTCATTGCTGCCCTTGACATTAGTACCCACACACGTTTTTCAGCCGGTCTTGCTGTGTAGCAATCAAGCGGAGGAACATTTGCTTGTGTTTATCTCGCTGGTCCTCATCCCAAACTGCCCAGCTGCCCTTCGCTTTCCAGGACACTGGCTGAGAGCAACCATATGGTCTTCAAACTAAATGGGGAATCTTCTCAACCAGAGTGCTCGGGCAATTGTGTGGAGAAACTTGCTGAACAGTCTGCATTTTTGATTTTTCTGGAATAGAAATGTAATAATGCACTCAACAGAATTTGCCACAGATTGAGTTTGGTGGCCGAAATGTTCCTCTCTTTTTCATTTATACATGAGAGCATCCATATTGACAAATGGAACACCCCATCCTTCAAAATTTAATATCAGCCAATCAGTCTAGGTCAGATAACACTCAAATGCAAAGTATTGCACTTCTAGAGTTACAATGGTGTAAGATTGAACATGAATTTAACAGGCAGTGGTGTAAGTTTAAGCTTTATTTATTAGTGTCATAAGTAGGCTTACATTAACACTGCAGTGAAGTTACTGTGAAAATCCCCTAGTCACCACACTCCACCTGTTCAGGAACACTGAAGGAGAATTTAGCATGGCCAATGCACCTAACCAGCACAGGATTGCTGGCAGAAACCCACGCAGACACGGGGAGAACGTGCAGACTCCGCATAGACAGTGACCCAGGCCGGGAATCGAACTCGGGTCCTGGTACTGTGAGGCAGCAGTGCTAACCACTGTGCCACCATATAAGACTTCTATTTTATGTGAACAGTGATGGCTCGGTGGGTATTGCTCTCGCCTCCGAGTCAGGAGGTTGTGGGTCGAGACTTGAGCGCACACATGCACCACAGAAAGCATTCTTTCTGGTTGTATCATAGCTTGATATGGGCTCCTGCTCTGCCCAAGATTGCAAGGAACCACAAAAGGTTGTGAATGTAGCCCAATCCATCACTCAAACGAGCCTCCCATCTATTGACTCTGTCTGCACTTCCCACTGCCTTGGCAAAGCAGCCAGCGTAATTAAGGACCCCGCGCACTCTGGACGTTCTCTCTTCCACCGTTTCCTGTCAGGGAAAAAGATACAAAATTCTGAGGTCATGTACCAACCAATTCAAGAACAGCTTCTTCCCTGCTGCCATCAGACTTTTGTGTGGACCTATCTCGTACTAAGTTGATCTTTCTCTACACCCTAGCTATTACTGTAACACTACATTCTGCACCTTCTCGTTTCCTTCTCCATGAATGGTATGCTTTGTCTGTATAACGCAAGAAACAATACTTTTCACTGTATATTAATACATGTGACAATAATAAATTGAATCAAATCCAGGCTGGCACTCCAGTGGGGTGGTGAGACTTGCTGCTCTGTCAGAGATGCCTGTTTTCAGATGAAGACATTTGAGCTGAGACATCTCGCTCAGTTGGATGTACTAGTCGGGGAAGAACAGAAGTTCTTCCTGCTATCCTAACAAATGTGTAGCCTTCAATTTTAATGGCTTAACAGTATCTGATTGACATTGAATGTCCAGGAGCTTTCTGCACATGCGAGCTGCTATGTTTCCTGCAGTGCCACAGTGACTACAGTTCAGAAGCTCATTATTGGCTATGAAGTGCTTTGGGATATCCTGAGGTCATGAAAGGTGCTGCAATAATACAAACCTTTCCTTCCTTTCTGCATCAGTCATGGAATCATAGAATTTCTCTGCAAAGGACCATAGCAGTGTAGCAATTAGGAGCAGGAGAAGGCAGTTCAGCCCTTTAAGCCCGCTCTGCTCCGCACGGGTGGAATAGAATCCCTACAGTGCAGAATGAGGCCATTCAGCCCACTGCACCAACAACAATTCCACCCAGGCCCTATCCCCGTAAACCCATTTATTTACCCTGCTAATCCCTCTAACCTATGCATCCCGGGACACTAAGGGGCAATTTAGCATGGCCAATGCATCTAACCCAGACATCTTTGGACTGTGGGAGGAAACTGGAGCATCCAGAAGAAACCCACGGAGATAAGGGCAGACTCCACACAGACAGTGACCCAAGCTGGGAATCAAACTCGGAGCCACTGGAGCTATGAGGCAGCAGTGCCGTCCAACAACCATTTGACCCATTGCGCTTATGTATGTTCTATGCAAAACGTATTCCCATTACATTCTTCTCCTGTCCCTCACTGATGTTCTTTGAATTTTAACTTCAAATAATTATCCCTTTTGTAAGGAAAATCTCTTTCAAATACTACTTCAAGTACTGTTTCAGATGAGACATTTTGCCACTCTTCACTCATAACTATCTCCTAAATTCTCCCTTTTTATTCATTCATGGGACATGGGCATCACTGCCTTGTTGTTTCAGTGTTAAGTTTAAATTTGTACATTTTTGTTACTTACACATCAAATGATAGAAATGATTTTTCTTAATTTGTTCCACTGAAGCCTCAATCATTTTTCTTAATATAAAGAGCTTCACTGATTCTTGATAATTAATGGCTTGGAACTGACCTTGTCTGTTGCTCATAACTGCAAATTTGTGCTGAGTTATGGCATTTTAATGATTTGAAACCATTCCAAAACTAATTTCATTTAGGACTTGGTTCTTATTGAGCTCAAGGCCTGGATTGGGTTTTTTAGGGTTTGGCTGTTTCTCTAAGCTATTTAAGGCTGTAGTATGTAGAAAAGCTAAGATTATTTATTCACAGCTCTATGTACACCTCAGTCACACTGCACCAGGTTGTACTTCTGCTTCCTCCCAGATCTTAGTTACTTACATGACATTGTACCATAGTTGCGTCAGTATTATGTGCTCCTGATGTTAATCCTTTACAGGATTCCTGCAAGTATTGGAGAAACGAAACATCCACTCACACCAACTTGACTCAAATTGAAGCTCTAGTCCTGGATATGAAAAAACTACACGCCAACTTGTATCTTTCCCCAGCCCCATCCCTTTCTCTCTCTTTTTCTCTCTCTCTCTATCTCTGTTTCTCTCTTTTTCTTTCTCTCTCTCTCTCTCTGGCAGTACATGGTGGTACAGTGGTTAGCACTGCTGCCTCACAGTGCCAGGGACCTGGGTTCGATTTCTGAGTCTGGTCACTGTCTGTGTGAAGTCTGCACGTTCTCCCCATGTCTACGTGGGTTTCCTCTGGGTGCTCCAGTTTCCTCCCACAGTCTGAAAGATGTGCTGGTTAGGTGCATTGGCCACGATAAATTCTCCCTCGGTGCAGGTGCCGGAGTGTGATGACTAGGGGATTTTCATGGTAACTTCATTGCAGTGTTAATGTAAGCCTTACTTGTGACATTAATAAATAAACTTAATCTTTACAGGATTCTTGCAAGTATTGGAGAAAGGAAATATCCATTCACACCAACTTGAATTGAAGCTCAAATTCTAGATATGAAGAAAAACACACTCCAACTTTATTTTTGCCCTGCTCTATGCCTCTCTCTCTCTGTCTCTCTCTCTTGGATCCTTAATTGATCAAATTTGTCATTAAAAAATATATATTTATGTCATTGAAGTGCATTGGAGCCTCCCAATATTTTTTCACACTATTATTGCAACTATGGTGACTGCATGGATTTTGCATGTTCTCCTCGTGTCTGCGCAGGTTTCCTCCGGTGCTCCAGTTTCCTCCCACAGACCAAAGATGTGCTGGTTAGGTGGTATGGCCACGCTAAATTGACCCTTGGTGTCCAACGGTGTGTAGGTTATGTGGATCAGCTATGGCAAATGCACGGGGTCAGGTGGATGGAGGGGAGGCCTAGGTGCCCCTTAGTTTCCTGGGATGTGTAGGTTAAAGGGATTAGAAGCATAAATGTGTGGGGTTATGGGGATAGGGCCTGGGATGGGATTGTTGTCGGTGTAGACTTGATGGGCCAAATGGCCTCCTTCTGCACACGTAATGCTATGAATGTGGCATTCAGATGAAGTGGTCAACTCCAGATGAATATAATCTTCCTTCTAATCAATTTGCTTTGTCAAAGTTTAATGGGGACTTATGAACATGCTATTCTATTCTGATTTGAAATTTTGACTTTTCTGACTCTTTCTCCCTCCTAGATTTCAGTGCTCATAAGTAAGATACGTTTTCTTTCCAGTTGGCAAGCGAGGGCGGCGGGAGGGGGAGAGCAATCACAAAGCTACAACCTTGCTGTCTTTGTTTCCGCAGTGATAGGTCACGGTGACTGAAGATGTCAGATAATGGTGAAGTGGAAGACAAGCCTCCAGCTCCGCCCATGAGGAACACCAGCACCATGATTGGTGGCGGCAGCAAAGACCCTGGCAACTTAAACCACGGCTCCAAACCCCTTCCTCTGGCTCCTGAAGAAAAGAAGAGGAAAGACAGGCTCAGGTTCTTCCCCGGAGCAAGCGATAAAAGTAACCAAGTTCTCTTCGTTATTTTAAACCTGCCTTCTAAATATTTTTGTTTCTTTGTGTTGTGTGTTTTCAATGACTCTGTTACTGAAATAATTTCATTTTCTAACAATTTTTCCACGTTGTCAATTGGTTGAGGTACACAGCAAGTAGCTTCCCATCCAGTGTTGGCCCAATAGAATCAAATGAACAAGAGTAGGCCATTCAACCCCTCCTGTTGCTTACACCAATTCTCATCAACAGTATAGATAGGTTCATTGTGCTGAAGGACTCCAGGGGAGAAGATCAGATGGAATTGTATTTAGTTACATTATGGCTGAACATATCTCAATTCATAGAATCACATGGTGCAGAAGAGGCCCTTCGGCCCATCGAGTCTGCATCGGCACAGGAGAAACACCTGACCTCCCACCTAATTCCATTTACCAGCATTTGGCCCCATGACAGGCCAAGTGGCCATCCAGTTACTTTTTAAAGGATGTGAGCCAACGCGCCTCTACCACACTCCCAGGAGGAGTGTTCAAGACACACACACACACACACACACACGTTTTAAAAAATAGCTTTTCACTCACATCCCCTTCTGTCCTTCACGTTGAACCAATGTCCCTTCTGACTTCCTCTTCAATTAAGGGAAACAGCTGCTCCTTATCCACTCTGTCCATGTCCCTCAGAATCTTCTATCAATTCTATTTTCCTCCCTTACCTAACAAAGTTCTTTCGTCAACAGTTCCAATAGATCCTGAGCTTTCAAAGCCCTTTGTAAGATAATTTCCTGATTTCTACTTCCCTTTGTGTGATGAAATGCTGAATGATTTCCCTCCTAAATTAGCTTGTTCTAACTTTAAGATGGTCTCCTTACTCTTTATTTCCTTCACCTGAGCACTTCTTCCTGCAGCCGCCCTGTTGAATTTTTAGAGCTTTGAACGACTTGGCCAAATCACCCCTCAAACTCCCACAAGCAAAAGAATATAAACCAATACAATACAATACAGTCTGCTCTGGTGTTGTTCAGTTTGTGTCATAAAGCAGATTTTATGGGGCATGAGAATTTTTAATCGCTGTCTCTTTCCTCACCCTCCAATCTCGAATCGTATCGAATGCCCCATAAAGCTGTTGATGCTGTCTGCTGCAGTGATCTTACCAGGGATTGTGTTTCACCACTGTGTCACTTTTTTCAATGAACACATTCTAGCTAACCTCCCTCCTTAGCCCCAATTTCCTTGAATTCTTTAGCACACTGATCAATTTTCCTTGATCTTCGTATTGTGTGGTAGGTGTTGGGCTGTGATTTCTGTGTTCAGTACTTCAGTAAAGTTGATATCCAATGCACAATAAGCCGACACAATGGCCACAGTGGCTAGCACTGCTGCCTCACAGCTCCAGGGACCCGGATTTGATTCCGGCCTCGGGTGACGGTGCAAACTCCACACAGACATTCTCCCCGTGTCTGCCTGGGTTTCCTCCGGGTGCCCCGGTTTCCTCCCACACTCCAAAGAAGTGCAGGTTAGGTGGATTGGCCACGCTAAGTTATCCCTTACTGTCCCAATAGAGAGGGAAAACTCTACATCCCATCTGAAGCACCAAGAATGGGTGGATTGGCAAAATTTCCCACACATCTTGCACCCTGATGCTCTAGTACATCACAGTGGAACACCATGATTGATTGCAGCCTGAAAGACATGCTGGTTAGGTGCATTGGCCATGCTGAATTCTCTCTGTGTACCCGAACAGGGGTGCCAGAGTGTGGCGACTCTGGGATTTTCACAATAACTTCATTGCAGTGTTAATGTATGCCTATTTGTGGCTAATAACTAAACAGACTTTAAATAAACAATGCAAATGGGAGTAATTTCGCCCTTTCCTGACAGAGTAAGATCTAAAGAATGAAGTTACATCAGAAAAAGTAAATATATAGAGCCTTTAAAAAGTTTTTGATGCTCTACTATGGTGCCAATTAGAGCTAGCTTGTAATCTTTTGGTTTTAAAGCTATAATAAACTAACACGGTCACTGAGACCAAACGTATGCTATTTATTCTGTTTGGCCACAGAATCAAACTTTGTGTCACCTCTGAGAGGAGGGGAGTAATTGGAATGTGCCATTTTATTAAAAGAAAAATAAATCTCCCTTTGTTTTTAAGGCAAAGGGAGATAAATCTTTGAACAGTAAAGCAATTAAGGGTTATGGTGAACAGCGGGTAGGGGGAGCTGAGTCCACGAGAAGATCAGCCATGATCTTATTGAATGGCGAAGTGCACTCGAGGGGCCAGATGGCCTATTCCTGCTGCTAGTTCTTATGAAGCTACTTTTGAATAAGACAAGAGTTAGAACATAGAACATTACAGCGCAGTACAGGCCCTTCGGCCCTTGATGTTGCGCCGACCAGTGGAACGAATCCAATGACCCTCTAACCTAAACCATTCCAATGTTATCCATATGCCTATCCACTGACCATTTGAATGCCCTTAAAGTTGGCGAGTCCACAACTGCTGCAGGCAGGGCATTCCACGACCTTACTACCCTCTGAGTAAAGAACCTACTTCTGACATCTGTCCTATAATTACTACCCCTCAATTTAAAGCTATGTCTCCTCATGTTAGCCATCACCATCTGAGGAAAAAGGCTCTCGCTGTCTACACTATCTAACCCTCTGATCATCTTGTATGTCTCAATTAGGTCACCTCTTAACCTTCTTCTCTCTAATGAAAATAACCTCAAGTCCCTCAGCCTTTCCTCGTAAGACCTTCCCACCATACCAGGCAACATCCTGGTAAACCTTCTCTGCACCCTTTCCAATGCTTCCACATCTTTCTTACAATGCAGCGACCAGAACTGTACGCAATACTCCAAGTGCAGCTGCACCAGAGTTTTGTACAGTTGCAACATGATCTCACGGCTCCGAAATCCCTCAAGCAATAAAAGCTAACACACTGTACACCACCTTAACAACCTTATCAGCCTGGGTGCCAACTTGCAGGGATCTATGCACATACACACCGAGATCTCTCTGCTCGTCGACACTACCAAGAGTCCTTCCATTAGCCCTATATTCTGTGCTCCTGTTATTCTTACCAAAGTGAATCACCTCACACTTTTCCACGTTAAACTCCATTTGCCATATCTCAGCCCAGCTCTGCAGCTTATCTACGTCCCTGTGCAAACTGTAACATCCGTCCTCACTGTCTACAACTCCTCCGACTTTGGTGTTGTCAGCAAATTTACTAACTCATCCTTCTACACCCTCATCTAGGTCATTTATAAAAATGACAAACAGCAGTGGCCCCAAAACAGATCCTTGAGGCACACCACTTGTAACTGAACTCCAGGTTGAATATTTCCCATCAACCACCACCCTCTGTCTTCTATCAGCTAGCCAATTCCTGATCCAAACTGCTAAATCACCCTCAATCCCATGCATCTGCATTTTCTGCAGTAGCCTACCACGGGGAACCTTATCAAACGCTTTGCTAAAATCCATATACACCACGTCAACTGCCCTACCCTTATCCACCTCTTTGGTTACCTTTTCAAAGAACTCAATAAGGTTTGTGAGGCGCGACCTACCCTTCACAAAACCGTGTTGACTATCCCTAATCAGTTTATTTCTCTCCAGATGATTATAAATCCAAGCTCTTATAATTCTTTCCAAAACTTTGCCCACAACAGAAGTAAGGTTCACTGGTCAATAATTCTTAGGATGGTCTCTACCCCCTTCCTGGACAAGGGGACAACATTTGCTATCCTCCAGTCTTCCGGCACTATATCTGTAGCCAATGACGACATGAAGATCAAAGCCAAAGGCTCTGCAATCTCCTCCCTAGCCTCCCAGAGAATCCTAGGGTAAATCCCGTCCGGCCCAGGGGACTTATCTATTTTCATACTCTCAAGAATTGCTAACATCTCCTCCTGAGGTACCTCAATGCCGTCTAGTCTAAAAGACTGTATCTCAGTATTCTCAACTACGTTGACTTTTTCCTGCATGAATACTGACAAAAAATATTCATTTAGTGCCTCCCCTATCTCTTCAGGCTCCACGCACAACCTCCCCCTACTGTCCCTGACTGGCCCTAACCAATCTTTTATTCCTGACATACCTATAGAAAGCTTTAGGGTTCTCCTTGATCCTACCTGCCAAAGTCTTCTCATGTCCTCTTCTAGCTCTTCTTAACTCTCTCTTTAGCTCCTTCTGTCTTAGGAAGCAGTGCCGAAAGATGAAACCCATTTCTATCCTTGTTACTATTCTCTCTGAAGATTTGTAGAATTTGAGAATGAGAATACAAGTAAACAGTCCTTTATGTCACTACAAATAAAACAGTCACAAGGCATTATAACTTCATGGTGCAAGGGATGTTTTATTCATCAAGTACATTCACCACCTCTTGTCTTTGAGCATTTCCTTTGTTCCCTGTATTGTGTTTCAGATTTTCCTGACTTTACTTTATCAGTTGTCAATACTGTTGCAGTCTTTGTTTTTCTGAACTTTCATCTTCTGTTCTTTCTAAGCTCTAAATGTTCTCCTCTTTGCTGCTAAGATCTAGATTCATCACATTCTCTGCTACTCTTTCTTTGCTAATGCTCTGAAACTCAGTTCTTCCTTCAAGCAGTCTTTTCTGATCCTTCAAGGCCAAAGCTTATAGTAATTGAACATTGCTTCCTCTCACCATGCCTCCCTGAGTTGCTTTGCTGTCCTCCAGTTTTCAACCTTAATGGTTCCATGTTATGGACCTTTGTTCTCCTCCAGTTTTCAACCTTTCTCCTCAATAATGCAATTAAGAAAATAAGATGGATACTATAGCAGTAATAGAAGGCAAGTTAATTGACCAGTCGTGATTAATTCAAATGCCAGGAATGATCGATTTTATAGAGTGCATTGATATCCCTCAGTGATGCACCAGAGGGTTGTAGGATGTGTTTGGAAATGTTCCCAATCTGCATGTTCCTGGTGCTGTCAGATGAGATGTGGCCTCACTGTAGGGAACTGGGGAGGGAAGAGTCTGTGGGCTGCGGCAGGGGATTTCATGGCTGCTGAGCCAATGTCACCCTGCCTACCCGATAAAAGGAGGACTTGAAGAACAGTCAATGGATTATGTTGCACAGTTATGGTTGTAGTTAGAACTAGTCTGCCACTGCAAAAATCCACAGTTAATGAGACTGTGGGAGGAACTTTCCCGTCTCACCCGCCGTGGGCGTGGTAGCGGGCAGACCATGCAAAGGTCCATTGACCTCAGGTGGGATTTTCTGGTTTTGGAGCAAACGCGGTCGGGAAAATCCCACCCAGAGTGTGTTTTTGTTTGTTCAGGTTCCATGTTCCTCATGTGTCTACCAGCCCGAAATACAAAACCATTCCATAATTTCCCTCCTATATCACCTTTGAAAGGTGATGTAATATTGAGCTAGATTGGATTTTTTGTTCAGTGAGATGCAAGCCCATTAATCGATGCTATGCTAAGTGGGCATTTTCTCAGGCAAGGATACCGTTTTCATGATGAATATGAATATTAAAGTGCACATATTTCACAACTTGTAGCTGAGGCAGTTTTGCAAGGTAAGGATTGATCTGCGACTGGATACGGATCCTGCAATGGCTGCTCATCAGTGCAGAGAAATGAACACTGCACCAGATGTTAAACATCTCTCTTTAAAATCTCAATTGCCTTTCTCTTCCTGGCCCAGAACCATTGGCGGGGGGGGAAAAAAACAAAGTAACTGTGCCCCTTAGGCTATTTAGCTTTCGTGCTAAAATAGTGATATTTTGCTGTAACTTGCATGAAACACAGAGGCTTAGGTACAGTAGCGCCATGGGTTGAGAGTAACACTTTTGCATGTGCCATGCCATTCACAGTAGCGATTCTTTTGTATTGCTGGTCGCTTATTTTTCTGCAGAGTTTCTCATTGCCACGCAGCCTGTGCAGGCAAATACCTACATCCCACTGAATGTGCCAGTTTGTACAAACCGGTCTTGGTGAGATAGAGCGGGTGAGTGGCGGAAGCAGTGTGTAGAAAGTAAACTGCAATTGTCCCGAATCTCAAATAAAAGTAAACATAGATAGAACTATACAGTAGATCTGTCAGCATTGTTAAGAGAAATGTGTGGGCATTTCAGAAAGACACTCCATTCAACATATTTAGTCTTTTTTGGAATTTTGTCCTTCATTGCTAGAGGGATGGAGTTTAAAAACAGCGAGGTTATGTTGCAGCTGTATAAGGTGCTAGTGAGGCCACACCTGGAGTGCTGTGTACAGTTTTGGCTTCCTCATTGAGAAAGGATATACTGGCACTGGAGAGGCTGCGGAGGAGATTTACGAGCTTGATTCCAGAGTTGGGAGGGTTGGCTCATGAGAGACTGAGTAGACTAGGGCTGTACTGATTGGCATTTAGAAGGATTAGGAGGAAATCTTACAGAAACATATAAACTTATGAAAGGAATAGATAAGATAGAAGAAGGGAAGTTGTTTCCACTGGCGGGTGAAACTAGAACTAGGGGGCATGGCCTCAAAATAAGGGGGAGCAGATTTAGGAGTGAGTTGAGGAGGAACTTCTTCACACAAAAGGTTATGAATCTGTGGAATTCCCTGCCCAGCGAAGCAGTTGAGGCTACCTCATTGAATGTTTTTAGGTCAAGGATAGATCAGTTTTTGAACATGAAGGAATTAAGGGTTATGGTGAGCGGGCGGGTAAGTGGAGCTGAGCCCACAAAAAGATCAGCCATGATCTTATTGAATGGCAGAGCAGACTCGAGGGTCCAAATGGCCTACTGCTGCTCCTAGTTCTTGCATTCTTTGGGTTTCCCTTTTACTCCAGATGTTTTGGGATACCTGTAGATGAGGCCTACGTCCTTGGTTTCACCGCACTTTAAATAAGATCGTAAGGTATAGGAGCAGAATTAGGCCATTCGGCCCATCGGGTCTGCTCTGTCACTCAAACATGGCTGATATGATACTAGCCCCATTCCTCCTGCCTTTTCCCCGTAACCCTTGATCTTCTCGTTGATCAAGAACCTACCTATCTCTGAATTAAAGACACTCAATGACCTGACCTCCACAGCCCTTTGTGGCAATGAGTTCCACAGTTTCACCACCCTCTGACTAAAGAAATTTCTCCTCATCTCAGTTTTAAAGGAGCTCCTTTCACTCTGAGGTTGTGCCCTCGTGTTATCTCGAGAATTCAGGTAACGTGCAGAGCGTGTGCAAGATAATAAACAGAACCCTCTTATTCATTATTTCAATTTTTTTTCTATTCTGTGCCTCCAAAGAATTCTCCTTGCTTTCAGAAGACAGCAGTACAATACTGCAGTAGACTCTAAGAAAATGATTCTGGCCTTTTGCATTAAGCTATGTTATGATTGCTTTTTGCACATCGTTCTGTTTTTCATTTTAGTTAGGCCACATTTGGAGTATTGCATGCAGTTCTAGTCACCACACTACCAGAAGGATGTGGATGCTTTGGGGAGGGGGCAAGGAAGCTTCAGTAGGAAGTTGCCTGCTCTGGAGGGTACCAGTGCAGCATCGAGGACCAGCTGAAGGGTTAAAGGGGCTGTCTTTTGAATGAGTCCTTAAATGAAGACCCCATCTTACTACTTGTGTAGATGTCAAAGACCCCATGTACTAACTTTGATGATAAGCAAGGGTGTTCTCCCCAGTATCCTGGCCAATGTTTATCCCTCAGTCAATATTACAACAGACTATCTGGTCATTATCACAGTATTGTTTGTGAGGGTTTGCTATGCATATATTGGCTGAATTGTCAACACTTCCAAAAAGACCTCTTTGGCCTGAAAGTGCTTTCAGGAGTCTGGTGGTCATGATAAATGCTGTATAAATGCAAAATCTTTCTTCTTAGAAATGATTGGAACAGGAAGATTCCCGCTGGTGCCAGTAGTGGCATTGGGTGAAACACATGACATTGATGTGGCACAGTGGCTCACGTGGAACCTAAAGTGACAATAGGAAAAGAAAGAGAAGCTAATAAGATGTAAAGTGTACACTTTACATTTAAAATGTAAATACGCTTACCATGTCTTTTACATGACGTGTATTCAGGGATGGCATGGTGGCACAGTGGTTAACATTGCTGCCTCACAGCACCAGGGACCCGGGTTCAATTCCGGCCTTGGGTCACTGTCTGTGTGGAGTCTGCACGTTTCCCAGCCCCCCGCCTCCCCAGTGCCTGTGTGAGTTTCTTCTAGGTGCTCTGATTTCCTCCCGCACTCCAGGGAAGTGCTGGTTAGGTTGATTGGCCACGCCGAACCGCAGGGCAAATACCATGGGTGGGATTGTTGTCAGTGCAGGCTCGATGGGCCGAATGGCCTTCTCCGGCACCCTTCTCCTGCAGGAGAAGGCCATCCGGCCAATTAAGCCTGCGCTGTATGGATTCTATGATTCAGTGCCTGCTGCCACCCAGCAGTGATATAAAGTGGGCTTATTTTGCCTAAACATGCTGAATGGTATGACTGGCGTGCAGCGTGGGCATGCCAACACATTGAAATTTCTAGCAAAGTACCTGCCTGTTTGTGATATTGTTGCAACACGTTTAGCGCACCAAGCTGGATATGATTCATTTCACACTTCATGTTGTGAATCTAAGCTGCGTGTGAACCTAGGCCTCTTGCCCCCAAGCAATGAAGCAGAGTAGAATCATAGAACCCCTACAGGGCTATGCCCACAACCCCATGCATTTACCCCAGCTCGCCCCCCCCCGACACTAAGGGGCAACTTAGCATGGCCAATCCACCTAACCCGCATGTCTTTCGGACTGTGGGAGGAAACCGGGGCACCCGGAGGGAACCCGCGCAGACACGGGGAGAATGTGCAAACTCCCCACAGATAGTGATCCAAGTCAGGAATCGAACCTGAGTGCTGTGAGGCAGCAGTGCTAACCTCTCTGCCGCCCTTAAATGTAGCTAACACACCCATCAATTGGAAGTATCACAGAACCAACAACAACACGGAGAGGAATTAGAAACTGCTCTTGCGTTGGCCGGGAATCGAACCCCGGCCTCCCACGTGGCAGGCAAGAATTCTACCACTGAGCCACCAATGCTGCTGTCTTACTTTCAAGAGGGTTTAGTTGAATTCCTTGCTCTCAAACCAGCGAAAAGTTAGCTTCAACCGGCTTTTCTATTTTCGTAGGGAGTGATCGAGGGCAGGAGGGATGCTGGCTGACTTGAAATGTTGTTGACTTACACACGGTGTTTTACACAGCGTTCACAAGCTGTTCTTCTCACCCACAAAGAACAGGCTGTTAAGAACAAGCTAATTTCTCACTTGAGAATCCGTCACTGACAGGGACATGCAAAAGAGAAGCTGTATATAGAGCCTATGACAATCACTGCCTCAAATGAACTTAAAAGTGGAGCTTGAGTTCTACTTGTTTAAGTAAACTTGTTATAAAGAGAAAATAGAATAAATGGATATTAACTGTAAAGGTTAATATCTCTCCTCCCTCCAGGTAATCATCTGAAGCTCCCCCCCCCCTCCCCCCCCCCCCCCCCCCCACCCCGTTCCTCTTGTGTAAATTTTAATTCTGATTTTCTCTGAAATTAACATATCTACTTTCAAGCACTACAGACAGACGGTGCCACTGTGGTCAGCTCTGCTGCCTCACAGTGTCACGGACCTGTGTTCGATTCCCAGCTTGGGTCACTGTCTGTGCAGAGTCTGCACGTTATCCCCGTGTCTGCGTGGGTTTCCTTCGAGTGCTCCGGTTTCCTCCCGCAGTGCAAAAAATGTACTGGTTAGTTGCATTGGCCGTGCTAAATTCTCCCTCTGTGTACCCAAACAGGCGCCGGAGTGTGGCGACTCGAGGATTTTCACAGTAACTCCTTTGCGGTGTTAATGTAAGCCTTACTTGTGACACTAATAAATAAACTGTAAAATAAAAACTAGCGCAGTCACTGACTGTTAGCTGGACTCTCTTCTGCTCCCAAATGAGAAAGGTGCTATGTAAAGGAAGTGGGGAGAGAGAAAATCGACTTGTTTAAATAATATAGTTTTGTAACGTTTTTGAGGCTGTCGTAAACCTGCTTTCTTGCACTTTCTCTCCCTCTCACTGCAGGGAACAGCCCCACTTCCACTTGGATCTGCTCTCTGGGACCCGCTGTTTATAGAATTTTATTCTGTACTTATCTGTTATTCTATTCCTCGCTATCTGCTCTTTGTGCCGTCTGAATGAAAGCATTTTCAAAGTGGCTGCAAGAAACCTGAGCTAATTTTCACAAAAGTTAATGTGATTTGTGCTTTCTGAATTTAAATTGCAGTACCAAAAAAAACCCTCTGAATGAATTGCTAAAGCAGCTCTTTGCTTCCTTTGATGCAGAGTTATTATTCCAATGCTTCCAATGTTTTCATTTGTAAATTTTCTCAATTTTTGTCCCCTCCACAAACATGCTGCTTCATGATGAGATATGGCTGTATTTTTTTCAATTGGCGCTGCGTGCAGCCCAGAGGGCCTTGTCCAAGTGTCTGTCTATTTATGTGTGACCCTGGGGAGGCTGAAGGGCATCTGTGCCCAGACTGATTTGAATTTGGCGTGGACACTTTTAGCAGGAGCACTGAATAGGAGGGAGCGGGAGCTCTTCCCCACAATGTCCACCACTCCAGCCATTTCTTCTAGTCGAGGGCACTTGGGTCAATTGCAACACTTGCGCATTTTGACCAAAGTGATACTCGCTAACTCGGCAAAGTGTGATAATTAAACCTAGGGTGATCTTGTTATGAACAAAGAACATTACAGCTCAGGAACAGGCCCTTCGACCCTCCAAATCTGCACCGATCATGATGCCTGCCTAAACTAAAAACGTATGCGCTTAGAGTCCATTTCCTTCCATTCCCACTCTATTCATGCATTCATCTAGATGCCCCTTAAGTGCCGTTATTGTACCTGTTCCCACCGGGCAGCACGCTCCAGGCACTCACCACCCTCTGTGTAAAAAAAAAACTTGCCTCACACATCTCTTCTAAACTTTTCCTGTGCAACTTAAACCTATGTCCCCAAGTAATTGACTTTTCTACCCTATGGCTCAGTATTACATCTGACAATGCCTTTGCATATTGATGAGTTGAGAATCTTAGACCGTATAGTTTTCTCATAGGACTATTACTTACATGGCGAAAAACTGCAGCAGGCGACGGTGCAGAGGGACCTCGGGGTCCTGGTGCATGAGTCGCAAAAACCCAGCCTACAAGTGCAGCAGGTGGTCAGGAAGGCAAATGGGATGCTGGCCTTCATAGCGAGGGGGATTGAATATAAAAGTAGGGAGGTCTTGCTGCGGCTGTACAGGGCACTGATGAGGCCGCAGCTGGAGTACTGTGTGCAGTTTTGGTCGCCGCACTTATGCAAGGATATTTTGGCCTTGGAGGGAGTGCAGAAGAGGTTTACTAGGCTGATTCCGGAGTTGAGGGGGTTGAACTATGAGGAGAGGCTGAATAGACTGGGCTTGTACGCGTCAGAGTTTAGAAGAATGAGGGGAGATCTCATTGAGACATATAAGATGATGAATGGGATGGATAGGATAGAGGTGGAGAGGCTCTTCCCGCTCAGAAAGGACAGTAGGACTAGGGGGCACAGCCTCAAGATAAAGGGGGGGCGGTTTAGAATGGAGTTGAGGAGGAACTTCTTCACTCAAAGGGTGGTGAATCTCTGGAATTCTCTGCCCGTTGAAGTGGTGGAGGCTGCCTCGCTAAATATATTTAAGACGCGGGTTGATAGGTTTTTGATAGGCAAGGGGATTAAGGGTTATGGGGAGAGGGCAGGAATGTGGAACTGAGACACAACAGATCAGCCATGATCTTAATGAATGGCGGGGCAGGCTCGAGGGGCTAGATGGCCTACTCCTGCTCCTATTTCTTATGTTCTTATGTTCATGACTTAAGTTTCCGTTGCTCTTTCACAATTTCTAACTGGGGTGTTCGTAGCACAGGCAGCCTTCAAAAGGGGAAATCTGGCTGCCTTTTCTGCCTGCCATGTCTTGTACAAAGTAAAATAGAAGCATGTGAGATACAAATGTTTTCATGAATTAGTTATGCCGAAGAAGGTTTAACATCTGATGTGGGTTGCCTGACATGAATGATCTGCTTTTAGAGGCACCTTGTAATCATGCAGACATGCTTCAGTGCACATGTGATGGTTACCCCTAAGGTTTTTCAAAAAGAGATGCTGTAAAAAATTAATTATTCAGTGAAAAAATTCTTGCATTTTTCTTCTTGAATTTATTTGCATATAAATGCACTAGGATTAGGGAAAATTATGTTAGAGATTGCCACATATATGGTGAGGCGACGGCCTGGTGATATTATCTATCGCTAGACTATTAATCCAAAAATTAGCCAATGCTCTGGGGATCTGGGTTTGAATCCTGCCACGGCAGATGGTGAAATTTGAATTCAATAACAATAATCTGGAATTAAGAATCTACTGATGACCGTGAAACCATTGTCGATTGTTGGAAAAGCCCATTTGGTTCACCAGTGTCCTTTTAGGGATGGAAATGTGCTGTCCTTCCCTGATCTGGCCTACATGTGACTCCAGAACCACAGCAATGTGATTGATCCTCAGTTGTCCTTGGGCAACTCAGGGTGGGCAATAAATGCTAGCCAACCAGCGACGCCCATGTCCCATGAGTGAATAAGAAGGGAACTGTGATCAAATCTCTTTCATTGGGTCCACACAGACAATGAAATCTTTGCACTCTCCTTTTAAACATTGTGCCCATTTAGTTGATGGATTCTTTCTGACAGGTGAGCAGTAGCAATATAACAGAAAGTAATCTGAAATGTAGAAGATGAGCTAGCTGAAAAACATATGGAATCGATACAGTGAAGAGTGAAGAGTTTTAGGAAATGTTGCCCGGCAGGCAAGAAGCTGGAAACAAATGTCAAGCAGACACCACTGAGAGGAGAACTGGAATGAGGAACAACTAGTATCTTCAGACCAACTGTTCAGATAAGATATTGATTCGTGATCCAGACTTTGCCTGGGTGAAAACAGAAGTTGGTGTAATCTATAGCAAATTGTTTTTCATTTGTTCACATCAGCAGTCTTTTCTCTCTTCCACACCTCCTCCTCCTTCAGTTTCTCCACCTCCCCACCCTGACCCAGGAGTGTGAACAGTCATGCTTGTGTATGGTCAGTCAACCTGAATACTTCCCCAGTATTTGACTTGAGGCAGGTCATAGAAAAGGAACGAGTCGAAAAGGATTCCTCTTAATATTTCCTTTTCATACTTGGGTTTCGCCAACAATAGTGTTTCAATGCAAACACTTCCTTAAACCTAAAGTAAAGTTTATTTATTAGTCACAGATAACGCTTGTACTAACACTGCAACAAAGTTACTGTGAAATTCCCCTAGTCGCCACACTCTGGCGCCTGTTCGGGTCAATGCACCTAACCAGCACGTTTTTCAGACTGTGGGAGGAAACTGGAGCACCCGAAGGAAACCCACGCAGAGACGGGGAGAACGTGCAGACTCCACACAGACCGTGACCCAAGCCAGGAATCGAACCTAGGTCACTGGCACTGTGAGGCAGCGGTGCTAACCACTGTGCCACCAGGCTGCCTGAAACTTATGATTCACGAAGGTGTCATACCTTATGGTGTCCTTGGCACATTCTATGACTGCATATTAGTCTGTTGTATCCAATTGTTTCTCTTTGATTTTTTGATTTGATTTATTATTATCCTGTATTGTCCCAGTACACAGCGAGAAGTATTGTTTCTTGTGCGCTATACTGACAAAGCATACTGTTCATTGAGAAGTAAAGAAGAGAGTGCAGAATGTAGTAAGAACATAACATAAGAACATAAGAAATAGGAACAGGAGTAGGCCATCTAGCCCCTCGAGCCTGCCCCGCCATTCAATAAGATCATGGCTGATCTGAAGTGGATCAGTTCCACTTTCCCGCTTTATCCCCATTACCCTTAATTCCCCTGTCTATCAGAAACCTATCTACCCGTGACTTAAATATATTCAGCAAGGTAGCCTCCACCACTTCAACTGGCAGAGAATTCCAGAGATTCACCACCCTTTGAATGAAGAAGTTCCTCCTCAACTCTGATCTAAACTGTCCCCCCTTATCTTGAGGCTGTACCCTCTAGTCCTGCTATGCTTTCTAAGCAGGAAGAATCTCTCTACCTCTACCCTATCCATCCCCTTCATTATTGTATACGTCTTTGTAAGATCCCCCCCTCAGCCTTCTAAACTCCAACGAGTACAGCCCAGTCTATTTAGCCTCTGTTCATAGGCTAACCCCCTCATCTCCAGTATCAGCCTAGTGAACCTTCTCTGCACTCCCTCCAAGGCCAATATATCCTTCCGCAAGTGCGGCGACCAAAATTGCACACAGTACTCCAGCTGCGGCCTCACCAGTACCCTGTACAGTTGCAGCAAGACCTCCCTGCTTTTATATTCTATCCCCCTCGCTATAAAGGCCAACATTCCATTCGCCTTCTTGATCACCTGCTGCACCTGCAGACTGGGTTTTTGCGATTTGTGCACAAGGATCCCCAGGTCCCTCTGCACGTGTTACAGTCTAGTGTTACAGTCATAGCTAGGGTGTAGAGAAAGAGTTACTTAGTGTGAGGTAGATCTATTCAAAAGTCTGATGGCAGCAGGGAAAAAGCTGTTCTTGAGAAATAGTTAAAAACAAGTTGTACAGTTGCGTGTTGAATGTTGTGCGTGTTTAATTTTTTTCAACCTTATTGTCTGTAACCAATATGAAAACTCAACTAAAATATCAGATTTCTTCCAAATTATTCCAGACTTTTATGATCTAAAATTTATTACCCAAAAGGACAGGAGAAGTTGATTCCGTTTTCAAGGTGAAATTAGCTAGAGACTTGAAATACATAAAATTGCAGTATTATGGATGGGTAAAGAGCAGAGGGAGAGGCACTAATTGGATAACTCCTCCAAATTGACCAATAATAGCTTTGTGTGAAAGAGATGAAAACCATTATTAAGGCAAGCTGGCCAGAAATCTGCAGCAACAACAATACTGGCAGCAAAAGCCACAGGTTAATCACTTGCCCCCCCTGATCCTCCAGTGGTGAATTTACAAGATTTTCTAGCGAAATAAGAAAATCTTTCATGTATATTGCATCTTTTGTGATCAGAGGGCATTCCAAAGCACTTGACAGCCATTTTGTTTTTATTCATTTGTGCGACATGGGCATCGCTGGCTGGCCAGCATTTATTGCCCATCCCTCCTTGCCCTTGTCCAGAGGGCAATTGAGAGTCAACCACATCGCTGTGGCTCTGGAGTCACATGTAGGCCAGACCAGGTAAGGACTGCAGATTTCCTTCTCTAAAGGAATATGAGTGAATCAGATGTGTTTTTCCAACAATTGAGTGGTTTCATAGTCTATTGAATAGACTATTGATTCCAGGTTTTTTTTCTATTGAATTCAAATTCCACCATCTGCTGTGGCGGGATTTGAACCTGCTTCCCCAGAACATTGGCTGAATTTCTGGATTAATCGTCTAAAGACAGTACCACTCTTCCATTGCCAGTTAAACAGAGTTACAGGAAGGGAAAGAGTAGGGGAAATGTAAAAAGAGACAACTAAAGGCTCTTCGTCTGAATGTGTGCACCTTTTGTAACAGGGTAGATGAATTGATACACAATTAGAAATAAATGAATATTTTGTTATGATCACTGACTGCAGAGACATGGTTGGAAGGTGAACAAAGCAGGGACCTGAATATTTAAGGGTATTTAACATTTCTGGGATTGTTGGGATAGCATTGTTAGCTCTGTAGTGTGATAGAAATTATCTTGGTCTAGAAAATCAAGATTTAGAATCAGCTTTGGTAGAGATAAAAAAAACAAAGAAAATGTGTCACTGGCAAGAGGTTCCAATATTTTAGGGCAGTAATAAATCGAGAAATGACAAGGATTTGTTAGAAAGTTACTTTAATATTCATGGACAGTTTTGCTCATCTTGATTGGATGAATCAAATTGGCAAAGATATCCTGAAGGATGAGTTCATGAAGTTTTTTTGGCAAGTTTCTGAGAACAGTGTATTCTCGAATCAGCGAAGGCACAGGCTATTTTATACCTGGTAATCGTTAACGATACAGGATTAATGATCACCTCGTGAAGCATCCTCTCGACAAGGATGATCATAACATGATAGGATTTCACTTCCAATTTGAGGGTGAGAATGTGGATCCAAACTAGTGTCTTAAACATTATTAAAGGCAATTGCCAGAGAATGAAGGTAGCATAGGCTAAAGTGTCGTGTGAAAATAGATTAAGAAGTAGGTTGGTAGAGAAGGAGTGATAGATATGGAACTCCCTTTCTCAACGGAATACATCCTGGTTAGACACGGATACTGCATCCTTCTCATACAGTCTTTTTTACAAAGGAATTTAGATGGTATAATATAGAAGCGAAAGGCCTAGAATGCTTTAAAGGTGTGTGTGTGTGTGTAGGGGGTTTTTGTGGGGTTTGTGTGGTGCTGGGTGGGGGAAGATGTTGTTGGAGGTGAGGAGGGAGAGAGAGAGGGATATGGCAGCATTACCAAGTTTGTTGCTGCAAAGTGACCAGTGCTGGGAACGATTATGGAAGAGCATTTAGCTGAAAATGCAGTCAGGAAGTGCGGTCGCCCCCATTAAGGTTGGCTAAGGATGGACAAGATCTGTCTTTGGCTGCGAGAAATGATCTTGGTTCAGAAGGTTCACTCAGTAGATTCTTGGGATGAAGGGATTATGTTATGAGGTAAGGTTGAACATGTTGGGTTCAGTTGCATTGGAATTGAGAATAATGATCTGTAACCTTGTTGAAAGATACAAGATGCTGAAGGGGCTTGACAGGAGAGGCTGAGAAGATGTTTCCCCTTATGGAGGAATCCAGAAATAGGGGATACAATTTAAAGGGTCTCTCATTTAGATCGAGATGAGGAGGAATGTTTCCTTTGAGGGTCATTAATCTTTGGAATTCCCTTCTGTAGAGAGCAGTGAACCTTGGTCACTTAATATATTGTTCGTATAAGCAAGGCTAAGTTAGACAGATTTTTGATCTATAAGGGAATGAAGTATTATGGGGAGCAGATGGGAAAGTGGTGTTAAAGCCTCAATCAGATCAACTATGATCTTATTGAATGGCAGTGTAGGCTGAAGAGACCAAATGTCCCACATCTGCTCTTACCTCTTTTTAAAAATTATTTTATTAGTGTCACAAGTAGATTTACGTTAAAACTGCAATGAAGTTACTCTGAAAATACCCCCGTCACCACACTCAGTATTCGGATACACTGAGGGAGAATTTAGCACAGCAGATGCACCAGTCAGGACTTACTCAGTTAATGGTAGAGCGCTCGGGAGTGTTACAGACCAAAGAGATCCAGGGATACAGGTGGGACAGAGTGGTGAAGAAGGCATTCAGCATACCTTCATTGGTCAGAACATTGAATACAGGAGTTGGGATGAATTGTTGAAGTTGTACAAGACATTAGTAAGGCCACACTTGGAATACTGTGTACAGTTCTAGTCACCCTATTATAGAGGGGATATTATTAAACTAGAAAGAGTGCAGAGAAGATTTGCTAGGATGCTACCGGGACTTGATGGATTGAGTTATAAGGAGAGGCTGGATAGACTTGAACTTTTTTTTCTCTCTGAGCATAAAAGGCTGAGGAGTGATTTTAAAGAGGTCTATAAAATAATGAGGGGCATAGATCAGCTAGAAAGTCAGTATCTTTTCCCAAAGGTAGGGGAGTCTAAAACTAGAGGGCATAGGTTTAGTGTGAGAGGGGAGAGATACAAAAGGGTCCAGAGGGGCAATTTTTTTTCACACAGAGGGTGGTGAGTGTCTGGAACAAGCTGCCAGAGGTAGTAGTAGAGGCGGATGCAATTTTGTCTCAAAAAGCATTTGGATAGTTACATGGGTAAGATGGGTATAGAAGGATATGGGTTAAATGCAATCAAGTGGGACTAGCTTCAGTGTTTAATAAGTTGGGTCAAAAGGCCTGTTTCCACGCTGTAAACCTCTATGACTCTATGACCCAACCGGCACATCTTTCAACCTGTGGGAGGAAACCGGAGCATCCAGATGAAACACGGAAAATGTGCAGACTTCTCACAGACAGTGACCCAATCCAGGAATTGAACTCTGGTCCCCGGTGCTGAGAGGCAACAGTGTCAACCACTGTGCCACCTGCTGCCCCCTGCTATGATCCTCTGAAACATTTCTGAAGTGTCGTCGCTGTTGATCTGTACAGCTGGCAGTTAAGAACACAATGAGGTCCCATAAACGGCATTGTTATGGTATTAAGTGATGTTGGTCAAAATAGTGCACTGTGATCTTTTACATTGACCTGAGAGGGCAAGATGGACCTCAGTTTAACGTCTCACTCTGAAGACTCATTAGGACTCAATATTAAGCCTGTTTCTCTCTCCACAAATGCTGACTTTTTTGTTCCAGCATTTTCTGTTGATACTTCAGCATTCCCTCAGTATTACTCTGCAACTGTTAGCCTAGATTTTGTTGTCGCTATTATCCAGATATTCTCACCGCGTGTAAAAAGCACAACAATTACAGCCCTTCCTTCATCGACAAACACAAATGAATTATTTGGTGTAGCAAAACCCATAACATTACAAATTAACCAATAAAGTTACACCCTCCCATGTTTTAGAAATCGAATCCTTTCCAGTGCAGAAGGAGGCCATTCAGCCCATCAAGTCTGCACTGACCACAATCCCACCCCAGGTCCTATCCCCATAACCGTACTTATTTACCCTGAGGGAGAATTTAGCATGGCCAATCCACCTAACCCACACATCTTTTGGATTGTGGGAAGAAACTGGAGCACCCGGAGGAAACCCACGCAGACATGGGGAGAACGTGCAGACTCTGCACAGACAGTGACCCAAGCCGGAACCCGGGTCCCTGGCGCTGTGAGGCAGCAGTGCTAACCACTGCGCCACCTTCTAGTTGAAATTAATTTTTCTGGTCGATTTCTGTAGGAAGTTTGAGTTAATGTATTCATTTTATTCATATCTGCAACCCACAAAGCTGCATCCATTTAAAGCCAGAATATTGTATAATTCACCCCACAGTGTATGGAATAAAATACAGCTGAATGAATGAAGGGGTGGTGTGTGTGTGTGTGTGTGTGTGTGTGTGTGTGTGTGTGTGTGTGTGTGTGTGTGTGTGTGTGTGTGTGTGTGTCACGGGGTGGCGGTGGTCATCGTGTCTTGTTAGTGTTTTTTTTTCCTTTTGTGGATCAGTTGCACACACATTCTGCAATGTTGCCATCCTTTATGTTCTTATATTAAGCAAAAACAAATAACATATCTGACTTCATCGAGTGTCATTCGCGAGCTGAATACGGATTTTTTTTTTAAAAAACCAAATGGATAAATTTAGTTGATTCTAAAAGGTGCTTTATGTATAATTAAAGTTTAAACTCACAGTGGAATGAAAATAATGAGACAGCATTGCAGTATCTGGCTAAATTAGCCCCACCAGTGGCACTTTTAATTGACGACAGTGATTGTAATGGCTTTGCTTGAGCAAACTTGTGAGTGCCTTTGATTTTAATATTGTCGGGTGCAGTTATGAAAATTAGTAATGATGTGACTCCCATTTACCATTGATCTCCTTGAATATTTGCACTGTCAAACATTGTTGCAATGAACATAGAACATTACAGCGCAGTACAGGCCCTTCGGCCCTCGATGTTGCGCCAACCAGTGGAACCAATCTAATGACCCTCTAACCTAAACTATTCCAATGTTATCCATATGCCTATCCACTGACCATTTGAACGCCCTTAAAGTTGACAGTGACATGAGCGTTGGGTAAATTCTGGGCTGTTCATTTCGTTGAGACTCTAGCTCCTCCTCTATGTATTCCTCATGTCTTTCCTTAAGTATTGACTCACCTGTTTAAGGACCCATCCACTGCAATCGCTTTTCAAGTGCATTTTCTTAACCAAGAACCTCTTTTGGGGAGGGGTGCGTGGAGGGGGCAATTCAGTCTTGTCAATGCATTGTCTCCTCTGCATTCTGCAGGGGCCTGACGGCGCTAGGGACCCGGGTTCAATTCTGGCATTGGGTCATTGTGTGGAGTTTGCACGTTCTCCCTCTGGCTGTGTGGATTTCCTCTGACTGCTCCAGTTTCCGCCCACAGTCCAAAAGATGTGCGGGATAGGTTGATTGGCCGTGCTACATTGACCCTAGCGTCAGGAGATTATCAGGGAACTATGTGGGGTTATGGGAATAGCGCCTGGGTGGGACTCTGGGTGGTGCAGACTCGATGGACCGAATGACCTCCTCCTGCACTGTAGGGATCCTACGAAAAGGATTCTATTATCAGATTTGAAATATTTTTTAGCTGCAATATCCTTGGTTTCTCCGGCTTGCCTAGCATCTGATATTGGAACGAGCAGGAATTTCCTCCAGTTAAATGTTGGGAAGACTGAAGTTATTTGTCTTTGGTCCCCACTATTCTGTCCTGTAGTCACTGGCTTCATCCTCCTCTCTGGCCACTGTCTGAGGCTTAACAAGATTGTATCCTTGGTATTCTATTTAACTCTGAACTAACCTTCTTGCCACATGTCCACTTCTTCATCAAGACTGCCTACTTCACCTCTGTAATTTCATCCATCTTGGTTCTCTTCAGCCTATCTGCTGCTGAAAACCTCACCTGTGCTTTGCCAGTTCTAGACGCCATTATTTCAATGATCTTCTGGCTGGCCTCCTGGCTTCCAGCCCCCCTAAATTTGAGCTAATCCAAATTTGTTGCCTGCAGCTTAGTGTTGCCAAATCTTGTCTACCCTTCACCCTAAGATCACTGCCCCACTTTTACCTTGGTTAATACCTCAATTTTAAAATTGTGCAGCCGATAGGAAACAAAAGGTGTTGAATAAATATAAGTTTTAACATTTTTAATCCACGTAAAGGCTATGAACCAAAGTCTATAGCCATCGAAAAGGGTGGCACAGTGGTTAGCACTGCTGCCTCACAGCGCCAGGGACCCGGGTTCGATTCCCGCCTTGGGTCAGTGTCTGTACGGAGTCTGCACATTCTCCCCGTGTCTGTCTGGGCTTCCTCTGGGTGCCCTGGTTTCCTCCGATAGTCCGAGAGATGTGCTGGTTCGGTTCTTTAGCCATGCTAAATTCCCCTTCGGTGTTCCTGAACAGACGCTGGAATGTGGCGACTAGGGGATTTTCACAGTAACTTCATTGCAGTGTTAATGCAAGCCCACTTGTGACACTAACAAAATAATTGACAAATATTTCCAGCGTTCTTTAAATGGCTTGCTTTGATAGTGCTGAGATAAGGCTGCCTTTTAATGTATTCTGCTCTGGTGTCAAGATGTCCAGCATCTTGTTTCTTTTGAGTTGCTGTCCATGTGTGACTTTCCCTGCTGCTTTTTTTAATAATGGTTTTGACTCCAGAGTTGTTACAAATGCCGATTTGCAGTTTTACGGCATTAAGGTTTCGGAGGTAGCTTCACACCAGTTGAGGAAGTGAGATTTCCGTTGTCGGACCGTCTTCCCCGCTCCAATTCCATGGCAGACAAGGTGGTAGAGTTCCGGTCCATGAGTTTTTTCCAGCACCTCCTATATCTTTTTCAGATCTGCAGTATTTTGCTTTTATTATATAAATGAGTCTTTCTCAGGCCGTTGGGAGCTCTCTCGCAAGACTGCGGAACAGAGAGATGGCCCTCCGTCAAACGGCTCGGGTGAAAGACAGCAGTCTTCAATGCTTCCCTGACTTCCTGTCAGGGAACACTTCAGCAGTCACGGGCATTCTGACTCTTTGGGCAAGCGTTCCCCAGGGCAGCCTTCGAGACACATGACAGTGCAGAACCGCCGAGCCGAAACTGATAGCCAAGTTCTGCAAACGTGAGGACAGCCTCAACCGGGATATGTGGGACTCCCACCATTTGGCCTGGGCTTGCAAAATCCAACTAAACTATCCTGCTTGAGACAATTCACATCTCTTTAACCTGTGATTATCCCTCTCTCCACCCGCACTGTCTATACCTGTAAAGCCTGTAAGAAGTCTCACCGCACCTGGTTAAGATCCAACAGGCTTATTTGTTATTAGACTTCAAGTTTCCAAATCAGACTTTAACCTGGTGTTGTGAGACTTCTTACGGTGTTTACCCCAGTGCGTCTCCACGTCCTGTAAAGACTCGCATTCCAGTCATTATCTTGCAATTTTGTCTTTGTCTGTATGTGCCATGTTTCTGAAACGTATCTCTCCACTCACCTGATAAAGGAGCAGCGCTCCGAAAGCTCGTGATGGCAAATAAACCCGTTGGACTTTAACCTGGTGTTGAGAGACTTCTTACTGAACTCAGGTTGCTCATACACCTCCATGAATATCGGTGACTTTCGTAGGCCGTTCTGCATTCACTGGAATCGCACAAAGCTGTTTCCTGTTTTGAGGGCATGACAGTTCTGCTAAAATAAATGTCCACTTTACAGGAAGAAAAGATATGGAGTGAGAATGGCCATTTTTGATCCTGAGGAGAGTACTGTCCAGTTGCTTCCCTTGTAATTGCATTTTTTTGGTCCTGCAGTGATGTGTCTTTACTACGTCACTGTGGAAAGCTAATATTGATCGACTTAATCCAGTCCCTCAACTCCAACCCACCCACCCACCAAAAAGATTGTTTGAGGTTTTTTTTGAAACAACACTGATGAATCAACAACCATGAGCAGTAGGGAATTTTAATAATGACACTGTAATCCTTCATTCTCTGGTCGAGATTCTCCCCAAAAAAATTCTAAGTCCCCAGCATGCGGGAAAATTGGAGTGAATCCTCCTGTGTTTTTCAGAGCGATTTCCAGAATGAATCTCTGTGCATCGCAGAATTGTCTTGCAGGATTCCCTCTGAATATCAGGGGGCAGGGCCTATACCCACTGGAGAGGCTAGCAGTATAGTGCTGGGCAGGCCACTGTACATGCGCCAAACTGTCAGAGCTGAGATTGGCACGTGCACAGTAGCCCTGGACTGCTGGCCTTGCAGAGCACCACCACCCGCCTCCGCCTCCACCACCACCACCGCCTCCGCCTCCACCACCACCACCCCCCCCACCTCCTCCGATCACTGGCCTCCTGGACCTCATCTGACCAACCCCTATGTCCCCTTCCCCTACATCCCCCATCCTGGCCAGCCTTGATCCCTCCTCTCTCTCACTCACACACACACACACACACACACACACACACACTCGAATGGCCAGCCCCGATCACCTCTTCCCTCTCTCTCCCAGTCATCCCAATGCAGAGTGGCAGCGGGTCCCCCAACCCACCAGCACTACCTGATGCCTGTTGGGTGATGCCAGGCTGGCACTGCCCAAGGGACATCCCCCTCCTTACCCCTGACCCCCTGAGGGGGGCCTCAATGGCCTCTGTCTCTCTGGTGGGGTCAGGACACCTATTCCCCGTTCATGGGGAGCAGGGGTAAAACCCGCTGGAGGGAACCACTCCTGGTGGGGGTGGGGAACGATAGCTGGCCCGCTAATGAAATGTTTTTCCATATTTGGATTTCCAAATATGATTTCCAGCACGGAGCTGATTACGCTGGAAATCTTAGCCTTGGAGATGCGCAGAGTCCGTGGCACCCAGCATGAATCCTGTATCTAGACTGCCATTTGCAACAACAATTATTTTTTAACTAACTGTAATATATCAATGCTTCCATTGTGTTAGTTGGCAGTGTTAAGGTATTATTCATCTATTTGGCCCTGTTCTGTTCTCCAATATTGTTAATTTACATCTTGAGCCAAGGGTGTGCCTTGAAGGAGGTCCTGACCTGAAGTGGATTGACTTAGAGCACTCTGGGAAAACAATTTATGAGCATTAAGTTTAGAAATCTTCTGTCTATTTAGAATTTGAAATTACCCAGGATTTGGGTGCGGAGGGTGGGGTTGTAATGCACAAGAGGGAATCAACTGCAGATGTTTTAAGATATTGAGTACACATTGCCATAAGGTTACTGTATTTTTCCAACACACGGTGCTTTAGGACTATGGAAGCCTCAATCTTCTCTCGAGGGTAATTTTTCTTTGACACTCCTTGGCCATATCACTTTCCTGATATCAGGAAGTGCTCTTGCATCCGCTGCTTTCCTTTCCTTGTGCCAAACATTTATTTTCTCCTCCGGATCTCTGAATTCTCTGTAAAGCCCAAATCTGTCCAACTGCAGTAATCTCACAGTGCTGGTCACTGTTGATATGTTCCTTTCAGTGCTGCACCATCTGGTTGCCTGCTGATTTCTGCTGACTTTTTGTTGAACAGAATTTGTTGAATTGTTTAAAGTGCCAATGAGCATAGCATAGGTGGACTGTTAAATGTACCAATTACTGTAACTCGTGGGTATCATTGCTGATAATGGATGTCAGTTGCCTTTTACCCAAGGAGAAAATTCTTCCATCAACCAACACTACTTTTATTTGTTCCAATTTTGTCCCATTTTTAATACTCATTCTTGGGATATGGACGTCACTGGCAAAGCCAATATCTGTTGCTAGTTCTAATTGCCCTTGAGAAGGTGGTGGTGAGCTCTCTTGAAGCGTTGCATTGAATATGATGAAGGTACTCCCATAGTCCTGTTAGTAAAGGATATTGAGGCTTCTGACCTGGTGATGAAAACCCATCTGGTTCACTAATGTCCTTTAGAGAAGGAAATCTGCCATCCTTACCTGGTCTGGCTTACATGTGATTACAATGGTGACTCTTTCAACTGCCCTTGGGCAACTAGGGATGGGTAATAAATATAAATATAATAAATAATACACCCATGTCACAAATGAATAAAAAGTCTGTGTCCCTAGGACCATGAAGTCTTTCTTTACAGTGTAGATAAATAGTTTTAAGAAAACCTATATGCAGACTATCTCCACTCACTCAGGGTAAGTGAAAACAAGGACATCAAACTGATATTATCAACAAACTGATAAATATCCCTGTCCACGGCATAGTGGGGAAAGGTGAAAGCATCGACTTGAGGAAATGAAGCACTTACATCTCCAATGAAGAATTTCACAGCTGCTGTGACAACAAGACTGTTCTGCGTCTTACCTTCTAAGAGCCTCTTAGTCATCTGACCCTGATATCATCAATAATATTATTGATTCATTACAATGAAGAGAGATTGAATAGACTGGGTCTGTACTCGTTAGAGTTTAGAAGGCTGAGGGGGGATCTTATGGAGACTTACAAGATAATGAAGGGGATAGATAGGGAAGAGGTAGAGAGATTCTTCCCGCTTAGAAAGGAAACCAGAACTAGAGGGCACAGCCTCAAAATAAGGGGAGGGCAGTTTAGAACAGAGTTGAGGAGGAACTTCTTCACTCAAAGAGTGGTGAATCTCTGGAATCCTCTGCCCGTTGAAGTGGTGGAGGCTACCTCGCTAAATATATTTAAGTCACGGGTAGATAGGTTTTTGATAGACAGGGGAATTAAGGGTTATGGGGAGAAAGCGGGAAAGTGGAACTGATCCACTTCAGATCAGCCATGATCTTATTGAATGGCGGGGCAGGCTCGAAGGGCTAGATGGCCTACTCCTGCTCCTATTTCCTATGTTCTTATGTTCTTATGTAGAAGGAACGGCAGTCAGGATGGAGTGTGAATAGGAGGTGGTGGTGTTCCCATGCACTTGCTGCCTTTGTCCTTGATGAGTTACTGTAGTGTAGGTAATGTGTCAGCGATGCCAGGTATGTTTTCAGCCATTAACATCCAACGAATGCAAAAACTTTCAATAGATGCATGTAGTGTTATGTAGAATCATAGAGTCCTACAGTGCGGAAGGAGATCATTCAGCCCATCAAGTCTGCACCGAACATAATCCCACCCAGGTCCTATCCTCATAATAAGTCTCAGAACTCCAAGTTAAAATCCAACAGGTTTATTTGGAATCATGAGCTTTCGGAGCACTGCTCCTTCATCAGATGAGTGAAGGAACAGCGCTCCAAAAGCTGATGATTCCAAATAAACCTGTTGGACTTTAACTTGGTGTTGTGAGACTTCTTACTGTGCCTATCCCAGTCCAATGCTGGCATCTCCACATCATGGCTATCCCATAACGCCATGCATTTACCCTAACCCTGTCACTAAGGAGCAATTTAGCACGGCCAATCCACCTAACCCGCGACTGTGGGAGGAAATAGGACCACCCAGAGGAAACCCATGCAGACACAGGGAGAACGTGCAAACTCCACACAGACAGTGATCCAAGTGGGGAATTGAGCTTGGGTTCCTGGTGCTGTGAAGCAGCAGTGCTAACCACGGTGCCGCCCCTAGATAAGTACGTAGATAAGTTAGTTTGTGTTACTAAGGGACCATGGAGAGGGAGAAATCAATTAAGCTTTTGTATCACTCTTAACTTTAAGGCGAGGATAGATAAGTTTTTGAACAGTAAAGGAATTAAGGGCTATGGTGAGCGGACGGGTAAGCGGAACTGAGTCCACAAAAAGATTAGCCATGACCTTATTGAATGGCGGAGCAGGCTTGAGGGGCCAGATGGTCTACTCCTGCTCCTTGTTCTTATGTTCTTATGTTTACCTCAGATTGCTCTCCTTGTATCATCCGTGATGTGGATCTTCATGACTTTATCCTGGAGATGGAATGGGGTTCAAAAGATGCTCTCCAAATACAACTTGATTTTGAAAGAACAAAACCCTTTGCACTGTACTGTGATCTTTCACATTTCAAACCAACGTAACACAAGAACTTTACGCGTTCGTCATCTGTCTTCACTGAGTTCCCAGTAACAGCACTGACATAAAATTTCTTCCCTTCAGGGAGAATAGGTTTTAAAATACTATCAATTTATACTTTATTATCATAAGCCGAGACATTTCCATTATCCCTCGTAAGGGAATATATTTCAGTCACTGTAAAAAGACAGATGCAGTAATGCACAACCATTTACAAGACCCATTACTCATGTAAACTGCAGCTTTTCGATGAATTATGGGATGTTTTTTCTCATTTGACCAAAAGTAAACTGGGAGCTGTAATGTCACCACAGGGGTGCCTGAGGTTCATTCATTTTCAGATCTCTAGTTGAGTGTTGTGCTTGCACAGTGGTCTAGTTACCCCGAGTAAGTGATTGAGCACTTTTTAATTAAAAACAACTACTTACATTGAACTTTTCAATTTAAGACTACAATGGGCCTGTGAAAGTAATCGAATAGGGAGGGCTGAGCTGGCTGAGGCTCCCTCCAGCTGGTTTCCACGCCACAATGCCATTACTCATCGAGTGCCACAGTTTAATGAAACATGTCTGTGATGGACGGGAACAGCTGTGGGTCAGTGCGTAATGCTCTTTCCTCTGAGTCAGCAAGAGCTCGAGTCCCACTCCAGAGTCCTGAATACATCATCTAGGCTGGTGCAGTGCTGAGGGAGTGCTGCACTGTTGCAGCTGCAGTCTTTCTGGTGGAGTGTTAACTGAGGCTTTGTCAGCCCCAGCAAGTGGATGTCAAAGATTGTCCTCAAAATAGTGTGGTGCGATCAGTAGAATTCTCCATGGTGTCCTGGCCAACATTTATCCCTCATTAATATTGAAAATACCTACCTGTTCATTTCTTTTATTCCTGTTTGTGGGAGCTTGCTGCGTACAAATAGGTAACTGCGTTTCCTATCTTACAGAGAGCACAGTGGTAATGTTGCTAGATTAGTAGTCATGGTGTGGAGATGCCGGCGTTGGACTGGAGTAAACACAGTAAGAAGCCTGACAACACCAGGTTTAAGTCCAACCGATTTATTTGTTAGTAAACTCGCAAGCTTTCGGGGTTTGCCCCTTTGTCAGGTGAATGGAGAGTTCTGGCCTCAGACAGAGCATATAACGACACAGACAGTTTACAGATTACTGATTAGAATGCGAATCTTTACAACTAACCTGCTATTCAAGTCTTAAATAGGCTGACAATGTGAGTGGAAGGAGCACTGATCACAGGTTACAGAGATGTGTATTGTCTCCAGACAGTACAGTAAGTGAGGTTTTGCAAAGTCACGGGGGTTACAGATAGTGGGACATGAACCAAGATCCCTGTTGAGACCGTCCTTGTGTGTGCGGAACTTGGCTATCAGTCTCTGCTCAGCGACTCTGCGCTGTCGTGTGTCGTGAAGGCCGCCTTGGAGAACGCTTACCCAAAGGTCGGAGGCCGAATGTCCGTGACCGCTGTCTGGAGACAATACACATCTCCTTAACCTGTGCCTAATGCTCCTTCCACTCACATTGTCGGCCTCTTTAAGATTTGAATAACAGGTTAGGTGTAAAGACTCGCATTCTAATCAGTAATCTGTAAACTGTCTGTGCTGTTATATGCTCTGTCTGAGGCCAGAACTCTCCATTCACCTGACGAAGGGGCAAACCCTGAAAACTTGAGAGTTTACTATCAGTTGGACTTGAACCTGGTGTTGTCAGACTTCTTACTGCTAGATTAGTAGCCCAGAGGAATATCGGGTCAAATCTCACCATGGCAGCTGGTAGAACTTAAACTCAGTTGATTATTAATTTCAATTGATTATTGAAATTAGAATTGAAAGTTAGAATCCCTGCAGTGGAGACGGAGGCCATTCAAGTGTGTACAGACCACAATTCCACCTAGGCCCTATTCCCATGTTTACCCAGCTAATCCTCCTGGCATTAAGGGGCAATTTAGTATGACCAGTCCACCTAACCCTCACATCTTTAGACTGTGGGCGGAAACCCATGCAGACACGAGGAGAACGTGCAAACTCCACACAGACAGTGACCCGAACTGGAATTGAACCTGTGTCCCTGGTGCTGTGAGGCAGTAGTGCTAACCACTGTGCCACCGTGCAGCCCAGCTAGTCTCAGTAATGGTGACCATGAAACTGTCATGGATCATCACAGAAACCCATCTGGTTCACTGATGTCCTTTAGGGAAGGAAATCTGCCATTCTTGCCTGGTCTGGTCTACATGTGACTCCAGCCCCACATAGCCTTGTGCTTTTCATAGTCCTCTGAAATGGCCAAGCTAACCACTTGCTTGGACAAAGCTAAAAAGGTTGCCTAACAGTGCTGTTGGTGTATCTGCACCAGATGGACTGCCACAGTTCAACCTCAGCTCACAACCACCTTAAGAGCAACTTGGATTGGGCAACAAATGCTGGCCTTGTCAGTCCCACCCACATGCCATCAATGATTGATGTCAGTGTCTGTGCCTTAAAAGTATTTAATTAGTTATCAAACACTTGGGAAGGTCCTGATGATTGTGCAAAATGCAGTATAGATGAGTTCCTGTTTCTTTTTGACCACTGTGGCTTCCTACTTCTAAGAAAGTCTTAATTTGACGAACAGAAGACGTATAATCAGAGTTACTCTTAATGTATAGGCTGAAGGCTGCTTCATAGATCGGGAATCTTTGAGCATGTACTCTTTGAGATTCCCAATCTTTAATTGAGTGCTGTGAAGTCCTGTAGCTCGGAGAAGAAAATTACTACTGCTTGCATGGTTCATAGAATTATTATAGAATCCCTACTGTGCAGAAGAGGGAGGTGATGGCCTAGTAGTATTAACACTAGACTATTAATCCAGAAATTCAGCTAATGTTCTGGCGGTGGGCGGAGGGTGGTTCAAATCCTACCACAGGAGATGGTGGAATTTGAATTCAATAAAAAGAATCTGAAATTAAGAATCTACTGGTGATCGTGAACAAAAACATAAGAAATAGGAGCAGGAGGAGGCCATCTAGCCCTTCGAGCCTGCCCCGCCATTCAATAAGATCATGGCTGATCTGAAGTGGATCAGTTCCACATTCCCGCTCTCTCCCCATAACCCTTAATTCCCTTGTCTATCAGAAACCTATCTACCCGTGATTTAAATATATTTAGCGAGGTAGCCTCCACCACTTCAACGGGCAGAGAATTCCAGAGACTCACCACCCTTTGAGTGAAGAAGTTCCTCCTCAACTCCGTTCTAAACTGCCCCCCACCCCCCCGCTATCTTGAGGCTGTGCCCTCGAGTCCTGCTACCCTTTCTAAGCGGGAAGAATCTCTCTACCTCTACCCTATTCATCCCCTTCATTATCTTATACATCTCTATAAGATCCCCCCCTCATCCTTCTAAAGTCCAACGAGTAGAGACCCAGTCTATTTAGTCTGTCTTCATAGTCCAACCCCCTCATCTCCGGTATCAGCCTAGTGAACCTCCTCTACACTCCCTCCAAGGCCATTGGAGGTCAATGGTGAAACCATTGTCGACTGTCGGAAAAACCCATCCGTTTCAGTAATGTCCTTTTAGGGAAGGAAATCCGCTGTCCTTACCTGGCCTGGCCTACGTATGATTCCAGAGCCACAGCAATGTGGTTAGCTCTGAATTGTCCCCAGGCAACTAGGGATGGGCAATAAATGCCGGCCAGTCAGTGATGCCCATGTCCCACTCAGCCCATCGAGTTCGCACTGACAGCGTACCTTATCCAGGCCCTTTCCCCTGCCTTGTCCCTATAACCATTTACCATGGCTAATCCACCTAATCTACACACCTTTGGATACTAAAGGGCAATTTTAGCATGACCTATGGACCTAACCTACACATCTTTGGACTGTGGGAAGAAACCGGAGCATCCAAAGGAAACACACACATACACACACTTTGGGAGAACTTGCAAATTCCACGCAGTCGCCCAAAGCCGGAATCGAACCCGGGTCCATGGCGCTGTGAGGCAGGAATGCTCACCACTCTGCCAGCATGCCGAGTTTAGACTGACTGGAGCACTTTCCTGTGAGCATAATGTAGTTGCAGTGTTCAGCTAGTATTCATCATGTTAACAGTACGCTGCACTTGTAGTTCAAAGCTGGTGTCGCCATCGTGTCAAGTCGAACATTGAACCAGTAAATGCTTTTCTACCGTCGACCTCTAGATTTGGTTGGGAGCTGTGTTCCATTTCCGGTAGCAGGCATTGAGATCAAAACCTTGCAAGTTGCTGCCCTGTCTGCTGCTGGTGTCAGAATTGCTGCAGCAATGTTCCAGAGGCCTGGGTAACTTCACATCTGTAACCTGCCTGCAGGTATCTGCCAAGATGTCAGAGCGTTGGACTGGCTGCTCCGGGGATTTACTAAGAGTGTACCAGGTTTGAGAGACTGGAGTTATGTAGAGAAACGAGAGCGGTTACAATCTGTTCCTCTTGGAGCAGAGCAGATTTGATTAAGTAGGTCATAATTATGAAAGATTTTGACCGAGTAAATAAGGAGCAATTGTTTCCAGTCTCGGAAGGATCAGTAAGCAGATGCAGGGGCGGCACCGTGGTTAGCACAGCTGCTTCACAGCACCAGGGACCAGGGTTCCATTCCAGGCTGGGTCACTGTGTATGTGGAGTCTGCACATTTTCCATGCATCTGTGTGGGTTTCCGCAGGGTGCTCCGGTTTCCTCCCACAGTCCGAAAGACGTGCTGGTTAGGGTGCATCAACCGTGCTAAATTCTCCCTCAGTGTACCCGAACAGGCGTCAGAGTGTGGCGACTAGGGGATTTTCACAGTAACTTCATTGCACTGTTAATGCAAGCCTACTTGTGACAATAATAAATAAACTTGAAGGTAACTGGTAAAGTTGTGAGGTTTATCTAGAACACAAAGGGGGCTGTGCTATCAGAAGGAATTGGAGATACATTTGAAAAAACACAAAATGTAGGGCCTTGGGGAAAGCAAAGACAAACAGCATCTGCACGGGTATGATGAGCTTTCTTGTATGGCATTTCGACAACGCATGACCTGAAGAGGACGGAAGAGCCTGTTTTAAAAATTCCTTCATGAGAATATGATGTGGGCGTCACTGGCAAAGCCAGAATTTGTTGTCCATTCTTTATTGTCCTTGGACTGAGTGGCTTCCTCGGCTACTTCAGAGGGCAATGAAGAGTAATTGCTGAGAGCCTGGAGTCACGTGTAAGCCAGACCCGGTAAGGACAGCAGATTTCACCCCACAGACCAGAACCATAGAATCCCTGAGCGCTGAAAGAGGTCATTTGGCCCATCGGGTCTGCTCCGAGTCTCCGAAAGAACATCTTACCCAGGTTCACTCCACCGCCCCCCCCCCCCCCGCCTTATCCCTATAACCCTGCACGTTTACTATGGCTACTCCACCTAACCTACACATCCTTCGACTGTAGGAGGAAACTGGAGGAACCTCGCACAGACACAGAATGTTCAAACTCCACACAGCCAGACACCCAAGGCTCGAATTGAACCCAGGGCCCTGGCGCTGTGAGGCAGCAATGCTAACCACTGTACCTCAGTGAACTAATATTTCTTTAAACGATTGATCATTGCATGGTCACTGTTACTGAGACTAACTTCATAATTCTATAATTGAATTTGAATTTAACCAGCTTTGAGTCCCTGGCCTCCCCAGAACTTGAACCTTTGGATTCCTAGTCTATTGACATTGCCACTAGGCCATCATCTCTCCGCTGAGTTGAAGCTACAGTATTGACAATCGTCAACAAATCATATGTTGACAGAGGCAGAAGTTGAATGATTGTAATGCAGGGCACAAGGATTGAGAGAAAATAAAGTGGCATTCATCAGTTTTGAGGAAATTGCAGGAGGAAGATAAGGTTGAAGAGGACAGCGATAGCAAGAAAGAGATGACAGAGGAAAGTGGGAGGTCGAAGAAGGTTTGTTTATCACATTAGTCACGTGGAATTGCTGACATGGGCAGCATCTTGGGAAGTGTTACTGGCGCTATCTTAAAAGATTCAAAGAGTTCTGTATAAACCTCCAGTTAAATTTGTTTAGTCATGATGAATTCCAAATCAGTTTGTTATTCCAGGATTTATGTTTATGGTTAAAATGTTTTGGAATGTGTTATGCACTTTACTCGAAGGTTTCTGTATGTGATATGTATTTTCTGTATTAGCGTCTGCACTGCGCTATTTATTGCATATTATGCTAATGTGCTCCAGTTAACTTGGATCAAAGGTTATAGTGTTTGAATATTTGCTATCTGGAATAGTGAACGTGGTCTGTGTACTTGGGGAGGATTGTTCAGTACCAAAACTGGGAAACATTCTGATTTAATTGCAAACGGGAACATCGAGGGACACGTATGATTCATCAACAAAGAGCTTGTTAGGTGCTGGTCACAGAAAAGACAGCTTTCAAATGTTTGAAACACTCTGAAGGTTGTTTGGGGTCGTGGCAGGGTGGGTGGGGGTGGAGGGGTTGTTTCCTTGTGTGGGAGAATTGAGAACGAGGGATCACTGCTTAAAAAATAAGGGGTTGCCAAGACCCGGTGAAGTTGTTTGTGTTGCAGGGTCACAAATCTTTGGAACACTCTTCCTGAAAAGGCAGGAGAAGCACAGCCTTTTGAATATATTAGGGTAGATTCTTGGTAAGCAAGGAGGTGATAGGTTGTCGGGGATAGGTGGGGTGCAGATTCGAGTTTCGAACTGGAAGACTTGTGTCCAGTGGGACCCCACAGATATCAGCGTTGAGCTCCTTGCTATATGCGATTGGCATAAATATAAATCATTTAGATGTGGATGATTTGGAAATTAGTAGGGTGGTAATTAGTGAAGAGGATTTGATTTTGATTTGATTTATTATCGTCACATGTAATGGGATACAGTGAAAAGTATTGTTTCTTGCATGCTGTACAGACAAAACATACCATTCATAGAGTACATAGGGGAAAAGGGAGGAGAGGGTGCAGAATATAGTGTAACAGTCATAGCTAGGGCGTAGAGAAAGATCAGCTTAATGTAAAATAGATCCATTTGAAAATCAAATGGCAGCAGAGAAAAATCTGTCCTTGAGTTGATTGGTACATGATCTCAGAATTTTTTATCTTCTTCCCAATGGAAGAAGGTGGAAAAGAGGATGTCCGGGGTGCGTGGGGTCATTGATTATACTGGCTGCTTTTCCGAGGCAGCGGGAAATGTAGACGGAGTCAATAGGATAGCCTTAGATGACAGGAGGATATAGATGGGTTGGTCAGATGGGCTGATCAGTGGAATTCAGTCTGGATAAGTGAGGTGATGCACTTGGGCAAGATGAACAAGAAAAGGGTATAGATGATGAATGGCAGGATCCTGGGAAGCACTGAAGGTTTGCATGTACACCAGTCCCTTAAGATAGCAGTACAGGTGGATAAAGTGAACAAAGAACAATACAGCACAGGAACAGACCCTTCAGCCCACCAAGTCTGTGCCAACATAAATGCCTCTCTAAGCTAATATTCTCTTGCCTCTAGCTGGTCTTTCTATTTCCTGCTAATTCATGTATCTATCCAGATGCCTCTTGAATTTTTTTTAGAATCTTGTTCACCATCTCCTCCAGAAGTACATTTCAGGCATTCACCATCCTCTGTCTGAAAAACTTGCCCCACACATCTCTTTTAAACTTCCCCCTCTCACTTTCAATCTATGCCCTCGAGTAATTGACCCTTTGGCCCTGGGACTATCCACTCTACCCAAGCCTGTGATAATCTTGTAAACCTCTATCAGGTCCTCCCCCCTCATCCTCCGATGCTCCAGTGAAAACAATCCTAAGTTTGTTCAATCTTTCTTCATAGTCCATAACCTCCAAACCAGGCAACATCCTGGTAAATCTCTTCTGCATCCTTTCCAATGCATCAACATCCTTCTGGTAGTGTGGTGACTAGAATTGTACACAATACTCCAAATGTAGCCTAACCAAAATCTTATACAGTTGCAATGTGATCACCCAATTTCTATACTCAACGCCCTGAACAATGAAGGCCAGCATGCCCTATGCCTTCTTGACCACCTTGCCCACCTGAGTTGCCACCTTCAGGGAATTGTGGATCTGCACACCTAGACTCCTCTGTTTGTTACTATTTCTAAGGGCGCTACCATTTACTGTACACTTTTCTTCTGCAGTAGACCTTCCAAATCGCATCACCTAACATTTAATTGGGTTAAATTCCATCTGTCATTTTTCGGCCCAGGTCTTCAGCCAATTTATATCTTGCTGTATCCTCCTTGTTTTCTGCTATTCCTCAATTTTAGTGTCGTCTGTAAATTTACTATTCAGACTCCCTACATTTTCCTCCAAATCATTTATATATATATTACAAACAAAAGAGGCTCCAGCACTGATTACATAAGAACATAAGAAATAGGAGCAGGAGTAGGCCATCTAGCCCTTCGAGCCTGCCCCGCCATTCAATAAGATCATGGCTGATCTGAAGTGGATCAGTTCCACATTCCTGCCCTCTCCCCATAACCCTTAATCCCCTTGCTTATCAAAAACCCATCAACCCGCGTCTTAAAAATATTTAGCGAGGCAGCCTCCACCACCTCAACGGGCAGAGAATTCCAGAGATTCACCACCCTTTGAGTGAAGAAGTTCCTCCTCAACTCCGTTCTAAACCGCCCCCCCCTTTATCTTGAGGCTGTGCCCCCTAGTCCTACTGTCCTTTCTGAGCAGGAAGAGTCTCTCCACCTCGATCCTATCCATCCCATTCATCATCTTATACGTCTCAATGAGATCTCCCCTCATTCTTCTAAACTCTAACGAGTACAAGCCTAGTTTATTCAGCCTCTCCTCATAGCTCAACCCCCTCAACTCCGGTATCAGCCTAGTAAACCTCCTCTGCACTCCCTCCAAGGCCAAAATATCCTTGCGTAAGTACGGCAACCAAAACTGCACACAGTACTCCAGCTGCGGCCTCACCAATGCCCTATACAGCCGCAGCAAGACCTCCCTACTTTTATATTCAATCCCCCTCGCTATGAAGGCCAGCATCCCATTCGCCTTCCTGACCACCTGCTGCACCTGCAAGCTGGGTTTTTGCGACTCATGCACAAGGACCCCGAGGTCCCTCTGCACCATCGCCTGCTGCAGTTTTTCGCCACGTAAGTAATAGCCCTTCCTACCATTATTCCTACCAAAGTGGACCACCTCGCACTTGCCAACATTAAATTCCATTTGCCAGTTCCTAGCTCATTCGCCCAGCCTTTCCAGATCCTTCTGCAGACTCTCCACACCCTCCGCGCAATTTGCCGTTCCACCAATCTTGGTGTCATCAGCAAATTTCGACACCATACACTCGGTTCCCTCCTCCAGATCATCTGTATAAATGATTCTTGTGGAACGCCGCTTGTCACAGACCTCCAGTTAGAAAAGTACCCTTCCACTGCCACTCTATGCTTTCTATGCCCAAGCCAGTTTTGTATCCAGTTTAGCAGCTCACCTCGGATCCCATATGACTTCACCATCTGTATCAGCCTTCCATGAAGAACCTTATCAAAGTCCATGTAAACAACATTCACTGCCCTGCCCTGGTCAATATTTCTTGTCACTTCCTCAAAGAACTCAATCAAGTTTGTGAGACACGGACTATGCTGGGTGAAGACAAAATGCTGAATAGGGAGCCGGCAACCTCTGAGCAGGCAGAAACCTCCCATCTCCGTCAGAAATGGGAAAGTGCATTTCTTTTCACGAAGGTCAAAAGCGAGACCATTGTCAACAGAGTAAAAGAAATAATTCGGAATACCACACAAGACAACGCAAGCAAAATTTCAAGAAAATTTCCCTTTTAAGCTGCATCATTTGGACAAAAAGTTAGGGAGTTGAAGAGAATGTTGCAAGTTCAAGAGTCACTCTTTTCAAAACCTAGGGTTAAATTCAAGGCTGGCGAAAAGGTGTCTATTCGCATTAGCTATCTGCTGGCAAAACATAAGAAACCATCTCACCGATGGCAAGGTTATCAAGGAGGCAATGATAGTTGCTGCCATCACCTTATTCAAAGATTTTAAAACCAAGATGAAATCATGACAGCCATCAAGAGCATGCGCTTGGTTCTTTAACAGTAGCCAGAAGGATGGCATTGTTATCCGATGATGTGTCTCAGCAATGCACCAAGACTTATCAAGCTGTGAATATTTCTCACTGCAGCTTGTTGAGTCTGTAGACATGACGGATATGGCCCAGCTGATTATTTTTGTTTGCCTGGCATTCAAAGATGCAACAGCAAAGGAGGGCTTGCTCACTCTTTTGCCATTCAGAGGATAAGAGGCAAGAATGTCTACGACAAAGTTGAAAATTAATTGGCTGAGAGAAACATTCCGATCAAGGAACTGGTTTCAGCCACAACCAGCAGTGCACCCTCAATGTTGGGTGTCAAAGAGCAAAGAAAAGTGCCCCACAGGAATAGACCTTTCAGCCCCCCAAGTCTGTGCTGATAATGATGCCTGAATTAAACTTAAAAAAAAAACCTTCTGCCCTTACTCGGTCTGTAACCCTCTATCCCCCTCCCTATTCATGTACCCACCCAGGTTGCATCTTAAATGTTACCAATGTGCCTGCACCTCTGGCAGTGCCTTCCAGGCACCCACCACTCTCTGTGTGAAAAACCTGCCCCCGCACATCTCTCTTAAACTTCCCCCCTCTCACCTTGAACCTGTACCCCCTTGTAATTGACACTTCCATCCTGGGGAAAAGCCTCTGACTATGCCTCCCATAATTTTGTTGGGCCGTTATCAGGTCTCCCCTCAGCCTCCCATCTTTCCAAAGAAAACAATCCTAGTTTATTCAACCCCTCCTCATAGCCAACACCCTCCAGACCAGGCAACATCCTGGTGAACCTTCTTTGCACACTCTCCAAAACTTCCACGTCCTCCTGGTAGTGTGGTGAGCAGAATTGCACGCAATATTCCAAATGTGGCTTAACCAAGGTTTTATATAAGTGCAACGTGGTTTGCCAATTCTTGTATTCAGTGTGCAGGCTGATGAAGGCAAGCATGCCATAGTCCTTCTTAATCACCTTGGCCTGCTGTGTTGCCACTTTTAAAGAACTGTGAACCTGCACACCCAGATCCCTCTGTATATTAAGCTTAAGTTTTTCAGTTAAACGTAACATGCAGAGGGATCTGGGTGTGCAGGTTCACAGTTCCTTAAAAGCGGCAACACAGGTGGCCAAGGTGATTAAGAAGGCATATAAATCCTTGCCTTCATCAGCCTGCACATTGAGTACAGTATGTTAATGTTCCTAAGGGTTTTGCTATTTACAGTATAATTCACACCCAAATCTGATCCTCCAAAATGCATCAGCTTGCATTTGCCCAGATTAAACTCCATCTGCCTCTCAATGCAGGCTTTGTTAAACTTTGCAGAAATGATCCTGAATTCCCTTCCTTTGTCAATTACGACTGTGTTATCCACCAACAAGCACTAGCGAGCAAGCTTATTGACTTTTCTTACGTAATGACAATTGTTATCAAGATCATCAACTCAGTTTGTGTCAGAGCTCTGCAACACTCCTTGTTCACATTGTTACTCAATGGGCTGGGTGAGGTGGTTAAGTTGACAAAAAATCCAGCAGGGATTTTGGGATCTGCTCCCTGAAATTGTCACCTTTCTTAAATGAAGAAACGAGGTGTATAGTGAGCTGTCAGATAATGTGTGGTTGCTAGACCTGGCGTTTCTTCCTGATATAAGCACAAAATTTAATGAGCTTAACTATGAGCTTTAAGGGAGGCCATGATGTAGAGTTACCAGCGTTGGACTGCGGTAGGCACAGTAAGTAGTCTCACAACACCAGGTTAAAGTCCAACAGGTTTATTTGGTAGCACAAACTTTCGGAGCACTGCTCCTTCATCAGGTGAGTGTCAAGGGAGGGACAGAGACGTGTCAGACCTGACCAGTGCAGTGAATGTCTTCATTTTGATACTGGGGCCTGTGGTCCTCCCGGTTAAAGAACAAAATTACTGAGTGCTTCCCAAATCTGGAGACAATCCAACAACAGGTCAAAACAGAAAGGCTCCATCCAAACACATCCTGTGACCATCCTGAACAAATTGGAAAAGGAATTCAGCAGATGATTTGAACAGTTAGACAAGATGAAACCAATCATTATGTCTGTCTCAAATCCTATTTCTTCAAGTGGACATTGGTGAGCTAACAGCTGAATCTCAGTAGGGTGGTGGAGGGAGTGGGGGGGGGGGGAGGTGGGGGAGGTGGGGGAGGCATGCACGCACGTGACCTGATGGAAGTTTATAAAATTAAGGGGTATAGATAGGGTGAACAGTTGGAAGCTTTTTCTCAGGGCAGAAATGACAATTACAAATGGGCACAAATTCAAGAGAAGGGGGGAAAGATTCAATGGAGATGAGCAGGGGGAAGTTTTTTTACAGGGAGAGTGGTGGGGGCCTGGAATGCACGGCCAAGTGAGGTGGTTGAGGCAGATACATTAGCAACATTTAATCTGGATAAACACATGAACAGATAGGAAATTGATGGATACAGACGGTTGGTCTAGATAGGACAATATGGTCGGTGCAGGATTGGAGGGCCAAAGAACCTGTTCCTGTGCTGTACAGTTCTTTGCTGTTTGTTCTTTTAGGCATCTGTTGTAATAATGCTTTGCTACATTAACCTTGCTATATAAATGTGCATCGTTTTCTTTGGCCATCAACACTTACTGGGCCAGTTTGGTTATTAGCTTTGGCACAGTGGCTGGCATTGTTACCTCTGGCTCAAGTCAAACCAAACTCCAGAGACTAGATCAAGTAATGCGGGCTGCTACTTAGCTCAGTATGGAGGGAGTGCTACGCTGTTGAAGATTTCAATGGAATGTTAAGCCAAACTAGTCAAGACATAACAAATGTCGTGGCATTATTAGATTTGATTTATTATTGTCACATGTATTGACATACAGTTAAAAGTATTGTTTCTTGCGCGCTGTACAGACAAAGTATACTGTTCATAGAGAAGGAAACGAGAGAGTGCAGAATGTAGTGTCATAGCTAGGGTGTAGAAAAAGATCAACTTAATGCAAGGTAAGTTCATTCAAAAGTCTGACAGCAGCAGGGAAGAAGCTGTTCTTGAGTCGGTTGGTACGTGAGCTCAGACGTTGGTATCTTTTTCCCGAAGGAAGAAGGTGGAAGAGAGAATGTCCGGGGTGTTTGGTATCCTTAATTATGTTGGCTGCTTTGCTGAGGTAGCGGGAAGTGTAGACAGAGTCAGTGGATGGGAGGCTGGTTTGCGTGACAGATTGGGTTACACTCACGACCAAGCCAAGTGTCAGGGGAGATCCTCTAGTATTCTATCCGTTATTTATCCCTAGCGTCAGTTGTCTGATTATTAATCTCATGCTGATGTGCACCACAGTGGCGACACTTCAAAAGTATTTCATTGGCTATGAAGCTTCAGAAAATTTTGAGGTTCTCTCTTTAAGACACCAGCTCTGCAATGTACTTGTGATATAAAAAAAACATTCTGGGCACATTGAGAGAAAAGAAATAGATTTGGGAACACACTTGGGTGGGGGGAGTGTTTATGTAACTGGATTTGTAATCCAGAGGTCTGAACTAATGATCTGTAGGCATGAGTTCAAATTAAAACCTAGCATCTGGGGAACTTTAAATTCAATTAATTAAATAAATCTGGTTTTAAAAAGCTAGTATCAGCGATTATAACAATTGGCTTACTATCAAAACCCATCTGTTTCACTAATGTCCTTCAAAAGAAAATATGGCATCCTTACCTGGCCTGGCGTATGAACCTGTAGCAAAATGATTGACTCCTTACTGCCCAATGCCCTAACAAGCCACTCAGTTGTGTTCAAGAAGTGGGTCATTGCCACCGTCCCAAGGATAATTAAGGACAGGTAATAAATGCTGGCATTCCCAACGTTGGCCACATCCTGTGGAAGAAGAGAAATGAAGCAAGAGTAGGCCATTTGGCCCTTCGAGCCTGTTTCAACATTCATTTTATAAGTTCATAAGATATAGGAGCAGAATTAGACCATTCGGCCCATCGAGTCTGCTCCATCGTTCGATCATGGCCGAGCTGCTCCTCATCCCCATTTTCCTGCCTTCTCCCCATAACCCTTCAACCCATTAAAAATCCGTCTAACTCCTCCTTAAATTTACTCACTGTCCCATCATCTTTGGGATTCACAACCCTTTGGGAGAAGTAGTTTCTCCTCAGCTCTGTTTTAAATTTGCCAATCCTTATCCTAAGGCTGTGACAATGACCTTTTGATCATCAAATTCGATATCCTGATTTCACCCCCCCTTTAACCTCAAGAGCTATAAATAATTTCTTCTTGAAATCGGACAACACTTTGCCTCAACTACATTCTGTGGTAGTGAATTCCACACATTCACCACCTTCTAGGTGAAGAAATTTCTCCTCACCTCAGTTCTAGAAAGATTTATCACCTTATCCTCAAGCTATGACCCTGAGTTCTGGACTCTGCGGAAGAGACCAAGCTTATATGGGGTGGGCGGGGGGATAAGGATATTGAATTTGATGAACAGTCAATGAATGCAGAGCAGGCTCAAAGGGCTTGTTTGTATTATATATAAATCATCTGGAGGAAAATGGGAGGTCTGGTTTGTAAGTTTGCGGATCACACAAAGATTGGCAGAGGATACAATGAGATATAGGTTGGAGACTTGGGCACAGAAATGGCAGATGGAGTTTAATCTGGACAAGTGCAAGGTGATGCATTTTGAAGGATCAAATTGAGGTGTGAATTACACTGTAAATGGCAGAACCCCTAAAGAACATTAACGTACAGAGGGAGCTGGGTGTGCAGGTCCACAGTTCCCTAAAAGTGGCAACACAAGTGGCCAAGGTGATTAAGAAGGCATATGGCATGCTTGCCTTCATCAACCGGGGCATTGAGTACAAGAGTTGGGAAATCATATTGTAGCTATATAAAACCTTGGTTAGGTATTTAATAAGCATTTTGAGTATTGTGTGCAGTTCCAATTATCACATTACCAGAAGAACATGGAAGACTTGGAGAGAATGCAAAGAAGGTTCACCAGGAGGTTGCCTGGTCTGGAGGGTGTTGGCTAGGAGGAGAGGTTGAATCAACTAGGATTGTTTTCACTGGAAAGACGGAGGCTGAGGGGAAACCTTATGAGAGGGATAGACAGGGTGGATAGTCAGAGGCTCTTCCTCAGGCTGGAAGTGTCAGTTACAAGGGGGTACAGGTTCAAGGTGAGAGGGGGGAAGTTTAAAGGAGATGTGCGAGTGTCTGGAACACGCTGCCAGAGGATGTGGTGGAAGCAGGCACATTAGCAACATTTAAGAGACATCTGGATGGGTACAAGAATAGGAAGGAAATGGAGGGATATGGATTGAGTAAGGGCAGTTATGAGCGGCACAGGGTTAGAGGGCTGAAGGGCCTGTTCCTGTGCTGTACTTTTCTTTGTTCTTTCGGACTCCCTGAATAGTTAAAAGGGATCTTTTTCATCAAGCTGAAAAGCAGAACGAACTTTAGTTTGAAATTTTATTTGCCAGACTGTGCTGTGTGTTTCCTCGGTATTGCACAGAAACATTTGCTGATGCTTTGTGGGGGGGGTTACAGTTTGTATCCTGACCTACTTCAGAAACAAGACTTTTACAACTCAGCAAGCTAATATCTTAATGTGACTTTTGTTTTAAATTGCAAATGCAGGCAATGTGAAATTGCTGGAAATGTCAGCATCTGTAAAGAGACAGGATAGTTCTGTGACATTTGAGTGGGTAACCTTTCATCAAGTTCCCATATATTTTCCATTGTGAGACTTGTATTCGTGAGAATCGTACAAATTAACAAGCTCGTTTATCACCTGCCTCAGTAAGCTTTGGGACATTTAATTTATCCTTGCAACTTGACATGTAACTTACTGGCCATTATAGTTTACAATTATTCGACCGTCTAGTTTGATTGGTACTTCTTTCTCTTCTGTTACTTTGTGTGTTTCTGTACTTGTTTGCAGCTTTAGGCCCTGGACATTTTATATTACTTAATGTTCTGAATCAATTGTTTTTATCTCTGATTACTGTCATCAATGCCCTGGTGAGTTGTCTCTCTGTTTAGCTCGGTTTGAGTCCTCTAACTGTAGCCATGTGCTTTTTCTGTGGATGTCTTCTTTCATGCAACAAAGAACTTAAATTCATTAAATGCTATTATTCAGCTTTTACTTTGAACACCTGCCAAGCATTCAAGTTTAATGAGACAAACAAGAACAGTAGCCGACTCCGGTTCATTCAACAATTTCTTTATTTAACACTTCTGGTACCAACTCAAACAGTCGCAGCTCGTTGACTCTTTTACTGAACTTTAACTCTTAACTGAACATTAACATTAACTGAACATTAATTATTTAACTGAAGATAGACACTGCCAGTTTTCGGGAAGAATTGGCCAAATCCTTTCCGGTGTAGAATCTATCTTTGTAGTCTTCTTTGAGGTAAGTTCCTTCAGGGCAGTCTTCTTGATCCCTCCAGAGTTATTGTTGTTGGCAAACAAAGGACTGCAATGTCTTTTATCCACAAATTTTCCACTTGCTTCCAGAAGATTCTCTGTCATCCAACCAATTGTGTAACCAGAAACTGATCACATGACTTGAATATCCAATTAAATTATTTGTGAATGACGCCATTATGCTTACTTCACATGATATGTCCCACACATAAAGGTAATAAAATTTGAGGCCATTATGTCTGCTTGAAAGTAATAGCTTTCCTTATTTAGTCAACACAAGAAGCTTCAGAACACACAGTTTCTAGATCAGAGTAACTTTACCACCTAGCATCTGGTTTTAATTATGACTTGGCCAAAAATCCCAGCATGCTTAGCTCTCAGCCAGATTAGCCATTTTAAAGCCACTGTTGCCATTAATGTTGTTAAGTAATTGCTGTAGTCATTCTTTCTCCATCTACAGTGCCTTTCCCAAGCTCAGGAAGTCCTAACGAGAGAAGGTTCATGAGATTGGTTCCAGTGAGGAGCAGATTTTTCTATGAGGACAGATCGAGTAGAATGAACCTATACCCTCTAGAGTTTAGAAGAAGGAGAGGTCATCTGCATTAACCTGACATCAGTCTTTGAGGAAATGCTATTTGTTAACAATGTCTTAACAGGCATTTAGAACATCATGATATGCTCAGGTATGGTTTTAGGAAAGGAAGATTAAGTTTGACAAATTTATATAAGTTTTATTTAGATGTCATTACTGAGCAGATAAGGAGGAACCAGTAGGTGGAGTATTATTGAGTTTCCAAAAGGCATCAAATAAGGTGTCACATAAGATAAGGTTTATAAAGTTTATTTATATATTAGTCACAAGTAGGCTTACATTAACACTGCAATGAAGTTACAGTGAAATTCCCCTAGTTGCCACACTCCGGCACCTGTTCAGGCCAATGCACCTAATCGGCACATCTTTCGGACTGTGGAAGGGAACTGGAGCACAGGGAGGAAACCCATGCAGACATGGGGAGAACGTGCAAACTCCACTCAGACAGGGACACAAGCTGGGAATCGAACCCAGGTCCCTGGCACTGTAAGGCAGCAGTGCTAACCACTGTGCCGCCGTGCTACCCCAAAATCCCTTAAATTACAAACTCTAACAGCAGTACGCAGAGTGCTAGTTGTCAGCAGTCTACCTCCAGAAGTGTCAGAGGGTGCATGGAGTTGTGAGTGGGGGGGATGGGGTTGTGTACTTACTCGAGAGCATCAGTTCCTCCGACACCCCCCAGAGATAGACTGCTAACCACCAGCACTCTGTGTAGTGCTGTTAGAGTTTGTAAATAAAGGGAATTTGATGAAGGGACTTTTGCCTTGGAAGACTTATCACAGTAACATATTAGCATGGAAGGAGGATTGGTTAGTGAACAGGAGGCAGACAGTATGAAACAATCTTGTATTCTTAGACTGGTTTTCAATGCATGGTTGTAAGGGGCCAATTCCTCAGTAGCTCCACAATTAGTGTAACCAAAGCTGTCATAAGTCAACAGTGTGCACTGTTATCATATAATCATATGTGTATTATTTCGTTTGATTATATAGTTTGATTTAGTGAGCTGGAAGGGGGAGAGCGAGCCAGCTCCAGGGGTTGGTCAGTCCCATTCCCGCTGCAAATCCTCATCAGTTCCCCTCAACGCTAATGACCCAGGAAGAGGCTGCACCGCCATTTCATTCAGGAAAGTCCTCTCTCCCATCTCCCCCAGTAAAAAAGTAACCAGGAGCAAAGTAACGTTTATTAGTCTTACAATAACACTGCAGTGAAGTTACTGTGAAAATTCCCTAGTCGCCACACTCCGGCACCTGTTCGGGTACGCTGAGGGAGAATTTAGCATGGCCAGCGATCAGCACGCCTTCTGGAGTGAGGGAGGAAACCGCAGCACTCGGAGGAAACCCACGCAGACACAGGAAGAACGCGCAGACTCCGCACAGGCAGTGATCCAAGCCGGGAATCGAACCTGGGTCCCTGGCACTGTGAGGCAGCAGTGCGGACCAGTGTGCCACCTGTAAAGCCGGGAGCAGCTGCAGCTTCTCGCTGGGTATTTTCTCCATGGAGAATTCGACTGCCTCGTCCACCTCAACAACAATTTCGGGAGTCCCATCACCCCCTGTGCCGTGCACCAAGTGACCCCACTCCATCACATTGTAGGGTTTAAAATACGCCTCAACAAAACTCCCCTGCCTTATAACACAGATTATACTGGGTTACTCCCTTTTCACTTTCAGATACTTGTTCAAAGAGACATAAATGGAGAGTGGTTTCTGTGACATCTTCCTGAATGGGAAGAAATAACTGCTGTTACTGCATCCCTGGTCGCAGGAATGGAGGCATTGGCATAGTAATATTATCGCTGAACCATTCTGGGGAGCCTTATTCGAATCCTACACGGCAGATGGTGGAATTTGAATTCAATATAAAAAAAAAATCTGGAATGAAGAATCTACTGGTAACCACGAAACCATTGTTGATTGTCATGAAAACCCATCTGGTTCACTGATGTCCTTTTAGGGAAGGAAATCTGTCGCCCTTGCCTGGTCTGGCCTACATGTGACTCCAGACTCTCAACAGTGTGGTCGACTCTTAAATGTCCTCAGGGATGGGCAATAAATTCTGGCCCAGCCAGCAACACCCACACCCCAAAAAATAGAACTGGTGAATGAGACCATGGGCAGAATTGAAGACAAGGTTGAGAGTTTTAGAGGTGGCACGGTGGCGCTGTGGTTAGTGCTGCTGGCTCACATCACCAGGAATTCGGGTTTGATTTGGCCTTCGGCTGCTGTCTGTATGGAGTTTGCACGTTCTTCCCATGTCTGCATGGGTTTCCTCTAGGTGTTAGAATGTAACCGGTGACAACTTTGTATCAGATATAATGGACCAATGGTAACAAGCTGTAAGGGTCAGTTGACCCAGTAAACCATGGAACCAATTACAGAATGATATGATGGTCAGCTGACTCACGTGGAGAGCTCAGCTTGGCCAGGTCGAGGCCCCAAGTTTGGAGTTATGAAGGTTCTTTATTAAAACCTTTCTTTGATTTATAAGCTGGAGCAAATGTTGTTATATGTTTATTGTCTGCATTTGAAGAGTTCCTTCTGAAGAAAAACTGGGTGTTCAGGTTTCCTCCCACACTCCAAAAGGTTAGGTGGATTGGCCACGTGAAATTGCCCCTTAGTGTCCAAAAATGTGTAGCTTAGACGAGATTAGCCACAGTAAATGCATGGGTTTATGGGGATAGGGTAGAGGTGGGCCTGGATAAGATGTTCTTTTGGAGAGTCGGTACAGACTCGATGGGCAGTAAGAATCCTATGATTCTGGTTGAAGAGGATCTTGCGGTCACTTTTGTGGATTGATGCGAGGGCATGTGCACGGGACGCTTGCGCATTTCTCACGGCACACGGGTTGCAAACCAGTGAACTAGAAGATGCGCAGGCTAATATTAATCCCTCCAGCAACATTGCTGGAACACATCAGCCAGTCATTAGCTCATTGCTCCTTGTAAGAACTGGTTTTGAAAAATTGCATTTTCGGCATTACAACAGTAAGTGTATTTTAAGAAATTACTTAATTGATTGTAAAGTGCTTTGGCACACCCTGAGGCTATGATCGCATTTGGGAAATGAAAGTACTTTATTTAACTTGCTCGAGCCATCAAATTATACGGGGTTCTGAACTCTGAAGACTCCTTTTGAAGAAAAGACTTCTGGGATCATAGGTCAGGAATTTTGCTACGATGGAGAATTGAGAGTCTCACCCTCGCGGACCAGACTCTACGGGTCGAGTGGCCTAATTCTGCTCCTATATCTTATGGTCTGAACATGACATTTCCCATCTTTGCGGGTTTGGATCACATTTCACATGTGCATGTTTCACGGAGGTAGCTGGCCATTTCAATCACCAGATACCATAAGATTACAAGATATAGGAGCAGAATTAGGCCATTCGGCCCATTGAGCCTGCTCCGCCATTCAGTTGTGGCTGATATGATTCTCATCCCCATTCTCCTGCCTTTTCCCCATGACCCTTGATCCCCTTATTGATCAAGAGCCTATCTATCTGTCTTAAAGGCACTCAATGACCTGGCCTCCACAGCCCCTGTGATAATGAGTTTCACAGATTCACCACTCTCTGGCTGAAGAAATTCTTCTTCGTCTCAGTTTTAAAAGAGCGCCCCTTCACTCTGAGGCTGTGCCCTCGAGTTCTAGTCTCTCCCACTAGTGGAAGCATCCTCTCCACTTCCAGTCTATCTCGGCCTCTCAGTGTTCTGCAAGTTTCAATTAGACCCCCTTATCCTTCTAAAACTGCATTGAGTATAGACCTAGTCTCCTCGACTGATCCTTATGTAACAAACTCTTCATTCCTGGGATAATTCTTGTGAACCTCCTCTGGATCCCCTCCAAGGCCAGCACGCTCTTCCTTACTTCCAACCAAGTTGGATTTGGTAGTCCTGGGGTGTGTAATCTAATATATATAGTAGACCTAGTACCAGCAGGTCTGAACAGTGTAGATTCAATTGGATAGCCAAGGTACCTCTTTAGTTATGGTCCTGGGACACCATTGATGGGAGGTCAGGTGCCCTTTGTTTGGGGAAATGTGGTCCAGGGGTCGGGGGGAGGTCAGGTGCCTTTTGGAATTGTTAATTGTCAGGCTTATTGGAGCAATCAACCTGTTAAAATCAACAATCAAACCTCTCGAGAACCTGAAGCAATAATAACTTGTCAAAAGCACCTGCAAAACCCTGCCCTCTGACTCTTTTACAACAAATTAAAAAAAAACACTGCTTGCTATTTCACTCAGTTGCCCTAAGCCTGAGAGGTTTCCAGCACTGGATTACTACTGGATTTCGCAATCAGAAAGGAACTTCACTGATTGAGAGCTCCAAGTGATTATAGAGTCTTTGAAGTGAGACTATGAATCTCACTGCTTGTTGTTATAAGGGATTCGGCAGTTGAATGAAATGTGTGTTGCTTTAAGACTTTATGTACTTGAAGGAATGCACATGTAGTAAATAGGCTTTTATGGTCCACTTTGGTAGGAATAATGGTAGGAAGGACTATTAATTACGTGGCGAAAAACTGCAGCAGGCGATGGTGCAGAGGGACCTCGGGGTCCTTGTGCATGAGTCGCAAAAACCCAGCCTGCAGGTGCAGCAGGTGGTCAGGAAGGCTAATGGGATGCTGGCCTTCATAGCGAGGGGGATTGAATATAAAAGTAGGGAGGTCTTGCTGCGGCTGTATAGGGCATTGGTGAGGCCGCAGCTGGAGTACTGTGTGCAGTTTTGGTTGCCGCACTTATGCAAGGATATTTTGGCCTTGGAGGGAGTGCAGAGGAGGTTTACTAGGCTGATACCGGAGTTGAGGGGGTTGAGCTATGAGAAGAGGCTGAATAAACTAGGCTTGTACTCGTTAGAGTTTAGAAGAATGAGGGGAGATCTCATTGAGACATATAAGATGATGAATGGGATGAATAGGATCGAGGTGGAGAGACTCTTCCCACTCAGAAAGGACAGTAGGACTAGGGGGCACAGCCTCAAGATAAAGGGGGGGGCGGTTTAGAACGGAGTTGAGGAGGAACTTCTTCACTCAAAGGGTGGTGAATCTCTGGAATTCTCTGCCCGTTGAAGTGGTGGAGGCTACCTTGCTAAATATTTTTAAGACGCGGGTTGATGGGTTTTTGATAAGCGAGGGGATTAAGGGTTATGGGGAGAGGGCGGGAATGTGGAACTGAGCCACGACAGATCAGCCATGATCTTATTGAATGGCGGGGCAGGCTCGAAGGGCTAGATGGCCTACTCCTGCTCCTATTTCTTATGTTCTTATGTTTATGTTCTTATGAATGTGTTTTTTCAATGTGATAAAATGCGCAGTTGACACTTGGGCCAGGAAATTCCAGTCCCACCTGCCCAATTACTTTTGCCTGGTCAAATTTCCTTTCCTGTCCACAACAGTTCCTTTCAGAATTCTGCCAACTCTGTGCACCCGACCCACGGACAAAAGTCCAGCCTTTACTAAGGATGATGTATTGCAAGAGGGGCATGAATACTGCAAGTTACAACAAAACTCCCGCTCTCCCTGTACTCAAGAGGCACAGTAAGTAGTCTCACAACACCAGCTTAAAGTCCAACAGGTTTATTTGGTAGCACAAGCTTTTGGAGCACTGCTGTAAGAAGCGGTCCTCCGAAAGCTCGTGCTACCAAATAAACCGTTCTGGTTTTTAACCTGGTGCTGTGAGACTATTTACTGTGCCTACCCCAATCCAATGCTGGCAACTCCACATCATGTACTCAAGAGACCAGCTCTGCATCATTAGCTACTGTCCGAGGAGTAGCAATCTCATTGTTTGTGCAACTGTTAAAGTTTAATAAACCTCCTTTGTTTAATAAAATCATCCCGGACGTCATAAAACCATCACGATTGCTACTTTTAAGGAATCGGTTTAGCTCAGTCGGCTGAACAGCTGGTTAGCGACGCCAACAGAGTGGTTTCAATTCCCTTAGCAGCTGAGGCCCCGCCTTCTGGACCTTGCCCCTCGCCTGAGGTGCGGTGATCCTCAGGTTAAATCACCATCAGTCAGGGACTATAGTGACTTTATCTTTTGCCTTTACCTTTTAAGGCTAGCAAGGATCCAATTACCAGAGAGGCACAAGTTTTATGTTTTTGCTCGCGTTGCCCTGACTGGTATCCAAAGTGTGTATGGTAGTATAGCAATACTATACTACGAGTTTTATATTTTTCTATTAGGTGGCACAGTGGGTAGCACTGCTGCCACACAGCGCCAGGGACCTGGGTCTGATTCCCGGCTCGGGTCACTGTCTGTGTGGAGTTTGCACGTTCTCCCTGTGTCTGCGTGGGTTTCCTCCGGGTGCTCTGGTTTCCTTCCTCGCCCCAAAGATGTGCAGGTTAGGTGGATTGGCCCTGATAAATTGACCTTTAGTATCAGTGGGACCAGCAGGGTAAATATGTGGGGCTACACCACGGATAAGTCCCACCCAGCCCTATCCCTGTGGCCCCACGTATTTACCCTGCTGGTAATGGCCTGAATGGCCTCCTTCCTGGGGATTCTATGATTCTCCTGACAGCAGAGTGTACAGTGCAGTATAGACTGTACTATACTAATGCCATGAGTTGTATGAATTCAAGTACAGAATGTTTTGTACAAATAGCACCATCCAGTGGTAATCATAGTGTTTCAGTCAGTAAGTGCCATAGAGTTCCTAAAGAGCCGTTTCTGAAACAGAATCAGAAAGGCTTCTTAACAAAGTCATCTAATATACAGTTTCCAGATTACAGGGTCTGCATTTCTCCCACAATTCCTGCTTATGTGAAAACATAGACATAACTGCAATGTCAGATGAGAACAGCACAGGGTTTGGACTCCCAACAACAACTTGCAATTATATACTGCTTTTAACGTAATAAGACTTCACAATGCAAGTCACTGTTATCACCATCTCCGACCCATACTGAGACATTGGGACAGGCGATCAGAAGTTTGAACAAGGAAGTAAGTTCTAAGGGGTGTCCATGGAGAGTTTTTTTTTAGTCTAGTTTACTTATTAGTGTCACAAGTAGGCTTACATTAACACTGCAATGAAGTTACTGTGAAAATCCCCTAGTCGCCACACTCCGGCGCCTGTTCAGGTACATTGAGGGAGAATTTAGCATGGCCAATGCACCTAACCAACACTCAAACTAACCAGAGCACCCGGAGGAAACCCATGCAGATATGGGATGAATGTGCAAAATCCACACATACAGTGACCCAAGCTGGGAATCGAACCTGGGTCTCTGGCGCTGTGAGGCAGCAGTGCTAACCATTATGCCACCGTGCCACCCAAGGATGGCAACCCAACTTTTTTTAATGCAGTGAGCAGTGGAACTGGATGTCAGAGGTGGTAGAAGAAGAGGCAATCAGTGAGTCCAAATGGAAATTGGATGGGCACTTGAGGGAAATAAACTTGCCTGTTCTCTCCAAAGCAATCAGTCCCATTCCCTCTGTATCATTGACACCCTGTTCATACTCAATGGGCCAATTGGCCTCCTAAGCCATAATAGCTATAATTCTAAATTCATTGAAAAAACTTTGAGAAATCGGGGACACTAACTGCAGCAGTGTGCACGCGTTCAAAGAAAGATCTGCATTTATATAGTACCTTTCATGACCTCAGGATGTCACAATGTATTTCATAGCCAGCAAAATTTATTGGGCGTTGAGGCAATATTTTTTAAATGTAGCTAAGGACTCCCAGCCTCTCCGGTCTTATATTCATGGCTACATGATTTACCCATCCCTGTCTGGAACATACTCATTGTGGGCAACCTGGTGGCACAGTGGTTAGCACTGCTGCCTCACAGCACCAGGGAAGCGGGTTCAATTCCTGGCATGGGTCACTGTCTGTGCGGAGCCTGCACATTCTCCTCATATCTGCGTGGGTTTCCTCCAGGTGCTCCGCATTCCTCTCATAGTCTAAAAGACATGCTGGTTAGGTGCATTGGCCGTGCTAAGTTCTCCCTCAGTGTACCTGAACAGGCGCCGGAGTGTGTCAACTAAGGGATTTTCACAGTGACTTCATTGCAGTGTTAATATAAGCCTGCTTGTGACACAAATTGATTTGATTTATTATCACACGTATTAGCATACAGTGAAAAGTGTTTTTTGTGTGCTATACAGACAAAGCATAATGTTCATAGAGAAGTAAAAGAGAAAGTAGGGTGTATACTAGGGTGAAGAGAAAGGTCACATTAGTGCAAGGTAGGTCCATTCAAAAGTCTGATGGCAGCAGGGAAGAAGCTGTTTTTAAGTGGGTTGGTACGTGACCTCAGACTTTTGTATCTTTTTCCCGACGGAAGAGGGTGGAGGAGAGTCTGTCCGGGGTGCGAGGGGTCCTTTTCTGTGGCAGCGGGAAGTATAGAAAGTGTCAATGGATGGGAGGCTGGCTTGTGTGATGGTTTGGGCTACGTTCACAACCTTTTGTAGTTTCTTGTATTCTTGGGCAGAGCAGGAGCCAAACCAAGCTGTGATACAACCAGAAAGAATGCTTTCTATGGTGCATCTGTAAAAGTTGGTGAGAATTATAGCTGACATGCCAAATTTCCTAGCCTTCTGAGAAAATAGAGGCGTTGGTGGGCTTTCTTAACTATAGCATCAGCATGGGAGGTGAGGACAGATTATTGGTGATCTGGATACTTAGATTGCTCGACAGACTGGAGGGACTGATTGTGGACAAGTCCCCAGGACCGGATGGAATGCATCCGAGGGTTCTGAAAGAAATGGCAGAGGTGATAGTGGATGCCTTGGTGGTTATTTTCCAGACTTCGCTGGATTCCGGGGAAGTGCCGGAAGATTGGAAAGCGGCTAATGTTACGCTGTTGTTTAAGAAGGGTGGCAGGCAAAAGGTGGGGAATTATAGGCCGGTTAGTTTAACGTCTGTTGTAGGTAAAATGTTAGAATCCGTCATCAAGGAGGAAATAGCGAGGCATCTTGAGGGGAATTGCTTGATAGAGCAGACGCAGCACGGATTCGTTAAGGGGAAGTCGTGTCTGCCAAATTTATTGGAGTTCTATGAGGATGTGTCTAGGGCGGTGGATAGAGGAGAGCCGGTGGATGTGGTGTTTCTTGATTTTCAGAAGGCGTTTGACAAGGTACCTCACAAGAGGTTATTGCAGAAGGTAAGGGGGCATGGAGTTGGGGGTAGGGTGTTAGCGTGGATAGAGGATTGGTTGTCAAATAGGAGGCAGAGAGTGGGGGTTAATGGGTGCTATTCGGATTGGCGGTTGGTGACTAGTGGAGTGCCCCAGGGGTCGGTGCTGGGGCCTCAGCTACTTACCATTTATATAGATGATCTGGAGGAGGGAACCGAGTGTATGGTGTCGAAATTTGCTGATGACACCAAGATTGGTGGAACGGCAAATTGCGCGGAGGGTGTGGAGAGTCTGCAGAAGGATCTAGATAGGCTGGGCAAATGGGCCAGGAAATGGCAAATAGAATTTAATGTTGGCAAGTGCGAGGTGGTCCACTTTGGTAGGAATAATGGTAGGAAGGACTATTATTTACGGGGCGAAAAACTGCAGCAGGCGACGGTGCAGAGGGACCTCTGGGTCCTTGTGCATGAGTCGCAAAAACCCAGCCTGCAGGTGCAGCAGGTGGTCAGGAAGGCAAATGGGATGCTGGCCTTCATAGCGAGGGGGATTGAATATAAAAGTTGGGAGGTCTTGCTGCAGCTGTATAGGGCATTGGTGAGGCCGCAGCTGGAGTACTGTGTGCAGTTTTGGTCGCCGCACTTACGCAAGGATATTTTGGCCTTGGAGGGAGTGCAGAGGAGGTTTACTAAGCTGATGCCGGAGTTGAGGGGGTTGAGCTATGAGGAGAGGCTGAATAAACTAGGCTTGTACTCTTTAGAGTTTAGAAGAATGAGGGGAGATCTCATTGAGACATATAAGATGATGAATGGGATGGATAGGATAGAGGTGGAGAGGCTCTTCCCGCTCAGAAAGGACAGTAGGACTAGGGGGCACAGCCTCAAGATAAAGGGGGTGCGGTTTAGAACGGAGTTGAGGAAGAACTTCTTCACTCAAAGGGTGGTGAATCTCTGGAATTCTCTGCCCGTTGAGGTGGTGGAGGCTACCTCGCTAAATATTTTTAAGACGCGGGTTGATGGGTTTTTGATAGGTGAGGGGATTAAGGGTTATGGGGAGAGGGCGGGAATGTGGAACTGAGCCACGACAGATCAGCCATGATCTTACTGAATGGTGGGGCAGGCTCGAAGGGCTGGATGGCCTACTCCTGCTCCTATTTCTTATGTTCTTATGTTCTTATCTCAAATAATAATGAAATTGAGTACAGGAATGAGATAGAGAATCTGGTGAATAAACTGATAAATAAACTTAACTTAAACTTCCAGACTCCTTTTATTAAAGAGGGTATTTTGATTGCGTTAAGATTTTTTGCCCATTGCTATTGTTTCTATGGAGACCACCTGTGACGGATTGAAGCAGAACATTGTGAATCAACATAATTGAAGCTGAGCAGACACCCGTGTTACTGGGTTCTACATCACTGACTCCTACGTAAATCCATCTCCTTCGCCCACCACTCAACAACTCCTTCCAAGTCTACTTCCCTGGCGTCATCCATGCATCATACACAGAACAGTGTTCACAATGGGGGTGAGGCATGGGCTTTATGATGACTCCTGCATGTCACACTTTGGTCTGAGTCGGAACATGTGGGTTCGACCCCCCACCCCAGAAATGTTAGCTGACAGTTATAGGGGGAGGCAGTAGCACAGTGGAATTATCACTGGTCTAGTATTCCAGAGACCCAGGGTAATGTTCTGGGCACCCAGGTTCAAATCCCATCAAGGCAGATGGTGAAAGTTGAATTCAATAAAAATAACCTGGAATTAAAAGTCTACTGATGACCATACAATCATTGTCTATTGTCACAAAAACCCACCTGGTTCATGAATGTCCTTTAGGGAAGGAAATGTGCTGTCTTTATCTATCCTGGCCTACATGTGACTCTAGACCCAGAGGCGGTTTAGAACGGAGTTGAGGAGGAACTTCTTCACTCAAAGGGTGGTGAATCTCTGGAATTCTCTGCCCGTTGAAGTGGTGGAGGCTGCCTCGCTAAATATTTTTAAGAAGCGGGTTGATGGGTTCTTGATAAGAGAGGGGATTAAGGGTTATGGGGAGAGGGCGGGAAAGTGGAACTGAGCCACAACAGATCAGCCATGATCTTATTGAATGGCGGGGCAGGCTCGAAGGGCTAGATGGCCTACTCCTGCTCCTATTTCTTATGTTCTTATGTTCTTATGACTCTGAAGTGGTAATTAGGGATGAGCAATAAATGCCAGCATCACCCACATCCCGTAAAAATGAATCAATTTTTTAAAAAAATGCAGTATGGTGGGGGGGGGGGCGGGGGGTTGGTGTGGGCTGCCATGGCTACAGAGCACCCATTGCAAGAGTGCACCCCAAACCTGCCCAATCCCCTTGTCCAGTTGGATGTTGGAAGATCCCTAGTGACTGTTTAAAGGAGATTCCCCAGTGTCTAGCTTGTCATCTATCTTGCCATCGAAACAGAGATCAACTGGTCAGTCATCTTGTTGCTGTTTGTGGGATCTTGCTGTGTTATCATATCGCTAAGTATAATGACTTCAGAGTAATGCACTGTATGAGAAGTGTCTTGAAATGTTTAAGGAATATGAGATGCTTTGTAAATGTAACTTGTATTGTTGCTTTTCTGGTCATTTTCTTTCTGTTGGTGTTTTCCTCTCCTTGCATTTATTATATTCCTCTTGTCCTCTTTTTTGTTACCTCTCATCTTTTTGCTCTCTTTCCATGTCAATACATTACCCCCAATACCATGAGCTTTAATTTTGCTCACTAATCTCTTTTGGGAAGACCGGAGTGTAGTGGTAATGTCACTGGACCAGCAATCCAAAGGCTCAGGTTAAAGACCTGGGGACAAGGGTACAAATCCCACCATCTACTCTGCATGCTTTCAGTGTCTACTCCTTTTTCTTTCACTTTTATTCCCTCCACTCACACTTTGCACTTTCTTTCTTTTGCTTCTATACCGTGCTCTCTCCTCTTCTTTCAACTCATCTTTCTCAATCTCACTCCCTGTTAATCAGAAAAGAGTTGGCTGCACTGATTATCCAGTCAGACTGAGGAAACCCTGGCTCTTGTAAAAACAAAATGTTCTTTCTTGGGATATGGGCATCGCTGGCACGGCCAGCATTTGTTTCCCATCCCTAATTGCCCTCGGACCAAGTGGCTTGCTCGACATTTCAGAAGGCAGTTGAGAGTCAACCACGTATCTGTGGTTCTGGAGTCACGTGTAGGCCAGACCAAGAAAGGACAGCAAATTTCCTTCTCTGAAGGACATTAGTGAACCAGATGGCTTTTTATTGGCAATGCTTTCATGGGCATCGTACCGAGACGTGCTTTCAGTTCCGGATTTCAATTCAATTTGCAGGTTTTGCCAGCCATGGTGGGATTTGTACCCTTGTCCCCAGGGCTTCAACCTGAGCCTTTGGATTGCAGGTCCAGTGACATTACCACTACACTCCAGTCTTCCCACAAGAGATTAGTGAGCAAAATTAAAGGTCATGGTATTGCGGGTAATGTATTGACATGGAAAGAGAACTGGTCGGCAGGCAGGAAGCAGAGAGTGGGAATAAACGGGTCCTTTTCAGAGTGGCAGGCAGTGACTAGTGAGCTACCACAGGGTTCAGTGCTGGAACCCCAGCTATTCACAAAATGCATTAATGATTTGGGCAAAGGAATTGGATGCAATATCTCCAAATTTGCAGACAACACTAAGCTGGGTGACAGTGTGTGCTGTGAGGAGGATGCTAAGAGGTTGCAGAGTGACTTTGACAGGCTGGCTGAGTGAGCCAATACTTGGCAAATGCAATACAATATGGATTAATGTTGAGATTATCCACTTCAGTGGCAACAACAGGAAGGAAGATTGTTATCTTGAACTGTGGCAGTTTAGGAAAAGAGGAGGTGCAACATGACCTGGGTGTCATGGTGGAACAGTCGCTGAAGGTTGGCAAGTAGGCACAGCAGCCGGTGAGGAAAGCTAATGGCAGGCTGGCCTTCATAGCAAGGGTATTTGAGTATAGGAGTAAGGATGTCTTGCTGCTGTTATACAGGGCCTTGGTAAGGTCACACCTTGAGAATTGTGTGCAGTTTTCATCTCCTAGTCTGAGGAAAGACATTCTTTGCTATTGAGAGAGCCCAACGAAGGTTCACCAGACTGATTCTCAGAATGGCAGGACTGACATATGAAGAGAGACTGGATCGACTGGGCTTGTACTCACTGGAGTTTGGAATAATAAGAGGGGAACTCATAGAAACATATAAAATCCTGATGGGACTGGACAGGCTGGAAGAATATTCCCAGTGTTGGGGAAGTTCAGAACTAGGGATCGCAGCCTTAAGTATAAGGGGGGAGCCATTCAGGACCGAGATGAGGAGAGCTTCTTCACTCAGAGTTGTGAATCTGTGGAATTCTCTACCACAGAAAGCTGTTGGGGCCAGTTCATTAGATATGTTCAAGAGTGAGTTGGACGTGGCTCTTGTGGCTAAAGGGATTGAGGGCTGTGGAGAGAAGACAGGAGTGGGATATGATCAGCCATGGTCACATTGAATGATGGTGCAGACTCGAAGGGCCAAATGGCCTATTCCTGCATCTATTTTCTATCTTTCTAGGGCAGGAAAGATTAAAAGCAGTCCAGGTAAAAATTTTGAGCAGTTTTGATAAAATAAATAGCAGAATACTATTTCCACTAGTTTGAGTCAGTAATTAGAAGGTGTATTAAACTGAAGATTTATAAATGATCAAAATGGATTCTTGGGACTTGGAAGGCAGAGCCAAAGACAGTAATTGGAACAGAATTCATAATGGCTTTAAAAGATAAATAGATGTTATTTATTATTGTCACATGTATTCGTATACAGTGGAAAGTATTGTTTCTTGCACACTATACAGACAAAGCACGCTTCCCTCTGATTTCAAGCGCACGATATATGTTGGATTTGATGGTCACGGAGGAGTTAACAGCAAGTGAAGTTTAGTAAGCATAGAGAAGGAAAGGAGAGAGTGCAGAATGTGGTGTTACAGCCATAGCTAGGGTGTAGAGAAAGATCAACTTAATGTGAGGTAGGTTCATTCAAAAGTCTGATGGCAGCAGGGAAGAAGTCGGTTGGTACGTGTCCTCAGACTTTTGTATCTTTTTCCCGACGGAAGAAGATGGAAGAGAGAATGTCCGGGGTGCATGGGGGTCTTTAATTACGCTGGCTGCTTTGCCGAAGCAGTGGGAAGTGTAGACAGAGTCAATGGGCGGGAGGCTGTAAGTATTTGAAAAATTGTCAGCGCAGGGACGATGAACAAACAGCCGTCTCCTGTGTTATAAGATTCTCTGCTCCTGAGAGCGAGGTGTTCAGGTCATGCATCCAGTCTTGTGAGCAGAGTTATTGTACGATTTGCAGTTTTGAAAGAGATCCCAGGTGTGAGATGTTCAGTCATGAGCCTGCACCTGAGGGACCGTCATGGCAAAAACATCAGCACGGTTGAGCAGCAAGCTAAACCAGTTTACAGGGACTGCAAGCAATGGCGTGGGTATAATTTTACTCTTCTGATCTTTTTTTTTCTTTGTTTCTTGTCGTAATTCCATTACGTATTCACCTGGTTATAGGATTCTCAAGTACTGTCTTCTGTGCGGGGCTGGGGGGAGCCTTGGTTCAGTTGGTCACCCCAGCTTTCTGAGTCTTAGCGACAGGCCTCCACTGGATCTGCTAAGTCCTGTAGTTTGAACAGAGGATTTCCACAGCGGCCGAGAGTTCTCAGATTCGCCTGTTGTGCTCCATCTGCTTTCTCTCCAGTGAGAATAATGCTGGGAGGAGCGGAGGCTAGGTGGGAAGGGGTGATAACTGGCACTGTAAATCCGTGTGGGAGATTGCAACCCTCCAAGAGTGCGGATCCGATTCCCATTGAACCCCAGCTTTATGTGGGAAGAGTTGGTAAGCCAGAGCTGCAAAATCTTGAGTTTGTTAACACCAGGTGAACAGTGTACAATTAGTCGAGCCACATTGTTTTTTTTTTGCTATTCTCATTTCTCCGTCTTTTTGAAAGCTGCACTGGGGGTGTCGGAGCGATTATACCATCACTGGAAATTGCTGCAACTATTTACACGCAAATGGCGTAATTGAGTGCGTGCACTTCAAGAGAGTCTGAACATCATGAGTCACGACTCTTCATCATGAATAATTTCAGTTCTTTTGCTGTCGAGCTAAGCACAGTGATCGTACAACTTCTACGATGCATGTCTGCTCTCCTCTGTGATATATAAATCGGTGCACATTCCCCTGCATCCGTTTCTGGCTCGCTCGCTCGCTTACCGCAGGCTGCACTTCTCTCAGTGGCCCTTTTGGGTAAAGGCTTGTCTGACTTTGTTTTTTTATTTAACGTTTGCAATGTTTTTCCTGCTGTTCTTCGTGCCATTGACAAATAATCTCTCCGTCGACAGCTAACAGGAAAAAAGAAAGAGAACGGCCAGAAATCTCGCTTCCCTCTGATTTCGAGCACACGATACATGTTGGATTTGATGCTGTCACGGGGGAGTTCACAGTAAGTAATCTTTAATACACTTTATAGTGAATGGGGACAGGGGAAGAAGCCTTCAAAATTAAGTTATGTGACTATTAAAGTGGAAATTTAAATAACATGCACAGTATTCGATGGGCTGAATGGGCTCCTTTCTGCACTGGAGGATTCTATGACGATTCTGTAATTCTGTTGCCTCAGTCCTGTGTCATGGCTGTGTTGCACTCAACCCTCATCCCACCCTAAGCGGGTGGCACAGTGGTTAGCACTGCAGCCTAATGGTGCCAGGGGCCTGGGTTCGATTCCAGCCTTGGGTCACTGTCTGTGCGGAGTCTGCACGTTCTCCCTGTGTCTACTTGAGTGTCCTCCAGGTGCTCCGGTTTGCCCCCACAGTGCAAAGATGGGCTGGTTAGGTGCATTGGCCTTGCTAAATTCTCCCTCGGCGTACCCGAACAGGTGCCAGAGTGTGGCAACTAGGGGATTTTCACAGTACTTTCATTGCAGTGTTAATGTAAGCCTACTCGTGACACTAATAAGTAAACTTAAAAACTAACTTTATCCTTCCTGAACTAAAATATTCTTCTGTTCTTTTCTCACACATGTATTTAGGTTCATTGCCTCAGCTACTCTATGTGGTAGCAGATTTGTGTGTAGGAAAAGAAAAAGAAAATCATCAAACCAGTGTAGATATTAATTATGTAGACTGTAACGGGGCAGGTTATGTGTCTGGACTACAGTATGTGGGAGCTTGCAAACAGCCAGACTGTCCTGACTGCACGCACTGTTGGTAGGTTCCTCTATCTCGAACCTCCCTGACTCAGATCATTGTGCGTGATGTGGAAATGCCAGTGTTGGACTGGGGTAAACACAGTAAGAAGTCTCTCAACACCAGGTTAAAGTCCAACAGGTTTATTTGGTAACAAACGCCACTAGCTCTCCGTACCTTTTATATGCACTGTTTGTGGTCAGAGCTCCCCACTCACCTGACGAAGGAGCAGCGCTCCGAAAGCTACTGGTGTTTGTTACCGAATAAACCTGTTGGACTTTAACCTGGTGCTGTGAGACTTCTTACTCAGATCATTGAGCTACAGTGAGTTGGAGATGCTCTACCACATGAATGGGAGGGGGCCAGAATTAGGCCATTCGGCCCATCGAGTCTGCTCCGTCATTCTATCATGGCTGGTAAGTTTCCCGTTCTCCTGCCTTTTCCCGATAATCTTTGATCCCCATAGCAATCAGGAATCTATCTATCTCTCTCTTAGATACACTCAGTGATCTGGCTTCCAAAGCCTTCTCTGGCAATGAATTCCATAGATTCACCATCCTGTGGCTGAAGAAATTCCTTGCCATCTAATTTCTAAAGGGTTGTCCCTTTTACTGTGCGGCTGAGCCCTCAGATCCTAGTCTCTCCTACTAAAGCAAACATCTTCCCCATGCCCACTCTATCCAAGTCTTTCAATATTCTATAAGTTTCAGTAAGTTTCCAGACCTTAGTCGCACCTCGTAAAAAAGATATTGGTGTAGACTGGGCTTTGGTGTGACTGGTGGTGTTTAAAGGGGCACCCTAGTGTGATAGAGAATGAGGATCTGCAGCGTATGACCCTATTCAGCAATGTATTTGCCTGGTGAGGAAGAGAATAATGACTGACTGAAGGGCAGCCAGAATGATGGACAGGGCACCTTGGAACAGAGAGCTGCCCAAAAAACTGGAGGTTGTTGGAAGGGGGTAAGTGGGATATATTAGCTCCAGTGATTCAGTAGTTAGGAGCGTTGAGAGTCCCACCTGGTACGTTAAGTTTCCGATGCCTCAATGAGGGACATCTCAAACTGGCTTGAGAGGATATCTGAGAAAGGAGAGGAGGATTCTGTTTTCGTGAACCGTTCACAACCAACAACATAGGAAAAAGTAGACAACCAAGGGAGTACCAAGGACTGGGAGCTGTAGCAAACTGGCCTTGAAGATTGGATTATTAATGGAAATTAGCATAAGGATATACAGATTAAGAAGAGCATGTGACTGAAGGAATGGTGTGGGTAATCATAGTTTGTGGACTTTTATCACACAACTGTAGCATGTCTGATTCCAGATTAGAAGGCTGCATATTCAAATTGCAATGTGGTCATAGTTTCTTTTAACACTGGACTTTCCCAAGAGTCAGTATTTCCTTGCCAGAAACAGTAGAGGTCCAAAGAGACTTGAGGTAGGAGGGCTAGGTATGCAGACAATTAAAATACCATGAGCAGAATATAATCAAAAAAGCAAATTAAACTGTGACCTTTACATAGCTCGAGGTCTGAAATCCAAGGGGTAGAAGTCATGTGTTGCCTGCCACACAGTCTGTTTTAACCCTTATACATAAGAACATAAGAAATAGGAGCAGGAGTAGGCCATCCAGCCCTTTGAGCCTGCCCCGCCATTCAATAAGATCATGGCTGATCTGTCATGGCTCAGTTCCACATTCCCGCTCTCTCCCCATAACCCTTAATCCCCTCTCTTATCAAAAACCCATCAACCCTTGTCTTAAAAATATTTAGCGAGGTAGCCTCCACCACTTCAACGGGCAGCGAATTCCAGAGATTCACCACCCTTTGAGTGAAGAAGTTCTTCCTCAACTCCGTTCTAAACCGCACCCCCTTTATCTTGAGGCTCTGCCCCCTAGTCCTACTGTCCTTTTTGAGCAGGAAGAGTCTCTCCACCTCTATCCTATCCATCCCATTCATCATCTTATATGTCTCAATGAGATCTCCCCTCATTCTTCTAAACTCTAACGAGTACAAGCCTAGTTTATTCAGCCTCTCCTCATAGCTCAACCCCCTCAACTCCGGCATCAGCCTAGTAAACTCCTCTGCACTCCCTCCAAGGCCAAAATATCCTTGCGTAAGTGCGGCGACCAAAACTGCACACAGTACTCCAGCTGCGGCCTCACTAATGCCCTATATAGCCGCAGCAAGACCTCCCTACTTTTATATTCAATCTCCCTCACTATGAAGGCCAGCATCCCATTCGCCTTCCTGACCACCTGCTGCGCCTGCAAGCTGGGTTTTTGCGACTCATGCACAAGGACCCCTCTGCACCGTCGCCTGCTGCAGTTTTTCGCCACGTAAGTAATAATCCTTCCTACCATTATTCCTACCAAAGTGGACCACCTCACACTTGCCAACATTAAATTCCATTGGACAAATAACTACGAGTAGACGTCTTGTTAGTACTACCAATATTTATTTAAACCCACACAATCAATAATCACCCACCCAACCAACAATAAGTTATCTTACAGGAAAATACTAGAATTCAAGCACAATACAAGACCTTGACTTAACTTTGTGTGACTGACAATTACCCAAGCAGATATTGGCCTTTAACTGTGTGCTGGTCTTGGTAGTCATCTGCATAATCTGGTCCTTTGGTCTGGTGTGGCACTCTGGCTCTGATCTTCCTTCCTTCCTTCTCAGGTATGGTGGCTCTCCGTCGTTGTACCTTGTTCGTGGGGTCAGAGAGAGAGAGAGAGGTTCCTGGTTGTGCAGCACCCTTTACACCCCGTTTGGTTTCACGCCCCTTTTTGGCCATTGCCAATCAATCGATCCGGACTTGATCACCCTGATCGATAAGAGTCCAATCAGGTGCGACCACACCGATCTCTGGGTGTGTCCCCAGCGGCCATGTCTGTAGGTGTTGGGGGCACATAGGTCACATACCTTCCTCCTAAATAAGGATTCCCGGTGCCTTTGTATCTGGCACACGACCCAGTGTGACTAGAAAGTCTCTTTCATCCTGGAGATGGCCCATATCCTGTGTATTCACTCTTTAGGGTTGCAGCCTGTTTGTCTACCTTTAAACTGCAGCCTGTTGGTTTAGTTTCTTGCCCAATTGTCCCAGAGCGCTTTACAAAACACCACTTTAGGTGGCCTGTTTGGCTACACATGCTTCGTCTAATCGAGTTCCTGGTTAGACTATGCCGGGGGTTTTGCAAGCAGCTTGGGGCATCACATCTTAGGGGAAGACTGGCCTTGGAGGAACTGCAGCAGAATGGTACTGCTATCAAACAGTGCCAGGGACCCAGGTTCAATTCCAGCATTGGGTGAGTACAACAAAGAACAACCCAGCACGGGAAACAGGCCCTTCGGCCCAATGAGCCCGCGCCGTCGCATCATCCTACACCTATTCTACCCTGCGTGTCTATGAATGGAACCCCTAACTTAGCCAGATTCAGGGGAGAATAGTGTCAATTTGGTAAAACCAGTCAGCCTAAGAGCACATCTTTGGGGTGTGGGAGGAAACTGGCGCGCCCGGAGGAAACCCACGCATCCACAGGGAGAATGCGCAAACTCCCACAGACACCGGCCCAAATCCATGTATCTGCACAGCTAGCAGTGCTAGTCACTGAGCTGTTGCGGCGCCCGTCTACCGGTCCAGGATCAAGCACACACACCGACACGAAGTACTAGGCCACTCCCGGAACCTCCAAGAGCAGCCCACGTACGACCCACCGTGTGCATGCCCCTTGTTTGACAACAAGGTGGACCTCCACCTGCGGAATAAAAAGACAAAAACGTTAACATACAAGTCTGCATTTCCGGTGTCTCCCGAGGCTCTGACCTTATTTAATAGCCCCTACTATAACCCTCCATCCTCGTTTCACTCATGTGTCTGTCTAATTGAACCTTAAACGAGTCCAACGTTCCTGCCTCCACCACCCTACTCGGTAGCACGTTCCATACCCCCACGACCCTCTGCGTAAAGAACCTTCCTCTCACATCCAAATAATACCTCTCCCTTCTCACCCTTAGATCATGACCTCTCATATTTGTACCCAGTCTAGGGAGCAGTCTCTCACTATTGACTCTATCTATTCCCTTCAGTATCTTATATACCTCTATCATGTCCCCCCTCAATCTCCGTCTTTCCAAAGAGAAAAGTCCCAATTTCTCCAACCTTTCCTCGTATCCCAGTCCCTCCATGCCAGGCAACATCCTGGTAAACCTCCTCTGCACCCTCTCCAGAGTCTCCACGTCCTTCCGGTAGTAAGGTGACCAGAACTGGACGCAGTACTCCAAATGCGGTCTAACCAACGTTCTGTACAACTGAAGCATTAGACGGCAGCTCTTATACTCAATACCCCTTCCTATAAAGGCTAGCATTCCATAAGCCTTTCTAACAACCTTCTCCACTTGTGTCGCAACCTTCATAGACTTGTGAACCTGCACTCCCAGGTCCTTCTGTATTTCTATACTCCTAATCGGTCTACCTTTTATCACGTAGCTCCTCTCTGCATTATCCCTTCCAAAATGCATCACCTCGCATTTGTCAGGGCTAAATTCCATCTGCCACCGATCTGCCCAATGCACCAACCTATGTATATCCTGTTGTATCACCTGACATTCCACTTCAGTATCCGCCAACCCTGCCATCTTGGTGTCATCCGCAAACTTGCTGATCACACCACTTACGCTCTCTTCCAAGTCGTTTATGTATACTACAAAGAGGAAAGGTCCCAGTACTGAGCCCTGCGGCACACCACTGGTCACTGGCCTCCAGCCCAAAAAGGTCCCCTCCACAACTACCCTCTGTCTCCTATTGCCCAGCACTACACAGAGTGTCTATGTAGAGTTTGCACGTTCTCCCCATGTCTGCGTGGATTTCCTCTGAGTGCTCTAGTTTCCTCGTACAGTCCAAAGATGTGCAGGTTAGGTGGATTGACCATGTTAAATTGCCTCTTAATGTCCCAAAATGTGTAGGTTAGATGGATTAGCCATTGTAAATGTTACAGGGATAGGGTGGGGTAGAGGTCCTGGGTAAGATGTTCAGTCAGAGTCGGTGCAGACACGATGGGCCGATTGGCCTCCTTCTGTACTGTAGGTATTCTACAATACCTGGACTCTGAAGCTTAAATTGTGAGGAGAGTTGACACAAATTAGGATTGTATTCTCTGAAAGTTAGGAGATTAAGGAATGATTTGAATCAAGTTTTCACGATGTTGAGAGGAACATAGAATCATAGAATCCCTGCAGTGCAGAAGGAGGACATTCGGTCCACCGAGTTTGCACCGAGCACAATCCCAACTATTCCTGTAACCCCACATATTTACCCTGTTAATACCCCTGACTTTAGGGTCAATTTAGCATGGCCAATCCACCTAACCCGCACATCTTTGGACTGTGGGAGGAAACCAGGGCATCCGGAGGAAACCCACACAGACACGGGGGAGAATGTGCAAACTCCACATGGGCAGTGACCCGAGCCGGGAATTGCACTCGGGTTCCTGGCGCTGTGCGACAGCAATGCCAACCAATAATGCAAAGGGAACAGACTGGGTAGGTAGAGAGAAACTAATTTCACTGTTTCAGGAGTCCAGGACTAGAGGGCAGAGCCTCAAAATTAGAGTCAGACCTTTCAAGAGTGAAATTAGGAAATTCTTTGACCACTCTTCACCCTTTTATGTAGCAGTTTGGAACTCTTTTGTCAACCGTAACTGATACTAAATTAATTAACAAATTTCACACTCAAATTGATAGATTTTAGTTAACGAAAGACATTGAGACATTTGGGGCAAATACAGGTATATAGAGCCATGAGTTCACTGCATGGGAGAACAGGCTTGAGGGGCTAAACCACCTCATCCTGTTCCTTAAGGCACTGGTTAAATTTGGCGAAAGGAAATGTGGGGCAGGATTTTCTAACCGCGCTCGCCCCCAAAGCCAGAAAACCCCAACACCCGAGGACCTTTGCATGGATCTGTCTGCATGCTAGGGTTACTATGGCAGGCGGGACAGGAAAATTCCGTTGTTAGAGAAACTGCCAACATATAATGGAGGGAATATTAAATCATTGGTGGATCGTTCAGATGGAACCCACTACTTCCATTTACACAAAGATTGTGCTCGTTACATCAGTAAGAAAGTCCTGAAATTGGCAACAAATATCTCTCGGGATAGTTGTTTAGCGTAGGCATTAAATGTTCCTCAAACGGAGTAATCATTGCATGCAATTATTGAATGTTGAGGCAAAAAACTCTGGAATTGGTGATACTGGAGTTGGATAATTTAAAGGGGAGCTTGGGTTTTTAAGCATGGAGGACCCAAACGGCCTTCATCATCTGTAACTATTCTGCGATCTCTGATCCATCATCTGAGAGTTCATTGAGGTTATTGAGTGAGCTAATGAACCACAACAGGTTCAATCCCTGTGTCAAGTTTGTACACATACATACTTTTACCTGGCCTCCCTGCCCTTCAGCTGGGGAGAGGAGATATGGGGTGCCATTGTCAGTACAGAGCATGCAACTCATTCTGCTATCTTAGTTGTGGCTGGGGGTCACCACTGGTAGGATTCCTGCTTCTCATTACAATGCAGGGGATTCCTGTTGTCAGTGAGTGTGCAGAGGTTAGAGAACTGGAGCTGTACTGAGTTCAAAGTATTTAAAAAAAAATAAATGTACTAAGTTGATGAACTTTGCCACTGCTGCAAATTATTCCATATAATCATGAGTATTTTAGGATTACATCTGTATTTTTCTCTGTCTCTCGATCACAGGGCATGCCAGAGCAATGGGCTCGGTTATTACAGACATCAAACATCACAAAACTAGAGCAGAAAAAGAATCCCCAAGCAGTGTTGGATGTTTTGAAATTCTATGATTCAAAAGAAACATCAAACAGTCAAAAATACATGAGCTTCACAGGTAAGAGGCAATCTCGTTTTCTCTGAACTAATTTTCCTATTGTGTCTCCTCCTGTTCCTCCGTCACCTAGCTTAGCAAGGTGGCCTGGGTTGTAATCATATGTACAACTATGGTCAGTGCCAACGATCGATCAGCTGCTATGCTCTTTGGCATCAATCAGGCCTTCCACTGTCTTTATTCCTTCTTTCCCTCTCTCCCATTCCTTCTGCCCCTCCCTATCCCTACGACCTCCTCCTCTCTGTCTACACTTCCCACCTCCTTGGAAAAGTGACCAGCGTAATGAGGAACCCCACCCCCACCCCGGACATTCCCTCTTCCACCTTCTTCCGTTGGGAAAAAGGTACGGAAGTCTGAGGTCACATACCAACTGACTCAAGAACAGCTTCTTCTCTGCTGCCATCAGACTTCTGAATGGACCTACCTTGTATTAAGTTGATCTTTCTCTACACTCTAGCTATGACTGTAACACTACATTCTGATCCTCCTTTCCTTCTATGAACTGTATGTTTTGTCTGTATAGCGCAGAAGAAACAATACTTTTCACTGTATCCCAACACGTGTGACAATAAATCAAATCAAATCAAAGCTCTACAACATTCTGAGTCTCTGCACCCCTCCATTTCTGGCCTCTTGCACATTCAAGATTTTCTTCACTTCAACACGGGTGACTGTGCCTTCAGCCGCTTGGACCTTTAGCTCTGAAATTCCCTGCTAAAAACCTCTTCACCTCTTTATCTCTCTCCCCTCTTTAATTTGCTCCTTGAAGCCACCTCTTTAGCCATGCTTTTGGTCAACTGTCCTACCATCCCCATGGCTCCCTGTCAAATGTTGCCTGATTATGATGGTTGGCACTTTGTTGTTTGAATAATTGTATGAAAACGCTATTATGAGGTGCCTTGGGACATCTTAACTTTATTAAAGACGTGCATAAATGAAATTTGTTGATGCCGTTCCGCTTCACTCTACTATCATTTCTTAATCCTTTTAATTTAAGCATTATTGTCCATTTCACGTTGGCCTCAACCGGCAGGAGAGCTTCCTGATTTGTTGCGGTCTTTCTGGTGAAGGTGCTGCCATAGTGCTGCTAGATAGAAAGCTCAGAGTTGGAGAACACAACAGTCTGAGTGGTTGTGTCCCAGATATTGTGCAGATACCTTTTAAAATGTTCTGAATGTTTTCTCCAGTCGTACGCCTGTAACTCAAAATTGTGCTTCCGTTTCCCGCAGATAAAACAACAGATGGATATGCTTCCTCAAATGCACTGGTGAGCCCTTTTATTCACATCGCTGTATTTAGGATAGTCGGGAAATTATTCCTTCCACATTTGGTGTGTTTAGTAGTGTCACAAATGACACCCGTGGCCAAAGCATCAAATATTTATCATTCTTCTCCCTGGCAGCCGATTTAGGAGATTGGATCTATTTGTAGGGATGTAGGACCAGTTTTTTTCTATTCATGGTGCAAGATTGGCTTGAGGTGCTGCGCAGTCTCTAAGACTAACCAGCATTGTAAAGGGAGTAGTGCTTGTGTGCATCTTGTTGTTTGCTCTGCAAATTATTGCTGGCTCAGGAGGAATGGTGGGTAGGGATGAGTTATAGGTTGGGATCTTAATAAAAGAATTGGGTGCTTGACGTACAGAATAACTCATATCTAGGAGAGTATTTAAAAAATCTGGTCAAGTGTGTTTTAAAAATAGAATATATGTTCATGAATGAAATGTTTGAGTTGAGTAACATACCCTGTACATGTGCTGCCTGGATAAATTGATACAGGCCATTGTGAAAGCAGTGTGTTGTAAAAGCGCGTAGAATCATAGAATCCTGCAGTGCAGAAGGAGGGCATTTGGCCCATCAAGTCTGTACCGATCACAGTCCCTTCCAGGCCCTATCCCCATAACTGTATGCATTTACCTGAGCTAGTACCCCTGACACTAAGGGGCAATTTAGCACAGCCAGTCCACCTCACCATCATATCTTTGGACTGTGGGAGGAAACCAGAGCACCCGGAAGAAACCCACGCAGACATGGGCAGAACTTGCAAACTCCACACAGAGACCCAAGCCAGGAATCAGACGCAAGTCTCTGGCACAGTGAGGCAATACTGCTAACCGCTGTGCCACTGTGCAGCCCATGGGAATTTTCCTTGAATTTGATTACTTTTTCTTTTTTCATGGAATGTGGGACTTTTCCTAATTGCGCTCCAAGTGAATTGCTTGCTAAACCATTTCAGAGGGCATTTAAGAGTCAACCACATTGTTGTGGGTCTGGAGTCAAATGTAGGCCAGACTAGGTAAAGACTGCAGATTTCCTTCCCTCAAGGACAACAGTGAACTACATGGGTTTTTACAAGCAATCGATGATAGTTGTCACCATTGTCAATATGGAAGCGACACGGTGGCACAGTGGTTAGCATTGCTGCCTCACAGTGCTACGGACCTGGGTTTGATTCCCGGCTTAGCTCCTATCTGTGCAGAGTCCGTAAGTTCTCCCCATTACTGCATGGGTTTCCTGCAGGTGCTCCAGTTTCCTCTCACAGTCCAAAGATGTGCTGGTTAGGCGAATTGGCCATGCTAAATTTTCCCTCTGCGTACCCGAGCAGACGCCAGAGTGTGGCGACTAGGAGACTTTCACAGTAATTTCATTGCAATGTTAATGTAAACCTTTTTGTAACACTAATAAATAAATTATAAAACTTCAAACATTACTCTAAATTACGTTATTATATTCCAGATTTATTGATTGAATTTGAATTCCACCAGCTGCCTTGAGGGGATTTGAACCCTTGCCCCCAGAGCATTGGTCTGGATCTCTGGATTACTAGCTCACTGTCATTGCAGCTACACCACCATCCTGTTGCTGCTTTACAAAATTACTCTGGATTTAGGGCATAAGAACATGAGAGCGATTAGATGAGAAAAGACCAAGGTGTGTTTAGCTGATTTTATAGCATCCTGATAGTCAATGATACAAGAGTATCATAGAACATAGAACACTACAGCACAAACAGGCCCTTCGGCCCACAAGTTGCGCCGATCACATCTATACCTACTAAGCCATAGACCTAGCTATAACCCCCAATCCCATTAGATCCCATATATTCATCCAGAAGTCTTTTAAAAGACCCCAGCGAGTTCGCCTCCACCACCACCGACAGCAGCCGATTCCATTCACTCACCACCCTCTGAGTGAAAAACTTACCCCTAACATCTCCTCTGTACTTGCTTCCCTGCACCTTAAATCTGTGTCCTCTCGTAGCGACCATTTCAGCCTGGGGAAATAGCCTCTGAGAATCCACCCTATCTATTCCTCTCAACATCATATAAACCTCTATCAGGTCGCCTCTCAACCTTCGTCTCTCCAGGGAGAAGAGTCCCAGCTCGCTCAACCTATCTTCATAAGGCATGCCTCCCAGTCCAGGCAACATCCTTGTAAATCTCCTCTGCACCCTTTCAATAGCTTCCACGTCCTTCCTATAGCGAGGTGACCAGAACTGCACACAGTCGACCAGAACTCCACAGTATCGTAGAGTTGTTGATATAATGGAGTTGTTGACTGATCATAGTAATTAATCTCTATCAATTAGTTGACTGGAGGCCTTGTGGTGAAGTCCCACTGGACTAGAAACACCAGGTTTGAGTCCAATGCCAGGACTTATTGGCCATGGAAGGAGCACTCGTAACATGGTTCAGTGAGCTGATAATACCTGTGGAATCCTTCCACTGCTTCCCTTCCACTATTCCCCAAAGGGTTAAAAAACAGGGTGGGATGACAGCAAACCAAGGTGTGAGTGAGGAATGTCACAGCGGTAGACAGCTTTAGGAACCATAAGTCCAAAATCATCTGTTCCTTCCCAGAACTATTTTAAGATGTTCTGCACATCTATTTCTAATACACCTGTAACTTATGTGTCACGTCTCAAATTACTCATGTACTGCTTTTCCAAAACAGATCTTGAAACAGCTTTGCATGGTGCATATTACTCTATTTAGAACCTTAGCAATCTTATTACTCTTTAACCTTCTCTTTTCCAACCATATTCTAACTCAATTCCAAACAGATAAAATAGAAGCAGGGAGGTTGTTTCCACTGACGGGTGAAGCCAGAACTAATGGGCATGGCCTCAAAATAAGGGGGAGCAGACTGAGTTGAGGAGGAATTTCTTCACCCAAAGGGTTGTGAATCGGTGGAATTCCCTGCCCAGTTGAGGCTACCTCATGGAATGTTTTTAAGGCAAGGATAGATCAATTTTTGAACAATAAAGGAATTAAGGGTTATGGTGAGTGGGCGGGTAAGTGGAGCTGAGTCCATGAAAAGATCAGCCATGATCTCATTGAATGGCAGAGCAGGCTCGAGGGGCCAGATGGCCAACTCCTGTTCCTGGTTCTTATGTAACTCCACTGTCCCCTCAATCATTCTGGCTGTTCTCTTCTGATTCCATCCAATTGCTGCATTATCTGTTTTTGAACAGCAATAATCGAAGGTCACTAAAGATGGTCTTTTATCAACCCCTTATCGGGCCCCACAGGATAAACCAGGGTATTAATATCACACCTTATTAAGTAGAAGAAATTCCCTGTGATCCAGCTTACCTGGGTTCATGCAGGATACAAAGCACTGGGTGGCGTGGAAGAGTACAGCGCAGGAGCAGTATGTTCTCTTTAGGTCTTGTTTTAAGTTTGCTACTTGGTAATATTCTGATGAAATGGACCGTGTTCGGTAAAGGCAGATTGTGTTATTTGATTAACTGCATCCTTGTCTGCAGAGCACAAAGAATGTGTCAGAGTCTCCAGCTGTGCCTCCTGTGTCAGAGGACGATGATGAAGATGAAAGCGTTCCACCGCCTGCCATTGCACCACGGCCGGAACACACAAAATCGGTCAGTACGGTTCCTTACAGGTTATAACATAGGTAATGAGAGCAAGAGTAACATCCTCACTCTATTCCACTTTCCCACCCTATCCCCAGATTCCTGATTCCCTTGGTGCCTAAAACTGTGTTGATCCCTGTCTTTGATTCATTTTATTCGCTCCAGTGAGGTCAATTCCAGGGAACGTAGATTCATTCGACTCAATTCCTCCTCGTGGGAAGCCCTCTCATCCCAGGAGTCAATCGAGTTAGGGTTAACTTCACCCCATTGACGTACTGGGAGGCAACATGACCCGTTACCATTCGTAGTCGTCCATGAGTGTTATGGCAAGGGTATCGAAGTGCTGAAGAGCTTACAAGAGAAAGATTTGCAAGGATAATACTTTATATAAGTTATAACTATCAGGCTGGAATCCTTTCCTCTAGAAAAGAGAAGGTGAGGGGTGACCCAGTAGAGGTGGCACGGTAGCACAGTGGTGAGCACTGCTGACTCACAGCGCCAGGGACCCTGGTTTGATTCCTGGCTTGGGTGTGGAGTTTTTACGTTCTTCCCATGTCTACATGGGTTTCCGCCAGGGGCTCTGATTTTCTTCCACAGTCCGAAAGACATGCTGGTTAGGTGCATTGACCTGGTGCACTGATTTCTCCCTCAGTGTACCCGAACAGGTGCTGGAGTGCGGTGACTAGGGGATTTTCACAGTAACTTCATTGTAGTGTTAATGTAAGCCTACTGGTGACTAATAAATAAACTTTAGAGGCCGTTAATATCATGAGAAAGTTTGATAGGGCGTACGTATTGGTATATGTCCATAACTCGTGGTCATAAATAATAAGTTGATGACTAATAAATTCAATACAGAGTTCAGGAAAAAAACATATTTACCCAATCCGTGGGTTTCAGCAGCGCAGGAATACTCCTCATAGCATCTTGAGGGTGCGCATAGAATCATAGAATCCCTACAGTGCAGAAGGAGGCTCTTCGGCCCATCGAGTCTGCACCGATGACAATCCCATCCAGGCCTTACCCCATTTCCCTACACATTTACCCACTATTCCCTCTGACCTACGCATCCGAGGACACTAAGGGGCAATTTTAGCATGGCCAATCAACCTAACCCGCACATCTTTGGACAGTGGGAGGAAACCAGAGAACCCAGAGGAAACCCACGCAGGCACGAGGAGAATGTGCAAACTCCACACAGACCGTGACCCGAGCCGGGAATCGAACCCAGGACCCTGAAGCAGCAGTGCTAACCACTGTGCTACCGTGCCGCCCCCCACGTTTGTTTGGCAGTTCTGTGGCAGTTGTTTAGCAGTTCCTCAGTTTGAGCAGCAGTGCTCTTCTGTAGCCCAGGCTTTCCAGGATAAAAGATTTCCTGACATTGAGAAAACACTCCTAAAGATCTACGTTCTCCGGAAGCCTACTAGGTAAAATGGACACTTTGACCAAACGCAGCTTTCCACCTGTACAATGCAAAGGCCAGGGAAGAACCTCATGTCCAGTTCTGTGGTTGATCGCTCACCCTTGACACTGCTAAAATATTTTGGCACCACTTTTGACAGTGTGTTGATCTGCTGGTGATGCCTACAGAACACCAGAGCCCAGGTCCAGATAAGAAGCGAATCTCATACAGGAACTGTGGGGGACACTACCACCAGGGACAGCAGAGCCCATCGCTTGCCTATTGCTTCACTGGTCTACTCAGGCCCCTAACGAATGGTTATGTCAACCAACAAGGAGTTTCTCCTTTGTCTATTTGGTTCCGCCACAGCAGGTTTTTTTCAAGAATCTTTTCTCCCACAAATGTCTTGTTGAGACTCTCTTCAAGTTAATTTTACCTGAAACTAGAAAACAGAATCGCTTAAAAGAAGCCTAAACCTCTCAGCTGTCCGGGAATGTGGAGTACTTGTTCTGCACACACTAGATTTGCCCACCTAGACAGGTAGATGTGGAGATGTGCGCACGCACAGGGGTGGCGTAGCGGTTAACACTGCTGCCTCACAGCACCAGGGACCCAGGTTCAATTGGATAAAAGCAAATTACTGCACATGCTGGAATCTGAAACCAAAAGAGAAAATGCTGGAAAATCTCAGCAGGTCTGGCAGCATTTGTACGGAGAGAAAAGAGCTGATGTTTCGAGTCCAGACGACCCTTTGTCAAAGCTTCAAGACATCTGGACTCGAAACGTCAGCTCCTTTCTCTCCTTACAGAAGCTGCCAGACCTGCTGAGACTTTCCAGCATTTTCTCTTTTGGACCCAGGTTCAATTCTGGCCTTGGATCACTGTCTGTGCGGAGTTTGCACATTCTCCCCGTATTTGCGTGGGTTTCCTCTGGGTGCTCCAGTTTCCTTTCACAATCCATTGGCCATGCTAAATTCTTCCTTAGTGTACCCGATCAGGCGCTGGAGTACGGCGGCTAGAGGATTTTCACAGTACCTTCATTGCGGTGTTAATGTGAGACTACTAATAAATAAAATTTTAAAACTTTTAACACGTAGGGATGGTGATAAAATTCCTGGAAAACAGAACCCTGGGATGTAAATGCATCAAAGAAGCATAATCCCAGTGCACTCAGCACAAAGTGCTGGCAGACCTCATCAAGAATGTAAATCACTATGTCAAATATGCTGCAGTTTGGCATAATTGCTGTGTCTGAGTTATGCTCGAAGAATAGCCTTCTTGTAACACAGCCACAAGTGATAAATTGTAGTGAGCAAGTGATATTAAGTGATTGCTGTCTTCTCAAGTATATCTTCTGATCTAGAATAATTTTAAAAAATTTCTGCAATTAATTAAATTGGCTTTTAACAGCGTGATCACAGTGAGATTTCGTACGTCTTTGCAAAATGAGATTCAGTCAACTGGAATACCCTGTACAAATAAAAGTTAAACTGCTCAATCCGATTCCATTATCAGAGTGCTCCGCCGGGAGTGAATTAGAAATGATGTGTACTTCAGTTGCAAACAATAATATACACATGATGTTTGTTTCCTCCGGGTGCTCCGGTTTCTTCCCACAGCCCAAAGATGTTTGGGTTAGCTGCGCTGGCCGTGCTAAATTGCCCCTTACTGTCCCGGCATAAGTAGATTAACGAGGTAACTATGTGGGGTTACGGGGATAGGGCCTGGATGGGAATGTTGTTGGTGCAGAGTTGATAGGCCGAATGGCCTCTTTCTGCAGTGTAGGGATCCTATAATAGTACCACTTCCACGGCTAAGGCCATTTGTCTCATGAGTAAGCTGAAGAAGGCCTTGAATCCGGTTTGTAATTCCTGGTATGGGTTGAGAGGCGGTGGATTTAAAACTGAGATGGGGAGGAGATAATTCTTACAGAGAGTGGTGAATTTGTGGAGTTTGCTGTGCCCCGTAGTACACTGGAGTCTGAATGGTTCCAAGAAAGAGAAATCATAGAAACCCTACAGTACAGAGAGAGGCCATTCGGCCCATTGAGTCTGCACCAATCACAATCCCTACCCCCATGTCCCTACGTATTTTACCCATTAATCCCTCTAACCTACGCATCTCAGGACACTAAGAGGCAATTTTAACATGGCCAATCCATCTAACCTGCGCATCTATGAGGTGTGGGAGGAAACTGGAGCACCCAGAGAAAACCTACGCAGACACGAGGAGAATGTGCAAACTCCACACAGACAGTGACCCGAGCTGGGAATCGAACCCAGGTCCCTGGAGCTTTGAAGCAGCAGTGCTAACCACTGTGCTACCGTGCCAGTCAAAGAGATGGATATGTTTCTGATTTTTAAAAAACAGGCTAAGGAATATGGGGAAGAGGTGGGTTTGAGACCAAGAAGCAACCAGCCATGATCTGATTGAATGGCGGGGCAGGCTCAAAAGGCTAAATTGTCTACTTCTGCTCCTATGTGCCCATTTTCCTTATTTCCCCCCTCCCAACCCCAAACCCCCAACCATCACCAAAAGCTCACTGTAAACAAAAGTAGCTTGTCTCTTCCTTGTGAAGGAAACACCAGCCCCACTGATCCTTATCTAATTATCTAATGAATCTTTCTGGAGTTTGCACTTGACAGTACGAAGAGAATTACAGCACAGGAGCTGGCCATTTGGCCCTCCAAGCCTGCACCGACCATGCTGCCCGTCCAAACTAAAACCTCCAACCCTTCCAGGGATCATAGCCCTCTATTCCCAACCTGTTCATGTAGGCGTCCAGTAGATGGACTCTGCTTGAATGCTTCCTCTTCCAGTTGAGTAACCCAATAGTAAATGGTCACCATGAAACTATCACTAGTTGTTGTAAACGCCCATCTGGTCCACTAACCTGCTTTAAGGAATGAAATCTGCCATCCTTAGCAAATTTGCAGATGACACTAAAGTCGGTGGAGTTGTGGACAGTGCAGAAAGATGTTGCAGGTTACAGAGGGACGTAGATAAGCTGCGGAGCTGGGCTGAGAGGTGGCAAATAGAGTTTAATGTGGAAAAGTATGAAGTGATTCACTTTGAAAGGAGTAACAGGAATACAGAGTACTGGGCTAATGGTAAGTTACTTGGTAGTGTGGTTGAGCAGAGAGATCTCGGTCTCCATGCGCATAGACCCCTGAAAGTTGGCACCCAGGTTGATTGGGTTGTTAAGAAGGTGTACTGTGTGTTAGCTTTTATTGGTAGAGGGATTGAGTTCAGGAGCCATGAGGTCATGTTGCAGCTGTACACAACTCTGATGCGGCCACACTCGGAGTATTGTGTACAGTTCTGGTCGCCACATTATAAGAAAGATGTGGAAGCATTGGAAAGGGTGCAGGGAAGATTTACCAGGACGTTGTCTGGTATGGTGGGAAGGTCTTGTGAGGAAAGGCTGAGGGACTTGAGGCTGTTTTCATTAGAGAGAAGAAGGTTAAGAGGTGACTTAATAGAGGCATATAAGATGATCAGAGGATTAGATAGTTCACAGTGTGAACTTTTTTTCTCGGATGTAGATGGCTAACATGAGGGGACATAGCTTTAAATTGAGGGGTGATAGATATAGGACAGATGTCAGGGGTAGGTTCTTTACTCAGAGAGTTGTAAAAGTATGGAATGCCCTGCCTGCAACAGTAGCGGATTCGCCAATATTAAGGACATTTAATTGGATAATTATATGAATGAAATTGGAGTAATGTAGGGTGGATGAGCTTTAGATTGGTTTCATAGGTCAGCACAACATCAAGGGCCGAAGGGTCTGTACTACGCTGTAATGTTCTATGTTCTATTACCCGATCTGGCCTACATGTGATTCTAGACATCTAGACTCAGCACCATGGTTGATTCTTGACTTCCCTCTGAAATAGCCGAGTGATCTACACAGTTTGAGGGCAATCAGAGATGAGCAACAAATTCTGGCCTTACCAATGATGCCCACCTCCCATGAAAGAATGTTGCACACATTTAGAACAATACTTGTGGGGTTGGAAACGGACAGCATGAGAGTGCCTCTCTGGAGAGGAGAACATTGAACCAATTCTTCGTTGATTAAGTGCTAGCTGAAAATACCAACCTTGTGGCCACAAAGCCTGCTTATGAATACCTCTGCCAAAGCAGTTCATTTGTCCTGCGACCAAAATCACTAAATCAGATGTTGTCACCTTGCTGCATGTTGGAATTTGCTGTGTGAAATATTTCTTGCATTATAAACACTTCAAAAAATACTTGATTGGCTAGGATCTTCAGGATGTCCTGGCGTTGTGAAAGGCATTTGTCATTTTATTTTCTCTCCAACCTTGTCCGTAACCTTACACTTTCATCCTTTTTTTCTCTTCTTTCTATAGATGTACACTCGGTCTGTGATAGACCCCATTCCTGTCCCACCCACCAAAGATGCTGCCACGTCTCCCATCTCCTCGCCCTCCGAGAATAACACCACCCCTTCAAATACCCTAACCAGGAACGCTGAGAAGCAAAAGAAAAAGACCAAAATGACAGATGAAGAGATATTGGAAAAATTGAGTACGTGACCATCCAGCTTTATCTTGCTTGGTGATTGGGTGAGGAACTGAATGGGGCACTGACCTTCTGCTGCAGGAGCTAATGGTTCAAATCTCGCCCATACTGATGAGATAAAAGCCTCCTTTCTCTTGGTTGTTGCCATGTGTCAGGACAGCCTTGGCCAATTGGATATAAGCCCAAAATTAAGAAAAAAATGACTCTCAACAGCAGTTTAGCACCGAAGTGGCAAACATGCTCAGAGAGTGCAGAGGAAGTTTCCAAGAATGTTGCCAGAGCTAGAAAAGTGTAGCTACGAGGAGAGATTGGGGTGATATTCCTTGGAACAAAGAAGACTGATGGGGTGACTTTGCTGAGGTGTACAGCATTGAGGGGAAGAGATAGAGTGGACAGGATAAAATTGTTTCCCTTAGTGGAGAATTCTAGAAGCAGGGGACATAGATTCAAGACAAGTGTTGAGGGGACGTGAGGAAGTACTTCCTTGCGCAGAGGGTGGTGCGTGTCTGGAATCACTGCCCGAGATGGTGGTGGAGGCAGAGACCCTAAACTCTTTTAAACAGTATCTGAATCTGCACCTTAAGCTACAGGGCTACGGGCCAGGTGAAGGAAGGTGGGATTAGAAAGGGTGCCTGGGTGCCCTTGGGCTAACCTGCACAAGATGGGCTGAATGGCCTCCTCCTGTGCTGTAATGGTTTTATGGTTCCAGGGTCAACTGGTTTGGAAAATGCAAGTATTACTGGTGGAGTGAAGGGTGCTTTTCTAGTTTTGAAATGAAGACAGATTGCTGGGGTGGATTGGAGTTATTACTCTTATTGTACAATAACATTAGTTATCTGGGCCTTCTCCACAGCAGTGTCAGCACCAGGTAAAACGGAGCAGTTCACTGCCTTGTGACGGTGTGTTGGTGTTGGTGCACTGCCGCGGTTCTTTTCCCTCCACATTCTGTTCTGTTAGGGTTGATTCCCTGCTCGGGTACGAGTACAAAGTCTCCTCACCCAAGAGACCGTCTGTGTGATTGACAGGGTGGTTGTCACCTGAGGGCTTTTCTTGAACATGTCCCTGGAATGTGAGTGACAGTGACTGGACTTGCATCTGTTACGCATCTCCGATTTCCCTTCAGGGCCTGGACCCATTTCCTTCTGTGATTGTATCTTTTAAAAATAAGAACAGTTAAGTAGCTTTCCAGGCTAATCGAGAGAACATTGAGTTACGCAGATAGTATGATCTGGAATTGTTAGGGTGGTGGCAGATCACCTTTCCTCAAAGAGTTTAGTAAAGCGGGTAGTGTGATTACAACAATCCAGAAGCTTTCATTTCTTTTCGTCAGGGGCGGCATGGTGGCACAGTGGTTAGCACTGCTGCCTCACAGCACCAGGGATCTGGGTTCGATTCCAGCCTCAGGTGACTGTCTGTGTGGAGTTTGCACATTCTCCCCGTGTCTGCATGCCCCACAGTCCAAAGAGGTGCAGGTTAGATTGATTGGCTATGATAAAATTGTCCCTCAATGTAAGGGGGATTAGGAGGGTAAATATGTGGGGTTACCAGGGTATGACCTGGGTGGGATGGGACTGTTGTCAGTGCAGGCTTGATGGGCCAAATGGTCTCCTTCTGTGCTGTAGATTCTGATTCTGTATAGGAAATTTATGCCTTACCAAAACTGGTAGAGTTTATTTTATTAGTGTCTCAAGTAGACTTACATTAACACTGCAGTGACATTACCGTGAAAACCCCCTAGTCGTAGCACTCCGATGCCTGTTTGGGTAAGTTGAGGGAGAACTTAGCCAACGCACCTAACCAGCTGTCGTCTGTCGGATTGTGGGAGAAATCCAGAGGAAACCCACACAGACATGGGGAGAACATGCAGACTCCGTGCATCTGTTGATCCATGCCAGGAATCGGACCTGGGTCCCTGTCTCTGTGAGGCAGCAGTGCTAACCACTGTGCCACCCAATTTATTAATCGATTGGTCTATTTGCCTTGGTGAGAATTTAAATTCGTTCTCTGATGCGTGTTGCTGGAACAGCAGACATTTATTACCCATTCCCTACTTTGCCCTGGGAAAATGGTATTGGGGCCCCACTTTGATATAGTGATTCCGTCAGTACTCTTGGGTAGGAAGTTGCACGATTCTGGCCCAGTGACCAAGAAAGAACAGCGATTAGGTGTCCCAAGTCAGGATGGAGTACTTCAGGAGAAATTTAGAGATGATAGTGTTCCCCTGTATTTACTGCCCCTTTCCTAGCTGATGAATATTGAATATATGGAAGGTGCAGAAACCTTGATGAGACAGTGGCAGCTCTGGGTTGCTAGTTCCATCAAGTCCAAGCTTAATGGGGTGACCACATAATGATGACTAAGAACCATGGCAATCCTCTTTTTGCCCTCTACAATCAAGAACACCAGCAAAATGGAACCAAGCGCACTTCCCAGCTCCCCCACTTTGCATTGGATCAGTTGACCGAAGATCCCCTCCCCCCATCGCTACCACGTCCAAAGATGTGCAGGTTAGGTGGAATGGCCATCCAAAGTTATCCCTTAGCGACATGCGTGTTTCTAGACCTACAGCAATGTGGGTGACTCTTGAACACAGAGTGGCTTGCTGGGCTAGCTAAGATCCATTTCTATCTTCTTGAGGCAGGTTAAGAATGGGTAATGGTTGTTGGTTTGATTGGTGATGCCAGTAGCCCATAAGTTACTGCATGAGACAAGAAGGTCAGCAGATATGGACACAGCTTTCCCCCTCTTCTAAAGACCAAGTTCATGGTTTTTTTTTTGTTCATCCTCTTTCTCCAATCCACGCCTTGCCAAGAGCTTGGGCAGTTGACGTTCTTAGATTTTAAAATTGTTCCTTTTTTTAAAAAAGTTGATCTCGTTGATAAAAATGTACACATTCATTAAACTTTTAACATTCTTTCCCATCCTCACAGGAAGTATAGTAACAGTGGGAGATCCGAAAAAGAAATACTCGAGGTTTGAGAAAATTGGACAGGGGTTAGTATAACATTGTGTATTTGATGTTGTGCTATCATTGCATTTATGGCTTGTCTGCCTGCAGATCACAGCACAGGAGCCTGTTGTCTGTAGCTCATGGCATCATAACAGGTTGTTGGCACCTTGTAGTCCTGCTTACAGGAGATTGGCAAATTATTTGAACTCACACATTGAACCTTGTATAACAGTGAGCCATTGAGACGTAGGGTCATGTTTGTAAGGTCCGGTAATGCTTGGTTACCCAGACTTTAGAACGCTTCAAGAATGTCTATGTCTGTTGCTGTCTCCCATTTCCAAGACTTGTGTCGAAATTGCCTCTTTGACCAAGCTTTTGACCGTGTTCCTTCTTAAGAAAGTATTTGTTTGCGCGATGTGGGTATCGCTGGTTAGGCCAGCAATTACTGCCCATCTCCATTGCCCTTGAGCAGGGTAGTGAACTGCCACCTTGAACCGCTGCAGTCCATGTGGTGTAGGTGCACCCACACTGTTGTTAAGGAAGAATTTCCAGGATTTTGACCCAGCGACAGTGAGGAAACCATTATAGTTCCAAATCAGGGTGGTGCGTGACTTGAAAAGAAACAAGGAGACCTGGTCAATGGTAATCCCCAAGATGTTAATATGAGGGCCGCAATTCTCCCAAAATATGTTGTCCCTGGCGGAAAAAGCAGTGCAATTCCCAACGGGCAGATTGATGGGATCAAGATTCCAGCCCATCCATAGTTGGACATTGATTTTGAGCTTGGGGTGATTCCCGCCAGGAAAGGGACATGCAGGACTGAAAGACATCGGCATAGCCAACTCCTCACAGATTGGGCACCATATGTAAAGGTGTTTTCCCCCACCCCACTTCAGACACCTCCCCCCTCATTCCTCCTCCTCCTCCCCCCCCCCCCCCGCAATTCCTCCTCCTTCAGGCCCCATTCCTTGGCAGTGCCAACCTGCCACTGCACCTACAATTGTGGCTGCCAGGTTGCCCGTTGGCAGTGCTCAGCCATGTCCCTGACCACCGAGGGGCTCCATTGGCGTCCAAGTCCCCCCATTATGGTCATCACATCACATCCGTGTGGAGAGCAGTACTGATCCCTGCCGTAACATTGTGCCAATGGGTAGGTGTCTTTAAGGACTGCGCTGAGGGGATTCTATGGAAGGGGCCGGCTGAATTTGTCTTACCGTCAATTCTGCGTATTTAAAATCAGATGATGTTGCTGGCTGGGGGAGGTGAGAATCTCAATGTGTGTTCTCCCAGTGTAAATCACACTATGGCCTCTTGAATTTAGCATGGCCAATGCACCTAACTAGCACGACTGTGGGAGGAAACCGGAGCACCCGGAGGAAACCCACACAGACACGGGGAGAACATGCAAACTCCACACAGACAGTGACCCAAGCTGGGAATCGAACCTGGATCCCTGGCGCTCTGAGGCAGCAGTGCCAACTATACTTTCCATCTACAATGCGATATGTGCCTGTGTGTCTGGGCACAGGATGAAGTCTCAGAACACCAGGTTAAAGTCCAACCTATTAATTTGGAATCACGAGCTTACGGAACACTGCTCCTCCATCAGGTGAGTCACGTGAGCACTCGGAAAGCTCGTGATTCCAAATAAACCTGTCGGACTTTAACCTGATGCTGTGAAACTCCTTAGTGTCCGTCCCAGTCCAACGCCGGCACCTCCACATCGTGTGTGTGTGGGACCAGAGAATCGCTCCCGAGGAGATTCAGTGATGGTAAAACCATTGAATGTCACTGGGGGGGGGGGGGGGGTGGGGGGAGATGGTTAGATTCTCTCTTATTGGAGATGGTTATTGCCCAGCACTTGTGTGGCAGGAATGTGACTTACGTGGGATATAGGGTGAAATTTTCCAGCCACGCTCGCCCCAAGGTCGGAAGTTCCCATCCGAGGTCGACAGATCTTTGTGTGGTCCCTGCCCACCTGTTTGCATTCCCATGGTGGGAGGGACAGGAAAATTGTGACCCATGGTGTTTTATAATGCTGCTAAGTGCCTTGTGTGTTTCATTCCGTTTAAGGCAGTATATAAACTGCACGTTGTTAATTAGGATGAGCTGTGTGCTACACTGTGAATGATCCTTTAGCTGTGTTAAATGCATGCTAATAGCTGTTTGCCCTATACCCACAGAGCTTCAGGCACAGTGTACACAGCAATTGATGTAGCCACGGGACAAGAGGTGAGTTGGGCACACACGTTGCTGTTGTGGAACAAGAGCTTTGCTGAACCTCTCCCAGGGAATGAGGTTTGATTTTTCTTGAATTTTTTTTTAATTGTCATTTTCAGGTTGCAATCAAGCAGATGAACCTACAGCAACAACCCAAGAAAGAATTGATTATTAATGAAATTCTGGTGATGAGGGAAAATAAAAATCCCAATATTGTTAATTATCTAGACAGGTGAGCGGTTTTTAATTCTTTTATTCGTTGTGGGACATGGGTGTAATTGACACTGTTGGGGCAAGTCTAGTTTCAGCACACACAAACTCAACTGGATAAAAGCTGAAAATGCTGGAAACATGTTGCTTGAAATTTTCAAAAGAAATGCAGGGCTTTAGAGAAAGAACAAGGGACTAAGATTAATTAGATAGTTCTACTATAAAACTAAAACAAGCATGGTGGCTGAATGACATTTTCTGTGCTAAGATTCTGTAAGAAAGAAAAATTTACTTTTGACTGGTTTCTTGCACCCTAGTGGAGGGACTAAATCCAGTAGTTATTGCCCATCCCTAGTTGTTCTTGGAGGGCAGTTGGGAGTCAACCACATTGCTGTGGCTCTGGAATCCCATGTAGGCCAGATCAGGTAAGGACGGCAGGTTTCCTTCCCTGAAGGACATCAATGAACCTGATGAGTTTTTCCGACAGTCAACAATGATTTCGTGATCATCAGTAGATTCTTAATTTCAGATATTTTTTATTAGATTCATTACACCATCTGCTGTTGCTACGATGCGTCATCTGAATTGCACGCACGTGTGTGTGTGTGTGTGTGTGCGCGCGCGCGAGCCTGGGTGAATGTATCGGCATCTGTATCATTTGTAGCCTTTGTGATGGATGGATTTATGCAGCATCCCGTACCTACTTATGTTACACAGTATGACTTGTTACTTTAAGTGCTGCAATTTTGCATAAGAGCCTCCAAAAGGCAGTGAAAAGTGTACCTTACCTGCGTGCATACTTGCATGTGTGAGAAACTCATTGTAAGCAACTGACCGTAGAAGTTATCCTATGATGGTATCTAACCTGACAGTTTTACTTGCATAAAGTGGTTTGTGTGGCAGAGTGGTCTGGAGATGAGGAGCATATCAGCCATGATCGAACGGCAGAGCAGAGTCGATGGGCCAAATGGTCTAATTCTGCTCCTGTATCTTACGAACTTATGAGGGTTGTTTTGAATCACCATTATATGTTGAACTCTGTGTCACTTTATGCCAAGATAGATACTAAAGCCCAAAGTAAATGTGCAAGTCAATGAAACTCAGCTTTCCTGTACCTACTCGTTAGTTAAAGAAAAGCCACGAAGGAGAGCCCATCCCATAACCAACCCTTCATCAAAAAAAATTATATGGGAGCTGTGACTATCCTATAATCACCCCTTAATCAGGGAACACTGCAGAAGGGATATCCTTCTCATAACCATCCTTAATCCAGAAGAACATGCTGTGTCCATCTCTTCCATGGGCCTGAGGCCAACAGTCTGCACTTCATGGATAGGGTAGCATTTACACTGAGAATATCCTTTTCCCAATAGTATTGGTTGCTGGGTAGACTGGTACCCTGACCAAGCAGCCCTTGTGTGCAATCCGGAACAAATTTAAACTCAAATGTCAATTCTTTCAAGTAAAAATCCTTTCTACCACACGAGAAAGGGTGGAATAACATAGTGGCTGTTTCTCAACAAATAATCCAGAGGCCTGGACTAATCATCTAGAAAATGCAAAGTTCAAATTCCACCATCGCAGCTTTAGGATTGGAATTAAGTTTTTAGCAAATCTAGAATCATAGAATCCTGCAGTGCAGAAGGAGGCCATTCGGCCCATTGAGTCTGCACTGACCACATTCACATTCAGGTCCCATCCCCAGAACCTCAGGTTAGTGCCCCTGACACTAAGGGGCAATTTAAGATGGCCAATCCACCTAACCCGCACATCTTTGAACTCGTAGAGTCACAGAGGTGTACAGCATGGAAACAGGCCCTTTGGCCCAACTTGTCTCTGCCCTTTTTTTTTAAAACCCCTAAGCTAGTCCCAATTACATCATTTCAGTCACATCCCTCAATACCCATCTTACCCATGTAACTGTCTAAATGCTTTCCAAAAGACAAAATTCTGGGAGGAAACCCACGCAGACATGGGTGCAAATTCCGCACAGTCACCCAAGGCCAGGAATCGAACCCGGGTCCCTGGTGCTATGAGGCAGCAGTGCTAACCACTGTGCCACCGTGCTGCCTATCTGAAAACAAACAGCAGTGAAAATGGTCCCCAAAGCTGTCGGATTGTAATATAAAACCCATCTGATTCACAAATGCACTCCAGGGAAGGAAACCCGCCATTCTTGCCAGTATTTTGTTTGAGTCTCATGCCGATATAATTGAATTTTAACTGTGTGCACCCTGTCAAGTGCCTCGCAAGCCACTCAGTTGTTAAAAATGGGCAATAAGTTCCTTGACGCATGTCCACATTTTGAGAAATAAAGTATATCTTCTTTTATTCATTCATGGGACATGGGTGTCGCTGGCTAGACCAGCATTTATTGTCCATCCCTAGTTGCCCTTGAGAAGGTGGTGGTGAGCTGCCACCTTGAATCGCTGCAGTCTACGTGCTGTGGGTTGACCCACATGATGCCATTAGAGAGGGAATTCCAGGATTTTGACCCAGCGACTGTGAAGGAACGGCAATATATTTTCAAGTCAGAATGGTGAGTGGCTTGGAGGGGAACTTGCAGTTGGTGGTGTTCCCGTGTATCAGCTGCCCTTGCCCTTCTAGTCGTGGGTTTGGAAGCTGCTGTCTAAGGATCTTTGGTGAATTGCCTCAGTACACACTGCTGCTACTGAGCTTCAGTGGTGGAAGGAAGTGACAGGAGTGTGAAAAGAGGAGACCATTACTTGACTCACTTAGCAATTGAAATATTGACATATGTTAACATGGAACTGGCCAGTGCTCCAGACAGGGGAAGGAGTTCAGCTCAGCTCAGTTCCTGATCTGTGTTACTGAAGTGCCAAGTGCAAGTGCCATTTCCTTGCGAGTTCACAGAGAGGGTGAAATGCGAGGGACTGTGGCCAGCTGTGTGGATTCATTGGCAGTAACTTATAAACACATGTGCTTCTCTTGGCTGTAGGCATTAAGTGGGAAGAGAAGTGAAACTTAGTTAACAACCTATTGGAATAAAACAGTCTCAAAAGGCAGTCTTAATAGCATCCCCCTTTCTGGTGGTCATAGTCAGTTGTAGGCAGGAAGTGCTGGAAACACTATCGCTGGGATTCTACCATCCTGGGCGTCACAGAATCGGAGCAGATGAGGGGCGGACAACGGAAATGTTCACTGACCTCAGGCAGCAATTTCTGGCCATAAAATCCCACCCTGTAAATGAGTCCCAAAGAATCTGTGCACAACAAAACAGAGTTGATGCTTAAGGCCGGGGACCTTTCACCGAAACTAATCTGCAGAGCCATGGGGGAGCGGACGGGAAAAGAACTAAAGGGAGAGGTTTGTGATTGCGTAGAAGGTAGGAGTGATTAAATGGCTGATATGATAATGCAAGATGTTTCTTCAGAAAGAGCTCTTCAAAATGCAGTTAATGAAAATATAACAAATTTACCCCAACCTGTAAATCAAAGAAAGGATTTAATAAAGAAACTTCATTACTCCAAACTTGGGGCCACATCCTGGGCCACTCCAAGCTCCCCACAATTCCAAACAGGTTCTTATTTATAATGAGCCAGCTGGTCAGCTGACCACCACACCACTCTGTAATTGGTTCCATGGTTTGCTGGGTCAGCTGACCCTTACAGCTTGTTACCATTGGTCACATTACATCCGATACAAAGTTGTAACCGGCTGCATCCTAACACAAGGGGGAGTCTTGTGGCACAGTGAGTAACATCCCTACCTCAGCACCAGGATCTCGGGGTTCAAGTCCCATTTCAGGACTTGATGACCACGGAAGATGTGTAAATAATGGGTTGATTATCAGCCTGTAAATCCTTCCAGTGCACCTGATGGCAGGCAGAAAGTCTAGGAGGGTTTCCTGGTCATAGAATAGAATCCCTACAGTGAGGAAGGAGGCCATTCAGCCCATCGACTCTGCACAGGCCACAATCCCACCCAGGCCCTATACCCATAACCCAACTTATTTATCCTGCTAATCCCCCTGACACTAGGGTCAACTTAGTAAGGCAAATCAGTCTAGGCCGCACACCTTTGGACTTTGGGAGGAAACTGGAGCACCCAGAAGAAACCCACGCAGACTACGTGTAAACTCCACACAGACAGTGAGTGACCCGAGGCTGGAATTGAACCACCGTGCTGCCCAGTATGGTCAGTTGTACTGCACAAGGCAGTGGCACACCACTGCAGTACTTTGGCAAGCACAATTATAGACCGGTCCAGTGGAAGCCCATGGTCATTAAGGTCCTCTGAGGGCCTGGTACCTGGAGAAAGAGGACAGTGCAAGATAGAAAGGAGGTGATAATGGGACCAGTGGGGCTATAATTGCTGGTTGTCTCTAACACCCTGGTCATCAACTTGAATGGTTAACTCTTGTCTTTCAGATGCTGCCTGACCTGCTGACTGATTCCAACATTTTGAGCTTTTCTTTACAGCTTTATCAATAAAATGGCTGTGTATTCCTCCAAATTTTGGAACATTCATTTTGTTTCCTTTTTCCCTGCTAGTTATCTCGTAGGGGATGAATTATGGGTGGTCATGGAGTACCTGGCAGGCGGTTCACTGACTGATGTCGTCACGGAAACGTGTATGGACGAAGGACAGATAGCAGCTGTCTGTAGAGAGGTGAGTGTAGCAGGCTAACGTAGAGGAATTTGCACTTTGGTCTCCTTCTGCACTGCAAGGATTCTTTCGGTCCATCGAGTCTGCATCGACCGCAATCCCACCGAGGCCCTTCCCCCAAAACCCCCATGTATTTACCCTGGCTAGTCCCTTTGACACTAAGGGGCAACTTAGCATGGGCAATGCATCTAATCCGCACACCTTTGGACTGTAGGAGGAAACCAGAGCACCCGGAGGAAACCCAGGCAGACACGGGGAGAACATGCAAACTCCACCTTGTATCACCTTTGGATATCCCAAAGTGCCTCATGGTTACAGATGTATTTTTAAAGCGTAGTCACTATTGTAATCTTCTGGAAATGGGAGAGGGAAAAGGAGACTGCAAGTAAAGGGCAATCTTAATCCTATAGAGCTTAATAGCATAGAAGAAGGCAACTCGGCCCATTATGCCTGCCACAATGGTGGCACAGTGGTTAGCACTGCTGCTTCACAGCGCTAGGGATCCGGGTTCGATTCCCGGCTTGGGTCACTGTCTGTGGAATTTACACATTCTCCCCACGTCTGCGTGGGTTTCCTCCGGATGCTCCGGTTTCCTCCCACAGTCTGAAAGACGTGCTGGTTAGGTGCATTGACTGTGCTAAATTCTCCCTCTGTGTACCCGAATAGGTGCTGGAGTGTGGCGACTAGGGGATTTTCATAGCAACTTTGTTGCAACGTTAATTTAATCCTACTTGTGACAATAATAAATAAACTTTAAAAGAATATTATTGAGGTTTGCATATATGGAGTTGGAAATAGTTCGCTGATAGAGGTTTATAAAATGTTGAGAGGAATAGATAGGGTGGATTCTCGGAGGCTATTTCCCAGGGCTGAAATGGTCGCTACGAGAGGACACAGGTTTAAGGTGCTGGGGAGCAGGTACAGAGGAGATGTCAGGGGAAAGTTTTTCACTCAGAGGGTGGTGAGTGAGTGGAATCGGCTGCCGTCGGTGGTGGTGGAGGCGAACTCGCTGGGGTCTTTTAAAAGACTTCTGGCTGAGTATATGGGATCTAATGGGATTGGGAGTTACAGATAGTTCTATGGCTTGGTAGGTATAGATGTGATTGGTGCAACTTGTGGGCCGAAGGGCCTGCCTGTGCTGTAGTGTTCTATGTTCTATGCTTGGGGATGAAAATATCCTGGAAGGATGAGGGTTAACTTATCCCCGTGCAGAGCAGATTGTGCAGGGATGGATGCTGGTGAACCCAACAGTCTGATCAATTGGAGCAAGAACTCCTCTCCCCTGATCTACATGGCTATAATGGGCTGGCTTTCAGTATGCATGTAAGTTCAACCATGACCCTTCCACTCCTCTACCCTGCAGAAGCCAGGGACACAGTGGTTAGCACTGCTGCCTCACAGCGCCAAGGAACCAGGTTCAATTCCTGGCTTGGGTCACTGTCTGTGCGGAGTTTGCACATTCTCCCTGTGTCTGCGTGGGTTTCCTCCGGGTGCTCCGGTTTCCTCCCACAGTCCAAAGATGTGCGGGTTAGGTTGATCAGCCATGCTAAAATTGCCTCTGAGTGTCAGGAGGATTAGTGGGTCAAATACTTGGGGTTACGGGGATAGGGCGTGGATGGGATTGTTGTCAGTGCAGACTTGATGGGCTGAATGGCCTCCTCCTACATTGTAGGGATTAGAGCATAAAACATAGAAAAACTACAGGACAAACAGGCCCTTCGGCCCACAAGTTGCGCCGATGATATCCATACCTACCAGGCTTACCTATAACCCTTAATCCTATTAAGTTCCATGTACTCATCCAGAAGTCTCTTGAAAGACCCTAATGAATTTGCCTCGACCACCACCACCGACGGTAGCCGATTCCAGTCACCCACTCACCCCTGATATCTCCTCTGTACCTACTCCCCAGCATCTGGTTGGTCTCTCTCTCTCTCTCTGTCCCAGTGTCTCCCTCTCTCTGTCCCAGTGTCTCCCTCTCTCTGTCCCAGAAATTGACTGAAAGGGGAAATTCTCCCGTCACTCCCCCCGCCATGGGAATCACAGCGAGCGGGAGCGGGGAGCTGACCACGCAAAGATCCATTGACCTCAGGCGAGAGTCTCTCGTTTTGGGCAAGCGAGGTCAGAAAAACCCAACCAAAATCTTGGACCAAAACAGCAAGAGTATTTATTTTAAACGCTGTGAAAACTAAAATTATGGTAGATCTATCTCGGAAAGGAGAAAAGTATGGTGAGGTTTACCAAAGGCACTCATTGTTAGGAGAATTTTTAAACAAATAGGGCAGAAATGTTTCCACTGACAGGCGAGCTGGTGACCAATGACCATGGATGTAAGGTAACTGGCAGGAAATGAGGGGTGGGTTTTCATTCAGGAGGTGACAGTGATCCTCAATACACCGTACAGTCCTGAAGGGGCAGAGAGAATGGGTTCAGGGGTAGCTATCCGAAGGGAATTGGATAAATGTCTGAACAAGAAAATAATTACAAGACCATTTAGAGCAGAATGATTTCAGCCAATAACTCCAAAGAGCCCGTATTGGCATAGAATCCCTACAGTCCAGAAGGAGGCCATTCGGCCCATCAGACCTGCACCAACAACAGCCTCACCCAGGCTCTATCCCCGTAACCCTACATATTTACTCTGCTAATTCCCCTCCCGATACTAAATAAGTTAACCCTTATCCTTCTAGGATATTTTCATCCCAAAGTATTTGGAAGCAGCAAAACGTTTCCGACTGCGTATATGCCAACCTCAGTAATAATCTTGTAAAGTTTATTTTTCGTGTCTTAAGTAGGCTTACATTAACACTGCAATAAAGTCACTACGAGAATGGCCAACGTGCACACCTTTGTGGGAGGAAACTTGAGCATCTGGAGGAAACCCATACAGAAACGGGGAGAATGTGCAAACTTCACACAGTCACCCAAGCTTGGAATTGAACCCAGGTCCCAGTTGTTGTGAGATAGCAGTGCCAACCACGGTGCTGCCATGTTGATATGAGGTCTAGAAGGCACAGGTTGGAAGTCTTGGGCAGGAGATACAGAGGAAAATGTGCACAAGAACTTTTTTACACAGCAAGTGAAAATTGTCATTGTTAATTTTCCAAGTGGCTTGGATGTACTTGTACAAGGAAAGCAGAAAGTTAGCATGCAGGTACTGCATGTAATTAGAAGATAAATGGCATATTAGTCTTTTATTACAAGGGAATTGGAATATAAAAAATAAGGAAGTCTTGTTACAGTTGTAGAAGTCTTTGGTGAGACCACATCTGGACAAGTGTGTATGGTTTTAGTCTCCATACTTAAGAAGGGAAATACTTGCATTGGGAGCAGTACAGTTCACTAGTCTGGCCCCTGAGATGAGGAGGTCGGCCCATGATGAGAGGTTGAGTAAATTGGGTCTATTCTCTCTGGGTTTAGAGGACTGAGAGGTGATCTAATTGAGGCATACAAGAATCTGAAAGGACTTCACAGGGTGGAGATTGAGAGGTTGGTTCCCCTGGCTGGGGAGATGTAGAAAACAGGGGCAGAGCCTCAGGAGAATGGGCTAATTGTTTAGGACTGAGATGAAGAAGCATTTCTTCATGCAACAGGATGTAATTCTTTGCAATTTCATCCCTCTGATGCACTGTTGCTGAATTTATTTAACACTGAGCGAGACAGACTTTTGAGGTCAGTGATTTTAAAAGGACGTTGGATGGGCTGTTGAGGAGAATAAGCTTGCTAGACTGTGGGGATTGAGTTGGGAAATGGGAGTGACGGGACTGGTCAGGGTTAGGGTTGAGTGCTGGTATAGAAACATAGAAAGATAGGAGCAGGAGGAGGCCATTGGGCCCTTCCAGCCTGCTTCGCAATTCATCACGATCATGGCTGATCATCCAACTCAATAGACTAACCCTGCTTTCACCCCATAACCCTTGATCCCATTTGCCCCAAGTGCTATATCCAGCCGCCCCTTGAATACATTCAATGTTTTGGCATCAACTACTTCCTGTGGTAATGAATTCCACAGGCTCACCACTCTTCGGGTGAAGAAATGTCTCTTCGTCTCCAAGGTAAATGGTCTACCCCGAATCTTCAGACTGTGACCTCTGGTTCTGGGCTCCCCCACTACCGGGAGCAGCCATGTCCCTGCATCGACCATGTCTAGTCCTGTATAGACTTGATGATGGGCCAAATGGCCTCAACCTTTGCCTTAATGACGCTATGAACTGATTGACTAAGGAACAGGCTCAAGGTGCGGTGTCCCAAGACAAAAGGTACTGGGAAAGATGGAAATGGAGTTTCAGGACTAGAGGGCACAGCCTCAAGATAAGGGGGGGCGCAGTTTAGAACAGAGTAGAGGAGGAACTTCTTCACTCAAAGGGTGGTGAATCTCTGGAATTCTCTGCCCATTGAAGTGGTGGAGGCTACCTCGCTAAATATATTTAAGACGCGGGTTGATAGGTTTTTGGTAGGCAAGGGGATTAAGGGTTATGGGGAGAAAGCGGGAAAGTGGAACTGATCCACTTCAGATCAGCCATGATCTTACTGAATGGCGGGGCAGGCTCGAAGGGCCAGATGGCCTACTCCTGCTCCTATTTCTTATGTTCTTATGGAGTTGGGGTAGATGCCTCAAGTGAAAGGGCTAGCAGACTCATTGGGCCAAATGGCCTGCTCTTGTACCCATTTGATAAAAGACTCATTTCACTGCCCCCCTGCTCAGCACAACAAATTATACATTTCTTACAGTGAGTATCTGATATAAAAATACATCTCTTGCAGTTCTTCTAATTATGTTCCGATGATTTTGATGAGGACTTGTCTTCACACGTTCAGCGCTCCCAGCGCAACTGTTTAAAGTTCATCAGTTTTAGTTTGTGAAAGTTGGCAAATAAACTGCGAACTGTCATGACACTGTAAAACTGAGAGGAATTTTTGTTTTCAATAAGATCAGCGCTGAAATAACAGGGCAGCTCTGCCAACGAGTCATTCATCCGGAGCAAACTGTCTGTAAATAGAAGCCTTGTATTATGTGTGAGAACATTCAGCCTAAACTCAGCACAGATGCTGAGGCTATGTTGCCGTTACACAAGAGGGAGCTACTTGAATTGAGGAGGAATAGAGACTGAGCATTGAAGGGCGCTCAGCGGTGGAATTGAATAATGCTCACTATCCCTGTGTTAGATTGGATTGTGATGTGGAGGTGCCGGCGTTGGACTGGGGTAAACACAGTAAGAAGCCTCACAACACCAGGTTAAAGTCCAACAGGTTTATTTGGCAACAAACAGCAGTGCTAGTGGCGTTTGTTATCAGATAAACCTGTTGGACTTTAACGTGTTGTTGTGAGATTTCTTACTTTGATTAGATTATCCAGAATGCTGCTTAACGGCATTAAATTATTGATGTAGTCCAGTCAGGCTTTGATGGTCTTAGATGTAACACTTTTGGGAATGAGGAGGCCATTCCTGCTGCTTTCCCTTCCCCCGCCAACCAACTCCCACCCCCCTCCCCCCCCGACCGACTCCCACCCCCCCCTCCCTCCGACCGACTCCCACCCCCCTTTCTCCTCTCCGCTGCCATCTGAGTTTGTTTGTTTATTAATCACGAGTACATTAACACTGTAATTAAGTTACTGTGAAAATCCCCTAGTCGCTGCACTCCGGCACCTGTTCAGCTACGCTAAGAGGCTGTTTAGCACGGCCAGTGCAGCCAACCAGCACGCCTTTCGGACTGTGGGAGGAAACCGGAGCACCCGGAGGAAACCCGCGCAGACACCAGGAGAATGTGCAAATTCCGCATAGACAATGATCCAAGCCGGGAATTGAACCCGGGTCCTTGGCGCTGTGAGGCAGCAGTACCAACCACTGTGCCACCGCACCACCCCTTTTTCTTACCTATGAACTGAATTACTCTGAAATGTGTTTTGTTTGTCTACAATTGGAGAAGTGGATGGAACCAGTCACTCAGGCGCTGATTGGATTAGAAAGCAGATTTCACCACATCCATAATGCCTTTGTATTGCAGAAGTCAGCAATGCCACCCGCCTTCTTGCCCTTTTTTGGCTGAGGGGCAGATGGAGACCACCCGTGATAGTTTGGACCAACTCTGCATGCAGAGTTTTTGTGTGTTCAGAATTTACCCTGCAATCTCCTCCTTGATATCATGAGGGTGAATCCGCATTGTCTGACAGTGTGATGGGCCGAGAGCTGTGTGGTGGTCCAACGGGCCAAGGGCTTGGCATGCCTGCATCAGGAGTAGAAATGGGAGCTCCAGGCTTTGGGTCGCACGGGGTAACATCTTTAAATGATTGGATTTTGATTTGATTCAATTTATTATTGTCACATGTATTTAACATACAGTGAAAAGTATTGTTTCTTGCACACAATGCAGACGACGCATACCATTCATAGAGAAGAAAAGGAGAGAGTGGAGAATGTAGTGTTACAGTCATAGCTAAGATGAGGAGAAAGATCAACTTAGTGCGAGATAGGTCCATTCAAAAGTCTGATGGCAGCAGGGAAGAAGCTGTTCTTGAGTCGGTTGGTACGTGACCTCAGACTTTTGTATCCTTTTTCCCGATGGAAGAAGGTGGAAAAAAGTATGCCTGGGGTGCATGGGCACCTTAATTATGCTGGCTGCTTTTCCGAAGCAATGGGAAGTGTGGACAATGTCAGTGGATGGGAGGCTGGTTTGTGTGATGGATTGGGCTTCATTCATGACCCTTTAGTCTTGGGAAATGGGCAGTGAGACCAACTCTGCCAACTCTATTACAGAAAGAATATTACTAAACTAGAAAGAGTGCAGAAAAGATTTACTAGGATGCGACTTGCCCTTGATGGTTTGAGCTATAAGGAGAGGCTGGATAGATTGGGGTTTCTTTCTCTGGCGCGTAGGAGGCTTAGGGGTGATCTTACCGAGGTCTATAAAATAATGAGGGGAGTAGCTCAGTTAGATAGTCAACATCTTTTCCCAAAGGTAGGGGAGTCTAAAACTAGAGTTGTAGGTTTAAGGTGAGAGGAGAGAGATACAAAAGTGTCCAGTGGGGCAATTTTTTCACGCAGAGGGTGGTGAGTGTCTGGAACAAGCTGCCAGAGGCAGCAGTAGAGGCAGGTGCAATTTTGCCTTTTAAAAAGCATTTAGATTGTTGCATGGGTGTAGAGGGATATGGGCCAACTGCGGGCAATTGGAACTAGCTTAGTGGGTTTGAAATAGGGCAGCATGGACAAGGTGGGCTGATGAGCCAGTTTCTATGCCGTAGACCTCTTTGACTATACGACCACGTTTAACTGGCTTGCTTACCCACTCCCTGATGCATGGATGCCCCTCTCCCACCCGGCGGTGTGGGTCTTGTTGGGATTTTTGCTGGGCATGTCCTTTCTAAAGTGATTTCTTTCCTTTTTGTTTTTCTTTTGTCCTAGTGTTTACAAGCGCTGGAGTTCCTACATTCGAACCAGGTCATTCACAGAGACATAAAGAGTGACAATATTCTACTGGGCATGGATGGCTCTGTCAAGCTAAGTATGTTTCTAAACTCTTGAAGCTAAATCCCAGCCACTTAACTGCAGTAACGGAGACAAAAACTGCTGGAAAATTTCAGCAGGTATAACAGCATCTGTGGGTAGAGTATAGAGCCAACGTTTCAATTCAGGAAGGGTTGGCCAGATTCGAAACCTTGGCTCTATCCTCTCTCCACAGCTGCTGTCACAGCTGCTGAAATTTTCCAACATTTTCTGGGGTTTTTTTTTTCGATTCCAGCACCTGCAGTCATTTGCTTTTTTTTTAAACTTGACTGCATGGAATTTAAAGTAAAGTTTATTTATTAGTCACAAATGGATTTACATTTACTGCGAAAATCCCCCAGGCGCCACACTCCGGCTCCTGTTCGGGTACACTGAGGGAGAATTTGGCACGGCCAATGCATCTAACCGGCACGTCTTTCGGACTGTGGGAGGAAACCCAAGGGGAGAATGTGTAAACTCTGCACAGATAGCGCAGATGACTGACTCCTTATCCTGAGACGATGACGCCCGAATTATAGACCCTCCAGCCAGAGGTGAAACAGACACTCAGCCTCGACTCTGTGTTAAAAACAATTTTAACGCGCCCAAACATTGGATAAATTCCGTTTTCTAAACACAGACTGATCCCCAGGCCTCTGTTCATAGTGAGACATTTAAAATGTTACAATGGCACGGTGATTAACACTGCTGCCTCACAGCGCCAGGGACCCGGGTTCGATTCCCGGCTTGGGTCACTGTCTGTGTGGAGTCCCCCCGTGTCTGCGCGCGTTTCCTCCCACAGACCGATGATGTGCAGGTTAGGTGGATTGGCCGTGGAAAATGTGCGGGGTTACGGGGATAGGGCGGGAGTTGGGGCTTGGTAAAATCATCTGTCACGGAGTGAATGCAGCCTCGATGGGCCGAATGGCCTCTTCTGTACTGTAGAGATTCTACGATTCAGCGGTGCCAGAAACGCGCACCTGAACCGAGAATATCTTCGAAGTTACAAGAATCAGTAAACACACTTGTCCGTGGAGACTTTCAGTAAGCTTTTGTGGCTGATTTCTGGCATGTGCAGTGAGCTCGCAGGCGTCTGTATTGCTGAATGAATCCGTTCTGCGGCGATAATCCAGTGCTGTACAAGGCAGCCAGACACGGAAGCCTGTTTGCTGTCAGATGAATTTAGAGCCAATACCAGTAAGAGCCTCAGAAGCCGAGAGTGAACAGACTTGTTATCCGCATCTGTGACACCAGGTGGCGCCTTTACCATTCCGGATATGGAATGTCTGCGCTACCAACACACTGGCCCAGGTCTCCCGTGTCTGTGTGGGTTTCCTCCCACTGTCCCAAAGATGTGTGGGTCAGGTGATTGGCCACTGCTAAATTGACCCTCAGCGTCAGAGGGACTAGCCAGGGCAAATGTGTGGGGTAAATGGGGATAGGGCCTGACTGTGGTTGGTGCAGGCTCGATGGGCCGAATGGCCTCCTCCTGCTCTGTAGGGATTCTATAATTCTGAGAGTGTCGTTGGAAAAAGCATCGGGGTTTTCTCCGCTCCCAGCGTCGGAAGATTTAGGCCAGCTCCAGCCTTGGACTGTGTCCCGTTTACTCTTAGTGAATGATGGAATTACGTACCCAATCCCTGGAATGGTTGAAAGGATCCACTCTACGCATCAGTCGCAGTGGCTAGGCACTTCTGGACATTCGTGAGGGGTGCTATGTAAATGCAAGCTCCTTTTTGGAATGGCTGCCCTGTCCACCGCTCCCCAACTGATATTTATTTGCATTTTCTGGCAGCAGATCGCAGGTGACAGGAGGAAACGGCGGATTCCGCCGTCCCAGAAATACTTGGGGGGGGGGGGGAAATATCGTACTCAATTACTACCCCAGCCAGATCCTAACCTGGGAAAAGCCTGGAAGGCTGAAGGTGATTCTAAGGCAGCCTTTGCTAAGCAAAGACCTTAGAGGAACTAAGAAGTTCCTCTTCAGCCTTCAGAGTTGAGGAGGATCTTCTTCACTCAAAGGGTGGTGAGTCTCTGGAATTCTCTGCCCGTTGAAGTGGTGGAGGCTACCTCGCTAAATATTTTTAAGTCACGGGTAGATAGGTTTTTGGTAGACAGGGGAATTAAGGGTTATGGGGAGAAAGCGGGAAAGTGGAACTGATCCACTTCAGATCAGCCATGATCTTATTGAATGGCGGGACAGGTTCGAAGGGCTAGATGGCCTACTCCTGCTCCTATTTCTTATGTTCTTATGTAATTGGGGTTTTCTAGTTCCAGTTGGGAAATGTTTGTGGATATCCAATGTGGACTTATTGACAGAATATTCCTGACAGGTGATTGGGTACCTGTACAGGAATGCAGTGTATTTACATTCACCCCAGTGGGTTTTTATGCTCCAAGCCAACATCTTCCTATCCTTCACCTAACCACATTGGTGTCCCCTCCCATTGCGCTGAACATGTGCTGATGCCAACTAAATAAATTCAAAAGCTATAATTCTGATTGTGGCTACCTCATCGGGTAAACAAAGCACAGTAATCACAGAATCCCTACAGCGCAGAAGAAGGCCCACAACAATCCCAGCCAGGCCCTATCGCCGTAACCCCACACATTTAGCCTAGCTAATCTCCCTGACGCTAAGGGGCAATTTAGCTTGGCCAATTCACCTAATCTACAATTTACATAAGCTACTATGTTGATATTCTACATCACGGGTGGCACAGTGGTTAGCACTGCTGTCCCACAGCACCAGGGACCCGGGTTCAATTCCAGCTCCGGGTGACTGCCTGTGTGGAGTTTGCGTGTTCTCCTCGTGTCTGTGTGGGTTTCTTCCGGGCGCTCCGGAGTGTGGGAGGAAACCGGAGCGTCCGCAAGAAACCCACACAGACACGAGGAGAACGTGTAAACTCCACACAGACAGTGACCCGAAACTGAAATTGATCCTGGGTCCCTGGTGCTGTGAAGCAGCAGTGCTAACCACTGTGCCACCCGTGGTGTAGAATATCAACATGTAAATTGCACTCACTGATGTGCTAGGAGGTACTGGCCCATTTTAAAATAATTAATGTATTTAAAAATACAAAGTTGAATATTGACAGAAGTGTTCCAGCCAATAACTTAGAGGCAGAATGAGACTTCTAGCAGGGTCCATTTTGCAGCAAATAGGGTTTAGAGAAAAAGCACACTGCAGCAGTCTACAGAGTCTACTTATAAGAGCAGCTTATACAAAACTGTAGCAAATATAACCAGTGACAGAAACATTGCTGAGTGTGTCCCAACACAATACAGTGAGTGGAGGATGGTTACAAACTACAAACCTTGTGCATAACATCAATGCCAGTCACTTACTGCAGCCTGATCATCTCCAGATCAACGCAAATTACTTTGGGATTCTGGAAGCTGAAACAAAAATAGAAAAAATGCTGGAAAATCTCAACAGGTCTGACAGCATCTGTGGAGGGAGAAGAACATAGAACATTACAGCGCAGTACAGGCCCTTCAGCCCTCGATGTTGCGCCGACCAGTGGAACCAATCTAATGACCCTCTAACCTAAACTATTCCAATGTTATCCATATGCCTATCCACTGACCATTTGAACGCCCTTTAAGTTGGTGAGCCAGTGTTTTGAATCTAGATGACCCTACGTCAGACCCTCAGTCTGCCTGGATATTAGAACGGAGTTGAGGAGGAACTTCTTCACTCAAAGGGTGGTGAATCTCTGGAATTCTCTGCCCGTTGAAGTGGTGGAGGCTGCCTCGCTAAATATTTTTAAGACGCGGGTTGATGGGTTCTTGATAAGAGAGGGGATTAAGGGTTATGGGGAGAGGGCGGGAAAGTGGAACTGAACCCACTATCAGATCAGCCATGATCTTATTGAATGGCAGGGCAGGCTCGAAGGGCTAGATGGCCTACTCCTGCTCCTATTTCTTATGTTGCAGTATTACTAGTATTCCACTTTTAAAAAAAGATGCGCGGTAGAAATCTAACAAATGATTTATCGAGTGTCGAAGACAGGCCATAAATTTGCAGCTATTTTGGGAGGAAGTCTCTGGTTTTATTTACTTCCTTATTTTGTTATAGCATGCATATAAATCATAGACCACAAGCATAGGAACCTACCTTAGCACTTCACATCGTAGCTCAGAATTAGAGGGAACAAACCAGACAGATGAGAACCATGGCCCACACTTCCAGCTAACTCATCACTGTTTTAATACGGATACATTTTCTGAGGAGCAGTTTATTTCAGTAAGGTAAGATAGATGCGCCAACAGAAGTTGGCCGTACACCACCTCAACAAGATGGAAAATCGGTGGGATGGGCTGAGGCAAATCGATTTTCATTTACCTAGTATTTACCAGACAGGAGCAGGTCATTAAACTCAACTAGTTTATGCCGGATTTTATTCCCCACACCCACTCACCTTTTCTTTGACCTATCAAGATATTTCCTCTTCTCCCTCATGTTACAAACCTATGAACAAGGAGCAGAAGTAGACATTCCGGCTCTCGGCCATTTAATAAGATCATGGCTGACCTGATGGTGACCTCCAATCTGCAACCTGCCTATCCCCAATAACCTTGTCTCTCCTCCTCCTCCTCCTCCTTCCCCCCATGCTCCCCCCCTCCCCCACCCACCCACCACCACCACCACCACCACCACCAAGAATATCCACTCTTTTTTTACTCTGTAAAAGAATGAGGGGCACAGATCAGGTAGATAGTCAACATCTTTCCCCAAAGGTAGGGGAGTCTAAAACTAGGGGGCATAGGCTTAAGGGAAGAGACCCAGAGGGGCAATTTTTTTTTATATATAGAGGGTGGTGAGTGTCTGGAGTGAGCCGCCAGAGACAGTAGTAGAGGCAGGTACAATTTTGTCTTTTAAAAAGCATTTAGACAGTTACATGGGCACAGGGGGATATGGACCAATTGTGGGCAAATGAACGTACCGTCACAGGGAAGAATTGATCAGATACATTTAAGCACCATCTAGGTACACATTCCATCAGTCTTTACTACAGAGGATACACATAACACTCTAGAAGCAGCAATGAACCAGGAAATGAAAGGGAGGGAGGAACTCAGGATAATTACAATCTCCTGGGAAATGGTACTGGGTAAATGCTTGGAGCTGTGGGTTGACAAATCCCTGGGTCTTGATGGACTTCGTCCTTGAGCCTTCAAGGTGTAGAGTGAGATAGTTGATACATCGGTTTTAATTTTCCAGAACTCCCTCGATTCAGGGAAGGATCCATGGGCTTCACCTTGGAGTTTTACAATCTCTCACGATTATTCTTCGCTCTTTTATTCTTCCTTCCGAAATAGACAGTTCCACGTTTTCCAACGTCATGCTCCATTTGCCAGATTTTTTGCCCACTCACTTAACCTGTCCATATCTGTTCATAGCCTCCTTGTGTATATTTCACAACTTACTTTCCTGCCTATCTTTGTACCATCAGCAAACTTGGCAACTCTGCCTTCACGCAAGTCATTTATAAGTGGCACATTGCTTGTTACACTAGGCATAAATGGGTCCTTGCCAACCTGAAACCTGAAAATTGTCTCCTTCTACTGAGCCAGACAGTCTTCTGTCGATGCCAATGTTACCCCACATATTACATATGTTACATGGGCTTTTAGTTTCTAAAATAACCTTTGGTGTGGCACCTTATCAAATGCTTTTTGGAAATCTAAATCCACTAACTTTATCCACAGCGCAGGTTACTTCCTCAAAGAACCCCTGTAGATTGGTTAAACATGATTTTCCTTTCACAAAACCATGTTGACTCTGCCTGATTACCTTGAACTTGTGGCACAGTGTTTAGCATTGCTGTCTCACAGCTCCAGGACCTGAGTTTGATTCCTGGTTTGGGTCATGGTCTGTGTGGAGTTTGCACATTCTCCCCGTGTCTGCCTGGGTTTCCTCCAGGTGCTCCGGATTCCCCTCTCAGCCCAAAGATATACGAGTTAGGTGCATTAGCAACGCCAAATTGCCCCTTAGTGTTCCAGGATGCGTAGGTTAGAGGGATTAGAAGGATAAATATGTGGAGTCACTGGGATAGGGCCTGGGTGGGATTGTTGTCGGTGCAGATTCAATGGCCTGAATGGCCTCTTTATGCACTGTAGGGATTCTATGATTTTTATCCTGATTAGCTTGAGCTTAGCCAAGTGCCTTGCTTCTAACATTTTTTCTCGACAGATGTTAAGCTTGTAGTTTCTCTCCCTCCCTTTTTGAATGAAAGAGTCACATTTGCTATCTTCTAATCTGACGGATACTTCCCTGAATTGAGGGAGTTTTGGAAAACTAAAACCGATACATCAGCTATGTCACTGGACACTTCGAAGACCCAAGGATGAAGTCCATCTGGACCCGGGGATTTGTCAACCCACAGTTCCAACCATTTGCTCAGTGCCGTTTCCCAGGAGATTGTAACTCTCCTGAGTTCCTCCCTACCTTTTGTTTCCTGGTTCATAGCTGCTCCTGGACTGTTGCTTGTATCCTCCATAGTAAAGACTGATGGAGCATTTACCTAGCTAGTTCTTAAATATACCTGGTCAACTACTCCTTGTGTTGGTATGTTTATTTTAAGGCTGTATAGTCGATGTGATAGCAAGCTGGTGTATTAAAAACGTGCAGATTACAGGAGGAAGGGGTGACCTCCTGCAGTTTTGAGATTGCGATGAAGAATGAGCTGGAGTAGGAGGTGCTGTATTGAGCCTGGCCTTTGATACAGTGACAATAGAGAGAGGAAACAGCGGGAGCAGGCCAGTCCACTCCTCCCGTCTGTCCCCTCGTTCGGTCGGATCAGACATGATCTGCGTGGTAGAGCGAGACAATAGGTTTGAAACTGGGATCAGAGGGTGGGTGAATTTGTGGAACTCTTTGCCCCATAGCGCGGTGGAGTCTGAATCATTGAATGGTTCCAAGAAGGAGATAGACATATTTCTAATATAAAAAGGGATAAGGGGAATAAGTGGATTTGAGACCAAGGAGCCATGATCTGATTGAATGGTGGAGCAGATCGAAGGGCTGAGTTTAAGAACATAAGAAATAGGAGCAGGAGTAGGCCATCTAGCCCCTTGAGCCTGCCCCGCCATTCAATAAGATCATGGCTGATCTGAAGTGGCTCAGTTCCACTTTCCCGCTTTCTCCCCATAACCCTTAATCCCCTTGCCTACCAAAAACCTATCTACCCGCGTCTTAAATATATCTAGCGAGGTAGCCTCCACCACTTCAACGGGCAGAGAATTCCAGAGATTCACCACCCTTTGAGTGAAGAAGTTCCTCCTCAACTCTGTTCTAAACTGCGCCCCCCCTTATCTTGAGGCTGTGCCCTCTAGCCCTGCTGTCCTTTCTGAGCGGGAAGAACCTCTCCACCTCTACCCTACCCATCCCTTTCATCATCTTATACATTTGCCTACTTCTGCTCCTAATTCCTACGTTCCTACGTTCCACACTTCCGCCTCTTTTGATTTGCCTTTGATTCAGATCCCTCAGTACCACCGGCCGATTTACAGACGTCCGTTGATTTCAGTCTTACAAAATTACGGGAAGAAAAATTGACAAGAAGCACCACAATGAATATTCAGGGAAACGTTGGCTGTTAGTGTGTTGTAAACTGGGAAGTAGGGATTAGGGCCACGCGGTGAGGCAGGCTGCGTGCGCTGACATCGCCAGGGATCCCTGGGGTGCCCCGCTTTAACTCTCCCGACTGTGTGCATTCGTAATAACTCTGCTTGCTGCAGAGAGATGGCTGTAAAGGAAGTGAAACTGCTGTTGTAAGGGTAACACAACAGAATGGAATAATCAGCCCGAGGGTCAAAGCTGGTGAATCTGTTGTCTGCGAACTGGCGCAAATAGAACTCAATAGAAATGGCAAGTCCTTGAGGTGGAGCCGGGGATGGTCGGTAAATGCCTGGCTTTGCCATGGTTATTTTGGGGATGTAGAAAATCACATAGAATCCCTACAGCACAGAAGGAGGCCATTTGGCCCATTAAGTCTGTACCGACCACATCCCCACCCAGGCCTGTCCCCACAACCCTCATTTGCCCTAGCTAATCCCCCTGACATTAGGGTCAATTTATCATGGCCAATGCACCTAACCCGCACATCTTTGGACTGTGGGAGGAAACCGGAGCACCCGGAGGAAATCCATGCAGACACGAGGAGGATGTGAAAACTCCACGCAGACAGTGACCCGAGGCTGGAATTGAACCCGTGTCCCTGACGCTGTGAGGCAGCTGTGCTAACCACTGTGCCGCCGTGCCGCCCTTAATTGCCAGAGGTTGCCACATCCTGTAGTTTGTACCTTTAAAAAGAAATAGGACCAGTAAGAGAATGGGGACTAGTAAGAAGAGTACCGGGATGGACAATAGATGCTGGCCAGTCAGTGACGCCCATGTCCAACGAATGAATTTTTGAGAAAAAAAGAAAGGTCCCTGTCCTGCTTACTCTCAACACGCCACTCGAACTTTCTCACTGGGCTTGTGTCTTTTTTTTTAAGAAAAAAACTCTCAAGTCAGCACGGTAGCACAGTGGGTTAGCATTGCTGCTTCACAGCTCCAGGGACCTGGGCTCGATTCTTGGCTCGGGTCACTGTCTGTGTGGAGTTTGCACATTCTCCTCGTGTCTGCGTGGGTTTCCTCCGGTTGCTCCGGTTTCCTCCCGCAGTCCAAAGATGTGCGGGTTAGGTTGATTGGCCATGCTAAAAAATTGCCCCTTAGTGTCCAGGGATGTGTAGGTTAGAGGGATTAGTGGGTATAATATGTAGGGATATGGGGGTAGGGCCTGGGTGGGATTGTGATAAGAGAGGGGATTAAGGGTTATGGGGAGAGGGCGGGAAAGTGGAACTGAGCCACAACAGATCAGCCATGATCTTATTGAATGGCGGGGCAGGCTCGAAGGGCTAGATGGCCTACTCCTGCTCCTATTTCTTATGTTCTTATGTTCTTATGTGCAGACTCGATGGGCCAAAGGGCCTCTTTCTGCACGGTAGGGTTCTATGATTCTATTACAAGGGGGCATAGGTTTAAGGGGCAAAGTTTAAAGGAGATGTACAAGGCAAGTTTTTATTTACACAGAGGGTGGTGGGTGCCTGGATCTTGCTGCCGGGGGAGGTAGTGGAAGCAGATACAATAGTGATTTTTAGGGACTATCTTGACAAATACATGAACAGGATGGGAATGGAGGGATATGGTCCCTGGAAGGGTAGGTGGTTTTAGATCAGTCAGGCAGCATGGTCGGTGCAGGCTTGCAGGGTCGAAGGGCCTGTTCCTGTGCTGTAATTTTCTTTGCCCTAATGTTTATTCTTGATGGTGAACACGCTTCATGCAAGCTTTAATTTTCTTGAAAATGGTAGACGGCAGGAAAACAAGCCTGGTCTTCAGGATTTCACACTGAGCATCTGTTCATGCTGGAGCAGATCCAGTTAGCAATGTGCCGTGTGCCAGACTCGACAAGTACATATCCTGTGGCAGGTACAATATCGACGCTTTGTCTGGTACAGTTTGAACTGTCAGGCGCCTTCCCAAGTCTCTTTCTCAACGTAAAAAAAAAATGGAGCTCTCCTGATTACATTCTTTGCCAGAATGTTTCAGTTTGTGGGCAAGACAAAAACTAGAGAACATGAGGAGAAGGCAGCTGCCAACACGTCCAATAAAGAATCCTAGAGGAAGGGACCAGCGACCAACTGGAGAAGCCAAGGCAAATAGTTTAGTTGCATTTGAGGTGAAGCAAGGTTTGCATATTAAAGGGCTAAAGCAAACCGAAGGATATGTTGAGGGGTTGAATGAAGCAAGGGGGGAAGAGGCTTGTGTAGAACACACGAGTCCACTACTTTCACACCACCAATATTTTAACACGGTGGACGTGTTCCCATGCCCTATCTTTGCCTCTGCTGAATTCATATTCCAGCATCAGACCAAAGAACTGATTTTCCACGGAGTAGCAATTCCGCATCAATTCCATAATATGAAGTCTGACATGTGGGCGGCACAGTGGCACAATGGTTAGCGCTGCTGCCTCACAGCGCCAGGGAACCGGGTTCGATTCCGATTACTTATCTATGTGGAGTTTGCACCTTCTCCCTGTTTCTGCATGGGTTTCCTCTTGGTACTCCGATTTCCCCCCTCAGTCTGAAAGATGTGTAGGTTAGGTTAATTGGCCACACCGATTTAGGTGTGAATTATACTGCAAATGGCAGAGCTCTTAGCACCTGGATGGGTACATGAATAGGGAGGGAATAAAGGGATGCGGACCGAGTAAGGGCAGAAGGTTTTTTTAGTTTAATTAGGGCATCATAATTGGCACGGGCTTGGAGGGCCGAAGGGCCTGTTCCTGTGCTGTACTTTCCTTTCTTCTTTGTGCAAAGATTATGTTAAGCCATTGTTTTGGTGGTGGGTGCTGACTCGGAACACATTAAAAGGGGAGCTGGGCTGATTTGTGACTGGGGCTGAGATCACTTCGCATTGAGAGCGAGTGTTTTTATTATTAGCACTTAGCCCTGGGCAAGTTTAGATGTTCAGATTGCCTTTCCCCAGATTGGACGTGGGATTTTCTCGGGTTGAAGAAACCCAAGTTTCTTCACTCGGGTGTGGCATGTTGCAGGGTTGTTTACCCTCTCCCTGGAAACTAAACAGGTAAGGGGGTTGTAGGAAGTTTCTGGTCGCGATGATTCCGCCATTGAGAACAGACTTGTTGGCTGAGCTGGCATTTGCCTGCCCATCGTTATATGTGTGTGTTATGCTGGGTTTTGGTCATGAATAACGTGGCACCAACCTTTCGCCCTCATTTTCTTTCAGCTGACTTCGGTTTCTGCGCTCAGATTACACCGGAACAGAGTAAACGAAGCACAATGGTGGGGACACCATACTGGATGGCCCCTGAGGTGGTCACACGCAAAGCATATGGTCCCAAGGTAGACATTTGGTCACTGGGAATCATGGCAATTGAAATGATTGAGGGAGAACCTCCGTACTTGAACGAGAACCCTCTACGGGTAAGAGCCTCTTTCCTTGATTTGATTGATTAAGAACATGTATTGAATTCAGAAATGTTAGCACGAAACCTTGGTTAGGCCACATTTGGAGTATCATGCACAGTTCTGGTCACCACATCACCAGAAGGACACTTTGGAGAGAGTGCAAAGAAGTTTCACCAGGATGTTCCCTGATCTCAAGGGTGTTGGCTATGAAGAGAGGTTGAATAAACTAGGATTGTTGTCACTGAGGGGAGACCTGATAGAGGTCTACAAAATTTTGACACTTAACTGGCCATGATGTGGAGATGCCTGCTTGGACTCAAGCCTGGTGTTGTCAGACTTTTTTTTTCCAAAAATATACTTTATTCATAAAAATCTCAAAGGAACTATTGCAAATCTACATGGCTTTGAATTGCAAACAGTGCAGAATCAAAACATTTTTACAGATTTATACAAATTACAGTCATTACATTTCAATACTTAAAACTATATACATGCCTCAATAAATTACTGTGTGCCGTTATTGCTCAGATTGGCACACGGTTATGCAGGTCGAGGGTATTCTGCAGTTCCCGGGCCCTCGGTCTGCCTCCGTTAAAAGGCCTTACAGTGTGGCCTTTCCCCGTTGTGCCTTTGCGGCGGCTGCCCCAAGCTTCAGCTCATCCCTCAGCACATAGTCCTGGACCTTGGAAGTCTGCAACACTCGGTCGAGGACAGTTCTTTCAACTGGAAGGTCAGCAAGTTTCGGGCGGACCAAAGTGCGTCCTTCACCGAGTTGATGACCTTCCAGCAGCGGTTGATGTTTGTCTCGGTGTGCGTCCCCGGAAACAGCCCGTAGAGCACAGAGTCCTGCGTCACCGAGCTGCTGGGGACGAACCTCGACAAATACCACTGCATCTCACTCCAGACCTTCTTTGCAAAGGCACATTGTGTTGTCAGACTTCTTACTACACTTAACTGGACCAACATCTTCAGGGCATATCTGAGGCTGCAGCACCACGAGATCCCTGTACATTCATTACCCTCTTTCTTATTGGACTAGCCCTTGCCTAGTGATGAGTCGCAAAAACCCAGCTTGCAGGTGCAGCAGGTGGTCAGGAAGGCGAATGGGATGCTGGCCTTCATAGCGAGGGGGATTGAATATAAAAGTAGGGAGGTCTTTCTGCGGCTGTATAGGGCATTGGTGAGGCCGCAGCTGGAGTACTGTGTGCAGTTTTGGGCGCCGCACCTGCGCAAGGATATTTTGGCCCTGGAGGGAGTGCAGAGGAGGTTTACTAGGCTGATACCGGAGTTGAGGGGATTGAGCTATGAGGAGAGGCTGAATAAACTAGGCTTGTACTCGTTAGAGTTTAGAAGAATGAGGGGAGATCTCATTGAGACATATACGATGATGAATGGGATGGATAGGATAGAGGTGGAGAGACTCTTCCCGCTCAGAAAGGATAGTAGGACTAGGGGGCACAGCCTCAAGATAAAGGGAGTGCGGTTTAGAACGGAGTTGAGGAGGAACTTCTTCACTCAAAGGGTGGTGAATCTCTGGAATTCTCTGCCCGTTGAAGTGGTGGAGGCTACCTCGCTAAATATTTTTAAGACGCGGGTTGATGGGTTTTTGATAAGAGAGGGGATTAAGGGTTATGGGGAGAGGGTGGGAATGTGGAACTGAGCCACGACAGATCAGCCATGATCTTATTGAATGGCGGGGCAGGCTCGAAGGGCTATATGGCCTACTCCTGCTCCTATTTCTTATGTTCTTATGATGAAACTTTGATCTGATCTGATTTATTATCGTCACATGTATATTAGCACACAGTGAGAAGTATTGTTTCTCGCACGCTTTACAAAGCATACCGTTCATAGAGAAGGGAAGCAGAGAGTGCAGAATGTACAGTCATAACTAGGGTGTAGTGAAAGATCAACTCAGTGCAAGGTAGGTGCATTCCAAAGTCTGACGGCAGCAGGGAAGAAGCTGTTCTTGGGTCAGTTAGTACGTGACCACAGACTTTTGTATCTTTTGAAAAAGAGAGCGTCCAGGATGCGTGGCGTCCTTAGTTATGCTGGCTACTTTCCCGAGGCAGTGGGAGGTGTAGACAGAGTCAATGGATGGAAGAAGGCTGCTTTCAAATGTCAAACTTTGACTGAAATTTATCACAATGCCTCTGATAAGAGTAGGGCTGCAGACTTTTAGATTGGTTTTTATTGTGTTAATTTAGGCCAGGCAAACTTATACACTCGTGTATTTTCCACCATTTCTTGGGGGAAGCCTTTGATGTCAGAGGAGTAAATAGTTTGTTCCCTCTGCTATGACTGCTGTGTTACTGGCTGCTGGATATTGTAATAGAATGACCCCAGTTGCTTTCCCTCCCATCTTTTAAATCAGGCACACCTTCCTCCACACCTCCCCCAGCCCCCCCGGCTTGTTCCCACTCCTGGGTCAACAGGATTTGATGTCCCGCTCTCCCAGGAGTCTGTATATGGACAGCACCAAACCTCCAGCTGGATTTGGGGGTGTAGTAGCCAGAGCCCGACTTATGACCCTGCCATTTTAGGAAGGGTGTTCTTGCTGCCTGAAGCTTTGTAAATAAATAGCAAAGTCTCCTGCTTCATTTTAAACACCATTTCCCAGCCCCACTCCTTGGCTTCCGCTGGAATTGGGTCAGTAAATTTTATTTATTAGTGTCGCAAGTAGGCTTACATTAACACTGCGATGAAGTTACTGTGAAAATCCCCAGGTCACCACGCTCTGGCTCACGTTTGGGTAACACTGAGGGAGAATTTAGTACAGCCAGTGCACCTAACCAGCACGTCTTTCAGAGTGTGGGAGGAAACTGGAGCACCTGGAGGAAACCCACGCAGACACGGGGAGAATGTGCAAACTCCGCACAGACAGTGGCCCAAGCTGGGAATCGAACCCGGGTCCCTGGCGCTGTGAGGCAGCAGCGTTAATCACAGTGTCACCGCGCTGTCTAGGGTTCACACTGAGACCTGATTCGTTAAATAATTTAGCACAACATTTTGAAAGGTCAGATTTTTCAGCACTTACACTTTATCCTCGCCAGACATTCATCTGTTTGTGCAATAACTTGTCACTGCTTATGTAGTGTAGCATCCAATCAGATTCCAGGTCTTGCCTCAGATTTTATAATTATATAAATAGCAAAAGGAAATTTACAGCAACACTCCATGAAGGACTAGAAGTTAACTCATAAAGTTTCGCAAACACACTTGAACTTTTGTTTTCTGGTAATACCATCAATTAATTGTATATTTTTTTGGTCACTTTGCATCACTAGGCATTGTATCTGATAGCAACGAACGGCACTCCGGAGCTGCAGAATCCTGAAAGACTGTCGCCTGTATTTAGGGATTTCCTGAATCGCTGTCTGGAGATGGATGTTGAGAAGAGGGGCTCCTCCAAGGAGCTGCTTCAGGTGAGCTGGGTCATCCCGCAGGAGTGGTGGTGTGCTGCACTTTGTTTAGGGAGCCTGAGTTCTTCAGGTTTATTCAGTTTATTTATTATTGTCACAAGTAAGGCTTACATTTACGCTGCAATGGAGTTGCTGTGAAAATCCCCTAATTGCCACATTCCGCCACCTGTTCGGGTACATAGAATCTACAGTGCAGAAGGAAGCCATTTGGCCCATTGAGTTTGTACCAACCACAGTCCCACCCAATCCTTACCCCGTAACCCCACTTATTTATCCAGTTAAACCCCTAACACTAATGGGCAATTTAACACAGCCAATGCATCTAACCAGCTTGTCTTTGGAGTGTGGGGGGAAACCGGAGCACCCGAAGGAAACCCACGCAGCCATGGGGAGAATGTGCAGATAGTGACCCGAAGCTGGGAATTGAACTCAGGTCCCCCACGCTGTGAGGCAGCAGTGCTAACGACTGTGTCGTCGTGCTACCCACTCCACCGTGTCGCCTGATGACAGTACCCACTTACACATGCTTGTTGCAGTCTGGAGCTGTGCGCGGTGATGGCAGAGACTCCGACTTTCTTCCTATCCCGTGGCTGATCAGGAATCTCTCCTCTTCCCAGCTACCAACGCCTTTTATCGAGAGTGTTGCAGGTTGATAAGCAACCTGATTGACCGTGTTATGAATGCACCTTCCTTGGTCATCGAGTCATGGACTCGAACCCAGAATTTCTGACTCCAAGTCAAGGGCATTACCCACTGTGCCACAAAACGACCACCTCGTGTTGGCAAAGGTGCCTAAAATTATGGCAGGTTTTGTGAATATGGTGACTTTACCTGCCTTACCTTTACCTGGGGTGGCACAGTGGTCAACACTGCTGCCTCACAGCACCAGGGACCGGGGTTCAATTTCCGGTTTGGGTCACTGTCAGTGTGGAATCTGCACATTCTCCTCGTGTCAGCGTGGGTTTCCTCCGAGTGCCCCGGTTTCCTCCCACAGTCCAAAGGTGTGCAAGTTAAGGTGCGCTGGCCATGCTACATTCTTGCTCCAGGGTACCCGAACAGGCGTCAGAGTGTGGCGACTAGGGGATTTTCACACCAACTTCATTGCAGTGTTAATGTAAGCCTACTTGTGACAGATAAGCCTTTTTACCTTTACCGGATGATATCAGTGCAGTGGAACTCATTGTGGTGATACCCTTGACAGGTTCTAACAACGTTAGACTGTCTCAATTGGTAACACCCTCTCACTTTTTGATTTAGAAGTTCCAAGTCCCACTTCAGACTTCAGTGCATAATCCAGGCTGATGTTCCAGTGCAATACCGAGGGAGTGCTGCCCTGTCGAGTAGTGTAACCTTTCAAATAAGGCATTAAATCAAGAGGATACGTAAGGTTGCAAAAGAAGAGCTGGAAGATTCCCTGGCCAGCGTTTATCTACAAACCAAAACAAGTCATTATTCTTCTTGTTGTTTGTGGCCCTCTGCTGCTCTGAGAATTGGCTGCCTCAATAACAGTTACTACTACCCTTAAAAAAAAATTACATTGAAACACCTCCAGAGGTGTGGATTGTTTGATTGATGCTCTGTTCTGCAATGCATGAGGTTTCGATATCTCCGAGACCACTCATTCATCGTTTCCAGGTAGTTTAAGACACTCGGTGGCCCTCCAGATGCAATGCATTTTATGCAGAAGCTGGAAATCTGAGATAAAAACAGAAAATGCCCAGCTCAGCTCAGGCAGCTTCTGCGGAGAGAGAAACAGAGTTAATGTTCTGAAATGGTCACTTCACAAGTCCATAAAATATACTGCAGAATTAGGTCATTCGGCCCATCAAATCTGCTCCGTCATTCGATCATGGCTTATATAGAGGCATGGAAACAGGCCCTTCAGCCCGACTTGTCCATGCCACCTTTTTATTAAACCCAGAAGCTAATCCCACTTGCCTACATTTGGCCCATATCCCTCTACACCCATCTTACCCATGCAACTGTCTAAATGCTTTTTAAAAGACAAAATTGTACCTGTCACTACTACCACCTCTGGCAGCTCGTTCCAGGCACTCACCACCCTCTGTGTGAAAAAATTGGCCCTCTGAACACTCCTGTATTTCTCCCCTCATTATTTTACAGACCTCTATAAAATTGGCCCTCAGTCTCCTACACCCCAGAGGAAAAAGCCCCAGTCTATTCAGCCTCTCCTTATAACGCAAACCATCAAGCCCTGATAGCATCCTAGTAAATCTCTTCTGCACTCTTTCTAGTTTAATAATATCCTTTCTACAATACCAAAACTGAACACAATATTCCAAGTGCGGCCTTACCAATGTCTTGTACAACTTCAACAAGACGTCCCAACTCCTGTATTCAATGTTCTGACCAATGAAACCAAGCATGCCGAACGCCGCCTTCGCCACTCTGTCCACCTGTGACTCCACTTTCAAGGAGCGATGAACATGTGTCCCTAGACCTCTTTGTTCTGTATGCTCCTCATCCCCATTCTCCCACCTTCTCCCCTACAACCCTTCAACCCATTGCCATTCAAGCAGCTGTGGTGGGCAGTGAGATTTCTGTGCCTCCCAAGAATGATTACATTACGAGGACAGGTTTGCACAAACTTGGATGCTGTTTAGAAAGTTGAGTGAGGTTTAAAGTGAAAGAAGAGATTTGATTGAATAGTTAGAGCGCTGTTTACTGCAGTGGCAAAACATGTACATAGAGCCTTAAAATTAGAATTACACCTGACTTCAGCATGGCTGCTGAACATCCCGCCAGCTTTACAGCTGCTTAATAACTTCTAAAGTGTAGTCACGTTGTGATGTAGGCATTTACACACACACACAGCTCCCACAAAAAGTGACAAGACACTAATAAACATTGGCCAGGGCAATAGGGAGAACTCCAGTGCTGTTCTTTGGTTAGTGCCTTACCATTTGCATCTACTTACAGAACCGACAGACATCAATTTAATATTTATTAGTGTCACAAGTAGGCTCACATTAGCACTGTAACGAAGTTACTGTGAAAGCTCCCTAGTGGCCACACTCCGGCACCTGTTCGGAATCACAGAGAATTTAGCATGGCCAATGCACCTGTGTGTGTGTGTGTGGAATCTGCATGTTCTCCCCATGTCTGCTTGGGTTTCCTCCGGGTGCTCTGGTTTCCTCCCACTGTCCTGAAGACATGCTGGTTAGGGTGAGTTGGCCGTGCTAAATTTTCTCTCAGTGTCCCCAAACAGGTGCCGGAGTGTGGCAACTGGGGGATTTTCATAGTAACTTCATTGCAGTGTTAGTGTAAGCTGACTTGTGACACTAATAAATAAACTTTAAACTTTTAAGAATGTTACCACTGATCTCTTGGAGTTGAATGAGGGTTTGGGCAGAGAGTTTGTATTTGACAAATGGACCACGGACTCACTCCTCGTCCATTTGTATTGACCTGTATGTTATTAGTGTCTGCATCGTGCTTTAGGAAAAGAATTACATTTGTTTAATTATTTGCCCCTTTCCTCTCTTTATTCTCTTCTGTCAACAGCACCAGTTCCTGAAGCTGGCAAAGCCACTCTCCAGTCTGACTCCACTGATCATCGCTGCAAAGGATGCAGCCAAGAACAATCGTTAACGCCATGGGAGCAGGGGGGAGGGGGAGGGTGGGGATCCAGACTCCACCCCCCCCACCACACACCCCCGTGCCAGCACGTCCCACTCCCACAACTAAACCATTCCTGAACCTCTCCAATTCAGCCATTCCTGATCCTCATATCATGACCCATTCCTGACTTGGAGCCCCTCCAATTTCTACCCTTTCATAGCCAAATTACAGGAAAGGGAATTGGGGGTGGGTGGGCCGGGAGAAACCAGGGGGTTGGGGGAGGGAGACAGCGAGAGAGAGAGAGAGAGAGAGCACTACCAGGTTATATATTTTTTTTTGCACATGATACTGCATCAATTAACACGTTTGGGTGAAATTCCTCCCTCCTCTGGAATGGGTGTAATGGCTTCTTGAAAGTATTGGATAATAGCGCATTTATGGTTAGTACATTGTGGAGTTTCCAGTTGTAGTGTTGGATAATGGGGTAGGGGTAGCTGGCTGTGGCAGGGAGAGAGGAGCCTGTGAGTTACTGTCTCCATCTGAACAAAGAACTGTTGACTCGCACCCAGCAGAATAGGAGGTACGAGCTGTATTGGGGGGGGGGGGGGGGGTGGCATTTTTGTACGTTTTGAAAGCATGATCTCTGGACTCCTGTCGACAGCAAAACACTTTTGATTTTCTTCCTTCCTGCGCTCCCCGCCAACGTTCTTCAATGAGCTTTGCTTCTCTCTTCCTCCCTCTCTCCTGGCAATGATCATCTCAGTTGATCGCCTGCTGTCTTGGCTTTTGGTCCAAGGCTGTTCTAGAATCATGGAGAATGTACTGACGGGCTTGTTTCTTGATTACGTACATGGAGTAGTGATTGAGACTGTAGTAATATCAGTTTTAATGCGCCCAGTGCAGCCTTGACCTGTAGTCTTTTTTTTTGTGTTGTGCCCCTCCTTCCCTCACCCACCAGTTTGTACCAGTTTTCTGAACACTGCAACCCAAGAAAAGTGGTGCCATACATCTGCCTTGAGCGACTTTGATGCTGCTAAATTTTGAAAATGTCTATAGTGTACAAAACTTTGGGATTTTAATTCCTTGAGGGGTGGGGGGGGGGGAGAAATGAACAAAAAAGGGTGTGTTGTAATAATTCTGAAACTGTTCTTCTGTCTTTGGGAAGAGTGGAGTGGGCAGAATGATTGGTAGAGTTGAGGATTGACACTTGATCGTGATAGTGGCTGGAATTTGTCAAAGCGGAGACCGATGGACTTTTGAAGTTTTATTCCATTGATTCATCATGAAGGGACATTGTTACTGAAACTCACTGTGACCGACGGAGAAATCGCCTTGTCTATTCTGGGATTGTCGCCCTAGTCATAGTGAAAAGAAAAATGTGACGGTTAATAAATGAAAAAGGCTGTAAAGTTTATAGCTTGCATCCTCTGCTCCTTCTTCCTTCACTTTCCCTTCTAAGCACACCATGTGCCTGAACTGGGAAGACAACTCTGAGCGACTTTTGACGATGGGCTTCAGTGTTGCGGCTCTAATTTTCCGACCCAGTTTCTCCGAGAGGCTCTGACTTGAGCAGCAGCAACCCTCAAACCTCATCAGTGCTATTCTGTTCCATCAGCTAATTATAGAACGTTGAAGAGTACCGCACAGGAACAGACCCTTCAGCCCACCATGTTGTGTCAAACAATACGCCAACTAATCCCTTCTGCCCACCCTTGTCCATATCCCCCTGTTCCTTGCACAGTCAGTTTAAAGTTTATTTACAAGTAAGGCTTACATTAACACTGCAATGAAGTTACTGTGAAAATCCCCCTTGTCGCCACACTCCGGCGCCTGTTAGGGTACACTGGCCAATGGCCAATGCACCCAACCAGCACGTCTTCTGGACTGTGGGAGGAAACTGGAGCACCCGGAGGAAACCCACACAGACCCGGGGAGAACGTGCAGACTCCGCACAGGTAGCGATCCAAGCCGGGAATTGAACCCGGGTCCCTAGCGCTGTGGGATAGCAATGCTAAGCACTACTCACGTGCTTATCTAAAAGCCCCTTAAACACCCCTATCGTATCTGCCTGCACCACTACCCTGGCAGCACGTTCCAGACACCTACCACTCTCAAACGTGGAGATGCCGGCATTGGACTGGGGTAAGCACAGTAAGAAGTCTCACAACACCAGGTTAAGTCCAACAGGTTTATTTGGCAGAACTAGCTTTCGGAGTCTCCGGCTGCTTCATCAGGTGAGTGAGGATTTGTGTTCACGAACAGGTCATATAAAGGCACAAACTCAATTTACAAGATAATGGTTGGAATGCGAGTCTTTACAGGTAATCAAGTCTTAAAGGTACAGACAATGTGAGTGGAGAGAGGGCCAAGCACAGGTTGAAGAGATGTACCTTGTCTCCAGCCAGGACAGTTCATGAGATTTTGCAAGCCCAGGCAAGTCGCGGGGGGGGGGGGGGGGGAGGGGTTGGTTACAGATCGTATGACATGAACATCTGTGGAATCAATGTAGTGACCCTCCGCTGAACTGCCTCCAATGCCACTCCATCTTTCCTCAAATAAGGTGACCTAAAAAATCCAGGGAAAATGAATGCCAATACATCCCAAGATTGATTGATTTAAAATAGAAGGATGGATGGGTGGCAAAATTGAAGGGGAAACCACAGAACGGCTTGGTGTCTGCAATGGGAAAGTGTAATGTAGATGGGACAGGGAGCGGCCTTCTAAAACCATGGGACATTAACAGAAGTTTTACCCTCCAATGACATTCTGGCTGGCACTTTGGTTGTAGCCTTTGCTGACGTTTGGAAAATCCGCAAGGAAGTCATGAAAGAGCTACAAGTCAGAGTGACGTTTTTCCCTTGTGATTCTGTGGAGATGCAGCCTACCAGAATATCAACATGCACCAATAATGGAACCTGTCCATCCATCGGCACTCTGAGATTGTGCTGATGAACCTTCCCCTTCAAGCACTACTCTTCTTCCATTTTCAATGGAATCGACCACATCTGTGGGCTAAGAGTTAGAATGATAGAATCCCTATGGTGTAGAAAGATGCCATTCGGCCCATCGAGCCTGCACTGACAACAACCCCACCCAGGCCCTAACCCAGAAACCCCCCACATCCCCTTGACACTAAGGGGCAATTTAGCATGGCCAACCAACCTAACCCGCACATCTTTGGAGTGTGGGAGGAAGCCTGAGCACCAGGAGGAAACCCACGCAGAGATAGGGAGAATGTGCAAGCTCCACACAGGCAGTCACCCAAGCCAGGAGTTGAACCCAGGTCCCTGGTGCTGTGAGGCTGCAGTGCTAACCACTGTGCCACCTTCCTGCCCATTAATCAATGGCCCTCCAAGGGTGCACCGAACAGGCTGCCTGACTGAACTAAAACCCCCATCCTTCCAGGGACCCTATCCCTCCATTCCCATCCTATTCATGTATTTGTTACATCGTCCCTTAAAAGTCACAATCTGATCTGCTTCCACTAAATCCCCCCCCCCCACCCGGGCAGTGAGTTCCAAGCACCCACCATCCTCTGCGTAAAAAAAAAATCTGCCTCGTACAGGGCACTGGTGAGGCCGCGGCTGGAGTACTGTGTGCAGATTTGGGCGCCGTACTTACGCAAGGATATTTTGGCCTTGGAGGGAGTGCAGAGGAGGTTTACTAGGCTGATGCCGGAGTCGAAGGGGTTGAGCTATGAGGAGAGGCTGAATAAACTAGGCTTGCACTCGTTAGAGTTTAGAGGAATGAGGGGAGATCTCATTGAGACGTATAAGATGGTGAATGGGATGCATAGGATAGAGGTGGAGAGACTCTTCCTGCTCAGAAAGGACAGTAGGACTAGGGGGCACAGCCTCAAGATAAAGGGGGGGCGGTTTAGAACGGAGTTGAGGAGGAACTTCTTCACTCAAAGGGTGGTGAATCTCTGGAATTCTCTGCCCGTTGAAGTGGTGGAGGCTACCTCGCTAAATATTTCTAAGACGCGGGCTGATGGGTTTTTGATAAGAGAGGGGATTAAGGGTTATGGGGAGAGGGCGGGAATGTGCAACTGAGCCGCGACAGATCAGCCATGATCTTCTTGAATGGCGGGACAGGCTCAAAGGGCTAGATGGCCTACTCCTGCTCCTATTTCTTATGTTCTTATCTCCTTTAAATCTTGCCCCTCGCTCCTTAAACCTATTCCCCTGGTAATTGACTCTTCCACCCTGGGAAAAAGCTTCTTGACTATGCATTGTGTCCACGCCCCTCATAATCTTGTAGACCTCTATCAGGTCGCCTCTCAAACTTTGTCACTCCGGTGAGAATAAACCAAGTTTCTCCAACCTCTCCTCATAGCTAATGCCCTCCATTCCAGGCAACATCCTGGTAAATCTTTTCTGTACCCTCTCCAAAGCCTCCGTATCCTCTGATAATGTGTAATCTGGTGTCCTATACGGGGGGGAACGTATTCCCTCCTGTGAAGGACATTAAAAGGTTTTATTGGCAACGCAACAACTATCAGGCATGAAAATAATTCCAGGGGTTGATGGGGAGTGGGGGTGAAGAGATGGGGTTCTGCTGTATGAAGCTACAGGGTTAAAAAGCATATTGAGCATCCCAGAACATAATCAAACTCTAGAATACTGCGTGCCTCTCGTGTCTGAATCAAATTAAACATTTTCCATATGCTCTGATGCCAATGAACCTGTTGACTCACTCTCCCAGGAGTTAGTTAATGACTATTCTGCAAATATTAGTCATAGAGCAGTATGAGCATTTTATGATTCTCGACTAAAGAAATGATGCATGAAGTATTGATTTAGTTCCAAACAAATCACCACTTTTCCTTCTGCCTCGGTGTTGGACAGCAAGGCCTTGTCTCTCAGATTTTCCAGTGCTGTCCAGATCATATTTGCCAGGAAATACAAAGGAAAAGCAGCCGGCATTCCATATCAGCCAGACTAGGTTAGTGCGTCATTCATAACTGAGGTTGTGAACTGGCATCTCAGACCAAAGATTGAGCACGTAATCTGTCGTTCCGTCACAGCACTGTGGGTGTACCTGCATCACATAGAGTCATAGAGGTTTACAGCATGGAAACAGGCCCTTTGGCCCAACTTATCCATGCCGTCTTTTTTTTTTAAAACCCCGAAGCTAGTCCCAATTGCCCGCATTTGGCCCCGATCCCTCTGTACCCATTTTACCCATGTAACTGTCTAAACGCTTTTTAAAAAACAAAATTGTACCCTCCTCTACTAAGATTTCTGGCAGCTTGTTCCAGACACTCATCACCCTGTGTAAAAAAGATTCTCCCACTGGACCCTTTTGTATCTCTCCCCTCTCACCTCAAACCTACCCTCTCTAGTTTTAGGAAAAGATATTGACTATCTAGCTGATCTCTGCCCATCATTATTTCATAGATCCCAATAAGGTCATCCCTCTCTCGTTCCAGAGAAAGGAGTCCCAGTCTATCCAGCCTCTCCTTATAACTCAAACCTTCAAGTCCTGGTGGCGTCCTAGTAAATCTTTTCTAGTTTAATAATATCCTTTCTATAATAAGTGACCAGAACTGTACAGGGTATTCCAAATGTGGCCTTACCAATGTCTTATACAACATCAACAAGATGTCCCAACTCCTGTACTCAATGTTCTGACCAATGACATCGACTGCAGTGGTTCAAGAAGGTACCAGCACCTTCTCAAGTGGTCTAGCAAGCATAGCCCATGTCACATGAAAGAATAAAATCCGGGTGCTGTTTCTGAGAGGTTGTTACATTGTCAGGGGCCTTACCTATTACTTACGGGGCGAAAAACTGCAGCAGGCGACGGTGCAGAGGGACCTCGGGGTCCTTGTGCATGAGTCGCAAAAACCCAGCTTGCAGGTGCAGCAGGTGGTCAGGAAGGCTAATGGGATGCTGGCCTTCATAGCGAGGGGGATTGAATATAAAAGTAGGGAGGTCTTGCTGCAGCTGTATAGGGCATTGGTGAGGCCGCAGCTGGAGTACTGTGTGCAGTTTTGGGCGCCGCACCTGCGCAAAGATATTTTGGCCTTGGAGGGAGTGCAGAGGAGGTTTACTAGGCTGATACCGGAGTTGAGGGGGTTGAGCTATGAGGAGAGGCTGAATAGACTGGGCTTGTACTCGTTAGAGTTTAGAAGAATGAGGGGAGATCTCATTGAGACGTATAAGATGATGAATGGGATGGATAGGATAGAGGTGGAGAGACTCTTCCCGCTCAAAAAAGACAGTAGGACTAGGGGGCATAGCCTCAAGATAAAATGGGGGCGGTTTAGAACGGAGTTGAGGAGGAACTTCTTCACTCAAAGGGTGGTGAATCTCTGGAATTCTCTGCCCATTGAAGTGGTGGAGGCTGCCTCGCTAAATATTTTTAAGACGCGGGTTGATGGGTTTTTGATAGGAGAGGGGATTAAGGGTTATGGGGAGAGGGCGGGAAAGTGGAACTGAGCAGCGACAGATCAGCCATGATCTTATTGAATGGCGGGGCAGGCTTGAAGGGCTAGATGGCCTACTCCTGCTCCTATTTCTTATGTTCTTATGTTTATGTTCAGGTGAGCCGTCTACCCAGGGCCCCGTCTGCCTGTTTAGATTGGCATCTGGGTTGCCAATTCTGGCAAAGTGTCTCACAAAGAGTCATCTTGACTCGAAACATTGGCTCTATTCCCTCTCCACAGAAGCTGTCAGACCTGCTGAGATTTCGCGGCATTTTCTGTTTTTGTTTCAGATTCCAGCATCCGCAGTATTCTGCGTTTATCTGGTGAGGTATCTACTTGGAGGTTTGGTCACAAGACCTGCCTCAAATCCCCTCACCATTAGTACATCATCCAGGAGAGTTTACTGAAAATTACACGATACTGCAAGGCCTGGATAGAGTGGATGTGGAGAGGATATTTCCACTAGTAGCAAAAACTAGAACCAGAGGGCACAACCTCAGGCTAAAGGGATGATCCTTTAAAACAGAGATGAGGAGGAATTTCTTCAGCCAGAGAGTGGTGAATCTGTGGAACTCTTTGCTGCAGAAGGCTGTGGAGGCCGGGTCATTGAGTGTCTTTAAGACAGAGATAGGTGGGTTCTTGATTAATAAGGGGGTCAGAGGTTATGGGGAAAAGGCAGGAGAAAGGGGATGAGAAAAATATTAGTCATGATTGAATGGTACAGCAAACTTGATGGGCCGAGTGGCCTAATTCTGCTCCTATGTCTTATTTGGGTGGAGTTCTCCCATGGCCCTCCTGGTGGGGAGGTAGAATTTGGCAAGAATGCCAATGTTAGTTGAAGCCTGCATGGATTTGCCACGATATCTTGTGTTGCCGTCTATCAAGGCAGTCAAGAACCCCGGTGGAGGCCGGTGTGAACTGATTGGTATCCTGCCAATGGGGTGTGGATGAAAGCCCAAATAAAATCTTCCACGCACCCCAAATTTCTCCTGACATCATGGTGTGCGAAGCCACACCAGTGCAAAAGGTGTCTGGAACAACGTGGTGTGCAGATGTCAGGACTCACCTGAACACTGCCTGGACCTATGTCATTTGATTTGATTCATTGTCACGTGTTTTGCAATACAGTGAAAAGTATTGTTTCTTACACGCTATACAGAGAAAACACAACGCCGTGATGCGGAGATGCCGGCACTGGACTGGGGTGGGCACAGTAAGAAGTCTGACAACACCGGGTTAAAGTCCAACAGGTTTATCTTGAATCACGAGCTTTCGGAGCGGTGAGTGAAGGACAATGTACATAGGGACGGAAAGGAGAGAGTGCAGAATGTCGTGTTACAGTCAGATCTAGGGTGCAGAGGAAGATCAACTTAATATAAGGGGTTTGGAATGGAGGCGACCAGCAACACTGGACGTCGGAGCACCTACAGGTGGACCTTCCAGGTTCAGTATCATTGAAGGAGGTCCATCTTCCAGCCTTGGTGGAATCCAATTTCAGGATGACCAATATCTTTATGTGCCCTCAGGCCTGCCCCACCACTGAATACATGAGAACTAGGAGCAGGAGTGGGCAATTCAGTCCCTCAAGCCTGTTCCACCATTTAATATGATCATGCCTGATCTCAGCTCACTTCCCCTCCCCAAAACCCTTCATCTCGCTACTAACGAAAAACTTATCTTCTCAAATTTGTTTGCAGTATTCACTGCACTCTGAGGTAAAGAATTCCACAGATTCACAACCCTCTGAGTGAAGTAACCCCTCCTCGTTTCTGTTTTAAATCTGCCACCACTCAGCCAAAACTCATGGCCTCTTGCTCTAGAATGCCCAACAATGGGAAGCATTCGCTCTGTGTCCACAATGTTAATCCCCTTTAGCATCTTAGGGCGGCACAGTGGTTAGCATTGATGCCTCTCAGCGCCAGGGACACGGGTTCGATTCCTGGCTTGAGTCAGTGTCTATGGCGTCTGCACATTCTCCCCGTGGATTTCCTCCGGGTCCTCCGATTTCCTCCCGCAGTCCAAAGATGCGCGGGTTTGGTTGATTGGCCGTGCTAAATTGACCCTTAGTGCCAGGGTATTAGCAGGGTAAATACAGAGGAAGAGCCTGGGTGGGATTGCGGTCAGTGCAGACTCAATGGGCCAAAAGGCCTCCCTCTGTACTGTCGTGATTCTATTTTATTCCGTCTTTACCTCAATTAGATCTCCTCTCATTCTTCTAAATGCGACACTAAACATTCGGTTACATAATTGGTGAGGTTGGGGTCAGAAGTTATGGTGTGGCTTCCCTATGGTCTCTACAGGGGAAAACACACCCATGTTCCCACACCCACCAGGGGACTGAGCCCTCGGGAGATTTCCACCTATTGTCTTCACAAAGATAATTGGGAAGTTAACAGAATCTTTCCTGTTAGCCAGTGCTTGACTATGCCTAATGTCTTAACTACTAATGAAACCCACCCATTTTCACCATCTGACAATACTTATATGACTAGTACATGAAAATGTTCGAAGAAGAAATTCCAATTTAATCCCCAATGATTTTCTTTTGGTTTTATTTGCATCAGCTTCTGAAGATTCATCTTCAGTTCCCAGACACTCTGGAATGACGCTGGGGCCCGTTAACTCTTGTGGTTACTCCAAAACGGGCCAAAATGCCGCCTTCGCTTGAAACTACCTCACAAACTGAGAAATGCCTGAAGTCGCGGCATTATCGTGTCAGTAGGAGGCCACTTGGCCCATCAAGTGTCAGAAGCCTCCCTGTGGAGCAGTGCCATTTCCCTGTCACACGTCACAGGACCCTGAGGTCCTGCAAGTACGTTATATGTTGAAATCTCCATCTGCAGCACTCCTGTAAACAGAGTTCAAGGTCATTACCACTAACATTCAATGAAATATTTCCCCCTCGTAACCCCAACGATGAAAATCCTCATTTTGTCTCCTCTTGCCCTTGCACCATCAACTAACGGAGCAGTTTTGTCTATCATATCCAAAGTTGTCATCATCTTGAACACACAAAATCATGGAATCCCTTCAGTGTAGAAGGAAGCCATTCGGCTCATCGAGCCTGCGTTGACAACACTCCCACCCAGGCCCTATCCCTGTAACCCCGTATATTTACCTTGCTAATCCCCCCACCACTAAAGTGCAATTTAGCATGGCCAGTCCATAACACGCACATCTTTGGACTGTCGGAGGAAATCAGAGCACCCGGAGGAAACCCACACAGACACAGGGAGAATGTGCAAACTTCACACAGACAGTGACCCAAGGTCAGAATTGAATCTGGGTCCCTGGTGCCGTGAGGCAGCAGTGCTAACCACTGTACAACAGCTTCAGAAGATTCATCTTCTGTGTGCCATCCCTCTATCAAATTACCCCAGAATCTTCTTTGCTGCCAGGCGAACGACCTGAACTTCTCCAACTCAACATTGGGACTGAAATCCTTCCTCCCTGGAATCATTCTGGTGAATCGGGCGGGCTATTTGTTGTGCAAGGGGTGTCACAGTGAAACTGGATCTTGTCCTCACCAATCATCCATAGGCACATTTAGCAGAAGGGTGGGGTGGGGTGGTCACTGTCAGGCTGATTTTTACCCTCAGGGAGCATTCTTTCTGGTTGTATCACAGCTTGGTATGGCTCCTGCTCTGTCCAAGACCACAAAAAACTATAAAGGGTCGTGAATGAAGCCCAGTCTGTCGTGCAAACCAATCTCCCATCCATTGATTCTGCCTACACTTCCTGCTGCCTTGGCAAAGCAGCCAACATATTTTTCTATCAAGGAAAAAGATACAAAAGTCCAACGTACTAACCAACTCAAGAACAGCTTCTTCCCTGCTGCCATCAGATCTTGGAATGGACTTACCTTGCACCAAGTTGACCTTTCTCTACACCCTAGCTATGACTGTAACACTACTGCCAAGGAAAGGCACTCTCGCCTTTCCTTCTTTGTGTAGCTCGCAGGAAACAATACTAATACATGTGACAATAATAAATCCAATCAAAAACCAGTATTTCTCCCTGCACCTTTTTTAAAATGGAGATAAGATAAAAGCAAATTCTTTGAGGGCTGTGGGTCTCTGGAATTCTCTTTCTGAAAATGGAAGCAGAGTCTTTGAGTATTATTAAGGCAGAGATGGATAGATCCTTGGTAAGTAAGGAGGTGATAGGTAATCAGGGGTAGGCAGGATGCAGATTACTATCAAATCAGCCATTATTTCATTAAATAGTAGAGCAGTATTGAGGGAGTATTGAGCGGCTGAATGACCTATTGCTCCCTGTTCAAATGTTCGTAGGTAATCACGGAAGAAAGTTATTGAACAAATTCACAGGAATCTGCTGATGAACTTTTAATACAAAGAAAAAAATTTATTAAACAAATACCGAGTAAATATTACACCAGACAACAAGATTAGAAAGGTCTCAAGAAAATGATTCAAGCCACAATGTTCCTTTACTCAGTAATATCTTTACAGATAAATAATTTGCAATAATTACTTGAATTTTAGTGTATAGGGTAGTTATGAGGTGTTTGAAATAACAGGTGGATTGTGGTCACTCATACCACACTTCAATGTAAATGACAGATGCGACCAAAGCATATTCCATGGATTTCTCAACTACTCACACCCGAAAATACGCTTCCACTTTCCAGCTGCACTTTCAGAGCTTCAGCTGTGCCAAGCAGAACATTACTCCTTCAAAGTGCCCAAAGTAAGGAGTTACCAACTTTTGGCTATCTCCTCAGATCTTCTGGGGAGGTGCCTGGAACGCAGTGCCAGTGGAGGTGGAAACAGGCATGTTAGCAATGTTCAAGGTATGTCTTGATAAACACATGAATGGGAGGTGAACAGAGGGATAGAAGCCATGTATCAGCACAGGCTTGGTGGGCCAAAGGGCCTGTTTCTGTTCTTCATTCTGGGCTTCTCTTCCAGCATCTCTCCTTGTCCCCTCCCAATGTCCCGTTTCTTGGGACACCTTCCTCAGTAACGGCACCTGACCTGCATTTTGTGTGAATCTTTGCTCCTGTGCTGGAACCAAGGGCCAGTTTTTGGCTTAAAGACAATAAAAGACACCAGCTTTGCAGGCATTTCCTGGTCAGCGCTTGCACAGGAAGCCTGAAGACCTGACTGGGGGCAGTTTCAAAGTAAGGTCGGTGTTTGTGTTTCATCGCAGAATAAAATACGTTTCTATAATGGACTGGGCAACCCTTCCTGCGAGCAACGGAGTTGGAAATGGCCTCCAATGTAATGATTTCTCCCAGACATTGATGACTCAAAGCTGACCTGTTGCAGCTAGTTCTCTGTGACTGGGGAAGGAGGTAGGGTCCACCATGGGACAGTCTAATATTTGGCTTTTCTATCAGTGGTGCTCAATAACTAAATTGCTATGTGATTGTCATGGGGCTAACTGTGAATGATGTTCTCTAGAGTAATGGCTGTAACTCAGTTTGATAGCACTCTCACCTTTGACTTGGGTGTCAAACCTGAAGCCACGACTTCCTGAAGCCAAAATCCAGGCTAACTCTCCAGGGCAGGGCTGAGAGACCCCAGCAATGAAATTCTAAACCCAGGTCTATCTGCTCCTTAGGGACACATAAAATATATTACCCCACAATTCCAAAGGAGTTCTCCCTGGTGTCCTTATCAATATACCTCTTCCCCAAGGCCTCTCCTCATTTGCTTTCCAGGGTAAAACTGCGTGTGGACAAACACCAGCTATCCTGAGCAAAGCTTCGGAGGGAACTAGCTACTAGATACTTTGTTTAGTCTTGCCCCAATACTAAGGTCGGCTGACTGATTTGCACATCAGGACTGCTACAGACCTCCACCAGAATTTCCTCTGACTTCGCCCTGCCCTGGCACAGTTCACCGTCTTTCGGGTCCGAACACGTATGTTCCTCTGTTCCACCTTCCCGCCAGAATGGGTGAGACGTGCCAAGGATCCAGGTTCGATTCCGACCTTGGGTCACTGTCAGTGTGGAGTCTGCATGTTCTCCCCATGTCTGCGTGGGTTTCCTCCAGCTGCTCCAGTTTCCTCCCAAAGATGTGCGGGCTAGGTTGCTTGGCCATGCTAAATTCTACCTTAGTGTCAGGAGGGTTAACAGGGGAAATACGTGAGTTTGCGGGGATAGGGCCTGGGGGATTGTTGTCAGTGCAGGCTCGATGGACAGAACGGTCTCTTTCTGCAGTGTAGGGATTCTATGACTCTGCAGATGCTGTCCAGATTTTCCGAGTTTTCTCCAATACCTCCTGTTTTTCTAACATTGGTTATTCCCTTTGACCTGGTTCCATCAACTCTTTTGTCATCTCATCTTTCCTGACCCCCACCCTGTTGCAGACCTGATCTGGGATTCTCTGACCTCACCAGTGGCTGGGATTCTCCAGTTCCACTGCAGTGAATGGAGATTTGGCTGAGTGCCAAATTCTCCATCCTTGCTGCAGCAGTAGCCAGACATGCGAGACTGGAGAATCCCAGCCTTGGCCTTCCTTTTCCCGTGCTTTCCCCTTTCAGTTGCTCAGATCCCCTATTGAAAATACACTGCCTGTTTCCTGGAGTGCAGCTGGTACGGGGATTGGCTGGAGTGAGCGATAAAGCTCCAGGTCCCACCTGCAAGCTCTTGTCTGATCTCAGCTTAATTGTGAATGAGTGTGTCACAGTTGGTCTTAGAATCCATAGTATCCCTACAGTGCAGAAGGAGGCCATTCAGCCCATCGAGTTGGCACCGACACTAAGGGACAATTTAGCAGGGTCAAGCAGCCGAACCCACACATCTTTGGACTGTGGGAGGAAGCCGGAGCACCCACAGGAAACCCACGCAGACACAGGGAGAATGTGCAAACTCCACACAGACAGCGGCCCAAGCTGGGAATCGAACCCAGGTCCCTGGCGCTGTGAGGCAGCCGTGCTAACCACTGTGCCACCCTGCCACACCACTTCAAATTCCACTTGGAGTGCACGGGAAAGGAGAGGAAAAAGAAACATTTGCATTTATTTTGCATTTCATCACCTTGAGGTGTTTGAAAGGGCTTTGCAGCCAATGAAGTTATTTTGAAGTGGATTTTGCAAGTTTTAATTTAGGGAAATGTGGCAGCCAATTTGCACATAGCAATTTTCCACAGACCGCAGTGAAGCAAACGTCAGATTAACACAAATGTAAAACACTGTGGATTCTGGAAATCTGAAATAAAATCAGAACATACTGGAAATATGCAGTAAGCAACAAATAACAGAGCAAAGAAAATTATAGCACAGGAACAGGCCCTTTGGCCCTTCAAGTCTGTGCTGACCATGCTGCCCATCTGAACTAAACCCCCTTACCCTTCCCACAACCATATCCTTCAATTCCCACCCTAATCATGTATTTTTCAGGATGGCCCTTAAAAGTCACTACCATATCCACTTCCACTACTTCCCCCGGCAATGAGTTACAAGCACCCACCACCCATTGTGTAAAAAACTTGCCTCTTACATCTCCTTGAAACTTTGCCCCTCGCACCTTAGACCTGTGCCCCTTAGTAACTGACTCTTGCACCAAAGCTTCTGACTATCCACTCTGTCCATGCCTCTCATAATCTTGTAGACTTCTATCAGGTCTCCCCTCAACCTCCATTGTTTCAGTGAGAACAAACCAAGTTTCTCCAACCTCTCCTCGTAGCTAATGCCCTCCATACCAGGCAGCATCCTGGTGAATCTTTTCTGTACTCTCCCTAAAGCCTCCACATCCTTCTGGTAGTGTGGCGACCAGGATGGGACAATAGTTCCGGCAGCATTTGTAGAGAGACAAACCAAGTTAACGGCAGAAAATTTTCAGCCATTCCCACCAGCGGGTCTTTAGTCCTGTCATTTGGTAAATCCCCGCGACATGTTACATAGAAACATAGAAGATAGGAGCAGGAGGAGGCCATTTGGCCTTTCAAGCCTGCTCTGCCATTCATTACGATCATGGCTGATTGTCCAACTCAACAGCCCAATCCTGCTTTCTCCCCATAACCTTTGATCCCGTTCGCCCCAAGTGCCGTATCCAGCCACCTCTTGAATACATTCAATGTTTTGGCATCCCACTCGTTGGGTGAAGAAATGTCTCCTCACCTCCATCCTAAACGGTCTACCCTGAATCCTCAGACTGTGACCGCTAGTTCTGGATTTCCCCACCATCAGGAACATCCTCCCTGCATCTACTCTGTCTAATTCCTGCATTCCCCAGAGGCAGAAGATGCCAACAACGGGAAAATCCATTGATGGTGGCGGGACTGGAAGATCCCACCGCTGGCCAATGGTGGGCCACCTCCAGCTCCGCAAAAACTCTGTGGAGTGAGCGGTAAATCCCACCCAACATTTTGAGATAAGTCTGACCCTCCAGATGTCTGCGGCATTTTGCTCTAATTTTGTGTTGAAGCCACTTCCCTTCTAAGGATGCCCACCTTGAAGAAGCTCTGCTCCTCCCTCCAATTCTGAGAGTCATGGTCAACTGGAAACGTTAACCTGGCCTTGCTCACCACAGATGCTGCCAGACCTGCTCACCACCTTCAGAAAATTCCTGTTCACATTTACAACTTGCCCCGATTCTGATGGCAGGTCATTGAACGGAAATCATAGAACACCTACAGTGTTGAAGGAGGCCATTCAGCCCATCAAGTTTGTACCGACTCTCCAACAGAGCATCTTACTCAAGCCCTCCCCCCCCCCGCTGCCCTATCCCCCATCCCGTAACCCTGCGAATTTTTTACTAGATACAGGCAGAAATACAACCAGATCAAGGATCAAATTTTACATCAAAGTTATTCAAGGAGGTTTTTGATTGCTTTGGAATAAAACTATTCAAATCAACTGCGCACCATCCAGAATCACAGGGAGCGATGGCCTCTAACTTTAAAGCCAATATTGAGGGCTTATTGTCAAGATTATCCAGAGGATTAGGATAAAGGAATTCCATTTGTACTCTTTGCAATTAGGGAGGAACCTAATGCGACGACCAAATTTGAATTGATTTTTGGTTACGAGGTAAAGGGACCACTGAGACTGATTGAGGAGAAATTGGTGAGTCAGCGTTCTGAGATGGCATTATTGGACTATGTTTAGGGAAAGGTTGAATAGAAGAGGCGAATTGGCTAGACAACATTTAAAAGTAGCGCAGCGTGTGATGCATCAGGAAGCGGATAAGAAATGAAAAATTTGTCATTTTGCTCGTGGGGATGAAGCCTTAGTGCTGCTACCAGTGGCAGGTGGGCCTTTAAAAGCAAGGTTTAGTGATCCCTTATCAAATTGAAAGGAAGTTGAGTGAGGTGAATTATTTGACAACAACACCAGATAGAAGGAAAACTCACAGAGTGTGTCATGTGAATATGCTTGAAAGGTATTTTCATAGGGGAGGAGAGCAAGGAGAAATGTTTCATCATAGAATCAACAGTGCAGAAGGAGGCCATTCAGCCCGTCGAGCCTGCACTGATGGCAAAACCCCACCCAGGCCCTATACCTGTAACACATATATTTACCCTACTAATCCCCCTGACACTAAGGGGCAACTTAGCATGGCCAATCCACTTAACCTGCACATTTTTGTGGCAGGAAACTGGAGCACCCAGGGGAAACCCACCCAGACACAGGGAGAACATGCAAACTCCACACAGACAGTGACCCAAGGCCAGAATTGAACCTGGGTCCAGGCAGCAGTACTAACCACTGTGCCACTGTGTTTGATGGTTGTAATTCTGAGTGAAGAATGGAATCCAGATGACTCTGATTTGACATTCCTCAAATTAAATTGGATAATGAGGACATTATTAAAAATTGGGATAAAGTATTAAGTTGCCTTTCCAGGGGAAAATCGAACTGACCTGAAAATATTGTTAATATCACATGGACAAGGATATGGGAATACACCGGAAAGTACTAAAATAATTTGAGAATGAGATGGTTGTAGAAAATGCTGTTCCAACTAAACAACATCCTTGCATATATGATCTTTTCAAATTGGCCCTGGTTGAGATGGAAAAACTGATATTTACTCAGTCTAAGATGCAGCAGCTGAAAGTCTTGACCAGTCACATAAAACTGGTGGCGAACCAGTGACTGGACAATCATGGGTCTAAAGAAAGTGGAGAGAAATACAAATCCAAGTTAACTGTTTTGGAACATGTTGCTGAGTTGTTCAAATTGCCTGAACATAAATTGCAGGACTGTCAAAAACAGCTCTTCATCTGTGCAAAGGAAATTGTGGATGAATCACAATCATGTGTGTTCTCAAAAGAAGTTTGAGGACTGAAAATATCGGACTAATGTGAATCAACGGAAAGGACAACAATGTGGAATCAGACTGTTTGTCAAAACTGTACCATCATATAAAATGAGCTGCTGGCGTAATGATTCTGTACAGTGTGCAGAGGTCTGGATTCCCAGTGAAACAGCACTGCACACAGCTGATATTTGAATAACTTACCATGGTTTTCGCAGCAGCGTAACTACCACAGTGTCATTTGGAACCATGGTCAAAATGGGTTCTGACACCAAGAAAGACAATCTGCTGTGTGTCTTTACCAAAGAGTGTGCACAAAGTGATGGTGCGGATCCAGAGCAGGAGTAAAATTGCTTGGCAGAGGAAAAGAACTAAGGCCAATGAACAAGAAGGGGGACAGAGATAAAGTGACCTTTCTGAATGGCCCTGACTGCACACGTGCTATGTGTTATCCTGCTGATTGTGCTTAGCTCCTGGAGGAACTTACCAGAGTTAATTCACCATCAGAACAACAAACTGAGTTTGAATTTAGAATCAAAGCAGGATTAAGGAGTAAAGGAGAATTTGGAAGAGGAAGCAGTTAGTCAGAAATGTGATTAAAGGAATAAGGAGAATTCGATGGTGGAAGACAAGGACTGAAATCTGACTTCTGTTTTGATTTTGTAAAGTAAATGTATATTTATTGTAGAATAGTACTAATGTGAAACTGAAAAGGTTTGAAAATGAAACCATCTTCAAATGTTGATTGTGCATTTTTTCTTAAGGGGGGAGGTGTGATGTTAGTGTACCTTTAAGAGATATTTTTAAAAACCATGTTCTCTGCAGCTCTCAATGTTGCCGAATTGTCTGTGAAACCCTTTTATTGCTACATAACTGGGCTTTGGTTATTTTTACTCTGGGATGTTTTATGACCCTGCATTGTTAGGAGGAAGGTCATGTCTTTTGGACAGTTACTTTCTTCCTAGGAACTTCGAAGTTTCATTCTCTGTTTTGGCAGCTTTTAGCTTTAGAAGGGACATCAAGCTGAAGAGAAGTGTTTTTCTCTCTCTCCCTGGTTTTGGAAATTCAGCTGGTTTGCTGAAAGCAATGCTTCTTGCCTTCCTGGAGTAGAGAATCTGCTGATGATGGCTTGACCAGATTCTCTCCCTGGTGTTCTGAGAAGCTGTTCTGACTTCAAATTGATCTGGATGTGTCCAGAAGGCTGCTAAAAGTTACAAGCAGGGAAGCCAGGGTTTTAATTCTCCAACCAAAGGACTCAGTTCCAATATCATGTGAGCATTAGTCTTTGCAGTGTTCAACCTGTGAAAAGGAAGTTTTTGTTTTATAGGGACATCTTAGATATATTTGTTAAGGATTATACGTTATTGTGGTTGTTTTTATTTGTAATTGATAAAAGTTATTGCTAATATGCCTACTATACATGTTAACTATATTCTTAAATAAACTTTGTTTGATAAAAGCTTCCTAGTGGGTTATTTATATCATAGCCAAGGTGAAACCTATCATGTTTATCCGAATCAAATTCAAGATATAAAACTTCTGATGTAGGTGGGCTCCATTGAACACTTTGGAGTCTCTGACAATATATTAAAGAAATTTGTCAAGTTGGGCTAAATTGCAAAAGGAGCAAGAGTGCATTTTACTTTGATAATCCTTCACATTATTCTCACTAAAGGACGAGAGGGGAGATCTGAACATCCTGAATATTCCAAAACACATTGGCTCCTGCTGGAAGACTTCTCCCGGTCTCTCAGCAAGTTGGCCATTCTTTATTTCTGAGCCAAGAGTGCTGATTGGCTACACAATCAATCACTAACCATACAAATTGGACACCTTCTGGCAGAGGTCACAGGTCAGGTGGCACAATGGTTAGCACTGCTGCTCCACAGCACCAGGGACCTGGGTTCGATTCCTGGCTTGGGTCAGTGTCTGTGTGGAGTCTGCACGTTCTCCCCGCGTCTGCGTGGATTTCCTTTGGGTGCCCCGGTTTCCTCCTACAGTCCGAAAGGCGTGCTGGTTAGGTGCATTGGCCATGCTAAATTCTCCCTCAGTGTACCCGAACAGGCGCCTGACTGTGGCAACTAGGGGATTTTTGCAGTAACTTCATTGCAGTGTTAATGTAAGTTTACTTGTGACTAATAAATTAACTTTAGAACCCTGGTTGATTTCTTTTTCTTTCGGGAGGCAATGGGGTCCTTGTTAACTTTGTGTGAATCTGGGTTACTGATGGCAGTGGGAAAGGGGAGGGATTTTCCGAACATAGGGGAATTGTCTTATGGGCTGCTGCTCTGCTGTATTGCACCAAATCAAGATTTGCGTTGGTGAATTTTATGTTCCACAAAAGCCTCCCCCACCCTGTTTCATCCAGCAATGTCAGTGCATCCTTCCATTCCTTTCTGCCTCATATCTTTATCCAGCTTCCCCCAAGGGGGAGCAATGGCGCTGTGCTACTGTCACTGAACTGGCATTCCAGGAGAACCAGAACAAGATCTGGGAATCTGGGTTCAAATCCCGCCACGGCAAATTTGAATTCAACACAAGTGTGGAATTGTAAATGGATTGTTGTTAAAAACCCATCTGATTCATTAATGCCCCTCAGGGAAGGAAATCTGCCATTCTTACCCTGTCTGGCCTACGTGTGACCCTAAAGTGGGTGGCTTGCTGCAATGGAGGGGCATTGTAGAACTTCTTCCAAAGATGTCTTTCATGTCAACTGCTCATTCCGGCATGTTCCCACCATCCTTCAGGTGAAGGTGCTCCTCCTGAATTTACTGATGGACCCATGAAGAACTGCAGTTGGAGGAGGAATTTTCGGCCACTCACGCAGACTGCCATTCAGTAAAATCTTGCCTGATCATCTTTCTCAACTCTACCTTCCTACATTATTCCCAAGTCTGGCCCACAGCCTCTGGAGGTAGGCCTCATGCTGCAATGGAGAGGAGCAGAAAGCGAGGTTGGTAGGCTGTGACATTAGCTGGACATTGGCCCTGTTTTAATGAAGAATGTTGGACCCTCAGAACCTCACCCTCACCTCTTCCACACACCCCCATCCATTCCACATGCCCCCTCATATTTCCCAGCCTCCTGAAGCCCCATAATGTTCCCCATGTCTATTCAGGCTCCACATATTCCCCATGTCTGTCAATGTCCCCTCATATTCCCCATTCCCCAGATCCCTCATGATTACTTTCATGGTCCCTCATATCCCCAATGCTCCCTCAAGGTCCCCCATTCATGCTCCATGGCCACAACATCTAATATGGATAGATCTCAGGACGCATACCTTTGATTTGATTTGATTTATTATTGTCCCATGTATTAGTATACAATTAGTATTGTTTCTTGCGCCTATACAGACCAAGCGTACCGTTCATAGAGAAAGAAAGGAGAGGGTGCAGAATGTAATGTTACAGTCATAGCTAGGGTGTAGAGAATTGAAATCAAGATTAAAATAATAAACTTCGAACAATCTAATAGTGAACTTACACAGACTCGCCTCCTCCTGGAAAAAAGTTCATTCATAAAACCCATTCAAAAATGTAAATCCTCAAGTGGCCAATCAGTTGTTAAAAAAAAACTATTTCTCTAACCATATGAAAGACACATAATCGTTGACTGATTTCTGAAAATTGTCAGTCAAAATATGGACATTTGCCTCCTTGCTGAGATAAATGGTCCTGGATCTTTTGAAATTCAGCCAAGTATTCATGAGGGGCGCAGCTATAATTAAAAACCCTGAAAAATGTGAAGAATATAAGTCCATTGATAATGAAAAATGAGATGGCTTTTTTAAAAATAAGCAAGACCAGATGTCCTGTCAATCAAAGCATATCAGGAGCAGGTAGGTTCTTTCTTCAGTAGCTCGGAATAATGGTGGCAGTAGCCAACCTGCATACTGTAATTTTATCTTTGCCACTGCTACAATGGAACCAGCAAGGGAGGGACTGCCGCCTGTGAGTGGGCTACCCATACCCTCATCCTGTGCTGGTGAAAATTGATGGATATGGGAATGAGGCAAGAATTCCAGAAACAAATCCCACCTATCATTTTTAAAGGGTTCCCAAATCAGCAAAAATCCAGACCCTACTGACAGATAGAACATAGAACAGTACAGGCCCTTTGTCCCTCGATGTTGTGCTGAGCTAGGTCCAAACCCAAGATCAAGCTATCCCACTCCCTCATTGAGCAGGGATTTTTTTTTATTAATTCATGGGACATGGTTGACGCTGGCTGGCATTTATTGCCCATCCCTAGTTGGCCTTGAGAAGGTGGTGGTGAGCTGCCTTCTTGAATCGCTGTGGGTTGACCCACAATGCCGTTAGGGAGGGAACCCCAGAATTGTGACCCAGCGACTGCAAAGAAATGGTGATATATTTCCAAGTCAGGATGGTGAGTGGCTTGGAAGGGAACTTGCAGATGGTGGCGTTCCCATGTATCTGCTGCCCTTGTCCTTCTAGATGGAAGTGGTCATGGGTTTGGAAGGTGCTGTCTTAGGATCGTTGGTGAATTGCTGCAGTGCATCTTGTAGACAGTACACACTGCTGCTACTGAGCATCGGTGGTGGAGGGAGTGGATTTGGTGTTAATCAAGTGGGGCTGCTTTGTCCTGGATGGTGTCAAGCTTCTTGAGTGTTGTTGGAGCTGCACCCATCCAGGCAAGTGGGGAGTATTCCATCACACCCCTGACTTGTGCCTTGTAGACGCTGGACAGGCTCTGGGGAGTCAGGAGTTGAGTTGCAATATTCCCAATTTCTGACCTGCTCTTTTAGCCGCTGTGTTTACGTGGTGAATCCAGTTGAGTTCCTGGTCAATGGTAACCCCAAGGATGTTGATAGTGGTGGGTTCAGTGATGGTTACACCACTGAATGTCAAGGGATCCAGATCAAGATTGTTCTGAGGGTGATTCTTCAGTTGACACGGGAAGCAGTGAAACAGGTTTCTGATGATGCTTTGGTGAACAAGCTTCCCTTTAACTTTCCACTTACCTCCATGTATGTCAAGTTAGGTGATGCATTTATTCAGATGGAAGCACGCAGCTTCAGTTCATATTCTGGCAGTCAGCACACTCACAAATCAGTGCCGCTGAATAAACCATCTAACATCCAATTTGCATAAAGCTCCTTCACATTGCAACTCGAGACTGCAAATGGGAGTCATGAACAAACTTACCGGTGCGGTGACAGCAGCAGCTCAGGTAACTGGCTCCCCTTGTCTCACATGTAAATAAAAATGACACAGGTGGGGGCTCAGGTGATTTATATCATAGAATATCCGAAAGACGTGCTGGTTATGTGTATTGGCTGTGCTAAATTCTCCGTCAGGTGCCAGAGTGTGGCAACTAGGGGATTTTCTCAGTAAATTTATTGCAGTGTTAGTGTAAGCCTATTTGTGATGCTAATAAATAAACTTAAAATTAAATCCCTCCAGTATAGAAGAGGCCATTCAGCCCATTGAGTCTGCACCAACCCTCTGAAAGAGCACAATACCTAGGCCCAATCCCCCACCCTAATCTTGCCCATGGCTAATCCATCCAATCCCACACAGCTTTGGACAGTAAGGGGCAATTTAGCATAGAACCCTACAGTGCAGAAAGAGGCCCTTCGGCCCATTGAGTCTGCACCAAACACAATCCTATCCAGGCCCTACCCCCCATATCCCTACATATTATACCCACTAATCCCTCTAACCTCAGCTACCCTGGACACTTAAGGGGCAATTTTTTAGCACGGCCAATCAACCTAACCTGCACATCTTTGGGCTGCGGGAGGAGACTGGAGTACCCGGAGGAAACCCACGCAGACACAAGGAGAATGTGCAAACTCCACGCAGACAGTGACCTGAGCCAAGAATCGAACCCAGGACCCTGGAGCTGTGAAGCAGCAGTGCTAACCACCGTGCTACCGTGCTGCCCTGACCCATGTATCTAACCTGCACATTTTTGGAGTGTGGGAGGAAACCGGAGCACCCGGAGGAAACCCATGTAGGCACGAGGAGAATATGCAGACTCCGCACAGACAGTGATCCAAGCTAGGAATCGAACCCAGGTCCCTGGTGCCACGAGGCAGCAGTGCTAACCACTGTGCCACCCCCCCAAAACCCTTAAATCTTCGCATTGCAAATTTGGCATTTAGCAAACACCTGTTTGTAGTTGGTGAGGGTGACAAGAGGCGCATGGTACAAACAGGCAGGCAATGAAGATGCCTACACAATCTATTGGCTCAACATCTCAAACCCATCTCCTGCTGTAACACCCTGGAATGAAAATACTGGGCTACGTTTCCCATGGTGATAACTCAGAGTAACATTGCAAACAGTGGTGTTGATCAGGCTGATGGAACGCTAATAATATTTCAGATGGAGGGTGAGTAAATATATTGTGAGATAAGTGGCTTTTTCAGTGCAGATTTTGAACACGGGTAAATTTAATGCTTTGCTTGTCAGCAAAATCAATACAGACTCAAAATTCTACCTTCTGCGATTCGAAGCCGGGTCTCCAGCTCCCCAGAACATTTGCTGAGTTTCTACATTAATACCACTAGTCCATCGCCTTCCTCCTAAAGCGTAATAAGTCCACAATATATAGGCTAGCATTTCAATAAAGAACAAAGAACAACACAGCGCGGGAAACAGGCCCTTCGGCCCAACAAGCCCGCGCCACCATTTTAACATTGTGAGTCCCCTCTTCCACCCGTGACCCTTGACTGCGCTTATGGTACTCCACTTTGGAATCCAGATTGAGGGGAGACTAATTTAGGGACAATTTGTTCCACCAATCAGCCTAAGAGCACACCTTTGGGGTGTGGGAGGAAACCAGAGCACCCGGAGAAAACCCACGCAAGCACGGGGAGAATGCGCAAACTCCCACAGACACCGGCCCAAATCCATGTGTCTGCACAGCAAACAGTGATAGTCACTGAGGTGTTGTGTTGCCCGTCAGTTGGTCCAGTTTAAGCGTACACTAACGACGTGAAGCACTAGGCAACTCTCGAAATATCCAAGAGCAGCCCTCGCACGACCCACCGCGTGTATGCCCCTTGTTGGACAACAAGGTGGACCAAAGCACCTGTGGATTAAAAGAGAAAAACATCAATAACATGCACATCTTATGCAAACATTCAAGGGAATCCCAGCTGTAAAACATTTTCCGGTTATCTGAGATTGTTAAAGCCATCATTACATAAATGGAAGTCTTTCCTTTAACCTGCGACCTAAGCAACATATTATTCAAATTTAACTTCATTACTCCCGCATGCTGTACCCCTCATCTAGGCTTGGCCTAATATACAGTAACATTTACACCACACCAGTATGAGCAATTCCGACATTGCAATCCAAACACCTTCCCTTGACATTCCATGTCGTTATCATCACCAAATCTCCCATTGTCAACCCTCTGGGGGTTCCCATTGACCAGAAACTGAACTGGACTAGCCGTATAAATACTGTGGCTACCAGAGCAGGTTCAGAGTCTGGGACCAAAGGAGAAAATGCTGGAAAACCTCAGCACGCCTATAAGGAGAGAAAAGAGCTGACATTTCGAGACCAGAGCAATAGTCTCCGTCAAAGTTTTGATTCCAGCATCCGCAGTAATTTGCTTTCATTCAGAGGCTAGGAATTCTACTGTGAGTGATTCAGCTCCTGACTCCCCAAAGCCTCTCCACCATCTGCAACGAACAAGTCAGGAGTGTGATGGAATACTCTCCACTTGCCTGGATAAGTGAAGCCCCAACTCAAGAAGCTCAACACCAAGGCAGCATGGTGACACAGTGTGGTTAGCACTGCTGCCTCACAGACCCAGGGACCTGGGTTTACAAAGAACAAAGAACAAAATCAGCCTGGGAAACAGGCCCTTCAGCCCAACGAGCCCACGCTGCCATCTCAACACCACCTCTCTACCCATGACCCCTATCTAATGTTTTATGGCCATCCAGATTGAGGGAAAACTGATTAAGGGACAATTTATTCCTGCCAATCAGCCTAACAGCACATCTTTGGGGTGTGGGAGGAAACCGGAGCACTCGGAGAAAACCCACGCAAGCACGGGGAGAATGCGCAAACTCCCACAGACACCGGCCCAAATCCATGTGTCTGCACAGCAATCAGCAATAGTCACTGAGCTGTCGTCTTGCCCAGTATCTTGTCCAGTTTAGGCACACACTGGTTTGATTCCTGGTTTGGGCCTGTGTGGAGTTTGCATGTTCTCCCCGTGTCTGTGTGGGTTTCCCCTGATTGCTCCGGTTTCCTCCTGAAGGACGTGCTGGTTATGGTGCATTGCCCGTGCTAAATTCTCCCTCAGTGTACCCGAACGGGCGCCGGAGTGTGGCGACTAGGGGATTTTCACAGTAACTTTGTTGCAGTGTTAATGTCAGCCTACTTGCGACACTAATAAACTTTCTCCCTATAGCCCTGCACAGTCAGCCTTTCCAGATAACACTCTAACTCCCTTTGGAATGCTGCGATCGAAGCTGCCTCCACCACACAGGCAGTTCATTCCGAACCCTAACCACTCACTGTGTGAAAAAGTATCTCCCCATGTCACTTTTGCTTCTTTTACAGCAAAGGGACTTTCGACCTTTCCAGAAGACAGCTCATCCCTGCTTTGCCAAGGAACAGGGCCACAAAAACCCGACCTTCAGTCACACCCACATTCCGAGACCGAGTAAAATCAATTGATACAAGCGTGGAAATGACTTTCTCCAGCGCTGTCAGACCGAGTGAGTCACAGGCTCCAGGTCGCACTATCTGATGGTTACATCAGCATTGAACAGAAGTTCAGGCAGCTTCCTGTGTTAACAGGCTGTTAATTTCTGAACTGTGAGATTCTCTCCTCATTGTGAGTGAGTGACTAAGTGAAAAGGCTCAGAGCAGGATACCATATGCTGCTGGAACTCGCTCCACGGGGCAGAGAGGGGGGGGGTCTCTCTCTACCTCCAACTTTTCAGCTCATTAATTCACTTTGATAGATCTTCCCTGGATAGCTTAAGATCAAAGAGAAAACCCACGACGCTGGGCACAAGTGTGGAACGTTATTGTAACTTCATCGCAGTGTTAATGTAAGCCCACTCGTGACGCTGATAAATTTCCTTCCACCTTTTGTGGGGCTGGATTTTATATTGGCCCCGACTGGTGGAATATTGGGCTGGTAAAAGCCAGCGGGTAATCTTCCTGCTACCCACCCTCCCCCTTCTGACACCTTACAGGGGTGCGGGGGTTGTGGGGTGGTGTAGAAGGGGGGAAGGAGTCAACCTCCCAACTGTCAGCCTTGGCTACTTTCTTTTCATTCATTCATGAGACATGGGTGTCACTGGCCGGCCAGTATTTATTGCCCATCCCTAGATACCCAACGACAGTTGAGAGTCAACCACGTTGCTGTGGCCCTGGAGTCACATGTAGGCCAGACCAGATAAGGATGGAAGATTTCCTTCTCTAAAAGACATCAGTGAAGCAGATGGGTTTTTCCGACAATCGACAATGGTTTCATGGTCATCAGTAGGTTCTTAATTCCAGATATTTTTTAAATTGAATTTAAGTTCCACCATCTGCTGTGGCGGGATTCGAACCCGGGTCCCCAGAACATTAGCTGAGTTTCTGGATTAATAGTCTAGCGATAATACCACTACGCCATCGCCTCCTCACCTCATGGTGTTTTACCCATGGTGGATCGGGGCTGGGTGAGATGGAGGGGGGGGAGGTGCAGTGGGGGAGGGAATCACATCATGTGGGAAGCTGTCAGAAACAGGGGCACTCCTTTGCGGGACCCCTGGGCCCGTCAGAGACAATCCCGCCCCCCCCCCCACCTCCCAAGATAATCCAAAACCTCCGCCATTTTAAGCCTTCTCTTCACCTCTTGAACTTTGTCCCAGCCCGTGAACCCGTATTGATCTCTCCAAGCCTGGATTTATCAGGGTTTCTTGGTTGATCGGGTTGGCTGTAGTCCCTGCAATGGCCGCCCTTTCCTGCAAAGCGATCAGTCAATCATTGCCCTCCAAACTGGGGCCCAATCCTGAGAAAGGGTGGTACGCCGGGCCTTCAAGAAACTATCACCACTCCCAGGATTAAATGGCTGCCGTTGGGAATGTGAGCGGGATCTCCTCACTCTTTCGGTATGGGGAGGTTGGAGAGGGAGGATGTGAGTGGTGGGGGCCAAGGCGCCTCATCAAATCCAGCCCTGTGTGTTCCAGAGCACAACCCTCTGTTTGATAGCTTTTCTGTGTCTGTTACAAACTGCTGGAAGAGGAGAGGTCACTGGGTGGGCAATGATGTGGCCATGTCAGTCACCTGACGAAGGGGCAGCCAGCGCTCCAAAAGCTAGTAGCTTTTGCGACCAAATAAACTTGTTGGACTTTAATCTGGTGTTGTGAGACTTCTTACTTGGTTGTAGAAGATAGAGAGGAACAGGGAAGGATGTTTTTCAGAATGGAGACCTGTAGTTAGTGGTGTTAGAACATAGAACATAGAACACTACAGCACAAACAGGCCCTTCGGCCCACGAGTTGCGCCGATCACATCAACACCTACCAATCTATAGACCTATCTATAACCCCCAATCCCATAAAACCCCATATACTCATCCAGAAGTCTTTTAAAAGACCCCAGAGAGTTCGCCTCCACCACCACTGACGGCAGCCGATTCCATTCACTCACCACCCTCTGGGTGAAAAACTTACCCCTAACATCACTTCTGTACTTTCCTCCCCGCACCTTAAATCTGTGTCCTCTCGTAGCGACCATTTCAACCAGGGGAAATAGCCTCTGAGAATCCACCCTATCTATTCCTCTCAACATTTTATAAACTTCTATCAGGTCGCCTCTCAACCTTCGTCTCTCCAGGGAAAAGAGTCCCAGCTCCCTCAACCTAACTTCATAAGGCATGCCTCCCAATCCAGGCAACATCCTTGTAAATCTCCTCTGTACCCTTTCAATAGCTTCTACGTCCTTCCTATAGTGAGGCGACCAGAACTGCGCACAGTACTCCAAATGAGGCCTGACAAGGGTCTTAGAAAGTTGCAGCATTACCTCCCGACTCCTAAACTCAATCCCTCGATTTATGAAGGCCAGTACACCATACGCCTTCTTGACCACCTCTTCCACCTGCGAGGCCGATTTAAGAGTCCTGTGGACCCGGACCCCAAGATCCTTCTGCTCTTCAACACGTGTGTTCTGCAGGGATCAGTGCTGGGACTTCTGTTGTTTGTAATGTATAGAAATGATCTGGAGGTAAATGTGGGTGGTCTGATTGGTAAGTTTGCGGATGACACATAGATTGGCAGAGTTGCTGATAGTGCTGAGGATTGTCAGAGGATACAACAGGATATCAATAGATTGGAGATATGAGCACAGATGGAATTTAATCCTGACAAATGCGAGGTGACGCATTTTGGAAGATCAAATTGTAAATAGCAGAACCCTGAGGAACAATGACATCTGGAAGGATCTGGGCGTGCAGTTCCACAGTTTCCTAAAAGCGGCAACACAAGTGGCCAAGGTGATTAAGAAGGCCTCTGGCAATCTTGCCTTCATCAGCCGGTGCATTGAGTACAGGAGTTGGGAAATCGTGTTGCAGCAATTTAAAACCTTGGCTAGGCTGCAACTGGAACATTGCGTGCAGTTCAGGTCACACTACCAGAGGATGTGGAAGCTTTGGAGAGAACACAAAGAAGGTTCACCAGGATGTTGCCTGGTCTCAAGAGTGTTGGCTATGAGGAGAGGTTGAATAAAGTAAGATTGTTTTCACTGGAAAGAAGGAGGCAGAAGGGAGACCTGTTTGTTAGAGGTCTACAAAATTATGAGAAGTGGATACTCAGAGGCTTTTTTCTAGGAAAGAAATGTCAGTTACAGGGGGACACAGGTTCAAGGCGAGAGGGGGAAAGTTTAAGTGAGATGTACAGGGGATGTTTTTCACGCAGAGAGTGTGGGTGCCTGGAACGCGCTGCCAGAGGAGGTGGTGGAAGCATTGGTAACATTTAAGAGGCATCTGGATGGGTACATGAACAGGGAGGGGGGTAGAGGGATACGGCCGAGTGAGGGCAGAAGGCTTTTTTTAGTTCCGTTAGGACATCATGACCAGCACAGGATTGGAGGGCCGAAGGGCCTGTTCTGTGCTGTACTGTTCTTTGTTTATCAAAGGGGTGTTTGTAATCAAATCAAAGATAAATTCTTTATGGTCCTTATCACCTTATTAGCCTACTAGCTGTTACATACGGCAATATTGTTGTTGCCAGGAATGGATATTACAACATTCTAATCTTAGTAACCAGTCTCATTGACCTGGGAGTATATTGTTTTCCTCACAGTCTATGCTGTGGTGAAACTTAAATTTGCTTCTGAACAAAAATTTAATGATAAATGTCCTGAGGTTTTAGGATCTCAGGAACAAGAGGAGGCCACTCAGACCACAGCCTGTTCTGCTATTTGATAGATCATGATAGATACGTCTCCAATCTTCATCTACCTTCTTTATGCCTTAATATCCTTTAATCTTACTGGCAACACGGTGGCACAGAGATTAGCACTGCTGCCTCACAGTGCCAGGGACCCAGGTTCGATTGCTGGTTTGGGTCACTGTATGTGCAGAGTCTGCATTCTCTCACCGTGTCTGCGTGCGTTTCCTCCTGTTTCCTCTCACAGTCTGAAAGATGTGCTGTTTAAGTGCATTGGCCTTGCTAAATTCTCCCTCAGTGTGCCAGAATGTGGCGAATAAGAGATTTTCACAATAACTTTATTGTTGTGTTAATATAGGCACAGTAAGAAGTCTCATAACACCAGGTTAAAGTTCAACAGGTTTATTTGGTACCACAAACTTTTGGAGCGCTGTTCCTTCATCAGGTGAGTGGCAAGTTGAATTCACCTTGCCATAGAAGGATAGGGTGCACGGAGTTAGGGGTAAGGTGTTAGTGTGGATAGAGGATTCATTGTATAATAGGAAGCAGAAAGTTGATATCAGTGGGTGCTATTCTGGTTGGCAGTTGGTGACTAGTGGAGTGCCACAGGGATCGGTGCTGGGGCCTCAGCTATTTACCGTTTATACAGATGATCTGGAGGAGGGGGCTGAGTGTAGGGTAACAAAATTTGCTGATGACATGAAGATGAGTGGAAAAGCAATTTGCGTGGAGGGAGTGGAAAGTCTGCAGAGGGATCTAGATAGGCTGAGTGAGTGGGCAAGGACCTGGCAGATGGAGTACAATGTTAGCAAGTGTGAAGTTATCCACTTTGGCAGAAATAATAGTAGGAGGGATTACTATTTAAAGGGCAAAAAGCTGCAGCATGCTACGGTGCAGAGGGACCTGGGGGTCCTTGTGCATGAGTCGTAAAAACCCAGTCTGCAGGTGCAGCAGGTGATCAAGAAGGCGAATGGGATGCTGGCCTTTATAGCGAGGGGGATTGAATATAAAAGTAGGGAGGTCTTGCTGCAAATGTACAGGGCATTGGTGAGGCCGCAGCTGGAGTACTGTGTGCAGTTTTGGTTGCCGCACTTGCGCAAGGATATATAGGTCTTGGAGGGATTACAGAGGAGGTTCACTAGGCTGATACCGGAGATGAGGGGGTTTGTCTATGAAGAGAGACTAAATAGACTGGGTCTGTACTCACTGGCATTTAGAAAGATGAGGGGGGATCTTATAGAGACGTATAAGATAATGAAGGGGATGGATAGGGTAGAGGTAGAGAGATTCTTCCCGCTTCGAAAGGATAGCAGGACTAGAGGGCACAGCCTCAAGATAAGGGGGGCGCAGTTTAGATCGGAGTTGAGGAGGAACTTCTTCATTCAAAGGGTGGTGAATCTCTGGAATTCTCTGCCCGTTGAAGTGTTGGAGACTACCTTACTAAATATATTTAAGTCACGGGTAGATAGGTTTCTGATAGACAGGGGAATTAAGGGGAGAAAGCGGGAAAGTGGAACTGATCCACTTCAGATCAGCCATGATCTTATTGAATGGCGGGGCAGGCTCGAAGGGCTAGATGGCCAACTTCTTATGTTCTTGTGTTCTTACAAACACGGCATATATAGACAGAGGTACAATTGCAAGATAATGGTTGGAATGCAAATCTTTTCAGGAAATTAAGTCTCTACAGGTACTGACAATGCGAGTGGAGAGAGGGTTAATAATGTTAATGTAAGCCTATTTGCGACTAATGATTTGCAACTATCCAACAAGCATCTATCCACCTTTAGTCTGGAAGTTTTCAGTTGGCCCCAAGAGTCAACATTTTCAGGGGGCAGAATCTTTCTCAACCCTCTTTGTCCAAAGTGCGGCTCTCCATCATCATCCTAACTTTCTCCTCTTTGTACTAGCCTGTCCCACGGGAGGAAACAGTTTTTTTCTCTCTGTCTACTCTGCCAACCTTTTAAATCTTGTTAAACACCTCATTAGGTTTGCTGCCAAGGTAACTGGATGATTCAGTGTTCTTTAGGAAAATGAGAAGTGATCTTGTTGAACCATGTAAGATTCTGAGTGGGCTAGACAGAGCGAGAGGGAATTTCTTCTCTCAGAGTGGGTAATTAGTCTTTGGAATTCTCTTCCGCAGGTCACTGAATATATTCAAGGCTGAGTTAGATGAATTTTTGACCCACAGCAGCGTTGGGGAGGGGGGCGCAGAAAAGAATTCCAGAGTGGAAGGAGGCCATTTGGCCTATCTTTCAGATGGAGTACCTTACCCAGGCTCTTTCACCTGCCCTATCCCTGTCACCCCATGACTAATCCATCCAACCTACACATCTAGGGACACTAAGGGGTATCTTGGCATGGCCAATGCACCTTCATTTACCTTTCTTCTCAAATATATTACCTCTGATAATTTATACTTTGCGCTAGTTGGAAATTGAAATAAAATGTTTTGTTTCAAAAGCCACTCTTGCTGCATATTTTAGAGACGACTATCCAATTTGACAATCTGAAGGTAAAAATGGCATGTAAATTCTTCAGTTTATTTATTAGTGTCACAAGTAGGCTTACATTAACACTGCAATGAAGTTACTGTGAAAGTCCCCTAGTCACCGCAATCTGGGCCTGTTCAGGTACACTGAGGGAGAATTTAGTACGGCCAATTTACCTAACCAGCACGTCTTTTGGACCGTGGGAGAAAACCGGAGCACCCGGAGGAAACCCAGGCAGACATGGGGAGAACATGCAGACTCCGCACAGACGGTGACCCGAGAATCCCTCCGACTATTATTTCTGCCAAAGTGGATAACCTCACACTTGTATAATGTTAGCAAGTGTGAGGTTATCCACTTTGGTAGAAATAATAGTAGGAGGGATTGTTATTTAAAAGGCGAAAAGCTGCAGCATGCTACGGTGCAGAGGGACCTGGGGGTCCTTGTGCATGAGTCGCAAAAACCCAGTCTGCAGGTGCAGCAGGTGATCAAGAAGGCGAATGGGATGCTGGCCTTTATTGCGAGGGGGATAGAATATAAAAGCAGGGAGGTCTTGCTGCAACTGTACAGGACACTGGTGAGGCCGCAGCTGGAGTACTGTGTGCAGTTTTGGTCGCTGCACTTGCGGAAGGATATATTGGCCTTGGAGGGAGTGCAGAGGAGGTTCACTCGGCTGATACCGGAGGTGAGGGGGTTGGACTATGAAGAGAGACTAAATAGACTGGGTCTGTACTCGTTGGAGTTTAGAAGGATGAGGGGGGATCTTATAGAGACGTATAAGATAATGAAGGGGATGGATAGGGTAGAGGTAGAGAGATTCTTCCCGCTTAGAAAGGATAGCAGAACGAGAGGGCACAGCCTCAAGATAAGGGGGGGGCAGTTTAGATCAGAGTTGAGGAGGAACTTCTTCACTCAAAGGGTGGTGAATCTCTGGAATTCTCTGCCCGTTGAAGTGGTGGAGGCTACCTCGCTAAATATATTTAAGTCACGGGTAGATAGATTTCTGATAGACAAGGGAATTAAGGGTTATGGGGAGAAGGCGGGAAAGTGGAACTGATCCACTTCAGATCAGCCATGATCTTATTGAATGGCGGGGCAGGCTCGAAGGGCTAGATGGCCTACTCCTGCTCCTATTTCTTATGTTCTTATGTCCCTGGCGCTGTGAGGCAGCAGTGCTAACCATTGTGCCGCCGCCCATTTAACTGAATGAAGCATTAGAAGTGCAACACGTAGTGTTGTCAACAAACACAGCCTTAAATGACGTACTGCCGCTCCTGGTGTTTTATCTTATGTCTATATACCAGTGGTTCAATATTGGGTGACCCTTAGGGCAAAGTAGCTTGTAACTTGGCTGGTTTAATGTCCATGAAAAACCTGACTCATAAGTGTGACCTGAGATGAGTTGTCATCATTGCTCTTATTATGATTAATATGGATAGCTTTAACCCTCCTCCACACTTCAGCTGTAGACTCACAGCCCTCCCACCCTGTGTAACATTTCACAAGCAGACTCTGTAATGATTTTACTCGTGTTCCCACACCCACAGGTGATGCTGAAAGTGCTTGGCCATCCTCCATCAAATTCCCTTCCTAATAATCCTACTTTCCTTTGCCCAGGTTCTGAAATTCCCAAATGCCAACAGCTCAACTCAGCTCCCCTTTGCGGGAACTTGCAAAAATGGTGCTCCTGACGTGTTCGCGCTTTTCCCTAACCCAGGTTTGCCTCCCCGCTGTGGTTAACAAGACTCTCAACCGGGTTTGACCCATTTCCAGCACCTCGCCCCTTCCCCTCCCTCCCAGAACCGGGATAGGGTCCCTCTTCTCCTCACTTTTCACCTTCACCATTTAAAGGATTATTGTCCACCAACTCCGGCATAATGCCACCTCCAAACACAACTTCCCCTCACTGCACATCCCCTTCCCATCAGCATTCCACAGGGATCACTCTCTCTGCGACGCCCTGCTCCACTCCTCCATTAAGCCCAACTCCCCCCTAGCCCCTTCCCACGGCACCTTCCGAAGGACGTAAACCCTGCCCGCCTCCTCACCATTCAAGATCCCAAACACTCTGTTCAGGTGAAGCAACAATTTACTTGCACCTCAGAGAATCGCTCCAGCGCATCCTGACATTCGGCCCATCAAGTCTGCACTGAAAACAATCCCACCCAGGCCCTCTCCTCATGCATTTACCCTAGGTAGTTTCCTTGATACTAAGGGGCAATTTAGCATGGCCAATCCAGATAACCTGCACGTCTTTGGACTGTGGGGGGAAACCAGAGTGCACGGAGGAAACCCATGCAGACACGGGGAGAACGTGCAGACTTCACACAGATAGAGATCCAAGCCAAGAATCGAACCCTGGTCCTTGGGGCAGCAGTGCTAACCAGTGTGCCACCAAGCTAGTCACCTCCTTCATAGAACAAAGAACAGTACAGTACAGGCCCTTGATGTTGTGCCAAGCTTCATCCGAAACCAAGATGAAGCTCTCCCACTCCCTATTGTTCTAGACTCATAAAAGTCTCATAGAACCCTACAGTGCAGAAAGAGGCCCTTCGGCCCATCGAGTCTGCACCGAACACAATCCCACCCAGACCCTACCCCCATATCCCTACATATTATACCCACTAATCCCTCTAACCTACGCATCCCTGGACACTAAGGGGCAATTTCTTAGCATGGCCAATCAACCTAACCCACACATCTTTGGACTGTGGGAGGAAACCGGAATACCCGGAGGAAACCCACGCAGACACGAGGAGAATGTGGAAACTCCACACAGACAGTGACCCGAGCCGGGGATCAAACCCGGGACCCTGGAGCTGTGAAGCAGCAGTGCTAACCCACTGTGCTACCGTGCCATCCACAATTTGGTTTATTGTATTCGCTGCTGCCAATGCCCTCTTCTCTACATGGGGGAGACTAAACACAGACTGGGGGTAACTGCTTTGCTTTGTCTGCAAGGTCTGTAACCTTCCTGCCGCTCACCATTTTACCCCAGCATCTTGCTGTGGTGTCTGTCCCTGGCCTGATGCAATGCTCCAGTGAAATGTGGCACAAACTGGAAGAGCAGCACCTCATCTTCCAGTTGAGCCCTCAGGACGCAACACTGAATTCAGCAACGTTAGACTGTGACCTTTCCCCCCCACGTTTGTTATCTTTATCCCATACATTTGTGACCCAGCAAATCTGCCTTCCCCCTCACCCGCTGGGCCATCTGTCACTTGTTGTTTAGTTTTGCATTCACTGAGCACTGATCTTTCTTCTCCTATTAACACATCTTGTTATCTTATCGCCACTTTTAGCACCTGGTCTACCTGGGTCCTCTGCAGTTTGCCTACCGCCGCAACAGGTCCACAGAAGATGCCATTTCCCTGGCCCTGCACTTGACCCTGGAACACTCAGATAACAAGGACACCTATGTCAGACTCCTGTTTGACTACAGCTCAGCCTTCAACACTATTATTCCCATGAAACTCATCTCCAAACTCCGTGGCCTGGACCTCAGGACCTCCCTCTGCGTCAGTAAGGATAGACAACAACACCTCCTCCACTATCATCCTCAACACCAGCCCCCTACGATACTCCTTATACGCCTAAAACTGTGCGGCCAAATTCCCCTCCAATTCAATTTTCAAGTATGCTGACGACACCATCGTAGTGAATCAGATCTCAAACAATGACGAGACGGAGTAGAGGAATGAGCTAGAGAATCTGGTGAACTGGTCCGACAACAATAATCTCTCCCACAATGTCAACAAAATGAAGGAGATAGGAAGCATAGAGAACATACCCCTGTCTACATCAATGGGGACAAAGTAGAAAGGGTCGAGAGCTTCAGGTTTTTAGGTGTCCAGATCACCAACAACCTGTCTTGGTCCCCCCATGCCAACACTATAGTTAAGGAAGCCCATCTACACCCCTGATTTCTAAGAAGATGAAGGAAATTTGGCATGTCATCTACGACTCTCACCAACATTTACAGATGCACAATAGAAAATATTCTTTCTGGTTGTATCACAGCTTGTTATGGCTTCTGCTCTGCCCAAGGCCGCAAGGGACTACAAAAGGTCGTGAATGTTGCCCAATCCATCACGCAAACCAACCTCCCATCCATTGTCTGCCTCGGCAAAGCAGCCAGCATAATTAAGGACCCCCCGTGCACCCCAGACATTCTCTCTACCACCTTCTTCTTTCAGGAAAAAGATACAAAGTCTGAGGTCACATACCAACCGACTCAAGAACAGCTTCTTCCCTGCTGATGTCAGACTTTTGAATGGACTTACCTGGCATTAAGTTGATCTTTCTCGACACCCTAACTATGACTGAGCCACATTCACTATGACGACACCATATTCTGCACTCTGTAGTTTCCTTCTCTATGTACAGTATGCTTTGTCTATATAGTGTGCAAGAAACAATACTTTTCACTGTATATTAATACATGTGACAATAATAAATCAAATCAAATCAAATTCTGTAGTCCTTCACACTGCCATTTAACACTCCCTCTATCTCATGCCCTACACATCACTGTTGCAATCCTTTCTGGCTCCCACCCGTCACTGACTTTCTTCTCAGAGCCTGCCGCTCCAGCCCTTCTTATACACTGTATAATCCAACGCATTTCTCCCTCTCTTTAACTCTGAAGAAGAATCATACAGGCTCAAAACATTAACTCTCTTTCTCACTCCGCAGATAGGGCTATATCTGGAGGTGTTCCAGCATTTTCTGTTTTTATATCACTAAGTTATAAATTTAAGTTTATTTATTAGTGCCACAAGCAAGCTGACATTAACACGGCAATGAAGTTACTGTGAAAATCCCCTAGTCGCCGCACTCCAGCGGGTATGCTGAGGGAGAACTTAGCACGGCCAATGCACCTAACCAGCATGTCTTTCGGACTGTGGGAGGAAACTGGAGCACTTGGAGGAAACCCATGCAGACATGGGGAGAACATGCAGACTCCACAAAGAGAGAGACCCAAGCTGGGAATCGAACCTGTGTCCCTGGCGCTCTGGGGCAGCAGTGCTAAAGTAGAATTCTGATGGAAGGTCATTGAGTTGAAATGTTAACTTTTCTTTTGTTTTCACTCCACAGATGCTGCCTGGCCTGATGAAAATTTCCAGCACTTTCCGTTCAGCTCTGACAAAGGGTCATCTAGACTCAAAACGTTGGCTCTATTCTCTCTCGATGTGGAGATGCCGGCGTTGGACTGGGTAAACACTGTAAGAAGTCTTAAGTCTTAAGAAGACTTCTTACTCTATTCTCTCTCCACAGATGTTGTCAGACCTGCTGAGATTTTCCTGCATTTTCTGTTTTTGATGCCCTCTCCTTCCACCACTAAAATAAAATATCTTGTTGTAGTTTGTGATAAGTTGTTGTGTATTACATTACAAGACTGACCAATCTGTAAAAGATACTTGTTCAGTTAAGCAGCACTTTGATGTGCCGGTTAGGTGAATTGGCCGTGCTAAATTCTCCCTCAGTGTACCCGACCAGGCACCAGAGTGTGGCGTGTAGTGGATTTTCACAGTAACTTCATTGAAGTGTTAATGTAAACCTACTTGTGACACCAATAAATAAACTTTACTTTACTTTGGGATTTTGTAATACAGTCATATAGTCATAGATGTTTACAGCATGGAAACAGGCCCTTCGGCCCAACTTGTCCATACTGCCCGTTTTTTTAAACCCTAAGCTAATCTCAGTTGCCCGCATTTGGCCCATATCCTTCCATACCCATCTTACCCATGTAACTTTCTAAATACTTTTTAAGGGACAAAATTGTACCTGCCTCTATTACTACCTCTGGCAGCTTGTTCCAGACATTCACCACCCTCTGTGTGAAAAAATTGCTCCTCTGGACACTTTTGTATCTCTCCCTTCTCTCCTTAAACCTATGCCCTGTAGTTTTCGATTCCCCTACCTTTGGGAAAAGATATTGACTATCCAGCTGATCTATGTCCCTCATTATTTTATAGACTCTATAATATCACCCCTCAGCCTTTTACGCTCCAGAGAAAAAAGTCCCAGTCTATCCAGCCTCTCCTTATAACTCAAATCACCAAATCCTGGTAGCATCCTAGTAAATCTTTTCTGCACTCTTTCTAGTTTAATAATATCCTTTCTATAATAGGGTAACCGGAACTGTGCACAGTATTCCAAATGTAGCCTTATCAATGTCTTGTACAAATTCAACAAGATGTCCCAACTCCTGTATTCAGTGTTCTGACCAATGAAACCAAGCATGCCCAATGCCTTCTTCACCACTCTCTCCACCTGTGATTCTACTTTCAAGGAGCTATGAACATGGACCCCTAGATCTCTTTGTTCTGTAACTCTACCCAATGCCTACCATTAACTGAGTAAGTCCTGCCTTGGTTCAATCTACCAAAATGCATCACCTTGTATTTATCTAAATTAAACTCCATCTGCCATTTGTCAGCCCACTGGCCCAATTGATCAAGATCCCATTGCAACTGGAGATAACTTTCTTCATTGCCCACTATGCCACCAATCATGGTGTCATCTGCAAACTTACTAACCATGCCCCCTATATTCTCATCCAAATCATTAATATAAATGACAAATAACAGCAGACCCTGCGCTGATCCCTACACCGCTGATCGCAAGCCTCCAGTTTCAAAAACAACCTTCTACAACCACCCTCTGGCTTCTGTCGAGAACAGTAAGAAGTCTCACAACACCAGTTCAGAGGCCAACCAGTTTATTTGATAGTAATCTCACAAGCTTTCGGAAACGGTGTTCCTTCGTCAGGTGTGTGGAAGGTTCTACATTCTGTCAAGAAGCCAATTTTGTATCCACTTAGATACCTCACCCTGGATAAGGTTTAACCTTATGCAACAACCTACCATGCGGTACCTTGTCAAAGGCCTTGCTAAAGCCCACGTAGACATCAATTGCACTGCCCTCATCTACCTTCTTGGTTACCCCTTCAAAAAACACGATCAAATTTGTGAGACATGATTTTCCACTCACAAAGCCATGTCCCTAGTCAGTTCTTGCGTGTCTGAGTGCTTGTAGATCCTGAAAGAATCTCTGTAAGTCCTTACAGCCCCCATTTCCTCTTCATAACACAGGGTGGCACAGCGGTTAGCACTGCTGCCTCACAGTGCCAGGGACCCGGGTTCGATCCTGGCCTTGGGTCACTATCTGTGTGGAGTTTGTGTGGGTTACTCGTGACACTAGTAAATAAACTTAAACTACACCCCAGCCCCCGAAATACACTTCGACTTAGTGATTGCTCAAACCTGCCTTCCATTTCCAAGTTTTATTGTTCCCTTTTAAGCCCAACAGAACAGGTTTTTCACAGTTCCTACTCATTTATCTATAATCTGCTCAAAGAGGAAGCAGTCGCCATGGTAACCACATTTACAGTCAAAAGGAGCTAAGCAGAGTCAGCTGACATCTCCAAAATCTTCCGTCTGTTTTCAGGTGACTGTCTCATTTCAGTGTGATTGGAGTTTGCTGTTACCGATTGGTTACATTGATTAAGAGGAACAACCGACAGAACCAATCAGCGAGTCCCGAACCGAATAATCAAGAACCAATCAGAGGTTGCTTTCCCCCCACAAGTTTAAGGTCTATTGAGTTTGTAGCAGAAAAGTTCTAATAAAGAAGGACTTACATTTGTATAGCGCCTTGCATTGTCCGAGGACTTCTCAACATGCTTTATGACTAATGAAGAATAATTGCAGTGTAGTCGCTGTTTCTAACACACTGGCTAATTTGCACACAGCAGGTAATGCTAAATGCGTGACATTGTTTGAGGGATAACTGTTGAACCAGTGTGGTGTTCGATTGTTTGGCATTTGATTATGTGAGTTTGATAACCAACCTGCGCTCACTGTGCTTGATTGGTTAAGCTGCTGCATGGTCTCAGAGAAAAGTAAATAGGCCCCATGTGAGTCTGGTAACTGATTGACGCTCACTGTGCTTGATTAGTTGTGAGTACTGATGCGTGCTGGCAAAGTTAACAACTCTGATGAAGTGTCCTCAAGACTTGAAACATTGGCTCTATTCTGTCTCCACAGATGCTGTCAGACCTGCTGAGATTTTCCAGCATTTTCTGTTTTTGTTTCAGATTCCAGCATCTGCAGTATTTTGTTTTTATTTTGATTATTTAAGTCTGGGTGTGGACTCAGAGCAAAGTAAACAGGAACCACAGAAGCTACTAGAAATTGAGCTGTAAGCTTGAGTGCAGATATTTTGAAACTCTTATAAATAAACCTGTTGCACACCTAGAACCTCGCGTCATCTCTACATAGCTCTGAGACATCTAGAATATGGAACAGCCAGGACACCAGAGAACTCCATTATTCTTCTTCATAATAATGTCTAGGGTGGCACAGTAGCACAGTGGTTAACACTGCTGCCTCACAGTGCCTGGGACCTGGGTTCGATTCCTGGCTTGGCTCACTGTGTGTGTGCAGCTTGCACATTCTCCTCGTGTCTGCATGGGTTTGCTCCGGTTTCCTCCCACAGTCCAAAGGTGCGCAGGTTAGGTTGATTGGCCATACTAAATTGACCGTAGGTGCATAGGTTAGAGGATTAGTGGTTAAAAATGTGTACGGATATGGGGGTAGGGCCTGGGTGGGATTGTGGTTGGTGCAGACTCGATGGGCCAAATGGCCTCTTTCTGTACTGTAGGGATTCTATGATTGTTCTATGTTCACCTGAGAGGGCAGATAGCTTACTGTTTCATCTAAAAGGCACTGTGGCACTCTCTCAGTACCGCAGTGAGAATGTTGCTTTATACCTTGAAAATGAAATTTCATCACATCACAGGACATAAGAACATAAGAAATAGGAACAGGAGTAGGCCATCTAGCCCCTCGAGCCCGCCCCACCATTCAATAAGATCATGGCTGATCTGAAGTGGATCAGTTCCACTTTCCTGCTTTCTCCCCATAACCCTTAATTCCCTTGTCTATCAGAAACCTATCTACCTGTGACTTAAATATATTCAATGAGGTAGCCTCTACCACTTCAATGGGCAGAGAATTCCAGAGATTCACCACCCTTTGAGTGAAGAAGTTCCTCCTCAACTCTGTTCTAAACTGGCTCCCCCTTATTTTGAGGCTGTGCCCTCTAGTTCTGGTTTCCTTTCTAAGTGGGAAGAATCTCTCTACCTCTACCCTATCTAGCCCCTTCATTATCTTGTAAGTCTCTATAAGATCCCCCCTCAGCCTTCTAAACTCCAACAAGTACAGACCCAGTCTATTCAATCTCTCTTCATAAGCTAACCTCCTCATCTCCGGTGTCAGCCTGGTGAACCTTCTCTGCGCTCCCTCCAAGGCCAATATATCTTTTTTCACTCCTAACCTCCGTGAGTTCATTGAGTTCGAATGAGTAAAGCTGATTTTCAATGTTCCTCTTTGCGACACCATGACCTCAGGAAGCTGAATGGAAACTAAACACCATAACTATATTACAATAGTTGGGCTGGAGGGTGATTAACTTTTGGGAAGAAAGAGGTAACATAACCAGACACCTGGTTCATTGAGAGCATCAGCCTAAGCTTGAATCCACAACCTTCACTCTCAGAAAAGAGAGTGTGACTGAGATCTGTAGTTTAAAGGGTTAATGTTAATTATGCATATAGGAGGAGTTCTGAGAAGCTTTACTAGACAAATACCAGGAACAGGCGTGTTGTCTTATGCAGAAAGGTTGGAGGGGTTGAGTTTATATCCACTCGAGTTCAGAAGATTAAGTGACAACTTGATCCAAACCTTTAAGATCCTGAGGAACATTGACAGGGTGGATGTGGAGGAGATGTTTCCCCTTGTTGGAGAATCTAACACTAGATGTCACTGTTTAAAAATAAGGGGGTTGCCCATTTAAGACAGAGCTGAGGAGATTCTTTTTCTCTCAGAGAGTGGTGAACCTCTCGAACTTTCTTCCTCAAAAGGCAGTGGAAGCAGAGTCCTCGAATCCTTTTAAGGCAGAGATAGATCGAGTCTTGATTAGCAAGAGTTTAGTCAGCCTAATTCTTCTAGCGCCAACTGTTCAGATATGTAACTTTGGCCGCTAAGCAATTAGAGATGGTCAAAAATTGCTGGCCTTGCCACTCACACCCACATCCCATGACAGAACAAAAAAAGAAAAAAAAAACCAGCAGTGGAAAATTGGTGTCAGAACTTTCTTCTAATCCTTTCACTGCCCCTGAGTTCTACACTCTTACTGAAATAATGGGGTTTACAAAATCTGGGGCCATTTCTCAAGGCAATGCCTAAGGGACAAAAACGGAACGTGTTGGAAAATCTCAGCAGGTTCTGTAGAAAGATAACATCTGTAGAGAGATGACTAAGGGAAGTAAAGGGTGGCACGGTGGCACAGTAGTTAGCACTGCTGCCTCAAAGTGACAGGAATCTGGGTTCCAGTCCTGGCTTGGGTCACTATCTGTGCGGAGTATGCATGTCCTTCCTGTGTCTGCCTGGGTTTCTTCCTGTGTCTGCCTGGGTTCCTTCCGGGTGCTCTGGTTTCCTCCCACAGTAAAAAGTCTCACAACACCAGGTTAAAGTCCAACAGGTTTATCTGGTAGCAAAGAAAGCGCAGTCCTCCCACAGTCCAAAGATGTGCTGGTTAGGTGCATTGGTCAATGCTAAATTCTTCCTCCGTGTACCCAAACAGGTGCCGGAGTGTGGCGACTAGGAGATTTTTATTACAGTGTTAATGTAAGCCTAATTGTGACACTCATAAATAAACTTAAATTTAGTTTCTCGCTGTAACAAAGCAGCAAAAACCGGGGGCAAGGGAAAGGTAAATTCATTTCTCCCAGTCAGACAAGGGATGGGAAAGATATCGATCTTCAAACAAAGGCCTGGTGAGAGACAATATATTCAAATCTGACGGTCACGGGCAACTTGCTCACTCAAAGCAATTGAACTGACATTGCCACTGTGAGCACTGGTGCGTGCTGGCAAAACCAGAAGCATTGGTATGTCTTGGGTTACTCAGGTTCTCACACTATAGCCAACCTACTTCTTCCAGCACTAACTGTACAGAACCAGGTATTCAACTCTGATCACAGTATCATCTTACCCTAATCCAGCTGATCGAGTTTCGCTACAAACATTTACATTGAATTTCACATGGACACGCTATTAATCTGACTCCAACTTTCAACTATGTTTATTAAGATTATTCATCAGTGCAGAAGAGGGCCATTCAGCCCATCGAGTCTGCACTAACCACAATCCCCATCCACCTCCTATCCCCATGCATTTACCCTAGCTAGTCCCCCTGACACTAAGGGGCAATTTAGCATGGCCAATTCATCTAACCCGCACATCTTTGGAGCATAGGAGGAAATTTGGAGGAAACCCACACAGACACGGGGAGAATGTGCAGACTCCGCACAGGCAGTGACCCAAGTCGGGAATCGAACCCAGGTCCCTGGGGCTGTGAGGCAGCAGTGCTAACCACTGTGCCACCGTGCTGCCCTGAATTAATTGACGCTTAACTCGAGGACATCACTGCAGGAGTTCCTTGGCTCTCAACTTTTTTCTTCCGTGAACCAGCTCGGAGATTCCCGTTAGCGATTCCCTATCCTATCGCACAGCACCAGCTCATTCCCTCCCCGATCCCTGCGCACCACCCCCCCCCCCCTTTACCTGGCCTCTCACCTTCCCTTCGCTGTGGGAAAACCCAAAATAAAACAATGGGAATCGGCATGCTTCCCACTCGCTGACCGTTCAGCGGCTGCTTTGCACCCCCCCTCACCCCCTCCCCCCAGAGTCTGGGTGGGGTTGTTGTTGGGGCAGACTCGATGGGCCAAATGACCTCTCTCTGCACTCTAGGGGTTGTATGAAATTCTATCTTGGCGGGTCTCCGTGACATGCCTTGGTGGAGTGCTGGTTGTTATTTCCTGATGTGATGTTATTTCCTGATGAGTCTGTAAAGACTCGCATTCCAACCATTATTTTGTAAATTGAGCTTGTGTCTTTATGTGTCCTGTTTGTGAACTGAAATCCCACTCATCTGATGAAGGGGCAGCAAGTGCTCCAAAAGCTAGTGGCTTGTGCTACCAAACAAACCTGTTGGACTTTAACCTGATGTTGTGAGACTTCTTACTGTTATTTCCTGGTCAGAATGAGTTTGGGAGCCCGGTGGAAAGGTACAGGGAAGTCAGCAGCTCTTCTTTTTGGCTTGTTGTCAGTTTACATTTCATTGCAAACGAAACATAGAAAACCCCATCCCAGCACAACTAACTGGTCGTACCAAATACTTCCTGCTCAGTGACAACACTAAACCTCCACAACTCCACGGATAATGCCCTCCACAGGGCAGATTCCAGCTCATGTCTACCTCCTCCCCAGAACAGGAATTTGCCGACTCTTTATAGTAAACCCCTTTCCAGTTTCCTGACCACTGTGCCAATCCGTCCTCTTGCTAACTTGACCCTTGCTGGAGTTCCCATTGCTGATGCTCACTGGCTGGCTTAACCTGTTGCTCTTTGTCCATGTCCTTTACACATGAATGCGTGACAATGGCTGTTGACAAGATTATTTGGCTGGTTGAGAGTTATTTAGAGGTGGGGCGGGGGCCTGATGCTGCATTGCCTTCACGATTATTAGAACGATGTTCGATGTTCGTTCATCAGCGCTGAGGAAGGCAGCTCAGAAGAGAGGCACGGAAACATAGGAAGGCAGAAACTAGAAGCAGGAGGAGGCCATTTGAGCCTGCTCCGCCATTCATTGTGATCATGAGTGATCACTGGATTCAATATCCAGATCCCCTCTTCCTCCCATATCCCTTGATCCCTTTAGCCCCAAGAGCTATATCTAATTTCTTCTTGGAAACAGTCAATGTTTTGGCCTCAACTACTTGCCGTGGGAGTGAATCCCACACATTCACCACCCCCTGGGTGAAGAAATTTCACCTCACCTCAGTCATTAAAGGTTTACTTTTTATCCTCAAACTATGACCCCTAGTTCTGGACTCCCCCCACCATTGGGAACATTCTTTCTGAGTCTACTCTGCCTAGCCTGTTAGAAATTTATACGTTCCTACGAGATCCCCTCCCACTCTTCTGAACTCCAGTGAATATAACCCTAACCGGCTTAGTTTCTCCTCGTATGACAAACCTGCCACCCGAGGAATCAGCCTGGTAAACCGTCACTGTACTCTCTCTACAGCAAGGACATCCTTCCTCAGGTAAGGACACCAAAACTGCACACAATACTCCAGGTGTGGCCTCAACAACACCCTGTACAATTGCAGCAAAACATCCTTATCTCTATACTCAAATTCTCTCGCTAGGAAGGGCAACATATCGTTTGTCTTCTTTACCATCTGCTGTACCTGAGCGCTTACTTTCAGCGACTACTGCGCGAGGACACCAAGGTCATGCTGAGTATCCACCTCTCTCAATTTACACCCATTCAAGTGATAAATAATATCAGACTCGAAACATGAACTCTCTTTCTCTATCCATTGATGCTACCAGACCTGCTGAGCATATCCAGCACTTTCTGTTTTTATTTTGCATTTGGGTGACACGGTGGCAGCATGGTTAGCCCTGCTGCCTCACAGCGCCAGGGACCCGAGTTCAATTCCAGCCTCAGGTCACTGTCTGTGTGCAGTTTGCAAGTTCTCCCCATGTCTGCATGGGTTTCCTCCGGGTGCTCCAGTTTCCTCCCGCAATCCAAAATATGCAAGTTAGGTTGATTGGCCATGATAAAAGTTTACAGTTGATTTATTTCTCACAAGTAGGCTTACATTAACAATGCAATGAAGTTACTGTGAAAATCCCCTAGCTGCCACACTCTGGCGCCTGTTTGGATACACTGAGGGAGAATTTAGCATGGCCAATCCATCCAACTGGCGCATTTTTTTGGACTGTGAGAGGAAACCAGAGCACCCAGAGGAAACCCACGCAGACACGGGGAAAATGTGAAGGCTCTGCACAGATGGTGACCCAAACCAGGAATCGAACCCAGGTCCCTGGCGCTGTGAGGCAGCAGTGCTAACCACTGTGCCACCGTGCTTCCCAAAAATTGACCCTAGTGTCAAAGGGATTAGCAGGGTAAATACATTGGGTTACGGGAATAGATGGGACTGTTGTTGGTGCAGACTCGATGGACCGAGTGGCCTCCTTCTGCACTGTAGGAATTCTATAATTCTATGATTTTCAGCATCTGCAGTGTTTTGCTTTTCTATTAAGGCAGCGTTAATTGAGCCATGGGACATTCAGAAAACATTTCGTTGAAAGATTGTGAGCTGTTTAGCCTGTGGCTTCCGGTGCCATCAAAATCCCTCACACTTTACTTTCAAATCTAATGTCTGGCAGAAAGTGTTTATTATTAATATCCATTGTGTATCAAAAATAAAGGATACAGGAAACTTGTGACAAAACAACCCTTTGTTCAGATAGTTACAAGAAGGAAAAAAAAAGGCTGAAACGTCTTTGACAAAAACATCCATTCATAAACATTGACTTTGATGACCGGACGCTTAAATTAGGTTGCTAACTCTGACTGGATATATTAGAACCCCTACAGTGCAGAAGGAAGCCGTTCAGCCCTTTGAGCCTGCACTGACTCCCTGAAAGAGTATCTTACCCAAGACCATACCTCCACCCCATCCCCGCATTTACTATGGCCAATCTTTGACCACTGAGGGGCAATTCAGAATGGCCAGTCCGATTAACCTACACATCTTTAGTATTCATGGGGTCACAGTTAGTGAACAAGCCCAATTTCGAACTTAAGGCCCACTGAGATGAAGGAGGGCTACTCAAATGGCCCACTCACTAGCCCAGGTTGCCCACCACTGTCATAAGGCCCATCTCCCTCCCTCGCTTCCCCTTCTCTCCATCTCCCTCTCTCACTCCTCCCTTTCCCCATCACCCTTCCTCACTTCCCCCCTTTCCCCATCACCTTCCCTCACTTCCCCCCTCTCCCCATCTCCCTCCCACACTCCACCCCTCCCCATCTCCCTCCCTTGCTTCCCCTTCTCTCCATCTCTCTCCCTCGCTCCCCCCCCTTTCCCCATCACCCTCCCTCAATGCCCCTCACTTCCCTCGCTCTTGCTTTACGAGTGAATCACTTCAGTCACACCGGGAGGAAATAAACTAAGCAGAATGGAATCAGCGGAACGTGGCAATCCCTGCGCAGGAACAACGGTCAACAAAATGTCTGGTAGGGCCGCACTCGGAATCCAGGTGGGCCTCATGTGGCCCCTCATAGCTGGGAGAGAAGGGAACCTGCCTTCCTAGGCTTTGATGTTACTGCAGTCCCACATCAATGTGTTGTTCGAAAGTAGCCATGCTAACCACACATGACCCGGGCAAAGGCATTAAATGCCAGCTGCCCAGGTGAGGCCCACATTCCTGAGGATTATATTAAAACAATAACTGTCTGGTTACCAGAGGCAGTGTTGTATAAATGCTCCAATTTCCTCAGCTGTTCAGTTAGCTGAGCTTAACCTGAGCAGTTGGCGGGCGTTAACACTTTAGGTGCTGGGTAGTTGACATCCTGGGTAGGTGGCACAGTGGTTATGGATGGCACAGTACTTATGGATAGCACAGTGCTTACGGGTGGCATGGTGACACAGTGGTTAGCACTGCTACCTTACAATGCCAGGAAACCTCAGGGTTCAATTCTACCTCAGGTGACTGTGTGGAGTTTGCACGTTCTCCCCATCTCTGTGTGGATTTCCTCCGGTGCTCCGGTTTCCTCCCACAATCCAAAGATAATAAAACATAACAACATAAGAACTAGGAGCAGGAGTCAGCCACCTGGCCCCTCGAGCCTGCTCCACCATTCAATAAGATCATGGCTGATCTTTTTGTGGAATCAGCTCCACTTACCCACCCGCTCACCATAATTCCTTTACTGGTCAAAAATTTATCTATCCTTGCCTTAAAAACATTCTATGAGGTAGCCTCAACTGCTTCACTGGGCAGGGAATTCCACAGATGTGCAGGTTAGGTGGATTGGTCATGTTAAATTGTCCCTCAGTGTCCAAAGTGTAGGTGAGGGGGATTAGTGGGGTTAGCATGCAGGGTTACAGGGTTAAGGCAAGGATGGGACTAGATAGGATATTCCACAAGAGAGTTGGTGCAGGCTTGATGGGCCAAATGGCTTTCTTCTGCACTGTGGGGATTTTATGAATGCAGAGAACCAGCCAGCATTATCAGAAATCCCCTTCACACTTCAATCACACTCAATCTTAACAACCTGTCAGACGGCGAGTAGCACTTTTGTGTTTTACTCCATTCTTTTTGTTACTCAATGTGTTTTTTTACATTGGGTGCAGGGGGCAGAATTCACACTGGAACAGGGGCAACATAGTCATGGATTCTGGAAATCCAAAACAGCAGGGCTCACTTCCTCTGGGGAGAGTGAGAGAAAGAGTTAATGTTTCAGGTCAGTGGCCTTTCCACCGGGACTCAGTTGATATTGGAATGGGATTAGAGGCAGACTCACTATACTGACTGTTCCTGCAACAATAGCAATGTGTTAGAGAAAGCTGCCAGCGACAGCATTCTGTTACAACGAGAATTTGATCACTGCACAGCAGCCAACAGACACGACTCACGGAGTGAGTAAGCCTCTTTGTCCTCCTTGCTTTTTCCCTCTTCCTCTCACAAAGTATCATTTTTCCCTTATTCCCCCCTCTCTTCCCCCCTCACACTGCACCCTCCTCTCTCTCTGTCCCCTCTCTCGCTCTTCCACCTCCCTCTACTCTTCCTTTTCCCCTCCCTGTCTCTTTCACATCCTCCAATCCCCCCTCTCTTCCCATCTCCCTCCCTCACTCCCCCCTTTCCCCAACTCCCTCCCTCATTTCTCTCTCTCCCATCTCCCTCCCTCACTCCCCCCTCTTCCCCCCATCTCTGTCCCTCACCCCCTCTCCCTAACTCCCTCTCTCTCTTTGCCCCTTTCCCTCCTTCTCTCCCCAACATCACCCTCTCTCACCCGCCTCAAACCCTCTTCTCTCCCTTCTCTCACTCCTTTTCCCCTCCCTCCCTCTCACATGCTTCCTCCCTCATTATTGTCCCTCCTCCGTCTCGTTCCCCCATCCCTCACACTCCCCTCTATCTCTCTCCCCTTCCCCTTTTACCCCCTCCTTCTCTCTATACCCCTCCCTTCCTCCTTGTTTACCCCCCTCTTCTTCCCTCACCTCCTTCCTCCCCATCTCCTCAATCCTCTCTTCCCCTCCCTCCTGTCTCCCTGTCCCTCTTTCCATCTCACCCCCCTATCTTCCTGTCCCTTTTGTCTCTCCCCTTCCTCCCTCCCTCCCTCTCAACTCCCTCCCCTCCCCATCTGCTCCCTCCCTCCTCTCCTCCATCAGCCCCCCTCCCCTCCCCATCTCCCCTATCCCATCTCCCTCTCCCCTCCGCCTTCCTCTCCCCATCTCCCCCTCCCCTCCCTATCTCCCCATCTTCCCCTCCCCATCTCCCCCTCCTCATCTCCCCATCCCATCTCCCCCTCCCCTCCCCATCTCCCCCTCCCTTCCCCATTCCCCCTCTCTCCTCCATCTCCCTCCCTATTTCCCTCCCTCCCCATCTCTCTCCCTCCCCATCTCCCCCTCTCTCCCTCCCCTATTTCCCTCCCTATCTCCCTCCCCTCCCCATCTCCCCCATCTCCCCCATCCCATCTCCCCCCCCATCTCCAACCTCCCTTCCTCATCTCCCCCTCCCTCCTTCTCCATCTCCCTCCCTCTCCATCTCCCTCCCTCCCCATCTCCCATCTCCCCCTCCCCATCTCCCCCTCCCTCTCTTCATCCCTCTCTCCCCTGACCCCTCTCTCTAGACTCCCCCTCTCCAGCTGTCATTAGCTCTCTGTATATTCAGAGTGTGTTGAGAGCATTGCCCCCACTCTGCGCTCTTGTCCCTGCTCAGAGTTTGGGGCCACTTTGAGGCGAGGCTAACCTAACTCTCTCTCTCTGTCTGTCTGTCTGTCTCTCTCTCCCTGTACTCCTCCCCCTTTCAACAGCTCAGAATCCTCTGCAGACTGGGTTATGTAAAAGGTTCTTTATTTGTGAGCAGAAAGTTCCGCGCCTGTGTGTGTACAAGTATTTCTATGTGGACTGCTGGATTAACACGGGGACAACAATTTGACACTTTTTGAAAGGAAGACAGTAAGTGAGATTTTAAATTGTGAATGGTCAGAATGTTGACTGGGGGAATATTTCTAATGGAACAGTAATAATGCAGTCTTTATTCAGGAGTCTGTGGGAGGTTTTGTTTTAACATATGGTGAATAAGTAACAGTGTGAGTTGGATACATTTCACTTTGATACAGGTCGATGTCGCCTTCCTAAGAACGAGTTGCGTCTCTGCCTGAGTATTAACATTTTCTATAGAGCTCAGACTGCAAAGATTATAAACATACAGTGTTTGCCACGTCGGAATGAAATGAAGTTAGCTACAGGATGGGTCTGCCTTATTGCGAGAGAGAGAGAAGACGGGATTTCCCCTCTCTCTGTTTAAAAGCTGCAAATTTATCTTTACTGATTATGGACCCCTCCCCAAATCCCGACAGAGAGAGGAAAAAAAAAACACTCCATCAACATAGGATCAGCAAAGGGATCGCAAACATCGCCTTGGGAACAGCAGAGTCCACACACACACACACACAGACTGGCATCTCCCCTGGCAATGCTAACATTTACCAACGAAGGCTTAGCTACAATGGACTGGGGGTGATTTAAGGAATGTTAGTGAGAGAGATGGAAGTTGCATTTTCACAGCGCCTTTCACATACCCTCCCACGACTGTGCAATGTAAGAAAAGCGCATAGCAAGATGCCATAAGCAGCAGTGTGACCATGGTCAGATATTGGTGTTGCTGGTTGTGTGAATAATTATTGATCAGGACGCTGGAATGAATAATAAAATCTCTCCTGTGCAGAAGGGGTGGCACGATGGTTAGCGCTACTGCCTCACAGCGCCAGGGACTTGGGTTCGACTTCCGACTTGGGTCACTGTGTGTAGTCTGCATGTTCTCCCCGTGTCTGCTTGGGTTTCCTCCGGGGTGCTCCGGTTTCCTCCCGCAGTCTGAAAGACGTACTGGTTAAATGTATTGGCCGTGCTAAATTCGCCCTGCGTGTACCCAAACAGGTGCCGGAGTGTGGCAACTGGGGGATTTTCACAGTAGCTTCATTGCAGTGTTAATGTAAGCCTATTTGTAACTAAAAAATAAAATAAATATAGAAGAATAGGGAGCCATTCGGCCCATCAAGTCTGCATTGATTTCCCCCAACAGAGGATTCTACCCAGGCCCTATCCCCACAACCCACACTTGGGGATTTTCACAGTAACTTCACTGCAGTGTTAATGTAACTTGTAACATGAATAAACAGAGGTTAAACATAAACTTTAAACCATGTATTTATTTTGAAACGATGGCACAGTGGTTAGCACTGCTACCTCACACAGCCAGGGACCTGAGTTTGATTCCCAGCTTGGGTCAGTTTCTGTGTGGAGTTTGCATGTTCTCCCTGTATCTGTGTGGGTTTCCTTTGGGTGGCTCCGGTTTCCTCCCACAGTCCAAAGATATGTATATTAGGTGGATCGGCTGTGCTAAAGTTGCCCCTTAGTGTCAGGGGTACAAGCTAGGGTAAATGCATGGGGTTATGGGGACAGAGTCTGGTGGGATTGTGGTTGGTGTAGACTCGATGGGCCAAATGGCCTCCTTCTGCACTGCAGGATTGTATGATCTACAATTCTAACAATAATGTAAAACAATGATAATAACAATCCCCCTAGCCTACACATCCTGGGACAATAAAGGGCAATTTAGCGTGGCCAATGCACCTAACCTGCACATCTTTGGAGTGTGGGAGGAAACCGGAACACTTAGAGGACGTCAGTCGTTTGGGCCCTAAGCTTTGGGACTGCCTCACTAAATCTCCCAGCCCACTAACCTGCTCCTTTTAAGTCCTTTGAATGAGTGCTTCGTCACCTGTCCCACAGGGGTCAAAATAGTTCATTTTTCGAGTGATCTTCTTGCAATTCTCTTGTGAGTTTCTTTTAGATTTGCGGGGGGTGGGGGGGCTACTTTTTGGTGCACAGGCTGCTTATTTTGTTCTCACTATCTCCTCTATTAGGTAATTTGGTCACAGCATAGCATTACTTTCTGTATTTGTGTTTTTTTTTAAGTTCTTCACATTGGCTGGAACTCTCCAGCCCTGCCACTGCCAGTGAGACTGGAAAATTTGACGCTCAGCCAAATCTCCGTTCATTGCAGCAAGACTGGAGAATCCCGGCCACGGGTGAGGTTGGAGAATCCCAGACCATAGATCAGGTAGCACAGATACCAACGAGGCTATAAATTGAGTATTACTGAAAAAGACACATGCTGTTGAAGGTTTTCATCTTGCACTGATCAGGTGTGCAAGAACACCAATTCTAAAGGGAACAACAATTTATAATGCATGAGAAAAGAGTGCTGATTGATTGGCAAGTCGTCTGTGATTGGTAGATGTGTTGTCATGGAGATTGCATCAGGGCATAATTAACAGCTAAGCTTTAGTTTAAATTCGCACTAGGCAGGTCAGGTCTGATTGGTCAAGGCATTGCCATGGGGAATGAACCAGGGAGTAGTGGACCCCCTGGCTTTTCTTAATTGGTGCATTGCAAGGAAGTGCATCTGTCTGTAAAGGACAGGGTGCTGTCTGGGAATATATGTGGCTTTCAGCATGTGTGTGTAAATGCAGCACGATGGCACAGTGGTTAGTGCTGTTGCCTTACAGTGCAAGGGACTGGGTTCAATTCCCGGCTTGGATCACTGTCTCTGTGGAGTCTGCACATTCTCCCCATGTCTGCATGGTTTTTTTCTGGGTGCTTCAGTTTTGGGAAGACCAGAGAGTATCTTTCACTGAGTTGATGACCCTCCAGCAGCAGTTAATGTTTGTCTCGGTGTGTCCCTGGGGGCAGCCCGTAGAGCACAGAGTCCGTATCCCTGGGAACAGCCCATAGAGCACAGAGTCCCCGTTCCTGGGAACAGCCTGTAGAGCACAGAGTCCCCGTCCCTGGGAACAGCCCATAGAGCACAAAGTCTCCATCCCTGGGAATAGCCCGTAGAGCACAAAGTCCCCATCCCTGGAAACAGCCTGTAGAACACAAAGTCCCCATCCCTGGGAATAGCCCGCAGAGCACAAAGTCCCCATCCCTGGAAACAGCTGTAAAGCATAGAGTCCCCGTCCTGGGAACAGTTATAATGCAGTGAGCTCCGTCCCTGGGAACAGCTATAGTGCAGTGAGTACTGCGTCATGGAGTTGAACCTCAACAAAAGACATCATCTCTCTCTGGACCTTCTTTTGTAAAGGCATGTTGGATAAATGTTGGGTGAATTGCTACAACCGGTTCTGAGCAACAGCTTTAATTATGAGTCTCTAATGTGACCCTGTATATTACAGAGTCCTAATAACTGTGAGGATACCTGCAGGTTCAGAAGTAAATTGAGGAACGATTGAGGCGATCATAGAAAAATGTTAAAAGGACTTTTTTTTATGAGTGCCTTTGAGCACTTTATTTCTAATCAAAAAAGTCAACTGAAATTAGGTCCAATCATGGTCCCCACATGAGGGCTTCCGTGCCCGCTGGGCACCGCAGGGGCTGGCGTGTGTTATAGACCCTTATAATCACATTTTGATTTAATGTTTTAAGTTTCCTTTGGACTTTGGTTTCTGTTCGGGCCGTCCCCCCTTCCTTTTTGGGGGGCTGCCCCTCTTAATTTGCCCCTAAGTTAATTTGAGTTTGTTTTACTCGTTGGGTGCATGAAAAGAACTCCCCACATGAGGGACAAACAAGACCCAACTATCAAGACATTGGATCTTATCCTGGGCTCAATTAAACAAGATCTAAGCTGACAGGCTAAGGCATTGCACCCCCTCCCAGGCAGAGATGGCTTTGAAAAAATGCATTCGGTAAAGCCTTGGTTTAACCTCATTGGCTATCCTGATCCTTTATTCTACCCGAGTGGGCAAACCACGATCGCAAGCATCAGCACGCAACTGCCCCCCACTCCCCCCAACTCTCAAAGTGTCAATCAATTTTCAGAGTGGGACCAATTGGTGATTGTTGGATAAGGGTATTGTGGGATAGAGAGTTAAGTCAGGTGGATGGAGGTGCATTTCCTGGTGGCACAATAGTTAGCACTGCTGCCTCACAGCACCAATTTCCATCTCAGGTCACCCACTGCCTGTGCAGAGTCTGCACGTTCTCCCCGTGTCTGCATGGGTTTCCTCCGGGTGCCCCGGTTTCTTCCCACTGTCCGAAAGACGTGCTGGTAAAGTGGATTGGCCATGATAAATTCTCCCTCAGTGCACCTGAACAGGTGCCGGAGTGTGGCGATGAGGGGATTTTCACAGTAACTTCACTGCAGTGTTAATGTAAGCCACTAATAAATAAATAATAAACTGAATAAAATTGTGACCTAATTAAATGGGGGAGCGGGCTGCATTAATCATCCTCGTCTTAACAACCTGCTCGAGGGGGAATACAACTTTAATGATTTTTTAAAATTACTTAATAATATGTTTGTTCATATTAGTAATGGAGAGTGCCATTCTACTCCCTCTTCTGAATGTTTTATAGTTAACCACACTGCACTAAATCTGATGAGTGTTTAGCTGCAGAGTAATGTTCCTCTCTCTGTCCAGCTGTGTGCTATTGAGATGGCGTCCTTCACTACACCCACAATAGTGACATTTCACCACTTCCTGCTGTCACCACTTTAAGGAAAAGGTGCCAATTATTGTGAAATTACGTTCTTTTTAATGATCAGGCTGGTTCCTGGGATTGCAAGTCTCTCATATGAGGACAGACTCAATCACTTGGGATTGTATTCGCTGGAGTTTAGAAGAGTGAGAGGGGATCCCATAGAAACTTACAAAATTCTAACAGGGTTAGGCAGAGTAGGTTCAGAAAGAATGTTCCCAATGACGGGGGAGTCCTGAACTAAGGGTCATAGTTTGACGATAAGGGGCAAAGCTTTTAGAACAGAGGTGAGGAGACATGTCTTCACCCAGGGAGTGGTGAATGTGTGGAATTCACTCCCACAGAAAGCAGTTGAAGCCAAAACATTGTCTAATTTCAAGCAGAAATTAGGTATAGCTCTTGGGGCTAAAGGGTTCCAGGGACATGGAGGGAAGGGGGAAGCAGGATATTGAATTTGATGATCAACCGTGATCAAAACAAATGACAGAACAGGCTCAAAGGGCCGAATGGCCTAGCCCTGCTTCTAGTTTTGATGTTTCTATCTGGGCTCATGTTTACTAAGAAGTGGATTTTTAATCATAAAAGCCAAATACGGAGGATGCCGGAGATAGGAAATAATTCTGAAGAAGGGTCATCCAGACTGGAAGTGTTAACTCCCTCCATACACGCTGACAGACCTGCTGAGCCTTTCCAGCACTTACTGTCTTTTGTGAACGGCAACGTCAGATGCTGGCGATTTTATGTGAAAGAAGGACTGTGACGGAAGGGTGTCGTAAACCATTCGCTCAGTGTGACAAAGAATCAGGAGAGGGTAGCTGAGTGCTTGGTTCAAAATGAGAGCACGGGCAGGATCCAATCGAGAGAGGGGGAGGGTGGATATTTTTATCCCAATATAAATTCTGTTAGTCCTTCAGAGTAAAATGGAAACTGGATTACAAAAGTGCTGCTCTCGATATAGATACTTACTTCCATAGTTTGCACGCAGGAAAGTTGACATCATTAGAGTTCTCTTGGGTAATAGCACTCAGTCGACTCTTAACACAAACAGTGCTGGACACCAGGCATCCAATGCAAGGTCTTTAATTACTTGTGCAGGAGGAGAACTCTCAATGGCCAAATCGGACTGACCGGAGCGGGTTCTGACGTTACAGAGAAACAGCTCAGCAGTTACAGCCAATTACAGCAAATCAGGGACAAGAGATTTTTTTACATCTTTCATTCACACACTTAGGCACCAATCATAGTATAGCCCTTATGCCCTTTCTTGTCCAATAGAAAACCAATCCTTTATTAGCATAGTATGTCTCCATATCTCGCTATTTGGTAATCACCATGGTAACCTGTTCTTTGTTTGCATCCTGCTGTCCTGATCTGGAATGTAGGAACAAGGTTTTGGATACACTTGCTTATCCTGTATACATTAGCATTGGTCTGACTGAAGGCCACGTTTGGCGAATAATCACTTTCCATTACTTGACAGAGTTTTTTTTTATGATAATGGAATTTTAGTTTTCACAATCGTTGTAAGCTAACTTCCACAGCATGCCAATCTTTGCATCTCGGTCATGGTTCACTCGGGAGTTCAGTCTAACCACAAACAGTGCGCAATAAAACAGGCACCAGTTTCTCGTCAATTAAACCAATCTACAAGCCTCAAGTCAGGAGTTAGGGCGGCACGGTGACACAGTGGTTAGCACTGATGCTTCACAGCTCCAGGGACCTGGGTTCGATTCCCGGCTCGGGTTACTGAGTGTTTGGAGTTTGCACATTCTCCTCGTGTCTGCGTGGGTTTCCTCCGGGCGCTCCGGTTTCCTCCCACAGTCCAAAGATGTGCAGGTTAGGTTGATTGGCCATGCTAAAAATTGCCCCTCGGTGTCCTGAGATGCGTAGGTTAGAGGGATTAGCGGGTAAAATACGTGGGGATATGGTGGTAGGGTGGGATTGTGGTCGGTGCAGACTTGATGGGCCGAATGGCCTCTTTCTGCACTGTAGGGCTCTATGATTCTGTGAGTGTGATGGAATACTTCCCACTTGCCTGGATGGGTGCAGCTCCAACAACACTTAAGAAGCTCAACACCATTCAGGACAAAACAGCCTGCTTGCTTGGCACCACACCTACAAACATCCACTCCCTCCACCACCGATGCTCAGTAGCAGCAGTGTGTACTATCTACAAGATGCACTGCAGCAATTCACAAAGATCCTTCGACAGCACCTTCCAAAACCACGGCCACTTCCATCTAGAAGGACAAGGGCAGCAGATACATGGGGAACACCACCAACTGCAAGATCCCCTCCAAGCCACTCACCATCCTGACTTGGAAATATATCGCCGTTCCTTCGCAATTGCTGGGTCAAAATCCTGGAACTCCCTCCCTAATGGCATTGTGGATCAACCCACTGCAGTGATTCAAGAAGACAACTCACCACCACCTTCTCAAGGGAAACTAGGCATGGGTAATAAATGCTGGCCAGCCAGCAACACCCACGTCCTGTGAATGAATAAAGAAAACCGACTGTTGAAATGTTGATCGCTGACAAGCAGCAGGATTGGATGCAGGAAATTGAAATGAATCCCAGACTTTGGGCCCAAGAACTGTCTAAACTGGAATGTTCCCGGGAGGTTTAATATCCCACATCATTAGTCAATGCTGATGAGTGAGAATAAGGATTCATCCGTGGGCTGTCTACTCTGAGTGAATGTAAAAACTGTTTCAGCCTCTGAAATTCTGAATAATTGGCATTTCAATGGAATGATATTTCAAAATGTGGACACAGAAAATCATGCCAATAGCCCTCAATGAGTTTTTAAACTTTATTTATTCGTGTCACGAGTAGGCTTACATTAACACTGCAAGAAAGTTACTGTGAAAATCCCCTAGTTGCTACAGTCCGGTACCTGAGGGGGAATTTCGCACAGCCAATGCACCTAACCAGCACACCTTTCAGACTGTGGGTGGAAACCAGAGCACCCAAAGGAAACCCAGGCAGACACAGGGAGAATGTGCAGACTCCACACAGGCAGTGACCCAGGCTGGAATCGAACCCCGGACCCTGGTGCTGTGAGGCAGCAGCGCTAACCACTGTGCCACCATGCCATCCATCAGTTGTTCAGGATATAACAGTCCACCCTTTGTTTTCTAGATCTTAAAGTTCCCACTTTTTGTTTTCATTTTGAGACAAGCACAAAGCTATCTCCTCTTAATTTCTTTCCCCAGACACAAGATCCAATGAAACTCACCATTCTGAGAAAGCTCTTCAGAGAAGAGGAGAATTGATAGTGGTGTTTAAAGCATACAAATTAGGAGCAGGGAGTAGGCCACTCGGCCCCTCAAGCTTGCTCCTCCATTGAATAAGATCACGGCTGGTCTGGTGGTAACCTCAACTCCACATTCCCGCTGACCCCCCCCGATAACCTTTCACCCCCTTGTTAATGGGAAGCGTGTCTGTTCCTCGTCGGTGTGAACCTTTCCTGGTGAGGTCATAAAAGGGGGGTTGGGGCCCAGAAGATTGAGTGCCAGGCTCGCTAAGCAGATGTAAAATAGCGTTATCATAAATTTCCACGTAAGAACCTGCCTCCCGCCCATTTCCGGTGAGAAGGTGACCCAGCCAGGAATCCAGCACTCGTGAAATTAAGCCGGTCGCGAAAACCGGCACCAATCACACTGATCATTTATGCTCAACTTTACCATGGTAAAATTGCCCCCCCGAGGTCCCTGCACAGCTCAGAGCTCTGCAATCTCTCACCATTTAGATATTAAACTTTGCTTTTATTCTTCCTGACAAATTGGACAATTTCACATTTTCCCACATTATACTTCATTTGCCAGATTTTTGTCCATTCACTTAGCCTTTCCATGTCCTTTGGTAGCCTCCTTATGTCCTCTTCACATTTCACTTTCCTACCCCTGTGCCCTCAGTCAATTTAGCGACTGTACCCTCAGTCCCTTCATCCAAGTCATCGATAAAATGTTGAATCTTCCAGGTGGTCCTGCAAAAATGTCTTCAATAGTGGCTTCTAACATTTTCCCTTTGACAGGTGTTAGGTTAACTGGCCTATAGTTTTCCAGTTTCTGTCTCTCCCTTTCTGCTATCTTCCACTCTAATGGAACCTTCCCCAAATTTAGAGAATTTTGCAAAGTTAAAATCGGTTATCTCATTAACAGGTAGTCCCACAACGCCAGGTTAAACTTCAACAGGTTTATTTGGCATCACAAACTTTCAGAGCACTGCTCCTTCTTCAGGCGAGTGCAGGATTTGTTTCATAAACAGGGCATATGTAGACATGACCTAATTACAAGTTAATGGTTGGAATGCGAGTCTTAATAGGTAATCGAGTCTTTACAGGTGCAGACAATGTGACTGGAGAGAGGGTTAAGCACAGGTTAAAGAGGTTAACCATCTGATGAAGGGGCAGCGCTCCAAAAGCTCGTGCTACCAAATAAACCTGTTGGACTTTAACTTGGTGTTGTGAGACTTCTTACTGAGCCCACCCCAGTCCAACACCGGCAACTCCACATCATATCTCATTAGCCACTTTGTTCGATACTTTAAAATGAAGTCCATCTGGACCTGGGGGTTTGCCAGCCCATCAGCCAAACAGTTTGCTCAGTGCTACTTCCCTGGTGATTGTAATTTTGCTGAGTTCTTCCCTTGCATTTCCTCATTTGTAGCTATTTCTGGGATATTACTTATGTTGTCTATAGTGAAGATTCATAGGATCCCTACAGTGCAGAAGGAGGCCATTCGGCCCATCGGCTGTGCACTGATCACAATCCCACCCACGCCCTATACCATAACCCCACACATTTACCCTGCTAATCCCACTGGCACTAAGGGGTAATTTAGCATGGCTAATCCACCTAACCCACACATCTTTGGACTGTGGGAGGAAACCAGAGCACCCGGAGGAAACCCACACTGACATGGGGAGAATGTGCAAACTCTAGACAGACAGTGACCCGAGGCCGGAATTGAACCCGGGTCCCTGGCGCTGTGAGGCAGCAGTGCTAACCACTGTGCCATGGTCATGCAAACTACCTGTTTAATTCATCCGCCACAGTCCTACTTTCCGGTGTTAATTCCCCAGGTGCATTTTCTATGGGACCAATACTCTGTTATCCCAGTTCTCACTGAAAGATCTGTAGGAATTCTCACTATCCATCTTTATATTACTAGCCATCTTTCTCTTGTATTCTAGTTTTTCCTTCTTTATCAGTCTTTTTCTCATTCTTTGATGTTCTTCATACTGTTTCCAATCTTTTGACCTGCCATTAATCTTTGCACAATAATGCTTTCTCTTTAAATTTAATACTGTCTTTAGCTTTTTTAGTTAACCACGGATGATCAGCCCGTCCCTTGGAATTTTTCTTTCTCATTGGAATGTGTCTATTTTATGTATTCTGAAATATTCCTTTAAATGTCTGCTATTGAACATCTGTTGATCTATCAATTTAGCATATTTGCCAGTTCACTTTAGCTACCTCTGCTTTCATGCCTTCATAATTACCCTTATTTAAGTTTAAAATGCTAGTCTTGGACACACTCTTCTCTCCCTCAAACTGAATGTAAAATTCAATCATATTAGGATCACTCTTACCCAGGAGTGCCTTCACTATGAGGTTAGTAATTAATCCTATCTCATTGCACAACACCAGGTCCACTATAGGCTGCTCTCTGGTTAACTCCAGAACATGCGGGGTGACACAGTGTTTAGCCTCACAGCGTCAGGCACCCGGGTTCAAATCCGGCTTTGGATCACTGTCTGGGTGGAGTCTGCACATTTTCCACGTGTCTATGTGGGTTTCCTCCAGGTTCTCCGGCTTCCTCCCACAATCCAAAGATGTGTGCGTTAGGTTGATTGGCCGTGCAACATTACCCCTTAGTGTTGGGGGATTAACAGGGTAATTATGAGGGGTTACGGGATGAATTGTGGTAGATGTAGACTCGATGGGCCGAATGGCCTCCTTTTGCACTATAGGGATTCTATGCTGTTCTCAGAAGCATATAACTCTTCATCTTCGCTACTTTAGCTCATCTGATTTTTCAATCTATATGTAGATTAAAATCCCCCATGATTATTGCAATACCTTTCTGACAAGCTCCCTTTATCTCCTCTTTTATACTCTACCCCCGTCTTGTTACAATTAAGAGTTTGTACACCACTCCCGCGAGTGAGTCCTTGCCTTTATAAGTTCTCACCTCAACCCAAAGTGCTTCTACATCCTAGTTTACTGATCTTCGCTCATCTCTCTCTAATGCGCTAACACTATCATTAATTAACAGAGCCACCCCTCCACCTTTTCTTAACTTCCTGTCCTTCCCAGATGTCATAAACCCTTCAATATTCAGGTCCCAATCTCTGTCATCCAGTAGCTATCACATCATACTTAGTGATTTCTATTTGCACTATCAGTTCTGTCTTGTTTTGAATCCTACGTGCATTTAGATACAGAGTCTTTAGTTTTATTATTTTTGTGGAATCTAGCCTTATCTGCTGATTTACTCTGAGATTTGAACCCTTCCTGTCATGCTATTATTACCCATATTAATATCTTTCTCTTTTGCCTTGTTTCTACTCTTTGCTTTAGCACATAGAACATAGAACAGTGCAGCATAGGAACAGGCCCTCCAGCCCCCAATGTTGTGCCGAATATGACACCAAATTAAACTAATCCCTTCTACCTGCCCTTGGTCCATATCCCTCTACACCTTGCATATTCATGTGCTTATTTAAAAGTCTCGTAATTGCCCTTATCGTATCTGCCACCTTCACACCAGCCCTGGCAACGCATTCCAGACCCCTACCTCTGTGTAAAAAACTTGTCCCTCACCTCTCCTTTGAACTTTCCCCCCTTCCCACCTTAAGTGTATGCCCCCTAGTATTAGACATTTCAACTCTGGGATAAAAGTTCTGACTGTCCACCCTATTACGCCTCTCATAATTTTACAGACTTTTATCCCGTCTCCCCTCAGCCTCTGCCACTCCTAGTTTGTCCAGCCTCTCCTCATAGCTCATACCCGCTAATCCAGGCAGCATCCTGGTAAACCTCTTCTGTACCCTCTCCAAAGCCTCCACATCCTTCCTGCAATGTGGCAACCAGAATTGAACGCGATACTCTAAGAGTGGCCTAACCAAAATTTTATAAAGCTGTGACGCAACATCCAGAGGCAGTGTGGACATGGGTTCAAATCCCAATATGGCAGCTTGTGGGATTTAAATTCAGTTAATAAATCTGGAATTATAAAGCTAGTCTCAGCAATGGTGACCACAAAACTATCATTGATTATTGTTAAAACCCATCCTTTAGGACATTACCCTTACCCACTCTGATCTACATGGGACTCCAGCAGTGTGGCTGGCATGGTCTCTGAAATTGGCCATGGGACATTGCCCAAATCTAAGCAAGTACAGGTAGATTTTTGCATAGAAGTGCATCGCATACATGCATAAAATGGGTCTTTTGGCCTGACTACTGCCTGCTGCTTTATCCTTGCTCATCTAATTGTGTCAGCATAACCCTCTGTTCCTTTCTCTCCCGTAGGCTTACTGAGCTTCTCCAGAAATTTATCAATACTATCTTTTTAAGTTGTCCCTTTAGAAATAAACCCTAATGTTTGCTTTACTCTGCAGTTGCTGCTTGAGATGACTTATGGACTTGTACTCTGCGAATCCCTTTGTCTTCTTTTTGCGTCTTGTTTTCCGAGTCCTATGCAACCTCCTTAACTTCCAAACAAAAATCTAACAGCTCGGCTGTGTCAAAACTCTTCTATCACATGTCCATTCTGAGACCAATCTCTGGCGCAAATCGCTGGAATCGACCCCCACCCCTCCCTTCGCTAACCACACAGGGATAGGGATGGGGGAGATGGTGGCCTAATGGTATTAACACTAGACTGCTAATCCAGGAACTCAGGGTTGAACCAGCTCTGGGGACCCAGGTTCAAATCCCACCACGGCAGCTGGTGGAATCTGAATTCAATAAAAAAAAAGAAATCTCAAATTAAGAATCTACTGATGACCATAAAACCATTGTCGATTGTCAGAAAAGCCCATCTGGTTCACTGATGTCCTTTAGGGAAGGAAATCTGCCGTCCTTACCCTACATTTGACTCCAGAGCCACAGCAATGTGGTTGGTTCCCAACTGCCCACCAAGGGCAACTAGGGATGGGCAATAAATGCTGGCCAACCAGCGACGTCCATGTCTCACAAATGAATAAAAAGGCTGCCAAGGAGAATGCGGGCTACCCCTTAACTATTAGTAATTAAGGTGGGATTTCTGCCCCTCAAGGAGGTGGTGGCGTAGTGCGCTTGTCATTAGACGGGCATTCCAGAGAGTTAGGGGACACTGTTACCAATTCTTTTATTTGAAACCAAAAACCAAATAAACTAAATCAGATAAACTGAGGGACAAATTAAAGGGCAGCCCCTGGGGTGGCACAATGGTTAGCACTACTGCCTGGTAGCGCCAGGGACCCGGGTTCGATTCCTGGCTTGGGTCACTGTCTGTGTGGAGCTTGCATGTTCTCCCCATGTCTGCGTGGGTTTCCTCTGGGTGCTCCAGTTTCCTCCCACAGCCCAAAAGGTATGCTGGTTAGGGTGCATTGGCCATGCTAAATTCCCCCTCAGTGTACCTGAACAGGCGCCGGAGTGTGTCAACTAGGGGATTTTCACAGCACCTTCATTGTAGTGTGTATATAAGCCTGCTGTGACTAATAAATAAATAATAAACTTTGAAAGGATACTGCCCCCAACAAAAACAAATCAGGAATAATTAATGATCTTATGGTTAGGGATCGTCTCAGAAGGAGCGATCACAGTATGGTTGAATTTAAAATAGCAGATGGAGGGTGAGAAGGTAAAACCCAATACCAGTGTCTTGTGTTTAAACAAAGGAGGCTACAATGGAATGAGGGAGCAGTTGGCTAAGATAGACTGGGAGCAAAAACTCTATAGTGAGTCAATTGAGGAACAGTGGAGGACTTTCAAAGTGACCTTTCACAGTGCTCAGCAGAAGTGTATACCAGTGATAAGGAAGGACTGTAGAAAAAGAGATAATCAACCATGAATATTTAAGGAAATAAAGGAGGGTATCAAATTGAAAGAAAATGCATACAAAGTGCAAAAATTAATGGGAAACTAGAGGATTGGGAAATCTTTAAAGGTCAACAGAAAGCCATGAAAAAAGCTAGAAAGGAAAGTAAGATAGCTGATGAGCGTAAACTAGCTCAGAATATAAAAACAGATAGCAAACCTTTCTACAAATATAGAATATGAAAAAGAGTGGATAAGGTAAACATTGATCCTCTAGAGGATGGGAAAGATGATTTAATAATGGGAAATGACCGAGACATTGAACAGATATTTTATGTTGGTCTTCACAGTGGAAGGAGTCTAAAACAGGTGAGGACCTAGAAACTATCATTAGCATGAAAGAGGTAGTGTTGGGCAAGTTAATGGGGCTAAAGATAGACAAGTCTCCTGGCCCTGATGGAATGCATCCCAGGGTATTAAAAGAGATGGCGGGAGAAATAGCAAATGCACTAATGATAATTTACCAGAATTTGATACACCCTGGGGTGTTTCCCACAGATTGGAAAACAGTAAATGTGACATCACTGTTTAAAATAGGAGGTAGACAAAAGGTGAGTATCTATAGGCCGGTTAGCTTAACTTCTGCAGTCAGGAAAGTGCTTGAATCTTTCGTCAAGAAAGAAATAGTGAGACATCTGGATATAAATTGTCCTATTGGTAACATTAACATGCGCTCATGAAAAGTAGGTCACGTTTAACTGATTTACTGGAATTCTTTGAGGATATTACGAATGCAGTGGACAATAAGGAATTTGTGGATGTGGTGTATCTGAAATTCCAGAAGGCATTTGACAAAGTGCCGCACAAAAGGCATAAAATAAAGATGCACAGCATTGTGGGTAATGTATTAGCATGGATAGAGGATTGGTTAACTAACAGAAAACAAAGAGTGGGGCTAAATGGGTGTTTTTCTGGTTGGCGATCAGTGACTAGTGGTGTACCTCAGGGATCTGTATTGGATTGAAATTGTTTACAATTTATATAGATGATTTAGAGTTCGGGACTAAGTGTGGTGTGTCAAAATTCACAGATAACACTAAGATGAGTGGTAGAGCAAAGAGTTAAGAGGGCACTGAGAGTCTACAATGGGATATTGATAGTTTAAATGAGTAGATGAGGGTCTGGCAGATGGAGTACAATGTTGGTAAATGTAAGGTCATCCATTTTGGTACGAATAACAGCAAAATTGACTATTATTTCAATGGTAAAAAAATTGCAGCATGCTGCTGTGTAGAGGGACCTGGGTGTCCTTGTGCAAGAATCACAAAAGATTGGTTTGCAGGTGCAGCAGGTAATTAAGAAGGCAAATGGAATTTTGTCCTTCATTGCTAGAGGGATGGAGTTTAAAAACAGTGAGGTTATGTTGCAGCTGTATGAGGTGCTGGTGAGGCCGCACCTGGAGTACTGTGTACAGTTTTGGTCTCCTTACTTGAGAAAGGATATACTGGCACTGGAGGGGGTGCAGAGGAGATTCACTAGATTGATACCAGAGTTGAGAGGGTTGGCTTATGATGAGACATTGAATAGACTGGAACTATACTCATTGGAATTCAGGAGAATGAGGGGGGATCTTATAGAAACGTATAGGATTATGAAGGGAATAGATAAGATAGAAGCAGATAAGTTGTTTCCACTGGCGGGTGAAACTAGAACTAAGGGGGCATGGCCTCAAAATAAGGGGGAGCAGATTTAGGACTGAGTTGAGGAGGAACTTCTTCACCCAAAGGGTTGTGAATCTGTGGAATTCCCTGTCCAGTGCAGTAGTTGAGGCTACCTCATTGAATGTTTTTAAGGCAAGGATAGATAAATTTTTGAACAGTAAAGGAATTAAGGATTATGGTGAGCGGGTGGGTAAGTGGAGCTGAGTCCATGAAAAGATCAGCCATGATCTTATTGAATGGCGGAGCAGGCTCGAGGGGCCAGATGGCCGACTCCTGCTCCTAGTTCTTACATTTTTAAATCACAAACTAAACTTTAAACCTCAAACCAAAAAGTGATTGAAAGGATCAATAAGAAACCCCAGCTCCTGCGGTGCCCACTAGGTGCCACAGGCCTCCAGGATACCGATGGATACCACATACTGCTTCTCCAGGGCCACCCGGCTGCAAATATAGCCAGGGTAGAGGGACTGACAGTTAGGCCTGATGACCCACCTCGAGCTGCCTGTCTGGAGCTGTTGATGGTGAGTTTGTCTAGGCCCAGGAGCAGGTTCAATGCCACCCCGATAGATGGTGAAATTTCAATTGGGAATTGGGAATGACGGTGAAGTTGAGGAGAGTGGGTATCTGGAACTTACTGCCGGGGGCAGATAGTGGAAGCGGATACGGTAGAGATTTTTAAGGCGCGTCCTGACAAATACGTGAAGAGAATGGGAATAGAGGGATATGGTCCCCGGGAAGGGTTTCAGTTCAGTCGGGCAGCATGGTTGGTGCAGGCTTGGAGGGCTGAAAGGCCCGTTCCTCTGCTGTAATTTTCTTTGTTCTTCCTTCTTTAAAACCATTGTCGGAAAAACCCATCTGGTTCACTAATGCCCTTTAGGGAAGGAAATCTGCCATCCTCACCTGGTCTGGCCTACACGTGACTCCAGAGCCAAAGCAATGTGGCTGAATCTTAAAATGCCCTCAGTTTAAGGGCAATAAGTGCTGTCCCAGCCAGCGACGCCCATGTCCCACGGATGAATAACAGAAATAGACAACTATCGGCTAATCAGAAGCCAGCATCTCCCCAGCGTTTTGGGTGCGATCATTTTCACAGTAACTTCATTGCAGTGTTAATGTAAGCCAACTTGTGACACTAATAAATAAACTTCCACTTAGTGTTGTTAGGGGGTCTCAGCGTGTACTAAACTGGCAGGATTCAGTGAGGGGTGTGGGCCGAGTGGGGGTGGGTGTTGGGGTTTGAAAGCTTATGGTGGAGGGGGGGGGATCGATGGACGTGGGTGATCTGGAGGTGGGGCAGTAAAACTTTGGGGGTCCTCTGATCAGCCCAGGGAGAGACCACCCCTTACCCACCAGCAGCCCACATGGGGAAAGGTGGTCACTTGGTCAGGGCCTCTTCTGTTGCTGATTAAATGTTGGTGACAGTAGGATGGGGTGTGTAAGGGGACATTAATCGCCTGATTAAGGGTTTCACTTGACCCACAGGCAGGAGGGACTGCCCAATGCCACCCCTGCTGCTGGTATAACAGGGATGGGTGGGTAGGAGCTGGGCTGGGCACTCTCTGATTCAAGGAGCCCATCGCCTTCAGACCCACGGATGGGTGAGTGTTAAGCCCAGTGCTTTGTGTTTGTGTATTCTGCATTCTCACCAAATAGTAGCTGGCGGCACGGTAGCACAGTGGTTAGCACTGCTGCTTCACAGCTCTAGGGGCCTGGGTTCGATTCCCAGCTTGTGTCACTGTCTGTGTGGAGTTTGCACATTCTCCTCGTGTCTGCGTGGGTTTCCTTCAGGTACTCCAGTTTCCTCCCACAGTCCAAAGATGTGCGGGTTAGGTTGATTGGCCATGCTAAATTGACCATCGATGTATAGGTTAGAGGATTAGTGGGTAAAATATTTACTGATATGGGGGTGGGGCCTGGGTGGGATTGTGGCCGATGCAGACTCAATGGGCTGAAGGGCCTCTTTCTGTACTGTAGGGTTTCTATGATTCTAGTGTTTTCTGAATTCCTTATTGGATTTCCCAAGGTTATCTCTTGGTATGCTCCTTCTCCCTATATCCACTCCATCACAGAATTCCTACAGTACAGAAGGGGGCCATTCGGCCCATCGAATATGCACTGGCAACAATCCCACTCTATCCTTGTAACCCTACATATATATCCTGGTAATCCCTCCAAAAACTAGGGTCAATTTAGCATGGCCAATCAACCTAAACTGCACATCTTTGGACTGTGGGAGGAAATTGGAGCACCCGGAGGAAACCCACGCAGACATGGGGAGAATGTGCAAATTCTATACAGACTGTGACCCAAACCGGGAATCGAACCCAGGTCCCTGGCACTGTGAGGCAGCAGTACTAACCACTGTACCACCATGCTGCCCTGATCAAAACCTCTCGTAATTTTAAAGATCTTTATCAGATCTATTGCCGGTTTGCGGGGTTTTTGTTTGTTTTCGCTTTCCGTAGCGGGAGCTAGGCGTGGGAGCAGTCGGGAAGGGAGCGCGGGAGCACAGAAAGAAGGCCGCAGTAGACAGCGGGCAGCGTCGGGAGTGGGCAGCGGAGTGAGGTGGGTGCAGAGTGAGGGCTTGGGCTCACTGGGCTTAGGCGAGAGCAGGCTTAGGCACGGTGAGTTACTGGTCACATTTTTTCCTGTTTTCCATTTCTGTGTCCATAACTCTAAGGGTGGGCAGGTAAATGGCAGGGTCCATGGGGAGACGCGTCAGCTGCGTTAGGTGCAATATGTGGGAATTCCTGGAGACACCACGTCTCCGGAAAGTCCACATATGTACCAAATGTCTGGAGTTGCAGCGTTTGAGGGCCCGGGTTAGGCAGTTAGAGCTGAGACTGGAAGATTTATTTTTAGTCAGGGAGAACGAGGTAATAATGGATAGGAACCAAGGTCACGTGGAGATCCCAGAGCCTGCGGGGGGGATGGGTGGGTTGCTGTTAGGAAGGGGAAAAATAAGAGGAGTCATGGTCCAAAGACTACTCCAGAGGTAGTCTCCCAAAATATCGGGGGTAAGGCGACAACTGGGGTAGAAAAGGGCAAGAGACGAAGACCAGAATGCCTCAGAGGGAAAGAAGGGGGCTGGCTGTGAGATAGTGGTGGGGGATGGGAGGGTTAAAGGAATTGATAGGTGGTTCTGTGGGTAAAAGCGGGACTCCAGGATGGTAGTTTGCCTCCCTGGAGCAGGAGTACAGGATGTTTTGGAGAGGGTAGAGGGAATTTTGAAGGGCCAAGGGACCCAGGCTGATGTAATTATACACGTAGGAGAGAAGGATGTAGGAAGGAAGAGCGGGGGGATATACGTAGGCAGTTCAGGGAGTTGGGGGCCAGGCTGAAGTGCAGGGCCCCCAGGGTGGTGATCTCTGGGCTGCTGCCAGTGCCCAGTAATAGCAGGGATAAAAATAATGAGATCCTACAGCTGAATGCGTGGCTGAAGGATTGGTGCAAGACAGAGGGTTTTACTTTTGTAGACCATTGGGAAGTCTTTGTGAGGGAAGTGCACCCGTACAAGTGGGATGGGGAACATTTAAATGGGAAGGGAACACATATTTTAGCTGGGAGGTTAGCTGGAGTGTTTCGGCAGGGTTTAAACTAATATGGAGGGGGAAGGGTGGGGAGGAGACAGATAGCTCAGTAGGCACTGGGATTGGGAGTGAGTTGGGTGACAGGGTAAGTCTGGATGATAGGAATATCTCCCAGGAGAAGGGGGAGCCAAGTGGACCTGTAGGTCTTCAGTGCATCTGTTTTAATGCGAGGAGTGTGACGGGTAAAACGGATGAACTTAAGGCCTTAATGTTCGCGAGGAATTTAGATGTGGTGGCAGTGATGGAGCCGTGGTTAAAGGAAGGGCAGGACTGGCAGCTAAATATTCCTGGGTATAAGTGTTTTAGGCACGGCAGAGGAGGGTCGAAAAGAGGAGGGGGAGTGGCGCTGTTAGTTAGGGAGCACATCACAGCGGTGCAGAGGGAGGATAATATAGAGGAGTTAGGAATTGAGTCTCTGTGGGTGGAGTTGAGGAATAGGAAGGGAGCGATTACTATGCTAGGCGTGTACTACAGACCGCCCGACAGCCCGCGGGCAGTGGAAGAGGGTATATGTAGAGACATTTTGGATAGATGTAGGAAGAACAGGGTTGTTGTAGTGGGAGATTTTAATCTCCCTGGGGTGGATTGGAAGGTGCCTAGAGCTGGGGGTTCGGATGGGGAGGAATTCGTAAGATGTGTATTGGAAGGGTCCTTGGAGCAGTCTGTAGATAGCCCGACTAGAGAGGGGGCGATACTGGATTTAGTTCTGGGCAATGAGCCGGGTCAGGTGGTTGAGGTTGCAGTAGGTGAACATGTGGCTAATAGTGACCACAACTCCGTCTACTTTGGGATACTAATGGAAAAAGATGAGTGCTGTCCTAAGGGGAGGGTGCCAAATTGGGGGAAGGCTAGATACAGCCAGATTAGGCAGGAGCTTAGGGATACAGACTGGGATAGGCTGTTGGAGGGCAAGTCCACGTTAGGCATGTGGGAGTCTTTCAAGGGAAAACTGCAATGGGTGCAGGAAAGACATGTGCCAATTAAGAGAAAGGATGGGAAAGGTAGGATTAGAGACCTGTGGATTACTAGAGATATTGAGGACTTAGTCAGGAAGAAACGAGAGGCGTATGTTAGGTCTAAGCAACTGGGAACGGAGAGAGCGTTGGAGGAATACAGAGAGAGTAGGAGGGATCTCAAAAGGGGAGTTAGGCGGACAAAAAGGGGGCATGAAATGGCTTTGGCAGGTAGGATTAAGGAAAATCCAAAGGCATTTTACTTCTATGTCAGGAACAAAAGGGTGGCTAGGGGTAAAATCGGTCCTCTCAGGGACAGACGAGGGGAATTGTGCTTAGAGTCCAAGGGAATGGGGGAGATCCTGAATGAATACTTTGCGTCGGTATTCACGAAGGAGAGGGGCTTGATGTCTGGTACGGTCATCGAGGGAGCTGTAGACCAATTGAAGGAACTATCCATTACGAGGGAAGAAGTGTTAGGGCTTTTAGGTAGCATTAAAACTGATAAATCTCCGGGGCCCGATGGCATTTATCCAAGGCTGCTTAGGGAGGCGAGAGAAGAAATTGCTGGGCCTCTGTCGTAAATCTTTGTCTCTTCTTTGGACACAGGTGAGGTCCCAGAGGACTGGAGGATAGCGAACGTGGTACCGTTGTTTAAAAAGGGTAGGAGGGATAACCCTGGTAACTATAGGCTGGTGAGTTTGACGTCAGTTGTAGGCAAGTTGATGGAGAGGATTCTGAGGGATAGGATGTATGAGCACTTAGAGCATTGCGATCTGATTAGGGATACGCACCGTGGCTTTGTAAAGGGGAAGTCTTGCCTTACGAATCTGGTAGAATTTTTTGAGGTGGTGACAAAAACGGTCGACGAAGGATGAGCCGTTGATGTCGTCTATATGGATTTCAGTCAGGCGTTTGACAAAGTCCCTCATGGTAGGTTGGTTGAAAAGATTAAGGCTCATGGAATACAAGGCCAGGTATCTAGATGGGTTGAGAACTGGCTTAGTAAGAGGAGACAGAGAGTAGTAGTGGAAGGGTCCTTTTCCAGCTGGAGGTCTGTCACTAGTGGTGTGCCGCAGGGCTCAGTACTGGAACCTCTTTTTGTAGTATATATAAATGACTTGGAAGAGGGAGTAAGTGGTGTGATCAGCAAATTTGCAGATGACACTAAGATGGCTGGATTGGCGGGCAGTGAGAAGCAGTGTCTGGCAATACGACGGGATATAGATAGGCTGGTATATTGGGCAAATGGAGTTTAATCCTGATAAATGTGAGGTGATGCATTTTGGCCGAAATAATGTAGGGGGGAGTTATATGATAAAGGGCAGACCTATAAAGAGTATAGAAACGCAGCGGGACCTGGGGGTGCAAGTGCACAAGTCTTTGAAGGTGGCAGTACAAGTGGAGAAGCTGTGAAGAAAGTTTATGGTATGTTAGCCTTTATAGGAAGGGGTATAGAGTATAAGAGCTGGAGTCTAATGTTGCAGTTATATAGAACGTTGGTTAGGCCGCATTTGGAGTACTGCGTCCAGTTCTGGTCGCCTTACTACCAGAAAGACGTGGAGACCCTGGTGAGAGTGCTGAGGAGATTTACCAAATTTGAGCAAACTGGGGCTGTTTTCCCTTGAAAGACGGTGACTGAGGGAACATCTGATAGAGGTATATAGGATTATGAAGGGTATAGATAGAGTAAACAGTGGTAAGCTATTTCCTATGTTAGAAACGCACAGTACGAGGGGCCACGGTCTTAGAGCGAGGGGGGAGAGGTATAACACAGATATTAGAGGGAGGTTTTTCACACAGAGGGTAGTGGGGGTATGAAATGCTCTGCCAAGTAAGGTGGTGGAGGCAGGCACGCTGGAGTTGTTTAAGAGTTACTTAGACAGGCACATGGGTGGGTTGGAGATGGGTGGATATAGGAGATTGTTTTAAATAAGGTTCATTAGCATTGGGACGTCCCTGGTAATGTATAAGGATGTGGAATGATAATAATGTTTTCCTCTTTGAATTCACAGGTTTTAAGTCAGTCCGCCTTGTTGTCCAACAAGGGGCATACACACGATGGGTCGTACTGGGGCTGCTCTTGGTTGTTCGAGATTGGCCTAGTGCTTCATGTCGTTAGTGTGTGCTTAAACTGGACCAGATACAGGGCAACATGACAGCTCAGTGACTATCACTGTTTGCTGTGCAGACACATGGATTTGGGCCGGTGTCTGTGGGAGTTTGCACATTCTCCCCGTGCTTGCGGGTTGATGGGTTTTTGATAAGCGAGGGGATTAAGGGTTATGGGGAGAGGGCGGGAAAGTGGAACTGAGCCACGACAGATCAGCCATGATCTTATTGAATGGCGGGGCAGGCTCGAAGGGCTAGATGGCCTACTCCTGCTCCTATTTCTTATGTTCTTATGTTCTTGCATGGGTTTTCTCCGGGTGCTCCAGTTTCCTCCCACACCCCAAAGATGTGCTATTAGGCTGATTGGAGGTAATAAATTGTCCCTCAATTAGTTTCCCTCAATGTGAAATGCCATAAAACATTAGATAAGGGTCATGGGTGGAGGGGGGACTGGTAATGTTAAAATGGCGGCGTGGGCTCGTTGGGCCGAAGGGCCTGTTTCCCAGGCTGTTTTTTTTGGTTCTTTGTTTTGCATCACCCCTCAGCCTTCTCTTCTCAAGATGCAAGACACCCAGGCTCCTCATCCTTTCCTGAAAGGTGTAACCTCCCAGATTGGGCACCCTGTTTGTAAATCGCTTTCCGCGTCTTGTCCAATGTCGCTGGGGCCAGGGTTTCTCGGGGTGTCCCCTCCCTCCACCCAAAGGGTCGACGGAGAATGCATCCCTGCTGTTACTGCTTACCCCGCAGCCATTTAGCTGTCCAATCACTTTAATTCAATGGAGGTGGCCCTTCTGCCCCTCATCCAGGAGACTATCCCACCTCCAAGAGCTGATTGGCTGGGGCTCAGTAGTCCCAACAGTGCCATGAGGAGCAGTGGACAGCACTGGGACTACAGGCAGTTCCCAGAGTCTTAGTGTTGGGATTAGACAGATTTTACAGTCTCAGGGTGGGATGTGGAGCTGAGTCCTGGAGGGTTGGACACAGGGATGTGTGGGGATGCTGGTGGAGAGGCCAGGGGGAGCAGGGGAGTGGCGGGGGGGGGGGGGTACCCAATGTTTAAAGCAGGCTACTGATGGAGATGACCCACCTCCCCTTTCCTCCCAGGGCCTGAACTCTGTTTACTTTTAGACTTACCCTGCCCTGGAACTCCTCCCACCAACCTAAAAACTGGGGGGGGAACGGCCGTTGAGTGGTTGGCCCCTTAAAGGCCTCAACTGAGACGAGAGTGGGTGGGCTGGTCTATCCAGGAATGTGGAGTTGAGGTCAAAGTCAGAGCATCTGTCATCCTATTGAATGATGTGGAGATGCCGGTGTTGGACTGGGACAAGCACAGTCAGAAGTCTCACAACACCAGGTTAAAGTCCAGGAGACTACCAACAAACCTGTTGGACTTTAACCTGGTGTTGTGAGACTTCTTACTATCCTACTGAATGTCAGAGCAGGCTTGAGGGGGCCACACTTGGAGCACTGTGTACAGTTCCAGTTGCCATATTTTGTACTGGCACCATGCAGAGCAAGTTTATTTATTCATTAGTGTCACCATTTGGCTTGCATTAACACTGCAATGAAGTTACTGTGAAAATCCCCTAGGAGCCACACTCTGGCACCTGTTCGGGTGCACTGAGGGACAATTTAGCACGGCCAATGCACCTAACCAGCACATCTTTGCACTGTGGGAGGAAACCAGAGCATCCGGAGGAAACCCACGCAGACATGGAGAGAATGTGCAAGCTCCATTCAGACAGTGACCCAAGCCAGGAATCAAACCCCTGTCCCTGGCGCTGTGAGGCAGCAGTGCCACCGTGGCATAGCTTCCCTGTCTATCCCTCTCGACTCAACCCTGGTGTTTGTTTTACTCTGTTAGGATCTTACTGCTTTGCGCTGCTACTTTGAATGTGTTGTGGATTTGCATGCGCCGAACCTCTTGTTTCAATTCTTACTTCCTGAGTAATATGCAAACTCCTTATCTTTCTCACCCCACGTGTAACAGCTCATGCTTATCTGTGTCGAAATGCCTTTGCTGGTTATAATCTACGAGTTTGCCGCACTCCCATGTCAGCTATTGCTGTTCTCCTCCCTATCGACTCTGGTCTTCATCCACATATTTGGAGAATGAGGGAAGAAGCTGCTTTGGGATAAACAATTTCTTTTGTCTGTGACCATTCATTATGCTCCAGTATGCACTACAGTTAAGAAAGCCCACCAATGCCTCTACTTTCTCAGAAGACTAAGGAAATTTGGCATGACAGCTGCAATTCTCACCAACTTTTACAGATGCAACATAGAAAGCGTTCTTTCTGGTTGTGTCACAGCTTGGCACGGGCTCCTGCTCTGCCCAAGACTGCAAGAAATTATAAAAGATTGTGAATGTAGCCCAATCCATCACACAAACCAGCCTCCCATCCATCGATTCTGTCTACACTTCCCGCTGCCTCGGCAAAGCAGCCAGCATAATTAAGGACCCCACACACCCCGGACATTCTCTCTTCCACCTTCTTCCGTCAGGAAAAAGTTACAAAAGTCTGAGGTCACGCACCAACCAACTCAAGAACAGCTTCTTCCCTGCTGCTGTCAGACATCTGAATGGATCTACCTCGCATTAAGTTGATCTTTGTCTACACCCTAGCTATGACTGTGACACTAAAGTTAATGTTTATTTGGTAGTCACAAGTAAGGCTTACATTAACACTGCAATGAAGTTACTGTGAAATTCCCCTAGTCGCCACACTCCGGCATCTGTATCAGGTCAATGTACCTAACCTTTCAGACTGTGGGAGGAAACTGGAGCATCTGGAGAGAACCCACGCAGACACAGGGAGAATGTGCAAACTCCACACAAACAGTGACCCAAGCCAGGAATTGAACGGGATCCCTAGCGCTGTGAGGCAGCAGTGCTAACCTCCGTGCCGCCATTCTGCACTCTGGAGTTTTTTGAGGAGGTGACAAAAACGGTTGACGAAGGAAGGGCCATTGATGTCATCGATATGGATTTCAGTAAGGCGTTTGACAAAGTCCCTCATGGCAGCGTGATGAAAAAGGTTAAGGCTTATGGATACAAGGAAAGGTGGCTAGATGGTTAGAGAACTGGCTTGGCCACAGGAGACAGAGGGTAGCAGTCGAAGGGTCTTTTTCCGGCTGGAGGTCTGTGACCAGTGGTGTTCTGCAGGGCTCTGTACTGGGACCTCTGCTATTTGTGATATATATAAATGATCTGGAAGAAGGTGTTAGTGGTGTTATCAGTAAGTTTGCGGATGACACGAAGATGGCTGGACTTGCTGATAGCGATGAGCATTGTCGAATAATACAGCAGGATATAGATAGGCTGGAAAATTGGGCGGAGAAATGGCAGATGGAATTTAATCCAGATAAATGCATTTTGGAAGAACTAATGTAGGGGGAGTATACAATAAATGGCAGAGCCATCAGGAGTATAGAAGCACAGAGGGACCTGGGGGTGCAAGTCCACAAATCCTTGAAGGTGGCAGCACAGTGGAGAAGGTGGGTGAAGAAGGCATATGGCATGCTTGCCTTTATAGGAAGGGGTATAGAGTATAAAAGCTGGAGTCTGATGTTGCAGCTGTATAGAACGTTTGTTAGGCCACATTTGGAGTACTGAGTCCAGTTCTGGTCACCGCACTACCAAAAGGACGTGGAGGCTTTGGAGAGAGTGCAGAGGAGGTTTACCAGGATGTTGCCTGGTATGGAGGGTCTTAGCTATGAGGAGAGATTGGGTAAACTGGGGTCGTTCTCCCTGGAAAGACGGAGAATGAGGGGAGACCTAACAAAGGTGTATAAAATTATGAAGGATATGGATAGAGTGAACAGTGGGAAGCTTTTTCCCAGGTCGGAGGTGACAATCACAAGGGATCACAGACTCAAGGTGAGGGGGGTGAGGTTTAACTCAGATATCAGAGGGACGTTTTTTACACAGAGGGTGGTGGGGGCCTGGAATGCGCTGCCAAGTAGGGTGGTGGAGGCGGACGCACCGGGATCGTTTAAAACTTACCTGGATAGTCACATGAGCAGACTGGGAATGGAGGGATGCAAACGAATGGTCTAGTTGGACCAATGAACGGCACAGGCTTGGAGGGCCGAAGGGCCTGTTTCCTGTGCTGTACTGTTCTCTGTTCTCTCGTCTCCTTCTCTATGAACAGTATGCTTTGTCCTTATAACGTGCAAGAAACAATACTTTTCAATGTATGCTAATACATGTGACAATACTAAATCAAATCAAATTAAGTCTGTGCAAGAGGACACTGGGACAGGCCCAGATGGAGTGAGCGATATGGCCTGACTAGCTCTTTCCTCTTGCTGTCCTCTTGTTGATGTGATAGAACCGAACGTTAGTTGGAAATGCATCTAGGAAAGAACGTGCATTTGTCTAGCACCTTTCACAACACCAGGATCCGAGGAACGTTCCAGAATCTGGAGCAGATTTTTGACTCTCTGACCTCGCCCGCGGCTGGGATTTTCCAGTCTCGCGGCTGGGATTTTCCAGTCCCGCTGCAGTGGATGAAGTTTTGGCTGAGCGCTAAATTTTCCATTCTCGCTGGCAGCAGTGGAGGGGTGTGAACAGCTGGAGGCCAGCGTTGAGGTGTACGGGTGTTTGTTTGCTTTTAAAATTATTTTTCTGCTGTTTTGTTTGACTTTAAGTGCTGGCAAGTTTTGAAACGCTACTATTGTTTGGAGTTTCACAGCCGAGGGGTTATTTTAATCCCGTCTCTCACTCTGCAGTCAGCCCTGGCACTGCGGGACCTCTCACCTCTCGAGTCTGGAATCCCACTCCACAGCCTCGAGCACGGAATTCTCGACTAGTGCTCGATTACGGTGCTGAGGGAGTGCAGCATGGTCCGAGGTGCCATCTTGCCTGCCTGAGCTGTTAGGTGGAGATATAAAGTCCTGTGGGAATATGTCAGTAAAGAGCATCCCTAGGGTCATCTGACCGACTGTCTCCTCATGTGGCTCGATATCAGTCACGCTCCTGAGAAGCGTAATGTTAAAAGCGCTATATAAATGTACGTTGTTGTTGATGTACTGGCCAACATTTGGGCCATTGCAGTGAGTGGGAGCTTGCTGTGTGGTAACTAGTTCTCCCATCATTTCTCTACATAGGCTCTGCCAAACTGCTTGAGGATGTGGAAGGCGCTATACGAATGCAAGCCTTTCTCCTACATCCGCCTGGGAGGGCCTGGGTTTAAGATCAGCCAGTCGGCACCTCTGATAGTGTCGCACTCCCCCAGTACCTCACCTCTATCAGCCTGGATCGTGTAACCAAATCTCAGGCAGTGAGATTGAATGTATGACCTTCTGGGTTCAAGTGCATTGAAGTTTCTGGTCAGTGGGAATCCCTGGGTTGATGATGGTGGGTGATGGTGTAGCCACTAACTGTCGAAGAGGTTTGGTGATTACCCTGAACCCATGTGGCGCAAATGTTACATCACTTTATTTCAATAGATGTAGGTGTCACTGTCTATGTCAGCATTTATTGCCCATCCCTAATTGCCCTTGGGAACACATAGACCCCCTACGGTGATGAAAGAGGCCATTCGGCCCATTGAGTTTGCACTGACTCTCTCCAAAAGAGCATCTTACTCAGGCTCACCCCCCCCACCCCTGGCCCTATTCCCATATCTGGAATTAAGAATCTATTGATGACCATGAAACCATCGTCAGAAAAACCCATCTGGTTCATCATACCCTTTAGGGAAGGAAATCTGCCATCCTTAGCTGGCCTGGCCTACATGTGACTCCAGACTCACAGCAATGTGGTTGACTCTCAACTGCAAAGGGAATCTAGGGATGGGCAATAAATGCCAGCCAGCCGGCGATGCCATGTCTCAGGAATGAATTAAAAAAGCACGTTTACCCTGGCTAATCCGCCTACCCTAAACATTTTTGGATACTAAGGGGCAATGTAGCATGGCCAGTGCACATCTTTAGAGTGCGGGAGGAAACCGGAGCACCCGGAGGAAACCCACGCAGACATAGGGAGAATGTGCAATCTCCACACAGACAGATTAACAAATTGTAATCCAGTCTAATGGTTTTATCAATGCATAAACAACTTATCGGCCTAAAACGTTAAGATTGGATAGGCCGAAAATGCACAATAGGCCAATACACAGCTGAAAGAGAGAAGGAACTTAACCTCTCCTGGAATGGCATGTAGGTTTTGTATTGTAAACGAGTATAGTACCATCCTGCTTAGCTTTCGATTTGATCAAGATCACGTTTGCAGTGTAATGTTTGCCAATCTGTAGTTGTGGAATGGGTGAATGGGTTGTGGGGGGATGGGGGGAAGGGGGAAGGTGTGGTGGTATTTTGCAGGATGATGCCTGAGGTCAGTCAGAATTGAACCCAGGTCCCTGGCGCTTTGAGCCACAATGCCATGTTGCCCAGTGATGGTGAGCTGCATTCTTGAAGCGCTGTACTCTCTGAGGTGTAGGTGCACCCACAGTGCTGTTAGGGAGGGAGTTCCAGCATTTTGAGCCAGCGAGAGTGAAGGAATGGTGATATATTTCCAAGTCAGGGTGGTGAGTGGCTGGGAGAGGATCTTGTTCCCATGTTTCTGCTGCCCTTGTCCTTCTAGATGGTAGAAGTTGCCAATTTGGGAATTGCTGTCGAAGGAGCCTTGGTGCATCTTGTACACGGTACACACGCTGCTGCCATCACATCTCCTCATCCCTTCGACCAGTCTTTGGGACACTGAATTTTATCTGCCATTTTTTTAGTTCATTCGTGGGACATGGGCGTCGCTGGCTGGCCAGCATTTGTTGACCACTCCTAGTTTCCCTTGGAGGGCAGTTGAGAACTAACCACCTTGCTGTGGCTCTGGAGTCACATGTAGGCCAGACCAGGTAAGAATGACAGATTTCCTTCCCTAAAGGAGATTAGTGAGCCAGATGATTTTTCTGACAATCGATAAGGGTTTCATGGTCATCAGTAGGGTCTTAATTCCTGATATTTTTTATTGAATTTCAATTCCACCAGAGTCAAACCCAGGTTCCCAGAACATTTGTTGAGTTTCTGGATTAATAGTCTAGCAATAATGTCACTAGACCCACCTCCCCGACTGCTGTATGTTATATGTCTTGCCACAACTGTACAAGGAACTGGTGAGGCCGCAACTGGAGTACTGTGTGCAGTTTTGGTCCCCTTATTTGCGAAATGATATATTGGCCTTGGAGGGAGTACAGAGGAGGTTCACCAGGTTGATACCGGAGATGAGGGGGTTAGCTTATGAGGAGAGATTGAGTAGATTGGGCCTGTACTCGTTGGAGTTTAGAAGGCTGAGGGGGGACCTTATAGAGACTTACAAGATAATGAAGGGGCTAGATAAGGTAGAGGTAGAGAGATTCTTCCCACTTAGAAAGGAAACCAGAACTAGAGGGCACAGTCTCAAAATAATGGGAGGCCAGTTTAGAACAGAGTTGAGGAGGAACTTCTTCTCTCAGAGGGTGGTGAATCTCTGGAATTCTCTGCCCATTGAAGCGGTGGAGGCTACCTCGCTGAATATGTTTAAGTCACGGGTAGATAGGTTTCTGATCGATAAGGGAATTAAGGGGAGAAAGCGGGAAAGTGGAACTGATCCATTTCAGATCAGCCATGATCTTATTGAATGGCGGGGCAGGCTCGAAGGGCTAGATGGCCTACTCCTGCTCCTATTTCTTATGTTCTTACATATAAACCACAGCTGAATGCCTCGATCAGATTACAGCCCTTAAACCACAGCCATCGGCTGCCGAAGTAATGAGGGATAAAGAGATATGGCAATGAGAAGGAACATGTTGCTTTTGTGGAACATGAACAACAAGATGAGTTGATTAGGCTGAGAGCTCTTTTATCTCATTGTAAGCTATGTGTGGCTGTATCTAATTTTAGAAGCTGATAACACAATGACTAGCAAAGAATAGGGAACAAGGCAGTACCAAACTTTGGAATCAACTGGTTGGACATTAAGTTGCTCTTGCTAATTTATTCATTTGAAGTAATTTGATTCCATATCATTGTTGTTTTGCGGTGGAAGGCACTGTGTGGAATTCCATTTTTTTTTAAAATTGGTCTCACCTCTTTAAGGTGTTTGCCTTATTTGTTGACAGTGAGACAGGTTCCCCCGGGAAAGGTAAGTGCTGCCTCTAACAGAGCGACATTGCGAAATCCTCAGTGTGATGTGTAGGCAAATCAGCAAAGCATTGAGATTAAACGGTTAATTCCGGATCATGGGGGGTCCATCAATCAGCTGAAGGACAGATAGATGGTCAGGTATGACTTTTGAAACTTAGAGGTGTGATTTTCAAAGATTCCCTTTTATTTCCCTCAGCAACCAGGTGCTGAGTTCTCAGGTGAAATTCTCTTCTGTGTTTCCTGTTAATGTCCTGGGCTATTTTTGACGTTCAGTTGTTAATTTTTAAATTCGATAATGCTCCAAGGAGATTACAATTCACCTCTCTTTAAAGTATAGTTTTATTTATAGGTAGGGTAGAGGTAGAGAGATTCTTCCCGCTTAGAAAGGACAGCAGGACTAGAGGGCACAGCCTCAAGATAAGGGGGGGGATGCTGTTTAGATCAGAGTTGAGGAGGAACTTCTTCACTCAAAGGGTGGTGAATCTCTGGAATTCTCTGCCCGTTGAAGTGGTGGAGGCTACCTCGCTAAATATATTTAAGTCACGGGTAGATAGGTTTCTGATAGACAGGGGAATTAAGGGTTATGGGGAGAAAGCGGGAAAGTGGAACTGATCCACTTCAGATCAGCCATGATCTTATTGAATAGCGGGGCAGGCTCGAAGGGCTAGATGACCTACTCCTGCTCCTATTTCTTATGTTCTTATTTATTAGTGTCACAAGTAGGCTTACATTAACACGGCAATGAAGTTACTATGAAAATCCCTGAGTCACCACATTCCGGCGCCTGTTCGGGTACACTGAGGGAGAATTTAACACGGCCAATTCACCCTGACCTACACGTCTTTCGGACCTGTGGGAGGAAACCAGAGCACCCGGAGGAAACCCATGCAGACATGGGGAGAACATGCAAACATGGAACATGCAAGCCGGGAATTGAACCAGGATTCCCGGCGCTGTGAGGCAGCAGTGCGAACTCACTGTGCTATCGTACCATCGAGGGGCAAGTGAGTGGATAGATTGGAAAATCTTTCTCCTTCGGGAAGTGGACGGTGAGAGGAGATTTGATAGAGGTGTTCAAAATTGTGAAGAGGGTCTGGACAGAACAGACAGAGAAAAATTGGCAGAAGGATCGAGAACCGGAGGGAACAGATCTTGAAATGACTCGCAAAAGAACCAAAGGCACCGTGAGGTAAATCATTCTTACTCGGCAAGCAGTGAGGATCTAGCATGAACTGACTTAGCATTGCAGGTGGAGAAGGTAGTCAAGAGGGCATACGGCATGCTTGCCTTCATCGACCAAGGCACTGAGTTTAAAAATTGGCAAATCATGCTGCAGCTTTATAGAACCTTAGTTAGGCCACACTTGGAATATAGTGTTCAATTCTGTCTGCTACACTACCAGAAGGATGTGGAGACTTTGGAGAGGGTACAGAAAAGATTTACCAGGATTTTACCTGTTATGGAGGGCATTGGCTATGACGAGAGGGTGGAAAAACTTGGTTTGTTCTCACGGAAGCGACGGAGGTTGAGGGGGCGACCCGATAGAAACCTACAAGATTATGAGAGGCATGGATAGAGTGGATGTCCTAATGCTCCAATGTCCTTTAGGGAAGGAAATCTGCCGTCCTTACCTGGTCTGGCCTACATGTGACTCCAGACTCACAGCAATGTGGTTGACACTCAACTGCCCCTCTGAAATGGCCAAGTTTCAGGGCAGTTAGGGATGGGCAATAAATGCTGGGGCCCAGCCAGCGACCCCCATGTCCCGAGATACAAATCAAAAAAGTTGCAGGATGAGATTTCTCTGCTTGGGTATCCTTTTCCTGTAGATTGTTTTCAGAATTAATTTCTCCCTCTGTATGATCTAAATTAGTTTGACTATTTTAAAAGAAACTGCAAAAATAGAGATAGATGGCAGTTTTTCGGCAGGAGGGAGAATCCAGGCCAAGGCGAAATAACCATAAACAGCCAAGCTCTTCAGGATCATAGACCCATAGAATCCCCGCAGTGCAGAAGGAGGCCATTTGGCCCATCGAATCTGCACCGACCACAATCCCATCCAGGCTCTTTTCCAGTAACCCCACATATACACCCTGCTAATCCACCTGGACACTAGGGTCAGTTTAGCACGGTCAACCAATCTCACCCACACATCTTTGATGTGCGGGAGGAGACCGGAGCACCTGGAGGAAACCCACGCAGACATGGGGAGAATGCGCAAACTCCACACAGACAGTGACCCAAGGCCGGAATTGAACCTGGGACCCCTGGTGCTGTGAGGCAGCAGTGCTAACCACTGTGCCACCCTGCTGCCCAAAATTAGGTAGCATTTCCTCACACAAGAGATAACGGAGGCTTTTTTCTATTTGTTTATGTTTATGCATTTATTGCCCATTCCTAAGTCCCAGGATTTTGACCCAGTGATTATAAAAGAACAGGGATATATTTCCAAGTCAGGATGGTGAGTGGTGGTGTTCCCATGCTGCCCTTGTCCTTCTAGATGGCAGTGGTTATGGGCATAAAAGGTGCTGCCTATGGAACCTTAGTGAGTTCCTGCTTTGGATCTTGTAGATGGTACACATGGCACATTGGGCGACATGGTGGCACAGTGGTTAGCACTGCTGCCTCACAGTACCAAGGACCTGGTTTTGATTTGGGTCATTGTCTGTGTGGAGTTTGCATGTTCTCCCCGTGTCTGCGTGGGTTTCTTCCGGGTGCTCTGGTTTCTTCCTGCCGTCCAAAAGACGTACTGGTTAGGGTGCATTGGCCGTGCTAAATTCTCCCTCAGCGTACCCGAACAGGCGCTACAGTGTGGTAATTAGGGATTTTCACAGTAACTTCATTGTCATGTTAATGTGAGCCTACTAGTGACTCTAATCAATAAACTTTAAAAAAACACTGTGCGTCAGTGCCGGAGGGATTGAATGTTTGTGGAAGGGTAGAAATCAAACAGACTGCTTTGTCCTGGATGGTGTTGAGTTTCTTGAGTGTTGTTGGAGCTGCACCCAGCCAGGCAAGTGTGGAGTGTTCCATCACACTCCTGACCTGGGCCTTGTGGATGGTGGACAGGCTTTGGGGAGACGGGAGGTGAATTATTCGCCATAGAATTTCCAACCTCTGACCTGAGCTGAAACGTGGACCTCTCTCCCAGTAAAACCCTAACTTTGAGCTCAATGAGCAATTGATAGGCTTCTGCTAGACAAAGCTGTAAAAGGATTTGGGAATCATATAGTTAGGATAAGGATCAGCCATGATTTCAAGGAATGACAGAACAGGCTTGAGGGGCTGAATGGCCTTTTCTTGTTCCTATGCTTATAAATGAAAATGAAGTGTCAAGTTCAGACCCTGCATTTAATGATTCTCCCCCCAGTTTCTGAGCCAATGCTCGGTAGGTGGTCTTGATGTGGCAGTTTTGGGAAGCTAAATACAAATGGGAGGTTATTGCTAAATCAGCTAATATGACCCTGTGGGTGATCCTCACCCCGATACATCCTCCTTTCGTCCTCCTTAGAGGAGGTGATGGCCTAGTGGTATTATCACACAACTATTAATCCAGAAACTCAACTAATGCTCTAGGGATACATAAGAACATAAGAAATAGGAGCAGGAGTAGGCCATCGAGCCCATCGAGCCTGCCCCGCCATTCAATAAGATCATGACTGATCTGAAGTGGATCACTTCCACTTACCTGCCTGCTCCCCGTAACCCTTAATTCCCTTATCGATCAGAAATCTATCTATCCGTAACTTAAACATATCCAATGAGGTAGCCTCCACCACTTCAATGGGCAGAGAATTCCAGAGATTCACTACCCTCTGAGAGAAGAAGTTCCTCCTCAACTCCGTTCTAAACTGACCCCTTCTTTTGAGTCCGTGCCCTCTAGTTCTGGTTTCCTTTCTAAGTGGAAAGAATCTCTCTATCTCCACCCTATCTAGCCCCTTCATAATCTTATAAGTCTCTATAAGACCCCCCCCCTCAGCCTTCTAAACTCCAACGAGTACAGGCCCAATCTACTCAATCTCTCCTCATAAGCTAACCCCCTCATCTCCGGTATCAGCCTGGTGAACCTTCTCTGTACTCCCTCCAAGACCAATATATCCTTTTGCAAAAAAGGGGACCAAAACTGCACACAGTACTCCAGCTGCGGCCTCACCAGTACCCTGTACAGTTGCAGCAAGACCTCCCTGCTTTTATATTCTATTCCCCCTCGCTATAAAGGCCAGCATCCCATTCGCCTTCTTGATCGCCTGCTGCACCTGCAGACTGGGTTTTCGTGATTCATGCACAAAGACCCCCAGGTCCCTCTGCACAGTAGCATGCTGCAGCTTTTCACCATTTAAATAATATTCCATCCTACTATTATTTCTTTCAAAGTGGATAACCGCACATTTGCCAACGTTATACTCCATCTGCCAGACCCAGGTTCGAATCCCGCCACAGCAGATGGTGGAATTTGAATTCAATAAAAGATATCTGGAATTAAGAATCTACTGATGACCATGAAACCACTGCTGATTGTCGGAAAAACCCATCTAATTCACTAATGTCCTTCAGGGAAGGAAATCTGCCGTCGTTACCTGGTCTGACCTACATGTGACTCCAGAGCCACAGCAATGTGGTTGACTCTCAACTGCCCTCAGACAACTAGGGATGGGCAATAAATGCTGGCCCAGACAGCGACACCCATGTCCTACAAATGAATGAAAAATAACATGATTCCCCTGATTCAGTTAGTATCTTGCAGTGTTTTATATTTATGTCAAATAGCTACTTTGGAGCGATCAGTTTAATATTTATACAAATCCGTCTCTGCCAGGGTAATTAGGTTGACAAATTAATGTTTCCATCAGTGAGAATGATTACAACTTCTCCAGTAACTGCTCCCCAGTCTTCTACTCATTTTAATCAACTACTCTTGCAATGATCAATGCTCTTAAATAGTACGCGTTATGCTGGAGAAATTGTACAGACAGAAGTTTATTAGCTGAACAAAGATTGCTTGGAATTACACAGCCGTTACATTCAGAAACCAGTTACTGTGTAACCTGCTCCAAATTCAACATTACAGCAGTACCTCTTTGGCTGGAAAGGGCTCTGGGAGTCATGAAAGTTGCTATATAAATGCAAGTAAGTTGTAAGGGAGACACAAAGAGTGTGCAAGGTGTGTAGACAGGTGACGTGAGTGGGCAAGAGGTGTGAAGGATTTGGCTTCAGATACCAGGAAGTAGGTTTTGTAGTTAATAACAGCAGGTTGTTGCCAATGGGAACGTACAAACAAACACAGTGGTTAGCACTGCTGCCTCACAGTGTCAGGGACCTGGGTTCGATTCCCAGCTTGGGTCACTGTCTGTGCGGAGTCTGCACATTCTCCCAGTGTCTGCACGGGTTTCCTCTGGGTGCTCCAGTTTCCGCCCATAGTCCGAAAGATGTGCTGGTTAGGTGCATTGGCCGTGCTAAATTCTCCCTCAGTGTATCCAAACAGGCACCAGAGTGTGGCAACTTGGGAATTTTCACAGTAACTTCATTGCAGTGTTAATGTAAGCCAACTTGTGACACTAATAAGTAAACTTTGAAATTTTCATTCCAGCCTGGCCTGAGCCAGAGTTTAGCTGGAGTGGTTTGGCTGGGGTTTTCACATTGGATCACTATCCACTGAGCTCTGCTGTGTTGGATGTGATGTGAAATCAGTCTTTAATTCAACTCTTTGACGAAATGGGCCTTCACTACACATCACACAGAGACCCCTGAGGCTGGTTAATGGTTAGTAGTGCTAACCACTGTGCCACCATGCCATTCAGAAATCACACAATATACACAGCCTGAATCACACAACGCAACAGAAATTAGGCACCCAACTTTATTTACCTTCCTCAAAATGAGTAACCCTCCAGTGGTCACCACGGGCTCTCCACTAGACGCCTTACCTTGGACCCAAACTCTGGAATTCTCTTCCTAACATCTCCCCCTCTGTATCTCATTCTCCTCCTTCACGATGCTCCTTAAGACTTCTCTCTCTCTCCCTCTCTTTGACCAAGCTTTTGGTAACCCGCCTCCCTCTATTGTTCCTGACACCGTGACCCTGTTAATTAAGGATCCCACACACATCGCGGACATTCTCTCGTCCACCTTCTTCCCTCAAGAACTATAGTGAGGTGTCAGCCTGGATCTCCCATCCGTTGAATCTGTCTAGACTTCCCACTGCCTCGGTAAAGCAACCATCATAATCAAGGACCCCACGCACCCCGGACATTCTCTCTTCCACCTTCTTCCATCGGGAAAGAGATACAAAAGTCTGAGGTCACGCACCAACCGACTCAAGAACAGCTTCTTCCCTGCTGCCATCGGACTTTTGAATGGGTTTACCTCGCATTAAGTTGATCTTCCCCTACACCCTTGCTATGACTGTAACACTACTGGGGCGGCATGATAGCATGGTGGTTAGCACTGCTGCTTCAAAGCTCCAGGGACCTGGGTTCGATTCCCAGCTTGGGCCACTGTGTGGAGTCTGCACGTTCTCCTTGTGTCTGTGTGGGTTTCCTCCGGGTGCTCTGGTTTCCTCCTATAGTCCAGGTTAGATTGATTGGCCATGCTAAAAATTGCCCTTAGTGTCCTGAAATGCATAGATTAAAGGAGTTAGTGGGTAAATATATAGGGATATGGGTGGGATTGTGGCCTGTGCAGACTCAATGGGCCAAATGGCCTCTTTTTGTACTATAGGGATCCTATGACTACATTCTGCACCCTCTCCTTTCTTTCTCTATGAATGGTGCACTCTGTATAGCATGCAAGAAAAAATACTTTTCACTGTATGATAATACAGTGGTGTATGGTGGTGAGTGTCTGGAACAAGCTGCCAGAGGCAGAAGTAGAGACGGGTACAATTTTGTCTTTTAAAAAGCATTTAGGCAGTTACGTGGGTAAGATGGGTACGGAGGGATAGGGGCCAAATGCGGGCAATAGAGACTAGTTTAGGGGGTTAAAAAACAGGGGCAGCATTGACAAGTTGGGCCGAAGGGCCTGTTTCCACGCTGTAAACCTCTATGATTCTATCACTCTATGTGACAATAATAAATCAATTCAAATCAAATCTGTATCCAAACACTGGACGAAGGTAAATGACTGCAGACGCTGGAATCTCAAGCCAAAAGAGAAAATGCTGGAAAATCTCAGCAGGTCTGGCAGTATCTGTAGGGAGAGAAAAGAGCTGATGTTTTGAGTCCAGATGACCCTTTGTCAAAGCTGTGTCCATTTTGATTGATGGCGCTCCTTTGAAACGCTGAGGGGTGATTTATAATGTCGAAAGGTGCCATACAAATGCAGGTTGTTGCTGTCACTGTCAATTCTCTGCTGGAAAGACGAGACTGAGTAATTTTTAAACTTGGGTAGTGGTGTGAAACGGATGATGCTGAATCCCTCTTCTGTTGAAGTCAGTGGAAAGAGGAAGTGAGGCATTTGACTCACTTGGGGTTTCGAAGAGTGAAAGGGGACCTCATAGAAACGTATAAAATTCTAACAGGATTGGACAGAGTAGATTCAGAAAGAGTGTTCCCAATGGTGGGGGGGACCCCAGAACTAGGGGTCGTAGTTTGAGGGCAAGGGTTAAGCTTTTTAGAACTGAGGTGAGGAGAAATTTCTTCACCCAGAGGCTGGTTGGTGAATGTGTGGAATTCACTCCCACAGGAAGTAAACGAGGCCAAAACATGTTGTCTGATTTCAAGAAGGAATTAGATATAGCTCTTGGGGAGAAGAGGGGAACCAGGATATTGAATTTGATGATCAGCCATGATCAAAATGAGTGACAGGACAGGCTCGAAGGGCCAAATGGCCTCATCCTGCAGCTGTTTTCTATGTTTCAATGTTTGCCTCGGGTTGCTGGATCAGTCACAGGTAGGGCCGTGAGGACAATAATGAGGCTTAACACGAAGGGCAGGGGACGAGTGAAGATCAGCCTTGCTGCTCCTGATCGCACCAGGGGAGGTAAGTCATTGGCTGAGGACAGTTAAGGCTCGATTCTGACACCTCCTCATGACTGAGTGGGAAATGGTGGCGGTGGTGACGCAGGTTCAAATCTCACCGAGGTTCATGGTTAAAATTTGATTGGCAGAATCTGGAACATAAAAGGAGTCTTTGTAACAGGTGACCGTGGCAACGATCGTCCACTGTTGTAAAATCCCATCTGGTCTCTAATGCCCTTACCCGGTCTGGTTGACTCTGAGCTGCCCTCTGAAATGGCCTGGCAAGGCACTCAGTTCAAGGGCAATTAGGGACAGGCAACAAATGCTGGCCTTGCCCAGCGATGCCCACATCCCATGAACACATTGGACAGAAATACACCCAGCGCTGCTGATCTGTTGAGCTAAATTCACACAGGGAGAGTGGCTTCTTGGACAAGGTCTGAGATGGTAGTGTAAACTCCTGGGGAACCGTAGCTCCAATCCTCAAATATGGGTGTTCAGGAGGTTCTAGTTAAATGTCAGCTGTGGCCTGGCTGGTGGTACACTGACCTCTGAAGGTCGTGGCCTCTGAAGGTTGTGGCCTTCAGTGTAGATTAGATTAAATCTATACTGACCCTCCCCCTCCCTCATATTGAGGATGAGCTTGGGGAGATGATGGCCTAGTGGTATTATCACTAGATTATTAATCCAGAAACTCAACTAATGTTCTGGGGAGCAAGATTTGAATCCCGCCACGGCAGATGGTGGAATTTGAATTCAATAAAATAAATCTAGAATTAAGAATCTACTGATGGCCATGAAATCATTGTCAATTGTTGGAAAAACCCCATCCGGTTCACTCATGTCCTTTAGGGAAGGAAATCTGCCATCCTTACCTGGTCTGGCCTACGCGTGACTCCAGAGTCACAGCAATGTGATTGCCTCGCAACTGCCCTTGGATAACTAGCAATGGGTAACAAATGCTGGCCAGCCAGCAACACCCATGTCCCACGAATGAATTTTAAAAAGTGAATAACTGTTAGAGGTGCTGTCCATAAAAGGAATATTGAATTGAGGTCTTGGCTGCCCTCTGAAGCAGACACTTAAGGACATCCTAAGGTTGTCAAAGGCGCTATAGCAATGCAAGTCTATCCTTGCCTTTCTTTAGTGCAGGATGCCCCGATTACTGGCCCTGGGCATGTCAGCCTAGGTGTTTGTCTCTGGCGTGGTGGCCTTGAACCCACAACCAGATGAGAGTGCAGCCACTGAAAGAATGATCTGGTCTTCCCTGCCGGGTGGGAGTAACCAGATCATTTTGAGATGAGTTGGAGACCTTTCATTGCAGCAATGACTTCAGTTTGAAAAAGTACTTCAGTTCAGAGAAGGTTCACTGGGCTGATTCCCAGGATGAAGGGGTTTGTCTTCTGAGGAAAAGCTCAGTAGGTTGGGGCCTACGCTCATTGGAGTTTAGAAGAATGAGAGGTGATCTGATAGATAAAAATAAAGTAAGTTTATTTATCAGTCACAAGTAGGCTTATATCTACACTGCAATGAAGTTACTGTGAAAATCCCCTAGTCACCGCACTCCGGCACCTGTTTGAATACACTGAGGGAGAATTTAACCTGGCCAATACATCTAACCAGCAGGTCTTTGAACTGTGGGAGAAAACCCACGCAAACACAGGGAGAACGTGCAAAGTCCACACAGACAGTGACCCAAGGCAGGAATCGAACCTAGATCCTGCTGCTGTGAGGCAGCAGTGCTAACCGCTGTGCCACCGTGCCTCCGTTGATACTGCCCCTCTTATTGACACAGATAAGGTTCTGAGGGGACTTGACAGGGTAAACACTGAGAGGATGTCTCCTCTTGTAGGGACACAGTGTCTCCCAAGAAAGATGGTGATGTGGAGGAATTTATTCTCTGAGAAGGTCAATCATCTTTGGAATTCTCCACCCCAGGAAGCAGTGAAGACCTTTATATATTCAAGAATGTGTTAGACAGAATTTCGATAGAAAAGGATTGAAGGATTAAGTGGCACGGTGGTTGGCATTGCTGCCTTACAGTGCCAGGGACCCGGGTTTGATTTCCTGCTTGGGTCACTGTCTGTGTGGAGTCTGCACATTCCCCCTGTGTCCGCGTGGGTTTCCTCTGGGTGCTCCGGTTTCTTCCCACAGTCCAAAGATGCGTGGGTTAGATGGATTGGCCATGCTAAATCAACCCTTAGTGTTGAGGGGGCTAGCTAGGGTAAATGCATGGGGTGAGGGAATAGGGCCTGGGTGGGATTGTGGTCGGTGCAGACTCGATGGGCCGAATGGCCCCCTTCTGCACTGTGGGATTCTATGATAGGAAGGAAACTGGAGCTAAGGCCACAATCAGGTCAACCATTGTCTGATTGACAGGCGGAGCAGGCCTGATGGGCTGAATGGCCTACTCCTGCTCCTGATTCTTGTGCATTGGCTGCAAAGTGCTTTGGGACATCCTGAGGTCATGAGGGATGCTATATGAATGCAAGTTTTGCTCTTCTGTCTTTGCAGAGTTAAGGAGGGCCTGACCCGTGCCAGATGGGCAGCACCCCAGTCCAGCTGACCAAGATCAAACTGGGGAAGCTCCAGATCGTCCGCAGGCGCTTGCTCCAACGCTATGAGTACCAGCCTTTCATCTCTTGCCTGGCGGGGCTGTACGGTTGCCAGTGGAGGCGCTACCAACGCACCCGGATCCTGCCTGGGGAATTCTGTTGCAGCAAGGTAAGGATCTATCCCAGAATGCTGAGGGAGGAAATTGCTGGCACTTTGTATCCTCATTGGCCAAAGGTGAAGTTCCAGAGGGCTGGAGGATAGCCAATATTGTTCCTTTGTTTAAGGAGGGCAGCCCAGGAAATTATAGGCCGGTGAGCCTTATATCAATGACAGGGAAATTATTGCAATAGATTCTTAGGGACACAACTTACTCACATTTGGAAACAAATGGACTCATTAGTGATAGACAGCATGGTTTTGTGAAGGGGAGGTCGTGCCTCACTAATTTGATCGAGTTTTTTGAGGAAGTGACAAAGATGATCGATGAGGGAAAGGCGTTATGTTGCATATGTGGAATTTTGCGAAACCTTTGACAAGGTACCGCATGGTAGACTGGTACAAAAGGTGAAGTCACAAGGGATCAGAGGAGAACTGGCAAGATGGATATAGAACTGGCTTGGCCACAGAAGACAGAGGGTAGCAGTCGTGGGGGTACTTTTCTGAATGGAGGGCTGTGACCAGCGATGTTCCACAGGGATCAGTTCTGGAACCTTTGTTGTTCATAGTACATATAAATGATTTGGAGGAAAATGTAGCTGATTAACATGTTCATAGATGACACAAAAACTGGTAGAGTTGCAAATGCTTGTCAGAGGATACAGCAAGATATAGACTGACTGGAGACTTGGAGGGAGAAATGACAGATGGACAAATGTGAGGTAATGCATTTTGGAAGGTCCAATGCATGTAGGAATTATACAGTGTATGGTAGAACCCTTATGAGCATTGACAGGCGGAGAGATCTGGGCGTACAAGTCCACCGATCACTGAAAGTGGCAACTTTCAGGTGAGTAAGGTAGTCAAGAAGGCATACGGCATACTTGCCTTCATCGGTCAGGGCATTGAGTATAAAAATTGGCAGGTCATGCTGTAGCTTTATAGAACCTCAGTTATGCCTCATTTGGAATACTGTGTATAATTCTGGTTGCCACACTGCCAGAAGGATGTAGATGCTCTGGAGATGGCACAGAAGAGGTTTACCAGGATGTTGCCTAGTCTGGAGGGTATTAGCTATGAGGAGAGGTTGGAGAAACTCAGTTTATTCTCTTTGGAACAACGGAGGTTGAGGGGTGGCCTGATAGAGGTTTACAAGATTATGAGCGACATGAACAGAGTGGATAATCAGATGCTCTTTCCTCGGGTAGAAAAGTCAAGTACTCAGGGGACGTAGGTTTAAGGTGCGTGGGGTAAAGTTTAGAGGAGATGTGCGAGGCAAGTTTTTTTACACAGAGGGTGGTGAGTGCCTGGAACGCGCTGCCTGGGGAGGACGTGGGAGCAGGTACGATAACGACATTTAAGGGGCAACTAGATGAATTGATGAATAGAACATAGAACACTACAGCACAAACAGGCCCTTCGGCCCACAAGTTGCGCCGATCACATCAACACCTACCAATCCATAGACCTATCTATAACCCCCAATCCCATTAAATCCCATATACTCATCCAGAAGTCTTTTAAAAGACCCCAGCGAGTTCGCCTCCACCACCACTGACGGCAGCCGATTCCATTCACTCACCACCCTCTGAGTGAAAAACTTACCCCTAACATCACCAGGTGTGTGGAAGGTGACCTGACAAAGGAACAGTGTTCCCGAAAGCTTGTGGGTTTACTATCAGATAAACCGGTTGGATTTTAACCTGGTGTTGTGAGACTTCTTATTCTCTTCACCCTCCGCAGTGTGTCAAATTTCACCCTTCCTTTGCAACCACTCTGGATCACATGGGGTTTGCTGTAAAGAGGAACGTGTAAAGCCAGTTTCACAACATATGTTTCCACAATGTTTTTAACGTCATAAAAATCAGAAGGTGTGGGGGAGACAGTGACACAGTGGTAATGTCACTAGACCAGTAATCCAGAACCTCAGACTAATCCTCCCTTGGACATGGGTTCAAATTCTATTGCGGCAGCTGGTAGAATTTAAGTTTAATTAATAAAATCTGGACTATAAAGTTATGAAACCATCATCAATTGTTGTAAAAAACCCATCTGGTTCATTTTGGGCAGCGTGGTGGCACTGTGGGTTAGCACTGCTGCCCCACAGTGTCAGGGACTGGGTTCGATTCCTGGCTTGGATGATTGTCTGTGCAGAGTCTGCACATTCTCCCCGTGTCTGCGAGGGTTTCCTCCGGGTGCTCTGGTTTCCTCCCACAGTCCGAAAGACGTGCTGGTTAGGTGCATTGGCCATGCTAAATTCTCCCTCAGTGTAACCAAACAGGCGCCAGAGTGTGGCAACTAGGGGATTTTCACAGTAACTTCATTGCAGTGTTAATGTAAGCCTACTTGTGACTAATAAATAAATAAACTTTTAAATAAACTTTATGTCTCTTTAATAAGGGAAGGAAATCTGCCAATCTCACCTGATCTGGCCTACACGTGACTTCAGTCTCACTGCGATGCGGTTGACTCTGAAATTACAAGCTGCTCAGTTCAAGGGCAATGAGGGATGGGAAACTAGTGTCTATCTTGGCAGCAAAACCCACATCCCATGAAGTGTGAAAGGACTTAACCACACATGATGATGTTAGGTCACATGGTCAAAAGCAGTTGGTTTTATAGAACATTTGAGAGAATTGGGGAGATTTGAGAACATAATCAAATAAGAAACAGGAGCAGGAGAGGCCATTTGGCCCCTCACACATAGCCCGCCAGACAATAGGATCACTGCTGATCTGGTTGTGATCTTGACTCCATCTTCCTGCTTGCCCCCTTCGCCTTAACTCCCCTATCAGTCGCAGCTCTGTCTAACTCAGCCTCGAATATATTCAGTGACCCCTCGGGGAGAGAATTGCAACAATATCGGCTTTCTGAGACAGGAAATTCCTCCGCATCTCTGTCTTAAATGAGAGACATGATGTGGAGATGCCGGCATTGGACTGGGGTAAATACAGTAAGAAGTCTCACAACACCAGGTTAAAGTACAACAGGTTTATTTGGTAGCAAATGCCACTAGCTTTCGGGGCTCTGCCCCTCCGTCAGGTGAGTGGGGAGTTCTGATCACAAACAGGGCATATAGAGACACACACTCAGTTTACAGAATACTGATTAGAATGTGAGTCTTTACAGCTAATCAAGTCTTAAAGGTGCAGACAATGTGAGTGGAAATAGCATTAAGCATAGGTTAAAGAAATGTGTATTGTCTCCAGACAGGGCAGTAAGTGAGATGTTGCAAGCCCAGGCAAGTCATGGAGGTTACAAATAGTGTGACATGAACCCAAGATCCCTGTTGAGACCGTCCTCACGTGTGCGGAACTTGGCTATCAGTCTCTGCTCAGCAACTCTGCGCTGTCGTGTGTTGTGAAGGCCGCCTTGGAGAAACTTACCCCAAGATCAGAGGCCAAATGGCCTTGACTGCTGAAGTGTTTGCCAACAGGAAGAGAACAGTCTTGCCTGGTGATTGTCGAGCGGTGTTCATGCATCTGTTGTCGTAGCGTCTGCATGGTCTCCCCAGTGTACCAGGCCTCAGGACATCCTTTCCTGCAGCGTATCAGGTAGACAATGTTGGCCGAGTTGCAAGAGTATGTACCTGGTGGATGGTATTCTCACGTGAGATGATGGCATCCATGTCGATGATCCGACATGTCTTGCAGAGGTTGCTGTGGCAGGGTTGTGTGGTATTGTGGTCACTGTTCTCCTGAAGGCTGGGTAGTTTGCTGCGAACAATGGTCTGTTTGAGGTTAGAAAATAGAACATAGAAAACTACAGCACAAACAGGCCCTTCGGCCCACAAGTTGCACTGATCATATCCCTACCTACCAGGCCTATCTATAATCCTCAATCCCATTAAATCCCATGTACCCATCCAGAAGTCTCTTAAACGACCCCAACGAGTTCGCCTCCACCACCACCGATGGCAGCCGATTCCACGCACTCACCACCCTCTGAGTGAAAAACTTACCCTGACATCTCCTCTGTATCTACCCCCCAGCACCTTAAACCTGTGTCCTCTCGTAGCGACCATTCCAGCCCTGGGAAATAGCCTCCGAGAATCCACCCTATCTATACCTCTCAACATTTTATAAACCTCCATCAGGTCACCTCTCAACCTTCGTCTCTCCAGGGGGAAGAGAGCGAGCTCCCTCAACCTATCCTCATAAGGCATGCCTCCCAATCCAGGCAACATCCTTGTGTGGTTCTCCAAGGCGCCCCAGGCGGGATTTGAACCCGGGTCCCCAGAACAATAGCTGAGTGTCTGGATTAATAATCTAGTTATTAGTCAAAGACCATTAGGCCGTTGTCTCCCCATAAATTGCTTTAAGGTGTGGGGTGATTAAAGTCAGAGGGGCTTAGGAAAGCAGAATGGTGCAGATCTCTCGGAGACGTGTAGGGCTGGAGGGGGATCACAGAGATAGAGAGGGGCAAGACCACAGGGGGATTTAAAACCCAAGGTGAGGATTTTAAGATGGCGGACACTGCTCGACTGAGAGCCGGGGTAGGTTAGTGGGCACGGGGGTGGGGGTGGGCAGGGCTAAGCTGGAATCGGGGCAGACGCGGCTCACGGAATGGAGTTCATCGCTGGAACTGGGCGGGATTTTTATGAGCCTCGCCCAAGAGAGGTTATAAATTCCTGCCCAATGTGTCACGGGCCATTTACAATCACTTCATTTAAATCTTTCCCTATGACTGGAGATCTATTTCCTTACTGGCCTCATTATGAAATGCTGGAAAATGTTGCCCGAGGAAGAAATTCCTCCTCAGCAAATTCTTGGAACAAACCATTTTGTTTCTGTCACTTTTTTTGACTATGCCAAATGCCTCCTTCCCCACCCTGTCCATCTGTGACTCCACTTTCAAGGATCTATGAACCTGTACCCCCAGGTCTCTTTCTTCTATAACTCTCCCCAGCACCCTACCATTAACTGAGTAACTTCTGCCCTGGTTTGATCAACCAAAACGCATCACCTCGCATTTATCTAAATTAAACTCCATCTGCCATTCATCAGCCCACTGGCCCAATTGATCAAGATCCTGTTGCAATCTTAGATAACCTTCTTCACTGTCCATTATGCCACCAATCTTGTTGTCTACTAACCATGCCTCCTAAATTCTCATCCAAATCAATATATAAATGACAGCAGGAAGTTTAGACAGTGCCAATGGATGGGAGGCAGGTTTGCATGATGGACTGGCTTCGTTCACAACTCTTCGTGGAATCCCAAGCATTAGTTGAGGTTTCTGGGTTACGTGCGTAGTGTAATTTCCACTATGCCACAGTCCTCACTGTGCGACACTGCCCTCAATGTGTGATGTGCTTTGCAAACATCACTGGCTCTACATCCCATGGATTAGGCTTCCTGCAGTTGTAAACTTAGTGCCGTTTGTCCATTGCAAATTTATTACCCCTTTGATTCTGTTCCTGAAGGCAGGACTCGGCCTAGATGATCATTAGCTAACGTTGGTAAAACAATTAGTTTGCAGTTGAGTAAACAGTCTGTCTAATATTGCACCTGAATGATATTCTGCAGCATTTCTCTTGTACTTAGATGAAAGGTGTGTTTTGTTGATTGTCGCCTGCTTGTACTAGCATAACGCACTATCGCTTTTAACCTCAGCATGACTTTTGACCTGATCCCTCCTCCAATGTTGTTCAGCACCCTCCTTCCTGGTGTTGACTCATTTGAAGCTGCAGTGATGTCTTTTCCTGCTTTCGTGCTGTTAATATTTTACATATTTATGGATGGTCGTCACCAATTTGACCCTGAGAGGGTCCACGTGGTGTAGGTGCACACAATCATAGAATCATAGATTCCATACTGTGCAGAAGAAGGCCATTCAGCCCAGATTACCTAAGATGGTGCTGGAGCGAAGTAACTTCTTGTGAGCTGTATCCAACATATCCTCTAATTCTTTTCACTCTATGCTAATCGTAGAATTATAGATTCCCTGCAGTGCAGAAGGAGGCCATTCAGCCCATCGAGTCTGCACCAACCACAATCCCACGCAGGCCTTATCCCCATAACCCCACTAATTTACCCTGCTAATCCCCCTGACACTATGGGGCAATTTACCATGGCCAAACATCTAACCCGGGAGGAAACCAGAGAACCTGGAGGAAAGCCACGCAGGCATGGGAAGAACGTGCAAACTCCAACACAGAATGTTGACGCTGTGAGGCAGCAGCGCTAACCACTGTGCCACCGTGCCACCCATGTGCCACCGTGCTGCCCACATGTGACCATAATAAATCAAGTCCATTGAGTATGCACCCAGGCCCCATCACTGTAGCCCCACATATTTATCCTGCTAATCTCCCTGACACTGCGCCGACCACAATCCCACCCAGACCCTATCCCCATAACCCCGCGCATTTACTCTAGCTAGTCTCCCTAGCACTCAGGGGCAATTTATCATGGCCGATCTACCTAACCCGCACATCTTTGGATTGTGGGAGGAAACCAGAGCACCCGGAGGAAGCCCACGCAGACACGGTGAGAATGTGCAGACTCCACACAGACAGTGACCCAAGCCAGGAATCGAACCCGGGTCCCTGGCACTGTGAGGCAACAGTGTGTTGGTAGGGAGGGCATTCCAGGATTGTTACCCAGTGACAGTGAAGGAACGGCAACATATTTTCAAGTCAGGATGTTGAGTGGTTTGGAGGGGAATTTGCAGGTGGTGGTGTTCCCATGTCTTTGGCCTTACTCCAGATGGAATTGTTTACCTGGCTCTGTTGGCGTTATAATTAATCAGAGTATTCAATCACTGGAGGCAGTTGGAAGCTGAAATACTGCTGGGCTCCCTCGCAACAGATCGTTTGCAACAGATAATCTATATGGTAAGCCGAGCTGGTTTCAGGTGGCACAGTGGTTAGCACAGCTGCCTCATAGTGCCAGGGACACAGGTTCGATTCCGACCTTGGGTCACTGTCTGTGTGGAGTCTGCACGTTCTCCCAGTGTCTGCGTGGGTTTCCTTTGGGTGCTCCGGTTTCCTCCCACAGTCCAAAAACCTGTAGGTTAGGTAGATTGGCTGTGCTAAATTGGCCCTCAGTGTCACAAGAGTTAAGACAGTTGACAAAGAGAGGGAGATGAGGATTGTTTTTTATGCTGTGAGTTGTTGTCATCCGGAACGTGTTGCCTGAAAGAGATCATGTTGCAACTGTACAAAACTCTGGTGCGGCCGCACTTGGGAGTATTGCGTACAGTTCTGGTCGCCGCATTATAAGAAAGATGTGGAAGCATTGGAAAGGGTGCAGAGGAGGTTTACCGGGATGTTGCCTGGTATGGTGGGAAGGTCTTACGAGGAAAGGCTGAGGGACTTGAGGTTATTTTTGTTAGAGAGAAGAAGGTTAAGAGGTGACCTAATTGAGGCTTACAAGATGATCAGGGGATTAGATAGGGTGGACAGTGAGAGCCTTTTTCCTCGGATGGTGATGGCTAACATGAGGGGGCATAGCTTTAAATTAAGGGGTGGTAATTATAGGACGGATGTCAGAGGTAGGTTCTTTACTCAGAGGGCGTGGAATGCCCTGCCTGCAGCAGTTGTGGACTCGCCAACTTTAAGGGCATTCAAATGGTCAGTGGATAGGCATATGGATAACATGGGAATAGTTTAGGTTAGAGGGTCATTAGATTGGCTCCAATGGTCGGCGCAACATCAAGGGCCGAAGGGCCTGTACTGTGCTGTAATGTTCTATATTCTATGAATGGGCGCCAGAAGCAGATTCAATTGTAACCTCCAAAGCGGATCAATACTTGAACAGGAATGATTTGCAGGGTTATGGGGAATGAATGGTTGGACCAGTTGGATAGCTCTTTCAAAGGGTCGACATGGACATGATGGGCCAAATGGCCTCATTGTACGATTCTAAAATTTCCTTCCTAATCCCTCTTCCCGCAGTTTGAATTTTTCTGCTTCGGAATCCTGGTGGCGACCTTTGGCCTGGCCTTCGTGCTCCTTTACTTTTGGGGTGAAGCAAAGAATGACTACAACGATTTTGATTGGTGAGTCCGTGGGTCTTGTTGAGCTCTTGGTGACGCGGGAACGGAATGGAAACAGCGATGCCCTCGGAGCGGCTGGGACGGGTTCTTCCCTGGTGTTGCCGACTGGAATTGGTGGGTGGCAAAGATCAGTGGTTGCTCCGAGGGTGGGGGAGGGGGTGGTGTGGGGGTGTTGTGGGGGGGGAGGCACTTTGAGGTGGACCTGACCTTCTTGATGTCAGCCTGAGCTCTCAACTTGCCCACCCAGGGTCAGTTGTGTTCCAACGGCTCCCACCCTCGCCTCTGAGCCAGAAGGGTGTGGGTTCGAATCTCTCCCCAGAGACTTGGGGCACACAACCTCGGCCAGGGGTGGGCAAGCATTCCAGCCGGGGGATCCACACCTGGCTGTGGACATTGGCAGGAAATGCTTCCATTGTCGGAAGTCACAAACAAATCACTGCCCATTCTGATGTGTTAAACCAGGATTGCTTGTGGAGATCTACAGTCACACGTACCTAAGGTCTCTCTAAGTTAACAATGCTCAAAATAAAAGTGGGTACTTTAATCACACAGTGGTTAGCACTGCTCCCTCACAGCGCCAGGGACCCGGCTTTGATCCCCAGTTTGGGTCACTGTCTGTGCGGAATCTGCATGTCCTCCCCGTGTCTGCATGGGTTTCCTCCAGGTGCACCAGTTTCCTCCCACAGTCCCAAGGATGTGCGGGTTAGGTTGATTGGCCAATGCTTAAACACTCAGTGTCAGGGGCACTAGCTAGGGAAAATGCATGGGGCTTTGGGGATAGGGTCTGAGTGGGATTGTGATTGGTACAGACTCGATGGGCTGAATGGCCTCCTTCTGCACTGTATGATTCAATGATTGTAAGCTGAAGCCAGCATCTTTCAATGTTTCCATCCTATGTTCACCAGCAGTAAGTCAGGTTTTTACTAGATTTATAACTCTGCTTCTTTTGCCAATTATCTTAAATCTTTGTCCTCTGGTTACTGATCCTCAGAACCGATTTCTCCTTGTTTACTATTTGATATCCCTATTCCTATTCAATACCTTCCATGATTTTGAACACCTCCGTTAAATGAAACCTCCACGTTCGCTGCTGTGAGGAGAACAACCCTAACGTTTTTCATCCTCCCCACTTAATAAGAACTAGGAGTAGGAGGAGGCCATTCAGCCCCTCGAGCCTGCTCCGCCGTTCGATACGGTCACGGCTGATCTCATCTCAGCCTCAACTCCACTTTCCTGCCTGTTTTCCATAACCCTTCAACCCCATTACTGATTAAAAATCTGTCTATCTCCTCCTTAGATTTACTCAATGTCCCACTGCCATCCACTGCACTCTGGGGTAGTAAATTCCACAGATTACCCCTTATCCTAAAGCTATGGCCCCTCATTCTAGATTGTCCCACAAGGGGAAACATTCTTTCAATGCCCACCCTCTCAATCCCTTTTAGCATCTATATACCTTAATTAGATTTCCTCTCATTATTCTAAACTCTAGAGAGTATAGATCTAAACTGCTCGGTATCTCTTCATACAACAAACCCCTCAACTCTGGAATCAATCTAGTGAACCTCCTCTGAACTGCCTCCAATGTCACAACATCATTCCTCAAACAAAGGGACCAAAACTGTGCACAATACTCCAGGTGTGACCTTACCAATACCTTGTATAGCAACACTTCCTTTATTCTATTCCTTTAGCAATAAATGCCAAAATTCCATTCGTCTTCCTTGTTACCCATTACACTGACATACGCAATTTTTGCGATTCATGCACCAGGACACCCAGATCCCTCTGCACCAAAGTACTCTAAAGCCTCTCTCCATTTAGATAAATAGTTGCCTTTCTAATTTTCCGACTGAAATGGATAACGTCACACTTACCCACGTTAAACCCCATCTGCCACATTTTGGCCCCTTCATCTAACTTATCGATACCCATTTGTAATCACAATTTACTATCCCATCTATTTTAGTGTCATCTGCAAAGCTGGCACTCCCAATTTCACATCCCTTGTACCATTACAAACTGCTATAGGAACTTATAATGTAGAAAGTTCACAGGGAGTACACAAAGACCCTAAATTTTTAATAGATTACAGAACAATTACATAACCATTCATAGAATCCCTACAGCGCAGAAGGAGGCCATTCGGCCCAACGAGTCTGCACCAACCACAATCCCACCCAGGCCCTAGTCCTGTAACCCCATGTATTTACCCTGCTAATCCCCTGATACTAAGGTCAATTTAGCATGGCCAATCCACCTAACCCGCACATCTTTGGACTGTGGGAGGAAACCCATGCAGACACAGGGAGAAAGTGCAGACACCACACAGACAGTCCCCCAAGGCCGGAATTGAACCCGGGTCCCTGGCGCTGTGAGGCAGCAATGCTAACCACTGTACCACCGCGCCGCCAAATTCTCATGGGTAAAGGCACTCTTTCAGGTTATTACTGCGCTAATGCAGACCTGAAGATCACAGGTTCAGGCCAGGGAACCCATAGCAAGGGTGGGGGGAGGTCCCACCATTGGCGGGACTGGAAGATCCCGCTGATGGAAGGGCAGGAAATCCCATCCTGAAACCATCGAGCCTCAGGTTGAAGGCAGCATCTGGATTTGCATTTCCAATGTTATAGCACAGCCACTGGGAGTTTCCATCTCTGGGTCCTTCAGCTTAATGGATGGAAAGTATTGGGTAGGTGAGCACAGGAACACACATCACTGAGAGACATTCTCCTGATGCCAGCATTTTGGAACAATTTCACGGAAGTGAATTTTGATTTGATTTGATTTGATTTATTATTGTCACATGTATTAACATACATTGAAAAGTATTGTTTCTTGTGCGCGCTATACAGACAAAACATACCGTTCATAGAGAAGGAAACGAGAAAGTGCAGAATATAGTGCTACAGTCATAGCTAAGGTGTAGCGAAAGATCAACTTAATGCGATGAAGGTCCATTCAAAAGTCTGACAGCAGCAGGGAAGGAGATGTTCTTGAGTCAGTTGGTGCGTGAGCTCAGACTTCTGTATCTTTTTCCCAACAGAAGAAGGTGGAAGAGAGAATGTCCCGGGTGCGTGGGGTCTTTAATTAAATTTAATTAATCTTTAGTTAAATGGCTAGTTTTTCGGGGCAGTGGGAAGTATAGACAGAGTCAATGGATGGGAGAGTGATTTGTGTGATGGATTGAGCTACATTCACGACCTTTTGTAGTTCCTTGCAGTCTTGGGCAGAGCAGGAGCCCATACCAAGCTGAGATACAACCAGAAAGGATGCTTTCTATGGTACATCTGTAAAAGTTGGTGAGAGTTGGAGCTGACATGTCAAATTTCCTCAGTCTTCTAAGAAAGTAGAGGTGTTGGTGGGCTTTCTTAACTATAGTGTCGGCATGGGGGGAACCAGGGCATGTTGTTGGTGATCTGGACACCTAAAAACTTGAAGCTTTGAGGACGGCAGAAGAAGCTGGTTTGAAATGCCCGATGTTGCAAAGGGAGACACAGAGTGCAAAGTGGAGAAACCTGTGGGAAAATCTGATGAATCACTGGCTAGTCCACAGCTGGAGTACAGTGTGCAGTTCCAGGCACCGTACATTAGGAAGGATATCAAGGCCTTGAAGTTCGGGTGCAGAGGAGATTTGCCAGATTTGGTACCAGGGCTGAGGGACTTCAGTTACATGGCGAGGCTGCAAATATTGGGATTGTTCACCTTAGTACAGAAAAACCTATGAGCGGCACGGTGGCACAGTGATTAGCACTGCTGCCTCACAGCGCCAGGAACTTGGGTTCAATTCCTGGCTTAGGTCACTTTCTGTGTGGAGTCTGCATGTCCTCCCCGTGTCTGCGTGGGTTTCCTCCGGGTGCTCCGGTTTCATCCCACACAGTCCGAATGATGTGCTGGTTAGGTGTATTGGCCATGCTGAATTGTCCCTCAAGGGTACCCGAACAGGCAGCCGAGTGTGGTGACTAGTGGGTTTTCACAGTAACTTCATTGCAGTGTTAATGTAAGCCTACTCATGACACTAATAAATAAGTAAACTTTAAAATAAATAACAGGAGGTTTGATAGAGAACTTCAAAGTTACAAAGGGCTTTGAAAGTGTAGTACGGGAGAAAATATTCTACGGGCTGGAGAGCAGACTTATAGTAAATGGTGAAAAAGCAAGGGAGAGATGCAGGGAATCTGTTTTAATGTTATAATCTGGAAGCAGAATCAATAGGAGCTTTCAATAGTGTATTTGACACAGGATTTAAAAAAAAAGAAAATAATTCAAGGCAACTTGAAGTAGCGGAATGGCACTAATTGAATAGAATCATAGAATCCTACAGTGCAGAAGGAGGCCATTCGGCTCATGGTGTCTGCACCGACCACAATCCCACCCAGGCCCTTTCCCATACATTTACCCTGCTAATTCCCCCTTTGAGACAGCAGTGCTAACCACTGTGCCATCCAAATAGCTGTTCCAATGAGCTAGCAGAGGCTTGACGGGACAAATGGCCTCCTTTTGTGTCGTGTGATTTAACGATCAAAATGTGTTACAGCAGTAAGAACATAAGAACATAAGAAATAGGAGCAGGAGTAGGCCATATAGCCCTTCGAGCCTGCCCCGCCATTCAATAAGATCATGGCTGATCTGTTGCTGCTCAGTTCCACTTTCCCGCCCTCTCCCTATAACCCTTAATCCCCTCTCTTATCAAAACCCCATCAACCCGCGTCTTAAAAATATTTAGCGAGGCAGCCTCCACCACTTCAACGGGCAGAGAATTCCAGAGATTCACCACCCTTTGAGTGAAGAAGTTCCTCCTCAACTCCGTTCTAAACCGCCCCCCCCCCCCCTTTATCTTGAGGCTGTGCCCCCTAGTCCTACTGTCCTTTCTGAGCGGGAAGAGTCTCTCCACCTCTATCCTATCCATCCCATTCATCATCTTATACGTCTCAATGAGATCTCCCCTCATTCTTCTAAACTCTAACGAGTACAAGCCTAGTTTATTCAGCCTCTCCTCATAGCTCAACCCCCTCAACTCCGGTATCAGCCTAGTAAACCTCCTCTGCACTCCCTCCAAGGCCAAAATATCTTTGCGCAGGTGCGGCGCCCAAAACTGCACACAGTACTCCAGCTGCGGCCTCACCAATGCCCTATACAGCTGCAGCAAGACCTCCCTACTTTTATATTCAATCCCCCTCGCTATGAAGTACGGGAGTTCGGAGCAGGAAGAGGCCATTCGGCCCCTCAATCCAGCTCCACCATTCACTGAAATGGTGGCTGACCTGATTGTGGCTCTTACTCCACTTTCCTGTCTGCCTCCCAATAACCCTCAACTCGCTTGTCGGTCAAAAATCAGAACACTAATATCCCAGGAGTAAAACTCTGGATAAATGACTTTTTTTTTCCTTTCCTTCCCTAGGAATTTTTATAGCGGCAAATGGATTCCTTGGTCCATAGTGGTCCTCGGTGTGACAGTGGCGTTTTTCACTTACATAGCAATCTTACTGGTAAGTGAACTGTGCAACCCAGCCTAACTAGTAGGCCAAATGAGGGAGGCAGAGTTCTGACGAGATTGTGTGACCAATAGTGGACACTGATGTCTAGGTGGGTTGCGGAGAAATCCATGGGATCTGCCCTGGTTTCATTTGCCTTTTATTGTGCAGTGTGCTGTGTCTGCCTGCTAATTCATAATTACTCCATATTAACACTGATGGTTAAAGTGTAAGATAAATATTATAAATTTTTTTTTCCTCAGTACTGTAAAGATTATTTTTGTTTGTTTGAAACCACGGGATCTTGTGACTTTACTCTCTTAGGGAGTACCTTGATTTTAGACATTGTGCAGAGGGACCTGGGTGCCCTTGTGCATGAATCACAAAAAGTTAGTTTGCAGGTGCAATGGTAGTTAAGAAGGCAAATGGAATTTTGTCCTTCATTGCTAGAGGGATGGAGTTTAAAAACAGTGAGGTTATGTTGCAGCTGTATAAGGTGCTGGTGAGGCCGCACCTGGAGTACTGTGCACAGTTTTGGTCTCCTTACTTGAGAAAGGATATACTGGCACTGGAGGGGGTGCAGAGGAGATTCACTAGATTGATTCCAGAGTTGAGAGGGTTGGCGTATAAAGAGAGATTGAATAGACTGGGGCTATACTCATTGGAATTCAGGAGAATGAGGGGGGATCTTATAGAAACATATAAGATTATGAAGGGAATAGATAAGATAGAAGCAGGGAAGTTGTTTCCACTGGCTGGTGAAACTAGAACTAGGGGGCATGGCCTCAAAATAAGGGGAGCAGATTTAGGACTGAGTTGAGGAGGAATTTCTTCACCCCAAAGGATTGTGAATCTATGGAATTCCCTGCCCAGTGAAACAGTTGAGGCTACCTCACTGAATGTTTTTATGGTAAGGATCAATACATTTTTGAACAGTAAAGGAATTAAGGGTTATGGTGAGCGAGTGGGTAAGTGGAGCTGAGTCCACAAAAAGATCAGCCATGACCTTATTGAATGGCAGAGCAGGCTCGAGGGGCCAGATGGCCGACTCCTGCTCCTAGTTCTGATGTTTACTTTAAACAGAAAGTTACTGATCCCGAGGTGAGCAGTTGAAATGCCGCAGCGAGCAACGCTACAGACCAAGTGCTGGAAAACGGGATTAGAATAGATAGGTGTTTGACGGCTGGCACAGACCTGATCCACTATCAGTTGTGCAATCTCGTCAAAACTCTGTCTCCTTCACAAGGGATTGCAAATCTTCACAGAATCATGGATCGTAGAATCCCTACAGTGCAGAAGGAGGCCATTCGGCCCATCGCATCTGTACAATCCCACCCAGGAGGATTGAGGACTGGGTGACCCTTCGTCGGAGCTGAAGACAATAGAAGATTGGATGAGATTGACACTGTCGTGGGGAGGGGTGGCCTGTGGGGCTGGATAGAGGGTCAGCAATAGTTTTTCTTATTCATTCATGGGACATGGGCATCGCAGGCTGGCCATGATTCATTGTCCATCCCTAATTACCCGAGGGCAGTTGAGAATGAGGGGCCTCGTTCTGTGCTGTAAATCTCTATGATTATGACTCTAACCAGATCAAGCGGAAACTCGGGGATCCAGTTCAAAATTGCAAGATTGCCAATTAAACATTTTTTCGCCATTATTTTGTTGGTGGGACATGGGTATCGCTGGGAAGGTCAGCACTTATTGCCAATCCCTGATTGTCCATCAGAAGGGGTGCTTCACCCCTCCCCACAAGCTCTTCACTATCCCCACCACTCCAAACCATTTCAAAGACATGCAGGGAAAGACTCTGCAATGCTGCAGCCAATATTAACCCTTGACATGGGGGCAGCACAGTGGTGAGCACTGCTGCCTCACAGCGCCAGGGACCTGGGTTCTTTTCCAGTCTCGGGTCACTCTGTATGGAGTTTGCACATACTCCCCGTGTCTGCGTGGGTTTCCTCTGGGTGCTCCGGTTTCCTCCCACAGTCCAAAGATGTGTGGGTTAGGTGGATTGGCCATGCTAAATTGTCCCGTGTTATCCCAAGGTTGCTTTCATTCATTCATGGGACATTGGTGTCACTGGCTGGGTCAGCATTTATTGCCCATCATCAGTTACCAGAAGGCAGCTGAGAGTCAACAACATTCCTGTGGTTTTGGAGTCACATGAAGGCTAGACCGAATAAAGACCGCAGATTTCCTCCCCTAAAGAGCATTATTGAACCAGATGGGTTTTTCCGACAATGGTTTCATGGTCATCAGTAGATTCTTAATTCCAGATATTTTTTATTGAATTCAAATTCCACTGTTTGATGTGGCGGGATTCGAACCTGGTTCCCCAGAGCATTGGCTGAGTTTCTGGATTAATAGTTCCAGTGACAATACTAGGAGGCCTTCACCTTGCCTTTACCAATGGGTTAGCATTGGGAAATGTATTGGGTTACGGGGTTAGGGTGGGGAAGCGGGTCTGGGTAAGTCAGAGAGTCAGTGCAGACCTGACATGGGGGGGCCTCGCTCGTCCCAAAACAGTAGAATCTTGACCAAGGTCAATGGACCTATCCATTGTCTGTGACGGGTGGGGCAGTAATATCTGGCCAATGGGCTGAATGGCCTCTTCTGCACTGTAGGGATATCTATGACTGTATGACAACATCACTAAGATCCAGGTTGGCTGCTTGTGGGATCTTGCTGTGCATGGATTGGCCGCCGAGGTTCCTACATAGTGACGCCCCCTTGCAAAAAGCACTTGATTGGCTGCGAATGTCCTGAGGTTGTGGAAGTGTGCGATGTGAACAAAGGTTCTTGCGGCGGGCGGACTGCGTGTTTTCTCTGTGAAACAGATGAGCGAATTTCGTTTTGATCGGAGGGCGTGACATTCCCACTTTGTGCTTTGCAGGTGCTGGCGATTTGTCTGCTCAACGAAGGCCAGCGCCTTCACCTATTCTGGGCTCACAAGGTAACGTGATACCTCCATGACCTTTGGCCGCTCGCAGTCTGTAGGGTATGTGGGAGGCGATGGAGAGATGTCGGCGCGGGGTGGGGTTGCGGTGAGTGGAGGGAGAAAGGAGGAAAACCGTAACTTACGCTCTCCACCATGACACTGAGCACGGCTTGCAATCAACCAGGATAAAAGCAAAATACTGCGGATGTTGGGGTGGCACGGTGGGGAGCACTGCTGCCAGGGACCGAGGTTTGCTTCCCAACTTGGGTCACTGTGTGGCATTTGCACATTCTCCCCGTGTCTGCATGGGTTTCCTCCGGGAGCATCGGTTCCCTCCCGCAGTCCAAACACGTGCAGGTTAGGTTGATTGCCCATGCTAAAAATTGCCCCTTAGTGTCAGAGTGATTAGCGGGGCAAGAATGTAGGGTTACGGAGATAGGCTAGGACCTGAGTAGGATTGTTGTGAATGCAGGCTCGATGGGCCAAAATAGTATTTTGCATATTTAGTTTGATGCTGGAAGAGTTTCAAAGTTGAACTTGTCTACTTAAATGGTCATCTTCTGACACTGTCGATTCTATGAGTCTGAACAAAAACAGGAAATGCCGAAAAGCAGAGTCCGATATCTGTGGAGAGCCAAATCTGAATAATCCCTCATCAGAGCTGAAGGCAGTAGAAAATAAGATAAGCGGGAACTCACAATGTTAAAATGGCGGCGTGGGCTCATTGCGCTGACGGGCCTGTTTCCCGTGCTGTGTTGTTCTTTGTTCTTTGACATAGACGCTGTTGTGGTGAGGGGTGGCCTTTGGGGCTCGAATAGAGGGTCAGCGATAGTTTCTTTTGTTCATTCCTGAGACATGGGCATCGCTGGCTGGCCAGCATTTATTGACCACCCCCAGTTGTCCGAGGGGAGTTGAACGTCAAGCACATTACTGTGGCTCTGGAGTCACATGTAGGCCAGACTGGGTAAGGATGGCAGATTTCCTTCCATAAAGAGGTGGAGGCCAGGGAGAGATTGACAAAGATGTCATGGACGAAAAGACAAAGAGAATTTAAAGGGTGGTGATCGTGGCTAAGAAGGGTGATGATAGTGGCACCTGAAGAGAACAGAATGTGTAAATGGCGGAACAAAGGTGAGCAGTGCGTCAAAGGACAACCTGAGACAGGTAACACATGACTGTAGCAGGGTGAGGAGAGGGGAGACAGTAAGACAAATTAGATGGAAATCAGGGTAACCCAACTAAGGCATTCAAAATGGCAAGGGGTTCTGATGCACAAAATAGGGAAAAAATTGTTCTTCTGGCAAGTGAACTATTAAGGAGAGATCACATTTGAAAGTAATTGGAGAACAGCTAGTAGGAAGAGAGGAGAGATATTTTCACACAGAGGGCTGGTGAGATCTGGAACTCAGAACTACACCTGAAAAGGTGGAGTTATCGGATTCCATAGAAACTTTCAGAAGACAGTTGGACATTCGAAGAACAACTCGTTTTCAGGGTTATGAGGCAAAAAAACTGGAATGTAGGGCAAAATTGGATACCTCTTAAAGGGCTAGCAGATGCACGATGGGACGAATGGTCTTTCTGTGGTTCGATGATGCTCTGAAAGGTTGAATTTTGTTCGGGTGAGTGGGAATCCTCAGGCATTGACTCTTGCTCTCTGTCTCTCAGGTTGGGATCGTTTTGGTGCTCGTTGTCTCTGCGGTTGCTATCGGTTTCCTGTACCATCAGTGGCGCGAGGAGTGGAACACCTTCAGCCTCTCGTTTCAGGTAGTTGGCCAAATTCAAACCGGGTCCTTTCAACTCCCTCCCCACCTCTGATCCAAGCTTTCCTCCCATTTGTGAATGACCCAGCAAATTCCACTCCATGGGTTTGTAAATTCACATTGAGCTCACAATGTTATTAATGCTCTTAATCCCCCATCTCCAACATCCTGGGGGTTAACGTTGACCAGAAACCAAACTGGGCCCAGACATATAAATACTGTGGCTACCAGAACAGGTCAGAGGCTGGGAACTTTGTGGCAAGTAACTCACCTCGTGACTCCCCAAAGCCTGTCCACCATCTACATGGACTAGGAATGTGATGGAATATTCTCCCTTTGCCTGGATGGGTGCAGCTCCAACAGCACTCAAGAAGCTCGGCACCATCCAGGACAAACAATCCCATTTGATTGGCACCCCATCCACCAGCTTAAACATTCATTTCCTTCCACCACTGACACAGTGGCAATTGTGTGCACCATCTACAAGATGCACTGCAGTAACTCACCAAGGCGCCTTTGGTGGCACCTCCCAAAGCTCAAAATCTCTACCACCTAGAAGAACGAAGATTAGTTACGGAGATAGAGCCTGGGTGGGATTGTGGTCGGTGCAGGCCTGATGGGCCAAATGGCCTCTTTCTGCACTGTGGGGATTGTATGATTCTAAAGAGGATATTAAAGGTGTGATGGTAATAGGTGCTTGCTGTTGATATGCACTTACCAACATATTGCCCTAACTCTCCTTTCCTTCCGTGAAGTAGTGGCTATGACAAATTTAATGTCAAGTTTATTGTCTTGTCCTAAAGACGGCTGGAGCAGCACTTCCTCAGTCCTGCCTGGAGTGTCAGCCCCGATATTGGGGCTCAGATCTCTGAAGTGGTGCTGTGACCCCCAATCTCTGATCCGTAGGCGAGAACGAACCCGCAGCTGGGCACACCTGAAGAAGGACAGTTCCCGTGTGGGAACAGGGGTTCCGGATCCCACCTCGGGTTATTGTTGGGAGAGTGCTGGGTCTCTAGTGACGCCTGCCAGTGTTTGGAGAGATGCCAGCAACGAGCTGCTCCTGGCACGGAGCCAATGTCGTCAGCACAGAAAGAACCTTTGTCTGAGGCAGTAAAGGAGATCGAGGCGGGGTTTGCTGGTTTATGAGATATTGCTAAGTGTTTGTAGGTATTATTTACCGTTGCTTTTAAGCTGTGTCTTTGCTTTAATATTTTTCTAGGTCACTGCTCCATACCTGCATATCGGAGCATTGGCAGCTATGACGGTTCTCTCCTGGCCCGTGGCCCAACACTTTGCCACCATGAATGGAAAAGGTCAGATCGCCAGTTCATGTTATATATCAATAATTTGGAAGAGGGAACTGAATGTATTACCTCCAAATCTGCAGATGATACAAAGTTGGGTGGGAGGGTGAGCTGTGTGGAGGATGCGGAGGTGCTTTGGACAGGCTGAGTGTGTGAGCATCTGCATGGTAGATGCAGTATAATGTGGATAAATGTGAGGCTATCCACTTTGGTAGCAACTATAGGAAGACAGATTATTAATTGAATGGGTGTAAATTGAGGGGGGTGGATACTCCGCGAGATCTTGGAGTCCTCATTTGTCCGTTGCTGAAAGTGAGCGCGCAGGTACAGCAGGCAGTAAAGAAGGCAAAAGGCCTTCATAGCGAGAGGATTTGATATAGGGATAGAGATGTTTTGCTGCAGTTGTATAGGGTATTGATGAGGCTACACCTAGAGTATTGTGTGTAGTTTTGGTGTCCTTATCTGAAGAAGGATCCTTGCTATAGCGAGAGTACAGCGAAGGTTTTCCAGGCTAATTCCTGGGATGGTGGGTCTGTCTAATGAGGAGAGACTAAGTCAGTTAGGATTATATTCACTGGAATTTAGAAGTGTGAGGGGGATCTTATAGAAACTTATAAAATTCTAACAGGATTAGACAGGTTAGATTCAGAAAGAATGTTCCCATTGGTGGGGGCAGTCTAGAACTAGGGGTTCATTGTTTGAGGATAAAGGGTAAACCTTTTAGAGCTGAAGTGAGGAGAAATTTCTTCACCCAGAGGATGGTGAATGTGTGGAATTCACTCCCACAGAAAGTAGTTGAGGCCAAAACATTGTCTGATTTCAAAAAGAAATTAGATATAGCTCTTGGGGCTAAAGGGACCAAGGGATGTGGGAGGAAGTGGAGATCAGGATATTGAATTCGATGATCAGCCAGGATCAGCTCGACGGGCCGAATGGCCTACTCCTGCTTCTAGTTTCTATGTTTCTATTATTTTAAATTGCTAAGATACCTAGCTAAGGCCATAAACCTTTTATAGATCAGTGCCAAGAACCCAAATAGAGCGGACTGAATCGAAACGTCGTGATCATATAATGCCAATCACCCTGGTTTTAAAGGCCTATTAATTTATTTAATGGCCTTTCATCTTCTCTATGTTTTATTTGTTATGTGGGTAGCGCAGTAACTCGCTGGCCCTCCAAATATTGACTGTTTCCTTCTCTGTAACTTTCTGTTCTGTACGGTTGACTGGAGCCCTTCTGCTGAGTGTAGGTTTACATCTCACTCAGCACTTTATTCTCATTGTGGCCTGGGGCCAGCCGAAACCTAACTCTGAATGGAAACGCTCTGCTAAAAACATGGCTGAATCATCCCCTTTTTTCTCACGTGAGACGTTTCTTTGAGGGATAAGCATTGTTCCTAGCACTGGGAGATCACCCTGTTCTGATGTTTAACTAGTAGATTGGGGGCATGCACTTAAACGGAGAGAGGGAAAGTTTAGAGGGGATGGGAGGGGTGAGTTCTTTTACACAGCAGGCGGTCAGTGTCTGGACTGTGTTGCCGGGGTGGTGACGCAGGCAGATATGATAGGAGAGTTTAAGGGGCTTTTAGATAAGCACATAAATATGTGAGGAATAGAGGGATATGGAACAAGGGCAGGCAGAAGGGATTAGTTTAATTTGGTCTCATGTTTGGCATAACATTGTGGGCCAAAGGGCCTGTTCCTGTGCTGTACTGTTCTATGTTCTATGTGGCACAGTGGTCAGCACTGCTACCTCACAGCGCCAGCGATCCGGGCTCGATTCCAGCCTCGGGTCACTGTGTGTGTGGAGTTCGCACATTCTCCCCATGTCTGCATGGGTTTCCTCCACGTGCTCTGGCTTCCTCTTATAGTCCAAAGATGTGCGGGTTAGGTGGATTAGCCATGCTAAATTCTCCCTTAGGTCCAAATATGTGCAGATTAGAATAATTAGCCATGGTAAATGGTGGGATTGTGGGGTTATTCTGGGAGAATGGGTCTGGGTAAGTTACTGTGTCAGATAGTTGGTGCAGACTCGATGGGCCGAATGGCTATCTTTTGGCATTGTAGGGAGTCTATGAATGTTGACAATGGTGGATTCAGTGATAATGCTATTGAACATTCTCTCTTGTTAGAGGTAGTCATTTTGAGACATGAATCCAACCCTGTTGTAACTGTTCATGGACGTGAGGCAATACGAGAAGGGTTTTGTCATTGTTGTCATGGGCGAGGTCACTTTTCTGCGCCACTCACAGGAATGGGAGATGTCATGGGACACTTTCAGCACAATGACTCTCACCGACTTCTACCGATGCACCATAGAAAGCATGCTTCCTGGTTGTATCACAGCTTGGTATGGTCTCCTGCTCTGACCAAAACCGCAAGGAACTACAAAAGGTCGTGAATGTAGCCCAATCCATCACACAAACCAGCCTCCCATCCATTGACTCTGCCTACACTTCCCACTGCCTCAGAAAAGCAGCCAGCATAATTAAGGATCCCGCGCATATTCTCTCTTCCACCTTCTTCTGTCAGGAAAAATATTAAAAAGTCTGAGGTCACGTACCAAACGACTCAAGATCAGCTTCTTCCCTGCTGCTGTCAGACTTTTGGATGGACTTTTACCTTGTATTAGGTTGCTCTTTCTCTGCACCCTAGCTATGACTGTAACACCACATTCTCCTTTCTTTCCCTGTGTAAGTTAGGCTTTGTCTGTACAGCGCGCAAGAAGCAACACTTCTCACTTGTACTAATACATGTGACAATAATAAATCAAAATCACTATCCCTTGAAATGGCTTGACTACCCAGTAAGCTTGGGGCAATTAGGGATGGGCAATTAATGCTGGCCTTGCTGCAAATCCCGCATCCTGCCAAAGAATAGAGGGAAGTGTTACTGTTGTATTGGAGGGCGTATTATTGCAGTGTATGCTGTCCTTCCATTGAAACATCAACCAACTGTGTGATAGTCGGATTGAGTGAATGTTAATGTCCCTGTAAGACTATCTGAAGAGGTTTTTCTTATTCATCGGTGGGACACGGACGTCTCCGACTTGCCAGCGTTTATTGACCATCCCTAGTTGTCCTTGGACTGAGTGGATTGCCAGGCCCTTTCAGGGGGCAGTTGAGGTTTGATTTTGATTTGATTTATTATTGTCACATGTATTAATACACAGTGAGAAGTATTATTTCTCGTGTGCTACGCAGACAAAGCATACCGTTCATAGAGAAGGAAGCAAGAGAGTGCAGGATGTAGCGTTACAGTCATAGCTAGGGGGTAGAGAAAGACCAACTTAATGCGAGGTAGGTCCATTCAAAAGTCTGATGGCAGCAGGGAAGAAGCTGTTCTTGAGTCGGTTCGTACTTGATCTCAGACTTTTGTATCTTTTTCCCGAAGGAAGAAGGTGGAAGAGAGAGTGTCTGAGGTGCGTGGGGTCCTTAATTATGCTGGCTGCTTTTCTGAGGCAGTGGGAGGTGTAGACAGAGTCAGTGGATGGGAGGCTGGTTTGTGTGATGGATTGGGCTACATTCATAACATTCTTTAGTTTCTTGCGGTCTTGGGCAGAGCAGGAGCCACACCAAGCTGTGATACAACCAGAAAGAATGCTTTCTGTGGTGCATCTGTAGAAGTTGGTGAGAGTTGTAGCGGACATGCCAAATTTCCTTTGTCTCCCGAGAAAGTAGAGGCGTTGGTGGGGCTTTCTTAACTGTTACTGTGGCTCTGGAGTCACATGTGGGTCAGACCAGGTAAGATTTCCTTCCCTAAAGAACATTAATGAACCAGATGGGATTTTCCGACAATCAACAATGGCTTCCTGGTCATCAGTAAATTCTTAATTCCAAATATTTTTCATTGAATTCAAATTTCCCCGTCTATAGTGGTGGGATTCAAACGCGGGTCCCCAGAACATTAGCTGAGTTTCTGGATTAATAGTTTAGCGATAATACCACTAGACCATTGCCTCCCCTGTTGTTCTGCCTGGCAGTCATTCATAACTGTCAGTTGGCCCACTTCAAAGCAAATTGCTATTGGTGAAGTGTTCTGAGATATTTCTATGAGATATGATGAAGTACTTGATAAATGTGCGTCTATTCTTCTTAGTGCACCTTTCTATGGAACAGAGCTACTGATTTCGTAAGTGTGGGCGTCTGTGAGATGGTTGAAATAGTACAAGGACAGTTATACCATTGTTAAGCCAAGTTCTGTAGACAGGAAGTGCGTGATCTACTCAAGAGATTTTGACATGACCTGGCTTCCCAAAACAAAGCTATTTGGTGTGTAAACTAAACAGTACAGATTTTAGGGAGTGTGCATGAACAAAAGGAATCCTCAAAGATACCAAGACAGGTTGACAAAGCTGTTTAAAAAAGCATAGCATAGGATAGGGAACCAACAAAGTGATCACAGAACGATAGAATCCCTACAATGCAGAAGGAGGCCATTCAGTTTATCAAGTCTGCACCGACCACAATCCCACCCAGAACCTATCCTATAACCCCATGCATTTACCTTAGTTAGTCCCACTAAAGGGCAATTTAGCATGGCCAAACCATCTAACTCTTTTGGGATCTTTGGGACAAAACTGGAGCAAACCCGCGGAGAACGTGCAAACTCCACACAGGCAGTGACCCAAGCCAGGAACTGAACCCGGGTCCCTGGCACTGTGAGGCAGTAGTGCTAATCACTGTACCACTGTACCACCCCTGGTCATGATGAGACTTTATCACTAATTTAGGCCTTTAGTAAGAATATAGTGACCAACTCTGGGCACCAGACTTTAGGAAGGATGCAGGTAAGAATGCAGGATGGAGGTAAACATGCAGGCGCAGCAGGCAGTAAGAAAGGCAAACGATATGTTGGCCTTCACAGCGAGAGGATTATAGAACATAGAACATTACAGCACAGTACAGGCCCTTTGGCTCTCAATGTTGTGCCGAGCTATGTCCAAACGCAAGATCAAGCTATCCCACTCCCTATAATTCTGCTGTTCTCCATGTGCCTATCCAATAACCACTAAAGTGTCCGACTCCACTATCACAGCGAGAGGATTGGGGTACAATTGCTGCAATTATACAGTGCCTTGGTGAGGCTATACCTGGAAGATTGTGTGCAGTTTTGGTCTCCTCATCTGAGAATGTTCTTGCTCTGGAGGCAGTGCAGAGAAGATTTACCAGACTGATTCCTGGGATGGCGGGAGACATATGAGGAGAGACTGACTAGGTTAGGATTGTATTTGCTGGAGTTCAGACGAATGCAGAAGGAATCTCATAGAAACTTATAAAATTCTAACAGGACTAGACAGGGTAGGTGCAGGAAGGATGTTCCTGATGGCAGGGGAGTCCAGAACTGGGGTCACAGTCCAGGACGGAGTTGAGTAGAAGTTTCTTCACCCAGAGAGTGTTCGTTAGTAATTGAGGTCAAACCATTGCTTGATTTCAAGAAACAGTTAGATATAACTCTTAGAATGAAGGGGATCAAAAGAATTGGAAGGGAAGGTGGGATCAGGCTCTTGAGTTGGATGATCAGCCATGCTCGTAATGAATGGTGAAGCAGGTTCAAAGGGCCGAATGGCCTCCTCCTGCTCCTATTTTCTATGTTTCTACATGAAGGTGTTGGGGAGGGTGCAGAGGAGGTTTCCTGAAACGACCCCGGGGATGCGGAACTTCAGGGATGTGGGTTTTCTCCGGGTGCTCCGGTTTCCTCCCACACCCCAAAGGTGTGCTATTAGGCTGATTGGAGGTAATAAATTGTCCCTAAATTAGTTTCCCTCAATGTGGATTGCCATAAAACATTAGATGGGGGTCATGGGTGGAGGGGGGGACTGGTAGTGTTAAAATGGCGGCGCGGGCTCGTTGGGCCCAAGGGCCTGTTTCCCGGGCTGTTTTTGTTCTTTGTTCTGGAGAGACTGGGGAAGCAGGAATCATTCTCCTTGGAGCAGAGAAGGCTTGGGGAGGTTTTCCAAATCGTGAAAGGTTTTTTATTGCATAAATAAGATGACACAAATTTAAAATAACTGGCACAGGAACCAGACGGGGACAAGTTCTTCTACTTAGTTTGAGGGGGCGACCTGACAGAAGCCCACAAGAATATGAGGGGCACGGACAGAGTGGGTGGTCAGAGGCTTTTTCCCAGGATGGAAGAGTCAGTTACTAGGGGGCTTGGGTTTGAGGTGTGAGGAACAAGGTTTAAAGGAGGTACACGAGGAGGTTTTTTACACAGAGGGTGGTGGGTGCCTGGAACTCACTGCCGGGGGAGGTAGTGGGAGCTGTAGTGAGTTTTAAGGGGTGTCTGAACAAATACATGAATAGGATGAGAATGGAGGGGGATGGCCCCCGGGAAGGGTAGGGGGTTTTAGTTCACCTGGGCAGCATGGTCGGTGAAGGCTTGGAGGGTCGAATGGTTTGTTCGTGCGCTGTAATTTTCTGTTCTTTATGATTTGGAATGCACCGCCTGAAAGACTAGTGGAAGCAGATTAATAACTTGTTAAAGGGAGTTGGATGGACTGAATGGTCTTCCTCTGTTCTAGTTCCTCCATTCTACACAAGTTTAAGCTGCATTAGCATGGTTGCCAATTCAATTTGTGTTTTTATATTTCAGTTGCCAGAGCCATCATTTTGGGCCTGTATTTTGCTGTGCTTTTCCTTCTCTACCTGCTGCCTCTCGGTATGTATTCACCCTGCATCAAAGAGAGAGGGACCCTGGGACCAAAGCCTGCCATTGTTGGACACAGAGGGGCACCGATGGTACGTCATCTTCCAATGGGTCTCTCCTACTCCTCTGTTAGGTTGGCACGGTGGTTAGCACTGCTGCCTCATAGCACCAGTGGACCCAGGTTCAATTCCTGTCTTGGGGTCACTGTCTGTGTGGAGTCTGCACATTCTCCCCGTGTCTGTGTGGGTTTCCTCTGGATGCTCCGAAAGACCTGCTGGTTGGGTGTCATTGACCATACTAAATTCTCCCTCAGTCTACCCAAACAGGTGCCAGAGCGTGGCGACAAGGGGATTTTCACAGTAACTTCATTGCAGTGTTAATGTAAGCCTACTTGTGACTAATAAATAAACTTTCCTTCCATTGGCCATGCTAAATTCTCCCTCAGTGTACCCGAACAGGCGCCAGAGTGTGGCGATTAGGGGAATTTCCAAGTAACTTCACTGCAGTGTTAATATAAGCCTACTTATGACTAATAAATAAATTTTACTTACATTGGATATGCTAAATTCTCCCTCAGTGTACCCGAACAGGCGCCAGAACGTGGCGACTAGGGGATTTTCACAGTAACTTCATTGCAGTGTTAATGTAAGCCTACTTGTGACTAATAAATAAACTTTCCTTCCATTGGCCATGCTAAATTCTCCCTCAGTGTGGCTGTGGGATGGGTAGAATGTGTCTGAATATAGAGCGAATGGACAACTGATACCAGTTCATCCTTTTTTTTTAATTGTCAAACAGTTCGCACCAGAAAACACGCTGATGTCATTTGAGAAAACTATAGAACAGGGAGCAGATGGTTTGGAGACTGATGTCACCATTAGGTAAGGTGTCATTTAACAGTTGCTGTGTGTAAAAGAAGTCTTACATTTGAACACTTCTCTAGAATTCTAAAATTATGCAAACCTGCGTCAAGACGCAGGGAAGCCAGTGACAACTTCCCACTTCCAGCATTTAATTACCATGTTTCCGATTGTGGGCAGTTTTGTGTATAATCCATTCTTGGGGTGTCAATGTTACTGGCAATAAGGCCAGATTTATTGTCCATCCCTGATTGCCCTTGAGAAGGGCATTGTCTCGGGCCACTGCAGCCCATGTGGTGTAGGTGCACCCACAGCACAGTTAGGGAGGGAGTTCCCGGATTCCAGCGAAGGAGCGTCCATGGTATTCTCCCAGTCAGGACGGTGTGACTCCAGATCTAGGCGTTATACATAAAAGAAATTGTAATTTAGAAATGTGATGAGGGATTCAGGAGGAACTTCTTTATCCGCAACCTGGGGAGAATGTGGAACTTGATACTACAGGGGAGCGGTTGAGGTGAAGAGAAGTCAGGAAAACACGAGGGAGAAAGGAATGGAAGGATTTTCCGATGGGGTGAATTGACAGAAGGTGGGAGAATGCTCGTGTGGGGCATAATTATCCCACATGGATCTGATTGGACTGTTCCTGTGTTGTATGTTGTAGGAATTCTCTCCTTCTGCACTGTAGTGAGATTCTGATATCGTGGGAAAATCTAAAGTTGGGTACCTTGGCAGAATGAATAAGAAAATGGAATCTTATTTAAATAGGGCGACACTGAAGAATCATGTGGCCTAAGAGTTGGGGAGGGTGTAGGAGAGGTTTACCAGGATGTTGCCTGGTCTGGAGGGCATTAGCTATGAGCAGCGGTTGGATAATCTCAGCTTGTTCGTACTGGAACGAAGGAGGTTGAGGAGTGACCTGATAGAGGTTTACAAGATTATGACTGGATAGTCAGATGCTCTTTCCAACGGTAGAAAAGTCAAGTACTAGGGGACATAGGTTTAAGGTGTGTGGGGAAAAGTTTAGAGGAGGTGTGCCAGGCACGCTTTTTCGTGGTGAATGTCTGGAACGCGATGCCCGAGGAGATGGTGGGAACAAGTACGATAGTGGGATTTAAGAGGTAACTAGACAAATACATGAATAGGATGGGAATGGAAGGATACGGACTCCATACGGGTTTAGTTTAGGCAGACATCATGATCGGCGTAGGTTTGGAGGGCTGAAGGGCCTGTTCCTGTGCTGTACTAAAGAACAGCACAGCACAGGAAACAGGGCCTTCAGCCCTACAAGCCCACACCGCCCATTCTAACACTCAGTGAGTGCCTCATTCCAATCCTTCTTCTACCTATATAAGAGCATAAGAAATAGGAGCAGGAGTCGGCCATCTAGCCCTTCGAGCCTGCCCCGCCATTCAATAAGATCATGGCTGATCTGAAGTGGATCAGTTCCACTTTCCCGCTTTCTCCCCATAACCCTTAATCCCCTTGTCTATCAGAAATCTATCTACCCGTGACTTGAATATATTTAGCGAGGCAGCCTCCACCACTTCAACAGGCAGAGAATTCCAGAGATTCACCACCCTTTGAGTGAAGAAGTTCCTCCTCAACTCTGATCTAAACTGCCCCTCCCCACCTACGACTTTTGTCTACCTCTAGTGGACTCCACAATAAAGGGGATGCAAATTTAGGAAATTATATGTGCACCAGATTAAGGGTGATCCAATTTAGGGACAATTTATTGACACCAATCAGCCTAAAAGCACGTTTTTGGGGGTGTGGGAGGAAACTGGAGCACCCGGAGAAAACCCACGCAGGCACGGGGAGAATGTGCAAACTCCCACAGACACCGACTCAAGCCGGAGATCCGACCCGGGTCCCTGTAACTGCACAGCAGACAGTGATAGTCACTGAGCTGTTGTGTTGCCCGTCAGTTGGTCCAGTTTAAGCGTAGACTAACGACGTGAAGCACTAGTGTGAGCAATAGGTAAAGATGCTGTTAACACATGTATCTGTAGAGCATAGAGAAATAGCTTAAAGTTAAGTAGACTGGATATAGTCACGCACATTGATAACCCACATTATGGAAACAACTGTGAGTTTAGTCACAAACATAGGACATAAGGTTCGATGCTGCTAACACAGCAATAGTTAGGGGTAATAAAAAGACTGCCTGTGATGTGGAGATAACATCAGAGATGTGATGTGCAGTGAAACATACACCACATCCTGCAGGAATGTAAGAGGCCAAGTTACAAAAAGCAAATGGTCTGCAAGATGTGTTGTTTTTACAACTAAGCATAAAAGGGGGAAAAGGTCACTGAGATGGTTGGGACAGCAGTGATTAAGTTGGCAAAGGATTGATTACCGCCAATCTGAACTGGACATGTAACAGTATTGGATAAGATGGATGAGTTTGCTAATGCACTCTTGTGATAACAGGAGACATTGTTAGATGAGTAGAGGGGATGACACCTCGAGCCAATAGGGGAATGACAACACATAGATGGGACAGGGACCACCAATTAGGGGAGAACAACATATTGCAAAGCCATTACAATGCTTGTAAAAAAAGTATAAAATGTGCTGCAAATCTACGTAAGGTGTGCCTATTTCGCTAGACACCCGGTCTTGCAAGAACGTCAAATAAAATCTTGCTCCTTCAGAACTTGACTTGACTAAATTGTTTAACTGTGAGCTGTGTTTCTCACACTAGGCAACTCTCGAAGCAACATCCAAGAGCAGCCCTCGCACCACCCACCGTGCGTATGCCCCTTGTTGGCCTCTTTGTTCTCTTTGTTATGAGTGTACACAAAAAGTCAGCATGTAGAGAGGGCAAATAACTAGGCAGGCAGAAGGAATGGTGGGCACTGGAGTTGCGAGGGATCAGAGGTGATCTTATTGAAAGGTATAAATTTCTGAGGGAGCTTGAGAGGGTGGATGCTGGCAGGATGTTTCCCCTGGTGGAGGGGAAGACCAAAACTGGGAGCACAGTTCAAAAAATAGGGATAAAAGCTAATTACTGCGGATTCTGGAATCTGAAACCAAATGAGAAAATGTTGGAAAATCTCAGCTGGTCTGGCAGCATCTGTAAGGAGAGAAAAGAGCTGACGTTTCAAGTCTAGGTGGCCCTTTGTCAAAGCAAAAAATAGGGAGTCTCCCATTTAATGAGAAGGAATTTCTTCACTCAGAGGGTCATTTGTGTTTGGAATTCTCTTCCTCAGAGATCTATAGAGGCTGCGGGTCATGGAATACAGTAAAAGCTGAGTTAAATTTTTGATCGACTGGCATCAAGGGCAGCATGGCGGCACAGTGGTTAGCACTGCTGCCTCCAAGCGCCAGGAACCCGGGTTCAATTCCCGGCTTGGGTCACTATCTGTGTGGAGTTTGCATGTTCTCCCCGTGCCTGCGTGGGTTTCCTCCGGGTGCTCCGGTTTCCTCCCACAGTCTGAAAGACGCGCTGGTTAGGTGGATTGACCTGAACAGGTGCCGGCAACTAGGAGAATGTCACAGTAACTTCATTGCAGTGTTAATGTAAGCCTTACTTGTGACACTAATAAATAAGGGTTATGGAGAACAGGCAGGGAAATGGAATTAAGACCATGCCATAGATCAGCCATAAACCCATTGAATGGCGGAGCAGGCTTGATGGGCCTCTTTCAGCTCCCAATCCTTATGATTTGATGATAATGCCATGTCTTCAGTTCTAACTCAGTCGTTAATGTTGCATTGTTGATCAGTTGGGACGGAGTTCCATTCCTTATGCATGACCGGACGCTGAGAAGGACCACCAATATTGAAGAGGTCTTTCCAAGCAACGAGACCAGGAATGCTGCCACCTTTACCTGGGATGAGCTTGCAGAGCTGAATGCTGGGAAATGGTTCCTTCAGGTAGGCACATTGTAGGGCTGGGAGGTGAAAATGCACATTGCTGCCTTGGAAGATTCTCTACGCAACCTCTTGTACCACACACTACTGATTTTTGACCTATTGCTACGGACGTGACTCAGATCATAGAATCATAGAATCCCTACGGTGCAGAAGGAGGCCATTTGGCCCATCGAGTCTGCACCAAGCACAATCCCACCCAGGCCCTATTCCCCTACCCTGCCAATCCCCTAACACTCAGGTCTATTTAGCAAAGCCAGTCAACCTAACCTGCACATCTTTGGAATGTGAGAGGAAACCGGAGCACCAGAGGAAACTCATGCAGCCACGGGAAGAACGTGCAAACTCCAAATAGACGGTGACCCGAGGCCGGAATCAAACCTGGGCCCCTGGCACTGTGAACAAAGGACAAAGAACAAAGAAAATTACAGCACAGGAACAGGCCCTTTGGCCCTCCAAGCCTGCACTGACAATGCTGCTCGACTTAACTAAGACCTCCTACCCTTCCGAGGACCATATCCCTCTATTCCCATCTTATTCATGTACTTATCAAGACACCTTTAAAAGTCACTACCATATCCACTTCCACTACATCCCCCGGCAATGAGTTCCAGGCTCGCACTACTCTCTGTGTAAAAAAATCTGCTTCGATCATCTCTTTTAAATCTTGCCCCTCGCACCTTAAACCTGTGCCGCCTAGTAATTGACTCTTCCACCCTGGGAAAAAGTTTCTGACTATCCACTCTGTCCATGTCTCTCATAATCTTGTAGACTTCTATCAGGTCTCCCCTCAACCTCCGTCGCTCCAGTGAGAACAAACCAAGTTTCTCCATTCTCTCCTCACAGCCAATGCCCTCCATACCAGGCAACACCCTGGTAAATCTTTTCTGTACCCTCTCCAAAGCCTCCACATTCTTCTGGTAGTGTGGCAACCAGAGCCAAACACTGTATTTCAACTGCGGCCTAACTAAGGTTCTCTAAAGCTTAGTTAGGCCGCACAGTGCTAATCACTGTGCCACCTCAGCTCATGCTGAGGATCTATGCATGCTAATCCAATAGGATTCTTACAGTACAGAAGGAGGCCTTTTGCCCCCATCGGGTTTGCACTGACTGTCCAACAGAGCATCTTATCCAGGCCCACCCTCCCATCCCATTCCCTTAACCCCACACATTTACCCCGCTAATTGCCCTCACCCACGCGGAGGGGCAATTCAGCGTGGCCAACCCATCTCACCTGCACACTTTTGGACTGTGGGAGGAAACCGGAGCACCTGGAGGAAACCCACGCAGACACGGGGAGAATGTGCAGTCTCTGCACGGAAAGTGACCCAAGGCAGGAGTTGAGCCCAGGCCACTGGCGCCATAGAACAAAGAACAACACAGCACAGGAAACAGGCCCTTCGGCCCAACAAGCCCATGTCGCCCATTTTAACACTCAGTGAGTGCCTCATTCCAATCCTTCATGAGGCAGCTGTGCTAACCGCTGTGCCACCGTGCTGCCCAAACCCATGGTACAGCAATGTATTTACCATTGCGTGGCTGTCATTCGTTTGGTTATGAGGACGCAAAGTTAATCAAGAATTGATGCAATCTAGTCGGTTGATTATGAGGTGAGGTTGCAGTGGTTGGATGGAAAATGATGAATGGTCAGGAGATGTTAAGGGCAATGGGTGAAATGGAATCTGCACATTCTCCCTGTGTCTGCGTGGGTTTCCTCTGGGTGCTCTGGTTTCCTCCCACAGTCCAAAGATGCGTGGGTTAGGTGGATCGGCCATGCTAAATTGCCCCTTAGTGTCAGCGAGACTAGCTAGCATAAATGCATGTTGTTATGGGGATAGGGCCTGGGTGAGATTGTGGTTGGTGCAGACTCGATGGGCTGAATGGCCTCCTTCTACCCTGTAGGGATTCTATGGTTCTATTTAGGGGGAATTATCGGGGTAGTTGTGTGGAGTTAATGGGAATGGGGCCTGGGTCTGATGCTCTGATAGTGCAGACTCGATGGGCTGAACGGCCTCCTTCTACCCTGTAGGGATTCTATGATTCTATTTAGGGGGATTATTGGGGTAATTGTGTGGGGTTAATGGGAATGGGGCTCTGTTGGTGCAGACGTGATGGGCCAAATGGCCTCTTTCTGCCCTGTAGGGATTCTATGATTCTATTTAGGGGGATTATTGGGGTAATTGTGTGGGGTTAATGGGAATGGGGCTCTGTTGGTGCAGACATGATGGGCCAAATGGCCTCCTTCTGCCCTGTAGAGGAAACAGCCTCATTTGAAATTCTGCTCGACTTGCGTTTTACCATTGAAGCCAATCCTACATTTCTCCCCTGGCCTCCTTGTTTCTCCAAACAGGACAATCCCTTTGGAACCAAACACTTGTTGTCACGCGAGGACAAGCGCAAGGCCGGCAGGCAGACGGTCTGCAAGCTGACTGACCTCCTGAAACTGGCGGCCAAGCACGGGAAGGCTGTGATCTTTGACCTGTACAGGCCGCCCCTGAAACACCCCCACCGAAACAACTTCATCTTACAGACCATCAGTGCGATCCAGGAGTCCGGGATTAACGAGACCCTGGTAAGGAACGATCATCGAGTCACAGAGTACAGAGAAGGCCCTTCGGCCCATCTATCACCCGTAGCCAAGGCACCCCCTTATGGCTGCTTCACTGGTGGGGATTGGATGGAAATGGTGCCACAGCGCCAAGAAAATTCACCCCCTCATCGCATCGTTTTTCACACAAAACATTCACTCTTTCAGAACCCGACCAAACATTTGTTCTCCAGGGAATGACTGCTGTCGGTTACTCAAAGTTGCCAGTTAACTGAGAATGACAATGGCCGGACCCAACACTGCTCTGTCTTTGAGGGGGTTTCAAGGGAAGCAGTTAAGTGGTTTACAGCCCCAAGCGTGGTAGGGGGTCAGCAGAAAATTGAGCCAGGGGTCAGAGGGAAAATCCAGCCAGGGGTCAGAGGGAAAATCCAGCCAGGGGTCAGAGGGAAAATCAAGCCGGGGTCAGAGGGAAAATCCAGCCAGGGGTCAGAGGGAAAATCAAGCCGGGGTCAGAGGGAAAATCAAGCCAGGGGTCAGAGGGAAAATCGAGCCAGGGGTCAGAGGGAAAATCCAGCCAGGGGTCAGAGGTAAAATCAAGCTGGGGTCAGAGGTAAAATTGAGCCAGGGGTCAGAGGTAAAATCCAGCCACGGGTCAGAGGTAAAATCAAGCCAGGGGTCAGAGGGAAAATCCAGCCAGGGGTCAGAGGTAAAACCAAGCCAGGGGTCAGAGGTAAAATCAAGCTGGGGTCAGAGGTAAAATCAAGCCGGGGTCAGAGGTAAAATTGAGCTGGGATCAGAGGTAAAATCAAGCCGGGGTCAGAGGTAAAATTGAGCTGGGGTCAAAGGTAAAATCGAGCCAGGGGTCAGAGGTAAAATCAAGCTGGGGTCAGAGGTAAAATTGAGCTGGGGGTCAGAGGTAAAATCGAGCCAGGGGTCAGAGGTAAAATCGAGCTGGGGTCAGAGGTAAAATTGAGCTGGGGTCAGAGGTAAAATCGAGCCAGGGGTCAGAGGTAAAATCGAGCTGGGGTCAGAGGTAAAATTGAGCTGGGGTCAGAGGTAAAATCGAGCCAGGGGTCAGAGGTAAAATCGAGCTGGGGTCAGAGGTAAAATCGAGCTGGGGGTCAGAGGTAAAATCGAGCCAGGGGTCAGAGGTAAAATCGAGCTGGGGTCAGAGGTAAAATCCGGGGTGAACAATTGGAAGTTTTTTCCAGGGCGGAAATGACAGTTACAAAGGGGGCACAAGTTCAGGATAAAGGGGGAAACGGTTCAGTGGAGATGAGCAGGGGAAGTTTTTTACACAGAGGGTGGTGGGGGCCTGGAATGCACGGCCAAGTAAGATGGTTGAGGCAGACGTGTTAGTGACATTTAAGACTTATCTGGATAGACACATGAAGGGATGGGGAATAGAGGGATACAAACTGTTAGTCTAGATAGGACAACGTGATTGGCGCAAGGCTTGGTGGGCCAAAGGGCCTGTTACTGTGCTGTACTGTTCTTCATTCTTTGAATGGCCTCCTTCTGCACTGTAGGGTTTGTATGATCTGGCAGTGCCTGATATCGATGCTGCAATGGGGAAACGGTCACAGTTTGACATGGTTAAATCTCACGGAATATTTTCCGCTGTAGATTCTCTGGCTTCCCAATGCGATGCGATCAGTGGTGCAACAGAGGATGCCAGGATTTGTCCACATTCACGGAGGAAAGAAGCCCATTGAAGAATTGCAGCGGGACAAGATCCATAACCTCAACGTGCGCTACAGTGAGATTTCCAGCAACGAGATCAGGTCGGTAACAACTGGTGTTCATATTGAGTCTTTAATGCGGTGAAAATGTCCCGAGGTGCTTCCTCGCTGTCTAATCCTGGCAAAAAACTGAGATTGAGTGAAGGAAAGGAAAGCTTTGCATTTATGTAGCAGCCTTTACAGCCTCGGTGTGTCCCAAAGCGCTTTGCACCAAATGAAGTGTTGTTACAATGATGGAAATGAACAAGGTGCGGTTACAATGGGCTGAATGGCCTCTTTCTGCCCTGTAACTTTTCTCTGGTTTTAACAAGGCGGCTACTTTATGCAAAGCGTGCTCCCAAAATGTCAGTGCTCAGATTGTCGATTTCAGCGATGTTGGTTGAGGGATGAATGTTGGCCAGGATACCGGGATTGGAACCTCCTGATCTCGGGCGGATGGTGTAGATGGTGGTGTAGTGGTTATGTCACTGAGATTCTGATGTAAAGATCCAGGTTAATGCTGCAGGGAGTTTTGGATTTCATTATTAAGTCTGGAATATAAAGCTAGTCTCCATAATGGTGGTCATGAAATTATGGTCATAAAAACCCACTAATGCCCTTAGGATCATAGAATCCCTACAATGCAGAAGGAGGCCATTTGGCCCATCAAGTCTGCATCGACCACAATCCCACCCAGGCCCTATTCCTGTAATCCTGTAAGTTTACCCTTCTAACCCCCCCCCCCCCCTCCTACTGACACCAAGGGGCAATTTCTCATAGCTAATCCACCTAACCTGCACATCTTTGGACTGTGGGAGGAAACCGGAGCACCCAGAGGAAACCGACGTAGACATGGGGAGAATGTGCAGACTCCACACAGACAGTGGCCCAAGCTGGAAATCAAACCCGGGTCCCTGGCATTGTGACACAGCAGTGCTAATCATTGTGCCACCTCCAGGGAAGGTAATCGGCCATCCATATCCAGCCTGGCCTATGTGTGACTCCAGACGCACAACAATGTGGTTGATTCTTCATTGATGTCAAAGAATGGGCAACAAATGTTGGTCTTGCCAGTGACATAAGAACTAGGAGCAGGAGTAGGCCATCTAACCCCTCGAGCCTGCTCCGCCATTCAATAAGATCATGGCTGATCTGATAGTGCGTTCGCTGAATGAATCAATAATTAACTGTGGCTCAGTGGGTTACACGCTCACTTCTGAATCGAAAGGTTGTGAGTTCAAGTCCTCATTCAGAGATTTGACAGTGAGATTGGATTGACACACGTATTAGTATACAGTGAAAAATATTGTTTCTTGTGCACTATACAGACAAAGCATACCATACATAGAGAAGGAAAGGAGAGGGTGCAGAATGTAGTGTTCCAGTCATAGCTAGGGTGTAGAGAAAGATCAACTTAATATGAGGTAGGTCCATTCAAAAGTCTGACAGCAGTAGGGAAGAAGCTGTTCTTGAGTTGGTTGGTACGTGACCCCAGACTTTTGTATCTTTCTCCCGATGGAAGAAGGTGGAAGAGAGAACGCCTGGGGTATGTCGGGTCCTTGATTATACTGGCTGCTTTAGGGAGTGTAGACAGAGTTAATGGATGGGTGATCCAGGCTGACACCTTACTCTAGTGCTTAAGGGAGTGCGACACAGCTGAGAGGTTAGAGCCAGCTGATCTCAGGTGAATGAACGCTCCTTTTATTATTCGCCCGTGGGATGTGAATATTTATTCTCCATCTCCAACTGCCTGAGAGCTGGTGCTGTCTGACCTTCCTGAGAAAGAACCTGTGGTGCTATAGTGAACCAAGGCAGTCGAGTCACGATCTGCGTCAAGCTGATATTAATCCCTCAGTCAATAGCACAACTAATAACTCAGATTATCTCTTCATTAATACGTTTCTGTTTGTGGGCGCTTACTGTGTGCAAATTCACTGCCATGATCCCTACTCGATAGACCGTAAAGCATATCCTGAGCTAGTGAGAGGCGCTATATAAATGAAACCCTTTCTTTTTCATTTCACAGTAGTTACCAACTGTAGATTATTATTTTGTCCATCGCACTAAAACCGGCGGCACGGGTGGCTCGATGGTTAGCACTGCTGCCTCACAGCGCCAGGGACCTGGGTTCAATTCCAGCTTGGATCACTACCTGTGTGGAGTTTGCACATCCTCCTCGTGCCTGCGTGGGTTCCCTCCGAGTGCTCCGGTTTCTCCCCACGCTCCTATGATGTAGGGGTTAGGTTGATTGGCCGTGCTATGTTGTCTCTTCGTGCCGGGGGGATTAGCAGAGATAAGTATGTGGGGTTATGGAAGTGGGTCTGTGTGGGAATGTGGTTGGTGCAGACTTGATGGGCTGAGTGGCCTCCTTCTGCACTGTAGGGATTCTATGAAAAGGGGCAAAAGGGGTTGGTGGGGGCGGGGCAGGGGGGAGAGCACAGGGTCAGGCTTGCCTGTGATGCCCTCTGCAGTTGAAAGTCCAGCACCATTTCCCATCTAGATACAGGGTTATCTGGGTAAGAACAGCAGAGGGTCCCTGATCTTGTGACTTCATGATCAGGAAAGGAACTACCCTGGAATTATTTATGAAGCTGACTTACTTCCAGCTGAGTAACACAGTTCCAATCAGGTACAACTGAGATTGTTGTATTGAAAGGGTGGGATTGTGGTGTGAGTAGTTTAGTGGACAATGTGTGGTCACATACTCATTCTGTGTTCTCGGCTCGGAGTAATAAAGCCTCAAAGCTCCACCATGATGCTAGTTATTAGAGCTTTTTGCCCCCACAACAGCAAAGCCTGCTTACCATGAAATGAAAAGCCTGATCTAATCCCTGGCTCACAGACCCACGGGACTCAGAGCGGGTCTGCCTGTCGTGGGTTCAGACCCCACGCCAGACACTGGAGACAGAAAATCCAGGCTGACACCAGTGCCGTGCAGGGGGAGTGCTGCACTGCCGGAGGTGCGCTCCTTCAGATGAGATCCAAAGTCCTGTCTGCCCCCTCCCGTGGATGTAAGATCCCACTGGACTATTTTGCAGGGTTCCTTGGCCACTATCTATCCCTCAACCAACACGCAGAAGCTTGTGTGGCACACTGACGTGGGCTGAATGGCCTGTGAACACTTTGTAAAGCAGGTGTTCTGGTCACTATTGCGTTGAGGGCTGTGGGATCTTTCTGTGTGTAAATTTCCTGCCTCCTTCCTCTCGGTGCTGTGCTGAAACCGCAAATTAAAGCAGCAGAAACTAAGGGCAGTTTTAGGTGACTCGAATTGGGGGCTGGCAGCAGGGGAGATGTAACAAACTAAACCTATGATGTAGCTTTATAGAGAGGTGGTATTATTGCTAGACTATTAATCCAGAAACTCAGCTACTGTTCTGGGGGTTCAGGTTCGAATCCCGCCACAGCAGATGGTGCAATTTGAATTCAATAAAATAAATCTAGAATTAAGAATCTACTGATGACCATGAAATCATTGTCGATTGTTGGAAAAACCCATCTGGTTCACTGATGTCCTTTAGGGAAGGAAATCTGCCATCCTTACCCGGTCTGGCCTACATGTGACTCCAGAGTCACAGCAATGTGGTTGACTCTCAACTACCCTTGGACAATTGGGGATGGGCAAGAAATGCTGGCCAGCCAGCGATGCCCATGTCCCACGAATGAATAAAAAAAAATCTGAGTCTGGGTGAAGGCTGCCTGAAGTGATTTCCATGCAGAATCCTCATCTAATTGGACAAAGCAGACTCCCAGGCCCTCATTCTCCTGCTCTGCTCAAGACCGCAAGGAACTACAAAAGATCGTGAATGTAGCCCAATCCATCACACAAACCAGCCTCCCATCCATTGACTCTGTCTACACTTCCCGCTGCCTCGGCAAAGCAGCCAGCATAATTAAGGACCCTACACACCCCGGACATTCTCTCTTCCTCTTTCTTCAGTCGGGAAAAAGGTACAAAAGTCTGAGGTCGTGTACCAACCGATTCAAGAACAGCTTCTTCCCTGCTGCTGTCAGACTTTTGAATGGACTTACTTTGCATTAAGTTGATTTTTCTCTGCACCCTAGCTATGAGTGTAACACTACATTCTGAACTCTCTGATTTCCTTCTCTGTGAACAGTATGCTTTGTCTGTATAGCGCGCAAGGAACAATACTTTTCACTGAATGTTAATACATGTGACAATAATAAATCGTTCTTGGCTGTGTTTGAACCCAGATCCCTGAGGGTTTATCCAAGCGGTTATTGGAGAGGCACATGGAGCACTCCAGGATTATAGGGAGGGGATAGCTTGATCTTGGGATTGGACATAACTCGGCACAACATTGAGGGCCGAAGGGCCTGTACTGTGCTGTAACGTTCAATGTTTCTATAAACAGCCCCTCACTAATGCTTCGGAAATCAGGGATAAATCTCGGCCTACTTCTATTTACCAATGGTGACTTTATTTAACGGTACAAATTCATTTCTGACCCTCTTCCTTTCTCGTGATCCCGCAGGACGTACGCAGCAGCAAACATCAGCACCAACCTGTACGTTGTGAGTGAGCTGTGGCTGTTCTCCCTGGTGTGGTGTGCGGGCGCCCACTCTGTCATTACCAACGCTCCCCAGCAGCTGAAGGAACTCCACCAGCCCTGGTTCCTCATGGTAGGCTGACCTTCCGTCCAGACTGCTCCTGGCTTCCGTCTAGAATCCCAACAGTGCAGAGAGAGGCCGTTTGGCCCATGGAATCTGGACTGACAGCAATCCCACCCCAGTCCCCTGTGCCCACAACCCTACACATTTACCCCGGCCAATCCCTCTAACCGACACATCCTGAGATACTAAGGGGGCAATTTACCATGGCCAATCTTTGGACCGTGGGAGGAAACTGGAGCACCCGGAGGAGACCCACGCAGGGGAATGTGCAGATTCCGCACAGACATTGACCCGAGGCGGAGGGGGGGGGGGGGGATATCGAACCGGGTCCCTGGCACTGTGAGGCAGCGGTGCTAACCACTGTGCCACCCACGCTGCCCTTTCTCCTCCCTCTGGGAAAAGCTTCCTCCTTCACCGGCACAACCCACTCTGATGGAAACGGCAGCGGGTCGCTCCCACCCCTCTGCTTAATGCCACCGAGGGAATCTGTGACCTTCAGGGAAATGCTGGGCTAAAGGCTGGCATCGTGGAAGTTGCCCTGTTTGGAAAGTGTTCCAAGCTGGCAGTGTGCCAACTGTGAATGTTTATTGCTGAATAAAGTAGTGTTGAGTGCACTGTGTGGCGCACACTGCTGCCTCACAGCACCAGCTTGAGGGGCTGAATGGCCTACTGCTGCTGCCTGATGTCCACATACTCTGGATGGGTTAAATATGACTAAGAGGGAGGAGCTGGCCTTGTGGTATTATTGTTAACTTAGTAATCCAGAAACTCAAAGTCAAAGTTTATTTATTAGTCACAAGTAGGACCACATTAACATTACAATGACGTTACTGTGAACTTCCCCTAGTTGGCATACTCCTGTGCCTGTCCGGGTACACTGAGGCCAACGCACCTAACCAGCATACCTTTCGGACTGTGGGAGGAAACCGGAGCACCCGGAGGAAATCCACGCAGTGACCCAAGGCCAGAATTGAACCCAGGTCCCTGGCACCGTGAGGCAGCAGCGCTAAATACTGTGCCACCATACTGCCCGTAACGTTCAACTAATGTTTTGAGGACCCGGGTTTGAGTCCTGTCACGGCCGATGGTGGAATTTGAATTCAATAAAAGAGAAACTGGAATTATGAATCTACTGATGACCACGAAACCATTGTTGAAAAAGATCTATCTGGTTCTCTAATGTCCTTTAGGGAAGGAAATCTGCTGTCCTTACCCGGTCTGGCCTACATGTGACTCCAGAACCACAGCAATGTGGTTGACTCTCAGCTGTCCAAGGGCAACTAGGGATGGGCAATAAATGCTGGCCAGCCAGTGATACCCATGTCCCACAAATGAATAAAAAATAATCGTAACCACTAACATTACTACTTTCATTTTTATTCTTCTCTTCAGACCCCTTCCCAGTATAAAATGATGTGGATTTCATCAGATGTGGTATCAGCCGTGTTAATCATAATGGTATTTATACTCAACTGGTAAGTAGGAAGTGAAATTCTTATGAATGTTCTGCTCTCAGAGTGTGGTGGTGTGCTGGCACAGTCACTGTTAGCAACCCCCTCCGAGCTGGAAATAATGAAATAGCATTTCTGTCGTAAATTTCACAGTCACAGGGCATTCCGAAACTTTTCGCTGTCGGTAAAGTATTTCACTGACAGCCTCACTTCCTACATCACATAAGAACATAAGAAATAGGAGCAGGAGTAGGCCATCTGGCCCTTCGAGCCTGCCCCGCCATTCAATAAGATCATGGCTGATCTGTCGTGGCTCAGTTCCACTTTCCCACCCTCTCCCCATAACCCTTAATCCCCTCTCTTATCTAAAACCCATCAACCCGCGTCTTAAATATATTTAGCGAGGCAGCCTCCACCACTTCAACGGGCAGAGAATTCCAGAGATTCACCACCCTTTGAGTGAAGAAGTTCTTCCTCAACTCTGTTCTAAACCGCCCCCCCCTTTATCTTGAGGCTGTGCCCTCTAGTCCTACTGTCCTTTCTGAGCGGGAAGAGTCTCTCCACCTCTATCCTATCCATCCCATTCATCATCTTATACGTCTCAATGAGATCTCCCCTCATTCTTCTAAACTCTAACGAGTACAAGCCTAGTTTATTCAGCCTCTCCTCATAGCTCAACCCCCTCAACTCCGGCATCAGCCTAGTAAACCTCCTCTGCACTCGCTCCAAGGCCAAAATATCCTTGCGTAAGTACGGCGCCCAAAACTGCACACAGTACTCCAGCGCAGTGCGAACAGCAAGATCCCACACACAGCAAGGTGGCAGTGACCAGATAATTGGCTCCTGTGACGTTGACAGTGAGATAAATATTTACCAGGACACCCAAGATATTTGCCCTCACCCACTGCCCCCCCCGCCCCCATGCCATTTGCACCCACCTGAGAACGCAGTCAATGGGATCTGGGGGAACTTGGCAAGTTGGATCCAAGACTGGCTTTGTGGTAGGCACAGAGGGTGGTAGCAGAAGACGGTTTGTGTGACTGGAGGCCAGTGTCCAGTGGCATCGCAGAGGGACCAGTGCCTGGGTCGCTTATTGTTCGTGATATAAATAAACCATATAGATGAGAGTGGAGAGGGGAATGATAAGCAGGTCTGCGGATGATATGAAGATTCACAGGGTGGTTACTAGTGAGGAAGGAGGTCTTAGGATGCAGGAAGACTATAGATGGGTTGGTCAAATGACCAAATCAGTGGTAGACAGAATTTCACCCTGAAAAGTGTGAGGTGATGCACTTTGGAAGGAGTAACAAGGCAATGGAATACTCACTTAATGGCAGGACAACAGGAAGATCAGAGGAACAGAGAGATCTTGGGGTGCTTGTCCACAGATCCCTGAAGGCGACAGGGCAGGTTAATAGGGTAGTTAAGAAGGCAAATGGGACTTTATCAGTCGTGACATAGATTATAAAGAGCAGGAAGGTTATATTGGAAATGTACAAAACTTTGGTTCGGCCACAGCTGGAGAACAGTGCACAGTTCAGTCACGTAAGAACTAGGAGCAGGAGTAGGCCATCTAGCCCTTCGAGCCTGCCCCGCCATTCAATAAGATCATGGCTGATCTGAAGTGGATCAGTTCCACTTTCCCGCCTTCTTCCCTCACTATATGAAGGATGTGATTGCACCCGAGGGGGTACAGAGGAGATACTCCAGGATGTTGCCTGGGATGGAGAATTTGAAATAGGAAGCGAAGCTGGATAGATTTGAGCTGTTTTCTTTAGAGTGGAGAAGGCCGAGGGGGGGACATGATTAATGTTTATGAGATTATGAGGGGTACGGAGGGTGAATAGGAAGCAGCTGTTCCCCTTGGTTGAAAGATCAATAATGAGGGGTTTAGGGTGAGGGACAGGAGGGTTTAGAGGGAACTTGAGGAAAGTTTCTTTCAACCAGAGAGCAGTGGGAATCTGGAATGTGCTGCCTGGTAGAGGCAGGAAACCTCACCACCTTTAAAAAGGAACATGACTGAGCATTCAAAATGTCAGAACATTCAAGCTGTGAGCCAAGTGGTGGAACGTGGGCTCGGGATAGATTTAGGGAAGTTTTGTCGATGCAGACTCGATGGGCCGAAGGGCCTTTTCTGTCCTGTAAGATTCTGGGTGGCATCAGTGCCTGTGGTTTGTGAGTTAAAAATTGTGCCAACAGCGTCTCTTATTGGTCTTGGAATTCCAGGGATTGTAAATTTCTTGCCCGTCTTAATTCTTGAGTTACCGACTCCTGTCGGGAAAGCGAAGGGTATTATTGCCCCATCTTGATAAACTTTGTTCCTTTCTAATTTATTCCGTTCAGGTGGAGAGAAAATGGATTATTGAACGTTCCAAATGAGAGGAATAGGAGCGAAAACGTGGTTTACAGCAAATTCCGGCCAGGTATGTATCAACAAACTACATTTACGTAGCACCTCGAACGTAGTACACTGGGAGCACAGTCAAAATGCGACACCACAGTGAGGAACTTAAGGCTTGCTTCACAAGAAGGGTTTGGAAGGAGGGGTGGGTTGTGGGGGGAGGTGGTTGTAGAGAGGTTTAGGGAGGAAATTTCAGAGCTTAATACTGAGGCAGCTGCCAGTAGTGGGATGGAGAGAGTTGGCGTCCACAAGAGGCAAGAACTGAAGGGGGTGCAGGGATCCCAGAGGCTGCAGAAGGTTCTAGGGGGATGGTGAGACCGACCTCAGGAGGGATTTGAAAACAGGCGTGAGGATTTTTTTCTAATTGCACATTACCAGACCATTTGGGTCAGTTACCCAATGCTGAGGAACTACAGAGGAAGCTTCCATTTCTGGAGCAACTTCTTTACAGCAGTGAGTAACACTGATGCAGCACCTTTAAGATGATGTAATGTCCCAGAATGCTTCATAGGGTCATTATAGAGCAAAGAATGATACAAAGGGTCAGACGACCAAAAGCTTTGTCAAAGATTTAGATTTTGAGGTGAGTCTTAAAGGAAAATGTATACAGAAACTAGAAGTAGGCCATTTGGCCCTTCTCCACCATTCATTTTGATCATGGCTGATCATTAGATTCAATATCCCGATTTCCCCTTCACTCCCACATTCCTTGCTCCCTTTAATCCCGGGAGCAATAGCTAATTTCTTCTTGAAATCAGACAATGTTTTGGCCTCAGCTACATCCTGTGGTAGTGAATTCCACACATTCACCACCCTCTGGGTGAAGAAATTTCTCCTCACCTCAGTCCTAACAGGTTTACTCCTTACCCTCAAACTATGACCCCAAGTTCTGGACTTCCCCACCATTGGAACATTTTATCTGAATCTAAGGTAGATTCAGATAGAATGTTCCAATGGTGGGCAAGTTAGAATTTTATCAGTTTCTATGAAATCCCCCTCACTCGTCTAAAATCCAGTGAATACAATCCTAACCGACTTAGTCTCTCCTCGTATGACAGACCTGCCATCCCAGGAATCAGCCTGGTAAACCTTCCCTTTACTCCCGCTACAGTAAGGACATCCTTCCTCAGATAAGGACACCAAAACTGTTTGGGTTAGGACTCTTTGTGAGGGCGAGCTTGGTTGAATGGGACGCAACATCAAAAAGGGATTAGCTGGAGATGAGGAGAGGCCCATTCAGAGCGCCAGCAGAGACCAGTTGGGATGATTAGCCTTTTGGGGTGCTCGAGATTCCATAGAATGGGAAGTGTTTTCTATCTAGATGATAAATTAGACCAGACTCACCACACACTGCGCTGGGGCTGCTCATGAGAACTTTGATCTCTCTTTTTTTTTGCAGGATTGAATAATGTCTGGTCCATTTCTGCAGAAACCAACCACCACGATGGCAGTATGTCCACTGCATCTGCCACATCAGAGGCCATCGGGTTAGCCTGACAACCGGTGGATGAAGATAGTGTTGGTGGGGGAAGTTGCGAGGGGAAGGTGGGTGGGGGTGGGTGCAGCGATGGAGGAAGGAGGAGCATTACAATCCAACACACTTCGACTGAAAGACAGGGGATGGTGTGAAGATGGGGCATACACAAGAGAGCGAAGCCCACCTACTTGCTTTTCTAGCTTGGCTGGCATCGAACGAAGACCTGGTGAATTAACCTTCTTATCCAATTTGTTCCCAAGATGTGGGCATCATTGACATTTATTACCCATCTCTCAAAACGGTTCCCAAGCAGGTGGCTCGCTCGGTTGCTGGGAGGACAGTTAAGAGTCAACTGCAGCGGCGAGGACTTCATCCGTCTTCCTTCGATCTTCACTTCCTGTGGACAAACCCTGGGACTTTATCCACTAACTTTGTGACTGACTTTTGACCTGAATGTTTACTCGCAAACGTGGAGAGGGCCTTGGGAGATAGGAGCAGTTATTTTAGAGTTTTTAATTTAAGAATGAAATGAAGAGTTAAGATTAAGACTTTTGTTTGTGCCTGTTTTGTCTTCTTCCCTTGTTTTTCATCCTTGGGATGTATTGTCCAGCTCTCAATAGTCTTGGTGAACCTCAGTGCCTGTTTTAGAGGGCAGTTATGAATCAACCATATTAGACCAATTTAGGCCTACATTCTCTGGAATTTAGAAGAATGAGGTGAGATCAAATTGAGATGTACAATATGATAAAAGGTCTGGATAAAGTAGGTGTGGTGCAGATGCTTCCTCTTAAAGTTTATTTATTAGTCACAAGTAGGCTTTTATTAATCCTCCAGGTACTCTAGTTTCCTCCCACAGTCCAAAGATGTGCACACTAGGTTGATTGGCTATGTTAAGAAATTGCCCCTTAATGTCCAGGGATGTGTAGGTTAGAGGGATGAGTGGGTATAATGTGTTGGGATATGGGGGTAGGGCCTGGGTGGGATTGTGTTTGGTGCAGACGCGATGGGCCGAAGGGCCTCTTTCCACACTGTAGGGTTTCTATGATTAAACACTACAGTAAAGTTAGTGAAATTTCCCTAGTCGCCACACTCCAGCGCCTGTTTGGGTCAATGCACCTAACCTGCACATCTTTGGCCTGTAGGAAGAAGCCAGAGCACCCGAAGGAAACCCATGCAGACACGGGGAGAACGTGCAAAGTCCACACAGACACTGACCCAAGCTGGGAATGAACCCAGGTTCCCTGGCGTTGTGAGGCAGCAATGCTAACCACTGTGCCAACATGCTGCCCAATCTTGTGGGGCATTCTAGAAGGAGAGGTCATAATCTTGGGATAAGGGGCAGCAAGTTTAAAACAGAGTTGAGGAGAAACTACTTCCCCCAAAGGGTTGTGAATCTGTGGAATTCGCTACCCCAAAGTGCAGTGGATGCTGGGAGAGTGAGTAAATTTAAAGGCAGGGTTAGACAGATTGGTAATTGGTAATGGGTTGGAGGGTTATGGGGAGAAAGCAGGAAAATGGGGATGAGGAGCACATCAGCCATGGATGGACCGAATGGCCTAATTCTGCTCCCATATCTTATGAACTTATTACTGTGGGCCTGGGGTCACATGTAGGCCAGACCAGGTAAGGTTGGCAGATTTCCTTCCCTAAAAGTGAACCAAATAGGCTTTTTTTAAAAAAAACCTAACATTATATGTTTCACAATTATTATTATTATTGATTAACTTTTTCTTTCCTGAATTTTGTTAATTATTTGAATTTAAATTCCTCCAATCGCCCTGGTGGGATTTGAACCCCTGTCTCTGAATCATTAGCCCAGGCCTCGAGATGACTAGTCCATTATGCTACTGCATACTGAGGAAGTACTGCCTTTTCAGAGATATTGATTTCTTTTGGATTTAATAGTGACAGAGGCTCTTGTCTGTCTACGCATGTGAACTTAAAAAGCCCCCATAACACTATTTCAACAGGGTGTCAGAGACAACATTTATTTCTCAACCAATGTCGCTATCTGCTTATCAGAGTTTATTGAGGAAACTTGCTGTGTGTAAATTGCAGCTTTTCGTAGAATCCCTACTGTACAGGAGGCCATTCAGCCCATCGAGTCAGCACTGACCACACTACCACCTGGGCCCTATTCCCACATTTACCCTGCTAATTCCCCTGACACTAGGATCAGGGGATTCTGCCATTCAGACATCTTTTGTTTCACTCATCCCACGGCCAATCAACCAAGCCTGCACGTCTTTGGACTGTGGGGGGAAACCAGAGCATCTGGAGGAAACCCACACAGACACGGTGAGAATGTGCAGACTCCACACAGCCAGTGACCCGAGGCCGGAATTGAACCCGAGTCCCTGGCAATGTAAGGCTGCAGCACTAACCACCGTGCCACCATGTATTCCTATGTTGTGACAGTGACTCCACTTCAGAAGGATCATCCAGACTCGAAACATTGGCCCTGTTCTCTCCCCACAGATGCTGCCAAGACCTGCTGAGACTTTCCAGCGTTTTTCTGTTTTTGCTTCCATTTGATTGAGGGTAAAACACTTTGTGATGTTCTGAGAGACACTAAACAAATTAAAAGGAGGTGCTGGCATCTGGTGGATGGGTGATATTGAGGAATACTGTTGTATGAGGAAAGGCTGGTTAATTGAATTTACACCCTGGGCAGGCTGAGCTTAGCACAGAGAACAGCACAGTACAGGAACAGACCCTTCGGCCCGCCAAGCCTGTGCCGATCATGATGCCTGCCTAAAACCGTGTGCACATCCACTCCCATCCTATTCATGTATTCGCCTAGTTATCCCTTAAATGCCACGATCGAACCTGCTCCCACCACCTCCCCAGGCAGTGCGTTCCAGACAGTTTAGGTAAACCGTGCGGCAGTGTGCACACATCCAAACCCTTCACATTCTCAAGGTTGTGCCTCTGAGCAACAACCATGCTTGTCGGACTATCACTGCACTTGGAAATTCCTCTGCCTCACTGGTGACACAGATCTTTTGGGAGAAATAGTCTTAGGATAAGGGGTAGCAAATTTAAAACAGAGCTGAGGAGAAATTTGACCTTTCGGCCTAGAATGTCCCACAAGGGGAAGTATCCACTCCATGTCCACTTTATCCATACCTTTTATCAACTTGTAGATCTCAATTTGATCCCCCATCATTCTTCTACATTCCAGAGAGTTTCGGTCTAAATTGTTCAATCTCTCTTCATACAGCAAACCTGTTGTGTGGTCCGATGCATAGTTACCCAGGTGTTAGATTCAAACCCAGCCTGTCTGATGTTTCCTGGGTAACGATCCACGTCAAGTGCCACCAAACTGCCCAACAGCTCCCGACTGTTGGCAACATTCACGGAGGGTCCCAGCAGGCAACAAGAAAAGCCGATCGAAGTTTAAACTTCCCACATCAGTCTGTGCAGTCAGAATTTCCGCAGGATCCCGATGCACATCGATTGTTGTACGTCCTGCCCCGACAATCTGGAGCTCTGGAACATTTGTTAATTTTAGGGATGGATGTTGCTACCCACTTCAGGTTGGCGGTGCCCTGTTCGTGATTTTGGCTCCTGTTCCTCTCATGCCTCACTCATTTGGTAGAAAGATTAGAATTCTAAAGTCATAGAGGTTTACAGCATGGAAACAGGCCCTTCGGCCCAACTTACCCTTAACCACCTCTTTTGAGGCCACTAAGTTAGTCCCAATTGCCCACGTTTAGCCCTTATCCCTCTATACGCATCTTACCCATATAACTATCCAAATGCTTTTTGAAAGACAAAATTGTATCTGCTTCTATTACTACCTCTGGCAGCTTGTTCCAGACAACTCACCACCCCGTGTGAAAAAAATTGCCCCTCCGGACCCTTTTGTATCTCTCCCCTCTCATCTTAAACCTACGCCCTCTCATTTTAGAGTCCCCTACCTTTAAGGAAAGATGTTGACCATCTAGCTGATCTGCAACCCTCATTATTTTCTAGACCTCTATAAGATCACTGCTAAGCCTCCTACGCTCCAGGAGGAAAAGTCCCACTCTATCCATCCTCTCCTTATAACTCAAACCATCAAGTCCTGGTAGCATCCTAGTAAATCTTTTCTGCACTCTTTCTAGTTTAATAATATCCTTTCTATAATAGGGTCCTGGCATATATATCCACATATATTTCATACAAACACATTATACACACACACACACACACAGGTTTCATATACACACATGGAATACACAGCACAAACAGGCCATTTAGAATGATGCCAATATTTCATGCTGCACAAAAACCTACTCCAATCTCTTTTCTCTCGGCTCTGCAGGTCAGACCAACTGAACATTTACACTGACGCAAAGCAACAAGGTCAATGTGTATCACAGAATTATTTATTGCACAGGCAGTACATTCTTCAAACAGATACAAACAGTACAAACTGCAGACACAGAACATCAGACACCCAGATGTATACTAATCCCTGGACGGAGGAGGAACGGCCGCCTTCAGCCCCCCCAGCTGGGAGTGACCTCCGAACCCATGCATCATGTATCCACCCCAGCTTCTCGTCTTTAAAAACATGTCACGATACGCAGGTCCATTTATTAACACTATTTACAGATATATTCTTCTTGCACCAGTGACGGCCAAAAGACAAAACCATCTCCTTTATTTACACTGAAATCGGGTGTTGGAGAGCGAAGGGGACTTGGATTTGGAGTTGGTCCCAAGCTTATTTCTCAGTCCCTTCTCTACCCCCCCCACATCTTCATAGGCATCACTGGCAGGGAACAAAAATGCAACAGCAAACCTACACAGTCATTGGGCTCGTCCTTGGTTTTTGCTTGAGCAAATACACCAAAAAAAAGGTGTATATCGGTCAACTTTTAAACATATCTAAAATCCATTAGCTCCCAGAGAGGGTGCAGCATGATGCTGTAAACCCCCCCCACCCCCTTCACACATACACAAACATTTCCTAAAAACGATTAACACAGACTTCTCCCAACATTCCAGTATAAAAAGGTCTCCTATTAACATGTTAGACTTGGTAACTATTGTACAAAAGAACCAAACGTGGGCAGTGATACGTTAAACGCTTCCCCAAGTCCTCGGGAATTGTTGGGAAGTGATTTGGAAAGCAAAAGAAAGCGGACAATGGTTACCACTTAGTTACAGACAAGAACAAATAGGACCTACCAACAGGAACACATCGTGGCCACAATGGGGTGATTTATCTTTTGCCCTTTAGAGCTTAAATACCAGAGGCCATCACCTCCTCAGTGGAGTTTGAGTAAGACACACATCATTTATTACCACAGAATCTCACACACACACGCGAATGAGTTTCACCATCTGTTTCAATGAGTCATCCCCAATAAGGTTCGAGATTTTCATGATTTTTTTTTCTTCCCCTTGCATCCTCCCACATCCATCCATCTAATGATTTCCCAATGAAGACTGTCCCCTTCAACTCTAATCAGTAGTCCAGACAATGAGTGCTACTAGTTTACTGTTTCACTTACAGATGAGTGTCTGTTGAAAACACCATCCCCAAAGTACTGGCAAAATATAAATTCCACCTAATACAGAACAAGGGCTTCATTGGCTGTAGGCTATTGCTAAGATGATCAATAATCTTGTCTAGTTCGCACGCTATTCGATCTTTTGTTCACTGGTGTCTAGGGTCAGCCAGGGGGCACCAAAATAATAGTTCCATGTCAGAATTCCTGTGCAAAAGCCAAAGTGGATAACCATCCAAAACCATGTCTACAAGACCACAATCACAGTGTCAGTGGGGCACATTACATTAGCCAGTGTCACCATAGGGCTATGATGTCCTTATTTCACAGAGTCTAATGACCCAGTTTTGTACACGGCATCACAAATCAAACAGTATCTGATGTTTCTCACCTTAAAAAGGGTGCAACAATGGAAAGAGCGGAGCAACGCAGTACAGGTAAGTTTCTATGGCATCAATGCTGGCTCGTTGAATTTCAGTAAGTTGACCTTCTTTCACGATGATAGTTATTAATGAAGTACTCGAGAAACTCATACACAGCCCAAGCAATAGCTGTAGATGGCATCTGATAGATAACTCTGGCCTGAACCCCTTAAAATAAGCTGGGATACCACCCAGCTCCACGATGGCCTGTCCTCGTGGTCAGTACACAGTCCGTATTTTGGGAAGACTGACTTGTTGTGGAATAATATCTAATCCTTTTGAATTCAGAGCTTCAGCAGTTAAATTGTGGCAGTGAGTGTGGGACACCACAAATCCCGCCACACACAGTGAACGAAACCCTCCCACACAGTTCCCAGGAACTGAGGTGACGGCAACAACAGCACAAGAGAAACAATAAGTGAAAAGAAACAACGCCCTCACGCTTGACAATAATCCCACTGGAATTGCAGTATTCCAGACACACACTACCCCACCCACAGACCGACCAACACACACACACACACACACACACAGCCATGGGTCCAATGGTGGGAACAGATGTGCAGTTTCACCGTAGTGACCGCATTCACACAGCTTTGTGCAATAAGTTAACAGAGTGGGGGCATGGTGGTCGTGGTGGGGGGGGGGGGGGGGGCGCAGTTGGGGGGCAGGGGGCAGGATCACTGGTGATCTGGGGGAGGAAAAGAACTCAGGAGGAACACAGCAATTTCACATTCTACGTGAATGGGAAGCTTCATTGTGCTTTTAACCAGCTGCCTGTCTCCCCCCCCCCACCCCCCGCCACTCAAACCCATTCACAGAGCAGACTGAGAACTACACAAATGCATTATTCTAAATGTTACAGTCAGAGCGACCACAAAAATGGCAGCCTGCCCCCAAAGATATAATCTCATTCCCAACTAAAATGACTCTCTACCTCCTGGCAAGGGACCACCAACAATAAATGGTTCTATATAAAGAATTAGGCACAGTGGCAGCTTCAGTAAGAGCAGAAACCGAGACCTGGGCATTTCGCAAAAGGATCTTGCCCCTTATTGGGAGCGATTGCTAAACTGCGGTCAATCCAGTAAATTCTCCATCAGAAATTTAATCCAGTTGGTAAAAGCTGCTCCAGCTGACATCATTTCAAAATAAACAGCACCCATTCACTCCAGATAAAAGCAGATTGATTACAACAAGTCACACATCGGCGTTTGAGGGCTATTGGAAGGGTTCACTCTGTGGTGGCCAGGCTCAGCAGCAAGGAGGGAACAGCCAGGTAAGAATTGGATAAGCTAACAAAAGTGGTCTTCCTGTAAACAGCGATGTCCTTGGGCACTGTAAGGCAGTCTACAGATTGAAGGCTCTGCCAGCATTGCCACTGAACATCAATCTCTCCGTCTCGGACCACAATCTCCATCAGAGTGCTCTCGCCCTGAAGTGCTGCGTTGTCAACGCTTTCTCTCAGGATCACAGGGAACGGGATGCAGCAAAGTAGCCTTTTGTCCCCACCGCCCTGTCAATGGGTCGGCTAGACACTGAAATGAAGAGGTTTGATTCGACTACATAAAGAGACAGTGCCTCCAAACTTACCGCTCACAACAGAAAATACAACCCAAAGATTTAAAATAACACCAGAAGCTAGGAGGGCCGGAAAGCATCTGGAGAGTGAGTGAGAGAGAGAGGGAAAGGGAGAGAGAGAGAAAGAGAGAGAAGAAAAAGAGAGAGTGAGAGAAAGTGTGAGAAAGAGAAAGAGAAAAAGAGAGAGAAAAAGAAAAAGAGAAGAGAGAGAAAAAAAGAAGAGAGAGAGAAAGAGACTTAAATGAGCATTCCCAGTGGTTGTTGGTGCCTGGTCTGGTAAAAGGACAAACTCATTGCAAGCTGTTAAACTAGAGCATTTTAGTTTTAGAATGGGTCTGGGAGGGTGGCAGAATGATTTGATTTGTTCAGTTTTAGGAAGCTGTGACTCCAACCATTATAAACGAGACACAGACATTTCCAAACGCGTACAACAAAAATGTTTCCCATTAAAATCCTGGTTGAATTTTAAGTGTTTCTCTTTGGGAGGGTGTCTAAGTGACGGATGGAATGGAGAAGGGGTTCTCAACATGTCAACTTCAAAAAAAAAGGGCCTCAGATGTCCAGAAAGATAACGTGACTAAAATGGTGGTGTGTTCTGGAAAGGTTTACAGAGTGAGAATTTACCATTAACCAAGGCAGAGATTAGTCTATGAATAATCCTCATGGTAATGAATCTGGGGAACAATTATAGAATTGAATATCTCGTGGCTTGTTTGGTCATCCTCCAAGTGTGGTAGAGTTGTCCAGTTTGGAAAAGGCACATTCATTTTCTCAACTCCAACGAGAAGAAGTGTTAGCATTGCTAATTAATCGTGTGTAGAAACAGTTGGGGTGGTCTATGAGTGTTCAGATAGCAGGACTACATCAGCAACCTGTAAAGCAGCACTTTGCAAACCTCACTCGCACAACCCCCTCATCAGTGTCACAGCCAGACTCATTCCAAACATAATTACTCTTCCTAATGCACCAAAAGAACATGTCGAGGACAGGGCAGGGCTGGGCTGTGGCCAGGTAAAATGTGGTTACATTACAACTGTTACGGTGCGAGAATTATTAGGTATGCTACAGTAACCTGGATCAGGCTATAACTGAATGTCTACTTGCTACATGGGCACACAGGCAGGTTAAAACCACCATGACTTGTTCATTAGAGCTCAAAAGGAGCAGAACTGAGCAGAAGAAGAAATATTTTAGGTGTGATCCATCAAGAGGGCAGCAGGAGGTCACAAGAAGCCTGCAGTAGGCCCAATTTTCTTGGGGATTTTGTTTTGGCTTGTTGTATTTGGTTTGAGGGGACTCAAAATGTTGAGAGTTACATACATACATACACACATGTGCATCACACACACACACCCACCCACTACAAATAATCGTCCTCACTCGAGGGGCAATCCGGGCTGCTGTCGGAAGAACTTTGCTGAGGGCTCCTTCTCATGCTCCAGACCTGTGTGGAGAATGTCCTTCTCCAGCTGCAAGGGTGTCCCACAGGCCTCAGAATCTGGATCACCTTGTAAGCCCAGATCCAGTAGTCGTAATAAGTTCACTTACTGGCTTTCATGTTCCGCTGCTTATTCATTGAGGTCAGCATCTGACTGATGTAAGAGGTCAGCAGGTCATCCATTTTATACCCCTGTTTTGAGAAAAACAAGAGTTTTTAAAAATCAAATTCAACAGAAAGGGACACCTCAAACTAATACTAACCAGCAGTGAAGGTGATAGAATATACAGGTCAAAAATCAGGCCATTTGGCCCATGCTGGTTATGATTTATTGGATTTGATTGATTACTGTCGCATACAGTGAAAAGCATTCTTTCTTGCACACTATACAGACAAAGCATACCATTTATAGAGAAGGAAAGGAGAAAGTGCAGGACGTACCGTCACAGTCATAGCCAGGGTGTAGAAAAAGATCAACTTAATACAGGGTAGATACATTCAAAAGTAGGGAAGAAGCTGTTCTTGAGCCAGTTGGTACGTGACCTCAAACTTTTCCAACAGAAGAAGGTGGAAGAGAGAATGTCCCAGAGAGCATGGGGTCCTTGATTATGCTGGCTGCTTTGCCGAGGTAGCAAGGAAGTGTAGACAGAGTCAATGGGTAGGAGATTAGTTTGCATGATAGACTGGGCTACATTCATGACCCTTTGTAGTTTCTTGTGGTCTTGGGCAGAGCAGGAGCCATATCAATGCTTCCTATGGTGCATCTACAAAATTTGGAGACAGGCTTAGCAGACATGCCGAATTTCCTTAGCCTCCTGAGAAAGTAGAGGCGTTGGTGGACTTTCTTAACTATAGCGTCAGCATGGAGGGACCGGGATAGGTTGTTGGTGATCTGAATACCTAGAAACTTGAAGCTGTCAATAGGAATATCCACCTACCCCTTTTTCATCTCAACTTATCACAATAAACCTCCATTCCTTCTTCCTTGTGTGTTTATCTGGCTTCCCCTTCAGAAACATGTGATTTCCCTCAACCAGACCCTGCAATAACAGGTTCCACATTCTCACCATTCTCTGGGTAAAAATATTTATCTTGAATTCCGCACTAGGTTTATTATTTCGTGACCATTTTGATCTCCCAACGAGCGGGAACATCTTCTCTACAGCTACCCCATTGAACACCTTCATTGGTTTTCTATCTGGTTGCTTGGTCAGTTTTCCACAGAAAAAAGCATAGCTTCAAGTATTTTCAGTTCCTTCCTCCCACAGTTCGAAAGACGTGCTGGTTAGGTGCACCGACCGTGCTAAATTTTCCCTCTGTGTACCTGAACAGGTGCCAGACTGTGGCGACTAAGGGATTTTTCACAGCAACTTCATTGCAGTGTTAATGTAAGCCTAATTGTGACACTAATAAATAAACTTTAGCTTAAAGCTTACGGTATCTACAGTAGTTAGCATTTCCAATGCACCAATTTCCTTCTGGCGGAACTAGATTTCAGGATTTAGAAATTGTGGGCACCAAGTTTCGCAATGTTTCTCTGCGTCTGCAAAAGTCAGTGGTCTCGGTTAACAAGTTCTCAAACAAACAAGTTTACAGTGGGACTGGAGTGGACTCTGTGAATCAGGACAGCTATTCAAATTACAGGTGCAAAAAAAAACTAAAACAGAAAGACCTGTTGAGATTTTTCAGCATTTTCTGTTTTTGTTTTAGATTCCAGCATCCACAGTATTTTGCTTTTATTCAAAAAGGGAGGGGTGGATTTAATCATTTGTGGAGGTGCAGTCAGCTCTGCTGATGCAAGCCTGATTAGCTCAAGCATTTCACACCCTCTTCCTTCCCCGCCGCCGCACCATAGCTTTTGTAATATTGAAAGCTAAGACGGAACAATTATAGAACTTAATTAGCCACACTTGGAATACTGTGTGCAATTCTGGTCACCCTATTATAGAAAGGATATTATTAAATTAGAAAAAGTGCAGAAAGGATTTACTAGGATGCTACCGGGACTTGATGGTTCGAGTATAAGGAGAGGCTGGATAGACTGGGGCTTTTTTCCTCTGGAGCGTAGGAGGCTAAGGGATGACCTTATAGAGGTCTATAAAATAATGAGGGGCATAGGTCACCTAGATAGTCAATACCTTTTCCCAAAGTTAGGGGAGTCTAAAACTAGAGGGCATAGGTTTAAGGGGCGAGGGAAGAGATACAAAAGTGTCCAGATGGGCGGAGAGTGTTTGGAACAAGCTGCCAGAGGTAGTAGTAGAGACGGGTACAATTTTGTCTTTTAAAAAGCGTTTAGATAGTTACTTGGATAAGATGGGTATAGAGGGATATGTGCCAAGTGCGGGCAATTGGGACGAGCTTAGGGGTTTAAAAAAAAGGGGCAGCATGGACAAGTTGGGCCAAAGGGCCTGTTTCCATCCTGTAAACCTCTATGACTCTAACTGCCTTTTGTTTTGAGATGATTCAATACTGATTCCTGACTCGATGTTCAATTAAAGAAAGGACAAAGAGTTTGTACATCTAAAGCTCAGAACTTTCCAAGGCACCTTTACAGGCAATGAGATATTTAATCGCTGTTGCGATGTAGGGAATAGGGCAGCCACTTTGTGCACAGCAAGCTCCCACAAACAGCAATGTGATAAGGACCAGATAACCTGTTTTCTTTTTTCATAGTGATGCAGGTTGAAAGGTAAATATTGGCCAGGGCATTGGGGAAAATGCCCCTAGTCTTAGCACAGAAGATAGGAGGAGGAGTAGGCCATTTGGCCCTTCGAGTCTGTTCCACCGTCCATTATGGTCATGATGGATCATCAAATTCAATATTCTGATCCCACCTCCACACCCCCCATATCATCAAATCGTATAGAAGACGACCATTTGGCCCATCAAGTCCGTACCGACCACAATCCCACTGAGGCCCTATTCCCTCATTTAATCTGCTAATCCCCCTGACATTAGGGGCAATTTAGCACGAACAACCAACCTAACCCACACATCTTTGGACTGTGGGAGGAAACCCACGCAGACACGGGGAGAATGCGCAGCCTCCGCACAGACAGTGACCCGAGCCGGGAATCGAACCCAGATCCCTGGCGCTGCGAGGCAGCGGTGCGAACCACTGTGCGACATTTAACATCTCTTGATTCCTTTAGCAATAAGAGTTATATCCGCTTTCTTCTTGAAATCACACAATGTTTTGGCCTCGGCTATTTGTTTCTTCTTTGAAGTCGTGCCGTGGGATCTTTTACATCCGACTGGATTCAATGTCTCGCCTGAGAAATGGCACCTCCCACACCGCAGCAGTCCCGCAGTACTGTCACATGAGTGTTAGTCTAGGCTTTGTTTCTAGAGTGGGACATGAGTCCACAACCCTCGATGCAACATCGTGAGCCACTGAGTAACTACTGAAATTAAAAAGGGGACTTTTAAAGGAAAAAGAAACTATGGGGTACAGCCCCACCTGCCACAGAAATCACTGGGGGACGGGGACAGATGGACAATTTGACAGACCATGTACATGTCCATTGACCTCAGGTGGGAGTGGTTGGAAAATTCCACCCTATATTGGCATAGAATCATAGAACCCTACAGTGCAGAAAGAGGCCCTTCAGCCCATCGAGTCTGCACTGAACACAATCCCACCCAGGCCCTACCCCCATATCCCTACATATTATACCCACTAATCCCTCTAACCTACACATTCCTGGGCACTAAGGGGCAATTTCTTAGCACGGCCAATCAACCTAACCCGCACATCTTTGGACTGTGGGAGGAAACCGGAGTACCCGGAGGGAACCCACGCAGACACGAGGAGAACGTACAAACTCCACACGGACAGTGGCCCGAGCCGGGAATCGAACCCAGGACCCTGGAGCTGTGAAGCAGCAGTGCTAACCGCTGTGCTACCATGCTGCCCATATCTATTCGGAGAAATAAATCTCCTTAATCGTGTGCAGAGTTCCTCGCCTGATTTAGCCTACATTATTCATTTGTATTTTGCTGTTGTCTCGAGGTCCCAGAGAGAGAGAGAAACTGAACCATAAAAAAGGCAGGCTTCCTATTCTCAAAGTTGCTGCTAAAATATTAAAGATTTGATTTATTATTGTCACATGTATTAACATACAGTGAAAAGTTCTGTTTCTTGCGTGCTACGCAGACAAAGCATACTGTTCGTAGAGAAGGAAAGGAGAGAGTGCAGAATGCAGTGTTACAGTCATAGCTAGGGTGAAGAGAAAGATCAACTTAGTGCGAGGTAGGTCCATTCAAAAGTCTGACAGCAGCAGGGAGCAAGTTGTTCTCAAGTCGGTTGTTACGTGACCTCAGACTTTTGAATCTTTTTTCCCCCGACGGAAGGAGGGAGAGTGTCCGGGGTGCGTGGAGTCCTTAATTATGCTGGCTGCTTTTCCGAGGCAGCAGGAAGTGTAGACGGTCAATGGGTGGGAGGCTGGAAAGATCTTTCCGCAGCATTGAAACATAAACAAACGTTTGCTGTGTGTGTGATTAAAATAAAAATAATCTTTAGCTCTGTGGTTGGCATCTCCAAGACCTGGTGAATCTCGGGGGCCCCCCCCGTGCAGGCGCTGGCTGGGATAGGGCCACACGTGCACGGTTTAGATGTTTTTACGTTGGTCTGGTTCGTGCGTGCGACCAACGGGACTGGGATCTGAAGACTAAAGGTCCCACCCACCCACACAAAAAGCAAAAAGTCAAAAGGAGGGCGCAAATTCCCTAGGAGAAAAGAGGTTAAAGAAGCAGGAGAGAGAGGACAGGGAGAGGTTAAAAACAAAGTTCCCAGTCAGGGATGAAGGCAGGCAAAGTAGGTGGTGTGTCTCAATGTGTTTTATCGAGGTGTGCAATGATGTACAAAACACTGGGAACCATCAATCCAGACTTGGGTGCAAAGGACACAATTTCAAACTCTGCAGATGATATAAAACTTAGGAGGGCAGAGATTGGCGGCACGGTGGCACAGTGGTTAGCACTGCTGCCTCATGGCACCAGGGACCCGGGTTCGATTCTCTGCTTGGGTCACTGTCTGAGCGGAGTCTGCACACATTCTCCCCATGTCTGTGTGGGTTTCCTCCGGGTGTTCCAGGTTCCTCCCACAGTCCAAAGATGTGCTGGTTAGGTTAATTGGCCATGCTAAATTGCCCCTTAGAGGGTCAAGGGAACTAGCTAGGGTAAATACATTTGGTTACAGGGATAGGGCCTGGGTGGGATTATGGTCGATTAAGCTCAATGGGCTGAATGGCCTCCTTTTGCACTGTAGGGATTCTATAATTCTATGACCTCAAAAAAGACATAGGCTGGTAGAATGAACAGACAAGTGGAGGCTGAAATTTAATGCAGGGAACAATTAAACATCATCTTCCTATTCCTGCAGCACAATGGTACAGTGGTTAGCACTGCTGCCTCGCAGTGTCAGGGACCTGGGTTCAATTCCAGCCTCGGGACTGTGTGGAGTTTGTATACTCTCCCTCGGGCCTGTGTGGGTTTCCCCTGGGTGCTCTGATTTCCTCCCACAGTCTGAAGATGTGTGGGTTAGTTGATTGGCCATGCTAAAATTGTCCCTTATTATCCCAAGATGTGTAGGTTAGGGGGATCAGCAGGGCAAATATGTGGGGTTAGAGAGATAGGAGCTAGGTGAGATTGTTGTTGGTGCAGGTTTGATGGGCTGAATGGCCTCCTTCTGCACTGTAGGGATTCTATGAGTCTAAAAATGATAAAAAATATTTACATTCATGGCTTAGTGAACAGACACTTTGTTATTGACATACTTTAGCACTGCTACATTGCACTTGAGCCTCTTCATTAGGTTAGGAATCAGAAGTGGACACATTGCTTCACAATGTGCACCTGCAGATGACCAGTAACACCTCCTTGTATAAACCTCCTGGTCCAATCAGGCCTTCTTGTCTTGATGGGTTGTCACCTTTTGCCGAGGCTGAATCCCAGGGCATCACAAGAGCTCAACAAGCTCTCGGGTTCCAGCGGTTGTGTGGTTTGCTGTAAGGATACTTTTCAAATGAAAGCCTTTATAATCCAAATCCAGAGACCAGGGAAACTGGAGGAACTGCAGTCGAGAACTTGCAATATTGGTTTACATTTCAGTAATAACACGATGGGCCTTTGACTCAACTCTCCAACTGGATGGAACATCAACCTAGCACCTCACTGACCCAACCTTTTGCTAATTATCTTCACAAACCAACAACTTGCATTTGCATAGCACCTTTGGATATTGTTAGGATTTTTCACAGGAACAGTTATCAAACAAAATCTGAGACCAGATTATATAAGGAGAGAGTTTTAAAAAGAGCAGAGGGAGAAAACAAAGGAGAGATGGTGGGAGGTGTTGAGATTCAGGAAGGAGATTCCAAAGTTTAGTTTGGACACAGCAGAAGGAGCCATCACCAATGATCTGAGGCAGACAGACCAGGGAACACAAGAGACCAGAGTTAGAGGACAACAAAAACAGAAAACGCTGGAAAATCTCAGCAGGTGGCACTGCTGCCTCACAGTGCCAGGGACCCTAGTCCAATTCCCAGCTTGGGTCAGTGTCAGTGTGGAATTTGCACATTCTCCCCATGTCTGCATGGGTTTCCTCCCACAGTCCAAAAGATGTGCGGGTTAGGTTGACTGGCCATGTTACATTGCCCCTTAGGCGTCAGGGGAACCAGCCAGAGTAAACGTAAGGGGATAGGGCCTGGGAGGGATTGTGGTGGGTACAAACTCAATGGGCCTAAAAGCCTCCTTCTGTATTGTAGGGATCCTATGATTGTGTGAGTTCTGATAGCATCGGTGGGGACGGAATGGAACCTACATTGAGAGTCTAGATGACCCTTCGTCAGAGCTAAGAGCAAAGAAAATCAGGAGAGATTTATGCTAAGAATCAGAGGAGAATCACAGAGACATGTGCAGTACATTGGAGAAAACTAGATGTGGATTGGAACGCGAATACAAGGATGAGAATTTTAAAATGGAGGTATTGTCAGATTGGGAGCCAGTATAGATCACTGAGTGGTCACTGCAGTGATGGGCGAGGGGGGTTTATTGTGAACTAGGGTACAGACAGCAGGTTTGCGGTTCAGTTTCCACAGGTTAAGCTTACCAGAGAGGTTTCACACAGGAGCTTGCTCCCTCTCACCAGGTTACCGATTGTAATATGGAAGTATGTGTTGCCACTGCTCCAGTTAGAAATCTTGGTGAACGGGTGGGTGGTAAGAATATCCTTGAAAAGAGAAGGAGAGGGAGGGTGTTTACACTTTGTGTAATAATGGCAAAAGGGAGATAGACCATTCTAAATCCACTCTTTCCCCCCCTCAGGAACAATCAAACTGTACGTTATCTACAGGGTACATTGTAACAACCCAAAAGGTCAGTTTATCAGTGCCGCCCCATCCTATGACCTTGATCACTGAGAAGGTTAAAGAGCAACAAAGCTGTGTGAATATCAACTCTGAGCTTCATCTTCCTGACATGGGGTACGTGGCTGTTCCTTCCCAGCACTGAGTATCATGGGTGGCACGGGTTGCACAGTGGTTAGCACCGCAGCCTCACAGCGCCAGGGACCCGGGTTCGATTCCCGGCTTGGGTCACTGTCTGTGTGGCATTTGCACATTCTCCCCATATCTGCATGGGTTTCCTCTGGGTACTCCAGTTTCTTTCCACAGTCCAAAGGTTAGGTGGATTGGCCATGCTAAACTGCTCCCACATGTCCAAAGATGTGCAAATTAGGGGGACTGGCCGTGCTAAATTGCCACTTGCTGTCCAAAGATGCGTAGGTTAGGTGGATTGGCCATCTAAATTGCCCTCAAAATGTCCAAAGATGTGCGGGTTAGGGGGATTAGTGGGGTAAATGCATGGGGTGGGATGCAGGGGGCGTGGGCTTGGGCAAGACGCTCTTTCAGAGCAGTTTCAATGGGCTGAATGGCCTCTTCCTACACTGTAGGCTGTGAGCGATTTTCTATATCCTACTCATGTTCATCGAGCTTTCCTGTAAATGCATCAATGATATTAACTTTAACCACTCCCTGTGGTATCATGTTTGATCTTTTCCTGATTGTCTTATTGGGTTTATTGGTGATTTTACATTTACATTTACACTCTGTTTTGCTTTCACTCTGCAAGTGGAAAAATCTTCTTTGTCCAAACTATAAAACTATTTTCATGAAAAGCCACCCATCAACATTTTGGTTAAGAACATGCTAGAATGTTCTGAACTGTTCATGAGGAAGGTGTGCACGGCATTCCCTGGCCTCCCCGCAGCGATTTCCTCAGTGGTTGGAGGAGTGGGTGGAATATTTTGGCCTCACTGCTGTCAATGAGATTTCCCATCGAGTCCGTCCCAGACCACTAAAAATCCCACACCAGGGAGGGCGCTGTCGGCAAGACCACAAGTCTCCACTGGCATGAAGGGTTTGAAGATCGTGTCCTATATGACTAGTCTCCATAGGGCAACTCGGTGGCACAGTGGTTAGCACTGCTGCCTCACAGCTCCAGGGTCCCGGGTTCAATTCCCAGCTTGGGTCACTGCCTGTGTGGAGTCTGCACATTCTCCCTTTCTCTGTGTAAGTTTCCTCCGGGTACTCCGGTTTCATCCCACAGTCCAAGGATGTGCGGGTTAGGTGTATTGGCCTTGCTAAATTGCCACTTAGTGTCAGGGGGACTATCTAGGGTAAATGCATGGGGTTATAAGGATAGGGCCTAGATGGGATTGTGGTTAGTGCAGACTTGATGGGCCGAATGGCTTCCTGTAGGGATTCTATGATTCTAATTATATCAGCAGCTCGAGGCTCTGCTGGAGTTCATAAAAATTGAAGTTATGACCAGGATTGTAAAAAAAGAATGGATTTTTCAGGCTCTAGAAATTGGTAATTAATGCACATGATGCACTTTGAGTTTCTTTAAATTTCTAGGTATAATTTTAGGCTTGACGTTACTGTACTTCTATTGTACAACAACATTCTTCATCTTTGCCTGTTGCTTTGAAAGTTGAATTGGTGAGTTACTGATCTGTACGGAGACTTTACAGAACAACTTCCCTCATCAAACCACTAGGTGGCAGAGTGGTCATAGAAATCATAGAATCTCTACAATGCAGAAGGAGGCCATTCAGCCCATCGAGTCTGCATCAACCACAATCCCACCCAGGTCGCATTCCTGTAACTCCACATATTTATTCTGCTAATCCCTCTAACCTACACATCCTGGGACACCAAGGATCAATTTAGCACGGTCAATGCACCTAACCTGCACATCTTTGGACTGTGGGAGGAAACCGGAGAACCCCCGGAGGAAACCCATGCAGACACAGGGAGAACGTGCAAACTCCACACAGACAGTGACCCGAGCCAGGAATTGAACCCAGGGGTCGGTGCTGGGGCCTCAGCTATTTACCATTTATATAGATGATCTGGAGGAGGGAACCGAGTGCAGGGTGTCGAAATTTGCTGATGACACCAAGATTGGGGGAAAGGCAAATTGTGCGGAGGGTGTGGAGAGTCTGCAGAAGGATCTAGATAGGCTGGGCAAATGGGCCAGGAAATGGCAAATGGAATTTAATGTTGGCAAGTGTGAGGTGGTCCACTTTGGTAGGAAGAATGGTAGGAAGGACTATTACTTACGTGGCGAAAAACTGCAGCAGGCGACGGTGCAGAGGGACCTCGGGGTCCTTGTGCATGAGTCGCAAAAACCCAGCTTGCAGGTGCAGCAGGTGGTCAGGAAGGCAAATGGGATGCTGGCCTTCATAGCGAGGGGGATTGAATATAAAAGTAGGGAGGTCTTGCTGCAGCTGTATAGGGCATTGGTGAGGCCGCAGCTGGAGTACTGTGTGCAGTTTTGGGCGCCGCACCTGCGCAAGGATATTTTGGCCCTGGAGGGAGTGCAGAGGAGGTTTACTAGGCTGATACCGGAGTTGAGGGGATTGAGCTATGAGGAGAGGCTGAATAAACTAGGCTTGTACTCGTTAGAGTTTAGAAGAATGAGGGGAGATCTCATTGAGACGTATAAGATGATGAATGGGATGGATAGGATAGAGGTGGAGAGACTCTTCCCGCTCAAAAAAGACAGTAGGACTAGGGGGCACAGCCTCAAGATAAAGGGGAGGCGGTTTAGAACGGAGTTGAGGAGGAACTTCTTCACTCAAAGGGTGGTGAATCTCTGGAATTCTCTGCCCGTTGAAGTGGTGGAGGCTGCCTCGCTAAATATTTTTAAGAAGCGGGTTGATGGGTTCTTGATAAGAGAGGGGATTAAGGGTTATGGGGAGAGGGCGGGAAAGTGGAACTGAGCCACAATAGATCAGCCATGATCTTATTGAATGGCGGGGCAGGCTCGAAGGGCTAGATGGCCTACTCCTGCTCCTATTTCTTATGTTCTTATGTTCTTATGTCCCTGGTTCTGTGAGGCAGCAGTGCTAACCACTGTGCCACCCCGTCACTGCACAAGTAATCGTAAGGCCGAGGGTAATGCTCTGGGACATAGCTTCAAATCTCGCCACAACCAACTGGTGGGATTAATTACATTAATAAATCTGGAATTAAAAGCCAGCAATGATCATGGAAACTTGAAAACCCCATGCTCGCCCATAGGGTGAGTCCCCGGGCTGAATGGCCTCGTGAGACACTCGCTCAGGGACAGGTAACAATACTCACATCCCATTAAAATAAACTAGCCCATTGCATTTGGGGTGTGCAGACACCTGGTGATGTCCTGGCTGGGGGAGATCGATGAGCAGGTGGGTTGGTCTCTGAGGGTAGGATAGAGCAGGGTAGCTGATGGAGGTTTAACCGAGCAGTCAACTGATGCAATTTCTCAAAACCATCTTGGCCTTTTGGCTCAGGTCGAGCGTCAGATCGGCACCTCCGCCAGGTGCTCCAGTTTCCTCCCAAAGATGTGCTGGTTATGTTGACTGGCCATGCTTAATTGCCACTTCGTGTCAGGGGACTAGCAGGGTAAATATGTGGGGTAAAGGTGATGGAGTCTGGGTGAGAATGCTATCAGTGCAGGCTCGATGGCCCGAATGGCCTCCTTCTGCACTGTAGGGAGTCCATGATTCAAAATGAGACCCCATGCCTCAGCTGGATCTTGTTTGTTGCTCTTATGGGAACTGTGAATTGGATTTAATTCACTCTTTTTAATTCTACTGGAATGAAAAATTTGAAAAAAGCTACACTAAGAGAGAATACAGCAATTGCTATTGTATTCGGCAGTTTTTATCCATTCCTGGGATGTTGGTGTCGCTGGCCGGCTAGAATTTATTGCCCATCCCTAATTGCCCTGTTCAAAAGGGCAGTTGAGAGTCAACCACATTGGTGTGGCCCTGGAGTCACATGTAAGCCAGACTGGGTAAGGATGGCAGATTTCCTTCCCTAAAAGGAGATTAGTGAACCAGATGGGATTTTCCGACAATTGGTTTCATGGCCATCAGTAGATTCTTAATTCCAGATTTTCTTTTTTATGGAATTCAAATTCCCCCATCTGCCGTGGCGGGATTTGAACCCGGAGTCCCCAGAACATTAGCTAAGGTTTCTGGATTAATAGTCTACGATAATACCACTAGCCATCGCCTCCCTTGGACTGTTCTGCGCAAGTGTTACACAACTCCAACCACCAGCCCAGTCCTCAGGTATGAGGGGAGGATGGAGACGGGGGGAGGAGGAGAAAAAAAGACAAGAGTTACCTTTGTCTTTGGATCGATCAGACTCACTCCGTGTTTGTTGATGACGATTAGGAGGATCTCTGGATAATTTGGCTCCGTAGTTTGCTGAGAAAAGAGGGAAATACAGCAGCAGTCAGAAAGTCTGGGGGGGGCTGGGGGGGCAGGGTGTGCAAGAAAATACAGTCCTGAGACGCGCATCCAGGATATCTCAATGTGCATCAGCAACTGAAGTTTTGTTATTTAGCCTTTCTCAAGGCCGCCTCTCAGCTCTTCCAGTGATGGATGGGAGTTGGGGAGGGGGGGAGGGGAGGAGAGGGTGGGATGGGTGTTGGGAAAGGGGGCACAGACCTCAACTCAGTTCCCCTTTCGGCAATCTCTTGATTTCAGAAAGTGGGAAGCGGCCGATCGGAGACCAGGCACTTTATGAGGGAAGAACGCAAGGGGAGGATAAAAACAAACAAAAAAAAAGGTGATTAATGCACTTTATGGGCCGAATTTTCCATTATTTTCAGAAGTGCTGGCTCAGATGGGAAAAGGGGTGCGTGGATCACTGGAATCTCCCTCTTCCACCACCACCCCCCACTGTGCTTTCCAGCTGGAGGCTGTTCCTACACCTACACAGGTGCCGGAAACTTCTGCCTTCCAGAGATAAGGTACAATTTTTAAATAATGCCCAAATCTAAGAAATAAGATGATCCAGGATTCCCCACCCCCCTCTTGCCATGGACACAGGGAACCCCCTCCCCCTACAGTCACGGGGAACCCTCTACCTCCATGGACCTTCCTAGATGAAGTTCCCTCCATCATTGCCCCCTGGCAGTGCCAGGCATGTTCCTCCCTCTCCCCCACCCCATCCTGGGGATTGTACTTGCCTGCGTGCCTGGTTCACATCGCTCCAGGTCTATTCTAAACTGGAAATCTGAATGCGGAAAGATTGATACAGTGGAGGAACCCACTAATGATATGGAAATATACTTAAATATGGTTCCTGACCTTCCTGGGTGCAAGTCACATTACATCTGTGGTGGGGTGGAGTAGAGTAGAGAACAAGGAAAATTGCATTGCAAGATCTTGATGGTGAGAATCTCCCTTATGGCTTCTTGTGAGATTTTGCACCCACTTTGCCATTTGCCCCCGTGGCAAACACAGGCGCGGTTTATAATTTTCTCTGCTTGAAAGGGACAGTGTGACTTTCAAAAAAACATTCCTCCATTTAGAGTTATAGAGGTTTTACAGCACGGGGAACAGGCCCTTCGGCCCAACTTGTCAATGCCGCCCTTTTGTTTTGAACCAGTTAAGTTTTTAATGGAGAGCAAAGATGAGAGAATGCTGCTGTGAACCACATTTGGCACGATGGACAAGCCTGAGTGAAGGCCCAATGGAGCAAATCCATTCAGATCACCAGGAGATAAATAACCTGGAGTGTGAATACACCAGGTGAATGCTGGGAGAGTTCGCCAGCGCAAGTTAGTTGCAAAATCTTTTCTTCTTTATGTGGTCAGATTTCGCAAGTGCCAACCTTTCCAGGAATGAGATAGAAATACGGAAAAAGAGAGAGAAATGTTTCTCACCTTGACCTCAAAAAAGGCTGATCCGAATGTCGGCCATTTGTAGATAATCTTCAGAAAGGATAACTTCGCTTCTTCCCTCGATTTTCCTGCCTGCTTGTTGTAAAAAGCCACAATGGACTTTTTTTTTTAAAAGAAGCAAGGGACAAAATTGGAAACATTACACTCAGATTTTCAAAGGAACAGCAGGATAAAATATTACACAACAGTCATAGAATCCCTACAGTGCAGGAGGAGGCCATTTGGCCCATTGAGTCTGCACCAACCATGATCCCACCCAGGCCCTATCCCTGCAGCTCCATATATTTACACTGCGGTAATTTATCATGGCCAATCCACCTAACCTTCACATCTGTGGACTGGGGTAAACACAGTAAGAAGTCTCACAACACCAGGTTAAAGTCCAACAGGTTTATGTGGTAGCAAAAGCCACTAGCTTTCAGGGCTCTGCCCCTTCGTCAGGTGAGTAGGGGCACAACCCCAAAAGCTAGTGGCGTTTGCTACCAAATAAACTTGTTGGACTTTAATCTGGTGTTGTGAGACTTCTTACTGTGTTTACCCCAGTCCAACGCCGGCATCGCCACATCATGACTATTGTGGGAGGAAACAAGAACACCTGGAGGAAACCCACATAGACATGGGGAGAACGTGCAAATCCCACACAGACAGTGACCCGAGCTGGGAATCGAACCCAGGTCCCTGGTGCTGTGAGACAGCGATGCTAACCACTGCGCCATCCATGTTGTTTTAGAAGGGAGATCTTTTGGCCTGTTTGATCCAGCATGTCTCACATCTATCCGATAACGCTCTCCACCATACCCAGGCCGACTGCCTTGACTAAACTCAAGTCCTTGACTTAACATTTATCTTAAAGGCAGTGACTGTTGACCAATACTCGATCCAGTCCTAAATGCAAGTTCAAGTCAGAGACACAGGACCAAAACAAACAACTTTCTGACTAGCAACTCTTGTTCAAATTCAAGGCTTTGTGGGTTCAAGTCCAACTCCGGGGGTTGGAGCAGAAAATCTGGCCTAGTCTTCCTGATGGAGTACTGAAGGAGTGCTGCACTGCCCGAGTCAAATCTGTAACGTTCTTATGAAAATATTATTGCCTCATTAATATTTTAACAGCAAGTTAATCCTTCTGCACTGTGGTGATTCTATAATTCTTCTAAATTTCAATGAGTAGAGTCCCAACTTATTTAACCTTTCCTCATAAGACAATCCCTCCATACCAGGAACCAGGGGACATAGCTTTAAATTGAGGGGTGGTAATTATAGGATGGATGTCAGAGGTAAGTTCCTTACTCAGAGATTAGTAAGGGAGTGGAATGCCCTGCCTGCAGCAGTTGTGGACTCGCCAACTTTAAGGGCGTTCAAATGGTCAGTGGATAGGCATATGGATAACATTGGAATAGTTTAGGTTAGAGGGTCATTAGATTGGTTCCACTGGTCGGAGCAACATCGAGGGCCAAAGGGCCTGTACTGTGCTGTTCTATCTCACTGAACCTTCTCTTAAGTGCCAATGAAATAATATCTTTCTGTAAATAAGGGGACCACAACTGCTCACGGTCGTCCAGATGTGACTTGGACACATCCTCCAAAGTCACCCAGCACCACCACTCAAACAGGACGGGGCCACCTTCACCGGGCACCTGCGCAGCGAGTGACTCCCATTATTCTCAACAGGGGAATTTCACTTTTCCCCCCAAATATGTCCTACCCGCTTCCAGTCGTCGGGTGAGATGTGTCGGATTAAGTCGTGCGGCACCAGCTCCTTCAGCATCTTGGGAATGTTCGGGAACTGGGACTTATCGTCTTCGAACTTCACCCTGTAAATGAGGGCGGCCAATTGCAGCACCTCGTCACGGGAACACTTGTGGTAACCGCGCAGGTATTTTGGCAGCTCCTGTAACAAGAGAAACACAAATCTCAGACTGCGGGGACCTTTCGGAAGTAATAACGCAGCAGTGGTGGGCTTTCTTCACTCGTTCCTGTAATAAAATGAAGCGATTCAAAGGAACAAAAGCTTGATTGCTTACAAATAAACAGTCGACACAAAAATTCAGACCGAGTTAATGATGCAACTGAACAATTCTCCTCCCAGACTCCAACTGCTGTACCTTCTCGACCCCTCCCGACTGGCTCAGCTTCCAGTTATCACAGAGAGTTGGGTGGCACTGCTGCCTCACAGCACCAGACACCCAGGTTTAATTCCCTGCTTGGGTCACTATCTGTGCGGAGCTTGCACTCTCTCTCCGTGCCTCTGTGGGTTTGCTCCTGTTTCCTCCCAGAGTCTGAAAGATGTGTTGGTTAGGTGCACTGGCCGTGCTAAATTCTCCCTGAGGTGTACCCGAACAGGCGCTGGAGTGTGGCAACTAGGGGATTTTCACTGTGCCTTCATTGCAGTGTTAACGTAAGCTGACTTGTGACACTAATAAATAAGTAAGTTTCTTTTACACAGATGGCGGTAAGTGTCTGGAATGCGATGCCAAAGAAGGGAGCAGATACAATAGCAACGTTTAAAAGAGGTATCTTGTCAGATACCTCTGAGGGATATAGACCACATAGAGGCAAAAGGCTTTTACTTTAGAAAGACGTCATGTGTTGGTGTAGGCTCGATGGGCCGAAGGGCCTGTGCCTGAGCTGCACTGTTCTTTGTTCTTAATGAGACCGCTGTACCTGATAATAATGAAAAATGGAGTCTGCCATCTGGTCCTTTCCAGGAGCCGTGTGTGTCCAAAGTTTCTTCATAAAAAAGACCTGGTAGGTTAGAGAAGGCACTACACCTAGAAAAACAAGTTCAAAAACAGACAGCTCGTTAGCTTCCAAGGTATCTTACAAACTGACGGAGCCAACAACTCAAAAACAAACCTTGGATTGTGAAAAGAGCTCTGATTGATGATGAAGCTACTTTAGCAGAAATGGTAACGGTGAGGGAAAGTCCCAGGAGACCATAGGCTGCAGATAGGACTTCATATTAGAATCAAACTTATGTACCATTCCAGTGGAAACCAGGCCCCTGGGCACTTGGCACACATCTCTCTCTTCATACAGGAAGAGATTTCAATTCAATGGTGGCAGCCTCTGAGTCAGGAAGGTTCAAAACCCACGCTGGAGACTTCCAGCACCTGATCTCAGCGGCGACGAGGAGAGGTTGGAGAAACTTGGTTTGTTCTCACTGGAACGACGGAGGTCGAGGGGCGACCTGATAGAAATCTACAAGATTATCTGGGCGCGTGGACAGAGTGGGTAGTCAGAAGCTTTTTCCCAGGGTGGAAGAGTCAATAACTAGGGGGCACAGGTTTAAGGTGCGAGGTTTAAAGGAGATGTACGAGGCAAGGTTTTTACACAGAGGGTGGTGGGTGCCTGGAACTTGTTGTCGGGGGAGGTAGTGGAAGCGGATATACATTCGTGACTTTTAAGGGGCGTCTTGACAAATACATGAACAGGATGGGAATAGAGGGATATGGTCCCCGGAAGGGTAGAGGGGTTGTGGTTCAGATGGGTATGGTCAGTGTTGGCTTGGAAGGCCAAAAGGTCTGATCCTGTGCTGTAATTTTCTTTGTTCTTTTGAGACTGCGGTGCAGTACAGAGGGAGTGCCACACTGCTGTAGGTGCTGCCTTTTAGAACATGGTCTCATTTGCCCTCCAGTAAGTTTTCCACTGAACGCACTATTTTGAAGATGAGATCATAAACTCTTCCTCAACCAATGATCTGGCCATTATCACATTCCCTGTTTCTGGAACTTTCCTGGGCAAGAATGACCTACATCACAACAGTGGCTGTACCTCCAAAAGGTAAAGCAGTGTGGGAGGGGTTCTGTGCAAATTCAAGCTCTTTTTCCGGGGTGTTTGCTGTGTGGTTCAGCTTGGAAAGTCCATTCGCCACCCCCACCGTGAAGCCTCATCTACAAATTGGGGGAAATCACTGGGAATCACCACCTCTGGATGACTTTCCAACTGTCGACCTCAACAGCCAGATAACTGAGGAGACTAACGTTCCCAGTAAGCCAGGAAACCACCTCCACATTCTCCCATCTCCCCGCACGTCACACCCCCCCTCACCGAGCACCAAGGGAGAAACAGCCATCAAAACGCTACACAGGAATGTCACAAAGAAAACTCATCCAGCCAGGAGAGGTTTGCCCGGCTAAAGCAAGCTTAAATAAACAAATTTTGCTAAGCTCTTTACCGTCTTTCACTGGCCGAGCTTTCTTGATCCAGTCTGTGAGGTGGCGCACAAAGTCAAAGAAGAAATCTCCTTCTGGAACACTGATAACCTGAGAACCAACAAGGTCAGCGTTAATGGCCAATCCCTCAGGAGGGAGCCTGAATCCAGGCCCCAACACCGCCAGAATCAACAAAATCTGGGTCACCCAGCAAAGGCGATTGGAGCCGTAGCCCAAGCTGAGATTGTGGCGATGGGGGTGGGTTCAAGATGGTCAATAACATAAGAGCAAGGTGCCACCATTTTTAGGTTCAAAGTGCTCTAGAACCATAGAATCTCTACTCTGCAGAAAGAGGCCATTGGGTCTGCATTGACTCTCTGAAAGAGCAAGCCACCTAGGCACTCCCCTCCAAATGAGAAAATGCTGGAAAATCTCAGCAGGTCTGGCAGCATCTGTAAGGAGAGAAAAGAGCTAACATTTCGAGTCCAGATGACCCTTTGTCAAAGCTCAAAACTCTCCGAACCCCACACATTTACCGTGGCCAATCCCCCTAACCTACACATCTTGGGACACAGCGGGTGGAATTTTTCAGCCACGCTCGCCCCGAAACCAGAAAACCCTGCCCGAGATCAACGGACCTTTCCGTGGTCTGCCCCTCCACAATTCCCGTGATGTGCGGAACAGGAAAATCTGCCCCTAAGGAGAAATTTAGCATGGCCATCCACCCAACCTATATATCTTTGGACACTAAGGGGCACTATGAGTGTGTTGGAGGCAACTGGTGTAGACACATAGGGCTGAATGGCCTCATTGTGCACTGTAACAATTCTGTGATTCCCCTCTAGCTTATTATAATCTGCACCAAGGCTGCTGCAGAGAAAAATCGCAAATTTGTTGCCCCCAGAATTTTTTTGCCTATGAGGAGGGGCAAGGCCTGTCAGGAGAAAGATTAGGAAACACAACTTCACACAATAAAATGGTAGATCAACAAGTGTTTCTGAAGGCCCTGAGGGTGACGTAACTGGGATTTGCAGAGAGAAGTGGATACTCATGTCATCCTCAGCAGGATCAACTGTACCTACAGGCGATGGCCCAGTGGTATTATCACTGGACTATTAATCCAGAAACTCAGCTGATGTTCTGGGGACCCAGGTTCAAATCCCACCATGGCAAATGGTGTAATTTGAATTCAGTAAAAAATATTTGGAATTAAGAATTTACTGATAACCATGAAATCATTGTCAAAAAAAAACCCCACCTGGTTCACTCATGTTCTTTAGGGAAGGAAATCTGCCATCCTTATCCGGTCTGGCCTACATGTGACTCCAGAGCCATAACAACGAGGTTGACTCTGAACTGCCCTCCGAAATGGCTGAATGAGACACTCAGTTGCATCAATCACAAGGAGGTAACTCACTACCACGTTCTCGAGGGCACCTAGGGATGGGTAATAAATACTGCCCATTCAGCGATACCCATGTCCCACAAAGGCATAATATAAAAAAAAACAGCAGAGTGTCAAGGCCCTGCAATACTTTTACGGATATTTGCAGCCCCATCTGAACATTGTCTTGCCCTCACAGAAAGCTGGCTATCAGCTATGGCTTGGGTATTGCAAACTGCAGAGCAGCGCCAAATGAAAAGATAAGAAATAAAAAACCTTCAAAAATACAAGCTCAAAAATGTCACGCAACATTAACCTCAAACTGATGCATGGAGACAAAGTGGATGAACAGGTTTGAACCTGCTGACATTAGCAGTTAGTCTGACTGGTATGACAGGAACTGGATGGGCTGAATGGTCTCCTTCTGTGCTATAATTTCTTGAATGGCTAGGACTTCACCCTTGCTTCAGGTTAGAGGTCTTAAATCCCTTCCCTTCAACCATTTCTTCCAGCCCGTATTAAACCCTTTCCATCCTCTCCTCACCAATGCAGTATCCTCCTTTTAAAGCAGTGTTTGACTATAAATATGTCTGACCCCTATTTTAGGCTAGTTACCCTGAAAGACGTCCACATCCTGGGATCCAGCCACAAGAACAGATCAGTGCCTGGGAATTCTGTGACAAGTAACTCACCCCCTGACTCTCCAATGCCTGTCCATCACAAGACACAAGTCAGGAGTGTGATGGGTTACTCCCCACTTGCCTGGATGGGTGCAGTTCCAACAACACTCAAGAAGCTCAATATCATCCATCTAGGGCAAAGCAGCCCTGCCTATCAGCACCCTCTGCATCACCTTAAATGTTCATTCCCTTCACCCTGGCACACGGCAGCAGTGCGTACCGTCTACAGGATGCACTGCAGCAACTCACCAAGACTCCTTCAACAGCACCTTCCAAGCCAGTGATGTCTACCATCTAGAAGGACAAGAGCAGCAGGTACCTGGGAACACCACCACTTGCAAGTTCCCCTCCAAGCCACTCACCACCTTGACTTGGAAATATATCACCATTCCTTCACTGTCACTGGGTCAAAATCCTGTAACTCCCTCCTTAACTGGGGGAGGTGATGACTAAGTGGTTTAATCGCTAGACTACTAATCCAGAAACTCAGCTAATGTTCTGGGCACCCAGGTTCAAATCCTTCCATGGAATTTGAATTCAATAAAAAATATCTGGAATTAAGAATCTACTGATGACCATGAAACCATTGTCGATTGTTGTAAAAAACCCATCTGGTTCGCTAATGTCCTTTAGGGAAGGAAATCTGCCTTCCTTACCTGGTCTGGCCTACATGTGACACCAGAGCCACAGCAATGCGGTTGACTCTGAGCTGCTCTCAGGCAACTTGGGATGGGCAATAAATGCTGTAAGAAGTCTCACAACATCAGGTCAAAGTCCAACATATAATAAATGCTGGCCAGCCAGTGACACCCTTAAATGAATAAAGGAAACATTCACAGATCTACTTCCAATTTCCAGGTATTTCAGTTATTTTTTATACAATTCTCATCGGTGTCGAAGAAGCTCGTTACCTTGTCAGAGATCTTGACAAATAAGCTGAAGCCATCGGGAGATTTCAGCAGCAATCTGGCCGAGATATTCTGGCAGAAATCTTTTGCTTTGGTGCTGGATTCCACTTCGAATGCCTGCGGAATGTAACAAGTGCACTTAGAGCTTCCGAGTCCAGAGGCGTTTTCTGTATTGTTCACCACAACGCAACTTTTAGAGTGATCTCAGACTGACACCAAGTATCGTGAACAGTTTTGGTCTCCATATTATAAAGGAGTAAAATATATGGATAGCGGGGAAATGCACAGGGAAAGGGAGAAAAGAGTATAGAGGTGTTATACTCATCAGCAAACACTCAATGAGCTACAGTGGCACAGTGGTTAGCACTGCTGCCTCACAGTGCCAGGAACCCAGGTTCAATTCTGGCCTTGATCACTGGCTGTGTGGAGTTTGTACATTCTCCTTGTATCTGTGTGTGTTTCCTCCCGCAGTCCAAAGATGCGCGGGTTAGGTGGAATTGGCCCTGCTAAATTGAGCCTAGTGTCAGGGGGATTAGTCATGTAAATGTGTGGGATTAATGGGGATAGGGCCTGGATGGGATTGTGGTCAGTACAGATTCGATGGGCCAAATGGCCTCCTTCTGCACTGTATGATTCTAGGAGATGGAGTGTGAGTGTGAACCCAAGACAGAGACAGAGCCACAGACACAGACAGAGTAAACATTAGAGAGAATCTTGAAGCCATGCCTTCATATTGGATAATCTGCTCAGCTATGATCAGAGTTGCTTCAGTATATTCCTGCTATCTTGTGCTTACTCTAAGTTTGCCACGTGAGCCAGACAAGTGGGGAGATTGAAAAGCTGACTCAACACAATGCTTAGTCTTGTAATCCACACGGATATTACCTTATTGTCAGCTATTCCACACACACTCCAATTCTGTTGCTGCTCCCGTCACTTACCTCGTCTGTGTCATCTGGGAAGTAGACTTTGTGGAATATCTGAGTGGTTTTATGCTGAATAGCCTCCACTTCTACCAGGTGAGGCGGGTACTTTCGGGAGCCGTTCCTGCACACGACCAAAGTAAGGAGAGACGGAACAACTCTGTAAATCTCACTAATAAACAAGGCTCGCACATTTCTATAGCGCCTCTCACGACCAGAGGGTATACTCAACACTTTACAACCAATGAAGTACTTCTGCATCATAGTCACTGTCGTCGTGTAAGAAAATGCAACAATGAATTTGTGCACAGCAAGATCCCACAAGCAATGAGATGAGATTATCCATTTTTAGCAGTGCTGATTGAGAGATAAATTACTGCTCTTCCTTGTAACAGTTCCGTAAGGTTTTTTCACTTTTACCTTGTCCCATTTGAATCATACAAGAAGCTTGCACCCACAGTACAGTCAGATCTCACTGGCAAGTTTTGAGGTTTCAGACAGTCGGGGCAAAGTAAAAGGGGGGATTGGGGTGGGGGTGGGGAGGGTGCCCCAAGATCAGTAGGTATCTGAATTTTTTTTGTGGACCTGTCAGGGCGATCTTTCATTGCTACCCAATCTGGCCCCACATCAAGCAATGGACTCCTTTGGGTAGCTCACACTGTCTTTTACCAATTAAGACATGGACCCCACAGCGAGTATTCGGTGTTTGTTCACACAGTGACGGATTTCTCTGGAGGGAAAAGAGCTGTTATGTCTGGTGGTTCCCAGAAGTTTGAATCAATCACATTAGACCCATTCACTTGAGCTTTATTCTTGCAAATCACCACGGGGCTGGTGGAATGATAGACCATTCTTTGTAACAACAACAGTATAGGCACCAATGAACGATGGTGGATTGCTGGATATAAATGTGTATGCGTGCATAACAAGACTCACTCCTTCAAATAATATAAACTGGGGAGCGGGAATAAAAGAGAAGTGAAGACTGAAGGAGGAGGAGGAGGAGTCTGGAGGATACAAAAAAAGAGAAGGTTGGAGGAGGAAGAGGCAGAGAATGGATGAAGAGGTGAAGATCAAAAGGACAGGACATACTTTATGCAACCAAATACCGAACGCAATTTTCTGGGATAACAATGGGAAGGGTTATTCTTACCGGAGTGCTTTCTGGAGTCGATGCATGCAGTCTGGAACCAGCATGTGGCTTTTCCTCGACTGTAGGAAGCGCTGCACGTGAGGCAAGAGCGCGTTGCTGGGAGGAAAGAGTCCTGTACACAACCAGAGCAGCTCCCAGCCCTTTTCCTCACTGTATCTATCAGGAAACATAATGGGGAGGTGCTGGTAAGTCAGGAATCCTGGTTAAATGGTCAGAGCCAGCCTGTGGCAGGCGGTAGCTGACCAGATCACGAGACACTTACAACAAACCGAAATAACCATCCAATGGTACCAGAGGAGAAGGAAACACCCTCTACTTGCAACTCGGAGGTAAAAGGACTAATTTTAGCTCCAAAATTTGGTTGGAAATTCAAAAATTTCAAATTCAAAAACTAAACCCATCGAGGCAAGTCTCACCCTAAGTTAAATAACACCCAACTGAGTGTAAAATAGTGTCAGCTATTGCTCATGTTTGGCCATACCCCTTGATACCCATCTTACCCATGACTAATACCTCTACAATTCCCATACCTGTAGCTTTCCTGAGCCGATGGTGGTAAGCATGAGCTTGTGGAGATTCGAGTACTGATATTTTCTCCAGATCAATGTGTTACTGATATTGAATCTGTTAAATTCCCCCTCGTGCTTTATTTTAAGGGTAGCGTACAGGTACAAAGTACTCATTTCATTACAGAACAGCACCAATCTGGCACCCAATTCAGTCTATAAAAACGGCATCATCTGTTAAAGCCATTCCCTTGCACTTAATATGTTTCTAAGGAAGCAATATCAGGACATTGGGAAAGTCAAAATGCTATCCAGAATCAGCATAGTTTTATGAAAGGCAAATCACGTTTGTCTAATTTGCTGGAGTTCTTTGGGAATATGGACAACAGGGATCCTGTAAATGAGTATATCTGAACTTCCAGAAGCTGTTTGATGAGGTGTCCAACAAAAGTTTAATGCACAAGGTTGGATCACATGGGATTGGGGTAAGTTATTAGTTTGGATAGGTAACTGGCTGATAGACTTGGGATAAGTGTTTTTTTTCCTGGATGGCAAGAAGTGACTAGTGGGGAGCCACAGGATCCGGTCCTTGGGCCCCAATTATTTACAAGCTATATTAATGACTGGGATACAGGGATAGAAGGCTCGACAGCCAAATTTGCAGGTGACACAAAAATAGCCGGGACAGTAAGTTGCAATGAGGAAATAAGAACCATACAAATGGATATAAATCGGTTAGGAGAGTGGGCCAAAATGTGGCAGACGGAGTTTAATGTGGATAAGTGCAAGGTCATGCATTTTGGTCAGAAAAATGGGAAGGCATTTATTATCTAAATGGGGAGAGACTTTGGGGCACTGCATTGCAGAGGGACCTGGGTGTCCTTGTTCACAAGTCACAGAAAACTAGCATGCAGGTACAGCAGATAATAAAGAAAGTGAATGGAATGTTGGCATTTACAGTTAAAGGAACAGGATATAAAAGTAAGGAAGTATTGTTGTAACTATACAAGGCATTGGTGAGGCAGCAGCTGGAGTATTGTGCACAGTTTTGGTCCCCTTGTTTGAGGAAAGATGTAGTGGAGGCAGTTCAGAGGAGGTTCACTAGGTCGATTCCAGGGATAAAGTGTTTGTTGTGCGAAGAGAGATTGAACAGTCGAGGCCTCCACTCTCTGGAATTTAGAAGAATGAAGGGAGATCAAATTGAGATCTACAAGATGATAAAAGGTCTGGATGAAGTGGACATGGATTGGATGCTGCCTCTTGTGGGACATTCTCGGATGAGAGGTCACAGTCTTTGGATAAAAGGGGTAGCAAATTTGTAACAGGGTTGAGAAGAAACTACTTCTCTCAAAGGGTTGAGAATGTGGAATTTGCTCCCCCAAAGTGTGGTGGGTTGCTGGGACAGTGAGTAAATTTAAGGAGGAGTTAGACAGATTTTTAATTGTTAACAGGTTGAAGGGTTATGGGGAAAAGGTAGGAAAATGGGGATGGGGAACATATCAGCCATGATTGAATGGCGGAGCAGACTTGATGAGCCGAATGGCCTAACTCTGCTCCTATATTTTATGAGCTTATAATTTATTACGGGTCTCGATATTACTTCCAACTCCAGACAATTCCATAAAGCGAGACTTACTTCACGTGGTTATCGGTGAGCTGCTTGAGGACTTGGCAGTAAATCTCATCCTTCATCAGTTCCCCCTTCAAGGCACCTTCGAATATCTGGTCGGTCAGTTCATTCACCGAGCGCATCCGCTTGGAGGGATAGTCACCCATGTACTTCATGATCGGTACTGGCCCGGAGTCAAGGACTTGCATTTACCTGGCGCCTTTCACAGCCCCTGCACGTCCCAAAACGTTCTAGAACCAGTCAAGCTCCTCTGAAGAAGTGAAGCCATTGCGGTAAAGTGGGAAATGCAGCAACTAATTTGTACACAGCAAGATCCCACAGTGACCTGACAATGATTAGGTGTTCCACTTTGGTAATGTGGGCTAAATATTGCCCAGGACACCAACTAGAACTCCCCTACTCTTCATAGAACTAGTGCCACATGGACTTCCTCACCTTTCCAGGGGGCAGGCAGGGCCTTGGGACTGAGGGGAGGAGAAATCTCTTTTTTAAAGTTCATTTATTGGTCACAATTAGGCTTACATTAACACTGCAATGAAGTTACTGTGAAAATCCCTTAGTCGCCACACTCCGGCATCTATTCAGGTACACACAGAGGGAGAATTTAGCACGGCCAATGCACCTAACCGACACGTCTTTCAGACTGTGGGGAGGAAACTGGAGCACTCGGACAAAACCCACGTCGACACGGTGAGAACATACAAGCTCCGCACAGACAGTGGCTTGAGGCTGGAATTGAACCTGGGTCCCTGACACTGTGAGGCAGCAGTGCTAACCACTGTGCCACCCTATAAAAGCATGGTGGCCAGAATGGCGCACAATGAACAAACTCAGTTGATCATTGATCCTACAAAATACATTCCTATTCAGTAGGAATGAGAGGTTACAATCACATCCCAGCCATGACCTTATGGAAAGGCTGAGCAGGCTCAAGGGGCCTATCCTGCTCCTAATTTGTAAGCTCAGGTGATGACCATTTAGTATTACTGGGGCCAGTATTTGTGAAGCAGATCAGTTTCCGCCACCGAAACCCCCTCCCCAGGGAGCATTAAAGGATATCGACGAAGACGAGGCAGGATTCTTGGGATAGTTCCTCATTGTTCAACAGCTTCTTCAGGAGGGGCTGTTTAATTGGCTCCCGGGTGCAAGACCACATCTTGTCTTTCCCACGATTCTTTGTGATCATCACCCGGCTCAGAGTGTGCTTTGGAGGTGGCCTAGAATTTAAAAGGAAAATACAAAAGGGGGGAAAGGTTCTGAAAGTCTTGAAAATGTTATTTATTTGGAAATGTTTCAAGCGGTTTTTATGAAATTGTGCCAACTTCCTCCTCCCCTTTCTCTTGGTGCTGAAGATGGCCTACCTGAAGTAGTCATACGAGAACTCTTCCAGTGTGTACGGTTTAACCTTCTCCTCCAAGTCTAATATGGACAACTGGGACGTCTTGATGGCTTCTTGTCTCTGGCCGGGCGTCATGGTAACCAGACACTGGAAGGCAAGTCCCGGGAGAATTTAATTGTTGGGATGCTTGCTCTGGGGAGCAGGGAAGGTTCAGGGAAGATTGAAGGGGAGGTAATAGCTGAGTGGTATTATCGCTCGACTATTAATCCAGCTAATGTTCTGGGGACCTGGGTTCAAATCCCACTTCAGCAGCTGGTGGTATTGGAATTCAATAAAAAATATCTGGAATTTAGAATCTACTGATGACCATGAAACCATTGTTGATTGTCGGAAAAATCCATCTCGTTCATTAATGCCCTTTAGGGAAGAAAATCTGCCGTCCTTATCCCTTCTGGCCTACATGTGACTCCAGAGCCACAGCAATTTGGTTGACGCCCAAATGCCCTCCAAGGGTAACTAGGAATGGGCAAGCGACACCCACAAAGAGTGACATTCAACATTTATAAAGAGTTTTGACAAAGCGTAATGGAAAAAAAAATACATTACCACTAGCAAGGGTCCAGAGAGAAAATGAAACAAAATTATTTTGCACGGCAAGTTCCGGAACACTCTGCCTGAATTCTGCTCTGAAAATAGGTTGCATTAGAATGGTCAAAACGGGAATTAGATAGATACTTAAAAGAATTTGCACGGCTGTATGGAGCTAGCAGAGGAATAGGTCAGATTGGATGGCAAAGAGCCAGCACTGGCTGGATGGGCAGATTGGCCTCCTTCTGTGCTGCAAGCTTCTATGATTCAGATGGAAGGACTGAGCATTAAACAAGAGAAGTTTGTTAGATCCATTCCTGATTCGTACCAGGACCACAATGATAGTCTTGCATCAAATTGTTGGACACAAAATATTTAAATATATTTTGAGGTGCAACCATTGAATTGCAAATTGGACCCAGCATTTGTGAGCCAGGTTAGTGGAGATGGGAAGGATGAAGTGGAAATAAGGCATTCATCTCAAATTTCTATTGCTAAGTATTAACTTGTTGGAAAATGCAAATTGGGAAACTGATGCATTCTCCATGGCAATGCTGCAACCAATCAGCACCCTTTCTCATGCAGCAAAAATTGTTGCTCCCTTTGAAATTTGACATTCTTGCATCTATCCTGATGAGTGCAAGATGAAAAACATTGATAGCATGTTTCTTTTTTCAAGCAATTCTCAATAATCATTCAATTCAATTGCTATTTGTAGGATCTTTCCATGTGCCTACAGAAGTGAATGCCTTTCAAAAATTAATTAATTTGACGTGAAGGATTTGGTGATATCCTGAGGACTCCACAAGGTACTATTACATAAAGACAAGCCCAATCTTTCATCAATGCCAAAAGCCAACGTGTTAAAATAACAGAATTATTTACCACAACTTCTGCTGGTGGCTTGGTGACTGTCGGTAAGACATAGACACAGTCCGTTGGGAAGTCACCCTTCAGTTTGGTCCTTTCATTCACTCCATGACCCCAGCCACAGTTCATCACCTGCTCCCCAGTGTCATGATCCAGAAGGATCAGGTCTCCCTTCATGAAGCTCAGGAACGTCAGATCATCGCCCACTGCACGTGGAAGAGAGGCATTAACATTTCAGTCAGCCAGAATGGAGATCAATTTACTGCCACACAACAGGGGGGTTCGTAAGCATTAATGTTACTAATCTCAACCCTGGGCCGGCATGATAAATGATGATTAATAGACTTTATTTGTTAGCCAAGGGATCTGGAACCAAGGTGAACACATGGGTTTATCTGCAGAGTAGCCATAATCTAACAGAAGAGCTCCACAAATCGCTATCGTAATTTTTGGTGTCCAATTTTGAAGAGCGTTGGGAGACGTGGGCATTTTGAAAGCCCAGAGATGGGCACCAAGTGGGGCGAGCCCAGGATTTCTCACTGCAGGTCAGTGTGCCCACCTGGCAGCACTGTCCAGCTTCAGAGACATCTTTGAGGAGGTGGGGTTGGGATCGGGATAGTTACCTACCCAAAAGCCACGGAGGGGACACGAGACCCCTCTTCCGCACTGTTTAGAACTTTCCAGTTGGAATGTGGTACCCCTACAGTGTGCTTGGTCAGGGAAGGCGACCACTCAGGAGTGGACTGGCAGAGGTATGCAAACCCAAGACACTTTTAGACCCTCCAAAGTACACCACTTCTGTTAGCTCTCCAGCAAGTGGAGCTCCCTCTCCAGCCTTGATCAGAGGGCAAGCTTACACCCATGCCACAAATTGGCCAATCCAAGAAAAATTGCAGTGGGTGACTCTGTCAGGGGTTGGGAACCTGAAATCATCCAGATGTCAGGATCCCGATACCAAAGCTTAAAATCCTCAATGCCAAAACCCTGCCCGTTCTGCCAATTGGTGTGGGTCAGGAAGTCACTTGGTGAAGGGAGGGTAAATAGAATTTTATATTTCCCTCACTTTGGTTTTGCTCTCATCCTGTATAATTCCGATTTAGTAAGTTACTGGGTTTGGAAGAGGAAAATTATCTCCCTTCTATAAAAACCCAGGCTTCAAGGTGATTCCAATCACCCCCAGGATTGGCCTGAGGTTTCCTGGGATTGAAGATGAATCTCCAGGACACTGGTGTGTGCGACCCTGGAGAAAAATCATCACAACATCAAAAAGGGTTTGTGTTTCAATTTCTTCGACCGTTTCTCTTTCCCTGGATGTAATATTGAAAATGGGGAGAAAAGGGGCTGTGTGACTGACATCATCCAAAATGGTTAACGAGTCTTTATGCTTTCTAATTGGCGAAGGAAGGCAGTGGGTCACGAGGGTGGATGTGTTGGCTGAGGAATGGAAAGGACACAGGAGAGCCAGTTGGCAATCCTATTCTCAGGAGGGGATGGGGAAGAAAGAATATACTATGGGTGCTAAATGCCAAGAAGGAGAAGTAGTATTTCAAAACAATCTTCATGGAATCCTTCAGTGCAAGAGACGGCCATTTGGCCCATCGAGTCTGAACCAACCACAATCCCACCCAGGCCCTATCCTGTAACCCCATGCATTTAGTCCTCCGACACCCTGGGGCAATCTAGCATTGCCAATCCACCTCACCCGCACATCTTTGGACTGTGGGAGGAAACCGGAGCACCCGGAGGAAACCCACGCAGACACGGAAAGAACATGCAGACTCCATACAGACAGTGACCCAAGCCGGGAATCGAACCTGGGTCCCTGGCGCTGTGAGGCAGCAGTGCGAACCACTGTGCTACCCAAGATGGCCACTGTGCAAGCATTCAGACAAGTGTGAAGAGCCATTCATTAGCTTACGATAATCACCCAGGCCCCTGGATCCACAGGAGCAGCGTTTAGAGTTGTCCAGCTCTCACTCACCAGGGTTCGGATTGTCCTGTAGGGCAACAACAAACTTTGACCTCTTCCTCAGCCCCTCCAGGAAGGTCACCACCAGGTCACGGATATCCTCCGCGTTGTTAGAGGTGAAGGTGTACTCATCGCCTTTAATGGTGGCCAGGGTGAAGCTCTGTCCCTGCATCTTGCCTCCCCTAGGATCCAGACATGGAGAGCATTTTTAATTTTATTTTATTAGCGTCACAAGTAAGGCTTACATTAACACTGTAATGAAGTTACTGTGAAAGCTCCCTAGTCGCCACACACTGGCGCCTGTTTGGGTACAGCGAGGGTGAATTTAACATGGTCAATGAACCTAACCAGCACATCTTTCCGACTGTGGGAGGAGACAGGAGCAGTCGGAGGAAACCCACGCAGACATGGGGAAAACATGCAGACTGCACACAGACAGCGACCCAAACCGGGAATCCACCCTACAGTGGCACTCATTTTGGATATTTCAATTGTAACAGCGTCTAATTCCTCACTGGAATAACCACTGTTGTTCTGTCTTTGTCTGAACGTTACCATAAGGGGGAATCCCAGACAAGGCAAACGCTGGTCCAGACAAAACACCCACTACTGCAATCGCTGTGTGGTGGGGATTCAGTTTTGTCCTTTCCGAGCCTAAGGGTACAGAGAACCAACGCCTTATCTAGCACCCTAACACCTGTCTGAATGACGCAGCCAAGAGTACGGGTAGGGCTGTCCAATAGGACATTAGCTAGCCCTCACGGAACCAGAGGTTTCACACAATTGCTACGATGCAGAAGGAGGCCAGTGAAAGCTGGCGGAATTTAAATTGTATTAATCTGGAAAGAAAAGCTCGTCACACTCATCAGATCAGCGATGCCTATCAAAAAAATAATCCAGACCCAAAGCACTGTGTGATTAAAGAGTCCTCACAGTGCAGCAGAGTCTGGATGACCCTCTGTCAAAGCTTAAAACTGCTTTGATAAAAGGTTATCCGGACTCGAAACAGCTCTTTTCTCTCCCTACAGATGCTGCCAGGCCTGCTGAGATTTTCCAGTATTTTCTCTTTTGGGAACAGCCTATGGATTGGAACGATGGTGATTTTATTATTCTGCTCAGGACTCTTAATTCCAAGCGAGAGATGCTAATGCCATTCTTCTTTCAGTACAATCGGAAGCAGGAATTAAACAGCCAGTGCCGACCCCCACTGTGCACCCAGTCACCTGCCAGAGCTGCCATATCTTAACATCGCGTTTCAATTCAGAACTTCCCCCCACTGTCTGTCTTCAGGTTCCAGCCTGGTACTTACTTGCTGCTGGTAACGGCGGTGATTTCAGGGAAGGAAAGCTCTAGAAGGACTTGCTCCTGTTCATCAACAAAGTAAACACCAGTCCAGTTGACAGCTACAATCACGTCGTTCTTTGGCAGGCTCGGACCTAAAGCAACAAGGCAAAAAAAAAAAAGCAAATGTCACCTGCCCAGCTCGGGGGTAGTTTTACCGTATCGCCCGCCACGGGAATCGGAGCGGGCGAGGAGCAGACCATAGAGAAGTCCGTCGACCTTGGACAGGATTTTTCGGTTTCAGGGCGAGCGAGGCTGGAAATCCCTGTCCCTTGGGGTGGAATTTTTTTTTTGACTGAAGTGTTAACTCGGGTGGGAAAAGCGGTGTGTAGCCCGCTGCTGCTGGCTCTTCCTGACATATTTCCTGATAAGTTGACAAAAAAAACAATCCTTCCTACTCCTCTTAGCCCCCTGTCCTGCCCAGTGACTATCTTATTGGATCTGGGGGTGACGATAAAGAAGCCCTTATGCCAGGATTAAAATTCCACCACCACAGGATCCCTACAGTGCAAAAGGAGGCCATTTGGCCCATCAGGTCTGCATCGACTCTCAAAGAGCATCTTACCCTGGCCCCACCCCACCTCCTGCCCTTTCCCCGTAACCCCACACACATTTACCACGGTTAATCCACCCTAACGTGCACATCTTTGGAGTGTGGGAGGAAACTGGAGCATGCAGAGGACGTGGGGAGAATGTGTAGACTCTGCACAGACAGTGACCCGAGGCTGGAATCGAACCCAGGTCCCTGGGGTTGTGAGACAGCAGTGCTAACCACTGCGCCATGCCACGCCACCCTTGGCTACAATCTTGTATGAAGAGCCCCTGTAACATGAGTCCATTGGCCATCAGACACCAATTCTCCCTTACATCCCCACCCCCTCCTCTCTTTTTGGGCCTTCCTCACCACGGGATCCCTAAAGTACAGAAGGAGACCATTTGACCCATCGAGTCTGAATCCACACCAATCCCGCCCAGGCCCCATCCACATAACCCCACATATTTACCCTGCTTAGTTCCCCTGACACTAAGGGACAACTTAGATGGCCAATCCTGCATATCTTTGGAAGGTGGGAGGAAATCAGAGGAAACCCACGCAAACACAGGGAGAACGTGTAGACTCTGCACAGACAGTGACCTGAGGCTGGAATCGAACCCGGGCCCCAGGCGCTGTGAGGCAGCAGTGCTAACCATCTTCATGGGTCTGGAGAAGTCAACAACGTCTAATGGTGCAGCTCTGGGTATAATGAGACTGGCACAGAATGGTTTATTTTTGCCTGCATGATTGTCAAGTACATTCACATGGGGATAAACCGAAGCTTTAGAAAGAAGGCAAGCCACATTTCAACACACCTGAAAACTTGAAGGCCTCGTAAAATCGAGAAAAAAGCAAAGGCCACTTAAAGCGAGCAAAGTCCACCACCTCCTCCTTCACTGTCTGAGGGTCAATCCTCTTCTGGGTGTACACTCCCTGAAAACATTATTAGAACAAGTGGAATTTAATGTTTTGATTTTAAAGTTTATTTATTAGTGTCACAATTAGGCTTACATTAACAGTGCAATGAAGTTACTGTGAAAATCCCCTAGTTGGCACATTCCGGCGCCTGTTTGGGTACACTGAGGGAGAATTTAGCACGGTCGATGCACCCTAACCAGCACGTCTTTTGGAATGTGGGAGGAAACCAAAGCACCAGGAGGAAACCCACGTAGGCACGGGGAGAATGTGCAAACTCCACACAGACAGTGGCCCGAGCTGGGAATTGAACCTGGATCCCTGACGCTGAGAGGCAGCAGTGCTAACCACTGTGCCACTGCTTTGCCAGGCCAGGAGCCAATACAGGTCAGCGAGCAAAGGGGTGGACAAGACTTGGTGAGAGTTAGGACACGGGCAGTGTGGGTTTACGGGGAGCGGGAGGTTGTCCCGGAGAGCATTGGGGTAGTCAGCGAGCAGAACCTCCTCTGTCCAACACCCAAACTGTATCTGCCCATTGGATAAAAATCGACTGGTTCCTTGGGAAGCAGCCTTTGTTCGCCCTGTCAGGGGCTGCGCTGTGTGTGAACGCACCTTCTTGTGAGCGGCGATGATGTACTGGGCCCACTTCTCCACCGTTTTGGACGAGCTGATTTCTCGGTCGGGAATGTAAGACGGGATCAAGCTCATCAGCCGCTCCACGATGATCTCCGATCCGTAATCCACGTAGTACTGCTGGGAAGCCAGTTCAGCCAGGTCCTCCTCCTGGTGCCGGTTGGGGGAGGGGATGCGAGATAGAGGAAGATGGAGGAGATAGAAGGAGCACTTTAGCCAAACAAGCATCGAACAACTGCCTAGTCAAACCAGACTGAGAGAATAACATTTAGTTATTTAACCCTTCTCAGGGGTGTGGGCACCACTGGCAATGGGTAGCATTAATTGCCCACACTTGTGCCCTTGACAAGGTGGCAGTGAGCCAACTACAAGGCCAATTGTAGATGGTGGTGAATGTGTTCCCAATACATTGTTAGGTTCAGAGCTCCAGGTGTTCAACCCCAGTGTTAGGAAATGGAGAAGGAAACCTAACATGTCACATTTGCCCCATTAATTATGGAATTAATTTCAGGAAAACCGACACAACGGTGCTCTCTACGCAACTTTATGTCTTGTCTCCATCCTTGGAACGTGGGTGTCACTGGCAAGGCTGGTATTCATTGACCAACCCCTGGTATGCACAACTGAACGGGTGGCTAGGCTACTTCAGAGACCAGTAGCTTGTGGCTACCAATGATAAGGTGGTGGTGGGGTAATTATCCCGTCCGCCGCGCTAATTTTGTTTTTAAGCGTATTGGGCCAGGAGATTCCAGTAGTGTCCAATGCACGGGTTCCGCACTGGACGTCCCACTCCGCTAGTATCTCCCAGATCCCCGGCTGCGTCACATCCCTGCCAGGAATCGGCAAGGAAGTGCATAAATTATGGAAATAAGCATTTCCATCTCATTAGCCTTTCCCACCACGCCACAGCGTTTCACTCTAACCAGGATCACTTTAGCTCCCCACTTTCAGGGAGCTAGTGGCCCAGCCCTGCTGGAGTGAAGCGGGGCAATCGGGACCCCCCCCAGAGGGTTGGACTGGGTGGGATGGTGCCCCCTGGGCATTGGCAGCTTGCCAGTGCCACCCGGCACTGCCCAAAGGACAAACTACCCATGCTCAGGAGACATGTTGGCATTGCCCATCAGGCATGGGGCAGGCCTGATGGGGCGATTGGTGGGGGCTGGGGAGTCCCGCTGCCACTCTGCGTAGGAATCGGTGGGGGAGGGAGGCCAGCGATTGAGGTTGGGCACGCGTGGGGGTGAAGGGAGAGCGCCAGCGCTGCGGTGGTCAGCCAGTGATCGGGAGGGCGGCACACAGGGGTCACTGCGCACGCCCGCTCAGCTCTATGCTGCTGGCCTCTCCAGCGGGAATAGATCCCCGCCCCCGAATTCTGGGGTGAATCGCGCTAGGGCACTCTGCAGTGCAGCATGGGAAATTCTTCTCTAAACTCCCATGGAAAATAGCCAACTTTCACATGAATTCAACACTATGAATAATTTTGGGAGAATCCCACTCCTGGTTTCGCCAACTAATGCAAATGGAGACAGTCACTTAGGAGGAGTAATTTTTCATTTTTGACCCTTTGTTTTTTAACCCTAAATCCATTCCGGTAGAGACAGTGGAAATTGTGATAATGTCACTGGACTCGTAATCCCGAGGCCCAAACTAATACTCTGGAGACAGGACATCAAATTCCATTGTGGCAGCTCAGGAAATTTAAATTAATTAATAGAACTGGAATCCAATGTTAGCCTCAGAAGTGGTGAACACAAACCCGCCGGACTGTTGTAATATCTCCTGTTCATCAGCAGGAAATCTGCTGTCCATTCTCTGGCCTACATGTCTCTTACACGCTAACAGTGGGTGACTCTTAACTGCCCACTGCAAAAGACCAGAAAGTTTTATCAAGGGCAATTAGGGATGGGAAACTAATGTTTACCCTTTCACCGATGCTCGCATCCAATGAAAGGGCACAGAAACAGGCCATTCAGCCCATCAGGCTGGCTTCTTGAATGCCCACAGTAGGTATCCATCCTAGTGTCTCACCTTGTCACACCTGTACTCTCCAAACTTGACTCCCCTGACAGTCTGCTGGTAAATGAGGTTGGTCGCCACTGTGTCCTCAGTGGGGTCATGCCAGGGTGTGAAGATCTCCTTCCGGAAGAAGAGGCGCCAGGGCGCGTTTCGTTCTTGCGCGCCCTGTTCCTTAGCATACTGCTCGCACTGGGAGACGGCATCCATCACGTAATCATTCCCGCTCCCAAGGGAGGAGACCTACAGAGAGGGAAGTTAGCAAATCAAAGCATGTTGTTTATTGGATCTCCAAAATCCCTGAACAGTGGCTAGCGCTGCTGCCTCACAGCGCCAGCGACCCGGGTTCGATTCTTGGGCTTGGGTCACTGTCTATGTGGAGTTTGCATGTTCTCCCCGTGTCTGCGTGGGTTTCCTCCCCGTGCTCCATTTTCCTCCCACAGTCCGAAAGACATACAGGTTAGGTACATTGGGTGCACTGAGGGAGAATTTAGCATGGCCAGACAGGTGCTGGAGTGTGGCGACTGGGGGATTTACACAGTAACTTCATTACAATGCGTTTCATGGCACTTACTTGCGACACAAATAAATAAACCAAAACATGTTTCGAACAAAGTTTTCAGACTGAGCCACATAAGGAGATTAGGACAGGTGATCACAACATGGACACAAAGGGGTAGGTTTTAAAGAGCATATTAAAGATCGAGGGGGAAAGGTTTAATGGGGGATCTCTAGAGCTTGAGGGGTAGAGTCAAGAGACCCAAATTAGAGGAACAGAACGTTCTAAGTGTAGCAGAAGAAAGATTCTGACAACAGAATTTAACCCTGTAACCATGATGATTTGCCTGTTCCTGGTAATAAAGCCTCTATAGTATGATAGCCCACAGTGCTGATGGGGTGTGGAAACCCCCGAGAAAGGAAAAACCCAGCCGGGTGTAAGTTTTGGCCATACGAACCTTGTCAAACAGAGCAATGTACAGAGAGAAGCCAAAGCGATCCTTCAGGCCAATCTTGTCAGCTAGGGCGTTGCACAGCTCTTTGGCTGTTGTCGCAGAGTCGGTCAAGAGGGTCTTTGTGGTCCCGTCCATGAAGGTGATGGGCAACATGATGGGCTTCTTGGACTTGGTGGCCTGTTGTTACAAGGAGAAGAGAAAGCTCATCTAAATAAGACAAAATCAGAAAGGGTCAAACTGACCAAAGTCCAACTTACGGAACTCACTCACCAGCACAGAGTGTACGTGGGGCAAATAGCTTGAACACATTCAAAAGGAAACGAGATAAGTACGTGACAGAAGGGGATTCTCGTTTTCTAAGTTTTGCAAGATTTTGCACACAAAATCACAGCAAAGGTCTTTGTTTTTCAAGATTAACCATCTTGCAATCCCCAGTGGTACAGTGGTACTTAAGGATGGCAGGGTGGCACAATGGTTAACACTGCTGCCTCACAGTGCCAGGGACCCGGGTTCAATTCCCGGCTTGGGTCACTGTCTGTGTAGAGTCTGCACGTTCTCCCCATGTCTGCGTGGGTTTCCTCCGGGTGCTCCGGTTTCCTCCCACAGTCCGAAAGATGTGCAGGTTAGGTGGATTGGCCATGTTAAATTGTCCCTTGGTGTCCTTGGTTGTATAAATTAGAAAGATTTGGACAAATGTGTGGGGTTGTGGGGATAGGGTCTGGGGTGGGATTGTTGTCAGACTTGATGGGCTGAATGGTCTCCTTCTGCACTGAATGATTGTCGCTGGACTAGTAATCCAGAGACCCAGAGTAATGCTCTGGGGCCTGGGTTCGAATCCTACCACGGCAGATGGTGAAATTTCAATCCTTTAAAAACCCGGAATTAAGGATCTACTGATGTCCATGAAACCATTGTCGATTGTTGAAAAAAATCCACCTGGTTCACTAATGTTCTTTAGGGAAGGAAATCTGCCATCCTTACTTTGTCTGGCCTACATGTGACTTCAGAGCCACAGCAATGCGGCCAACTCTTAAATGCCCTGAGGGATGGGCAATAGATGCTGGCCCAGCCAGCGATGTCCATATCTCATAAAAAAAAGTCGACAAAGACCCTTAAACCGCAACCTCACTTGGTGGACAATCAAATGAGGGCAGATTTGAGGGATTTCTCATATCTGGAGTCTTGCTTTTCACACAATAAAATCCAGTTCTAGTCTTGGCCCTGGGTTAGTTGCCATTTCCAAAGTCATCAGAAGAGAAAGTGGACCTCTTTACATCTGCTTCAGGCAAAAAAATGGATGCAATGCCTGATTTTGACTACCCACGTTCTGCATTCCAATCTGAAATTGTGTGGACCTTTTTCTTTAGGGGTTCAAAGTGAACGCCTGTTTTCTGACTACTTTGAAAATTGGCCATCTGCTCACGTATTATCAGACAATCTGATCAGTGACCGCCATCATTTAATGTATAGAATGGATGGATTGCCAGGAGGAGAAGTCAAATTCCTGGTTCAGAAGCACTCCTGACCTCCACTGTTGGCCACGTGTGGACCCCTCACTCATTCATTCCTCGCCCATTAAGACAGACAACCACATTTTGGCTTAGAAATAAAAACACAGATTTTTTTTTGGCAGCTCAACAAGTATTGGTAGTTCAATCGATCTATTGAAATAAGGCCCAAAGTCATGTTGGAAATGGCCTTCATGATTGAGGGCTTGTGTTTAGTTGTGGCTCTTTGAGAGACCCTGGTCATATCTACATGGAATAACGTCGGAAATCTCCGACCTCGCCCGTGGCTGGGGTTCTCCGGTTGCCGAGGCAGTGAACGGGGTTTTGGCTGGGTGCCAAACTCTCACTGGCTGGACGGGCAGGGCTGAATGAAATTGGAGAATTCTGCCCTAAAGGTTGAGGGGAACGAACAGTGGTTAGCACTGTTCAATTCCCAACTTGAGTCATTGCCTGTGTGGGGTCTGCACATTCACCCCGTGTCTGCGTGGGTTTCTTCCGAATGCTCCGGTTTCCTCCCACAGCTTAAGGATGTGCGGGTTGATTAACCATGATAAAGTGACCCTAGTTTTAGGGGTATTAGCTGGGTAAATAAGTGGGGTTATGGAGATAGGGTGGGATTGTTGTCAGTGCAGGCTCGATGGACCGAATGCACTGTCGGGATTCTATGATTCCACTGGCAAAGACCTGGAACCAAAGTCCCATCTCAACAAAGGGGAAAAGAAATTCAAAACCTATAAAAAGAGAGAGGGACACACATGCTACAACATACAAAGCAAAAACAGAAAGTGTGCAAGCACCCAAAACAAAAAGAAAATTGTACCATACGGTGAACCTGTGGTGTTCTGGAAAAAGGTTGGTCATCATAAAGGCGGCTCTGGATTTATATAGCGGCCTCTGGATGCCCCAAAGCACTTTGCAACAAGTGAAACACTTTGCCGGTGTGCCAACGTGGTAAATGTAACAACCAATTTGCACAAAGCATGTGCCCAGAAACAGCCATGCAAAATGACCAGATAATCTGTTTGTATCCAATATTTATTCTCCATCAAACTACTCCAGCGTTTGTAGTTCTTATTCTGTCACATCGACCCTGAGACAACAGACCTCAACCTCAGTTTAACGTCTCCTTTGACTTTCACAAAATCCCGACAGTGTAAAAGAAGGCCATTCGGCCCATCGAGTCTGTACCAACCAAATCCTGATGTGGAGATGCCAGCGTTGGACTGGTGTAGGCACAGTAAGAAGTCTCACAACACCAGGCCAAAGTCCAACAGGTTTATTTGGTAGTGAACACCACTAGCTTTCGGAACGCTTGCTCCTGACCCATCTGACAAAGGAGCAACACTCCGAAAGCTAGTCGTGTTTGCTACCAAATAAACCTGTTGGACTTTAACTTGGCGTTGAGAGACTTCTTACTGTGCCCACCAAATCCAACCAGACCCTATTCCCATAACCCCACATATTTACCCTGCTATTCCCCTGACTCATGGGTCAATTTAGCACAGCCAATCAACCTAACCCACACATCACTTGGAACATTAGCCCCCTGTCACATCCTCCCATCCCCCACCCTTCCCATTTTCATTAAATATTTCAATGTGAATAAATATAGATTCCTGGAGGATTACCTGCAGTTCCAGCCAGCTCGGTGGCTGTGTCCGTGTCCCATTAGCAAACGTTCTCCTCATCCTTTCCTCACAGTAAGGTGCGTAGCCCGGGGGACCTCCATTGATGAAATTCCTCAAATACTGCGGCAAGAGGAACATTAGGATCAACCAGTCGTAAGAACAGGAAGCCATTCAGCCCCTCAAATCTGTTCTACCATTCGATTAGATCGTGGCTGATCGCTGGGACAGGAGTAGGCCACTCCTGTGGGAATGGCTTTTCCCACATATGCCATTGTTATTATAGGGTTCATTGGCTCTGTACAGAGCGAATGGACATGGAAATGCAATGATTAGGCATGGCGGCAATGAGAGGCATGAGTGGTCATGGGGAACCATAGATTCAACTTGGAGTTGGGCAGGTTGGGAGTGCAGGCTCACTGCCTGAACCCTTCTCTGCAAAAGTTGCTGGCTGTCTGTGAATGGGGGCAGGAATTCCAGAGTCTGGCCCTGACCTCCACTTCTGAAGGTCCAAAGATTCGCTCCAACTGTGTGCAGTTCTGGTCGCCTCACTACAGGAAGGACGTGGAAGCTATTGAGGGGGTGCAGAGGAGATTTACAAGGATGTTGCCTGGATTGGGAGGCATGCCTTATGAAGGTAGGTTGAGGGACGCGGGTTGATGGGTTTTTGATAGGCAAGGGGATTAAGGGTGGGAATGTGGAACTGAGCCATGACAGATCAGCCATGATCTTATTGAATGGCGGGGCAGGCTCGAAGGGCTACATGGCCTACTCCTGCTCCTATTTCTTATGTTCTTATTATGTTCTCATGTTCTCCCTGGAGAGACGAAGGTTGAGAGGCGACCTGATAGAGGTTTATAAAATGTTGAGAGGAATAGATAGGGTGGATTCTCGGAGGCTATTTCCCAGGGCTGAATGCTTGCTACGAGAGGACACAGGTTTAAGGTGCTGGGGAGCAAGTACAGAGGAGATGTTAGGGGAAAGTTTTTCACTCAGAGGGGTGAGTAGAATCGGCTGCCATCGGTGGTGGTGGAGGCGAACTCGCCGGGGTCTTTTAAAAGACTTCTGGATGAGTTTATGGGATTTAAATGGGATTGGGAGTTACAGATAGTTCTGTGGCTTGGTAGGTATGGATATGATCAGTGCAACTTGTGGGCCAAAGGGCTTGTTTGTACTGTAGTGTTCTATGTTAATTCTGCAAAATTCCAGCTTGTAGTCACTGCCGTAATGTAGGAAAGACAGCAGCCAACGTGCACACAACAAACCCCTACAAACAGCAACGTGATAACAGACTGATATAGGCCTCATTCAGCCCATCGAGTCTGCACCGAGAACAATCCCACCCCAACCCTACCCGCCACCACCCCCCGCCCCCCCCCCACCCGGGTAACCCCAGACGTTTACACTGCTAATCCCCCTGACACTAAAGGGGCAATTTAGCACGGCCAATCAACCTAACCCAAACATCTTTGGACTGTGGGAGGAAACCAGAAGACCTGGTTTAACACCTTTAACACCTTTCGTGACCTGTGGGACACCCCAAACGCTTCGCGGTCAGAGGTATTTTTTTCAAGTGTAGTCACTTAGCGATGTTGGAAACGTGGAAGCCAAATCCATGCACAGCAAGATCCCACGAACAGCAACAGGATAATGGACAGAAGGTTATTTTTCTAAAAAACTTAGTGATGTTGGCTGAGGGATAAATCTGGACTGGCGCCAAGGAGGACTACCCTGCTGTCTTTCAAAGCAGACTGGGTCTTGCTTTAACATTTCCTCTCTCATTGGGTGGATTTAACGACATTTGAAGCGTTTATACGATCGCCGAGGGAGAATCGGATACTTGCCTTCACAAATTTGGCAGAAGGAGCGAAGCAGCCGACACAGAGAGACATGAGGATCCATCCCCGGGCGTGACTGCTTTTGGAGGGATTCTGGGTAAGCTGCTTGCAGATCTGGCAGTAAATCTCGTCCCTGTCACATGACAAAAGACAGCCAATCAGCAAGTGGCATTTTCCTGGCGTTCCACGAATCATCTCGTCTGGTCCATCATGAGCAAGACCACCCGACGGCTGAGGTCATTGTGCTATAGAGGCCCAGCGACCATCATCACAGAGTTCCCTTGTGATTAAGCTCAAGCTAAAAGATAAAGGACTTGCATTCCTATAGCACCTTTCACTAGCTTAGAAGCATTAAGTGCTTGTGGTGTCCTGAAACAAAGTCACTGTTGTAGGGGTGTGAAAGTTGACCACAAAGTCACTCAAACAGCACCATCATGATTTATTTATTTATTCTTGGGACACGGGCATCGCTGGCTGGCCAGCATTTATTACCCATCCCTACCTAGCTGCCCTCGAGAAGGTGGTGGTGAGGTTCCCTTCTTGAATCGCTGCAGTCCATGTGCTGTGGATTGACCCACAGTGCTGTAGACTTTGTAGCGACTGATACAACTGAGTGGTTTGCAAGGCCGTTTCACTCTCAACTGCCCTCCAAGGGCAACGAGGGATGGGCAATAAATGCTGGCCAGCCAGCGACGCCCAAACATGAATAAAAAGAGGTGTGGCTCTGGAGTCACATGTAGGCCAGACCAGGTAAGGACGGCAGGATTTCCTTCCCTAAAGGGCATTGGTGAATCAGATGGGTTTTTCCAACCATCGGCAATTGGTTCCATGGTCATTAGTAGATTCTTAGTTCCAGACAAGGTCTCAGCTTAAATGTCTCATTGGAAAGATGCTTCCTTCCATTAGTGCAGCGCCCCCCCTCACCACTGGACTGGGGTCGTCAGTCTAAATCCATGAAGTGGGACTTGAACTCTCAACCCTCAAGGGACGAATGCACTGCCACAGAAGTCCATAGGAGTGCAGGGCTGGGTAACCATTGCAAAAAAAAAAACAGGTTGGCTGAAGACATTCTGTGATCCCAATCCTGCAAACGGTGGGCAGGGCCTCAGAAGGGAAATGACAGATCTTCCTTGATTCTATTCGTCAGTCCGATCAGGAAAACCAATGAGGAAGAGGGGAACGAGAAAGTAAAGCACGGGAGGGATTAGTACCTGACCTCTGGCCGCAGGATGCCATTCCCAATGATGAAGTGAAGTTTTTCCAAGTTGGACGTCGGTCTGTCCTCCAACATACTGTTCCCCTGAAGGCTGTACTCCCCGTCGTTCAACCTCTTTGCCACCTAGTGAGAGCCAAAAGGGGAAGCGAGACAGAAATGAAGGTACAGAAACTATATAGAAAGAACGTGCACTGATATAACACCTTTAATGCACAGAAAGTAGTCTCATGACACCAGATTTACTTGGAATCATGAGCTATCGGGGGGCTCTCTCCTTCATCGATTCCCGGCTTGGGTCACTGTCTGTGCAGAGTCTGCATGTTCTCCTCGTGTCTGCCTGGGTTTCTCTGAAAGATGTGCTGGTTAGGTGCATTGGCCGTGTTAAATTCTCCCTCAGTGTACCCGAACAAGGGCTGGAATGTGGTGACTCGGGGATTTTCACAGTAACTTCATCGCAGTGTTAATGTGAACCTACTTATAATAAATATTTTTAAGACGCGGGTTGATGGGTTTCTGATAAGCGAGGGGATTAAGGGTTATGGGGAGAGGGCGGGAATGTGGAACTGAGCCACAACAGATCAGCCATGATCTTATTGAATGGCGGGGCAGGCTCGAAGGGCTAGATGGCCTGCTCCTGCTCCTATTTCTTATGTTCTTATGTTCTACTTGTGACAGTAATAAATAAACTTTAAAAAAAACTTGTGTACATGGGACAGGGAAAAATCCTCTCAAAATTACCTCCTCCTCGACTCACCCGATGAAGGAGCAGCGCTCTGAAAGTTCGTGATTCCAAATAAACCTGTTGGACTTTAACCTGGTGTTGAGAGACTTTTTGCTGTGCCCAGTCCAACGCCAGCATCTCCACATTCTGGCCTTTAACACACTTAAACATCACAAGGAACTTTACAGCAACGTTATCAAGCAAACTTTGCCACTCAGCTCAACAAGGACCTATTAAGACAGTTTAGCGAATAGGGAGGAGTTAAAAGGAGGGTCCTAAAGAATGTGAGGTGGGGATGTTTAAGGAAGGACTTTGAGAGCTTTGGATCCGGGCAGCTGAACATACAGTATGGACTCCAATAGCACGTTAAAGACAATTGCGGATGTGAAAAAGGCCTGAATCAAATATTGTAGAGGGTTGTAGAACTGAAGGAGGAGAGCCATGAGGAGGAGAGAGACTTTGGAAGGGTTAAATTGAAAAAAAAACAACCTCAAGGTTTTGTTGGACTGAGAACCAGTGTAGATCATTGAACACAAGACTGATAGGAAGAGAGGGGACTTGGTGTGAATGGGAATAAAAGATCCATGGTCATCAAGATGCAATCAAATGGAGGATATTTGGCCATCTCTGAAGTAAACTTAATCACAAAATTCATTTGAATGTCGCTCACTGCAAAATGGAGCAGTGGGTGGCATGGTGGTTAGCACTGCTGCCTCGCAGCGCCAAGGACCCCAGTTCAAATCCTGGCTTGGGTCACTGTTTATGTGGAGTCTGCATGTTCTCCCCGTGTCTGCATGGGTTTCCTCCGGGTGCTCCCGTTTCCTCCCACAGTCCAGGAAACATGCCGGTTAGGAATGACCAACAGTACAGAAGGGAGGTCATTCGGCCCATCGAGCCTGCGCCGACCACAATCCCACGCACGTCCTTTCCCCATGACCCTATGCATTTACCCTAGCTAGTCCCCCTGACACTAAGGGGCAATGTAGCATGGCCAATCCACCTAACCAGCACATCTTCTGGATGTGCAAACTAAAAAGGGGTCATGAAAAAGCATTGGCCAGCAGGATTAAGGAAAATCCCAGGGCTTTTTATACATATATAAAGAAAAAGTGGGTAGCCAGGGAGAGGGTTAGCCCACTCAAGGACAAGGGTGGAAGAGTCAATTACTAGGGGGCGTAGGTTTAAGGTGCGAGGGGCAAGGTTTAAAGGAGATGTAAGAGGCAGATTTTTGTTTTAAACACAGTAGTGGGTGCCTGGAACTCACTGCTGGGGGAGGTAATGGAAGCGGATATGACTGTGACTTTTAAGGGGCATTTTGACAAATACATGAATAGGATGGGAATAGAGTGATATGGTCCCTGGAAGGGTAGGGGGTTTTAGTTCTGTCGGGCAGCATGGCTGGTTCAGGCTTGGAGGGCCGAAGGGCCTGTTCCTGTGCTGTAATTTTCTTTGTTATCTTTGGACTGTGGGAGAAAAATGGAGCACCCAGAAGAAACGCACGCAGACACAGGGAGAACGTGCAAACTCTACGCAGGCAGTGACCCAAGCCAGGAATTGAGCTCGGGTCCCTGGCATTGCGAGGCAGCAGTGCTAACCACTGTGCCACCCGTGGAGATGTGTCTGTGTAGTGTTTGCATGTTCTCCCCATGTCTGCATGGGTTTGTCCGGAGCTCCCGTTTCCTGCCACCAGTCTGAGACACGTGCCAGGTAGGTGCATTAGCCTTGCTAAATTCTCCCTCAAAGAGGCGCCAGAGTGTGGAGGCTAGGAGATTTTCACAGTAACTTCATTGCAGTGTTAATGTAAGCCGACCTGTGACACTAATAAATAAGCTTTAAACTTGTAGGACAGGGAAAATTCCTCTCAGAATTACCTCCTCAGTTAGCTTCGATTTCTTCTTCAGAGTCAGTGAAACCAGCTTGTGTCTCACACTGTTCTTCTTGTCAGTGTGTGAGCTCTGCAATACAATTATGTTAACTTTAGCAAAAGACAGAGCAGTGCATGGGGCAGTACAACAATTACCAAAGACAGGGAAGAGCCATCCATTTCTCAAAACAACACTATTAGGATGGCTACCTGAACTAGAATGGTGTTGGTGTTGGTGGAGGAGGGGGGACACTGAGTGAAGCGCACATGCAGACAGCCAGTACAGACATAATGGGCCGAATGGCTTCCTTCTGCACCTAACAGCTCCCACTGCTTTCCAATCCACCTGTCCACCAAAGAAGGCATTCTTTCTGGTTGTGTCACAGCCTGATATGACTCCTGCTCTGTCCAAGACCACAAGGAACTACAGAAGATCATGAATGTAACCCAATCCATCACGCAAACCAGCCTCCCATCCATTAACTGTCTACACTTCCTGCTGCCTCGGGAAAGCAGCCAGCAGAATTAAGGATTCTACACATCCTGGACATTCTCTCTTCCACCTTCTTCTATTGGGAAAAAGATACAGAAGTCTGAGGTCATGAACCAACCGACTCAAGAACAGCTTCTTCCCTGCTGCCGTCAGACTTTTGAATGGTCTTATCCTGCATTAAGTTGATCTTTCTCTGCACCCTAGCTATGACTGTGACACTACATTCTGCATTCACTTGTTTCCTTCAGTAGGCTTTGTCTGTAAAGCACGCAAGAAACAACACTTTCCACTATACGTTAATACATGTAACAATAATAAATCAAATCAAATCACCATCTACAAGACACAAGTCAGGAGTGTGATGGAATCCTCTTCACTTGCCTGGATGAGTGCAGCTCCAACAACACTCAAGAAGCTCAACACCATCCAGGACAAAGCAGCCCCACTTGATTGGCACCCAATCCACCACTTTAAACACCCACTCCCTTCACCGACACTCAGTAGCAGCAGTGTGTACTATCTACAAGACGCACTGCAGCAATTCACCAAAGATTTTTCAGACAGCACCTTCCAAACCCACGAACACTTCCATCTAGAAGGACAGAGGCCACAGATATCTGGGAAAAACACCATCATCAGGAAATTCACCTCCAAGTCACTCACCATTCTGAATTGGAAATATAATCGGCCGTTCCTTCATTGGCGCTGGATCAAAATCTTAGAGCTCCCTCCCTAACAGCACTGTGGGTGTACCTACACCACATGAACTGCAGCAGTTCAAGTAGGCAGCTCACCACCACTTTCTTGTGGGGCGTTTATGGATTGACAGTAAACGCTGGCCTAGGCAGCGACATCTCCACATCCTGTGAAAGATTAAAAATAAATTCCAACTTCTGTGGGTTGGTGATGTTCTGAAGAGAGGAAAGGGTAGAAATCCCCTGGCTCTTGTGCAATAGAAAACTCCCCCCCCACCCCCCCCAGCCGGCTACTTCTTATTTATCTCAAGAAGTGCCTTCACCAACCGGAGCGGTCACCCCTGAGAGCAAAGACATACCTCTTCCCGATGGCCTGTTCCGCCTGGCTTACCTCTCCCTCTCCTTGCAGGGCCTGCAGCTCTCGTTTGTACGTCTTCTTCCCCAGGGTTTCATAGATTTTGGTCATGACGGGAATCTTCTCACTGCCGTCACTCATGGCCGTGTGGTACTTGGGTTCCGGTAAATCCCCCATGAACCGTAATATCGTGATCCAGACTGCCAGGGCTGCCTGCAGGAAAAGGAGAGGGATCACATATAAAAAAGGGAAGAGTGTGTGTGTGTGTGTGTGTGTGTGTGTGTGTGTGTGTGTGTGTGTGTGTGTGTGTGTGTGTGTGTGTGTGTGTACGCGCACATTCGATGCATTCAGTACTTGTCAAAGCATTTGACATTCTGTGCACAGCAGGAGCCCATAAAAGCAATTAGATAATGGCCGGGTAATCCGAACTTTTTTTGATGTCGGAAAAATATCAGCAAGGACATCAGGGAGATGGCGGGATAAGTTTTTCCACTCAGAGGGTGGTGAGTGAGTGGAATCGGCTGCCACCAGTGGTGTGGAGACTTAAGAGACTTCTGGATGAGTACATGGGATTTAATGGGATTGAGGGCTATAGATAGGCCTGGTAGGTATGGATATGATCGGCGCAACTTGTGGGCCAAAGGGCCTGTTTGTGCTGTAGTGTTCTATGTTCTATAAGATCTTTTCTCTTCCTTAAAGCAGTGTCCAGGCAGCTTTGATGTCCACTCAGGTTTTATTGCTGGGATTTAAATTCCACCAGTTGTTGTGGTGGGATTTGAACCACGTCCCCAGAGCATCAGCCTGGGTCTCTGGATTGGCACTGCTGCCCAACAGCACCAGGGACCCGGGTTCGATTCCTGGCTTGGGTCACACTCTGTGTGGAGTTTGCATGTTCTCCCCGTGTCTGTGTGGGTTTCCTCTTGGCATTTCTCCTACTGTCCAGAGACATGCATAGGCCATGCTAAATCCTCCCTTGGTGTACCCAAACAGGTGCCGGAATGTGGCAACTAGGGGATTTTCACAGTAACTTCATTGCAGTGTTAATGTAAGCCTACTTGTGACACTAATAAACAAAATTTAACTCTTTAAACCAGTGGCAATAGCACCATGCCACAATCTCCCCCAGAATAGCCCATCCCTTCCAACAGCTGTCACTTACCAGTTGATCCCCTTCATCGTCATGGTACAGTAAGGGCAGTTTGAGGGGTCTCCGGATGTAGGTGTGTGTCGTGGTGCCCTGGAAGTAAGTGGCAGCGAACTTGGCAAACTTGTACTCAGAAAGATCTTCTTCCTCTTCCTCTGGGAGTGGCAAACTCGCATCCAGGTCCTCTTCCTCCAGCTCCCTCGGGGCATGCTCGAGATCCTGGAGCCAATACAACAATATATTCAACCCACCGCGACAGTGTGAGAAACAGCACACACTGAATAAATGCGACAAAAATCAGAGCTGCGCGCATTCGATCAACAAAATATTCATTCTATCTATGCACAGTGGTTAGTACTGCTGCCCCAGTGCCAGCGACCCAGGTTCGATTCTTTGTGGGGTTTGCACATTCTCCCCATGCCTGCGAGGGTTTCCTCCCACATTCCAAAGATGTGCAGGTTAGGTGGATTGGCCATGCTAAATTGCCCCTCAGTGTCGGGGGTACTAGCTAGGATAAATGCATGGGGTAACCCTCATGTAAGGGGGATTGACAGGGTAAATATGTAGGTTTATGGAAATAGGGCCTCGGTGGGATTGCGGTCAGTGAAGACAATGGGCCGAATGGCCTCCTTCTGCACGTTAAAGATTCTCTGATTCTAATGGAACATAAAGGAAGAAAATAACAAACAGGATGATTGAGGGGATGGAGGGCTTGTATTATGAAGTGTGATGATATGCACTGGACACATTCTCACTGGGGAAAGAAAGAAGGTGGTCGAGTGAAGTTTCTGGGATCTTAAGAGGGATGGGATACATTAGATCATCACTACTTGTCCAAAACCCCAGAGTACAGTGTATTCTTGAAGGCAGCAAACAAGAAAAATAAATCTGCTGAAACAACAGCTGGAATTTTACCAGAAAGAGTGAAGTCCTACCCTCGCAACCCAATGTACGGCTCTGTGCTGTATTGTTCTTTGTTCAAACCCATGTTGGTGGGCAGTGAGATCGCAATGGTCATTTTACCAGCGGCAGCCAATCAAGAGGCCACCATCAGGACTGTCATCCAATTAAGGGCAGCGGAACAGCCTTCCATGCTGCTGGCCCAATCAGAGGCAGTTCTGCAGTACTATTGGAGGGGGAGATGGTGGCAGAGTGGTATTGTCACTGGGTTAGCAATCCAGAGAGCCGGGGTAATGCTCTGGGGACCCGGGTTCAAATCCCACCACGGCAGCTGGTGAAATTTGAACGTAACAAAAATCTACTGATGACCACAAAACCATGGTCGGTTGTCATAAAAACCCTCCTGGTTCACTAAATGCCCTTTAGGGAAGGAAATCTGCATCCTTATCAGGTCTGGCCTAGATGTGACCTTAGATTGGCCGAGGGTCTGCCCATATGGCAACACCTCAGTCAATGTCAACTGGCCATCCTGTACGATAAAGTGCAATTGTTTGGAAATTTGGCATTCTTACATTTGTCCTGATGAGTGCAAGATGAAAAGCTTTGGCAACAAGTCTCTTTTCAGCAATAATAAAAATAAACAATTTTAGATACCATATTCGAGCGGGTATGTGCGATGATCAGGAAGTGAACTCAGTGGACCTGGTCTTTTGTCAGCTAACAACTCCCATGTTCCAGTTGTACCTCCAAATCCACCCGCTCAGTAATCAGTACTGAAACCAAAATGGAGAGAATGTTTTTAACTTGCGTACCTCAAACCCTGACGGCGCTTGCCCCTCCTGTCCCGGCAGCACAGTGGGTGTGCCCAGAAACCCAAACATCTTGTCCACCATCTCGGAGTCGTTGACGGGTTCGTTACGCGCCTTCTCCATCCGCTCCACCAGCTCCTTCTTCCGACGGGCTTCCCGCCTCTCATTCACCTCTCTCTCGGCATCTTCGCGAGCTAATTGAGCAAGGCGTTCCTGGCAGGAAGGGGAAATTAAAATGCGTCCAGCCATTAAACCAATTTCTCCTCAGGGCCGTGGCACAAAGCAGAAAGACCATCCTCACCCAATGTTGGCAACAGGTGGCACAGCTGGGTCAACCAGTGGACTTCAAGAGTCTTCCAATAGAAACATTATCCCCTCAGTCTTCTCCTTCCCCTTCATTAAGGATCAGGATTCACACTAAAGCGGGTTCCCTGGGTGCTGGTAGTCTTCCAGTATCTCACCAAAAGCACCTTCCTCAATGAGATGACCTACTGTCAGAACCTTGAACTACAATAGTGTTGGGGTGTCAGACGAGAAATCCCTATGTTATAAAGCCATTTTACATCCCTGACAATTTTTCTATTCTGACACAAATACAAGGAAAGGATTCTTCACCTCAGGAGTGATTCCATTGATAAATTAGGGATCTTCTATCAAAATAAGCTTTATTCCTAACAGTTTATCTATACCTCTAACAAAATGAAGCTTTGAACAATCTTTAATCATGCAAAAAAAGCTTAATTTCTAATTAATGATGATTCAGTTCCAATTAAGCAAAATTTTATCTTCTAGACTTAAACTCCTCTTTAGAAATAATCAGCAAGTCCAGGCATATTTGCTTAACACTAGAGCTTTCAGAAAGATTCTGAAAAGAGTGAGAGCCTTTTCTTTCTACTGGCTCCAGGCAGCAACTGCTCCTTATTTTAAAATGAAAATGAAATGTTCTCTCCTACAAGTCTAGTTCCTCCTATCGCAAGACTCTGTCCCTGTATATCTAACTCGCCTTATTCCTTGAATCAACAAAAATTAAGCCTTCTGCTAAATAAACACTTACATGTCTGAAGTAATTATCCTGCTTTCTCAGCATCTGCTGCATTCCTACCAGACAAACTGACTGCTTGTAACAAAACACTGCCTCTTAAAACAGTCCCCCTTATACATTAAAATATATTAAGAGCACAGTATCATCACAATAGTCACTACAACAGTGAAATTAGAATAATCTACTTGTACAGTACAACATCCTGCCACACAGCATTGGGCAGAAAGCCAAGGAAAGGTGCCAAATGCCTCAATAAAGAAACAGATTTTATGGAGCACCTTAAGAGTGGTTAAAAAGTGGAAAAGAGGTTGAACAATAGAATTAGAACTTAGAGCTTCAGAGCTGAAGACATGGCGATCAACGATGAGGTGAAGAGATGAGAGTTGTCCGCAGTCACAGAATTGGAAGGCAGATGGAGTGGTGAAGCCATGGGGGCTACCAGACCAGGGGTCAACATGGGTCAGTGAGGGGGTGATGGACGAAAGGGACTCGACCCACATTCACGATTCTACATAGCAATGTTCTGGATGAGCCCAGGTTTATTGAAGTCCCAGGAGGGAGGCTGAGCAGGAGAGCATTGGAATAGTACGGAGATATCAGAAATACAGAAGTGTTTATAGCAGGGGATGGGGTGAGGAAGGGGCAGAGACAGACAGTATTACAGAAACTTGCCAAGGCTCCTCCAACAGCACCTTCCAAACCCACAATCTCTAGCACCTAGAAGGACGAGAGCAGCAGATACCTGGGAACCCTACCACCTGCAAATTCTCCTTCCTGACCACACACCATCCTGACTTGGAAATATATCATCATTCCTTCACAGTCAAAATCCTGGAATTCGCTCCCTAAGAGCAGTGTGCATGTACTACACCACACGGACTACAGCAGTTCAAGGCAGTTCACAACTCAATGGGCAATTAGGGATGGGCAATAAATACTGGTCTTGCCAGCAAAACCCACATCCCAGGAAACATAAGAACATAAGAACATAAGAAATAGGAGCAGGAGTAGGCCATCTAGCCCTTCGAGCCTGCCCCGCCATTCAATAAGATCATGGCTGATCTGTCGTGGCTCAGTTCCACTTTCCCGCCCTCTCCCCATAACCCTTAATCCCTTCTCTTATCAAAAACCCATCAACCCGCTTCTTAAAAATATTTAGCGAGGCAGCCTCCACCACTTCAACGGGCAGAGAATTCCAGAGATTCACCACCCTTTGAGTGAAGAAGTTCCTCCTCAACTCCGTTCTAAACCGCCTCCCCTTTATCTTGAGGCTGTGCCCCCTAGTCCTACTGTCTTTTTTGAGCGGGAAGAGTCTCTCCACCTCCATCCTATCCATCCCATTCATCATCTTATACGTCTCAATGAGATCTCCCCTCATTCTTCTAAACTCTAACGAGTACAAGCCTAGTTTATTCAGCCTCTCCTCATAGCTCAATCCCCTCAGCTCCGGTATCAGCCTAGTAAACCTCCTCTGCACTCCCTCCAGGGCCAAAATATCCTTGCGCAGGTGCGGCGCCCAAAACTGCACACAGTACTCCAGCTGCGGCCTCACCAATGCCCTATACAGCTGCAGCAAGACCTCCCTACTTTTATATTCAATCCCCCTCGCTATGAAGGCCAGCATCCCATTCGCCTTCCTGACCACCTGCTGCACCTGCAAGCTGGGTTTTTGCGATTCATGCACAAGGACCCCGAGGTCCCTCTGCACCGTCGCCTGCTGCAGTTTTTCGCCACGTAAGTAATAGTCCTTCCTACCATTCTTCCTACCAAAGTGGACCACCTCACACTTGCCAACGCCGTTGTTTAAGAAGGGTGCCAGGCAAAAGGCGGGGAATTATAGGCCGGTTAGTTTAACGTCTGTGGTAGGTAAAATGTTAGAATCCATCATTAAGCAGGAAATTGCGAGGCATCTTGAAGGGAATTGCTTGATAGGGCGGACGCAACACGGTTTCATTAAAGGGAAGTCGTGTCTGACAAATTTACTGGAGTTCTATGAGGATGTGTCTAGGGCAGTGGATAGAGGAGAGCCGGTGGATGTGGTCTTTCTGGATTTTCAGAAGGCGTTTGACAAGGTACCTCACAAGAGGTTATTGCAGAAGGTCAGGGGACATGGAGTTGGGGGTAGGGTGTTAGCGTGGATAGAGGATTGGTTGTCAAATAGGAGACAGAGAGTGGGGGTCAATGGGTGCTATTCGGATTGGCGGATGGTGACTAGTGGGGTGCCCCAGGGGTCGGTGCTGGGGCCTCAGCTATTTACCATTTATATAGATGATCTGGAGGAGGGAACCGAGTGCAGGGTGTCGAAATTTGCTGATGACACCAAGATTGGGGGAACGGCAAATTGTGCGGAGGGTGTGGAGAGTCTGCAGAAGGATCTAGATAGGCTGGGCGAATGGGCCAGGAAATGGCAAATGGAATTTAATGTTGGCAAGTGTGAGGTGGAAACTACAAACAAAAAGTGACCGAACCTGTCCTGAGCCGATCATCGCAGAACCAGCTCCCCCCCACTCTTCAATCTGGAGGAAAATAGTTTTGACCCTGGCTCACTGAGTACAGGGCAAGAGCCAAGACCCCGAGTATAGAGGTCTATACTATAGAGGGGCGGCACGGTAGCACGGTGGGTTAGCACTGCTGCTTTACAGCTCCAGGGACCTGGGTTCGATTCCCAGCTCAGGTCACTGTCTGTGTGGAGTTTGCACATTCTCCTCGTGTCTGCGTGGGTTTCCTCCAGGTGCTCCGGTTTCCTCCCACAGTCCAAAGATGTGTGGGTTAGGTTGATTGGCCATGCTTAAAATTGCCCCTTAGTGTCCTGGGATGCGTAGGTTAGAGGGATATGTGGGTAGGGTCTGGGTGGGATTGTGTTCAGTGAAGACTCGATGGGCCGAAGGGCCTCTTTCTGCACTGTAGGGTTCTATGATTCTAGAGAACAATATCATTCTTTAGCAGTTTCACCAACATGAAGGAGGTTTTTAAAGGATCGGGGTCTCATTTGAATGACACATCCCGCCATCGAGATCTGGGAGAAGCAGCAGTCACATGACCCACCTGGTGTTTCCTTTCTGCCTCTTCCTTGGCCTTCTTGCTGCTCATCTCCTTGCGAAGCCTCACCTCCTCAGCAAGACGGAGCTTCTCCGCCTCCAGTCGCCTCCGGTACTGTCGAGAGAAGACACAGCGGCACCAGTCAGCAGCTTTAGCTCTCAAATACATTCATATTTCATAGAATCTGAACCGTAGGTGGGAGAATTGAAGAGGATGTCTATGCTGGCAATTGGGTATCGCTTTTCACAACCTTTGGCCGCCACAGCTTTCGACTGTGGCATCTGCTCACGGCAAAAATTGGTCAGCTCTCCAAAGGTGTGCCCAGCAAGTGGCAGCGGCCTGACTTAGAGTCAGAGAGGTTTACAGCATGGAAACAGGCCCTTCGGCCCAACTTGTCCATGCCACCCAATTTTTAACCATTAAGCAAGTCCCGATTGCCCATGTTTGGCCCATATTGCTCAAGACCCATCTTACCAGGGCATCATTATGGCTACACTGCTGCCTCATCGTGCCCGGGTTCGATTCCGGCCTTGGGTCACTGTCTGTGTGGAGTTTGCACATTCTCCCCGTGTCTGCGCGGGTTTCCTCCAGGTGCTCTGGTTTCCTCCAGTCCAAAGATGTGGATTGGCCATGCTAAATTGCCCCTTAGTGTCCAAAGGGGTGTGGGTTAGGTGGATCGATCACGGAAAACGCGGAGGGTGATGGAGAGAGAGACCCTGGGTAAGGTACTGTGTCAGGGAGTCTGTGCAGACTCAATGGGCCGAATGGCCTATTCTGCACCATAGGCATTCTATAATTTCCCTTCTGAAAGTTTTGGAATCTGCTTCCATTTGTGTGGACATTGCATTCCTGACCAGCATGACACTCTGAAAAGAAAGCTCTTAGATATTCAAGCTCTTTTCAAAAGCTTTCCACGCAAGAGCAGGTTCATCTTTCAGAGAGAAAAAAAATTCAACACCCCCCCCCACCCCGCAGATAAAACACTTACTTCTCCTCTCAGCCGCTTGTACAGCCTACGTGCAATCATGCCTCGAACGCAGGCCTGAATGGTGATGACCGCCCAGAAACAATGGCGGAACGCTCTCCGCACCAAGTAACCTCGGCAATGGGCCTGGAACAGGATGATTCTCTTGCGAGCAAAGTGATACTGTGCACAGAGCTTACGGGATCGATAGAGGGCCTGCAGCCTGGAGAAACCGATTCTCATCTGGCAAAGATCAAAGAAAATGTTTGAGATAGAAAACAGCACGGCGCAAATTCTCCTCTTTCTTACATCATGTCTGGTGGAAGCCATACTGCCCCTTCAATCTCCTCCACCATTCACTGACTGAACTTCCCGCTCAAGTCTTGTTTTCCCTCCCTAACTCTCCATTCTCTGGCATGCTCATTTATCTGTCTTTTTTTTTAAAAAATGTAGGGGATTCACGCCCAAGGACAGAGATAAGGGCGGCACGGTAGCACAGTGGTTAACACTGCTGCTTCACAGCTCCAGGGAACTGGGTTCAATTTCCGGATCGGGTCTTTGTCCGATGGAGTTTGCACATTCTCCCCATGTCTGCGTGGGTTTCCTCCAGGTGCTCCAGTTTCCTCCCACAGTCCAAAGACGTGCGGGTTAGGTTGATTGTCCGTGCTAAAATTGCCCCTTAGTATCCTGGGATGCTTAGGTTAGAGGGATTAGTGGGTGAACATGTAGGGATTATGGGGGTAGGCCCTGGGTGGGATTGTGTTCGGTGCAGACTCGAAGGGCCTCCTTCTGCACTGTAGGGTTCTACGATTTCTTCGGCCAAACAAATCGTAGTCAGGTAATTTAAAATGGGCGGCACGGTAGCACAGTGGTCAGCACTGCTGCTTCACAGCTCTAGGGCCCTGGGTTCGATTCCCGGCTCGGGTCACTGTCTGTGTGGAGTTTGCACACTCTCCTCGTGTCTGCATGGGTTTCCTCCGGGTGCTCCAGTTTCCTCCCACAGTCCAAAAGATGTGCGGGTTAAGTTAATTGGCCATGTTAAGAAATTGCCCCTTAGTGTCCAGTGAAGCGTAGGTTAGAGGGCTTACTGGGTATAATGTATAGGGATATGGGGGTAGGGCCTGGGTGGGATTGTGTTCGGTGCAGACTCGATGGGCCGAAGGGCCTCTTTCTGCACTGTAGAGTTCTATGATCTATGATAATTCAATCAAAGGCCTCGCTAGTCAAGTAGGCATGCATCCCATAATTTAATACCATATTAGATAATGACTAATGGTGTCGAGGTCCTCATTGATGACAATGGACGAACAATACCATATTAGATAGGTCTTCCTCCAAAAGGATGAGTCTAATAATATCATACAAATCTTGACTTTACAATAGGCAAAAGCATTACTTCAACAGTAAGTTCTAAGCTTGTGATCTTTACCAGCTAGCAGATGTTTAGGAACACCACCACCTGCCAGTTCCCCTTGGAGACGCACGACATCCTGACCTGGAACTATCATCATCTTTCTTTCGTCAAAATCCTGGAGCTTCCTCCCTAACAGCACTGTAGGTATACCTACATCCCGTGGACTGCCACCGCTCAAGAGGACAGCTCACTCCCACCTTCTCAAGAGGCAATCAGAGATGCCCAGTAAATGCTGGCTTAGCCAGCAGCGTACACAGCAATGAACAATACACTTAAAAAGGCCCAGAAATAGTTAACTTACTGCACTGAAATTCTTCCGGCACTGATATCCTCGCCAATACTTCTGAATCAACATCACTGATTTCCTCATTTTAACAAAGTTTGACCTGTGGAAGATTTTGAAAACTTTAAAATCCAGAATTAAACATGTTTTGGTAAAAGAAATCGCAACAGGGTATCATTCACAGATAGCTATCGGCTGACCAAGTACGAGTTAGTTACAGAGTGAGCGAGCTACCCGCTATCTTAAGCTTTTAGATGTGGCTCAGTGGTCATGTGGTGCAGTGCGTTAACATCCCGGCCTCTGGGCTGGAAGCTCCAAGCTCCATTCCCAACCCAAGACACGATGGCCGAGGAAGGTCCATTAATAGTGTGGCCATACAGACTGAGTATCAATGTGCAAATCTTTCCAAACACACCAATGGCTGGTGGTAAGAGCAGGAGACACTCCTGGTCAGCCACACTTCATGTGGAGTGGCACCCCTCATGCTATAAACCGCTGTTGACAAACTAGTGGCACAATGGCTAACACCGCTGTCTCACAGCGCCAGGGATCTGGGTTCGACTCCCAGCTTGGGTCACCGTCTGCGTGGAGTTTACACGTTCTCCTCATCTCTGCGTGGGTTTTCTCTGGTTTCCTCCCACAGTCCAAAGATGTGCAGGTTAGGTTGATTGGTCATGCTAAATTGCCCATAGCGTCCTGGGATGTGTAGGTTAGGTGGATCAGTGGGGTAAATGCTTAGGTTTGTGGGGATAGGGCCTGGGTGGGATTGTTGTTGGTGCAAACTCGATGGGCTGAATGGCCTCCTTCTGCACTCTATGATTCTGTGAGACAAACAAAAGTCTACCTCAGTGCACCACTGGGTCCGTGAAAAGAATTGGAACATGGCTCAGCGGATAACGTTCTCACTCAGGAGTCAGGAGATTGTGGGTTCGAGCCCCGCTCGAGTAGAAGTGGGCTGACACTCCCAGCGCAATGCTGCATTGTTTTGATGCATGACATTAAACCAAGGTTCCTGCTGTTCTCTCAGTTGGATTGGATGAGAGTCAATGTCATCACATGATCATCGGCCACATCCCTGACTCAATCTCCGGAATAGCATTGTTCTTGTAATCAAATAGAAACGACCAATGTTGCTAGCTGATCTTTTGTAACAACAGAGATAAGATTAAACTAGACAGTGACCTTCCGCTGCACAAGGGAAAACATCAACTTGGTTTGTAATCCGACAGCAATATTCAAGAGGTCTTTTCCCTCCTGGAACGAAGAGGGATGAGGGGTGACCTTAGAGAGATTTATATAATCATGAGGGGCATAGATAAGGTGAATAGCCAAGGTCTTTTTTTTAGCAGGGGAGGGGAGTCCAAAAACTAGAGGGCATAGGTTTAAGCTAAGAGTAGAAAGGGACCTGAGGCGCAACGTTTTCACACAGAGACTGGTGTGTGTATATGGAATGAGCTGCCAGAGGTGGTGGTAGAGGATTTAAAAGACGTTTGGACAGGTACGTGGATGGGAAACGTTAGAGAGATATGGGCAAACGGGGTTAGTTCAGTTTAGGAAATCTGGTTGGCATGAACAAGTTGGGCCGAAGGGTCTGTTTTCATGTCATATGTCACTATGACAGTAGGTTCCACTATGTAGTCTTCCACTTAGTTTGGGGCCTTTAGAATGAAGCTGGAGGGGGCTCCAGTTTTCTAATGTGAGCTCTACCTGTCTTTGAATCCCCGAACCACTTTCTGAATGAGGATGACCTTGTCCGTTATTGCCTTGTCTCTCTCAATCTCCAGCAACATATCGTGGTGATCCTGAAAAACACCCAAAGAAAGTTAAACATTCCACAATAAAAAACCCCCACCGCTCACAGAATGACTCGCTTCAGGGGAACACTGCTCCATCGAATATCAGAGTACAACACACCTCCCCGTCCAAAATGCCTCGCATTTCCTACTGTCATTTCAGCCACAGACCCATCTGGAATCAATGGAAATCTACTCTCTCCCATCAAAACAAGAGAAAATGCTGGAAAATCTCAGCAGGAGAGAAAAGAGCTGACATTGAGTCCAGATGACCCTTTGTCAAAAGCTAAAAGACCAACACCAAGAGAGAAATGGAAACCAGTAAAAGGTGGATGGCGAGGCGAGGCGAGGTGAGGTGGGGGGGGTGGGGGGGGGGGGGGGGTGGGGGGGAGTTGTGGTGGAAGAAACATACTGAAGTCCTGTCAGAGAGAAGGGCACTACTTCTTCAGGGCAAGAGAAGGTTAGCTTACTTGAAAATTTCACCAAAAATGGAGACACATGGGGAATCAAGGAACAAGGAAACAAGGCATGTGAATGAAGATACAATTCAATCATGATCCAGATGATGGATCCAGGCCCTGCTCCTGCTCCTGTCAATGATGCACCTCTTGGCTATCTTCACTTAAAATCGAGAGCTGGGGCTTGTTCCTGGCCTGGATCTCTCTGCCTGATGCTGTCATTTTGTCCAAATTTTAGCTGGCAGAAGAGTTCCTAATGTCTTCTCCAAGAGATGAACCTCCATAAAATTCCCCAATCATTCGTTTAAGCTGAAACCCAAGGCTGGAATATAGTGTAAGTTGTTTCCGAGGAAGATCTGTGTCACCCACATCCTCCCACCCATTGACTCTGTCTACACTTCCCACTACTTCGGTAAAGCAGCCAGCGTAATTAAGGATCCCACCCACCCTGGGCATTCTCTCTTCCACCTTCTACCATTGGGAAAAAGATACAAAAGTCTGAGATCATGTACCAACCAACTCAAGAACAGCTTCTTCCCTGCTGCCATCAGATTTTCGAATGGGCCTACCTCATATTAAATTGATTTTTCTCTTATACCCTAGTTATAACAGTAACACAACATTCTGCATTCCCTCCTTTCCTTCTCTATGAACAGTATGCTTTGACCACATAGCGTGCAAGAAACAATACTTTTCACTGTATGTTAACACATCTAACAATAATAAATCAAATCTAAGGGGCTAATTAAGTTGATGGGCGAAGCCCTGTTTGCTCTGACAATCCTTTGCACCAGTTAAGGATTTTACACATCGGGTGAGATTCTCCAGCCTCCCTCTGTGTTTGTCTCGGCGGGAGACGGTGGTGCCGTTCGCTGGAGGCCGGACCCTCTAGTCCCAATTGCTGTCAATGGGAATTCCAATCAAAGCCTCCCCCCACACTGCTGGGAAACCCACGTCAGGGGGTGCGTCACCAGCAGACCAGAGAATCCCGCTGGCGTGAACAGTCGGAGAATTCCAGTCCTTCCGATTGAAATAAAACACCTACAGAAGCAGGTGCGGCACAATAAGGATTTAAATGCAAGTAAAGCCGGATGCAGTCAGTAATATTTTCAGATCGTGAGTGGGAGTCCCAAAAAAGTTCCAAGTGTGAAGTCATGTAAAAACTGGAGTAAACCCTGCTGGATTTTCAAATTGAATCTCCCGCACTCTGCACTGCAGAGCGCACTGGTGTAAATCACGTCAAAAATCAGCGGGTGGGACCTATTCCTGTTAGAGTGGCCAGCAGCATAGCGCTGAGCGGGTCACTGCGTATACGCCGATCCGTCAGAGTCACGCGCTGCTGGCCTCCCAATCGCTCATCACCAGCCAGCCCTCCCATCCCGTCCTCCCCCCTCCCCAACAGCTCGATCGCCGGTCAGCACAGTAGCCCCACATCACCGTCCCAACAATTCCCCCCAATCCCGCCCCCTCCAGTCGCTGGGCCCCCTGGGCCAGCCTCCAGATGCACCCCCAACCCACCCCACCAATGGCCAAACAAAACCATTCACTGGTCTCCCTTCCTCTGTAACTGATCCTAAAGCAGAGTAGCAGTGGGACCCCCACCCCCACACCCATTTCCCCCTCTCCAGAGGCTTCACCCAACTCCCCCCCCCCCCACCCCCAAACCTTTTCCCCAATTAGGCCCTACCTGATGGGCAGTGTCAAGGTGCCCGATGGGCAGTGTCAGGGACCAGACTGGCAATGCCCAAGGGTCCCCCCACACCCCCACCCTTTAGCTCCGACCTCCTGGGGTGGCCTCCATTCACTCCAGTGGGGTTGGGATGCCAGATTCCCATAAGTGGGGAGCTACTGTAAACCCCGCTGGAATGGAGGGGGGGGGGGGGAGAGGGGAGGGCGGAGGGGGATGTCAATGGTCTCTGAGACTTTAGCCCCAGGCCCACTAATGATATTCCAATTCTCGTTTACATAATTCATTCAGCTCCACGCCGATTTCTGGCGCAGAGCTGACAACACCATAAATATCCAGCAGTCGGAGAGGCGCGGCGCCCATCGGGGGCTAAACGGCCTTCGCCCCAGGCTCCCAGCGCCGCGGGCTGGGAGAATCAGCCCCTTTATCTCTCCCCCTTTTCCAGTCAACCTACTTCATTTCAATCCTGCCCCGTCCTCCGCCGTTCCAATCCTAAAAGCAAAACGCATCGAAAACAAATCTCTCAGCACACACATGCACACGCACACACACGCACACACACCCACGAGTTTTCCCCAAGTTGCCACGGCAACGGCCTTCTGCGATCATCACTGCCCCATCAGAAGATCTGGGGTTTCCTGTCAGGAAGCAGGGGTCGCCTGCTGTCCCCGGCAATAACCAGGAACGAACAAAGCCGCTTCCTGACAGGACGAAAGCTGAGAATGGCTGATAAACCCTCCCGCGGGTGGAGGGAGGAGAAGGAACCAGCGCCGGCCTCCAGTAGCCAGTCTCTGATCTCAGCACCGTCCCGATATCGAGAACCTGTTCCTTTGGCGTAATAAACCCTTCACAGAGACAGTCCCAAAATAATCCCCTGAATAAGTCCCACGGACTCGCGGTGTTTACACCTACTTTCTCTCTCCAGGCCCACTGAGTTTATCCAGCAGTCTGGGGACGCGATGGCCTCGCGATATTATTGCTAGAATATTAATCCAGAAACTCAACTAATACTCCAGTGACAAAATGCTGGATAATCTCAGCATCTGTAAGGAGAGGAAAGAAAAAAAAAGAGCTGACATCTTGTATCCCGATGACCCTTTGTCAAAGCTAGTGTTCTGGGTTCGAATCCCACCACGGCAATTGGCAGAATTTGAATTCATTTAAAATATCTGGAATTAAGAATCTACTGAAGATCCATTGTCGATTGTCAGAAAAACCCATCTGGTTCACTAATGTCCTCTAGGGAAGGAAATCTGCCATCCTTACCTGGTCTGGCCTACCTAGGGCTCCAGAACCACAGCAATGTGGTTAACTCTCAGCTGCTCTCCAAGGGCAACCAGAGATGGGCAATAAATGCTGGTCAACCAGCGACGCGAAAATGAATAAAAACATTTTAGAAACGTTGAAAATAGGAACTGGAGTGGGCCACTCGGCCCTTCAAGACTGCCCCATCGTTCAATCCGGGAGAGGGGAAGGGTGGTGAGGTGAGAGATGGAGGTGGGATAGCCGGGAAGGCGAAGTCTAATTAAGGCCAGATGGAACGATGAGGTGGCGGGAGACCTAAACACAGCGAGATTGGATGAGGAACGGGTGACTGACAGGAGGCGATGGAGAAGAGGAGTGGTGAACCCGGTGACCCCAGGTTAAAAAAAAGAGAAGTCAGAAGTGACAGAAGGCAGCCAAAGATGGCTTCAAGGTGCCACGCCTTTGGACAGAATTCTCACTGGTGTCATATTTGTCACTTAGTCAACCTCACAATCCAACTAACCTAGTCAGTCGTTCTCATATTGTCGTCTTTTGGGATCTTGCTGTGCTTCCTACCATTACAACAATGGCTACACTTCAAAAAGTAGTTTATTCCCTCTTAAACACATCGAGATCTCCAGGTGATCGTGCAAGACGCGACGAAGAAATGCAAGCCCAACCTTTCTTAAGTCCTTGCCTGCCAGGTTAACTAACCAATGAAAGTGACCCATCGCAGGACATCTCATTTGGCTACAGGCAACCCCGCTACCACCTATTGACTCCGACACAATGGCAATGCAATGTGGATGAGTCTCAACTGCCCTCTGAAATGGCCTAGAAAGCCACTCAGATCACGAGTAATTAGGAATGGACAACAAATTCTGACCTAGTCAGCAACGTCCATACCCCGTAAAAGAAGTTTGTAAGAAGTCTCAGCAAGGCCTGACACTGGTAACATGAGCTATCAAGGGCTCTTATGGCCTTTACAGAGAGTTTTGACCTAACAATGTGTTCTGTATTAGAAGCCAGATGTTCTAACTTGGCCATCCAGCACTCGCACTCTCTTTGCCCTCCTCCCCCCCTAGCGCTCACAGACTGAAATTCGCGCACACAAACCTTTAGGAAAATCTTAGTCTTTCCAATCTGCCAATCTCCACCTTGTCCCAGAACGGCTTCTGCTATTCGCTGGCAGGTACCACGCAAATCTCCCTGGGAACAGAGAAACACATTCAGAGATTGAAATCACACCTACTGATTTAAAAAAAAACCACGCAACTCGCAAACACACTTCGGTTGGGCAGCACTGGGTTCCGTCAAACGAGCAGCAACTCACCTCCAGTTGTTTGACCCCACTCTAGAGACACAACCACATCATCTAGGCCAAGGCTTCAATGCTGTATTGAATGAGGCATCAGACGCACCAACTTAGGAAAATGTTGGTGTTTTTGTTAGGCGGGGGCAAAATCAAGGGATAAGGAACAAAGGAGTAAATGGGAGTTGAGATACATTCATGAGGTAATTAGTTGAGATCAGAAGATCACAAGATAATAATAGGAAGGGGAGTCAGCCATTCAACTCCTCTGTCGTTTAATAAGATCATGGTTGATCTAATTGAAGCTCAACTCCACTTCCTGTCTTCTCCCAAAACGCCCAGGTCCCTTGTTGATCAAAAAGCCTGAATACATTCAAGACAGAGATAGACTTTGACCCACTGCTGTCTTGGGAAGGGAATTGCAAAGATTAACAATCCTCAGAGGAAAGAAATCCCCCCCAATCTCGGTCTTAAATAGGACTCCCCTTGTCTTTAAACTATGGCCTGAGTTCTAGACTCCCCCCACGAGGGGGGCATCCTCTGCCAAGGTCCCTCAGGATCTTGTACCTTTCAATAAGATTACTTCTCATTTATCTAAACTGCAAGAGGTTTAGAATTAACCTACTCAACTTCTCCTCATAAAACAAGCATCCTTTCTGATTGCATCACAGCTTGGTGTGGTTCTTGTTCTGACCAAGACCCAGAAGCTACAAAAGGATCGTGAACAAAGCCCAGTCCATTACGCAATCCAAACCAGTTTCCCATCCATTGACTCTGTCTGCACTTCCCACTGCCTCGGAAAAGCAGCCAGCGTCATCAAGGACCCCACGCGCCCCGGACATTCTCTCCTCCAGCTTCTTCCGTCGGGAAAAAGATACAAGAGTCTGAGGTCACATATGAACTGACTCAAGAACAGCTCCTTCCTTCCTTCTTGCCATCAGACTTTCAAATGGACCTACCATATATAAAGTTAATTTTTCAGTCACAAGTAGGCTTACATTAACACTGCAATGAAGTTACTGTTACATTCCCCTGGTCGCCACAGTCCGGCGCCTCTTCGGGTTAACGCACCAAATCATCACGTCTTTCAGAGGAAACCCGCACAGACACAGTGAGAACGTGTAAGCTCTGCACAGACAGCAACCCAAACTGGGAATCGAACCCAGGTCCCTGGCGCTGTGAGGCAGCAGTGCTAACCATTGTGCCACTGTGCCTCAAGCCGATCTTTCTCTTCACCCTATCTATAACTGCAACCACTATACTCTGCACCCTCTCCTTTCCTTCTCCTCTATGTACTGGGCATCACGTTGGCACCCGGGCAGCACAGTGGTCAGCACTGCTGCCTCACAGCGCCAGGGGCCCGGGTTTGATTCCCGGCTTGGGTCACTGTGTGTGGAGTCTGCATGTTCTCCCCGTGTCTGCGTGGGTTTCCTCCAGGTGCTCCAGTTTCCTCCCACAGTTCGGAAGGCAGGCCGATTAGACACATTGAGGGAGAATTTAGCATGGCCAGTGTACCCGAACAGGCGCCGGAGTGTGGCGACTAGGGGATTCTCACAGTAACTTAATTGCAGTGTTAATGTAAGCCTACTTATGAGACTATTAAATAAACTTACACTTTGTCTGTATAGCGCAATAAATAATACTTTTCACTGTATCCCAATATATATGACAATAATAAATACAGTTCCTCCTCAGAATCATCTTTGGTGAATCTTGCAGTGGAACAGCTGAGAGGCAGAACAACCTACACTAATTCCTAATATTCCATTCCCAGCTATAGATTAAAGGGTTCTTTACCTTTCCCCACAGCCCAGGCAACATGCAACCCTTAACCTGCATCACAAAATAGCGCCAATGTTTTTGTTTTTCAATCTTATCTGCTGTTGAATGATCGACAAGAATTTAAATCTAGGGTTTTCCCTGTTATATCAACACATGGAGCAAACAACAAAATCTGTGCCACAATGATAATTGCAAAACGGGCTGAGTAATTCCCTCATTAAGTCAACAGTGAAGCAATTAAAAGCAGCCCAGACAGAGCAATAGGCTGTGTTACCGCAGAGGGACACAAAGATCAGGTCACAGCGAAGGTATAGCTGAAAAAAAATGGTCACTGCCCCATCCTCTTCCAGAGAAGACTCACATTGAAGAGGTTCTGCTTCTCATAGAATTCTGACAGTGCAGAAGGTGGCCATTCGGCCCATCAAGTCTGCACTGACCACAATCGTACCCAGGCCCTATCTCCGTCACCCCATATATTTATCCCACTAATCCCTCTAACTACGCATCCCAGGACACTAAGGATCAATTTAGCATGGCCAATCCACCTAAACCCGCACATTTTTGGAGTGTGGGAAGAAAGCAGAGCACCTGGAGGAAACCCACACAGACATGGGGAGAATGTGCAAACTCCACACATACAGTGACCCAAGTGGGAATTGAACCCAGGTCTTTGGAGCGGTGAAGCAGCAGTGCTAACCACTGTGCCACTAAACCTGTCAACGGGTAGAGTAGAGTAGTGTGGGAACCCACAGAGCAGTGAAACTTGCCAGGGTTTCTAACCAGACTGGCTGTGAATAACTAACTTACTACCTTCACCAGCTGATCCCAAACCTGCAGTTTCCACCGACAGCACACAGGCACATCATCAACTCCGAATCGCAACACAAATCAACTGTGTCAATGTCGCTTGGTCAAAATCCTGGAACGCCCACCAGGGTGGCACAGTGGTACTGCTGCCTCACAACGCCAGGAACCTGGGTTCAAATCCGGCCTCAGGTCACTGTCTGTGTGGAGTTTGCATGTTCTCCCAGTGTCTGCATGGGTTTCCTCCCACAGCCCAAAGATGTGCAGTTTAGGTTAGCTGGTCATGCTAAATTGACCCCAGTGGGACTAGTAGGGTAAATACATAGGGCCTGGGTGGGATTGTGATCAGTGCAGACTCGATGGGTGACATGACCTCCTTCTGCTCTGTAGAGATTCTCTAAACATGGGTGCACATTTTCCTTCCTTGATTCCTTCATGGGATGCGCATCGCCGGCAAGGCCAGCATTTGTTGCCCATTCATAATTGCCCTCAACCGAATGTCTCACTTGGCCATTTTGGGGGGTTGTTAAGAATCAACCACATTGGTGTGGCTCTGGGGTCACATGTAGGCCAGAACAGGTAAGAATGGCAGATTTCCTTCCCTAAAGGACGTTAGCGAACCAGATGGTTTTTTACAACAAATCGGTGATAGTTTCACGTTCACCATTACTGATGCAAATTCTACCAGCTGCCATAGAAACATAGAAGCAGGTAGAGGCCATTTGGCCCTTCGAGCCTCCTCCCACATTCATTTTGATCATCGAATTCAATATCCTGATCCCCCCTTCCCCCCATATCCCTTGATCTCTTTAGCCCCAAGAGTTCTTCTTGAAATCAGCCAGATCATGAACCTGGGTCTCGGGACTACTTGTTCAGTGACACAACCACTTTGCCACCTTTTCTCCTTGAACCTACATGGGCTGCCAACTAGGAGGTAGCTCACGGCCACCTCCTCATGGAGGATTAGGGATGGACAATAAATGTTGGCCCAGCCAACAAAATTAAAGATCAGAATGCAAGAGGGGAACCATTAAATCTCCAATAAAAAATTAAAGTTTAAAGTTTTTAGAAGTTTATTTATTAGCGTCACAAAGTAGGCTTATATTAACACTGCAATCAAGTTACTGTGAGAATCCCCTAGTTGCCACACTCTGGCGCCTGTTCAGTTACTTTGAGGGAGAATTTAGTATGACCAATGCACTGAACCAGCACATCTTTCGGGTTGTGGGAGGAAACCTGAGCACCCGAAGGAAACCCACACAGACACGGGGAGAATGTGCAGACTCCACTCAGCCAGTGACCCAAGCCAAGAATCGAACCCGGGTCCCTGGCGCTGTGAGGCAGCGGTGCTAACCACTGTGCCACCGTCCGCAGCGAGGTCCGGGATTTACCTGTTTGTAAGCTGGTTTCACTCCAGGCATCAGCACCCGATATCGGTCCACAAACTCCACAAAGGTGTAACGAATGGGATAACCGGCTCGTCTGATCCGAATAGTCTCCATCATTCCAGAGTATCTCAGCTGACGGACACACAGCTCCCGGTCAAATAACTGTGGGATGGCAAAGAGACACCACCGTCAAAAAAAAACGCAATCCATCCTGCTTGGCTCAGCTGGTAAGTACTTCACACAGAGTGTGGGGTGGATGTGTGAGATTCGGGAAAACTCCCAACGTAGACCCTTCTATACCTCCAGCAGATGTAGGGGGTTCCAGTATCATCCACAGGATAGGGAATAGGAGAGAAAAGCCCCACCATCCTAGAATTCACCTTTTTCATTAGAATCCCCATAGCACAACAGGCCATTCAGCCCACCGAGTCTATACCAACCACAATCCCACCCAGACCCTACACCTGCAAGCTCATATATTTACCGTGCTAATCCCCCTGGCACTTGTGCCAATTTTATCTTGGCCAATCAAACTGACCCGCACATCTTTGGGAGGAAACCGGAACACCCAGAGGAAACCCATGCAGACACGGGGAGAATGTGCAAACTCCACACAGACAGACAGTGACCTGAGGCCAGAATCGAACCTGGGTCCCTGAGGCAGCAGTGCCAACCGCTGCCCTCCTGAATGCTAATCTGTGACTGCTGAATTGATTGGTGAATTGCAGCTGAGGGGCAGGGCAGATTGCGAAGGCTTCCATCGTCGAATAACCCAGCACTTAACTGTTCGAATTGACCTGGGTGGCAATATCAGCTGCTTTGGAAATACACCACGTGGGTACTTCCTGTAGCCACATGCTTGCTCTCAGTGGCTGGTGTCCAAATGTTGTACGTGAACATTTCCCAAGCTGTCATTTAAAGAACTCTCTGCCATTCTGTTTCTCCCTCCAAAGTGGGAAACTTCCCACTTATCCACATTACACTGCATCTGAGGTGTATTTGCCCACTCACTCACTCAAGGCGACTTAATTGCCTTGAAGTCGCAAAGTCCTCCTCACCATTTCTCATTCCCTCCAATGTGAGAGCAGACTTGGAAATATAACATTTGTTTCCCTCATCCAGATCATTGTTGAATATTGTGAATAGCAGGGGGGGCTCGAGCACCGATCTCTGCAGGACCACACTAGTCACCGCCCGCATTTGTAGTGCCTTCCCCGACCCCACAACACCAAACAGTGCTTTACAAGTTGTAGCCTCATCTGTGCAGAGGAGGTTTACTAGGCTGATACCGGAGTTGAGGGGGTTGAGCTATGAGGAGAGGCTGAATAAACTAGGCTTGTACTCGTTAGAGTTTAGAAGAATGAGGGGAGATCTCATTGAGACGTATAAGATGATGAATGGGATGGATAGGGTAGAGGTGGAGAGACTCTTCCCGCTCAGAAAGGACAGCAGGACTAGGGGGCACAGCCTCAAGATAAAGGGGGGGGCGGTTTAGAACGGAGTTGAGGAGGAACTTCTTCACTCAAAGGGTGGTGAATCTCTGGAATTCTCTGCCCGTTGAAGTGGTGGAGGCTGCCTCGCTAAATATTTTTAAGACGCGGGTTGATGGGTTTTTGATAGGAGAGGGGATTAAGGGTTATGGGGAGAGGGCGGGAATGTGGAACTGAGCCACAACAGATCAGCCATGATCTTATTGAATGGCGGGGCAGGCTCGAAGGGCTAGATGGCCTACTCCTGCTCCTATTTCTTACGTTCTTATGCCAGCTGGGTGTTTTACCAGTCACCTGTGCCCGCCCCCGCCCCACCACAGGTGGAATCTCTGCTCCCAGAAACACTATCTCTTTCACTACTCTCATCAAAACCACCACCCCCCCGCAGTCACAAGACCGGAAAACATTTAGCGCTTCTGCAAGGAGAGGGGTCCAACTGATGGTGATGGATTCTTCATCTGAGTGGCACGGTGGTTAGCACTGTTGCCTCACAGTGCCAGGTTCGAACCCAGTCTCAGGTGACTGTGTGTGGGGTTTGCGCATTCTCCCCGTGTCTGCGTGGGTTTCCCTCCCATATCCCTTAATGTCGCCAATGCCTCGAAACCCAGCAACGTCTGCTTTCCACGCAAGCAAGAAAGGGCGATCTTCAACAGAGGCACACACGGGATTTGAGAGTAAAATAATAAACGGCGTGTTGATTTTCCAATCCGGTGCGCGTGCAAATCTCCCGGTGCTGGTTTTCCGTTTTAAACGCACCCTGCTCTGAGAACCACAACGGCGTCCAACACTTCAGAGCTTCTGCCTCAAGTCTCTTGGGCTTGAGCAGGAGCTCTGCTTTCCCACTTCCCCCTCACATTTGTCCCACAGAATTTCACACAGATTATCCCGTCGCGGAAAATCGGCAGGTTCTTACCATGGACTTCTTGTATTCATTGGGCTTGATGCAGCGAACAAAGAAGGGCTGGCAGACACTGAGCGTTCTCATCAGCAGCTCCAGCGAGCGCTTGAACTGGCTGCTGAGGGTCGGTGAGCGCTTCCTCGTCTCTGCTCCCTGGGAATAAGGAAGGCAGTGGAAATCAAAACAACACAGGAAGCAATGAAACAGCCAGAGACACTTTCCTCTGGCACACACGCCGCAGTCACCATTAACTCCTGCACCGCCGCCACCCTGTACCGAGAGGGGACAGGAAACAAAACCCACTGACAGCCCCTTACATTAACACCGCAATGAAGTCACTGTGAAAATCCCCTCGTCGCTACACGGAGGGGGAATTTAGCATGGCCAATACATCTAACCAGCACGTTTTTTTTTGGACTGAGGGAGGAATCCGGAGGAAACCCATGCAGACACGGGGAGAATGTGCAGACTCTGCACAGACCCAAGCCGGGAATCGAACCCAGGTCCCTGGGTCTTGTGGGGCAGCAGTGCTAACCACTGTGCTGCCCACAATCCCATCTTTTCCAGCCTCTCCTCCTCCTCCTCTCTGTTGACCATCCCAGTCGATATGGAATTAGGTTAGCCTTTGTGCCAAGTCAGGGTTTCCGTCGCAAAATTGGAGCTAATCTGGAGGTTTTTAGCAAGGCCACTACATTACAATGGTGGGAGGGAGGGAGAGGGAGGGAGGTGAATATCCTCTTTAACACTGTGGGGAAATGAGAGGTTTGGGTTAAGTTGCATTGCTTGTGCAGGCTGGGTGAAGAGGGCGAGGGGGATTACTAGGCTGGGTGAAGAGGGCGAGGGGGATTACTAACCTGGCGTGCCGAATGCTGATGCTCGGAGTCGAGGCCCCAAGGCTGGGATGGAACGCAGCTCGCTAACCTCTGCAACACATGGACTGGTCACTTACAGGCTCGGGCTAGAGGGCGGGCTCACTGTCCAATCCAAGCACAGTTGGTTGGAGGTTTCCGACGCTGGAGGATCAGTGAGAAGCCCCCTGCGGCGGAACAGCTGCAGTTGTGGGTAAGGGAAAGAGTGGGGATGAGGGGGGGGGGCTTCAAAATGGCGGCTTCCCCTTGGCGCTTTGAAAAATGACCTGAGTGAAAATGGCGGCTGCTGTCAGACCATCTCAGCGAAGGAGGAGCTATCGCCCCTTTTTCCCCCTGCGCCTCCCCCCCCAAACCACTGCATCCCTCCCTTTCCCCCTCCACCCCCAGCCACTGCACCCCTCCCTCCCCTCCCCCCACCCCACCCACTGCACCCCTCCCTCCCCTCCCCCCACCCCACCCACTGCACCCCTCCCTGCTCTCCCCCCCACCCCAGCCACTGCACCCCTCCCTCCACCCCATCCACTGCACCCCTCTTTCTCCCTGTAACACCACTAGAACAGACAGAACTTTGGCTACAGTTCATTGAGTGGGAGAGGATGGTGGGGTTTGGGGGTTGGGGAGGGGGTGGCTGGTCATGCATGTTAAAAAAAATAATTGGCCTGTAACAGTTGCCCCCTCCGACCTCCCCAATCCTGCCGTCGGGAAGCTGCCCCCTTTCAAAGGCTGCGTTTTTGGCCATTACAAAAAAAAAAGAGGGAGCTGCCCTTGCTGACTGGAAACGGGGAGTTGGCGGGGGGGGGGGACTGCCCCCACAGCCAGCGGGCAAGCAATCTGCACCCCTTCCCCTCCCCCACCCCAACTCTGCCAACCCCTCCAACCACCGCACTCTGCCCCAGGGTATCAAAACATTTCACTGAATTTCACTCAGCCTGTTGCTGGAATCCAAGACTGATCCCGGTCACATTTCTCCGTAGCTGATGCGCCAGAGTTCAGTTACTTGGAACAGGATTTGTTGATTCAGCTGTGGAGCTGTAATCCATGTTGGTGTGTCTCAGCCTTTTGTTGGGGGGGGGGGGGGGGGGGGGGGGGGGTGGGGTGCGCGGGTGGAGGGAAGGAGTGGAATATGGACAGCTCCTCCGATGGGAATGTGGTGGAGGCGTGCGAAATTGGGGGGAGATACCGTCGCTCATTTGTGCTGCTGACGTAGGTCGGGGTGGGATTTCGGAAACATCGGAATGTGCATTGTCCACAGTTTGCTATCCACCGAAGAAAGCAGCTGGAAAACCGTTGGACGTCATCCCGATATTCCGATGGCGCATTCCCCAGGCTGCTGCGAGGGATGACCTCTTGCTGGAAATAATCACATGACCTGCTGCTTCCCACTGCCTCACCCCTCGCTCCCACCCCAATATTTTTATAATTAAAAAGACAAAAATTTTTTTTAAAAAAAGGGAGAAAAGACAGACTTTAACATTCCCCTATTGTCCGGTTACTTCCCAGTCATCCCTGGGAGGTTGCAGGATTACAATTCTGGGAGGGGGTGGGATGAGGGGGTGGGTAATAGCCCCAGGCACCAAGAGGGAAACACAGTTCAGAGTAGTGTTTGGAATTGTTATTTTCCAGCTTTTATAGTGTTTTTTTGTTCCTCCTGGAAAAAGGCGCTCACTCACATTCAAATAGATTGCAATCCATCAGACCATTTGTGAAGAAGCTCTATCCTCAACCCCTTTTGCTTTGCGTGCATCTTCCCAACCCTCACACGAACAAAATAATAAATCCCGTTCCTCAGCACGTTGAGGATTTCCGACCTTGGAGCTCACTTTACGCTCCACCAAGCGGCCACCATTCCCAACAGCACCGTGAGCTTTATGACGGTGATGGCTGAAATGTCTGCAAAGGCACAGCTGTCTCCTGGTCTCCACATGGGATGTCGCAGTGGTCAAGGTTCTCTAACGTTTTACGAGGAACTTCTTCACTCAAAGGGTGGTGAATCTCTGGAATTCTCTGCCCATTGAAGTGGTGGAGGCTGCCTCGTTGAATATATTTAAGTCACGGGTAGATAGGTTTCTGATAGACAAGGGGAATTAAGGGTTATGGGGAGAAAGTGGGAAAGTGGAACTGATCCACTTCAGATCAGCCATGATCTTATTGAATGGGGGGGCAGGCTCGAAGGGCTAGATGGCCGACTCCTGCTCCTATTTCTTATTTTTTGCTTGTGAACTAACAGTGTACAAGCATTTCTCTTGGTTTGCCTTTTCTTTTCCCGTCACCAACTTAAGCAGTGGTGCCTTCTCCTTCCAGCAGTGCAAGAAGCTTTAACTACAATCTGCTAGACAATCTGTCTGCCCGCTAACCCAGCACAGTTTTACCGGAGAAAATCTTGCGCCAACTATCGCTTCATTGCTGTGAGTGTGTGTTTCTCCTCTTGGGTGAACAGAAGTAAATGCTTGCTCTTTATGGTAACGCTGTGTGCACAAGTCTGAAATTTGATTTGATTTATTGTCACGTGTATTGGGATACAGTGAAAAATATTGTTCCTTGTGTGCTACGCAGACAAAGCATACCGTTCATAGAGTATATAGGGAGAAAGAAAGGAGGGGACACAGCATGTAGTGTTACAGTCAGAGCTAGGGTGTACAGAAAGATCAACTTAGTGCAAGGTAGAATCAGAATCGTAGGAAAACAACAGCACAAACAGGCCATTCGGCCCACAAGTTGCGCCAATCTTATCGCTACCTACTAGGCTTACCTATCCCCCTCAATCCTATTAAGTCCCATGTACTCATCCAGAAGTCTCTTAAAAGACCCTATCGAATTTGCCTCCACCACCACCACCGATGGCAGCCGATTCCACTCACCCAACACCCTCTGAGTGAAAATGGTAGATCCATTCAAAAGTCTGATGGCAGCAGGGAAGAAGCTGTTCCTGAGTCAGTTGGTATGTGTCCTCAGACTTCTGTATCTTTTGTCAGACTTAGGTTTCAGACTTTTGTGTATTGTCACATTTGACTGGAGGTAGGAAACGAGTGCAAGTTTGGTTGAACCAAACCAACTCTCCCATGGTGCATGGCGCAGATTCTATTGGACATCTTTTAGTTACCAACTTGACGAGTCTTTTTACTTTCCTTGCTCTGACATCTCTATCTTTGGCCTGTTGCACTGATTCCCTGGAGCTGCAGGAATCTTAAGGAGCAGCACCTCATTTTTCTATTACATGCTTTACATCCTGCTGGACTCTACGTTGAGTTCAACAATTTCACATTGTAATTTGCTTGTCATGTTAACACACGATCCTGCTCCCATGTTCACATGTCTGTCCTTGGCCTGCTGTAATGTTCCAATGAAGCTCAACGCAAACTGGAGGAACAGCATCTCATCTCCCGGCTCGGCACTTTACTAATGATTAGCTCTACTCCACCTCGGCCTGTTGGTTTTCATTTTATTTAATTTTTAAACCATTCTGCACTTTTTTTTTATTGTCTCCCTTTGTTGTTCTTTCCCCTGACTCTTTTCCCTTATTTTATCCCCCCCTTTCCATACCTTTTCTCCCCCTTCTCCTCAATTTTACCTCTCCGCCGTCCATCGCCCACCCACATCTCTATCTGTCACAGTTTACTCCGATTACAGTTTCTCTGCCATTCACGCCCTTTATTCTCTCTATAAGAACATAAGAACATAAGAAATAGGAGCAGGAGTAGGCCATCTGGCCCTTCGAGCCTGCCCCGCCATTCAATAAGATCATGGCTGATCTGTCGTGGCTCAGTTCCACTTTCCCGCCCTCTCCCCATAACCCTTAATCCCCTCTCTTATCAAAAACCCATCAACCCGCTTCTTAAAAATATTTAGCGAAGCAGCCTCCATCACTTCAACGGGCAGAGAATTCCAGAGATTCACCACCCTTTGAGTGAAGAAGTTCCTCCTCAACTCCGTTCTAAACCGCCTCCCTTTATCTTGAGGCTGTGCCCCCTAGTCCTACTGTCTTTTTTGAGCGGGAAGAGTCTCTCCACCTCTATCCTATCCATCCCATTCATCATCTTATACGTCTCAATGAGATCTCCCCTCATTCTTCTAAACTCTAACGAGTACAAGCCTAGTTTATTCAGCCTCTCCTCATAGCTCAACCCCCTCAACTCCGGTATCAGCCTAGTAAACCTCCTCTGCACTCCCTCCAGGGCCAAAATATCCTTGCGCAGGTGCGGCGCCCAAAACTGCACACAGTACTCCAGCTGCGGCTGCCATTAGCAGCCTTTCCCCTGGTTTCTGTGACTATGACTTATCTTGCATTCCCACCCCCTACAGTGTAAATATCTCCCATTTTCTTTGCCTTTTAGCTTTGACAAAGGGTCACCTGGGCTCGAAACGTCAGCTCTTCCCTCTCGTTACAGATGCTGCCAGACCTGCTGAGATTTTCAAACATTTTCTCTTTTGGTAATTCCTGCCCCATTTTGTTCCCTTTCCTTTGTGACTCTGGTGTTTTTTTTTCCTGCCCCATCACAATTCCCCTTGGAAGACTAACTCTTTGGTGATCAAACCTCTCCTCCCTTTAGTCCTTGTCCCACTCACCCCCTTGCCCAAAGTTGAGTTAACTTTTCCCGATTCTAATGAAAGGGCGAGACCCCCAAAACATTAACTCCGTGGGCACAAATCCCATAAAAGGCCACGGGAGTCAAACACTCACCCAACGAAGGGGCAGTGCTCCGAAAGCTCGTGATTCCAAATAAACCTACTGGACTTTAACTGGTGTTGAGAGACTTCTTACTGCTCTCTGGAATGGTGGAGGAATCATTCAGTTCTACCAAACCACTACAACAAGGTATAACACACAGAAAAGGGAGATAGGGCACCATCAACTTCTCAAGGGAATTTAGAAATGGGCAACAAATGCTGGCAATGTCAACAATACCCACATCCCATGAATAAGTAAAAGCAAAAGAAACAAAAAATCACCGAGCTAACCAAGTACACGTGTCTCTTCCCTTCTCAATATCCTTTCAGGTTGAATGGATGGAAGCAGGTTGCAGTGGGGCGGGCTGCAGTGGGACGCTAAATATCACAGATAAACACACACCAAAAGAAAACCGGATCCCTTAATTAAAATGGAGCTAGTTACCATGGCTACGTCAGCCTGGAAGATCTGTTTGATGAATCTGTTCTTGGAGGAGTGGACCAATTGAATGATGTCCCCATGAAGCGTGTCTCGATTCTTCTCCAAAAAACCTAAAAAAAAAGGACAAAACGAGCAAACGCTAACACCAGGAGGATTTTGGGGTGACGGCAAGTGACAGAACCTGTCTGACCAACGTAGCAGATGGAGTTCAATGCAACTGGTTCTAAAGCAGACTCTCCTCTGAACTTTTGCCGGTTATTTATATCGGAGTTGATGTTAGATTAGTGAGCTCGCAATGGTACATCAGCGCTACTTCCTTCAGAAGCCCTTGTCAGTAATGCCATTAGCCCAGGTTAATGCTGTCTGGGTATGAGTTCAAACCCCACCATGGGAGTTGGTGGAATTTAAATTCATTGAATACATCTGGAACATAAAGCTAGTTAAGATGGCCCTCGATTTTTGTAAAAACACATCTGGTTCACTAATGTCCTGTAGGGAAGGAAATCTGCCATCCTTACCCAGTCTTACCTACATGTGACTCCACACCCATCACAATGTAAAGGGTAAAGTTACCATGGTCCCAGTTTACCAGAGGCTGCTTTTCCCTTTGCGAGGGAGAGCTTACTGGTGGTGATTTAATATCTGAGGATCACCATACTTCCAGCAAGGGGAAAGTAAAGTATATTTATTAGTCATAAGTAAGGCTTACATTAACAATGCAATGAAGTTACTGTAAAATTCTCCTAGTCGCCACACTCCGACTCCTGTTCGGGACAATGCATCTAACCAGCATGTCTTTTGGACTGTGGGAGGAAACTGGAGCACCCGGAGGAAACCCACACAGGCAGTGTCCCAAGTAGGAATTGAACCCAGGTCCCAGGCATTGTGAGGCAGCAGTGCTAACCACCCCGTGCCGCCCTGTGGAAAGGTTGAGAAGGTGGGGACTTCATGAATAACCTCAGCCGGTACGGGAATTGAACCTGCGCTGTTGGCATCACTCTGCGTCACTAACCAGCCACCCAGCCAACTGAGCTAAACCGACACAGCAATGTGGTTGATTCTTAACCACCCTGTGAAATGACTGAGCAAGCTGCCCAATTCAAGAGCAATTAGGGATTGGATAACAAATGCTGGCCCAGTCAGTGACACCCAATGTATAGTCCATTATGATTCACTCACCAACCTACCTTTAGTTTCATAGTAGACTATTCCAGCAAAATGGCTGATACCAAACTGGGTTTCATAGTTGTTCTTCGGAGGGATATAGTAGGTGTTTAGCTTGTGCTGAGAATTCAGTTTATTCAGCATCGTTGTGTCCGTGCCCTGTTGGGATATATTTTAGTAAAGAATTTGTTTCAAGATGATTATAATGGCCTTTAGAATGCCATATTACACAAAATCTATAAACACAGATGGGATTAGGGAATCCTTGATGTTAAATGGTTGGTACGTTTTTGTCCAAGTCTCAGTTTCCGTTTGTTTAACCGCGCAGCACCACAATTATTGCTACTTTGAGTAAAGCAGATATCCAATTCCACTAAACTCTATTTATAGAGCCCTACAGTGCAGAAGGAGGCTATTTGGCCCATCGAGTCTGCACCAACCACAATCCCACCCAAGCCCTATCCCCATAACCCCACACACCCTCATCCCGCTAACCCCTCTAACCTACACACCCCAGGGCACTAAGGAGCAATTTTTAGCATGGCCAATCCAGCTAACCCGCACATCTTTGGACTGTGGGAGCAAACCGGAGTACCCAGAGGAAACCCACGTAGACATGGGGAGAACATGCAAACTCCACACGGACAGTGACCCAAGGTCAGGAATGGAACCCATGTCCCTGGTGCTGTGAGGCAGCAGTGTTAACCACTGTGCTGTCCCTTCTATGTTTATTTTGGGGTAAAAGGTGTTAACCAACTGAACTAAATCAGATAAACCGAGGGGCAAATTAAAGAGTTGATCATTAAAAGGATATTGCCTTCAAAAAAAAGACAAAAATGTAACTTCAAGTATCAAATCAAAACACAGTAAGGTGTCTCACAACACCAGGTTAAAAGTCCAACAGATTTATTTGGAATCACGAGCTTTTGGAGCACTGCTCCTTCATCCGGTTGAGTGGAGGTGCTCTGAAAACTCGTGATACCAAATAAGGAAGGACTTTAACATGGTGTTGAGACACCTCGGACTGTGCCCACCCCAGTCCAACTCCACATCAAATCAAGATATGATTCAGAAGATCGATATCCCATTCCTTTCCCCCGCTCCACTTCACCCCTGGTGCCCAGCGAGCACGGAAGGTGTCAACAGTGTGGGCAGACACCGCACGCTCCTTCTCTAGGGGTACCTGGTGGTGAATGTGACCACACCCAGATCCGCCCCCACTCCCCCCGCACCTTAGGGAATTTGCTCTCCTCGTCAATGAGAGAGATGATGTTCATGGGTTTGAGTGCGATCATGTCGAGAGCGTCCTGGTTATCGGTGAACTCAATGTGCTGCCAGTTGATGTTCTCCAGGTTGTACTCCTCTTGCTCCAGCTTGAAGACGTGACGCACGAAAAACTGCTGCAGGTTCTCGTTGGCGAAGTTTATACAGAGCTGCTCAAAGCTACGGCAAAGCAGGAGGAGGAGAAGGTTAATCCAGCTCAGAAACGTGGCTCTAATCCCCACCAAGTGCAAAACGAATTCCTTTTTGGGGTGGGGGCACTGTTGGTATTTAGCTGCCCAGTGAATTATTCACTGGGTCACTTCAGAGGATGGCAGTGATTTTACAGAATCCCTTCAGTGCAGGAGGAGGCCATTTGGCCCATCAAGCCTGCACCAACCAACAATCCCACCCAAACCCTATCTCCATAACCCCACATATTTACCCTAGCTAGTCCCCCTGGCACTAAGGGCCAATTTAGCACAGCCAATCCACCTAACTCGCACATCTCAAGAGCAGCTTCTTCCCTGCTGCCATCAGACTTTGAATGGATCTACCTTACATTAAGTTGATCTCTCTCTACACCCTAGCTATAAGTGTAACACTACATCCTGCACCCTCTCTTTTCCTTCTCCCTTATGTATCCTATGAACAGGATGTTTTGAATGTATACAGCGCAAGAAACAATGCATCCCAATACACGTGACAATGATAAATTAAATCTTTGGACTGTGGGAGGAAACCGGACCACCCGGGGGAAACCCAGGTAGAGGGGGGAAGCGGGAATATGAACAGAAAATTCATGAGTCAAAGGCTTGTTTCTGTGCTGCAACATTCTTCAGCAAGTTCCCCAAGGTATGGGAATAGCTGCAGTTATAGTCATGATGGGCCAAATGGCCACCTTCTATGCTGTAACCATTGAGTTTAAAAAAAATTCTGTATGGTACTTTAGATGTATATTAACGTACCTGGGATCCAGATAATGAGTTTAAATTCCACCTTACTATTTTGGGATAAAATGCATTCAGAGTCTATAGTTGGCTGAAGTATTGTAGATAAAATTCATTCGGAGTCTGGGGAGAACGTGCAGACTCCACACAGACAGTGGCCCAAGGTTGGGAATTGAACCCGGGTCCCTGTGCTGTGAGGCAGCAGTGCTAACTGTGTGGGACTGGAGTCCCATAAAAGTAAATTCTTTCCTAAAAGACATTGTATGAAAATAATCCAACTGCTCGCAAGAGACTTTGAATAGAACCTAAATTCTCAGCTCGCTATCGATGTGTGAAGTGAAGGGTTACTTACCAGAGTTCATAGTGTTAAAAATCAAATACTGCAGATGCTGGAATCTGAAACAGAAAATGCTGGAAAATCTCAGCGGGTGTGACAGCCTCTGTGGAGAGAGAATAGAGCCAACGTTTCGAGTCTGGATGACCTTTCGTCAGAGCAGACTCATCATCAGCTCTGACGAGGGGTCATCCGGATTTGAAACATTGCCTCTGTGAAGAGAGAGAATAAAGCCAGTCAGACCCGCTGAGATTTTCCAGCATTTTCTGTTTTGGTTTCGTGTTTAAGTCGTTTTTCTCTCCGGTCATGTTGACAGTGTGTATGGGACAAACGTGACCGTACGAAAAAGGGTAAACATCCTGATAAGCTGCTGTATAAACAGCCCTGCTGTAATTGGAAGCTTTAGAACACTTCTATTCAATGAAGGCTCCCCTATGTTTGCCTTTAATAAAGACTTAATTACTTCAGCTAATTACAGACTCAGAATGGATTTATCCCACAACACTAAGGTGGAATTTGAACTCTCATTATCTGGATCCCAGGTCCATTAATAGACATTTAAAGTACCGTACAGAATTGTTACAACTCACAGAATGGTTACAGTGCAGGTGGTGGCCATTTGGCCCATCATGTCTCCACCTGTAACTACTCCAGTACCTTGCTGGAGAATGTTACAGCACAGAAACAAGCCATGATTTTTTTTTGTTGATATTTCTCCCCCTTGTGGCATCTAATATCAGCCTGGACAAAATGGTAGCATCTTAAACATTCACCACTCCCCTACAAGGACACGGGGTGGAATTTTCTCACGCCGCCCATCATGGGAATCGTAGCGGTCATGCAGAGGTCCGTTGACCTCAGGTGGGATTTTCCAACGGCGAGTACAGCCTGAGAATGCCACCCACAGCGTGGTACCAGTTATAAGATGCACTGCAGCAACTCACTAAGCCTTTTTAAACAGCATTTTCCAACCCACAACCTCTACCACCTAGAAGGACAAGAGCAGCAGATACCAGGGAACACCATCAGCTGGAAGCTTGTCTAAGTGAGTGGGCGAGGGTCTGGCAGATGGAGTACAATGTTGGTAAATGTGAGATCATCCATTTTGGTAGGAATAACAGCAAAATGGACTGTTATTTAAATGGTAAAATATTGCAGCATGCTGCTGTGCAGAGGGACCTGGGTGTCCTTGTGCAGGAACCTCAAGGAGTTGCTTTGCAGGAACAACAGGTAATTAAGAAGGGAAATGGAATTTTGTCCTTCATTGCTAGAGGGATGGAGTTTAAAAACAGTGAGGTTATGTTGCAGCTGTACAAGGTGCTGGTGAGGCCACACCTGGAGTACTGTGTACAGTTTTGGTCTCCTTACTTGAGAAAGGATATACTGGCACTGGAGGGGGTGCAGAGGAGATTCACTAGGTTGATTCCAGAGTTGAGAAGTTTGGCTTATGAGGATAGACTGAGTAAACTGGGGCTATACTCATTGGAATTCAGAAGAATGAGGGGAGATCTTAGAGAAACATATAAGATTATGAAGGGAATAGATAAGATAGAAGCAGGGAAGTTGTTTCCACTGGCAGGTGAAACTAGAACCAGGTGGCATAGCCTCAAAATAAGGGGAAGCAGATTTAGGAGTGAGTTGAGGGGGAAATTCTTTGTTGTGAATCTGTGGAATTCCCTGCCCAGTGAAGTAGTTGAGGCAAATGTTTTTAATGCAAGGGTAGATAAATGTTTGAACAGTAAAGGAATTAAGGGTTATGGTGAGCAGGCAGATAAGTGGAGCTGAGTCCACAAAAAGATCAGCCATGATCTTATTGAATGGCGGAGCAGGCTCAAGGGGCCAGATGACCTACTCCTGCTCCTATTTCTTATGTTCCTCTTCAAGTCCCTCATCTTCCTGACTTGAAAACATAGAAATGTAGAAACCAGAAGCAGGAGTAGGCCATTCGGCCCTTTGAGACTGCTCTGCCATTCATTTTGATCAGGCCTGATCATCAAATTCAATATCCTAATCCCCCCTGCCTTTCCCCCACCCCCATCAATATCCCTTAATCTCTTTAGCCCCAAGAGCTATATCTAATTTCTTTTTGAAATCAGACAATGTTTTGGCCTCAACTACTTTCTGTGGGAGTGAATTCCACACATTCACCACCCTCAGTGAAGAAATATCTCCTCAACTCAGTTTGAGGATAAGGGGTAAACCTTTCAGAACTATGACCCCTAGTTCTGGATTCCCCCACCATCGGGAACATTCTTCCTGAATCTACCCTGTCTAACCCTGTTAGAATTTAATATCTTTCTATGAGATCCACTCTCATGCTTCTGAACTCCAGTGAATATAAATCTAATCGACTTACTCACTCCTCATATAACAGACCTGCCATCCCAAGGCTCAGCTTGGTAAATCTTCACTCTATAGTAAGGACATCCTTCCTCAGGTAGGGACACCAAAACTTCGCGCAATATTCCAGATGTGGCCTTGCAAATGCCCTACTCAATTGCAGCAAAACATCCCTATCCCTTTATTCAAACCATTCACTATGAAGGCCAACATACCATTCACGTTCTCCCCATGTCTCTGTGGGTTTTCACCTGGCGCTCCGGTTTCCTCCCACCAGTCCAAAGACGTGCTGGTTAGGTGGATTGGCCATGCTAAATTGCACTTTAGTGTCCGGAGACTAGAGTAAATGCGTGGGGTTATGGGATAGGGCCTGGATGGGATTGTGGTCAGTGCAGACTGGATGGGCCGAATGGCCTCCTTCTGCACTGTCAGATTCTAGATTTGCCTTTTACTGCCTGCTGTACCTGCACGAGGATTCAAGGTCTCACTGAGTATCCACCTCTCTCAATTTACACCCATTCAAGTAATATTCTGTCTTCCCATTACTGCTACCGAAATGGATAACCTCACATTTATCCATATGATTCTGCATCTGCCATGCACATGCCCACACACTCAGCCTTTCCAAATCACACAAACATCTCTGCATCCTCCTCCCACCCAACTTTGTATCATCTGCAAATTTGGAGATAATACATCCAGTTCCCTCTTCCAAATCATTAATGTATAACATGAACAGTTGGGGTCCTAGAACAGACCCCTGCAGAACCCCAGGTGTCACTGACTGCCAATCTGAAAAGACCCATTTATGCCAACTCGTTGCTCCCCATTTGCTAACCAGTTTTCTATTCATCTCAAGACATTACCTGTAATCCCACATGCTTTAAATTTACATAGTCTGTTATGTGAGACCTTGTTGAAAGCCTTAATAAACCACATTCACTGGCTCTCCTCAATCAACTCTACTAGTTACATGCTCAAAAAGTTTTAGATAGATTCATTAAGCATGATTTTTCTTTTGTAAATCCATGCTGACTTTGTCCCCAGTACCGATGTTAGGCTCACTAGCTCCCTGTTTTCTCTCTACCTCCTTTTTTGAATAGCGGGCTTACATTAGCTACCCTCCAATCTGTAGGAACTATTCCAGAGTCCAAAGAATTTTAGAAAATAACCACCAACAGATTTACTATTTCCAGGGCCACTTCCTTAAGTAAAAGGGCAAAGAAAATTACAACACAGGAACAGGTCATGAGGGACCTTGTCAAAAAGCCTTACTGAAGTCCATGTAGACAACATCCACTGCCCTTCCCTCAATCATCTTCATCACTTCCTCAAAAAACTCAATCAAGTTAGTGAGGCATGGCCTCCCCTTCACAAAACCAAGTACTCTGGGATGAAGGTTATCAGGACTTGGGGATATGTCCACCTTCAATCTCCCCCATAATCATTTCTCTACTGATGCTGATTTCCTTCAGCTCCTCGCTAAAACATGTTTCTCTCGCGCTTCTGCTGCTTTAGCCTTCACAAAGGAAGACATGAATAAAAGTACAAATTTAAGTTCTCAGCCAATTCCTTATTCCTCATTATGAATTCTCCCGTTTCTGACTGTAAGGGACCTACATTTGTTTTTGTCAATCTTTTTCTCTTTACATATCAATAGAAACTTCAGTTATGTTCCCTGCTTGCTTACTTTCATACTCTATTTTCCCATTCTTAATCAATCCCTTGGTCCTCCTTTGCTGAATTTTGAACTGCTCCCAATCCTCAGGCCTATTGCTTTTTCTTGCCAATTTGTATGCTTCTTCCTTGAATCTGATACTCTAATTTCCCTTGTAAGCCATGGTTTGGCCATAATTCCCTTACCACTCGCTCGCCAAACAAGAGTTTGTCCTTGCCCTGGTCGTAGAATCCCTACAGTGGAGGAGGCCATTCAGCCCATTGTGGTTGGTGCAGACTCAATCTCACCCAGACCCTATCCCCGTAACCCCTCATGTTGACCCTGCTAATACCCCTGACATTAAGGGGCTATTTAGCCTGGCCAATCCACCTACACTTCACATCTTTGGACTGTGGGGGGGAACCGGAGCACCCGGAGGAAACTCATACAGACACGGGGCAAACGTGCAAAGTCCACACAGACAGAGACCTGAGGCTGGAATTGAACCTGGATCCCTGGTGCTGTGAGGCAGCAGTGTTAATCACTGAGCCACCGTGCCACGATAACATAGCTCTGTCCCAAAAAGGAATATTGAACACCACATCAGTAACAGTTACATCCTCCCTACAATAATCAGTCCACCAGGGCCATTGCAACTTTCAACCCTGATGAGACAGCTAGGATTATAATTGTACAAAGACATGATGGAGCAATGACTGGAGACGGAGCGGAGGTACAGACCGGCCACAATCTAATTGATGGAACAGGTTAGAGGGGCCGAAACACCTCCTTTTGTTCCTATTGTTGCAAGCAAACTGAATCCAGTTGCCTGGGTTGGAGGGTATTAGCTATGACGAGGGATTGGACAAACTTGGTTTGTTTTCACTTGGACATCAGGGGCTGAGGGGCGGCCTGATCGAAGTTTATAAAACGATGAGAGGCACGGATAGAACGGATAGCCGGAATCTTTATTCCGGGGTAGAAATGCCAATTACTCGGGAACGTAGGTTTAAGGTAAAAAAAAGGGGGAAAGTTTAAAAGGAGATGTGAGAGGCAAGTTTTATGTTTTTTTTTACACAAAGGGTGATAAGTGCCTGGAATGCACTGCCAGAGGAGGTGGGAGAAGCAGACACAATAGTACTGCTTAAGGAGGCATCTTGACAGATACATGAATAGGCAGGTTAGGGGGGGGTGGGATACGGACCGCAGAGAGGCAAAAGGTTTAGAAAGGTGTCATGCTTGGGTTCAGGCTCGGTGGGCTAAAGGGCTGGTTCCTGAGCTATACTGTTCTTTATTCTTGTTCACTACACACCGATATCCGATAAAATAAACCATGAGCGGCTTGCACTGAATGCAACGGAAAGAGGAGCTCGTCAGAGTTAACGAGACGAATGTACAGATCCGTGCGAGACACTGTCCCCATCCCATCTTACCTGTTAACGTGGAAGTTTTCAAACCCAAAAATATCCAGTAGGCCGATCGACCTGCGCCACACCTTGGGCTCGCGGGACGGAGGTTTGTAAATAGCTGCGTTGATCTTCTCCACGATCCATACAAACAGTCTCCCGTAGATACCCTTGATGATGTGCATAAGGGGGAGACAGAGGGAGCAAAACACAGGGCCCACATCAGATAAAGATGAGATATAGCCGTTCACCGCACTCCAAATAATCCAGGTTTGCCCCCTGCTCACCCTTCACCAGGTTTTCACCCCACATTCTCTGTCCCATAGAATGCCTACAGTGCAGAAGGAAGCTATTCGACCCATCGAGTCTGCACCGACAACAATCCCATCCAGGCTCTATTCCAATAGCCCCAAATATTTACCCCGCTAATCCCACTAACCTATGCATCCTGGGACACTAAGAAGCAATTTAGCATGGCCAATCAACCCAACACGCACATCTTTGGACTGTAGGGGGAATCCAGAGCACCCGGAGGAAACCCATGCAGACACGGGGAGAACGTGAAAACTCCACACACGCTGACCCAAGCCAGGAATCGAACCCAGGTCCCTGGCGCTGTGAGGCAGCAGTGCTAACCACTCTGCTACCCCTTTTGCCCTCCAATTGGATTACAATTTAATTTTCATGCTGGACTTATCTAAATGCAGCTAATTGCACATTTATAAAGATCCTGGAGGGTGATGATGAGTAAGTGAACTTACATTGGTGGTGGCTGCAATCTAAAAGCACAAAATAGTGATCGTGGAGGACAAAACTGGGGCCACTTGAACAGGCCCATGTATACTGACAAAACAGAGGTCACATTTCTGAGGAGGTTTCTCCCAGTTGTCCGCTATAACATTGCTACAAAATCCAGAGCAACGATATTATTCTCCACGTGGCTTCCCAAGTTGGGTCGTCTTGTTGAAGTTGTACAAGACATTGGTAAGGTCACACTTGGAATACTGTGTACAGTTCTGGTCACTGCATTACAGAAAGGATATTATTAAACTAGAAAAAAAAGAGTGCAGAAGAGATTTACTGAGATGGATTGAGTTATAGTGAGAGGCTGAATAGACTGGGACTTTTCTCTTCGGAGCCGAGGGGTGACCTTAGTGATCTATAAAATAATGAGGGGCATAGACAAGGTAGATAGTCGATATCTTTTCCTAAAAGGTAGGGGAGTCTAAAACTAGAGAGCATAGGTTTAAGATGAGAGGGGAGAGATACAAAGTGTCCAGAGGAGCAATTTTTTCACACAGAGGGTGGAGAATGTGTCTGGAACAAGCTGCCAAAGGCAGTAGTAAAGGTGGGTACAATTTTATCTTTTAAAAAGCATTTAGATAGTTACGTGGGTAAGATGGGTATATAGAGGGATATGGGCCAAGTGCAGGCAATTGTGATTAGCTTAGGGGGTTTAAAAAAGGCAGCATGGATAATTTGGGCTGAAGGGCCTGTTTCCATGCCATAAACGTCTAACACTCTATGACAAGAGGCAAGATGAGAGGACTCCTTAGAACCTCTTCCAAGACTGCTGGACTGTGAGGTTATCACTTCTGGTGTTTTTGTAAACAAAAATGGGATTGCGTAAGTTACCATCAAAAGGCCCGTTTCTGCAAATGTGTAAAAAGTCAGTTCTTCTGGTTTCTATCCATCGTGTTTTTGTACATAATGGAGGTCAAATAAAGCTCCCTGAGAAAGAGGCGTGTGTGTGTGTGTGTGTGTGTGTGTGTGTGTGTGTGTCCTCTCAGGAACTGGGGCCCTTAAGGAGTTTGCTGAGCAAAGCTGCAGGAACCACCAAACAAGCAATCCAGTTTGCATACAGCATTCAACTGGTCACTCATCATAGAGGCTCATAGGTGTTACTAACAAAGAGCGAGGGGAGGGGAATTGGGGTTGGAGGGGTGAGGGGCAAACAGTTGGATGAATTTGATCATTCTTTCGAAGCATTGGCACAGAGAAGATGGGCTGAGTGACCTCCATCCCGCGCTGTGTCACTGAGTATCTTGCCTATTTTACTCCTTCAATATATTATTTTGTTTAAATAAATAACGAATTGCAGTTTTAGCCCGAGGGCAATTGTGTTTAAATGAGGTGATCTGATGTGATGGGAAAACCAGTTGGATAACCTGGTAACTCTCAGTCACTTTCTTGTTGGAGTTGGGGAAGGGGGTGCCAAGATTAGTATAATTGTTATAACTTGGCATGCTAACTAATGCAAAGGTTATTATAAACCATGCATATCTCTCTTCATACGAAATTCAATCTAATAGCAAGAGTGACTATTTTAGATATTAATGCAAGCAAAAATATTCAAAGAAACCTAAACTGTAATGTTACTGAAAGTGACAAAGTGTTTTCTACATATCTGAATATGTATTTAAAAATGAATGTTAAAGCAGCTAATTCTGTTATCATTCCTCCTAGCCATCTCCAACTCACTTGTCAAAGTTTACTGTATATATATATATACACACACACACACACACACACACACACACACACACACACACACACACACACACACACAACGGGTGACATTTCCCTGCCCTTCCTATCTAGAGTCTGCATGTTCTCTTTGCGTGGGTATCTCTGGTTACTTCAGCTTCCTCCCACAGTCCAAAAGACGTGCTGGTTAAGGTGCATTGGCCGTGCTGAATTCTCCCTCAGGTGTAACCCTAACAGGTGCCAGAGTGTGGCGGCTAGGGAGTTTTCACAGTAGCTTCATTGCAGTGTTAAACGCAAGCCGACTTGTGACACTTTTAAAATAAATTTTTAAACCAATGGTGACCCCAGCAGCTGAAGGGGCAAGACATACAAAACGGTGTAGACATCAGTGGGACTGGAAGATCCTGTTGGCGGGGTGGGACGGGGTGTGTGGGGTGGGGAAGTGGCATTCTCTCTCTTCCACCTCTTGCCTCCCACTTTTTCACAGCAGCAAATGTGAACTTAGAGATAAACAGATTATTGGGTTATTGGTGGGAAGGCAAGTGGAGTGGCCACACCTGGGAGTATTGTGTGCAGTTTTGGTCTCCTTTTGTGAGGAAGGATGTTCTTGCTCTCGAGGGAGCGCAGTGAAGGTTTACCAGGCTGATTCCGGGGATGGTGGGGCTGATGTATGAGGAGAAATTGACTAGGTTAGGAATAATTCAGATGAATGAGGGAGGAATCTCAGACTTATTAAAATTCTAACAGGACTAGACAGGGTAGATGCAGGGAGGATGTTCCTGATGGTGGGGGAGTCCAGAATCAGGGGTCACAGTCTGAGGATTTGGGGTAGACCACTTAGGATGAAGATGAGGAGGCATTTCTTCACCCAGAGAGTGGTGACCTTGTGGAATTCATTACCACAGGTAGTAGTTGATGCCAAAACATTGAATGCATTCAAGAGGCAGCTGGATATAACACTTGGGGCAAATGGGGTCAAAGGTTATGGGGAGAAAGGAGGATTAGACTATTGAGTTGGATGATCAGCCATGATCGTAATGAATGCTGGAGCAGGCTTGAAGGGCCAAATGGCCTCCTCCTGCTCCCATGTTTCTACGAAGTACAGCGGGATAATGGAAAACTGAAATAAAAGCAGAAAATGTGGTCGGGCAGCAACTGCAGGGAGGAAGTCAGAATTAGTGTTTCAGGTTTGCAATCTCCCATCGCAATCTCTTTCCCCGTTTAGCAGACGAGGCCTGTTCTAGCATTCTGTTTCTAATTTCAATTTGCCAGTGAGGTTTTATGGCCAACATGATTGTACTGACGTGCTTTGACACACAGTTACCCTGGTCACAACAGAATACAAACAGGCTCTCCTGAATCAACACCGATCCCCATCACTGCCCTCACACTAACCACGCTGAGAAAGGTTAAAGCAACAATGCCGTCATGGAAAGACGGGCAGTTAAGCATTCGCTAAGCTGATAGATAACCAGCGAGTTTCTAGCCTGCTTCTCATTCCCCTCTCCAGATAGAACCTCCCCCCCCAAACAGAGAGCACGATTCGCAGAAAGAAAATTTTCTGTCAGATGCGCAGGGAAAGGAAGCCTCACCTTCACAAAAGCATCTCGAACATCCAGAGCTTGGTCCATGTTAAGAGGGGTGGAGACCGTCTCCCCCCGGGTTATAATGGTTCGGCTGGTGAGGCAGTTCTGCAGGTCCAAACAGTCAACCTGAGGGAAGGGAGAAGATCGTCCAGAGGTTCAAAATGGAGCTTTGCATCATTCGTTTTGCTGTTGACCGCAAAAACACAACCGAGATTCCAGGTGTCCCAAAACAATGACCTTGAATGTTGGTGAGAGGCTAGTGCCGGTACACACATTAATTGAGCTCAAGGATGGAGAAGAACATTAAAGAAAAAAGCTCAAGTTTAATTATAAAGGAGTTTTCCACCATGGCTCAGTTGATAGAACACTCGCCTCAGAATCCAAAAGGTTCTGGCCTTGACTCCCATTCCAGAGGCATTGGGCCCAATAACTAGCACAGTGGTTCCCAATCTTTTCAGTAACATGGTACCCTTAATGAGACCGATAATTCCATGGCACCCCCACTATTTTTCAACTGAATTGATAGCTCGTAAATGTCACATTTACTATAACTAGACTGCACACAAGCCCAGTTTCCCCAATCTCTCTCCATTGGGCAGCCCCACCATCCTCAGAACACACCTTTGTTACACTGTGTGGCAATACTATCCTTTGAGGTAAGGGGACTGAAGCTACACTCAGTATTCCCAGTGCAGTTTAACTCACCAAAGATCCTTACGCAGCATCTTCCAAACCCACGACCACTTATATAGAGAAGGACAAGGGCAGCAGATATATGGGAACACCACCACCTGCAAGTTCCCCTCTAAGCCACTCACCGTCCTGACTTGGAAATATTTTGCCGTTCCTTTGCAGTCGCTGGGTCAAAATCCTGGAATTCCCTCCCTAATGGCATTGTGGGTCAACCCACAGCAGGTGGACTGCAGCAATTCAAGGCAGCAGCCCACCACCACCTTCTCAAGGGCAACTAGGGATGGGCAATAAACGCTGGCCAGCCAGCGACACCCATATCCCATGAATGAATAAAAAAAAACCAAGCTCCTATACAATTTAAGCTCAACTTTGCTACTCTTGTACCATATTCTCCAGCAATAATATCTTGCTGCATGGTATCTGTGAGCACTGTGGTTCTGCCGTGAATGATATCCCCACAGATTTACTCCTGACTCCAGCCATAAGTCTGTGGGCATTGGAGGGCAATTGTTATTGTGAGTGCCCATTGAGCCTTGGCATTCACGTAACACAACATTCCTCACAGCAGCCTGTGGCACACCTGCCCGGTTCTTGTGGCACTCCAGTATGCCACAGCACTCCAGTTGGAGGCCACTGACTTAGACTGGCACTCCCACTGCAGTACAGAGGGAGTGCCACGCTGGCAGAAGAGTTTGCCTTCGATGGAGACAGTAAACGGAGGTCCAAGCATTCTCCTGGGTACGATCCAGCAATCCCAAGCCACAATTCACAGGAAAAGCTGGATATCACCATCAGTGTTATTGTGGGTCTCGCACCGCGAGCTAAGGCTGCGAACAGCCTGCTGGGTTTGCCAAGAGGTGGGAGAAAACAGGAAAGTTTGGTTTTTGTTCTTAACTCAGTGCTCCTCACAATGTCCCAAAACACTTTCCAGATAATGAATTAATTTTATAATATGGAAAATGCAGCAGTTAACTTATACACAGCAAACTCCCTTAAAACACCAATGTGATAATCAAAGAATCCCTGTAGTGTGGATGAGGCCATTCAGTCCATTGAGTCTGCACCAACTCTCTTATCCAGGCCCTAACCCTGTCCTATCTCTGTAGTCCCACACATTTACTATGGCCAATCCACCTCACCAGCACATCTTGGGAACTAATTAAGCACGATTAAGGACCCTTCAAACCCCGGACATTCTCTCTTCCACCAGGAAAAAGATACAAAAGTCTGAGGTCATGTACCAAATGACTCAAGAACAGCTTCTTCCCTGCTGCCATCAGATTTTTGAATGGACCTACCTCGCACTAAGTTGACCTTTCTCTCCACCCTAGCTTTGGCTGTAACACTACATTCTGCACTCTCTCTGCTCCTTCTCTATGAGCGGTATGCTTTGTCTGTATAGCGCACAAGAAACAATACTTTTCACTGCATGTTAATACACGTGACAATAATAAATCAAATCAAATTGAGGGGCAATTTAGCGTAGTCAATCCACCTAACCTACACATCTGTGGTTACTAAGGGGCAATTTATTTAAAACAGCCGATCCGCCCCACCTACATCTGTTTTTGATGATGTTGGTTGATGCGACAGGCAGCCAGATATTTAAAAAAAAAATCACAGAGAGAATGACCAAAAAACATGCTGAATCATTGAATTATTTCACGCGTCAGTTTTGTAACACATTAAACATCAGTTGGTCTGTAAACACATTTGAACAGATGAGCAAATGAACCCGATTGTCAGTTGCACTGGTTCAGGAAGACTCAAACCAAAGTCTGGAACTGAGGGCACAGGGCAGATCTGAGACCAGCGGGGAAAATCGAGGCAAACTGAATCATGAATCAAGATTTAAAAAGATCATCTGAAACATGAGCTCCTGCAGTTTTAGGTGCAAATCACTTGTGTTGTAAATTCCCCGATCTGCCTGGAACAAAGAACAATACAGCACAGGAAATAGGCCCTTCGAGCCTGTGCTGCTCATTGGTCCAACTAAACTATTCGTTTGTATCCCTCCATTCCCAGTCTGCTCATGTGACTATCCAGATAAGTCTTAAACAATCCCAGCATGTCCGCCTCTACCACCCTACTTGGCAGTGCATTCCAGCCCCCCACCACCCTCTGTGTAAAATACGTCCCTCTGATATCTGAGTTAAACCTCGCCCCCCTCACCTTGAACTTGTGTTCGTCACCTCCGACCTGGGAAAAAGTTTCCCACTGTTCACCCTATCATAATTTTGTACACCTCCATTAGGTCACCCCTCATCCTCTGTCTTTCCAGGGAGAACAACCCCAGTTTACCCAATCTCTCCTCATAGCTAAGACCAGGGCAACACCTCAGTAAACCTTTTCTGTACGGTCTCCAAAGCCTCCATGTCCTTCTGGTAGTGTGGCATGTGGATATTGCCAACGGGAGCAGGTCGCACTGACCGATTTGCTAGCAGTGCGAAGCCACACTGGTCTTTGTGATGATCGGACACAGACACGTCAATATCGTGGTGGAGTATTTAAACATACTCACCTCGAGGAGAACGGCAGCCGTCGTCAGTTGTGGGGAATACACGACCTCGCACGAATCCAGGTTGTCATAAACTCGAGCTAAAGGATCAGCAGGATAAACAAAAAGAAAATTATCTCAATTTCAATAAAACAGTGATTATCCTCACCATTATAACAGGGGCAAAGTACTGGCATCGCTGCTGCATTCTAATTACAGGATATAAACAGCACAGCACGCGTTCCACTGACTACATCAGGCACATATTACAGTTGCACACACAGGTGCTCTGAGCGGAGGACTAGAAGTTGTCCCTAACCCATGCAATCAGCCACTATTTTGGTTGTTAATGTTGATAAGGTTGTTAAGAAGGTGTACAGTGTGTTAGCTTTTAATCGATAGAGGGATTGAATTTCGGAGCCGTGAGGTCATGTTGCAACCGTACAAAACTCTGGTGCAGCTGCACTTGGAGTATTGTGTACAGTTCTGGTCGCCACATTATAAGAAAGATGTGGAAGCATTGGAAAGGGTGCAGAGGAGGTTTACCAGGATGTTGCCTGGTATGGTGGGAAGGTCTTATCAGGAAAGGCTGAGGGACTTGACGTTGTTTTCGTTAGAGAGAAGGTGGTTAAGAGGTGACCTAATTGAGACATACAATATGATCAGAGGGTTAGATAGGGTGGATAGTGAGAGTCTTTTAACCTCGGATGGTGATGGCTAACACGAGGGGACATAGCTTTAAATTGAGTGGTGGTAATTATAGGACGGATGTCAGAGGTAGGTTCTTTACTCAGAGGGTAGTAAGGGCGTGGAATGCCCTGCCTGCAGCAGTTGTGGACTCGCCAACTTTAAGGGCGTTCAAATGGTCAGTGGATAGGCATATGGATAACATGGGAATAGTTTAAGTTAGAGGGTCATTAGATTGGTTCCACTGGTCGGCGCAACATTGAGGGCCGAAGGGCCTGCACTGCGCTGTAATGTTCTATGTTCACCCACATCTCAGGGTTAGAAGGGGCACTGGGAACAAGTCAGGAGGGTGATGGAATACTCCCACTTGCCTGGATGAGTGCAGCTCCAACAAGGATCTGGACACCAACCGGGACAAAGCAGCCCACTTGCTTTGGTACCTCATCCACCACCTTCAACATTCACTCTCCCCGCCACTGACACACAGAGTGGCAGCCTTGTGTACCGTCTACAAGATGTACTTCAGGAACTCAGCAAGGCTCCTTCGACAACACCTTCCAAACCCGCAACCATTAGAAGGGCAAGGGCATCAGATACATGGGAATATCACCAACTGCAGGTTTCCATCTAACTCACCCAACATCCTGATTTGGAAACATATTGGCTGTTCCTTCACTGGGTCAAAATCTTAGAACTCCCTCCCTAACAGCACTGAGGGTGTATCTACACTATATGGACTGCAGTGGTTCAAGGCAGCTCACCATCATGTTCAAGATGGCACAGTGGTGTTGTCACTTGTCTAGTAATCCAGAGTTCCAGAACAAGAACTGGGGGGCCGGGGTTCGAATCCCACCACAGCAGATGGTGAAATTTGAATTCAATAAAAATCTGGGATTAAAACCCTAACGATAGTCATGAAACCATTGTTGTTAAAAAAAAACACCATCTAGTTCACATTGTGGACTAAATGTCCTTTAGGGAAGGAAATCTGCCATCCTTACCTGGTCTGGCCTACATGGCCTCAGAAAGTGACGAGCAATATGAAGTGTTGGCCCAGCCAGTAGCACCCCGCGTCCCAGAAAAATTAATAATAAAAAATCTCATCTCTGTTGTCCGTGACTGGGAGAATGGGACAGGGAAAGAAGGGAAATTAGACTCTTGGGCAGTGGATAAGCTCAGCTTGAACTTCCTGTGACACCTCCACAAATATCTCTTATGGACTCCCTACAGTCCACGAGGCAGCCATTCGGCCCATCAAGCCTGCACTGACCACAATCCCACCCAGGCCCTATCCCCATAACCGCGCATTTTACCCTGACACAAAGGACAATTTAACATGGCCAATCAACCTAACCCATGCATCTTTGGATTGTGGGAGCACCCGGACGAAACCCATGCAGACACTGGGAGAATGTGCAGACTCCACACAGACAGTGACCCGAGCTGGGAATCGAACCCAGGTCCTCGACACTGAGGGGCAGCGGTGCTAATCACTGTGTCGCCCTCAAATCTTGTGAGCCGGGCAAGATGCCCCACCATTAATCTCATGTTTCCAGCTCTCCTTCCTTTGCAAAGCCAGCTGTGTCCAGTCTTACGTTCATAAGCCAGGTTGCCCATGTGGAGAATTGCGGCCATCAGTTTGGAGATCTCCCAGTTCTCCGTGTCGGTGAACATGAGGACCTTCATGGCGGAGCGAATGTTGGCATATTCCTTGTTGTCATCACGGCCGTCGCAGATCGTGCACTGCCCCTGCAAACAAAAATGCAACATGGCACCAACTACAGGTAGACATGGGTGTGCAACTACACAGGAGAAGTCAAAGTGAGGGGTCTTTGTCTACCAATGTGGCAGAGCGGCACAGAGGAACATAGAACACTACACACAAAGAGGCCCTTCGGCCCACAAGTTGCGCTGATCGTATCCATACCTACCAGGCCTATGCATAACACTCAATCCCATTAAATCCCATGCAACATGGGAGTTCAGAGTGGGAGTCAGCAATTCAGCCCTTTGAGCTCACTCCATCACTAACATGTACGTGGCCAACCTCATCCTGGTCTCAACTCCACTTTCCTGCCAGCTCCCCATAGCCCTTTATCCCGCTTTTCAGCAGAAACATTCCAGGATCTGTTGACTCAGTACGGGAAATCTGTTGTCTATACGGCGGAATGGTGACACAGTGGTTAGCATTTCTGCCTCCGTGCCAGGGACCCGCGTTTGATTCTCAGCTTGGGTCACTGTCTGTGTGGAATCTGCACATTCTCCCCGTGTCTGCGTGGGTTTCCTCCCACAATCCGAAAGACGTGCTGGTGGGGTGAATTGGCCGTGCTAAATTCTCCCTCCGTGTACCCGAACAGGTGCTGGACTGTGGCGACTAGGGAATTTTCACAGTAACTTCATTGCAGTGTTAATGTAAGCCTACTTGTGACTCATAAATAAACTTGAAAACAACGTGATTAACATGGTACAAGTTAAGGACCAATAGTAATCACTTTGTTAAATGACAATCATATTGTTAAGGCAATAGCTTCATTAAAATGAGTGGTGGAGACCTGTGTTTAATTTGAATTTTGTATGTTTCCTTTGAAATTTCCATCTTTTTCATTGTAAATGTCCCTTTAAAGGGGTTGGCCCTTCATCTCGTTACTTCCTACATTACGGCAGTGACTGTGGTCCATTTGTTGCGAATTGTTTTGGGCCATTCCCAGAGGCACTCCATGTAAATATACCTTCTGCAAATCCATAAACACTTCCAGTGCTCACTCCTGCTCCCCTCAGGATTCGTGAATGGTTCATAAAGCTAAAAGTTTATTTGTTACAAGTAGGCTTACGTGAACACTGCAATCAAGTTACTGTGACAATTTCCTAGTCGCCGCGCTCTGGCACCTGTTCAGGTATATGGAGGGAGAATTTAGCATGGCCAACAAACCTAACCAGTACGCCTTTCAGACTGTGGGAAGAAACTGGAGCACTTGGAGGAAACCTACACAGACACGGGATGAACGAACAAACTCCGCATAGACTGTGACCCGAGCCAGGAATCGAACCCGCGTCCCCAGCATTGTGAGGCAGCAGTGCTAACCACTGTGCCACCCCATATGCCACAGTTTCCAATTCATTGAATCCTGACAGTGCAGGAGGCGGCCATTTGGCCCATTGAGTCTGCACCAACCACAATTCCACCCAGGTCCCATCCCCATAACCCTATGCATTTACCCTAGCTAGTCCCCCTGATACTGAGGGGCAATTTAGCTGAATTGGCCAGGCTAAAAACTTCTCTCTGATCCCCTCCCAAATCCAGTCCATCCTTTGGGTCTTACCATTGTTAAGTAGGTATAATCCGTGGCTTTGCCCAAGCCCAGTGCTTTTTTCTGGTCAAGACTCATTCCCATCAGCATACAGTAGAAGATGTGATAGTTCCTCTCTCCATCAGCCTGCAAGGACATGAAAAAAAACATCAAACATGTATGAGAAGGATATAAAATTAATGAAACGGGAAAACAAATTGCAGATAATCACTGGAAAAACTGACATTTTGCCAAAGCTTTGCATCTGGACTCATCAGAACACTTCACAAGGATAGCAATGATTTGGGGGGGGCGGGGACTATTTATGCTGCGGAGAATGGGTCATCATTGGAGGGGAATTTGGACCCACAGCCTTCACCAACCATTCCATCAGACTGTCACTGTCCTACATGTCTCAGAGGTTTGTGCAGTTGTGCCTGCTCTTTTATTATAATTCAAGTATTCAAAACAGCAACTCTGATTAAAAAGATTCATATTGAATGGACTTTCTAAATCAAATATATTTTCTGATACATTGAAAGGATTTGTGCCTTCTGGATGCTAACCCAGTCATAACTCTTGCCGATCCCCACTTAGTTCATCATTTAGTTTTGCATTGATAATCTTGAAGGCGGCACAGTGGTTAGCAACTGCTGGCTCACATCGCCAGGGACCCAGTTCAATACCTGGCTTGGGGAATCTGTGTGGAGTCTGCACGTTCTCCCCGTGTCTGCGTGGGTTTCTTCCAGGTGCTCCGGTTTCCTCCCATAGTACAAGGACATGGGGGTTAGGTGGATCGGCCACACTGAATTGCCACTTAGTGTCGAGGGGACTAGCTAGGGTAAATGTGGGGCTAAAGGGATAAGGGCTGCCTGGGATTGTGGTCAGTGCCGACTCAATTCTATGATTCATTCCTTGCGTTCATCGGAATCTTTCGCTCATTGGAGAAACATTGGGTTAGACGGCCCTCAACTTTAAACTGGAACCTCTTCAGAAAGGAACCTGTCCAAATGCATCAAAACATTCTATAAATCACAAAACCATTCTTAAATTCACTCCTGTCTGAAACTGCCCAATGAAACAAATTTACCAATCCATTGGGACACAGACCTCGAGGGTGCAACTTCCTCCAATGGGGAGAGGGGCGGACAGGACAATACTGTTTTGAAGGAATGCGTTTGTGTCATGTTTCTTGTGAAGGGACTGTTTTATAATTCAGCTCTGTTTAAATAGAACATAGAACATTACAGCGCAGAACAGGCCCTTCGGCCCACGATGTTGCGCCGACCAGTTACAAAAACAATGACCCACTAGCCTATACCAATCCCTTTTCGTCCATAAACCTATCCATAGATCTCTTAAACGCCCCCAAACTAGGCGCATTCACAACTGCAGCAGGCAGGGCATTCCAATCCCTCACCACCCGCTGAGTAAAGAACCTACCCCTGACATCCGTCCTGTAGCTACCCCCCCTTAATTTAAAGCCATGCCCCCTCGTGCTAGCTTTCTCCATCCGAGGAAAAAGGCTATCACTATCCACCCTATCTAAACCTCTAATTATCTTATATGTTTCAATAAGATCCCCTCAATGGTGCCGACTTGTCTACAACTGGCAGTCCACATACGGATGGTGCAAAAGAATAATTGGAGTGTCTGTTTTAATCTGAGCTAATGCAGTTTTGCTATTATTAGGGTTTCAGAGTTAGGGTTTAATTAGATTGATTGGCAAGAAGAGTTATATGAATGGGTGGAGCTAGGCTTAGAGAGTGATTACCAGGCAGTTTCTGTTTGAATTTGAAAGGAGCAGCTTTTCTCTCTCTCGGGAAATTGGAGTCTGCCACCTACTAGAAAATAGGTATCTCTCACTCCAGAGATCCACAAAAGGCAAGGGGTATTTTCTCCCTTCCTGGGGTTTGCTGTGTGAAGACAAACCTTTCTCTGGAGACTGCTATCTGAGAGTCAGAGGACAGGTGTCTCTTTGCCTCTATCCTGAGGTATTAAAAGACTAGTAACCCATAAAAGCCTGTATTTTTTGCAAAATGATTCTGAAGACGAGTTTACATCTATGGGGATATTGCTTACGTTGGAACTAATAGAGATTGGCTAGCAATTAAGAATTACACCTCATCATGTTTAAGTATTTCAATTGGTAAAACATATTTTGATTCTTTTTGTTATTGTTAAACTATATTTTAAATAAAGTTTGATTTATCAAAAGCTTTCTAGTGATCAATAGAATCATACCTGGAATGAAACACCTTATGCCAAAATTATAAAACGTTAGGGTCTAGGCTAACTTCACAGCATACATTGGAGTTTCTGATCTGGTTCCAATTTCTTCTTGAAATCAGACAACATTTTGGCCTCAACTACATTCTGTGGTAGTGAATTCCACACATTCACCACCCTTTGAGTGAAGAAATTTCTCCTCACTTCAACTCAAAGGTTTACCCCTTGTCTTCAAACTATGACCCCTAGTTCTAGATTCTCCTACCATTGGGAACATTCTTTCTGAATCTACCCTGTAAGTTTCTATAGGATCCCCTCTCCCTCTTCTAAACTCCAGTGAATATAATGTTAACCAACTTATTCTCTCCTCATAAGAGAGAACTGCCATCTCCAGAATCAGCCTGGTAAACCTTCGCTGTACTCCCTCTATAGCAAAGATATCCCTCCTCAGATAAGGACGCCAAAACTACACACAACACTCCAGGTGTGGCCTCACCAACACCCTATACAATTGCAGCAAAGCATAGAAACAGGTGACGTGTTTTATTGGTGAAAGTGCAGTAACATATTTGAACATTTATGTGCTTAGATATTAGTGCTATCAAAAATGATGGCGTGGTAATATCACTGGACTAGTAATCCAGAGACCCAAGCCGCTGGACTAGTAAGTCAGAGGTCGGGGTATTGTTCCGAGGGTCCTGGGTTCAAATGAGAGACTCTTCCCGCTCAAAAAAGACAGTAGGACTAGGGGGCACAGCCTCAAGATAAAGGGGGGGGGGGGCGGTTTAGAACGGAGTTGAGGAGGAACTTCTTCACTCAAAGGGTGGTGAATCTCTGGAATTCTCTGCCCGTTGAAGTGGTGGAGGCTGCCTCGCTAAATATTTTTAAGATGCGGGTTGATGGGTTTTTGATAAGAGAGGGGATTAAGGGTTATGGGGAGAGGGCGGGAATGTGGAACTGAGACACGACAGATCAGCCATGATCTTATTGAATGGCGGGGCAGGCTCGAAGGGCTAGATGGCCTACTCCTGCTCCTATTTCTTATGTTCTTATGTTCATAGCACGTATTCAATTAATAAGTCCGGAATATAAAATTAGTTCAAATAACGGTGACCAAAATTATTATAGATTGCCATAATAAAGGTTCACTAACGCCCTTTAGGGAAGGAAATCTGCCGCCCTCACCTGGTCTGGCCTACGTTATAACTCCAGAGCCACAACAATATGGTTGACTTGCAATTGCCCTTTGAAATGGCCCAGCAAACCACTCAATTCAAGGACAATTACAGATGGGCAACAAGTGCTGGTCTTGCCAGCGATGCCCACATTCCATGAAAGAATCAATAACAAGAACGGGGAACTATCTCAAATCTCAAATCATTTTCTGAAGCCATTTCTAGTCTTTTCATTGTCAAATCTACGCCTGTTCCAAATTTGCAATCCTAGATACAAAGAAATTAACCCCATTACAACACATTCAGTAAGTTATCAATTTGTTCTCTGCCAGTTCTTCTGAATTGTGTAGAGCGAGTGTTTTTTTTTAAAATGAGTCTTACATCCCTTCATAAACCTGGAAATGGTCAGCACAGATGAGGGAAAATTAAAACTGTTAATTTAAACAAAAGGCAATTCCTATTCCTCCTTCTGCAAAACGAAAATCAAATCTTTTGTAGAAAGAGTCAAAATTCTTCTACCCAAAATATTTCCTTCGTTAACGTGAACTGCGCCCACCCCCCCCACCCCCCTTATCTTGAGGCGGTGTCCTCTAGTCCTGCTATCCTTTCTAAGAGGTAGAGAGATTGTTCCTGCTTAGAAAGGACAGCAGGACTAGAGGGCACAGCCTCAAGATTTTGGGCGGGGGGCGGGGGGGGGGGGGGGGGTGTGGTGCAGTTTGGATCAGAGTTGAGGAGGAACTTCTTCACTCAAAGGGTGGTGAATCTCTGGAATTCTCTGCCCGTTGAAGTGGTGGAGGCTACCTCGCTCAATATATTTAAGTCACGGGTAGATAGGTTTCTGATAGACAAGGGAATTAAGGGTCATGGGGAGAAAGCGGGAAAGTGGAACTGATCCACTTCAGATCAGCCATGATCTTATTGAATGGTGGGGCAGGCTCGAAGGTCTAGATGGCCTATTCCTGCTCCTATGTTCTTACGTGACAGGTTAATCGGGGAGGTGATGGCCTGGTGGTATATCCTACCTGATGAAGGAGCAGCACTCTGAAAGCTCGTGCTACCAAATAAACCTGTTGGACTTTAACCTGGTATGGAGAGACTTCTTACTGTGTTGTTATACTAGACTAATCTCAGCTAATGGTCTGGGGGACCCAGGTTTGAATCTCACCACGGCAGATGGTGGAATTTGAATTCAGTTTAAAAAAAAATGTCTGGAATTAAGAATCTACTGATGATCATGAAACTATTGCTGGAAAAACCCATCTGGTTCATTGTTGTCCTTTAGGGAAAGAAATCTGCCATCCTTACCCAGTCTGGCCTAGATGTGACTCCAGAGCCACAGCAATGTGGTTGACTCTCAACTGCCCTCTGAACAAGGGCAACTAGAAATGGGCAATAAATGCTGGCCAGCCAGCTACGCCCATGCCTCAAAAATGAACTTTTTTTTAAAAATTACCTGTCGACAGACACGTGATTTCTCCAGTAGATATTGTTCAATCTTGGCTCCTTCAATAGCCCCTCGTTTGTTAAAGTGAATATCGATGTATTTCCCAAAGCGACTGGAATTATCATTCCGGATTGTTTTGGCATTCCCAAATGCTGAGGAAAAAGACAAGTGCAAGGGAGTCGGGTCACAATGCTGCAGTAATCCACTCAAAACCTCAGTGCAACACCCGCTGACAACAGATTTCCTCGATACCGGGAGGACAGAACCAGATTGAGAATTGTTTCTGGAAACGTTACCCTGCTCTTCCGATTATCCGTGCCAGGAAGAGGAGGGATTAACATTTTCTTTTTGATAATATCACTGTCATGTTTCTCATATACTGAGGAACAGGCTGGGAGGTGCAAATTGGATAGAGACAGAGCTTGCAAATGTCAAGACATCAGTAAGGAATGGTTTTGACCGGTTAATGAACTAAGGAGGAACATCAAAACGATTTAAAACAAGGCAACAAAATAATAGTTGAAGTGGGTTGTTTTAGCTAAAAGGGAAACACACAAAAAAAAAAGTTTACTTATCAAAAGACCATAAGACATAGGAGCAGAATTAGGCCTCTAATGCTGGCCAACCAGCAACGCCCATGTCCCAGGAATGATTAAAAAAAAAATCAAAAAGGTAGAAATTAAATCAAGTACATGGACACATTGTGGACAAATTTACTTTCTGTGCATCCAGTCTTCATACTGAGGTCTCTGGTGGGTATGGAACGGCTCACAGCTCAGGAACCCCATTCAAGGTCACCACAATAGTTAGCATTGCCTCCTCACAGCACCAGGGACCTGGGACTGATTCCCGGTTTGGGCCACTGTCTATGCAGAGTCTGCACATTCTCCCCATATCTGTATGGGTTTCCTCCGGATGCTCCAGTTTCCTCCCACAGTGTACCCGAACAGGTGCCGGAGTGTGGTGACTAGGGGGATTTCACAGTAACTTCATTGCAACGTTAACGTAAGCCTATTTGTGACACTAATAAACAAACTTTTACTTTGCTCACCTTCCAGAATGGGGTTTGCCTCAAGGACTTGCTGTTCAATCCAGGAGTGCTGGCCGCTAATAGCTGCCAGGAACTGCAGGATGAGTTTTGTGCTCTCAGTTTTCCCAGCACCGGATTCTCCACTACGAGATACAGGAAAAAAAACACATAAAAGCAGACTGGTTCTATCTATGGCCAAACCAAGGCCCTTTAGCCAGTCTTGGGCAAGGGGGTTCACAAGTTTAGATTCCTTAACAAGGTCAACGCTGATGGGTGGTGCTCACAATGCACCTGTACCTTTTACACATTAGTAGATACTGTCATGAACCATGTGGGTATTATCTCTGAGGGTGAATCAACTGAAACACTGGTTCATGGCGGTGTTTTTTGTTTTGTTTTTGGAATGGTTGGAGGAGTCACGGAAAACTCCCAGTGAGAATAACCAACCCAGTTGTCATGTGGCAAAGACTAATTATTAAACTAAGAGAAAGGCAAATACACACAACTTGGCTCTTAAGACAAAATACATGAATTGCTAGACACAAACAGTTTATATAGAAATTACTCCTTGTTCCAAAATATATATCTGCAATCCCTGAAATCATCAAGGCTTTGCCATTCCCAAGCAACATCCGAATTAAATATATCCAAGAGTCAAATCTAGGTTATAGTTACCACAAAATACAAGACTAAGGAAATTTGATATGTCCACTGTGACTCTCAGCAACTTTTACAGATGCACTATAGAAAGCATTCTTTCTGGTTCTATCACAGCTTGGTATGGGCTCCCGCTCTGCCCAAGACCACAAGGAACTACAAAGGGTCATGAACGAAGCCCAGTCCATCACTTAAACCAGCCTCCCGTCCATTGACTCTGTCTACACTTCCCACTGCCTCAGAAAAGCAGCCGGCATAATTAAGGACCCCACACCCCAGACATTCTCTCTTCCATCATCTTCCTTCGGGAAAAAGATGGAAAAGTCTGAGGTCTCGTACCAACTGACTCAAGAACAGCTTCTTCCCTGCTGCCAGCAGACTTTTGAATAGACCCACCTCGCATTAAGTTGATCTTTCTCTACACCCTAGCTATGACTGTAACACAACATTCTGCACCCCCTTCTTTCCTTCCCTACAAATGGTATGCTTTGTATAACACGCAAAAAGCAGTACTTTTCACTGTATATTAACACACGTGACAATAATAAATCAAATCAACTCTGCTTCTCTCTCCAGAGAAACTGCCAGACCCACTGAGTATTTCCAGCATCCACTCGACATATTCTGTGCTCGATAAAATAAGAATCGGTTCTCGCGCAAAAGCCACCGTGAGATCTTGACTCACCTGATAATACAGCATTGGTCTTTGTTATTGCGTTGCATGTTGAAGTAGCAGTTGTCGGCGATGGCAAAGATGTGAGGTGGCATTTCCCCAATCTTCCGGTTTGTGTAATACCGGATTTGTTCGGCCGTGTAGATTGGCAGCAGCTGGTAGGGGTTCACCGCAACCAGGATGGAACCGGTGTAGGTCTGAAAGGAGGGACATTATCGCAGTGTGAGCAAGCCTCCTAACTGAAGCCCAGATACAGCCATGTGGAAAAGAAAAATATACAATCCTATTCACTGCTTGGCACAGCCGTCAAAAACAAAAGGAGAGTGAGTGGGCAAATCAAACCCCTGCTATAAGACCATAAGAAATAGGAACAGGAATAGGCTGTTTGGCCCCCTGAGCCTGCTCCACCAATCGCGGTTGATCCAGCATTCCTCGCATCCACTTTCCTGCCCTTTCCCAGTAATTCACAGGTACCCTAGTAAGGGAAGATAGCGATTTACCAGCTGGCACAATGCAGAGGTTCTGCTTCCCAAGGGAATGTCAGGTATCTGGGCTAAACCCTGCTACACTCACTCCTCCTATAGAGACCCCCTCCATTCCAGGACAATCAGCTATTCATTTTATGTTGGCAATAACAACGGATTTTACAGAGAAATGAGCCATTCATAGAGGTTTACAGCATGGAAACAGGCCCTTCGGCCCAACTTGTCCATGCCATCCTTTTTTTAAAGAAAAAAAAGCTAGTTCCAACTGCCCGCATTTGGCCCATATCCCTCCGTAGCCTGTGTGAAAAAATTGCCCCTCTGGACGCTTTTGTATCTCTCCCCTTCATTATTCTATAGACCTTGATAAGATCACCCCATGTCTCCTACGCTCCAGAGAAAAAAGTCCCAGTCTATTCAACCTCTCCTTATAACTCAAACATTCAAGTCCCAATAGCATCCAAATAAATCTTTTCTGCATTCTCTCTAGTTTAATAATAGCCTTTCTATAATAGGGTGACCAGAACTTTACACAGTATTCTAAGTGTGGCCTTACCAATCTCTCGTACAACTTCAACAAGATGTCCCAATTCAATGTTCTGACTAATGAAACCAAGCATGCCGAATGCCTTCTTCACCACTCTGTCCAACTGTGACTCCACTTTCAAGGAGCTATGAACCTGTACCCCTAGGTCTCTTTGTTCTGTAACTCTCCCCAATGCCCTACCATTAGTTAATTAAGTCCTGCCCTGGTTCAATCTACCAAAATGCATCACCTTGCATTTATCCAAATTAAACTCCATCTGCCATTCAACAGCCCGCTGGCCCAATTGATCAAGATCCCATTGCAATCCTAGATAACCTTCTTCACTGTCCACTACGCCACCAATCTTGGTGTCATCTGTAAACTTACTAACCTTGCCTCCTAAATTCTCATTCAAATCATTAATATAAATGACAAATAACAGTGGACCCAGCACTGATCCCGGAGGCATACTGTTGGTCACAACCACCCTCCCATCAAGCCAATTTTGTATCCATTTAGATACCGCACCCTGGATCCCATGAGATTTAATCTTATGCAACAACCTACCATGTAGTAACTTGTCAAAGGCCTTGCTAAAGTCCATGTAGACAACTTCAACTACACAGCCCTCATCTACCTTGTTTACCCCTTCAAAAAACATTCGGCCCAACCCTTCCACATCTATCTTGGTCAGCATAACTCTCCATTCCCTTCTCCCTGCATGTGTTAATCTAACCTCTCCTCAAGTGCGTCTGTATTTCTCTCAGTTACTCCCTATGACAGCAAGTTCCACATTCTCACCACTCCCTGGGCAAATATGTTGCTTTTAATTTGATTTTTTGGACACTGCCTTATAATCAATGGCCTCCAACTTTCCCTCTTCCCCAAAGGAGGGAAACATGCACCCACTCAAAGCCCTTTTGAAGGTTACCCTTCAGCTTCACGATTGAAAAGAAAGTAGACACAGCCTGTTTATCCCCTCAATTCTGCTGCCAAATTTCTAAAACTATTCTGCATCCTCTCCAGTGTCTCCACTGACAGTGACTAGAATTGTACATAGCACATTAGGTACAGTTGGGGAGATGGCAGCGTGGTAATGTCACTGGACTGGTAAACTGGGGGCCCAGGCTAATGCTATATGGGACAGGAGTTCAAATCCCATGACACCATCATGTGGAATTTTAATTCCATTCATAAAATCATAAAGCTAGTCTCAGGAATGTTGAGCATGAAACCATCACCAATCATTCCAAAAAACCACACTTGGTTCACAAATGTCCTTCAGGGAAGGAAATCTGCCGTCCACACCTGGTCTGGCCTACATGTGATTCCAGAGCCACAGCAATGTGGACGACTCTCAACTGCCCTCTGAAATGGCCCAGTGAGACCCTCAGTTCAAGAGCAATTAGGGATGGGCAATAAATGCTGGCCTAGCCAGTGATCAGCCATGATTGTATTGAATGGTGGAACAGGCTTAAGGGGCCAAGTGGCCTACTTCTGCTCCTAATTTATATGTTCACAATGAAATAATAAAAGGATAAAGACTATATTTTAAAGTCTGTTTATTTATTAGTGTCACACATAGACATTAAACACTGCAATGAAGTTACTGTGAAAATCCCCTACTTGCCACATTGCGGCGCCTGTTCGGGTACATCGAGGGAGAATTTATCATGGCCAGTGTATCTAATCAGCACCTCTTTCGGATGTGGGAGGAAACCAGAGCACCCGGTGGAAACCCACGCAAACATGGGGGGAATGTGCAAACTCCACATAGAGACACAATTACCCAAGCTGGGAACTGAACCCGGGTCCCCGGCGCTGTGAGGCAGCACTGCTAACCACTGTGCCACCCATTTGATACAAGGTTAACAAAACCTCCCTACTTTCCAATTCTATTAAGAAATAAACCTTTGTACATTGTTCATTTTTATCATGACTTATTTTCCTGCTGCCACATGCAAGTATTAAACTTGTTCATTGTTCTGACCAGATAAATCCTTACAGTGCAGAAGGAGACCATTCAGCCCATTGAGTTTGCACTGATTCTCCATAAGAGCATCTTACCCAGCCAGAACCCCCCCACCCCTCTGACCCTATCCCCGTTATCATGGCCTTTACCATGACTAACTCATCTAACCTACACATCTTTTGACACCAAGGGGCAATTTAGCATGGCCAAATCAACCTAACCTGCACACCTTTGGACTGTGGGAGGAAACTGGAGCACCCATGGGGAGAACGTGCAAACTCCGCACAGTCACCCGAGGCCGGAACTGAATCCGAGTCCCTGGCGCTGAGAAACAGCAGTGCTAACCATCGCGCCACCCAAACCCCATTCCTCCCTCAACCCCCACCCCGGCTGTGCACAAAAGGCTTTAGTTTGATATCATAGTCATTCCACCCTCTGACAATTAAACAGAGTTGGGGATACAGAGGGTGGGATTGGTCAGGAGCCAGCAACAGAACCTTCACCCATTTGGGTGATACTTCTTCACCCCTCTAACCCAACACACCCAAATCACAACCTGCATAGCTGCTTGGTATCTGCATCTCCTCTGTGCCCTGGGCTGTTTACAGTGTTAAAAAGGTGCCAAGTTTCAGTAAGAAGTTGAGGTCTTCATAGAATCCCTACAGTAAGTAGGGAGGCAGCAGTGCTAACCACTGTGTCACCGTGTCGTTCCCTCCCCCCCATAAAACATTGCAGCATCAAGGCCATTCTCTCCACCATCAGCATGCCAGCCCTTTGAAAGGACTGTCTAAATCTGAGTAGTGTGGTCAGAATATCTTACAACACCTTGTGTGAAGCCCAGGGATGTGGAGAGAGCTGTACAGAGCAGCAACATTACCAGAATACCTCAAAACTCAAAAAAAAAATGATCCGGTTGTAAAACTAGTGAACAGCAAGTTCGTCAAATTTCTTTTCAAGCTCCACGAACACCAAATGTTGCCCGACAGAGAAACAGGACACAGATAGCAGAGGCATGAATTGAATTACACAGCACCAGGATGAAGTAACTTATAGAATGAAAATGGTTATACGATACACCAGTGACAAGTTTAAAAAGGTGCTCTTAATGAGATGGGGAAACCCAATCTTGATCATTAGCCATGCAGAGTGCAGCCTTTAGTAACAGACGCAATGGGAGTTAAGGTGTTTCATCGGCTCCTGATACTTAACCTTCAGAGTTAGGTGATTGTTCGGGTGCAGTACTTACCCTCCCTCCACAGTTTGTCTGTAGGAAAAGTAGGCAATGGATTAAAAGCAAACGATAGGATAGTTAGAGAAAGAGGAGCAATTTTACATTTTCTGAAGTGTCTTTCATGACTTTGGGACACCCCAAAGCACTTCACCGTCAATGAAGGTCTTCTGAAGTGTCATAATGTAGGAGTACGCATAAACATTCAAAGACTCACTTGTAGAGTTTTTACCTTGTGGTTACAAGACATAAATCATGACCCAAAAGTAAAACATTTCCTATACACCATCCCTCCGCCCCCACCCCCCAACACCCATTTGTCATTGTAATTCCACAAGAACCATTGGACAGGAGGATGGAGTGATGCCCCTTTTTATAGAATCCCTACAGTGCAGAAGGAGGCCATTCAGCCCATCAAGTTTGCACCAACAACAATCCCACTCAGACTCTATCCCCAAAAGCCCACATATTTACCTTGTTAATCCTGCTAACATACACATCCCAGGACACTAAGGGGCAATTTAGCACAGCCAATCCACCTAACCCGCATACCTTTGGACTGTGGGAGGGAACCGGGGCACCCAGAGGAAACCCACGCAAACATGGGGAGAACGTGCAGACTCCGCACAGACGGTGACCCAAGCCGGGATTCGAACCCGGGTCCCTGGTGCTGTGAGGTAGCAGTGCTAACCACTGTGCCACCCCCGTGCCATCCCGTCTTCTGAGCTCACTTCAAACTTCAGGTGCTGGGTGGAAGGTGAACGGGACTTGAATTATTTTTACAAATCTAGTTTGTCAATGCAGCACACAAAACAGCAAGAAACCATGTCTTGAAAACTGCGATAAGTGTCAACACACTATTTCCAAGTGCTTCTTAGTAAGCACACACCCCAAACCCCCCAGGATTAGCAATCCCAAGATTTTTGTCCAGTGTCATCAGGATATTAAAATTGATTCTTGTTTTGTCATTTTCTCTGACCCCCTCTCTCTTTACCAGATATTAAAACATTTCAAATAGAGGTGGAAAAAGCTGATTTTTTGACAGTCTTCCAATGAGTCTTCTTGCTTTCCAATTGGTTTAGAAAGCAGCAGGTCACAAGGATGGACGTGTTGGCCGACTAGTGGCAGGAATGTAGGGGTTGTAAAACATCTGGTGAAACCTCCAGGAATACATTAATCACAGCTGGGGCGCACAAACTATTTTAGACTCCATAAAGGCATCACAAAATCCATTGTCGCAAAGCTGGGATTATTAAAAGATTCCACACCTATATTACAGAAACAACTGATGGGATTTTACAGCCTCGCTCCAGCAAGACCAGAAATTCCTGCCCAAGGTCAACAGACATTCCCGTTGTCCATCCCCATTCCATGGCGGTGATAGAACTCCAGTGAACCTATGATATTTTATAACCCTCTTTTACAGAAGCTTGAAGCTGGAGAGAACCTACTTATTGGGCCTGAATCCCTGTGGAGTGGTAGAGCTGGATTGCCACTCCATTTCCAGCTTCCCACCTGGAATTCCAGCTGCTCCATTCTCCTCTGACCTCCTGACTCAGGCTGGCTGGGAACTGAATGGCAGCATTCTCCTGAGACGTTCAGTACTGGGCTGCAAAGCTGGAGTTAAGGAAACTACATCTTATTTTGGAACTAATTGTAAGGTAGTGGGCAGGATTGGGGAGGGGGTTAGTATCAGTTACCCAGGAGTGAGAAGTGGTTTTAATTCCATCTTTTCCTGGATAACTATTCATGAAAGATAGCTGGAAGCACCTGAAGTTTGCAATTTAAAATTGTCCATTGGGCGATTCCCAATGTGGGGAAAATTGACCAATAGAAGTTTGAACTTTCGTCGGACAATTCCTACTTGTGGATTTTAGGGATAGTAGCGGGAGGGATGTGGCGGTTCCCCAGTGCATCTTTGGGCTATCCACAGCCCCCTCCGATCTGTAATGGTACAAACCATTATCAAGTCTTACTGATCAAACATTGCTGGGAAATCACTGGTACATTTTATTCACCAACACAGAATAGCGAGGAATTCAAATTACTCAGCTAAGGGTCGAATGATCAAAAGATCACAGAATTGATAAGGAATATTCAATAATTAGATAGTAAACCTTTGAAAGGGTCAAGTTCTTCCAATTCTTTGGTCATTGACTGGCCTCCATTAGCCACAATGTGGAGATGCTGGCGTTGGACTGGAGTAAACACAGTAAGAAGTCTCACAACACCAGGTTAAAGTCCAACAGGTTTATTTGGTAGCACAAGCCACAAGCTTTCGGAGCGCTGCCCCTTCGAAGGGGCAGGACTTTAACCTGGTGTTGAGAGACTTCTTACTGGCCTCCATTAGGACAGGGCCAAACTGCTACTGTCCTCACCACCAAATAGCACACGTCATATCCAAAACACAAACACATGAGCATTGTACTTTTCTCCCCAAATGCATTAACGCACTGACCACGCGCAAGAAGGTTTGTACTCACATAAATTAAACGCTCCCTGTATCGGATCAGTAGATTTCGCAAAATTCCTGCTTCGTTCAAGTCTCCGAGACGGATCATGTCTTCCACTCCATGGATGGAGGTTGGATGCATTGGCTTAATATTAGTGGCATTCTGAGGAGAGATCCAATGTTCCTGAAGGATTGGGAAGGAGGAGAGGAGAGGAATTTGGACAACATTTTACATAATCCTTGTTTCATATTTTTAAGCACCTTTTTAATTAAAAATTACACAAATTCTCATCTGCATCAAATGGTTAAAATAGCGATGAAAGGACATGAGCCTCAGGTTACGAAGCTATCAGCTTAAATACTTCCTGTGTTTTGGTGTTCTTCAGGCACTCAGATATCCAGTGTTTGGAATCATCAGAAATGAAGCTTTTTCACCGTTGAACTGACAGTTTTAGCTTCAGTCACTCGCTACGGACTTTAAGGATGACTGCTTTAAAAGGAACATTTCTGATTCCAAATCTTTACATTGGGGTTTAAACACTTTGTTCTGAATGGAAGTATGGACACAGAAAGACACCATTTGCCTGTATTCATTCAAACCTCGTCAGATTCTTAACTCTTGAACTGGATGTGAAAGAGTTATTCAAATACTAAAGACTCCTCCAGGAGTTATACCATCGGTGGTGGTAGAGGCAAACTCACTGGGGTCTTTTAGAAGACGTCTGAATGAGTACATGGAATTTAATGGGATTGGGAGTTACAGATAGTTCTATGGCCTGGTAGGTATGGATGTGATTGGCGCAACTTGTGGGCCGAAGGGCCTGTTTGTGCTGTAGTGTTCTATGTTCTATGAATGCCCACTGAATCTCCTTAAAAAAAGGTGCATAAACCATAGAATTTGGAAGCAGGAGTTGGCCATTTGGTCCTTCGAGCCTCGTCCACCATTCATATTGCATTTGATGATCAGCCATGATCATAATCTTGTCCCTCCTTTCCCCTCCATGTCTTTTGATCTCTTTAGCCCCAAGAGCTATATCTAATTTCTTCTTGAAATCAAACAATGTTTTGGCCTCAACTGTGGTAGTGACTTCCACACACATTCACCACATCCTGGGTGAAGAAATTTCTCCTCACCTCAGTTCTAAAAGGTTTACCCATTATCCTCAACCCCTAGTTCTGGGCTCCCCCTCCCTGTTGAGAACATTCTTTCTGAATCTACCCTGTCTAACCCTGTAAGTTTCTATGAGATCCCTTCTCACTCTTACTTCTGAAGGAAAAAGAGGCAGGAAGGCATTTCAGAGGACCCCAACATAATTATTTTTGTCTGGTGAAACAACTGCTCCTTGAAAATTAACACCGCAGCCATCTCTGCGTTTTCTGAATTGCACAGAGGGGGCTGCAAGAAGCCACCTTGGGAAGAAAGGTGCTGAATCCCCAGAAAGAACTCAAACAAACAACAGAGGGGCTCTGGCCAAAGGAGGACAGTGAGGGGAAAGTATTAAGAAATCAACTACTGTTCTACAGGGAGAGTCCAGGCATCCTGCAAGTACTGTAAGCACACCATTAGTGAGGAATGGAAAACATCTCTCCCAGAAACTACCCAGTCCGCCCAAACTATTCAACTACAGAAGCCATCGTAGTAGCTTAACACTACTTCAGATTTCAATCCCTTTGCTTCAGAAAAAGGAAGGAAGGAAGGAAGGAAGGAATGGAACAGGCCCGCAATTATATATCACAGAGACAGATTGGAAAATCTCACTCTCTTTTCTTTGTGCCCATTTTAAACTTTGAATTAGTAATATCAAAGAACAGTACAGCACAGGAACAGACCCCTCAGCCCTCTAAGCTTGCTTTGATCATGGTGCCTGCCTAAACTAAAACCAAATGAACTTAGAGTCCGCATCCTTCCATTCCCATCCTATTCATATATTCATCTACATGCCCCTTAAATGCCACTATTGTATCTGCTCCCACCATCTCCTCGGGCAGCATGTTCCAGACATTCACCACCCTCTGTGTAAAAAAAAAATTTGCCTCGCACATCTCCTCTAAACATCTCCCCACGCACCTTAAACCTGCATCCCCCAGTAACTGACTTTTCTACCCTAGGAAAGAGCATCATTTTTATTTAAGTAACTTTAAGCAGTTCTTTTTTTGTAATAAACTAATCTTTATCCTGCTTTGGATTAAAGATTTTCTGCTGCTTAATTTTAAATGGAAATCATTGAGGGGGTTACCATACATGTAAATTCTTGGCTCACGGGCCACATTGAGGAAACTCCCCTCTCAGAGTTGTGACACACTGGTTTGGGTGCAGTGTGGGCTGCCCCCCCCTCCACCTAAAAAAAAAAATCACTCTGGCCAAACAAATTGGAGGCAAACAGCCACTAATTTTGCCACAACGCAAAAGGAACATTACGTCCTCCACATGCAAAGCACAGTGAAATGAAAACTGAACGCTCGCCCTATCCCAAGGCCAAAATCAATTGCAATCACATTCATTTTGTAAAATTTGGTGGTAGATAAACTGCAGACCAAACCCATGATAATAGAACAGCCATCATCAACATGGAAACATAATTAACATGGATCATTCTCTTCAGCTCCAGCCTCTCGTCACACACCCAGCTGCCAGCAGGATGAGCTTAATCTCATCAATCCACAGCCTTTCTTTAATTCATTCATGCGATATGGGCATCGCCGGCTAGACTAGCATTTATTGCCCCATCTCTAATTGCCCTCGAGAAGGTGGTGGTGAGCTACTTCTTGAAACACTGCAGTCCCCAAGCTGTAGGTATACCCACAGTGCTGTTAGGGAGGGAATTCCAGGATTTTGACCAGGTAACAGTAAAGGAATGGCGATATATTTCAAATTCAGGATGGGTGTACAGCTTGAAGGGGTAGTGGTGTTCCCATGTATCTGGGTGTGCAGCATGGTGGCACAATGGTTAGCACTGCTGCCTCACAGCGCCAGGGACCCAGATTCGATTCCCAGCTTCAGATTACTGAACGTGTGGAGTTTGCACATTCTCCCCATGTATGCATGGGTTTCCTCTGAATGCTCTGGTTTCCTCCCCAATCTGAAAGATGTGCTGGTTAGGTGCATTGGCTGTGCCAAGTTCTCCCTTGGTGTATCCGGACAGGTGCCGGAGTGTGGCGACTAGGGAATTTTCACAGTAACTTCATTAGTGTCAATGTAAGCCTAGTTTGTAACAGTAACAAACAAACATTATCTGTCTTTGTCCTCCTAGATGTTAGTGGTGGTGGGTTTGGAAGGTGCTGTCGAAGGAGCTTTGGTGAGTTCCTACAGCGCATCTTTAGATGGCACACATGGCTACCACTGTTCGTCAGTTGATGTTTGTGGAAAGGATGCCAACCAAACGGGTTGTGTCCTGGATGGCTTCAAGCTTTTAAGTGTTGGAGTTGCCCTGACCAGGCAAGGAGAGACTATCACGTTAACATCAGGTCAAGCAAGGTGCTGCCTTTAAAATTCTCACCCTCATTTGATTTGTTTTATTGTCACATAGTATACAGTGAAAAGTATTGTTTCTTGCATGCTATACAAAGTATATTGTTCATTGCTGGTTGTATCATAGCTTGGTATGGCTCCTGTTCGGTCTAAGACTGCAAGAAACAACGAAAGGTCATGAACAAAGCTCAATCCATCACTCAAACCTGCCTCCCATCCATTGACTCTGTCTACACTTCCCGCCACCTTGGAAAAGCGGCCAGCATAATTAAGGACCCCACACATCCTGGACATTCTCTCTTCCGTCGGGAAAAAAAGGTACAAAAGTCTGAGATCGCGTACCAACTAACTCAAGAACAGCTTCTTCACCGCTGCTGTCAGACTTTTGAATGGACCTACCTTGCATTAAGTTGAACTGTCTCTCCACCCTAGCTATGACTGTAACACTACATTCTGCACCCTCTCCTTTCCTTCTCTACGAATGGTATGCTTTGTCTGTATAACGCGCAAGAAACAATACTTTTCACTGTATGTTAATACATGTGACAATAATAAATCAAAATGAAAACCAAGATCTAGTCTCCCTAAAAAGCTAAGAACAGAGAATCTTTGCAGAAGGATGCAGCATTAACCACCTGTCAGAATACTCACATTGCCTTCATCGTCCACCACCTGAATTTGGCCGGAATCGCAGAGTTTTACCACTGCTCCAATGGGAACCTCAAACTCACGTCCAGTCTTCAGATCCAGCCAGACATAATCCCCCTGAGGAGAGACAGACAGATGGCTCAGGATCAGCTGCAAGAAAATTAATTTCTCATTAAACCTTGATTATTAACTTCAGGCTGTCCGGTGAGGTGTGAAATGTCCTTTGGTGGAAATGTCACCATTGAGGCTACAAGTCAACTTTAATAATCACTGAGGGGGTTGGGGAGGCAGAGAGAGGGGGAATGTCATTGCAATGTCATTGGATGAGTCATCCAGATGCCCATGTTAATGATCTGGAGACATGGGTTCAATTCCCACTACAACATCTGGTGGGATTTAAATTCAATTAATAAACGTGGAACATTGCTCCCGTTCGGGTTGGGCAGATGAGGAAAGCATCATGAGAAATCCAAAGCTATGTTTACATCAGCGTGAAAGCTCACCCCAATCGTTCCCCTCCCCACCTTCACAAATCGATCCTATCCCCATCAATGGTGGACCGCGTTTCCCATCATTCAACATCAGGAACTCATTGTAATACACCTGCATATGAATCATACCAGCCTCGTCAAAAAATCCATCCGTGGCAGCGTGATGTCAGGATGGCACAAATCATTAGAGTGGCACGGTGGCACAGTGGTTAGCATGGCTGCCTCACAGCGCCAGGGACCCGGGTTCGCTTCCTGGCTCGGGTCACTGTGTGGAGTTTGCACATTCTCCCTGTATCTGTGTAGGTTTCCTCCAGGTGCTCCGGTTTCCTCCCAAAGGTGTGTGGGTTAAGTTGATTGGCCGTACTAAATTGACCCTTAGTGTCAGGGGGTTAGCAGAGTAAATACATGGGATTGTGGGAAGAGGGCCTGAGTGGGATTGTGGTTGGTACAGACTTGATGGGCCGAACAGTCTCCTTCTGCACTGCAGGAATTCGATCATCATGACTCGGAAGGTATCGGGGGTGGGAGGTTGACTTTCAACTGTGAAGAACATCATTCTTCTGCTCCTGGGACATGGGTTTCTATAAAAGAACCTCATGGAAGGTAGGGAAGACTTGGGGGTGGGGGGGGTCATCACAGTTCCACTCTAAATTGCAGGGTTGGAGGTCCTTCTGTAGGCAGGATGTTGACAAGCCCTTATAGAAAAACATATCAGTCTCTATCCTGTTACAGCTGAGACTGTTCAGTTGCAACTCAATTGACAAGCCTGGAATCAAACTAATCATGCAATTATGCTCACTCAAGCACCACGTGTTCTACGTGAGTGCTGCTGATCGCTGTTCAGCATTTAAACACTTAGCACATTGACTTTCAACATTGCTGACTGCCGTATTGCACCTGTACCATTGGCTGATTGGGCAAGTAACTACACTCCCTCAGAGTTGGTAGTGGAACACAGCCAAAGATTAAGAGCTCAACTCAGGCTGTGTGTTGGGTTACATCTTGACATGGGGGACAGTGTAGACGGAGCTTTACTCTGTATCTAACATCTTGCCATGGCCTTGGGGAGAAGGTTTGGACAACGTGTCTGAGATGGGAGCTCAGGCTACAGTAGAATGGCCAAAGCTGTCTCCACTCGGTCACGTGACATGGGGCCTTGTCGAACCAGCATGCGATTGAAGGACTGGCCACCAATACTGTGGTCAGGACATGGGTCAGTGGGTTTTGAGAGGCAGCTTCAGACGGACAGATAAAGAGAGAGATAAATGAACGTGAGGTCATTCACTTTGGAAGCAAAAACAAGAAGGCAGATTACTACCTGAATGGCTGTAAATTGGGAGAGGGGAGTGTGCAGCGGGACCTGGGTGTCCTTGTGCACCAGTCACTGAAGGTAAGCGTGCAGGTGCAGCAAGCGGTAAAGAAGGCAAATGGTATGTTGGCCTTCACTGTGTGAGGTTGAGAGTACAGGAGAAGGGATGTGTGTTGCAATTATCCAGGGCCTTGGTGAGGCCTCACCTAGAATATTGTGTGCAGTTTTGGTCTCCTTTTCTGAGGAAGGATGTTCTTGCTCTCGAGGGAGTGCAGTGAAGGTTTACCAGGCTGATTCCAGGGATGGTGGGGCTAATGTATGAAGAGAGATTGACCAGGTTAGGATTGTTTTCACTGGAGTTCAGACAAATGAGTGGGGATCTCAGAGACTTACAAAATTCTAACAGGACTAGACAGGGTAGATGCAGGGAGGATATTCCCGATGGTGGGGGTGTCCAGAACCAGGGATTACGATCTGAAGATTTGGAGTCAGCCATTTAGGATGGAGAGGAGGCGATCACTCTTCACCCAGGGAGTGGTGAGTCTGTGGAATTCATTCCCACAGGAAGCAGTTGATGCCAAAACATTGAATGTATTCAAGAGGCAGCTGGATATAGCACTTGGGGCAAATGAGATCAAAGATTATGGGGAGAAAGCAGGAACAGTCTATTGAGTTGGACAATCAGCCATGATCGTAATCAATGGCAGAACAGATTCAAAAGGAGTATGAGGAGGCCATTCAGCCCTATCTGCGATGTCTCAATGTATTAAATGGTAACTGTCAAGTCTCTCTGTAATACTGCAGCGAAAGTCAGGATCATGAAGCCAGTGATTGGCACCCAGCTCATCAAAGGCAGACGTAGTAAAGGTGGCAGGACCTGTTCTTGCACTCAGAACTGCAGAGGGCCATCGCTCAGGGATTCCTCGCTAAGTCCAAGATGTATAGATGGCGTCGAACATACCTGTGGATGTCTGCGAGCCAGTGTCACTGAAAACTACACATGTCTGTGAAACTGGTCACACCTGCCACCTTGTGCAGGATTTAGTTCCACTGGGGCTTGGAGAGCACCCACTGCCAGTCACAGCGACACTCAGTTTACATCAGTGGGCCCTTCCAGGGCTCCACAGGTAGCCTCTTGTGTGACGTCGCCCTCTCCCTCCACCAGATGACTGTTGGCAGGGAATACCACTGCCACCTGTGCTGGGTTTGCCACCTTGCTGCTAGGGAACTGTCCTAGCGAGGGCAGATGATATCACAGTGACCCTCTACAGCCTCGAGCAACCTCCTCAGAGACGCGGAAAACCTCTGGAGCCAATTTCCTGGGAGCCATCATTTCTTGACGACCTACGAAGCGTAGCTGGTACGGCCAATGTGGCACCTCGATGACTGCAACAAACTGGAGGGGTGGGGAAATCAGAGGCCTCCTCACCAGCGATACAATATGGAATCTGCAGATGGTCATTTTTGGCACCAAACTCAACGCCGCTTTTCCCGCCTAACAATGGCCTTTGCCGATTTTGGAGACAGCTTGCCCATGGAACTACCAATGTTACAAAAAAAAACTCATGATGTTCTTTAGGGAAGGAAATTTACCATCTTTACCCGGTCTGGCCAATACGTGACTCTTAAAATTACCCATCAGAAATGGTTCAAAGAGCCACTCGGTTTGGAAGTTCCCTCGTCCCGTGAAAAGAATAGATAAGATGCACGGGAGCGAGCAGACACGCCAGCGTGAACACGGGCGAGAGAAGTTACTATCAGACTGGTAGTTGTAGACAGTTTGTGATACAAATGTGCACCAACACACAGCTCCTCACAGCCTGAGATTCTTATATACATTCTGTTACCACACGAACATCCCACCCAATAGTCAGAGAGCCACCGAACGGCCACACTGAGGAGCACCAATTAGAACAATGATCCAGGATAAAGAATCAAGAAACTCAATTATAATTAGCTCCCAAACATTACGGCCCCAATATGAACCCTCTCCAACACCCGAGAGAGACTGGCCCCATCGCCTTCACCTGCAGGAACAGCGAAGTGGGCCACCTCATTCACTTATTTAGAATCCTAGAACAGACTCAGAATCCGACAGTGCAGAAGGAGGCCATTTGGCCCATCACGTCTGCACCGACCACAATCCCACCCAGGTCCTATCCCCTTAATTCCATGTATTTATCCCACTAGACCACCTGACACTATTTGGGCAATTTAGCATGGCCAATCCAGCTAACCCGCACATCTTTGGACAGAGAGGAAACTGGAACACCCGGAGAAAACCCACGCAGAGAGAATGGGCAAACTCCATACAGACAGTGACCCGAGGTCAAATTGAACCCTGGTCCCTGGCACCGAGAGTCAGCAATGCTGACCACTGAAGTCAGGAATAACTGAACCATCATTGATAAGGATTTCCTTGTTAATTCTGACAGGACCTTGCTCTATCTCTGCTTCCCAAGCCCCGCCCGATTCTTTAGGAATTTTCAGTAACTCCCATCAAACCTAAATGGGCTTGACTCAAAACGAGCGAGACATGGGACCTTGCTGAGGGGGGAACAAACAACATTACTTGTTGCACTTTGGCAGAATGTGCATCGTGTCACCAAACAACACACCTCTAAACAGTTTCAATGGGTCATCAAGTGGAAATGGGAGCAGGAAAAGGAGAAATTTTCTCAATTTTAAATGTGAAGAATTTCAGCAAAGTACTTTTTCTGAAAAACATGAGAGACACACACACACAGAATGAGAAATGTTATCACAGAATCCCTACAGTGCAGAAAGGGGCCATTTCACAGTAATTTCATTGCAGTGTTAACGTAAGCCTACCTGTGACAGTAATAAATAAACTTTAAAGTTTTATTTGGCCCATCGAGTCTGCACCAACCACAATCCCCCCCCCAGGTCCTACCCACATAAACCCATGTATTTACCCTAACGCCGTTTCCCCCCCCACTCCCAACACCAAGGGTTGATTTTGCATGGCCAATCAACCCAACCTGGACATCTTTCAGACTATGGGAGGAAACCCACACAAACATGGGGTGAATGTGCAAATTCTGCACAATGACCCAAGCCTGGGAATCGAACCCGGGTCCCTGGCGCTGTGAGGCAGCACTGCCAACCACTGTGCCACCGTGATCTACAAACACAGGGACGACGATGGTTGATCACTGACAGTCGATGCTGGTTATGAGCGGTGACACGGGTGCGAGCGTTCTCTGCTTACCGGGAGGAGGGTATGTTGGTATTTGAACACCTGGTTGACATTACGCAGCAGAGCCCATTTCCCTTCGTCTTTCTGATACATGTCATCGTCGACCCCTCTGCGTGCATACATGTTCCAAAAAAAAATAATAAGCAGTGGCTTCAAGCACTCAGCCTGGATCCTTCAGCCCTCTTGTACATCCACTGCATGTCCAGAGCAGATTTAGGATCAGTAAGGGTAGCTCGCAGTTACACAGCTATGCATTCCAGTCCAGTCGAGGGGGGAAAATCCAAAAAAAACAAGCAACTTTCTCTTGGTGAAGCTGAGAAGTTTCAGGCACCCCCCAATTGCACTTGGATGTACGCAGGGCAATGTGATCTGTCCGGACATCGGGCTATACTGAGTATTAACAATCCCGCAGAAAGCCTTTAACAACAGTCAGATGTTTTTTGGGGGTATCTCCTGCCAAATTGACTTGCATTTTCCCCCACCCCTGGTTCCCTTCCTCTGACACCCTCTCACACTGATACAAAAAAAACACAAAAGCACTCATCTGCAGAAGCGAACTTGGTGACTTATAAACCAAGCTCCGTCAAGCTGCAACAGGCATTCATTAATCCACTAGACAATGTCATCGAGAAAACAGTCATGCATTAATGCATGAACATGGTTACAACGATCCTTAAAACTACTATGACCATCTGGGGGGGGTGGGGGGAGGGATGAGATGGGGGAAGAGCCCTTGAAAGTACGAGGGAGTGATCCATTGCTCACTTCGCTACAAGAGCTGTGAATCATTTATGGAGTCTTGTACCAGACATATGGTCTTCAGTTCCTCTTAACTTGATGAGCACGCTCCAAGCCACTGGTCATATGACACCAAAGGCCCATTAGCTCTTTGGATTGGCTGGAAGGCAGACCGTCTGAGCAAATGGCAACGCTCCAAGAAGAGATTACGAGGCAACTGTTGGGAAATGTGGTCAAGAATTTACTGTCCAACATTAAACTTTAAACACTTCAATGCGACACAGCACAACCGGAACCTGCTCATATACACACACAGACTGAACTCACTGAAGCAGAAAGGCATTGTGCAATGGAGTGGACGTAGCTGGCAGCTGCATCTCCTCCCTCTGTGACTAAACTGACCCAATTCACAGGCTGACACAATAGACACATTGGTGGCACAGTGGTTAGCACTGCTGCCTCACAGTGCCAAGGACCCAGGTTCAATTCCAGTCTTGGGTCACTGTGTCTGTGTGGCATTTGCATATTCTCCCCATGTCTGTGTGGGTATCCACCAAGTGCTCCAGTTTCTTCCCAGTTTATACATTAATACTGCAATGAAGTTACTGTGAAAATCCCCTAATTGCCACACTCCGGCGTATGTTTGGGTACAGTGAGGGAGAATTTAGCACCTAACCAGCATGCCTTTCAGACTGTGGGAGGAAACCAGAGCACCCAGAGGAAACCCACACAGACATGGGGAGAACGTGCAGACTCCACACAGACAATGACCCAAACTGGGGAATTGAACCCAGGTCCCTGGCGCTGTGAGGCAGCAGTGCTAACCACTGTGCTGCCTGCAAAGTACAATCTGCAAGTTTGCAGATGACATGAAAACAGATGAGATTGTAAACAGTGAGGAAGGTTATCAAAAATTGCAGCAAAGTCTTGATCAGCTGGGGAAGTGGGCTGAGAAATGGCAGAGTTCAATACAGATATGTGTGAGGTGTTGCATTTTAGAATATCAAATCAAGATAATACTTTCATGGTGAATAATAGGACCTTAGGGAGTATCATGGAACAGAGGGACCTTGGAGTTCAGGTGCACAGTTCTTTAAAGGTGGAGTCAGAGGTAGACAGGGCAGTGGAGAAGCCTTTGGCATGTTGGCCTTCATCAGTTGGGGCATTGAGCATAGAAGCTGGCAATTTAAGCTGCAGTTGTACAGGACGTTGGTGAGGCTGCACCTGGAGTATTGTGTTCAGTTTTGGTCTCCTTGCTATAGGAAAGAAGTTATTAACTGGGGAGAATGCAGAAGAGAATTACAAGGATGTTGCCAGAACTCAAGGGATTGAGTTATAGTGAGAGATTGGACAGAAGGTCTTTTCCCTTTGGCACGTGGAGATTGAGATTGATTCTTATAGAAATGTGCAAGATCATGAGAGGCATGGATAGGGGGAATGCAGGGAGAAGTCCCACAACACCAGGTTATTTGGTAGCAAAAACTCTCCACTCACCTGATGAAGGGCAAGAGGCCCGAAAGCTAGTGGCTTTTACTACCAAATAAACCAGTTGGACTTTAACCTGGTGCTGAGAGACTTCTTACTGTGTTTACCCTAGTCCAACGCTGGCATCTCCACATCAGGGTGAATGCACTTTTTCCTGGGCGTGGGGAATCGGGAACTAGAGGGCGTAGGTTTAAGTTAAGAGGGGAAAGAATTAATGGGAACCTGAGGAGCAACTTTTTTTTTTACACAGAGGGTGGTACATGTGTGGAATGAGCTGCCAGAGGAAGTGGTGGAGGCAGGGACATTGACAACATTTAAAAAGGCATTTGGACAGATACACGGATAGGAAAGATTTAGAGGGATGTGGGCCAGATGCTTAGATAGGCATTTTGGCCGGCATGGACCAGTTTGGGCTGAAGGGCCTGTCTCTATGCTGTAGATTCTATGATTCGCTCCAATATATCCCTCCTTCTAATTCTCTGTTATCAGTGCCCTCTCTTGTCTGAAGGGCTGAAGACATATTATCCCCCCACACTCAAACAGATTTCACACTCAGTGAATTTTCCTGCCTCTCACGTACTTTGAACCCTGTGCCTTTAACTTTCTAGGCGGTAGAGGTCATGGAAATGGAATGGCACACTTGGCCATCTCAGAAGTTTAGGGGTCATCCATGTTGGTGTGGGAATGAATTCATATCAACTAGAGTGGGGCGGAACAGCAACTTCCCCAGTGGGAAATGTCAGAACAGCTGGTGGCCATTCAGCCCCTCGAGCCCACTCCATTATTCAGTTAGACCAATGATGGATCCATATTCCAACTCTCCATCTTAGCTCAGTAACTTCTGGGAGGCGGTGACCTCATGGGGAGGTGCTGCGTAATGATATTGCCAACCAATCCAGAGGGTGATTCTCTGGGAACCCGGTTCAAATCCCAGATGGTGAAATTTGAATGCAATAAATATCTGAAGTTAGAAGTCAAACGGTGACCATGAAACCACTGGCTGGTATTCTCCAATCGTCACACCCTCTCAGCGAGAGTGAAGAATTTGGCACTCAGTCAAATCTCCATTTACTGCAGCTGGAACAGAGAATCTCCTATGGCATGGGAACTCTGCCCATCATCAACTGCAGTAAAGTTGTCAGTCTTGTAGGTCAACCCACAGCTCATGGCGTTTCAAGGCAACAGCTCACCACCACCTTCTCAAGGGCTACTACTGATGGGCAATAAATGCTGGCTGGACAGCGACACCCATGTCCCATGAATGAATAAAAAAAAAACCACATCTGGCTCACTAATGTCCTTTAAAAATTTGAAGTTTATTTATTAGCGTCACAAGCAGGCTTCCATTAACACTGCAATGAAGTTACTGTGAAAATCCCCTAATCACCACACTCCGGGACCTGTTCAGGTACACTGAGGGAGAATTTAGCGTGGCCAATGTACCTAGCCAGCACGTCTTTGGACTGTGGGAGGAAACCGGAGCACCCGAAGGAAACCCATGCAGACATGGGGAGAATGTGCAGACTCCACACAGACAGTGACCTGAGACCGGAATTGAACCCGGGTCCCTGGCGCTGTGAGATAGCAGTGCTAACCACTGTGCCACCCATCTTGACCAGTGCAGTGTATTGCAGATCCTAACTGCTCTCTGCATTAAAAAAAACTTCATATTGCTTTGGATTCTTCAGCCATTCACCTCAAATCATCATTATCTGGTTTTTGGGTCTTCGTATAGCAGGAATAGCTTCTTCCTTACTCTGTGCCGATCCCTCAAAATCTCCTCTGAAGTTTCTCAAGACCAAACAAAATTCCCACACGCGGCCTACAATCCCCAGAACAAGAGGGTCAAGCCTCTCAATCCAGGCTGACACTCCAGTGCGGGTCTGAAGGGGATGGCCCTCCTAAGACCCCTGTCACCTCTCCAAGGATATAAAAAGATGTGTAGGTCAGATGGATTGGCCATGCTATTTGCATAAAGATAGGGGAGAGGGGACACCTTGAGGGGATGCTCTTTCGGAGGGTTGGTGCAGACTCAAATGGGCTGAATGGCCTCTTTTCTGCGCTGTAGCAGTTGTAAAAAGATCCCATTTATTACAAGGGAGATCCTGGGGAGTTTGGTCTCGATTTTGGTCAATCCACGTTTCTCCAAAAATCACAAAATAATCGCATCAAACATCTGGTGAAACGCTGCTGAAGGAATGAGGATTTTGCCCAATATCGTTACAATGGAACGTCCTGCAACAATACACAATCTTGGGCTCCTAACAAAAAACAAACCACAGCAAGGGAAACAAATTTACCATTTATATAGGTGATCTGGAGGAGGGAACCGAGTGTATGGTGTCGAAATTTGCTGATGACATCAAGATTGGTGGAACAGCAAATTGCGCGGAGGGTGTGGAGAGTCTGCAGAAGGATCTAGATAGGCTGGGCGAATGGGCCAGGAACTGGCAAATGGAATTTAATGTTGGCAAGTGCAAGGTGGTCCACTTTGGTAGGAAGAATGGTAGGAAGGACTATTACTTACGTGGCGAAAAACTGCAGCAGGCGACGGTGCAGAGGGACCTTGGGGTCCTTGTGCATGAGTCGCAAAAACCCAGCCTGCAAGTGCAGCAGGTGGTCAGGAAGGCGAATGGGATGCTGGCCTTCATAGCGAGGGGGATTGAATATAAAAGTAGGGAGGTCTTGCTGCAGCTGTATAGGGCATTGGTGAGGCCGCAGCTGGAGTACTGTGTGCAGTTTTGGTCGCCGCACCTGCGCAAGGATATTTTGGCCTTGGAGGGAGTGCAGAGGAGGTTTACTAGGCTGATACCGGAGTTGAGGGGGTTGAGCTATGAGGAGAGGCTGAATAAACTAGGCTTGTACTCGTTGGAGTTTAGAAGAATGAGGGGAGATCTCATTGAGACGTATAAGATGATGAATGGGATGGATAGGATAGAGGTGGAGAGACTCTTCCCGCTCAGAAAGGACAGTAGGACTAGGGGGCACAGCCTCAAGATAAAGGGGGGGGGCGGTTTAGAACGGAGTTGAGGAGGAACTTCTTCACTCAAAGGGTGGTGAATCTCTGGAATTCTCTGCCCGTTGAAGTGGTGGAGGCTGCCTCGCTAAATATTTTTAAGACGCGGGTTGATGGGTTTTTGATAAGAGAGGGGATTAAGGGTTATGGGGAGAGGGCGGGAAAGTGGAACTGAGCCACGACAGATCAGCCATGATCTTATTGAATGGCGGGGCAGGCTCGAAGGGCTAGATGGCCTACTCCTGCTCCTATTTCTTATGTTCTTAAATAAGTATGAAGTGCGACTCGGATTGGAAACGGCCTCCGAAAGAGCCTCATAACCAATCACGTCAAAATTACAGCCATTGCAAACAGCTCATCAAATGGATATTAAAACAATAAATTGAAGTGTTTGTGTGGGTCACCAGTTGCTGTCTCAGTAATAACACAGCCACACACACACACACACAGTCTAATATTAAACTCTCAGACACCAATAAATACTCCTCTTGGCAATGTTATTAATCCAGCAAGGGCCATTTAATTGCCTCAAGCCCGGGATAGTCAGAGACAATAATAAATCACCTCATTCTCTGTAAAAGGCAGGTCCCACACAGATCTCAGCGTTTACAGGGGTAAAAAAATCACTCCCGACTGGAGGGGGCGAGGAGAAGTCTCATTCTAGCTTTCAATCTATATGCTAATGTTCCGTGGTTGACCTCTGAGCACCCTGTCACATATCTCAAGTCCAACGCACCAGAACAGGTCATGAGAAATTTATTAGCTTAACCCAGCCGCATTTCAGCTGCCCCGTAAGAGCAGTTGTGTACGGAGCTCGGAATTCAAATTTGATGAGTCACTGCAACAAGATACGGCACAAATTAAACCATAAAAACTTTCTTATCTGTTATGGGTCAGGAGGATTGGTGGATAGAGTTTCCTGTGCGTTCGCCTGACATCGGTGGGTGCAGAATCGCCAAATCCCCAGCACGCGAACTAGGACTAGGCCACTCTGGCCTTCGAGCCTGCTTCGCCATCCAACGCATTCATGATCTGACTGTATTCTCCAGACTCCCCCAATAACCTTTCACCACCCACCCCCCCCCCCCGCCTCGTCTATCAAGAATAGATCTACCTCTACCTTGAAAATATTCAAAGACCCTGAAGGTGAACTCAACAAAAGAGCGTGAAAATGGGAAAGAATCGCACTCATTTTTTGGGCGAGCTCTCAGACATCATCTTGAATAGAATCGCCTTGCATTCAGTTGATCTTTCTCTACACCCCAGCTATGACGGTAACACCACATTCTGCACTCTCTCCTTTTCTCCTCTATGAATAGTATGCTTTATCTGTGTAGTGTGCAAGAAATAATACTTTTCACTATATGCCAATAAGTGTAACAATAAATCAAATCAAATTATGCCACTTAATGCAAGAAAAAAAGCAGCAAAACAAGTGTGATTCATGCCAGTAGGGGGAGTGGACAGAGTCTATTCTGACTGGGAAGCCGGCCAATAGATGGCACTCTTGCGCAGGCACCTTGATCATTCACTGTTGTGAGTACAAGTGTACACAGAGAGATTTATGTGGGTGTTAAGTTGAAAAGCAGCCCCCTCTTTTCCAAAATCATCCAGCTTTTCCTCAAACAATTTAATGCCTCGCTTAAAAAAAAACAAACCACTTCACACTTGAGAGTAAATTCTGCCAGCCATTTGCATTCTACTCTCTTAATAATCCTGCTCAGTTTTTACTGGCTCTAGGTGTTTGCTGCATCTCCTGTTTTCAGCAACATCAGAAAACCCAGACACTATCCACATTGTTGGGCTGAATCATCACTCAATGTCCCCTGGCACTAAAACGCACCTACTAACCAACAGGCTTGAAAACTGAAAAGATGCTTCCCGAATTGTGAATTTCAGAACTGGACTAATCTGTGAGGCACAACGGGTATCGCACCCTCGACTCCCCTGTTATTCTTTAAGAAACAGCTGCTTTTCTTTCTGCTCATGGGAGGAGGAGTTGTTGGCAGAGTTTCTATTTATAAAGTTTATATATTAGTGTTACAAGTAAAGGCTTACGTTAACACTGCAAATGAAGTTACTGTGAAAATCCCCCTAGTTTGCCACACTCCGGCGCCTATTCGGGTCAATGCACCTAACCAGCACGTCTTTCGGACTGTGGGAGGAAACCAGAGCACCCGGAGGAAACCCAGGTAGACACCAGGAGAATGTGCAAACTCCACACAGACAGTGATCCAAGCCGGGAATCGAACCCAGCTCCCTGGTGCTGTGAGGCAGCAGTGCTGACCAGTGTGCCACCGCATTTATTTAATTTATTGTGCATCCCGACTTCCCTGGGGAAGGTATTGGTGAGCTACAGTCCATATGACGTAGACATAAACATAAGAGAGTGTGTTGGGGGTGGAGGGGAAGCATTAACCGCCAAGCTCTCCGCAGAAAGTTCAGTCTCACAGGATGGGATTTTCCAGCCACGCTCACTTCCGAACTGGAAAATCCTGCCATAGGTCAACGGATCTTTCCATGGTCTGTCCCCCCAGCCCCACGATTCCCATGGTGGGAAAATTCCACCCCAATAATCAATAGTGCCAAACAAATATGACCATCACCAGCACCACTGAAAGAAAGTCAATCTACATTTATATAGCACCTTTAAATGTAAAGGCATCCAAAACTTCTACGCAGGAGCATAGATCATAGAACCCTATAGTGCAGAAAGAGGCCCTTCGGCCCATTAAGTCTGCACTTGACAGTATCCCACCCAGGCCCTATCCCCATATCCCTACATATTATACCCACTAATCCCCTCTAACCTACACTACCCTGGACACTAAGGGGCAATTTCTTAACATGGCCAATCAACCTAACCCGCACATCTTTGGACTGTGGGAGGAAACCAGAGTACCTGGAAGAAACCCACACAGACACGAGGAGAATGTGCAAACTCCACACGGACAGTGACCCGAGCCGAGAATCGAACCCAGGGCCCTGGAGCTGTGAAGCAGCAGTGCTAACCCACTGTGCTACCGTGCTGCCTATTGTAAACAAAGTGTCAAACATAGAAACTGGAAACAGGAACAGGCCATTCGGGCCTGCTCCGCCATTCATTTCGATCAGATTCAATATCCTGATTCCCCCTTGCTCTCTATATCCTTTTAGCCCCAAGAGCTATATCTAATTTCTTCTTGAAATTACCAAACTGAACTATACAGGGGGGTATTAGGTCAGATGACCAAAAGTTTCAAAAGGGGTAGATTTTAAGGAGAAATCTCACCAGGCAAGGAGTGACAGAGTCAGAGAGAGGTGTAGGGAAGGAATTGAAGAATGTGGGACCTGGGCAAAGAAGGTACGGCTACCAATAGCAGAGCATCAGAAATGCACAAGAGGCCAAGTTCAGAAGAACAAAGATATCTGAGGGTTGTGAGGATGGAGAAGATTATTGAGATAATGGAAGGGCAAGGTCAGGAAGGGATTGGAAAGCAAGAATGAGAATTTTAAGTTGTGACATTGACCTATACTGGCTTCTAGTCAAACAGCAAACAGAGGGGTAAAAGGGAATGGCGGGTTTCTGAGAGTTAAAGACGCAAGCAGCAAGATGTGGAACAACTTCAAGTCCACCGAGGGTAGAACGTGGGAAAGCAGCAGGAGGAGTGCTTTGGCATAGTCAAGTCTACAAGTGGGAAAGGTACGAATAAAATGTTTTGACAGCAGATAAGCCAAGACAGGGGCAATTACAGGAGTGCAAACGGGCAGTTGAACAGGAGGTCATTGCAGGTTCGAGTGTGGCACAAATGATCAGTCTCGGGCTGGCACCAGGGAGAGACACAGATAGTGAGGAAATGGAATTTGTAGCAAGGGTCTAAGGCAATGAGGAGGAAATTCCTGTCACCCAGTGCTGCATGTCAGATTAGCAGTTTGACAATTCAGTGACAGAGGAGGAATTGAAGGGGGAAATGATACAAACATGTAGAGGGACAGGTAGCATTGAGGAAACGGGAGTGGGGGGGGGGCTGCTGCAGAAGGGCTTAGACAGGTCAGGAAAGTGGGCAAAGTGGCAGATGGAATACAATGTGGAAAAAAGTGTGAGGTAATGCACTTTGGAAGCAGGAATAGAGACATAGACTATTTTCTAAATGGAGAAATGCTTAGGAAATCAGAAACACAAAGAGACATGGGAGTCATTGTTCAAGATTTTCTTAATGTTAACATACAGGTTCAGTCAGCAGTTAGGAAGGCAAATGCAATGTTAGCATTCATGTCAAGAGAGCAGGGATGTACTCCTGAGGTTGTATAAGGCTCTGGTCAGACCCCATTTGGAGTATTGAGAGCAGTCTTGGGCCCCGTATCTAAAGGGAGGATGTGCTGGCCTCGGGAAGGGTCCAGAGGAGGTTCACAAGAATGGTCCCTGGAATCATTTGAGGAACGATTGAGGACTTGGGTCTATACTCATGGAGTTTAGAAAGATGGTGGGAGTGGGAAATCTTATTGAACTTACAGGATACTGTGGGGCTGGATAGAGTGGGCGTGGAGAGGATATTTCCACTAGCAGGAAAAATTAGAACCAGAGGGCACAACCTCAGGTTAAAAGGGGCGATCCTTTAAAACAGATGAGGAGGAATTTCTTCAACCAGAGAGTGGTGAATCTGTGGAACTCTTTGTTGCAGAAGGGTGTGGAGGCCAGGTCACTGAGTGTCTTTAAGACAGAGATAGGTGGGTTCTTGATTAATAAGGGGATCAGGGGTTACGGGGAAAAGGCAGGAGAATGGGGATGAGAAAGATATTAATCACGATTGAAGGGTGGAGTGGACTTGATGGGCCGAGTGGCCTAATTCTGCTTCTATGTCTCAGGGATGGATCTGGGTGTTGGCAACGTACAAATAAAAACCACCAAGAGAATTTATAAAAGAGAAATAACTCATTCCTCTGATGGGTGGGGGCAAGTTGAAATTAGAGTCATGGCTGATGGCCACAGAATCCCTACATGCAGAAAGAGGCCATTTGGCCCATCAAGCCTGCAGCCACTCTGCGACAGAGCATCCCATTCCTGGTCTGACCCACTATGCTATCTCTGCAATTCCACACATCCACCATGGTCAATCCAAACAACTCATATGTTTTTCGGATACTAAAGGGGAAATTTAGCACAGCCAATCCATCCAACCTGCACATCTTTGGACTGCGGGAGGAAACCAGAGCATCCGGAAGAAACCTACGCAGACACAGCGAGAACGTGCAAACCCCACACAGACAGACAGACAGTGACCCCAAGGCAGGAGATGAACTCGGGTCCTTGGTGCTGAGAGGCAGCAGCACTGTGTCACCATGCCAGGTCAGGAAGCTTTTCTTCACATAAAGAGTTTGGAAATCTAGAACAACTTCTCTCTCTCTACCACAATTTTCTCCCCTTCCCCTTGAGTTAGGGATCAGCTTGAAATTTAAAACTACAAGAAAAAGGGTTTTGTTGATGAGGTATGAAAGAGTTACACAGCCAAGGTGGGTAAATGGAGTTACAGTATGTAGAGTTGATAGGCTGAATGGCCTTATTCATTACAGCACAGACTCCACAGCACCCAGTTATGGATCTGGAGGAGCAGGGAGGGGGAGGGCTGAATGGCCTGCTCCAGTTCCCATGTATTCAACAAGTTATCGGCACAGCTGGGGAACAATGGAACAGTTTGCACTGACTTAGAGTCAAAAAGAAAAACCTGTTCATGACAATAACATAGCACCAATCTTCCACTGAAGAAATGGCAGCTCTCCTCATATCTCAAGCCCACCAACACCGTGTGTCAACCCATGGGCTGCATCCCTCCCCCTCCTCTCAAACCAGGCCAGAAGAGCAGAGAGTTACCGCAGAGGTGGAACATTCAGTTTGATGCCACACTGATTTCACCATCTCACCAACGACGACATCCATGTAACCAGCCATCACTCCACACAAGCCATCGTTTGCCATGGCTACACAATACACTCGGGACTCCATCGCCCATCAACTGTTCCAATACTTGGATTCAGAATCACCACGTTGCCTCTGACATCAAACTCTCTGCTGGGTGGCTACACAAATATACTGCAGTGAACAAGGAAACGGGGGGGGGGGGGGGGGGGGGGGGGGGGGGAGAGAAAAAAAAGAAAAAAAGAGGAGAGAGAGGGAAGGGGAAAGAGGGAAGGGGAAAGAGGGAAGGGAAAGAGGGAAGGGGAAAGAGGGAAGGGGAAAGAGGGAAGGGAAAGAGGGAAGGGGAAAGAGGGAAGGGGAAAGAGGGAAGGGGAAAGAGGGAAGGGGAAAGAGGGAAGGGGAAAGAGGGAAGGGGAAAGAGGGAAGGGGAAAGAGGGAAGGGGAAAGAGGGAAGGGGAAAGAGGGAAGGGGAAAGAGGGAAGGGGAAAGAGGGAAGGGGAAAGAGGGAAGGGGAAAGAGGGAAGGGGAAAGAGGGAAGGGGAAAGAGGGAAGGGGAAAGAGGGAAGGGGAAAGAGGGAAGGGGAAAGAGGGAAGGGGAAAGAGGGAAGGGGAAAGAGGGAAGGGGAAAGAGGGAAGGGGAAAGAGGGAAGGGGAAAGAGGGAAGGGGAAAGAGGGAAGGGGAAAGAGGGAAGGGGAAAGAGGGAAGGGGAAAGAGGGAAGGGGAAAGAGGGAAGGGAAAGAGGGAAGGGGAAAGAGGGAAGGGGAAAGAGGGAAGGGGAAAGAGGGAAGGGGAAAGAGGGAAGGGGAAAGAGGGAAGGGGAAAGAGGGAAGGGGAAAGAGGGAAGGGGAAAGAGGGAAGGGGAAAGAGGGAAGGGGAAGAGGAAGGGGAAAGAGGGAAGGGGAAAGAGGGAAGGGGAAAGAGGGAAGGGGAAAGAGGGAAGGGGAAAGAGGGAAGGGGAAAGAGGGAAGGGGAAAGAGGGAAGGGGAAGGGGAAAGAGGGAAGGGGAAAGAGGGAAGGGGAAAGAGGGAAGGGGAAAGAGGGAAGGGGAAAGAGGAAGGGGAAAGAGGGAAGGGAAAGAGGGAAGGGGAAAGAGGGAAGGGGAAAGAGGGAAGGGGAAAGAGGGAAGGGGAAAGAGGGAAGGGGAAAGAGGGAAGGGGAAAGAGGGAAGGGGAAAGAGGGAAGGGGAAAGAGGGAAGGGGAAAGAGGGAAGGGGAAAGAGGGAAGGGGAAAGAGGGAAGGGGAAAGAGGGAAGGGGAAAGAGGGAAGGGGAAAGAGGGAAGGGGAAAGAGGGAAGGGGAAAGAGGGAAGGGGAAAGAGGGAAGGGGAAAGAGGGAAGGGGAAAGAGGGAAGGGGAAAGAGGGAAGGGGAAAGAGGGAAGGGGAAAGAGGGAAGGGGAAAGAGGGAAGGGGAAAGAGGGAAGGGGAAAGAGGGAAGGGGAAAGAGGGAAGGGGAAAGAGGGAAGGGGAAAGAGGGAAGGGGAAAGAGGGAAGGGGAAAGAGGGAAGGGGAAAGAGGGAAGGGGAAAGAGGGAAGGGGAAAGAGGGAAGGGGAAAGAGGGAAGGGGAAAGAGGGAAGGGGAAAGAGGGAAGGGGAAAGAGGGAAGGGGAAAGAGGGAAGGGGAAAGAGGGAAGGGAAAGAGGGAAGGGGAAAGAGGGAAGGGAAAGAGGGAAGGGGAAAGAGGGAAGGGGAAAGAGGGAAGGGGAAGAGGGAAGGGGAGGGAAAGAGGGAAGGGAAGGGGGAAGGGAAAGAGGGAAGGGGAAAGAGGGAAGGGGAAAGAGGGAAGGGGAAAGAGGGAAGGGGAAAGAGGGAAGGGGAAAGAGGGAAGGGGAAAGAGGGAAGGGGAAAGAGGGAAGGGGAAAGAGGGAAGGGGAAAGAGGGAAGGGGAAAGAGGGAAGGGGAAAGAGGGAAGGGAAAGAGGGAAGGGGAAAGAGGGAAGGGGAAAGAGGGAAGGGGAAAGAGGGAAGGGGAAAGAGGGAAGGGGAAAGAGGGAAGGGGAAAGAGGGAAGGGGAAAGAGGGAAGGGGAAAGAGGGAAGGGGAAAGAGGGAAGGGGAAAGAGGGAAGGGGAAAGAGGGAAGGGGAAAGAGGGAAGGGGAAAGAGGGAAGGGGAAAGGGGAAGGGGAAAGAGGGAAGGGGAAAGAGGGAAGGGGAAAGAGGGAAGGGGAAAGAGGGAAGGGGAAAGAGGGAAGGGGAAAGAGGGAAGGGGAAAGAGGGAAGGGGAAAGAGGGAAGGGGAAAGAGGGAAGGGGAAAGAGGGAAGGGGAAAGAGGGAAGGGGAAAGAGGGAAGGGGAAAGAGGGAAGGGGAAAGAGGGAAGGGGAAAGAGGGAAGGGGAAAGAGGGAAGGGGAAAGAGGGAAGGGGAAAGAGGGAAGGGGAAAGAGGGAAGGGGAAAGAGGGAAGGGGAAAGAGGGAAGGGGAAAGAGGGAAGGGGAAAGAGGGAAGGGGAAAGAGGGAAGGGGAAAGAGGGAAGGGGGAAAGAGGAAGGGGAAAGAGGGAAGGGGAAAGAGGGAAGGGGAAAGAGGGAAGGGGAAAGAGGGAAGGGGAAAGAGGGAAGGGGAAAGAGGGAAGGGAAAGAGGGAAGGGGAAAGAGGGAAGGGGAAAGAGGGAAGGGGAAGAGGGAAGGGGAAAGAGGGAAGGGAAAGAGGGAAGGGGAAAGAGGAAGGGGAAAGAGGGAAGGGGAAAGAGGGAAGGGGAAAGAGGGAAGGGGAAAGAGGGAAGGGGAAAGAGGGAAGGGGAAAGAGGGAAGGGGAAAGAGGGAAGGGGAAAGAGGGAAGGGGAAAGAGGGAAGGGAAAGAGGGAAGGGGAAAGAGGGAAGGGGAAAGAGGGAAGGGGAAAGAGGGAAGGGGAAAGAGGGAAGGGAAAGAGGGAAGGGGAAAGAGGGAAGGGGAAAGAGGGAAGGGGAAAGAGGGAGGGGAAGAGGGAAGGGGAAAGAGGGAAGGGGAAAGAGGGAAGGGGAAAGAGGGAAGGGGAAAGAGGGAAGGGGAAAGAGGGAAGGGGAAAGAGGGAAGGGGAAAGAGGGAAGGGGAAAGAGGGAAGGGGAAAGAGGGAAGGGGAAAGAGGGAAGGGGAAAGAGGGAAGGGGAAGAGGGAAGGGGAAAGAGGGAAGGGGAAAGAGGGAAGGGGAAAGAGGGAAGGGGAAAGAGGGAAGGGGAAAGAGGGAAGGGGAAAGAGGGAAGGGGAAAGAGGGAAGGGGAAAGAGGGAAGGGGAAAGAGGGAAGGGGAAAGAGGGAAGGGGAAGAGGGAAGGGGAAAGAGGGAAGGGGAAAGAGGGAAGGGGAAAGAGGGAAGGGGAAAGAGGGAAGGGGAAAGAGGGAAGGGGAAAGAGGGAAGGGGAAAGAGGGAAGGGGAAAGAGGGAAGGGGAAAGAGGGAAGGGGAAAGAGGGAAGGGGAAAGAGGGAAGGGGAAAGAGGGAAGGGGAAAGAGGGAAGGGGAAAGAGGGAAGGGGAAAGAGGGAAGGGGAAAGAGGAAGGGGAAAGAGGGAAGGGGAAAGAGGGAAGGGGAAAGAGGGAAGGGGAAAGAGGGAAGGGGAAAGAGGGAAGGGGAAAGAGGGAAGGGGAAAGAGGGAAGGGGAAAGAGGGAAGGGAAAGAGGGAAGGGGAAAGAGGGAAGGGGAAAGAGGGAAGGGGAAAGAGGGAAGGGGAAAGAGGGAAGGGGAAAGAGGGAAGGGGAAAGAGGGAAGGGGAAAGAGGGAAGGGGAAAGAGGGAAGGGGAAAGAGGGAAGGGGAAAGAGGGAAGGGGAAAGAGGGAAGGGGAAAAGAGGGAAGGGGAAAGAGGGAAGGGAAAGAGGGAAGGGGAAAGAGGGAAGGGGAAAGAGGGAAGGGGAAGAGGGAAGGGGAAAGAGGGAAGGGGAAAGAGGGAAGGGGAAAGAGGGAAGGGGAAAGAGGGAAGGGGAAAGAGGGAAGGGGAAAGAGGGAAGGGGAAAGAGGGAAGGGGAAAGAGGGAAGGGGAAAGAGGGAAGGGGAAAGAGGGAAGGGGAAAGAGGGAAGGGGAAAGAGGGAAGGGGAAAGAGGGAAGGGGAAAGAGGGAAGGGGAAAGAGGGAAGGGGAAAGAGGGAAGGGGAAAGAGGGAAGGGGAAAGAGGAAGGGAAAGAGGGAAGGGAAGAAGAGGGAAGGGGAAAGAGGGAAGGGGAAAGAGGGAAGGGAAAGAGGGAAGGGGAAAGAGGAAGGGAAAAGAGGAAGGGGAAAGAGGGAAGGGGAAAGAGGGAAGGGGAAAGAGGGAAGGGGAAAGAGGGAAGGGGAAAGAGGGAGGGGAAAGAGGGAAGGGGAAAGAGGGAAGGGAAAGAGGGAAGGGGAAAGAGGGAAGGGGAAAGAGGGAAGGGGAAAGAGGGAAGGGGAAAGAGGGAAGGGGAAAGAGGGAAGGGAAAGAGGGAAGGGAAAGAGGGAAGGGGAAAGAGGGAAGGGGAAAGAGGGAAGGGGAAAGAGGGAAGGGGAAAGAGGGAAGGGGAAAGAGGGAAGGGGAAAGAGGGAAGGGGAAAGAGGGAAGGGGAAAGAGGGAAGGGGAAAGAGGGAAGGGGAAAGAGGGAAGGGAAGAGGGAAGGGGAAAGAGGGAAGGGGAAAGAGGGAAGGGGAAAGAGGGAAGGGGAAAGAGGGAAGGGAAAGAGGGAAGGGGAAAGAGGGAAGGGGAAAGAGGGAAGGGGAAAGAGGGAAGGGGAAAGAGGGAAGGGGAAAGAGGGAAGGGGAAAGAGGGAAGGGGAAAGAGGGAAGGGGAAAGAGGGAAGGGGAAAGAGGGAAGGGGAAAGAGGGAAGGGGAAAGAGGGAAGGGGAAAGAGGGAGGGAAAGAGGGAAGGGGAAAGAGGGAAGGGGAAAGAGGGAAGGGGAAAGAGGGAAGGGGAAAGAGGGAAGGAGGGAAGGAGGGAAGGGGAAAGAGGGAAGGGGAAAGAGGGAAGGGGAAAGAGGGAAGGGGAAAGAGGGAAGGGGAAAGAGGGAAGGGGAAAAGAGGGAAGGGGAAAGAGGGAAGGGGAAAGAGGGAAGGGAAAGAGGGAAGGGGAAAGAGGGAAGGGGAAAGAGGGAAGGGGAAAGAGGGAAGGGGAAGAGGGAAGGGGAAAGAGGGAAGGGGAAAGAGGGAAGGGGAAAGAGGGAAGGGGAAAGAGGGAAGGGGAAAGAGGGAAGGGGAAAGAGGGAAGGGGAAAGAGGGAAGGGGAAAGAGGGAAGGGGAAAGAGGGAAGGGGAAAGAGGAAGGGGAAAGAGGGAAGGGGAAAGAGGGAAGGGGAAAGAGGGAAGGGGAAAGAGGGAAGGGGAAAGAGGGAAGGGGAAAGAGGGAAGGGAAAGAGGGAAGGGGAAAGAGGGAAGGGGAAAGAGGGAAGGGGAAAGAGGGAAGGGAAAGAGGGAAGGGGAAAGAGGGAAGGGAAAGAGGGAAGGGGAAAGAGGGGAAGGGGAAAGAGGGAAGGGGAAAGAGGGAAGGGGAAGAGGGAAGGGGAAAGAGGGAAGGGGAAAGAGGGAAGGGGTAAGAGGGAAGGAAAGAGGGATGGGGAAAGAGGGAAGGGATATGAGGGAAGGGGAAAGAGG